>NC_064268.1:33376786-34799286 GCF_003254725.2 Canis lupus dingo | reverse complement strand
TGTTTCTATCGGGCCACCTCTGCTCCCCAAGCCTCAGCTGACTGGATGATGGGTCAGCAGCTTCGAATCTATCAAGTTAGGAATAAAATACATTCCCCAGACTTGAGTGCACGTTACTCATTTCCGACTTGCTGGGATCAAATTTGCTCTGATTGATCCTGCGATGGCTTTGGTGATAAGCAGACCTGGGGGCCCGGAAGCCTCAGGTGAGCTCTGCACCCCCTTGAGCCATTCTAGCATTTCTGACCTTCATCCTGTAACTGGAACAGGGGTTCTGTTTGCCTCCAGTGTCACAGGCTGGATTACCTTCTAGAGCGAGGCCTTCCAGGCAGCAATTGCACATCAGAAGAGCCTGGAAGGTCTGCTGAGCCGTGCTGGTTGCTGAGCCCGGCCTCAGGTTCTGATTCACAGGGTCTGGGGTGCAGCTGCACCATTGGCGATTCCCCGTGCGCCGATGCTGTGGATCCAGGGACCTACACTTCTTTCAAATCATTGTACTTTGCCTGGATGATCTTTGAAAATTCTCACAGTAGCCCCGTGAGGGATAAGAATGATTATTTTACAGATGAAGAAACAGGGACTCAGATGTGAAAGGAAATGTGCTTCAAAATGCACAGATCAGAGAGGGCAGAGCTAACCTCAGTTCACAGGTTATCTGACTCCAGAAGCAAAGTTCCTGACACGGTGGCCTTTTTTTAAAATTTTGACTTGGGGACTCAGCTCAGCTCTAGAAGGAGGCAAAGTCTTGCATCAACTGACAGCAGGGACCTTTGGATCTTAACCATCTTTTGGGACTTACATCAGAAATCCTGATTTTATTTTATTTTATTATTATTTATTTATTTTATTTTATTTTATTTTATTTTATTTTTTAAAAGATTTTATTTATTTATTCCTGGGAGACAAAGGGAGAGAGAGAGGCAGAGACACAGGCAGAGGGAGAAGCAGGCCCCATGCAGGGAGCCCAATGTGGGACTCCATCTCGGGACCCCAGGATCACACCCTGGGCCGAAGGCAGATGCTCAACCGCTGAGCCACCTGGGCTGCCCAGAAATCCTGATTTTAAAATCCTGGTACCTGAGCCATATTCAGTTCTGCAGCAACCCTGATACCCTGGCTTGGGCCCTTTGAGCTGCCGTCATCCCCAAGCCTGCTCCCGGGTCACCCACGTTTCCCCTGCCACCGCCGCTAGTGAGGCCATGGGTCAGCCCTGGGCCTGTGTGTCCTGATTGTGTGTCATGCACTGTGTGGATCTAATTTTTCGGGGAAGTGAAACAAAATCTTGCATCCTCTCCAGCCTGTCACAGATGAGTCTGATGATTATGCAATGGGAGGAGGGGTGGGGAGGTGAGAGTTAAAAATACCAGTGTCCCTTCGGCCGCCCCAGCAAGAGGGGGCTTGGCTCCCTCGGTTGGGAAGACCAACCTTTTCGACAAAGAGGGGATCCATCAGAGCATCGTACTTAGGTTGGTACCATTGTCCTTGAAGATTAGTTTCTGTCCCTTCTAGGTTTCTAGATGCACCAAACCATCTGAATTTAGGCTGAATTTGTTTTTCTCCAGTGTATTTTCATCGCTTCTAAGTTGTGAATGAGTGAATGGGTAGCTACTTCGGGGAGACCCATCCGGCTGTGGAAGTAGCCCAGACAGCGGCCGGCTGAGGAGTGTCTTTGCTCAAAGTAGATTAATACATTGACTTTCTACTTTATAAACGATGATCTTATGATTGTGTCACCCTGAGTCCACTTTCTAGAACCCGAATGGTTATTACAAATCTACTAAATTGAGGACCGGATTGGGTTCTCAGTGATAACCCCTTCTGACAACCTGCAACCCCAGTAAGAAACGTCTAGCTGTCTCTGGCAGCTGGCCTCAACCCTGGCTGAATTATATGTGAGAATTCCCTGGGAAATTGGTCTTTGTTTTTGTTTTTTGTTTTTTTTTTAATATGAATGCCTGCTCCTCTGTCTAGGAAGTTCTGGGGGTGCCATGTGGTCGTTGCTAAAGCTCTGGAGGTGTTTCCAATGTGTATCCAGGGTTGGAGAAGCATCCACGGAGATCACTGCTGCCTTGTCTGATAACGGTAATCCAGCTTATCAGTGCTGGCAAAATTTGGGTTAGAAAACATGTAAGTGAGGGAATCCCTGGGTGGCTCAGCGGTTGAGCATCTGCCTTCGGCCCAGGGTGTGATCCTGGGGTCCCGAGATGGAGTCCCGCATTGGGCTCCCTGCATGGGGCCTGCTTCTCCCTCTGCCTGTGTCTCTGCCTCTCTCTGTCTCTGTGACTCTCATGAATAAATAAATAAAATCTTAAAAAAAAAAAAAAGAAAAGAAAAGATGTAAGTGGTATTTATGTCTGCTTGTTTTTTTTTTTTTCTTTTTCTGGAGAGGGCCCTGATTAATGCTGTCTCTCTGTGTGTATGTGTGTGTGTGTGTGGGGGAGGGGGTGCCAAACAACTCTATCGTTTTATGATAACTAGTTCCAAAAAATGTTTTTTTTGGGTTCAAACCTTGGCCCCAGGAAACCAGGCCAGCAATTGTGACTCTCCATCGCCACCCGGTGGCAGAAAGCACTGTGGTCTCCAGAAAACACAGTAATGGGAAGAGACAATCTTAAAAATCAAAAAACCCCAACCAAGTAGCAATGTTGGCCACAGAGCTGACAGGTGTTTACAAGCGTCCTGTCTGGCCAGGGTTAACAAAACCCCACAAGCCAGGCAAGAGTATTGATCAGTCCCTTTTCTGATCTTGTTCCAAGACTAATTTTCATTTTACTTTTGAACTTAAAGCTGTCAACTAAGTGAAATAGGAAACGGTCTTTTCTTACCCATTGCATGTTTCCTTTCTGCAGAAGGGATTTTTTTTGAAGTTTGGCTGAAGCCCGTCGGCAGTGGGGATCCGGAGGGACGTGGACGGGGTAGGGGTGGCTGTCCTTTCCAGTTATTAGAAAGTGACTGCATTAACCATATGATAAACACACGTTAATTATGATGAGCTTCAAAATCACCTGCTTCCAGGGATCACTCGCCTGTTCAGTCACCAGGCTAAGAGGTAAAGGTGAGTCTCTGACTACCCGCCGGGGAGAGGGCCCTGCACGGGTGGAAATGGCCATACGTGAACGCTCACGGATTCAGCTCGCCAGCTGTGTGACTTCAGTTGACTAATTCAAGCATCCTGGGTCTCAGTTGCTCTGCAGGTGAAGTGGGGAGACCCAGAAGGGGCTGCAACGGCTAGGAGCTTAGTCACGTCGTGGAAAGGGAGCCTATGAAAATAGTTGTGTGTAAGGGTCCCAACAACAGGGAGCAAAAACGTGTGCCTGCATCCCAGTGCAAGTGCACGGTGACAAGAGAGGTCGGGACCTTCTTGCCAGTTTTCCCTGCCCTGCCTCTAGATGCACGGACGTCACTTTTGGGGTCGGCCTCTGCCACCTGGTCTTTCCCTCCTCCTGTCCCATCCCCGCCCCATGTCATCTGCTGACAAATGCTTGTCAGCATAGTGGAGGGAGGATAAGTCTTGCTTTCCGGAGGAGAGAGCGGGACGTGAAGGCCGTGAGACATTCGTAATTGAGCATCAGGAGGCTCTTCCTCCTTCCCAAGTGCACATATTTCATCCACAGAGACTAATAATCTAGGAAGCCATTTAATATTTAATCTATTTCTATTAGTTTTTGGTTTTTTTTGTTTTTTTTTTTTGAGTTCTCTGAAGAGCAGCCTCAGCCCTTGCCATTTGCTGTTGATACACCAGAAAACATTTCTCTGCCTCATGGGATCTACTTCAAATATGTGACCTTTAAATTTGTGTGTTTACCTAATTAAAACAAAGCATGCATAAAATTATCTGTTTACAGATTCCAATTTAAAAATCTGCACAGAGTGGATAAAAGCAGGAATTTCACTTCAGGTTCTTAGCACAACATTTTGTAATACTCTTCACATGTTCTAGAACACAGAAAAGCCATAATCAGGAACCCAGTAACTGAAAAGGAAATGTTCTTGTTTTAATGCATTCCATTACCTTTGATCAAAGTATCACTCACAGTTTCCAGAATCAACTCACTCTCTTTACTGAGAATTTTTATGAATCATCCCAGCAGTTTGGCCAGTTCAGGACCTTAAGGATTCAGTTACCATTCCAGAGAGTTCATTCTTATTAACTCTTCTTGGTCTGAAACAGTAACTGCTGCTTTTTTCTTCTCTGTTCAAGCAGAGAGACGGAGAGCTGTTCACGCGTGCAGAAAATAATCTTTTCTTTTTTCACCTCAGACAGAAAGCCATTAAAATATAAAAAATTTAGGGGCATCTGGGTGGCTCAGTTGGTTATTGATTCGGGCTCAGGTCATAATCTCAGGGTCATGAGATTGAGCCCCTCATCGGGTGCCCCTCTGGGCGTGGAGCCTGCTTGACAGTCTCTCTCTCCCTCTGCTCCTCCCCCCAACACAATATTATATATAATATAAAGCTTTATATATATATTTTTATATCATATACAAATATATTTTTATATTATAATTTATATTTTTATGTTAAAATATAATTCATAAATATAAATTTTATATATAATTTGACATATATTAAATAAAATATATAATATATATAAAGTTTAAATATATAAATATATTTTATATATTATATAAATATATATAAATTTTAACATATAATATATTAAATAAAATATATAATATATATAAAGTATATATAAATTTAAAATATATAAATATTTTTTACATATTATATATATATAAATTTTAACATATAATATATTAAATAAAATATATAACATATAAAATATATAATAATATAATATATAATATATAATATATAATATATAATAGTAAAATATAAAATATATAATATAATAATATGATATATAATAAAATATGTATTTATATATAAAATTTATATTTATTATTTATTTTAAATTTATATTTATAAATTATATTTTATATTATATATAAAGCTGTGTACTCCCAATGTGAGCTAAAGCCTCCAAATGGTGTTTTTATGTAGCTGAAATATATGAAGGAAAGGAACTGGGTATTCTATGGTTTTGGTAATAACTGTCATTATTTTCAAAGTACCTTCATGCCCACATGATTTTATCCTCATAAACACAGGTTAGCAAAGAGCTATTTGAACTCAAAATCTATATACTTTTTTCCTATAAAATAGCAAAGAACAGTGTGACAGTTATTCATAGGTGCACCGTAAGAAACGGTAACACAAAGAATGCAGTAATTATACACTCGTTGTGAGAAGTATTTTAAAGGTCGTGGTATATTAGGTCGTACAAATATCTCATGCAAAATGACCCACGGGTACATTGCTTACTTCCCATCACCTGACTAATTGTTATATTTTCTTGCGTCAAGTATTATTACACTTCTTACTTCATGCTGGTGAGTAGCTGTCCAGAGCTAAATATAATGCTCACAACACTTAAATCAGCCTAGATATTTGCTTCTGGTTTATTTAAGAACATTCTGGGCACTGAGGGGGGCACTTGATGGGATGAGCACTGGGTGTCATTCTATATGTTGGCAAATTGAACACAAATAAAAAATAAATTAAAAAAAATAAGAACATTCTAAGTTTTGATTTCTATTTTAGCAGTCCCACTCTATATATTTAGGAGGAGAAGGAGGACAAGTTGCCACCTGCCTCTCCTGGAAGTGGAGGTATAAAACAAAGTGAGAGAATTATTTCTCAGAGTGGTCAAAGTGGTGCTGGTATGGGATAGCAGCCTTCTCGGGAAGGCTTCTGTGATGCACGCTGACACACACGACAGCTTTTTGTCAAGAGACTGAAGTGTATTAGAAAAACATGTGTTTTCAAACATCTTCCGATTCCAACCAGTAAAATGAATTAATTTGTGACGATTCAAAAGAGCCGAAATAGAGTGGCTCTCAGTTCTTATCCTTCCCTTCGTCTCAAGACTGACTGGCATATAGTATGAGACCTTAATTATCTTTCCATTGGAATGAATCATTTGTAATGAGTGTAAGAATCTGTTGTCCTAGGAAGAAATAGACTAAAAACTGGGTAAAATTTTAGCACGTTCAACAGATTCCTACCCTCCTTGACTCCTCTGTATTCAAGTTTAAAGGGGAAAGGAGATATGCATTAATTACAGGAGTGTCTGAATATATCTACCCAGTTATTATGAATTTTGGATTCTTAGATTTTAGAAATGGAAAATATTTTAGCAACATTTTTGTCTGACAGACACTTAGGAGGACAAGGGGACTTGCCTAGGGTCTTTGTTCAGGTTTGTGCACAAGGCCCTCTTGAGGCTAGGAATTTGATTTTTTTGTGCAATGCCTGGTACACCACGGCTCCTTGAATGGCATCATATCCCTAAGCTTCCCTTTGCTCATTCGTAAAACAGAAACATCTTGTCTACCTAATGAGGCCATCACGAGATAATGTACAGAAATCACTTTAGATGTTCCTGGCATAGGGTGAGCACAAAAGAAGTTTGTGCTAATTATTAAAAAAAAAAACACATTTTTAATATCTTCTCTCAAAGTCAGAAATTTTAGGGCTGTTCACCGTCAGTAGTGAGATATGTGTAGGTCCCTTGGGGGCAGATTTCTTGTATTGGATTAATAATTTGATATCTTGAAGGCAATGGGGACAGGTACTTCTCTATTACCTACGAACTATTTTGAAAACCAGCAGAGATGAAATGCCTTCCATACACTACCCTGATTTCACAGGCGTACTCAATATGGATAAACCAAAAGAAGGATAAAGTCCACCCAACTATTTTGATGTAAAAATTAAGTGATTATTAGGACTATTCCGGGGATCATTTTACCTGGCAGAGGTAATGTTGCTAGGTCTCCGTTTCTTCAACTGTCAAAGAAAGAATTTGACTGGTGGGCCAAGGTCCTGTTCAGTTCTCAAAGATGTCCTCGTCAGAGGGCTGGATAAGAATATTCTCCCATTTATATTCTTTCAAATCGAGAGCGATAATACATTTACAACCAAGTGGTGGGCTGGGACAGATTTCCCCCGTCATGGGGCTGGGGTAGAACTTGGCCATTGGCCATCAGTAGAGAGGAAGACAGTCACTTCCTCGCACGCTCAGTGTACAAGAAGAACTGCGAGTGGTCGGGGTGCCTGGGGGGCTCCGTCCATTAAGGGTCAAAATCTTGATCCCAGCTCGGGTCATGATCTCAGGGTTGTGAGTTCAAACCTCATGTTGGGCTACCTGCCTTGGGCTCCGTGCTGGGCATGGGCCCTACTTGAAGAAAAGAGAGAAAGAAAAGAAGTATCAGGGGACTCACGAGAACTGGGGGCAGCTGTGTCATCTGAGTTCTTAACACTTGTCTGACTACTAGCATGAGGAAGCCCTCCTTTGGCCCATCATTTCCCTTCCTCTCCAGCTCCATTTCCTGTCTCTCCTTTGCCTGGCCCCATCCCGTAAACCCCACGGACTTGGTCAGACAGTCCACGCTTCCAGGGCCTCAGTCCCTCCTATACTATAATTAATGCAACACAGTTTCTGGAAGAGTTACTTCTTACCAGGACGCCCTCCATCACAGATGCTCTGCGAACCGTTTTATGGACGTTACCGTGAGGTCTTGTGTTGGGTGCATTAAACGATCAAGTGTCGCAGCTTGTCACCCAGCACTCTTATCTAACCCACCTGTCCCAATATCATGAGTGATGGTGCCCCCTTTTGTTCTCTGAAATGATCCAGGTGGCACACCAGCCTTGTGGTCATCATGTGGACCTAGTGTGTCCGTTTCCTAAGATCATCGTAACAAGTTAGCAGCAGACCTGGTGACTTAACACAACAAACATGGGGCATCCGGGTGGCTCAGGGGTTGAGCCTCTGCCTGCAGCTCAGGGCGCGACCCTGGGGTCCCGGGATTGAGTCCCGCATCAGGCTCCCTGCAGGGAGCCTGCTTCTCCCTCTGCCTGTGTCTCTGCCTCCCTCTGTGTGTGTGTCTCATGAATAAATAAGTACAATCTTTTGAAAATTAATTAATTAATTAAAAGAAAACAACAGATATTTCTTCTCTCACAGTTCTGGAAGCCAATAGTCTGAAATCAAGGTTTCAGGGTGTGATGGGGCTGTGCTTCCCCCAAAGTTCATAGGGAAGAACCGCAACTCACTTCTTGGAGCCTCTGGTGGCTCCTGGTGTCCTTCAAGTGTGGTAGCCTAACTCCATTCTCGCAGGCTCTTGTCTCTTCGTCTCTGTCCCTGTGTCTCTCCTCTTCTGTCTCTTAAAGGGACGCTCATCTAGGACTAAGGGCCTACCTGAATCGAAATGGATCTTAACTCAAGATCCTCACCTTAATTACATTGCAAAGACCATTATTCCCAGTTATGTCACATTCCAAGGTTTGGGGCCAACTTATCTTTTGGGGACTACAGTTCAACCCACTACACACACACACACACACACACTCAATACTTTATGCATATTTTATATATGTTATATATTTTATAAGATAATTAAAAATATATTACATACATATGCATACATAATAGATTTCAGTTAGCATATAAAAAGAAAATAATGAAAAAATAATTAAAAAAAATAAATAAAAAATAAAAGAAAATAATGTCCTCAAATTACCCATAAAGCATACCATGCATAATATAGTGTGTACATCTCCCTATAGTGATTTTTATTCACATTAAAGTTTGAAGCTGCTTGGTCAAACTAAAAGTGTTAGAAAATGTAAATAATTTATTATGCCTGTAAGGGGATGATCAGATTCCGGGTGCTGAATGGGGGAAGCTTGGAGCACTAAACAGACTTTCCCTTGTCTCCTGGGTATACTCCATTCTGTGATAATAAGCCTTTCCAAGCTTATTACACGTTAATAAATTCTTGTTAGAAAAATTAAGGAAAATAGATAGCTCTTTCTCAGTTGTGTCTCATTTGAGCCTCATTTTGATTCATCAGGTCTCCTTACGTCACAGAAAATAAATTTTTGGCTCAGAGAGGTTGAGTTTTCCCTCAGAATTCACACCTAGAAAATTGCAGAAGATCCTGGCCCTGCTGCAAAATAGATTATCTGAAATACTATGACTTTGATAATAATTAATAATTAGGTAATTAGATTAGATGCAGTAATTATATATAACACAGGTACCATATAAGAAATAGAGGTATAATGGTATATATATTATAATAGAAAATTAGATAAGATTTCTAATAACGGGGGTACCTGGGGGCTCAGTGATTGAGCATTTGCCTTCATGCTCAGGTCGTGATCCTGGGGTCCCGGGATCGAGTCCCACATCGGGCTCCCCGCAGGGAGCCTGCTTCTCCCTCTGCCTGTGTCTCTGCCTCTCTCTCTGTGGTCTCTCATGAATGAATAAATAAAATCTTAAAAAAAAGATTTCTAATAACAAAGGCAGTAACTGTTAAATTAGCTTCTACATTAAAATAACATACATTCATGGTTTTAAAAAAGTGGGAATGGTTCTAAGATTGTAAAGAGAAAAGTCATTCCTCTAGATTCCCAGTTTGTCTAGGAAAAGCACCATGACTCCCATGCACTGTTAGAATTTTTCTATGCATATTTAAGCATATGGTAGTGTAAAATACACACAAATATCCTTTTAATTTTACACAAGTGAGATCAAACTTGGCATAATGTTCTGTAATTGTTCTTACTTAATACTGAAATAGCCCGTCATATGGGTGTCCTTTATTCCTACCACTGCTGCCTTTGTATGAATTTCTAAAAGTAATTTATTTGGATGACTTTCATAAACAGTGCTTCAGACAGGGTATCGGTACACATATCTGCAAATGTGTGTCTAAAAGCTCGAGCACGAATTCTCTGAGGTAGGGCTCCTTTTTCAAAGGCGTGCTTGTTTTGAACATTGAAATACTGAAGGACTCTGTCAAAGAAAGGATAGGATAGGACTTTGAAGCAGACAAACCAGTTGCTGAATATTTACAATTGTTACAAATTCTTTCTTATATTGAACCCAAATCAGTCTTACTGTAAATTCCAACCACCGGTCCTGTTTATGCCCTTTTGGAGGAACAAAAAATAAGTACTTCCCTTCATCAGTGTAACATACGTTCGAATAGCTTTTAAAAGCCTCATCTAAATATTTTCCTCTGTGCATAGAACATTTTCAATTATTACAGCTAGTTATCTTTGAAATCGTTTCCAGAGCATTTCCCTTTCCGCTCATAATCCTCTTTAGTGTATTATTGTCTTTGCTTTAACTTTTTACTTAAACTTTGTCTTTCTGCTAAGTGTGATGCTTTCTCCCAGTACAGGCTTGTGGGAAACAGCTAGAGATCCCACGTGGGATTCACGTGGTGCAAGGAGCGGCCCTTCTGAGGCCTCACCTCATCTGTTAATGGGCAACAAGATGCTGCTTCATTGGATGAATTTGTTCTTTGTTGAAATGAATGGAAGACACTTTCTATAATGGCCTAGACATACCTTTGAGATTATTTTAGACAGAAATTGTTAGTGTAGGCTACGTTTTAATAACATTTCTTTATTTTTTCTAAAAGGGTCATGGACCTCGTTTAACAGTGGGTTCTAGTATTTTGGGGGTAATAACATCGTTCTTACTTCTCCATAGTTTCCATAATTTATCCATTCCCTTTTCAGAAGACTAGAACTTTTTTTCCTCCAGTTTTCTCTGCTATTTCTCAAATATTTCTCCAAGATTATCAAGTATGGCCCTGAGATCATATCAGGGAAGCAGCCTGAGATGAACCAATTTGGATCTCCATCCTAAATGTTGTGCAGTTAGACTACGCCTTCTCCTACCATCTTTTCTGCTAACTCAGCTTTCCATGACCTCTGAACGATATTTTCTAGATCCTTTTGGATTTGAGGATCCTTCTCTTGAGGAGTCGAGAAATTTCATCACTTTTCTACTCTTTTGTATATGAATATACACCATCTTCTGGAGAAGGGTTCCCTCCTATAATTACAGCAGGAGTTTTATTTGAATTTTTTAAATTCTGCTTTAATAAAACCTAGGACTTCATAGAATCATGGTAATTTTTTTCATCAAGAAGGTTGTGCATTGTTCATATGAACATCTGAATAAAATCAGAAGTTTCTGATGACTTCCTGTGTTCCTGATTTTATTCAGATGGGTCAGGAGGACATTATGGTCTTCACAGTGTCAGTTGAGTGTTTCAAGATTTGCCTTACATTTGCACTGTGATTTTTTTTAATAAATTCTATTTATTTATTCATGAGAGGCAGAGACACAGGCAGAGAGAGAAGCAGGCTCCCTGCGGGGACCCCGATGCAGGACTCGATCCCAGGATCCCGGGGTCACACCCTGAGCCAGAAGGCAGATGCTCAACCACTGATCTGCCCTGGCATCCCTTGACCTATGATTATTTAGGAAAAAATGTTGGGGACAAAATACAGGTATTTGTGTACAGGACCCACTTTCTCCATGTCCCAAGATAGTAGAGCTAGGGTAGTAGGAGGAGTACACCTCTATGTTCCTTTAACTATAAATGACAAGTGCTCCTAGAAGTAGAAGAGACCAAGAAATCAACAATTTAAGGAGATGTAGCAATTGAACTAAAATCACAGAAAACTTAGAGTCAGGGGTGTGTGAGAGGTGTTGGGGGACTTTTTGCATCTGCTGGATGACCTTGTAAGCCCCTTGGCAGCACTTCAAACTTTACCACCAGAGTCTGCAAACTTCAGAGAAGAGTGAAAATAACCAGATTCTGGGGTATCTTAAAGGGTTAGCTACACTTAGCCCACTGTCAGCATTCGATTTTGACATCTAGAGTTTTTATCTTGAGAGGTGATTCAGTTTTGCTTCCAATATTATGCTATTTCTGTTGTTTTAATATTTTAACAAGTCTAAGGAAGCCCCTGAGATTCCCTTTCAAACCTCTTGATAAAACTCACACTCTAGTATCACATTCCATCCTTTTAACACATTATTAGGCATTCTTAATGTATAATCCGTGATTAACTGCACATGCTGTGAGTGTAGAGTTCCATGATTTGACTTATGCCTTCACAGAACCATCCTCACAATCAATAATAAGCCTATCCATCACTCAGAAGTGTTCATGTGCCCTTTGCAACTCCTCCCTCCTACTCTTCCGGACCTCACCCCATTCTGTCCCTATGGATTAGTCAGTATTTCTAGAGTTTTACGTAAGTGAAATCAAACAGTATGTGCCCTTTTCTGTTTTTCACTCTATATAATGATTTGGAGATTCGTCTATGTTATAGTGAGAAGAGTTCATTCTTCTTTCCTGCTGGGTAGTCTTCCATTATATGGATATACCATAGAGTAGAATGATAGACATCCTAATGGTAGACACTTGGGTTAGAGTTTGGCGATATTACAAATAAAGCTGCTATGAACACGCATGTGCCAAGTCTTTATGTGAACATATGTTCCATATTTATGCTGTGGCTTCGTAGCAACCAGCGTACACATACCCTCGATGAGAAGCATGGCCTTAAAGTTCTCCCCAAGGTATATACTTCCTGGAGTATGGGCTTTGTGCCTATGTTCAGTCAATATATTTTTTAAATGAATAAATATATGAATAAGGACTTCGGGAAAAAATAGAAATGTGCATCATGCAATGAAAAGGGCTCTCAATGGAGTCCAGAAATTTTAACACTGACTTCTATCTCATCAGGTAGCAGTAAGCAAGTTACTTAATCTCTTACACCTTAACTCACTTACCCGTGAAAAGGAGATAATATGATCGATCTTTTTTGCCACAATACTAAAGTCCTCAAATCTCTGAAAATTGAAAGGTTTTTGGTATTCATTTGGTTGTAGAAGGTGACCAAAGCTATACTGATGTACATGCAAGATCAGACATGAAATGATGAGAACCTATTTATGGGTTTTATTCATCCCATTTGATGCAAGTATTCTGATACATGGCTGCGAAAATATTAATGAATTTGATTATGGGTACCGGCCACAGGTCCCATTGGTTGTTACATAATGTACATCTTATGCATTATATTATCTCTCAGTAGGGATTGCGAGCTCTCTACCTAGCTATATTAGAGTGAGATTTGGTTCTGGTTGACAAAAAACACACACAAAAATGGCTCAGATGACAAGTTTATTTCTCTCTCCTGCAAAAGCCCAGAGAGTAAACTATTCTAAACTTTTATAACAGCTGCATGATGTCAAGGACCAAGGTTGCTTCCAACTTGTGACTCTGTGTTATGTGGTTTCTGATCCTAATGTCATGTTGTAGTAGGTAAGTTGACTCCCTGAGCCCCAACCATTTGCTTTGCTGTCCAATCAGCAAGAAGGAAGGGAAGGAGAGGACTAGATCATGGCATCTAAGGACACTTCCCAGAAATTGGACACATTACATTGGTCACGCCATAGTCACATGGGATATCTGGTGCCGGGGACCAGTAAGAGATGGGATCTTCATTTCAGACTGCTGTAAATCCAGCTAACAATGGAAGAAGAGAATAAATACTCAAGAATGTCCTTGTCTTCACCCAGCTGCCCTTCTACCTTAGAGGGCAGTTGTGGTGATAAGGAGAAATGATAGACATGAAAGTACTTTGAATCAAAAAGTCTACGTAACTATAGGTTTGATAACAAGAAGTATCTTAAATAGAGTATTTTTAAAAATTCTTACAGGGTTTTGATGGGTCACTTTGGTGGATTCTCAGCATATCATTGGGATTTATGTTGTAAATGGTGGTGAATGCCAATTTCTACTATTACCCAAAGACTTTCATAATAATAATAATAATAATATTTATATTATTTATTATTATTTATAATAATAAATTATAATTTGAGGAGATCTAGTAGTTTCCCCACCATTTTTTTTAAGACACTTGAACTTTTGGCATCTTTCCAGAAAGCTGTAATGTAAAGTTGAAACAGCTGTAGCTTCACACATAGTTTTGTTCACTTTTTTTTCCCCTCCACATTTTTCTAGATCTTTTCTTCAAACTGTGAACCTGCTTACAACTCTGTGGCTAATAAATCTTATTCTCACCTACTTGCTCAAATTCTATTATTATTTTCCAGATATCCTTTATATTTTCACGGGATGAGTCTTCAGTGCTTGCTATTGATTTGACACAATGAGAAACACAAGGCAATCTAATATAGAGGAGAATATAAGAGTCAGAATTAAATTCAGTTTTAGGTAGGCAGTTGGTGGAAGGTACATTTCTGCAAGATGTATATAATTGTGATAAATGGGTAAGCTACGTACATCCCTCCCCAAGTGATAGAGGACTGGAATTCTGCTTCTCTGCCTATAACTGGTTAAATGAGTTTAATTTAGGGGGAGGGAGTAAGATACCTAACTTTGTTGGGTCCAGGTCACATTTTTTCAGCTCTGTCTTGTCTCCGGTAAAGGTAATATCATATTTTACTCCCCATTGGTTGCTGTATCTATTTGCAAACCAGCTGAGAATTTGAAGAGGGAACAGGATGATTTAGGTCCCCAAATCTCTAGCAAAACTCAATGACAATTATCTGATAAATGGATGAGTGAAATTTAGATGTGAAATTTAAATCAGTTGAATGAATAACTGATGGGAGGCCAGAGTGATAGGAAATAATAAGAATAAGAATAATAAGAAGGTTGAACTGTAGGTATGTGGCAAATGTTTGTATGTTCCAAAAAAATAATATTTGAGATACGTTTAGAAAAAATAAGGACATTTCTATTCCAGTGAGGAAGGAGTTAGCATTTGGCTTTGCGTATCTATGGGGGGATTGAATGCAGGGTCCTGATGGGTCTCTCCTAGGAGAGGGTGGGCTGGTGGCTGGTTTGTTAGGAGAAGCTCTGTGATTCAAAGTACAGGAGAATCCCCAGGATTTCAGCATCTCTACATTACAGCCCCTGCCACACACTTATCAGCCTTCTAGGCTCCATGATAAATCTGAATCTTGTTTTATAAGAATGTTGGTAAGTGTTTATTTTGGTAGAAAAACTTAGGAGATAAATGTGAGTGGGGACTGATTCCACGTGATAAACATGCCATTAGCAGAGCCCAAAGGAGGATAAATTCTGGACGGGACTTAGGAGGTGGAATCGGCCATGGGATCACGTGCAAGGGCTATCAGTGATCGCGTGTGTGTCTGCAGCACATTTTACCCCGATGCATCAGTCACTGTCTCCCACTGGGTGCTCTGTCACTCAGGACAAAATGAGCTTTTCCCTAAGAGGGTTGGGGAACTTAGTCTTGGTGGCTCCACACAGATGCTCTGGTTAAAGAAGAAGAAAGACTCTGGGTTGGTGCCTTTATTTCATTCTATATATTACTAGTTTCCACCCAATGAAAGGGAAATATAACATTTCAGTTTTCCCTTTGGTTTTCATCATGAACAGACACATTCGGAACTTTTACCAAGGCCAGTCCTTGGGAGTGTTGTGCTACAGCTGGTTTTTATTCTTGCTCCTAGGTGGCCCTGCTGAAGCACAGTTTTTCTCTTCAGATGCGTAGATATTTGGTTGGAAAGTGTAAGTAAATGGAAGGGCTTCTAGTTTGCCTGCGTAAATCGGAATTAATTTAAAACGTTTGAAGGCTTACAAGTCCATTAGACCACAGAAGGAAAATAAGCTTACTGTATTTTAGAACTAAATTCCCTTAACATGTCCTGAGTTTTCTCTTAGAGACTTTAGAGATAGTCTAATGGAATGTCTCCATCCTCCAGACAAGACGACTAGGCGGCAGGGATGTTGGGCCCTATTCCTGATATCATATGGCTGTCCGGCATCAGAACTAGGATTCGAACCCAACTCTCTGAGAATCCAGTCCAAGCCTCCTTTCTTCATGCCACGTTCCTGTCTTTAAAAACAAATACCACGATTGCCCCCATGGAAGGCAACTGGCCGATGCAAATAAAGAAGCCTGTTACGGTACTTGTCGCCCCACGTTGTCCTGTTAGAGATTAAGGGATGTCTCTCAGATCGTAACTCTTTGTGGGGTCCAGGAAGCAAGCTTTCTCTCTCTCTCTCTCTAAATGCCCCTCTTATCCAGTGGTTCCCAGCTCCTGCCTACAACCCTCCTTTTCTCTGCAGAAGAGATGCTCATGAAGTTGCTAGTAAAAATGCACACACCGGTCAAGTTGCCGAGTGTTTGTGAATCTTGCTTTCATCAGCAGCACCCAGAACAGTAAAGTTTGTCCTGTCGAAAGGTCTCGGGGACCTACCTCATCCTGTCTGATCTCAGAACTGATACAAGTCGCCTGGGCAAACCTGTGTCCTTCCTTGCACCGATAATAAGTACCAGACCCTCGCGGTGTCTGCTGAGAAGGGGCGAAAAGCTGCTGTCTGCCTCTGTGTCCCCGGGGGAGCGAGGGCTATTGTGAGCGAGCAGACAGGCCGTGTGCGGCAGCCCGGCTCACAATGGCACATGCCGGGGACAAGAGACACAGCCTCAGTGCTGTGGCTCCTCCGTGGCTGCGACTATTGATGCAAGTTGTGTAGACTTGTCATTATTAGGACTTCAATGGGGATGCTGCATTCCAAATGGTAATCAGGACCATACAGACGTTTCCAGTGTGCACCCCTCGTCCCGCTGACACGGAACGAGGCAGGAGGCAGGCACTGGAAAGCAAGTTACTGTCCTTTCTATGGAACACATTGTCTCCTTTGTGAGGTTAGCTTGACACTTGACCAGAGTCGGTGGAAGGAAAAGCAACATTTGCTCTGATTGCTGATGGGAAGCAAGAATTTTAACATCCCAGTTACATGTCGTGGGGACTATCTCTCATGTCTTTGGTGAGATGAATTATACACGTGCAGAGCTTCTCAGTCTGGCCTGTTTAAATTCTGTGCATGCGTGTGCGTGTGCATGTGTGTGCGCGCGTGTGGACACGTGCATCCACAAAACTGAAACCCAGTGAAATTAGAGTTTTGAACTAGTGGGGAATTTAAAGACACCCTAATCAATGATTCCACCTGGCAGTTAGAGAAATTGAGACCTAAGCAGGATTAAAGATTTGTACAGTGGGTGTCAGAGTAAGAACAAAATTCCGAATTCCGTTGGCTTTTCATTCCCATGTGTTGGTCTAGATTTTGATTTACAAGAAAGTTTATGAGACAGAAACTTGAAAAAGCAATGATAATGGAAGCAATTATGAGTGTCTATAAAATAACTTGAATTAGACTCTAAATCATTAAGAGCTATTGGATTTTAATACACTATTAATGTGAAAAATATTTCCTGGTATTGAAAATTGCAATATTTTAAATATTTCTCTCAACTGATGAGATTTTTAATCAGCTAGATCACCACATTCACTGAATTCCTTGGTTAACAGAAAACTCTGAGATTTAATCCCATTTTAACCCCATTTATGCTTACACCATATTATGCTTAATTTAGTCATTTTTGCTCCTCATCTGAGGAAGGATGAAAAATGTCTATCAAACAAATCAGTCTAGATTTTTGAGTGGATAAAATTCTTTAGGTGATTTTCTCGCTCTCCCTACTGATAATGGACATAAACGGAGCTATTCTCCATCAGCAGGAAAGTTTTTACATCAAGTTTCTAGCACATTCTACCGGAGAAGACTTTTTATTAGCAGTAAAGTATTAAAAGAAACTGGAAATGGAGGAACATAAAGGAAGATCTCACGTCAGATGCTAATGAAAGCACGGGGGCCTGGGTAGCCTATAAGAAGCAGATTTTGGTAAAAGGAAGAGACTTCATATCTGCTTCCCAAGTATTTAAAAGTTTATTATACAGGTGATGCCAGCCATTAAGAGGAAGTAGTCTTGAATCTTCAGTTCTCAAACTCCAACATGCTAATTGGGCACTTGCTTAAAGTAGATTCTCCATCTCAGAGACTTCTGCTCGAGTGAAGGCACAAAAATCTGCAATTTTAACAAGCATCCACAGGATGCTGAGACAGGTAATTGGGGGCCCCATTCAAGAAACTCTCATTTAAGTTATCACGTGAGGAGTTGAGGTTCTATAGAAGAAAAAACCTACAGTCTGATTCGCATCATAATGAATTCCCATGTGAAACAGTGGAATTACTTTTTTAGAGCAATATTTTACAATATCAAAATAAGCTGTTTCTCATACAGAGACTGTCCTACACAAATAATCCTAGAAAATCGATAAACTGTAGTCAAAATTTAGACTTCCACAGCACGTGTTTATATATGAAAGGTGCTGCACTACGAGAGCTTCTCTAACTCCCTTTAAGCCAATTTCCTAGACTTAATCACACAATCTATTTTTATTTAAGCAAAATTCTTATTTATTTCTCATTGAATCTATCTTCAGAAAAACCATTTAGAGAAACAATAGAGTAGTAGAAAAATTTTAACCATTCGGGTTGATGTGCAAGTACTCCGTTATCACATGCCCAGCATGCCTAGCATGAATTCCCTCTACCTGTGGAGGAGGATAATCAGGACTTTAGGGCTTTATACAGGGACATTTTATTGTTGTCACTGCTCTTGCTTAGGCTGACTATTACTGCTTGAAAAGTCTCCTCCATTACTCGGAAATCCTATGTGTATTTGCCTATTTTATCTCCTTTATCATTAGAAGTCCTTTCAGTTACAGAGGCGGGTGCTGAGTTATCCAATTTAATTATTTTGTGCCTATTTATATATGTAGTTTTCACTTTTGGACACTGACAATGTGGCAGTAGGTAGAACAAAGAGTTGTCTGAATCATCCCCAAAGAAATTTGAAATGCTTTTCCACTATGCTGTGTGGTTCCCTGCCCAGCCTGGAATGAGCAAACCATCCTCTGTCGGCCTACGTGCTTCTGCTAAGCAGCCAGGTTCTGCTGGAGAAAGTCACAGGAGCGGAGATGGGTTCCACCGTGAATCCGTGATCCAAACTCAATCCAAACAGAGCCCAGGGGATCCCTGGGTGGCGCAGCGGTTTGGCGCCTGCCTTTGGCCCAGGGCGCGATCCTGGAGACCCGGGATCGAGTCCCACGTCGGGCTCCCGGTGCATGGAGCCTGCTTCTCTCTCTGCCTGTGTCTCTGCCTCTCTCTCTCTCTCTCTCTTTCTCTCTGTGACTATCATAAATGAAGAAAGAAAGAAAAAAATATTTAAAACAAAAACAAAAACAACAAAAAAAAACAAACAGAGCCCAATGTGGAGCTTGATCCCACAACCCTGAGATCGTGACCTGAGCCAAAACCAAGAGTCAAACACTTAACTGACTGAGCCACCCAAGTGCCCTCCAAATTGTCTCCTTCTAACTAACTTCCTTACCCCCCTCGCTGTAGTCTGAACCCCAACATCATGACTTACCTTGTAAGAAAACAGAACCCATGAATTGGAAACTTCACAAAGCACAGAAATATTCCTAGATCTGCCCTCACACTGTCATTTTCCCTTTTTATTATAATATAAAAGCTTTCTCTACCCCTAAAGGCCAATCCTTCCATGAGTGCTTTGAGCCCCTTCCTATCTTAGCTCCTAAGGTACCTTGCAGATCCAGGTCTTTCCCCACTGTTTATTTAGTATCTACTGTGAACAAGGCAATATTCTCGGTTCTAGAGATATATCTGTAGGCAGATTAGGTAGCTATCCCTGCCTTTTTAAGAGTCATTTTCTAGTGAAATAGTATTCTTTAATTACAGATAGTCCCTTCTTTCATCTGTACCTGCCATCTGTCCTTTCCTCTGGATCTGTCCCATTGGGTTTTCTCATTAAGAAAAGCAAAACCAGACAAAGTACAAATCTCTCTCTCTCCAGTTATGGCCCTACCTCGCTCCTCCCTGCCATAGCCATGTTTCCTAAAAGAGCTGCCTAGACTTTGCTATTTAATCACTTGTTCACCTTCTACTCACGCCTTCCTCACTAAACCCCCATCTCTGCCTCTACCGTTTCCCATGAGTGGTTTTTATCTCAGGCAATAATGTGCTCTCATGTCCCTGGGATCCAGGAGACATTTCTCAGCCTTCATGTTCCTTTCTTCTGAGCAGCATTTGACTCTTGTCAGCTACTCCCTGAAACACTCATTGTCCATTGGTTTTTAGGATTATTGTCTCCCGGTTTTCTGTCTCTTTTCTAGGCCCTTATGTTCTCTCCTTTTTGGGCTCATCTACTTCTACTTGGTCATCATGGTGGACTTCTTCATGATTCAGCTTGGCCTCTGGCCCTTCTCCCTTACTTTATTATCTCTTCTAGAGAATCTCATTCAGGTCAGTAGTGCAAAGGTCACCTGTATGCCACATTTCTATCCAGTTCTTGCTGAGCTCCGAAGACCTCTATCTATATTTATATATCTCTATGCACCTGTGCGTAGATACTGGTGGGTATATAGCTATCTGTCTGTCTTCCCCAGCAGAACAAGTCTAAATCTGAAATTCACAACTCTGAAAACCTTCTTAACCTTGTTTTTTTGTTCCGTGTTCTCCACTTTCCACAAGCCAGCATCCTGGAGTCACCCACTACACCTCCCCTCCTCCTCTCCCCCACATAGAATGCATCGCCATGCCCTGTCATTCGACCTCCTAAATACTTCTAGAATCCATCCACCTAGCTTCATCTCTCCCATTGCCCTGGTCCAGGTGTCACTTCTCACCTGGGACTTTATAACAGCCTCCTAAATGGATTACCAGTCTCTCTCCTCATCTTCCTCCAATCTGTTCTCACTCCGAAGCAAGAATGTTCCTTTGAAAGGACAAGTTGGTCATACCATCTTCTTATTAGAAACCATACATTATTTCCAATGTTCTTAAGATGAGAGTCAAAGTGAGTTCTCCACTGGCCTGCAAGGCTGCTCCTGAGCATTTGCTGGTTCCATTTCCCCTTGCTCTCTCTCCTGCAGTTGGGCTGCCTCTTTCTCCTCTCTCCATTTCTTATCTCCCTTTCCTGGGCCCTTGGTATGTGACTTTCCTATCACTCGAATCCCTTTCTTTCCCACCCTTCATGTAATGAACTCCTCTTAGTTTCCCATATATCAGCTCAACATTCACTTCTTCAAGGAAGCTTTCCAGAAGCCTGAGTTAGGTTAGATCCCTTTTTATTGTACCATGCACTTCTCTTCTGTAGTACTCTCAATCGGATGTCTATTCGTGTGATGATTGGGTTCGTATCTTTTTCTCACTAAACCACAAGCTCCTAAACATCAGAAACTATAGAGGTTTTGCTTACCAGTTGTCCACAGCAGCTAGTACATACATACTTGGCATTTTGAAAATACATAAAATAATTTTCAATCTTATGACGTAAACAAGATGTTTTGTCAGCAAAGTAAGATACGAAAACATATCAAGTGTTCTAGGAATTCAAAATTCAGTGGCTTGAACTCATGCCAGTAGATTTCTATGATTTCTGTTAGGAGATGGCTAAGGACAATCTTTTAACCTCCAAATACAGCTCCCCCTTCACTCACACATACCATTTGAAAATTTCTAGTTTGCATTCTTTGAATTATTTCTATTGTCTAGTATTTTCAAAAACATTGAGGAGGATGCAAGTAACAAATATTTTTTTCAAGCTGCGTCTTAAGGGAAGTCTATGATATTCCCCAAGAAATGTGGGGTTGTCAGAGAAAGAGTCTCCAGAGCGCTGAAGGGTCCTGATATTTCATTATTGCCCTAAGCACTTCTTTTCTTTAGAAGCTCATCATTTAACTTTTTTACTCCATATTGTTGAATTTATAAATTATTCCTGGACTAAAGAGCTGTCTTGATAAGGCTTGCCACACCCCACTATGCTATGTAATATACTTATAAGTGACATATATGTACAAATTTAATAATTATGTGAGAGAACGATGTGATAGACAGGGTTTGGTAATGTGTGAGCTTAACCAGGAAGCAGAGAACCCAGGGCTGTAATTTTTAGCTGAAATTTCAATACTCTGTTTGCTTTTGGAGATAGGAACAGCATGTACAAAGCATTTTTCTTACTATTCTGTAGCGTTAAACATCCATACATAGTAATCATAATGTGAGTCCCTCCACCAGAGGGTACCAGCTGCTACAGTGGTTTGGATTAGACAGGGATCGCGGCTACCTGCCAAAGATCTGGTAAAAGCAGTGGAATTTATTTTAATATTTTAATATTGAATATTTCCCATGATTTTTAGAAAGACAGAACTTTTTTTCCCATCACAGAAACAACATAAACTCTTTGTGGAAAATTTCAGGCAAAAACAGACACACATGTGCAATTTTACTAGATAAAAGTAACCAATAGTAACATTTTTGTACACTTCTTTACCCAAAGGGGTAATAGGGAATATTTTGTTTTATTACTTGAAAGCATAGTGTGAAATATTTTCTGGATCATTTTTTTCTATTATATACTCTTTAGTAACTATTTACATATCTCTTTTGCAGATGAACCATGGTTTATTTAAATGATCATATAAGGACAGGCACTGGTCCACTATTGTAAATGATTGCTATGATGCGCTACATGGTCAGAATTGTAGGGGGTCGTGGCAGGAGAGGAAAGGCAGGCAGGTTCTAAGTGTTCAGCTGAGCTGTAAAGCAGGAGCCGAGCTGTGAGACATGGGGAACTGCATCTTGGCAGGCTTTGCAAAGGAAAACGAGACACCATGTGGCCGAGGAAAAGCCATGGAGGCTCTCAGGCTGGATCCAGTAGAGGGTGAATACTTTTTTTTAAATTCTTTTTAATAATAAATTTATTTTTTATTGGTGTTCAATTTGCCAACATACAGAATAACACCCAGTGCTCATCCCATCAAGTGCCCCCCTCAGTGTCCGTCACCCAGTCACCTCCACCCCCTGCCCTCCTCCCCTTCCACCACCCCTAGCTCATTTCCCAGAGTTAGGAGTCTTCATGTTCTGTCTCCCTTTCTGATATTTCCTACCCATTTCTTCTCCCTTCCCCTCTATTAGTCAATTGGAGAAGGACAAACATTATATGTTCTCATTCATTTGGGGACTATAAATAATAGTGAAAGGGAATAGAGGGGAAGGGAGAGGGTGAATACTTTTGTCAGCAGATGCCTCAGGTTAGAAAAGACTGCCCAGAAATATAGTCATTAAGAAGAGCGGCTGTAGATTCAGACTCCATGGACACAACTCCTAACTTTGTCACTTTGTCACTTGATCCAGGGCAAACGATTTCATGCCTCTGAGATTATGGGAATAATTATATCTCTAGTTAGTAAGGTTGTTGTTGAGACTGAGATGATACATCTCAGGTACTTAGCATGGTACACAGAACATAGCAAACGTGGAGCAGATATTATCTATTGTTATCATAATTTTGAGAGCCTTTGAAAAAATATTTTAAAAATTTTGAAATGCAAATACTAAAATAATAGTAAACATGGGTATATACAGACTCCCAAGAAGAGGGTGACTCTTTGTGTGTTTGAACATGTAAGATGACTAATTTTTTTCCCCCATTAACTATGGCTCCTTTCCTCTAAGGGACGTTAAAGTCATCCCTACTCTCTCTGCTTATCTGCACACTCAGAGGCTGTGAATTTTTAGGCAGCGCCCACTCCACCCTCCGCAAGCATTTAATGAAAATCAAAAACACATAGCACTTGGCTGGCCATCCGTTCTCTCTTTCAAAGACAAACAAATTAAGAGAGATTTAGTCAAATGGCAAACATTTAAAAAAAATAAATTACCCATGTATTTTTTTTTCAGATTTTTTCCTAATGAGAAAGGTATGTTGATTATTGAGATTTAATTGACATCTTGCATTAGTTTTCTGTGTACCACGTTTATGATTTGACTGATGTGTATATTGCAAAGTGATTACCATAGTAAGTCTAGTTAACATCCATCACCACATGTAATTACATTTTTCTCTTGTAATGAAAACTCTTAAGATCTGCTCTCTTAGCAACTTTCAGATATTCAATTCGGTACTGTTATCTATAGTCCCCATGCCTATACAACATGTCTCCAGGACTTACTTATTTTATAATCGGAAGTGTACCAAAAAGTACAAAAAGGCAATGCACTTGACCAGAAACCTATCTGTGGAAATATCTGCACCTCAATTAAAAACACACTGGTACTTTTCTTAGGTTAATATCACAACGAATAAATCTATATGAAGAGCAGAAAAATAAAAGGTTCAAAATTCTGCGATATTAAAGGCATATTCAATCCAGTGAAAGCAACACACATGTACAGGTCTAATTGCCACATGAGGAATCTCTGCAAAAACTTCCAGCTCAGAGGAGACTCAGGCATAAATCATGCTGTGTGGTACAATAGTCCCACTTCCTGCCTAATACCAAATCCTGCTAAGGAATATGGACAGTGGAATTGGAAGTCGAGGAAGACTATCTTAGTGCAAAAAGCACTTGCTATTTCTATTCCTAGTAACTTGGATATTCTTTAGCATTTCTGAACTTTTCTCATCTTTAGAAAAGAAATAATATAAGTAGATTTTGATGGGTTTTTGAGAATTAAAAAAACACGGGGGCACCTGGGTGGCTCAGTCATCTAAGTGTCTGCCTTTGGCTCAGGTCGTGATCTCAGGGTCCTGGGATCGAGCCCCACGCTGGGCCCCCTGCTCAGCTGGGAGCCTGCTTCTCCCTCTCCCTCTGCCCCTCCGTCTGCTCATGCTCACTCTCTGTCTCAAATAGATAAATAAAATCTTTTAAAAATGTGAAGGGAACCCCTAGAATAGTTCCCTAAATATACTACATTTTCTTTCATTTCTGCTTGATCACACTAGCAAAGCTAAGCCTAGGGGTGGTATTTAGAGAGTAGTTTGCCTCCCTGTCCCTTTGGAGGCACTTGCTGATGCTGAGCTGATGAGACCAAAGTGCAGCTGGAACAGAGTGGTTGTAGCCTGGGGCACGTCCCCCCAGGAGCACAGACCAAGTTCCAATACAGGCATCTGGCCTGTGGAAGGGAAAGATAAGAGTGTGGTTCGGGGGTAGGGGGAGACCTGAGATGAGTAAAAACCAGGTTCCTCAAGTCACAGTTCATGTTCCAGCTGCAGGGGAGCCTGAGCTTCCCCCATACACCAGGTGCCCACCATGTTTTCATGCATTATTGCTGGACCACCAAAACTCAGCAAAGAGTAATGACTAGGACAGATACGGTCCTCATAGAACCTACGGAGATATCTATTTTATTCCAGTGACACTTCTCTCCTTCTCTTTCTTTCTTTTTTTAAGAGAGAGAGCATGTGTGCAAGCAGTGAGGTAAGGGGCAGAGGGAGGGAGAGAGAGAGAGAGGGAGAGAGACAATCTTAAGCAGGCTCCATTCTCAGCACACAGTCCAATGTGGGGCTCAGTCTCGCGGCCTTGAGATCATGACCCGAGCCAACACCAAGAGGTGAATGGTCAACCGACTGAGCCACCCAGGAGTCCCTCAGTAACATCTCTGTCTCTCTATTTCTCTTTTTTTAAATTTTATTTATTTTTTCATGGGAGCCACAGAGAGAGGCAGAGACATAGGCAGAGAGAGAAGCAAGCTCCCTGTGGGGAGCCCAGTGCAGGACTCAAACTCAGAACCCCAGGATCATGACCTGAGCCAAAGGTAGATGCTCAACCACTGAGCCACCCAAATGCTTCAGCTCAGTATCATCTCTTGACTGATGACAACTTACATGGATTTACGTGTATACAGCTTCTTAAACCAAACTGATTAAAACCCAGGTTAAAGTTACAAAGTAGGTGATATCTCTCTAATCTTCATAGAACTCCATACCAAGGGCCTTAACATTTAGAGTCCAAAGATGGACTCATCAATGTTTCTCTTCTTTTTTTTTTTTTTTTCAATGTTTCTCTTCAATGATGCATCTCTAGAAGATCTTTCCGGGTCTTTCTGGACATTGATGTTCCCTGTCCTTGGTGGTCCCATATATTTTATTACCAGCTCCTCAACCTATCCCTCACACTCCTTCATGATACACTCATGGGTTGGAGTCAAGACAGAATTCGTGTAGATACCTCCCTCCTCTGGTCAGCCCTGTGAGTCACTACTAATATCCCCCCCTGGTTCAAGGAGGGAATGACAAAGCAGGAGAGCACAAGAGAAGCATGAAGATCTAAAGTTTATTGTCTGATATTGTAGCCACTGGCCGCATGTGGCTGTTTGAATTTAAATTTAATTAAAACTAAATACAGTTAAACATTCACTTCTTCAGTGACATAAGCCACCCTTCACGTGCTCGGTGCCACACATGGCCAGTGGCGATCATATAGGACAGTGTAGGTTATAGAACATTTCCACCACTGCAAAAGGTTCTATACGACAGTGCTACTATCGAGAGGATATTATAGACACCCTGGTTTTACACTTGTGTTCTGATTCACTTGAGGAATATTAAGACACGGTCAGAAAAAATAGGATCAAAATATTATAATTACAGATAAAGGTGAAACCAGAGGACATGAGTGATATCTATGGTCAAGCATGCTTATCTCTCCAGACTTATCCATATAGACACGACAGAGCTAGACCGGGGGTAAGGGGGTTCTCTATGGGGTGGAGAGATCCTACTGTGGAACAATAGCTGAGACCTGGAGAAAGGCAGATCCAATGAGGAAGAAAGAGCAAGTGAACTAATCAAAAGCTAACTCACCCCCTGCCCCACCCCCCAGACAGAATCAGTCTTTGGTCTTCCTTCCTATGGAAGAAAACAGGGAGAGAGAGATTATTTCCCTTAAATAGAACATTAAAATAATATCCCCACACTTCCCTTATCGACTATGAATTGTAAGATCCCTGGGTCTCTAGGTTCAGAGTTTCCCACTTTGTGTGTCTTGAGATCATGGTTCCCTCAGTTCTCAGGGTGGAGCATGAGGAAACCATGACTCCTTGCTGATTATGATTTCACCCAGGGCTTCAAATCCTCCATAATTTATTCCAATTTTCCAAAGCAATCTGGTAGATCATGAAAATGTTCTGGGTGCCACAATGATAAAGACCACAAAGATGGCGCTCAACTTCTTCCATTAGATCTGAGGGCCCTTTGTAGTCTACACCTTGCTCTAAGGGGCCATTAAAAAAAACCTCCATAGCACCTATATCTTTTGTGCATATAGCTTCTATTTCAAATTAAAATTGATCTCTGAGAACTGACCATCTCACATTGGGCCGTACCCTATAGCTGACCTATTTCGGTTTTATCGTCACTACCCTGAACAACCAAGGAATGGGTGCTATTGTTTCTTCAGTCCCACACAGTGGCTCACAGCAGACATTGCCGCATATGTGTTCTTTCACAAACATCTTCCTTCTAGTAACCACCTCCTTCTAAGAATCTGTGATCTGAACGACTTAAACTGTAACACTCCCTACTTTATTTATTATGTATAGGGCACTTCTGAATTTATCATCTCATCTTCCATCTCTGCTCTAAACTATAACCTTCCTAAGTGTAACTATGTTCTCTTATCAATACGTTCTAACAAGAAGTGGATACACATTAATTTAATGATTCATTGAATTAAATAGATTGAATAGCTTTAGACGATTTAAGACACTATGGTAGTGATATTTTGGGACCCCAGTCAGAACTTTAAAATGCCCCTCTTTATCAAAAATTGCCTCTGGACTTAATTGAATCCAGGTTTCCTCAGTCACAAGCTATGCGATCCTGGACCATTTACTGAAGCTCTCATTTTCTCACACTACATTAGTGATAAAATTGCCTGTTTACCTCACGCACTTGTCAAGTTTAATTGAACATATCACGTAGAGCATGATGAGGGCCCATGGGAGTGCTGAGGAACTGGAGAATACCCTTTATTTCTCTGAAGTATTTAAATATGCTTAAAGTCAGTTTAAGACTGTTCCATCATCTCTATTCCCTTAGGAATGGATGTTCCCCTTGCTGAGTCTTCGTGTTGTTTGTTTGTTTGTTTGTTTGTTTGTTTTGTTTTGCTTTTTAATGAGCCTTTGCCTCATCTTCTGGGCAAGTTCCCTGTCTTGGGAGTCCCACCATATCTGGACAGTGAAAGCTCTCCTAACAGGATGGGTTTTATAGTTGCTGCTGCCTTTGCTCCACAGTCATCCTTCCGCTCAGGGTTTCTGCAACTTACTGCTCATCTTTACTCAGGGCAGGCTAAGGACCCTGATTTTATTTCTGGGTGAGGCTGGTGGTGGAGATGAATTTATTTCTGATTATCATTCCGTGCTGGCCAATTGCTTCTCGCTGTCTTCCTAGACTAGTGAGATACAAATTTTCTAGTCCCTGTTCAAAGATTGGGCAGTGCTCTTTTTTTCCCTTTTATATAACTTACCAGCCATATAGTCTTGGGTAGGTTTATTTATCTTTCTCTTCTGTTTCTTCTTGAAAATGAAGCATATTAATAGTGTTTACCTTATAAGTTTGTGTAAAGATTAAATACTTTGATGTATATAAGGTGGGTAGAACAGTGTCTGTACTATAATAAATGTTACATAACTGTTATATGTTATTATTATTTCTTATCTAGGCCTTGAACCTCAGGTCTAATCATGTTGACAGCATATATTCTTTTAGCTCCCTTAAATCGATTGTTATGGCTATGTTTTCTACTTCTCACAACTTGAAATTTCCCTTTATTATTTTTTCTTTTGAGTTTATGTATGTATTTGATATTTTAAAAACAATTTAACAAGTATTTCTCTACGTTTGGAGAATGCAGTGGCCAAATTCTCATCATGTTTCATTGACTATATTCGGGCTCTCATTACTCAGGAAACCACTGTGAGCTAAGTGAAAGTAATCAGAACAAAATGGAAAAAAGTCAATGTCTCTATAAATTGATTCTTGGGAAAGGTCAAGAAAATTTATAAGCCTTGGTCAAACTGATTAGGACAAAAAGAGAAAATATAAATAATGTGAGAAATCAAAGAGCTCTCCAGACCCCACAAACATTAAAAAAATAAAAAGGAAATGTTGTGAACAAGTTTATGCCTCTAAATTTCATAACTTTGAGGAAGTAGATTTCAGAGTTAGTGGAATTCATACCGCTAGTCATTTCTCGAATTATTGGTACATTCATTTGTAAAGGTAAGAAAAAAAGATTTTGCCCTATATTCATAGGAGCAATATGTGTTACACTTGTGTTTTCCCCCTTTTCCCTTCATGGATTATCTTTTATCAATATGTACTTCCCCTTTTGCCCATTTTATTTATTTATTTATTTATTTATTTATTTATTTATTTATTTATAATGCAATTAATTAACATATAGTGTATTATTAGTTTCAGAGGTAGAGGTCAAAGATTCATCAGTCTCATATAAAACCCAGGGCTCATCACATCAAGTGCCCTCCTTAATGCCCATCACCCAGTAACCCCATCCCTCCACTTCCTCCCCTTCAGAGACCCTCAGTTTGTTTCCTATGATTAAAAGTCTTTTATGGTTTGTCACCCTTTCTGATTTCTTCTTGTTTAATTTTTCTCTCCCTTCCCCGATGATGATCCTGTGTTTTATTTCTTAAGTTCCACATATGAATGAGATCGTATGATAGTTGTCTTTCTCTGATTGACTTATTTCGCTTAGCGCAATAGCCTCTATCTAGTTCCATCCATATCATTGCAAATGGCAAGATTTCATTTTTTTGGATGGCTGAGTAGTATTCAATTGTATGTATACACCGCATCTTCTTTATTCATTCCTCTATCAATGGACATTGGGGCTCTTTCGACAGTTTGGCTATTGTGGATATTATCGCTATAAACATTGGGGTGCTATTGCCCCTTTGGATTATTACATTTGTATTTTTGGAGTAAATACCTAGTAGGTCAATTGCGGGGTCATAGGGTAGCTTTATTTTCAGCTTTTTGAGGAACCTCCATACTGTTTACCAGAGTGGCTGCACCAGCTTGCATTCCCACCAATAATGCAAGAGGACTCTCCTTTCTCTGCATCCTCGCCAACATCTGTTGTTTCCTGACTTGTTAATTTTACCCATTCTTACTGGTGTGAAGTGATATCAAATTGTAGTTTTGATTTGTATTTTCCTGATGCCGAGTGATGTTGATGCTTTCTTTCATCTGTCGATTGGCCATTTGTATGTCTTCTTTGGAGAAATGTCTGTTCATGTCTTCTGCCCATTTTTTGACTGGTTATTTGTTCAATATATAGTTCTTAAAAGAAAATCTGTCTCATGTTCACTGACATCTACCCTTAACGTTTCCTTTTTTTTTTTTTTTTCTTTTCTTCCCAGAGACTCATCAATAGGCTGATTTTCTTTACCAGAGGGTTTATAAGTTTGTAGGGTTGGTAGGTTTGTAGTAACCTACACAAGAAGGATACCACAGGGTATCTCATTGATTATATATATTAGGCATCATTTTTTTCTGGAGATTTCAAAGATGTATTTTCCAAAACTTATAACAAGAAATGTATATGAACAAAATGTTTCCTCTGTCCCTGACTGCTGCTATCTTGCTTAGGATATAGTTGCTCATTTCCTTTTCCACTCAGCTTCTCCCATTCTTTCTACCAGCTGTCAATACCTCATGGAAAACCTCTTACTGTTTATTTTATAAAACAAGCTACTTGTAGTTCATATATTTCCTATATAAGCTATCTATATCTATATATACCATATGTGTGTTATCCAAAAATAGATTCTTTCCCTAAAACTGTGGGAGAGTCTGTGCTCTTGACCCCTTATGTCTAGGCTCTACCACCAGACTCTATACTGGGGAGAAGCAAACCGCATTTTGTTTATTTGTATCTCTAGTATCTTACATAGGATTTGGGACATAGTAGCCGCACTTTAAATATTTGTTGCTCAATTATGAAAAGTTCCTAGCATTATAACATGTTTGTAATTGATTGAAAACAAACGACAAAAATGAATTAATAATTCTATCAATCAATAAGACAGTATGCTTTAGCCAGATAAGCAGAAGTTAAACACATGTTATACAGACACATGAAATCTATTTATAGTTCTTATTTTCCATGTAGTTTTACAGACAGAGTAACTTTGGGAAAAGAACATTGAAATTGAAATGGTCCACTTAGCTTTAGTTTACATTATGGAAAATGAATCAGATGAAATCAGCAATTGGCTGTTTTTATTGAGTAATTAGAACAGCTCTTTTTCAAAGTTGGAAACAATGAAAAGATTCTAATTAAAAGTGTTTTTAAAAATCCCCAATTATGCTCACATAGTCGTTGAATATGTTCCCCACAGCTTGTTTTGTTACGTGGAATGCTGCACCATTAGTTCCTTAGAGCCAATTTGTCAAGATGCCTTCTGGCTAAGATGCCAACTGCCCTTATAACCCTGTCCCCGTAAGTGTCTTTATTTCATTCTTTTGAAAATTCAGACACATTTTTCTAACCAGAGAGAGAGAGAGAGAGTGAGAGAAAGAGAGAGAGAATGAAAGAAAATCATTAGTACATTATGATAACAATAAACTCACGATTAAAAAATAATTTGTTAAAATTTGCCCCAAAACAAATATATTTTTCTAAGGAGGATATTTTAAATATCATAATTTCTTTCAGATGAGAGTATTGGGAGATTTTCATAACTGTTTTTATTTTTTTTTAAGATTTTATTTATTTATTTATGAGAGACACAGAGAGAAAGATTGGCAGAGACACAGGCAGAGGGAGAAGAAGGCTCCATGCAGGGAGCCTGATGTGGGACTCGATCCCAGGTCTCCAGGATCATGCCCTGGGCTGAAGGCAGGCAGTAAACCGCTGAGCCACCCAGGGACCCTGTTTCTTTCTTTTCTTTTCTTTTCTTTTTTTTTTTTTTTATCTTTTTCATGTTTTCATCCTTAGTGCTTTAAAAAAAATACTGGTCACTGTATGTATTTATCCATTTGTTCAACCAATAGTGATTAAACATTTTCTTCTGTATATCCATCACTGACTGACAAAATTCCTTCCTAGGGGTGCTCATATCTGTTGGAGTGAAGCAGACAGTAATAATAAAGACATATTACACATCTAGATAGTAGATGATAGAATGATAGGAGGATAGATAGGGTGATTGATAGATGATATATAGATAGAATGATAAATGATAGAATCATAGGCTGATAAATAGAATGGTAGATGATAGATGGAATGATTGAATAATGATATATAGGTGATAGGATGATTGATAGATGGTAGATAGAATAATAGATAGATATGATAGATTTAAAAAGACAGATATGATAGATATGAAAGAAAACAAACAAACAGGCTTTTGAGTTAGAAATCAATTACCTGCTTTAGATATAATGGTCCAGAAATTCTCTCTCAAATGAAGAAACTTGTGTTAAGATCTGAAGTATGAGAAGGACCCAGTCTTAAAATAGCTAGAAGAACATTCTAGGCAGAGGGAACAGCAAAGACCTTGGTATGTTGGAAGAATGGATAAGACCCAAGTGTGGTGAAGGAGAAGGTCAGAGTTATATCAAGAGGTCAGGGGAAAATAGACTCTGCAGGATTTTGTAGGTTATGGTGAATTGTTTTGATTTAAGAATTTTGATAAGCCATGGAGGTTTCAGTAGAGGACTGACATGATATACTATATGTTCTTTAAAAAAAAAAAAGCATAAAAATATCAGTTTGGTAGCAGTATAGAGAACTGGTTTTTCAGGAAGCAAGAATGGTAAAGGGGAGACTATGTTATGGTCCAAGTCACCAGTGATAATGGGGTGCACCAGTGTCGGTGCAAGAAGGTGAAGCCAGTGAATGGATTCAAGAAAACTTTAACAAGAACTGGCAGTGTTTGCCAGTGGACATGACAGTGAGGGGGGGAGCTCCACATCAGTGATGGACTAGCACTTGGGCCTCTGGATGGATGGCATTTACCCAGAAGGAGAAGCCTAGGGAAGAAGCGATGCCTTTCTTACATGTTCGAGCAACCCCTACAGTTTTGCTTTCATAAAAGAGAAAGCCAGAGACCTTGGTTTTGTCTCCATTCTGCTTCTCGAGAGCTCTTTGACTTTGGCAAAACAATTTATTTGATTCCTAGTGTCGCTATCTGTAAATTAGAATATGCTGCCAGAGTGATTATTACAAAGCCTTACTTTAATAATTTCACTATTTTGCTTTAAACCTTCCTTTGCTCCCACAATGAGGGCATCGCTTCTTCCTATGTCTTATGCAGCTCCATGTGCTCCAGATCTTTCTTGTATTTCTAGCTTCAAACCCTCCCCCACCATACCCACTCTCACCCTCTGCCTCAGCCAGCAAGATTATCTCCAGTTCCTCATTCCCACCAACCTCCTTCCACCAGGATGCTTGCATATGCTGGTCTTCCTCTTTGGAAAGCTGATTTTTCCCTCCTTGGACTAGTGAACTTTCACCCAGGTTCAGATGTGGATCAAATTGTCACTTCTTCAGGGAAACTTCGTTGCCTTGACTAGATCAATGTTCTCAGAACTCTATGCATTTTTCTACCCCAACCACTTGCTGACAAACTTTACATCTGTTTTTATGATTGTGTTACTAACTCTGTTTCCTCCACGAGGAGTTCCGCCTGTACTTCCTCAGTATTACATCGCCTGCACTTTGGCAGGTGCTTATCTCATAAACATGTTTCTGAGTGAATGAATTGTTGAATGAAAAATTGAGTGAAGGAGGCAGATCACATCACTATTTGTGTTCTTTTGAGCACTGAGAACACTGATTCTCAGTAAGAAAGTGATTCTTTTAAATGCATGTGATTTGTGTCACCATGCCATTTTTTATACACTATTCCTCTGACCTGGAATGTTCTCTGCTGGCAAAATTTCTCTCTCTAGCAGCTCTCAGTGCCTTTTTCAGGGATTCTGAGCAACATCATTATTATAAGATGACTCGTGTTTCCCCATCAAACCATGTGTTGAAGTCCTCACTGCTAGTATCTGTGAATGGGCTTTATTTGGAAATAGATCCTTGCAGATTCAATCAAGCTACGATGAAGTCATTAGGTTGGCTTTAATCCAATATGGCTGGTATCTTTTCACAGTGAGGAAATTTGGACACAAAGACATATGAAGATGGAGGCAGGGCCTGGGCTGATGCAATCATTCTAAGGAATGCCCAGCCCACCACCTGAAGCTAGAAGGGAGGCATGGAACAGAATCTTCAAAGAATGTACAAGAACCCACCCTGCCAAAACCTTGATCTTCGACTTTGAACCAGAACTCCCAGAACATAAATTTGCATTGTTTTGAGCTAGTTTGTGGTGCTTTGTTATGGCATCTTAGGAAACTAATATAATTATCATCAAATTGCTTTTGCTATCTGCTTGCATTTTCTCTGTAAGTAAGAGAGTAAGAGTAAGTTCTGCAACTGAAGTCTTCATCTACTCAATGTCATCATTATGCAGTGTAGGTGCCTATATAATACTGATATAAGTGATTGCTCTGTATTTGATGCTGAATATAATGAATGAGATTTATATTTTCTTAATGCTTAAAACTGTCTCTACTTTCATTAATTCCTTTTCTCCAGCCTAGTAATATGTGATTTCTTCATTTAAATAGAATAATTAAAGTTTCGTTTATTGTGGAATCTGGCATGAATTTGAGGTACTTAAAGAGTAAATTAATAAAATGACTCAAGAAGTTAAGAAAACATCAACAACTGTACTCTCCTAAGAAATTCAAAGAGGTCTTATTCTAATACATAAGAATTGATCTGGGGTAACAATCATGTGAATGAGGGTGACAGTTGTAATCTGTTCAGTTTTAGGTTTTGTGTTCTGAATCATCTCTTAAATGTTTTATTTAGAGTTTTGAAATATTGTACCATGATTCTGCAACTTGTTTTTTTTTCACTAAAAATCATATTTTGTGAGGGCTAATCATTTTGAGATAGAGAAATATAGTTCATTTATATAATCATAGTGTACCATTACTTAGAAAATTTTATTTACACCCTCCCCCTATTGATGATATTTAGGTTATTTCCAATATTTTGCTTTTAAAAACAATGCTACAGTAAATGCTTTCCTTAGGCTACAAACAGAAGCGTAACTGGTCCATATGGAATACATATTTTCAATCATACTAGACTCTGATAAATTGTGCTCCACATTTTTCTAATAAATTGCATTCCCACCAAAATAAACCCCCATACCCCATATCCTCCCCTAACCTTGCTTTAATCAGACTTACTAATTGTAATAGTCTTAGAAGTGTGTGAAATGATATCTCACAGTGTATGTGTGCATGTTTTAAGCATATTTAGGGAATTCATCTTTGTCTTCTATATACATGGTAAACGTGGCCTCCTGACCAAGAGCTTATTTTTTATGCTTTACCTTTAAATATGTCTTTTAAGTAAGTTAAATGAACACAAAGTTATATACCTTTTCTTAATGGTTTATATTTTTGCATCTTGTTTCAAAGATTCTTTCTTATCTGAAGGTCATAAGGTTATATTCTATGTTCCTCCTAACTTCCTAAAGTTACATTCTTCTCATTGAAGACAGGGTATCCGCAAACATAGGATTTTTTTTTTCCTTACTAAGTCTCCATCCATTTTTTTCTGCTTCCTCTCAAAATTTTGTCTCCACTTTGAATCTTATAAATACAGTTAGCTTGTTTCTGTCAAAAATGTCTAAATGTTGAGGTTAGGAAAAGATGGAAGTGGAGTAGGATCCTAGGCTTGTCTCATCCCATGAACACAGTTAGATAATAACTATAAAGCATCCTAAATACCACAGAAATTGACCCAAAGACTGGCAGAACAAACTTTATGACTAAAGGGAAAGAAGAGGCCACATAGAAGAAGATAGGAAGTACAGAGTCATGGTTTCAGGAGAAATGGATCACTGATGCTGTAGAGGAGAGGGAGCCATAGTCATGAAGAAGGAAGAGACAGAGGAACACACAGGGGAATGTACAAAAAGAACATTTCTCCAAAGTCATTGACTTGGAAAGCAGGAGGGGATAATTTCATGAGTTCTTACAACCGACAGGAATTAAAGCCTGGAGTTTTAAAGGCCAGCAGGCATGGCTGAGATGGAGCCCAGAGGCACTGCCTTGCTCCTGGAGAGAAGACAAACACCCTGGGGCATACGGCATGGAAATAGTGATCTAAAGAACAGCGGGGGCACACAGAGGGCATAGTATTCACTCTTCCCTCCAGGAACATCAGAGATGGCCAGCACCATTTCTCTCCCTTGCCCCTCAGCATAAACACAGAGCACCTGTGGGAAGCGGTGCAGTGTTAACACTTGCTGCCTAACTTGCTTACACCAAGCCCCAGGCCCCTGCACTCTGGTGAAACTGAACCTTCTAGGCCATGCTTGCCTTAGTCCCAGCATGGCAGGCCCTCTGTCAGAAGACAAGCACAAAACCCTGTCAACCCAACATTTCCCAACAGAAGTTCTGCAGGGCCTCAGTTTTGGTGGAGGTGGTGTCAGGGCTCATTTCACAAGCGGACCACAGCACACCTAGTTAAAACTCACCACAGTCAGGACAGGGACCAAACATTGCCCACAAAGGCAAGGAAAGCCCTGGCAGATGATGGGCCTGAAGGATGGAGCAGCCACAATACAACAGCAAAGTACACATAGCACACACCAGAGATGCTCTCTGAAGTGTCAGGCCCTGGGCACTAGGTGACCTCTTTTTCATAAGGCCATTACTTTCAGGAGCAGGAGACATAACAGGCTTTTCTAACAGAGAATGTAGAGACTTAGACAAAATGTGAAGACAAAGGAATTTATCCCAAACTAAAGAAGAGGATATGGCCATTGGCAGAGATCTAAGTGCAACAGATATAGGTAACATACCTGATAGAGAATTTAAAGCAACAATCATAAATATACTCACTGGGCTTGAGAAAAGAATGGAAGACATCAGGGAGATGCTTGTCACACAGATAAAAGAGTTAAAAAAGAATCAGAGATGAGGAATGCATTAAAAAAAATTAGAAGCAGGTTTGCTGCAATGAACAGCAGACTGAAAGTAGAGGAACAAATTAGTGACCTAGAAGACAAAATAATGGAAAAATAATGAAACTGAACAAAAGAGAGAATTATGCAACATGAGAGGAGACTTAGGAAACTCAATGAGTCACTCCATCAAACATAGTAACATTCATATTATAGGAGTCCCAGAAGAAGAGAGAGCAAAAAGGGCAGAAAATTTATTGGAAGAAACACTAGCTGAAAACTTCTTTAATCTGGGGAAGGAAACAGACAATCAGATCCAGGACACACAAGGAATTCCCTTCAAAATCAACAAAAGCAGGCCAACATCAAGATATTTTGTAATTAAGTTTGCAAAATATACTGATAGAGAAAAATCTAAAAAGCCTGAAGATAAAAGAAGTTATTAACCTACAAGGGAAAACAATAGGCTAGTTTGAGATTTTTCAGAACAAACTTGGCAAGAAGGCAGTGGCATGACATATTCAAAGTGCTGAAGGGACAAATCTGTGGCCAAGAATAGTCATTCAGAATAGAAGGAGAGGTAAAGAGTTTCCCTGACAAACAAAAACTGAAGGAGTTCATGACCACTAAACTAGGCCTGTAAGAAATATTAAAGGGGACTCTTTAACTGGAAAGGGGAAACTAAACTTGACAGTTATGAAGGCAGCAAACGCAAAAGCAGTAAAAGTGAATATTTTTGTAAAAATCAAGGAACACACATAAAAAAGGATATGAAATATAATAACATATATCTAAAATGTGGGGAGGAGAGGAGAAAAGAACGAGTTCAAACTTGAATGACCATTAACTTAATATAGACTGCTATTTGCAGAAGATGTTGTATACAAATCTAATGGTAACCATTTATCAAAAACCATTAATAAACATGCAGAGAATAGAGAAAGAAATACAAATAATTCACTAGAAAATCAGCAAAACATAAAAGACTGACAAGACAGGATCAGAGAAAATCTCCAGAAGTGACAAAACAAGTAATAAAATGGCAATAAATAATAAAAAAAAAATCTATCAATAATTACTTTGAATGTGAATGGACTGAATGCTCCAATCAAAGACATATGGTGTCAGAATGGACAAAAAACAAAAAAATAAAGCCCATTTATATGCTACCTTCAAGATACTCATTTTAGATATAAAGACATCTGCAGATTCAAAGTGAGATGATGGAGAACATGTATCATGCAAATGGATGTCAAAAGAAAGCTGGAGTAACAATACTCATATCAGAAAAAATAGACTTTAAAACAAAGACTGAAACAAGAGACAAGAAGGACACTATATAATAATAAAGGAGACAATCCACCAAGAAGGTTTAACAACTTTAGATATTTATATACTCAAAATGGGAGCATCTAAATATATAAAACAACTAATAACAAACATAAAAGAACTAATCAGTATTACTACAGTAATAATAAGGGACTTTAATACCCAACTTACATTAATGGACAGATCATTTAAACAGAAAATAAACAAGGAAACAATGGCTTTGAATGACACACTGGACCAGATGGACTTCACAGATATATATTCAGAACATTCCATGCTAAAACAGCAAAATACACATTCCTTTCAAGTGGACATATTGTTCTCCAGAATAGATCACATATTAGGTCACAAAACAGGCCTCAACAAATACAAAAAGAATGAAGTCATACCATGGACCTTTTCTGACCACAATACTGTGAAACTAGAAGTCAAGCACAAGAAAAAAATATGGAAAGACCACAAATACTTGGAGATTAAAAAACATGCTGCTAAGCAATGAATGGGTCAACCAAGAAATCAAAGAAGAAATTAAAAAATACATGAGAATGAAAACACAACAGTCCAAAATTCTTGGGATGCAGCAAAAGTGGTCCTAAAGGGAGCACTTCTATAGCAATAGAGGCCTACCTCAATAAGCAAGAAAAATCTCAAATAAACAATCCAAAGGTTAAAGGAACTAGAAAAAGAACAAATAAAATCCAAAACCACCAGACGGAAGCAAATAATAAAGGTTAAAGCAGAAATAAATGATATAAAAAATAAAAAATAAAAACAAAACAAAACCCCAACAAAACAGATCAATGAAACCAGGAGCTGGTTCTTTGAAAAACTTAATAAAATTGATATACCTAGGCCGTATTTATCAAAAAGAGAAAGAATTTGAATAATTAAAATCACATATGAGAGTAACACAACCAACGCCACAGAAATACAAAATATTATAAGAGATTAGTATGAAAAACCAATAGCAACGAACTGGACAACCTAGCAGAAATTGATAAATTCCTAAAAACATATAAACCGCTAACATTAAAACAGGAAGAAAGAGAAAACTTGAATAGCCTTGATAACCAACAAGTAAATTGAATCAGTAATCAAAAATTCCCCCAAACCAAAAGTCTGGGATCAGATGGCTTCACAGGGGTGAGTTCTACCAAACATCTGATGAAGAGTTAATACCTGTTCTTCTCAAACTATTCCAAAAAATGGAAAAATAAGGAAAGTTTCCAAGTCCATTCTATGAGGCCAGCATAACCCTGATACCAAAACCAGATAAAGTCTCCACTAAGAAAGAGAACTATAGGGCATATCCCTGGTGAACATTGATGTAAAAATTCTCAATAAAATACTAGCAAACCAACTATGACAATATGTTAAAAACATTCATCATGATCGAGTGGGATTTATTCCTGGGTTGCAAGCATGGTTCAATATTCACAAATCAATCAATGTGATACACCACATTAATAAAAGAAAGGATAAAAACCATATGATCATTTCAGGAGAGCAGAAAAAGCATTTGACAAAGTACAATATCCATCTATGATAAAAATCCTCGACAAAGGAGGTTTAGAGGGAAACACCTCAATATAATAAAGATCATTTATGAAAAATCCACAGCTAACATCAAACTCAATGGGGAAAAACTGAGAGCTTTTCTCCCAAGATCAGGAACACGACAAGGATGTCTACTCTTACAACTTTTATTCAACATAGTACTGGAAGTCCTAGCTATAGCAATCAGACAGCAAAAAAAGAACTAAAAGGCATCCAAGTGAGAAAGAAAGAAATACAATTTTCACTATTTGCAGATGATTTCATGCTATAAGTAGAAAACCCAAAAGAATGCACCAAAAAAGCCTGCTGGAACTGATAAATGAATTCAGTAAAGTTGCAGGATATAAAATCAGTGTACAGAAATATGTTGTATTTCTAGATAGCAGTATGGAAGCAGTAGAAAGAAAAATCAAGGAATTGATCCCTTTTGCAACTGCACCAAAAAGCAGTAAGATACCTAGGAATAAACCTAACCAAAGAGGTGAAAGACTTATACTCTGAAAACTATAACACTTTCCATACTCATGGGTTGGAAGAAAAATATCGTTAAAATGTCTCTACTTCCCAAGGCAATCTACACATTTAATGCAATTCTTATCAAAATTACCACCAGAATTCTTCACAGGGCTAGAACAAACAGTCCTAAAATTTGCATGGAACCACAAAAGACCCCGAAGAGCCAGAGCAATCTTGCAAGAGAAAAGGAAAGGTGGAGGTGTCACAGTTCTGGACTTTAGGATATATTACAAAGCTATAGTGGTCAAAGCAGTATGGTAGTGGCACAAAAACAGACACATAGATCAAAGGAACAGACTAGAAAACCCATAAATAAACCAGGAATATATGATCAATTAATCTTTGACAAAGCAGGAAAGAATATCCAATGGGAAAAAGAATGTCTCCTCAACAAATGAGGTTGGGAAAACTGGACAGCAGAGAGATGAGAGAATGAAACTGGGCCACTTTCTTACAGCACACACCAAAATAAATTTAAAATAGATTAAAGGCCTAAATGTGAGATCCGAAACCATAAAAATCCTAAAAGAGAAGTAACTTCTTCCAGTTACAACAGAAGTTGGCTGTAGCAGCTTCTTTCTAGATATGTCTCCTGAGGCAAGGGAAACAAAAGCAAAAATAAACTATCGGGACTTCATCAAAATAAAAAAGCTTCTGTCCAGCAAAGGAAACCATCAACAAAACTAAAAGGCAACCTACTGAATGGGAGAAGAGATTTGCAAATGACATATGATGAAGGGTTAGTGTCCAAAATACAAAAGGAACTTAGAAAACTCAACACCCCAAAAGTGAATAATCCAATTAAAAAATGGGCAGAAGGGATCCCTGGGTGGCGCAGCGGTTTAGCGCCTGCCTTTGGCCCAGGGCGCCATCCTGGAGACCCGGGATCGAGTCCCACGTGGGGCTCCCGGTGCATGGAGCCTGCTTCTCCCTCTGCCTATGTCCTCTGCCTCTCTCTCTCTCTCTCTGTGTGTGACTATCATAAATAAATTTAAAAAAATGGGAAGAAGACATAAATAGACTTTTTTGCAAAGAAGACACCCAGATAAATAAAAAATAAATTTATTATAAAAAAAAGAAGACACTCAGATGGCCAACAGACACCTGAAAAAATATTCAACATCACTTATTATCAGGGAGACGCAAATCAAAATTTGTTACCATGAGACACCACCTCGCACCTGTCGGGATGGCTAAACCCAACACAAGAAGCAACAGGTGCTGGTGAGGATGAGGAGAAAGAGGGACCCTCGGGCACTGTTGGTGGGAATGCAAACTGGTGCAGCCACTGTGGAGAACAGTATGGAGGGTCCTCAAAAAAGTCAAAAATGAAACGCCGGGACCCCTGCACCCCGATGTTTCTAGCAGCAATGTCCACAATAGCCAAACTGTGGAAAGAGCCTCAGTGTCCATCGAAAGATGATGGATAAAGAAGATGTGGTCTATGTATACAATGGAATATTCCTCAGCCATTAGAAACGACAAGTACCCACCATCTGCTTCAACGTGGATGGAACTGGAGGGTATGATGCTGAGTGAAGTAAGTCAGTCGGAGAAGGACAAACATTATATGGTCTCATTCATTTGGGGAATATAAATAATAGTGAAAGGGAATAGAGGGGAAGGGAGAAGAAATGACTGGGAAATATCAGAAAGGGAGACAGAACATGGAAGACTCCTCACTCTGGGAAACGAACTAGGGGTGGTGGAAGGGGAGGAGGGCGGGGGTGGGGGTGACTGGGTGGCGGGCACTGAGGGGGGCACTTGACGGGATGAGCACTGGGTGTTATTCTGTATGTTGGCAAATTGAACACCAATAAAAAATAAATTTATTATTAAAAAAAGTCAAAAATAGAGCTACGGTATGATCTAACAATCTCGTGATTCGATATTTACTCAAAGAACACGAAAATGCTAATGCAAGGTGATCCATCCACACCAACGTTTGTAGCAGAATTATGTACAACAGCCAAATCATGGAAACAGCCTACGTGTCCACCGACTGATGAATGGATCAAGATGTGGTGTGTATACACGGTGGAATATGAAAAAGAGTAAGTAAAAAAGAACGAAATCTTGCCATTCACAAGGACGTGGATAGAGCTAGAGAGCATGACACTAAGCAAAATAAATCAGTCATGGACAAATAACAAATAGCATATGATTTCGCTCATGTAGATCGAAGAAACAAAACAAATGAGCGATGGGTGTGGGGGAGAGGGGGAGAGACTCAAACCAAGAAACAGACTCTTACCTCTAGAGAATACACTGCTGGTCACCGGAGGGGGGCGGAGGGGGACGAGCGGGGTAGGTGCTGGGGATTCTGGAGCGCACTTGTCCCAATGAGCAAGGGGAGATGTTGGAAGTGTTGAGTCACTGTATCGTTCACCTGACACTAATATTACACTGTGTGTTAACTAACTGGAATCTCAATAAAAACTTAAAAAAAAAAAAGGATAAGTGTTTGTTTCCACTTGAAAATGCTAGAGGAAATTGATTTAAGGATGTCCTAGGTCTGTTTTTCCTAGCATGTTCCGTAATTGCTTCAAAAAGCCCGAGAGATGTGACTTTTGGTCTCTCTCTTTTCATTTGTTGTGTTGGAATGTTTTTTTTGGGGGGGAGGGGGGCTCAATAAGATTCTACAGACAACAGGCCCCCTCCCTTCCTCCTCCCCCACCCTGTGCTCTATCACCTGCTGTGTGGTCACACACCCCTCTTCTTCACAGCTATGGGTACTTGAACCTCAAAGGTAGATTGCCCCATGTTTCTCGGGTGGGGTGTGGGGTGGACGGTCGTGTGGGGGAGGCATGGATCAGAAGGGCCAAGACCAGCAGGTGAGGTTTACCGTCAAGAAGCAAAACGCCAAAAAAATTAAAAAATAAAATAAAAAAATAAAATAAATAAAAAAGGAAGCAAAATGCCTTTAGGGCCATCCATTAACTTGATGAGGGGGGGCACCACAGATTTCAAGAGTCCCACATTTCTCTTTGGGGCCCTTGTCATTTTGATGCCCTAGAACACTTCCCATTTTCCCCATGACTTTTCCTGCACACCCCCAAGTGTTTCAAACAGCTCCCCCCCCACCCCCTTTTGCCTGTGTCACTTTTCTCTTCAAAGGCATTTGAAATACTTTTAGAGTAGTTATACACAGGAGTCCTCAAGCTTAAGGATGCCATTTGTCCTTTTATATGGCAACTTAACTTTTTATTTTTTTTAAGGATTTTATTTATTTGAGAGAGAGAGAGAGAGCACAAGCAGGGGGGCAGGGAGAGGGAGAAGCAGACTCCTCACTCAGCAGGAAGCCCAAGGCAGGACTGGATCCCAGGACCCCGGGACCATGACCTGAGCCACTGACCCAGCCCCCCAGGTGCCCCTGCAACCTGACTCTTATGCCAAGACTTCCTTCCATGGGAATGCTGGGAAGTTGTTCCAAGGCTCATGTGGCACCAGGATACTGTGGCCATCTGACCGTCGGGGGTCTGTCCCAGTGGGATCCTCAGAGGCCTCCTTACCATGTTTAGTTCTTGTCCTTCAGCCAGAAAGATCCCATTGAGATAGGCCACATGCCTGTCCCCAGGGCCCCGCACCTGCTCCCCTCCACGAAGGGACAGTGGGGATTTCTGTGCCCAGAGTCCAATGGCCTGGAACCAGTCTGGGGGGGCCCCCTGTCCCGGGGCTTGACTGTGCCCCACCACACTCTGAGGGGCCTCCTCTGCAGCCCCAGGGCCCAGGGCCCAGGGCCAGACCCTACCAGGCTCCTCCTCATTCCTGCCTTACTAGCTCTTCTCTTTTCCCCCAAACCCAGGGCATGATTTCTCTAGTCTGCATGGGAGTTGGCTTGAAACACCTCTTTTTCCCTTCTTTCTTTCTTATTTCTTATTTATTTATTTATTTATTTATTTATTTATTTATTTATTTATTTTTGGCATCCATGTTATGCTACATCCTTTACATTCTCCAAGGGAACTTAAGCTTTCAGAGCACAAAAGGCAGAGCCTGAGAGGCTCCTTCTGCTGGAGTGAGGGATGCTCTCTAGCATCTGCCTGTGCCAGGCATCAAGGAGGGAAAATCCTGGATTGATTGATTGATTGATTGATTGATTGATTTTTTAAGGAAAAACGTGGTTAAGGTCATTGGAACATCCTCCCGCCAGGCTTGCTTAGTTTTCATCGTGTGCTTTCTGTGCACTTCGGTGGCTGCATGATCGGCTCCGGGGGTGCCCCTTGGGAGCAGTGGCCCCATCTGAGGCCCCCGGGGCCCAGCCCGCATTGAGCCCTGCTGATCCCATGGTCCCTCCTGCCTTAAGCTTTCTTCCCCATCACTCTAAAACACATCTCCTTTTCCTACCATCAATTATTCGTTAGGCCTCGACCTGTTAAAACCTCCATCGAAAGTGCTACATTAGTGAAACCATTAGACCTCAGGTCCCTGTCCCCCATCATCAGCTGGATTTCTGCCTCTGGTCCCCAAGAGTGACTCCGAGGGAAGAGTTGTCTTCCCGGAACTGTCGCTCGTGGGGAAGGAGGTCACGGTGACAAAGGCCTCTTGCCTGATTTCTAAGGCGAGGCCTGTGGCTGATTCTGGCCGCAGAGCTCTGAGCGGTTGCCCATCGATTCCTACCAGTGTCCTTCGAGATGGTAAATTCTAATCAGAGTTTCTTGGGTCCCCGCGAGTGGGGCTTTCCTTTTTTTTTTATAACGATCTCTCTCATTCATGCTTTCCCTCGTCTGCATTTTTATGACTGTGATGTGCTTTGATTTACTGCGTTAGAGTACGACGCTCTGGCTCCAATTACTCCATTTAACTTTAAATAGACGCTGCTACAAGTCTTACTGATACAGAAAGAACATCTGGTGTCAATAAATTGCAGCAGGAGGTGCCACGGGGGAAGGACACCCGGGACAGAATGCATCTCTGGGCACATCCATCAGGACGTGGGCCTACAGGTCACGGCACTCTGCCACTTAGGTATTTATTTATTTTTATTTTTATTTTTAAAATATTTTACTTATTTATTCATGAAAGACACAGAGAGAGAGAGAGAGAGAGAGAGAGGCAGAGACCCAGGCAGAGGGAGAAGCAGGCTCCATGCAGGGAGCCTGACGTGGGACTCGTCCCAAGACCTCAGGATCACGCCCTGAGCTGAAGGCAGATGCTCAACCACTGAGCCACCCAGGCGTCCCATCACTTACCTATTTACGTGCTTCCAAGGTACAGCTTGCTCTGGGGGTTCCGGTCAGGAGGGCATCCCTTGGATTGTCACTGTAGCTGTGCTTGACTCACCGACCTAAAGCTCCAGACACGAAACATTCTGTTCAGTTGATAATATCTTTGAGGATGACTTTGGCCAGACAGGAAAGGTCCAGAAAGCAAGTGGACAGTTTTTTCCTAGGCCTTGTACAGAGCGTTTAATGAAGGGTGTTGTAAAGCAGTCAGAGTCGAGAGCTCTATTCTTCACAGCCCTCCCCGCCAAACACACTAGAACATGAAGTTTTCACAGGGAACTGTCTCTACTCCCTGCTATTCCTGGGGCGATCCGGATGACAAGTTTTAACAATTTCCTAAAGACCGCATCCAGGTAGGAGAATGGACAACGATTAAGGAAAGAGAAGATTTTGCCTGCTTTTAGGCCTCGAAAGATCAATTATTTTTAATTGCAAAAGTAAGGAAAATACAGAAATAATTGACCTGAGATGTAACTTACACCTAAATTTTATTCCGTATACAAAGTCTCCAAGTCAGGTATGCGCTGATCATCTGATGCTTGTGAACGAGGATGTTCCCAATCATAGGTTAATTTAAATGATCTTAAATTTACTTATGGATTACCTACTGGGAAGCGTACTTCCATTTTTCACAGTTTCAAAGTATTTTATAACTCAGGTATTCAGACATGAGCATCTGGAACCCCACTTGGCCAGACTCTCTTTGTCTCCACTGATCGTTTCTGCGTGGCCTGATGGGCTGCCCCTCTGTGCCAGGGAAACAGGTGACCAGGACCAATGGACATCACGTCCTCCCAGTTTAGCACACTCCGTAGAAGGAGAGTGTTGCTTTCCCCCAAGGTTCGTGTATTAATCTCTCAGAAAGACCCTGACTGGCCCTGTTCTGTGATATGCTGCTCATCCTCGGACCCATCACAGCTTTCAGGAAGGAAGAGAGGGGAGGATGTGCCAAGAACCGATCCAGTGAGGAAAACAGGTTCTGTCCCCAGAAGAAGAGAGATAAGGAAACTCATTGTGCAAAAAACAAACAAACCAACCAAACCAACAAGAGCTACCACCGTCCCTAACACCTGACAATCCAATTCTGGTTCCAGGTTTGGAGAATGAGTCTGAGGAAGGCGTGCATTTCAGATTCAGACTGGAGACCCTTTTTGCCTTCTGTGTGCCCAGAGCTGAGAAGTCCTAAGACAGTGTCACGTCTGGCCACGAGGTGGGAGGACACAGACATCTCGTCTGCATTTTGGAAGAATCAATAGCAGTCAGAGAGAATGTTCTCTGCGAAGCAGATATCAGAGAAGAGTTAAACTAGTCCAGCCCTCCTCCCAGGGTGACCTCCCAGGGTGGTAAGAGACGGTGTGAAGTGAGCCAACAGGAGAAGGTTGGGGTTAGAGAGCTTTCTTTATTGAAAGATGTCACGAAACCTCTAGCATACCACCGTACTTTTGAGAACTTCAGAGAATGCTACGGCATGCCGAGTTTCCAGAACATATTTATCCAGAGGACTCTTTCTATTCTTAGTCACTAGGGAAGGTGAAAGATGAGATGATTTCTTAATAACTTGCTTATCCCGGCATCCTCCCCATTTCAGTGTGTTAGGGGAGCCATGGAAAGCCAGGATTCTAATCCCGGAGCTCGGATGAAGAAAGCCTACCATGGAAAGCATTGCGGCATCTGCTGCCTAACGAAACTTGCCTCAGTTGGTCCTTAAATTGCAGGGTTCAGCATCCAGGCCGCAAAACATCTATGCTGCTTCTCAGGGGCAGATCCTGGAGTTAGCTGTACTGTGTGTTATTTGACACAGAAGCTGAAGGAGATAAGAAATAGGGATCTACTCCATTCCTTGGGCATCCCCTGATTCTGCATCAATCCCAACTGGAATCTTCTACACTGATTGAAAAAAAAAAAAAGGTACACATAGCTGAGGTTCCACAGGTTAAAGGAAAGAATGGCTCAAAGCAGGTGAAAATCTTTCCTTCCAGACCTGCTTCTCAGCGCAGAAACCAGCCATTTGACTGTCTCTGGCTAATGATTATCCCCTTATTTTACATCATAAAACATTCCCCGGGCGGAGTACTTTTGTCAGCTTTTTTTTTTTTTTTCTTTTTTTTGCTTTCCCTAGTTCTGTGATTTTTTTAAATAATAAATTTATTTTTTATTGGTGTTCAATTTGCCAAAATACAGAATAACACCCAATGCTCATCCCGTCAAGTGCCCCCCTCAGTGCCCGTCACCCATTCACCCCCCCCCCACCCGCCTCCCCTTCTACCACCCGTAGTTCGTTTCCCAGAGTTAGTCGTCTTTTTTTTTTTTTTTGAGTTAGGAGTCTTTATGTTCTGTCTCCCTTTCTGATATTTCCTACCCATTTCTTCTCCCTTCCCTTCTATTCCCTTTCACTATTATTTATGTTCTCATTCATTTGGGGAATATACATAATAGTTCTGTGATTTTTTAAAGCAATTGTGTTTGTCCTATCGGTTATGACAATGGGAGAATTTGGGAGAAGGCATATTGGGCAAGGAAGATCCAGGGAGGACAACATACTCCCCCCCTTCAAAAGCTGAGGTCCAATGCAGGGCACATTTTAATAGCCTGGGAAAGGTACAAAGAGCCCCCCTTCTTAGAATTTTCCAGATTCCTAAACACAGTGCTCAGTTTTATCTACTCCGTACTCTAGGAGAACGACCGAGTAGCTTTGATGGAATGAATACACTCTCAGCTTTGAGTTGCCACAACCTCTCTGACGTGCCCTCACTGGCAAGCACCCGTCCTTGCGTGCCAGGTAATCGCTGATGTCACTAATAAGTTTTCAGGAATTGCTGAAAACTTTCGTGTTTGCCACCCACGCTCTGAAGACTCATGTTTGCACAGCGCAGTGACTTTGGAAGTTGGATCATGAAAAAGTCTATCGTTTATAATGTGAAGATCTAGAATCAAACTTCTGTCATCATTTTATTTTTTATTTTTTACGACTCTATTTATTTATTCATAAATAAATGAGAGACACAGAGCATGAGAGACACAGAGAGAGGCAGAGACACAGGCAGAGGAAGAAGTAGGCTCCCTGCAGGGAGCCTGATGCTGGACCTGATCCCAGGACCCCGGGATCACGCCTTCATAAAGACGCTGTGGTGATCAAGTAGATGCCATTGGGGAGAGTGTGTGTGTTTTGAAATGTGTCAGGAAATTCTGTGTTGGGGACATGGTGGAATGAAGACTGAGAGGCCCCTGAGCACATGGACATTGGACAGTTGCAGTGTCTATGGGACGGGCGGGAAGGGCATCTGACGGCCTCAGAGACCCCTGGTTGGAGGTGACAACTGTGTGACTTGAACAACAATCAGGTAAATGAGGAGGCAACGGTTTTCAGATGGCACACATGCACGGATCAGGAGAGGAAAGGGAGCTTGGCATATTTTGTAAATAAAAATGAGCTCACTCTTTTTGGAGCAGTAAGTGTGGGGAATTGGGCCAGAGAATGAAAAGATAAGGAGAGAAGGAAATGAAGGTCAGATGGTTTGAAAGCTCATTCAACTCGCATGAGTTTGGACTTTCACGAGACCATGGTGGACGTGGACCAAGTAAAGATTATTTTTAAAGTTCTATATGGGGAATGGCATAAGCCTTTCTACAAATATTGGTTATGATTGGATTTTTAAAAATTATTTTAACAATAATATTCAGACACAACCCAATCTAGCTTAACCTGTGAACATTTAAGCTAACTTTGTGGTGTCTTTTTTTTTTCTCTTCTAAGTTTTAATTTAAATTGTAGTTAACATACAGTGTGATGTTAGTGTCAGGTGTACAATACAGTGATTCAGCACTCCCATACATCGTCTGTGTTCATCACAACGAGCGCACTCCTTCATCCCCATCACCTATTTCCCTCACCCCCTCACCCATCCTCCCTCTGGTGACCAGCAGTGTGTTCTTTAGAGTTAAGAGTCTGTTTGATTGTTTGCTCCCGTCTCTCTTTTCCCCCCACTTTGTCCATTTGTTTCTTAAATTCCACATAGGAGTGAGATCCTATGGTATTTGTCTTTTTCTGGCTTATTTTCTTTAGTATAATACCCTCTAGTTGCATCCACATTGTTACAAACAGCAAGGTCTCATTCTTTTTGATGGCTGAATAGTAGGCCATATATATTGTATATATAGTCTATATAATAGGCCACATCTTCTGTATCCATTCATCAATCAATATCACCTGACACCAGTCAGAATGGCTAAAACTAACAAAACAGGAGGGGTGCCTGGGTGGCTTGGTCAGTTAAACAACCCAGGCTGGGTTTCAGCTGAGGTTGTAATCTCAGGGTCATGAGGTCGAGCCCAGGGCCAGGCTCCATGCTCAGCAGAAACTCTGCTTGAAGATTCTCTCCCCCTCTGCCCCTTGCCCAACTCGCACAACACATGCATTTTCTCTCTCAGAAGAATAATTTTTTTTTAATTAACACAGGAAACAACAGATGTTGGCAAGGATGCAGAGAAAGAGGAGCCCTCTTACGCTGCTGGTGGGAATGCAAACTGGTGCAGCCATGCTGGGAAACAGTACAGAGGTTCCTCAAAAAGTTAAAAGTAGAATTGCCTTATGACCCAGCAATTTACTACTAGGTGTTTACCCTAAGGATACAAAAATACTAATTCAAAGGGGTACATACAGCCTGATATTTATAGCAGCATTATCAACAATAGCCAAATTATGGAAAGAGCCCAAATGTCCATTGAGGTATTGTCTTGAACATGGCTTACCGATCCACATAGCATCTGACCCATTAGATGGGTCTGCTCTTTCTTATCTCAGCATTGAATGCACATTTCTTTAAAAAAAAAAAAAGATTTTATTTATTTATTCATGAGAGACACAGAGAGAGGGAGAAGCAGGCTCCATGCATGAAGCCCAGTGTGGGACTCGATCCTGGAATTCCAGGATCACACCCTGGGCAGAAGGTGGGTGCTCAACCACTGAGCCACCCACGCATCCCTGAATGCATATGTCTGATAGACTTACCCAATCATTAAAGAAACTTAAAATAATTTAGAAATACTGGCATTTCTAGAATTTTGGTTGAACTATGTTTGGCAATTCCTTAACACTTCCTATAAGAGGTTAATTCTATTGGCATTTGATAAGTTTATAAAGCATCACAATTGGTGTGAGTTGCAAACCAACTGATGCTCAAATAGAAATCATTTTCCAAGAAGTGACTGATCCAACTGATTGCTTTTAAACTTCACAGCTTAACTGAGGGATCCAGGATTAACAGTAAATTACCATGTTTTCATTCTATTGTGTGCCCTTAGCCTGTATGAACTTATAGTACTATCTTAAGGAACTTACTTGCCTTGCTGCTGGAAGCCTCCTCACTTGATTATCTTCTTTAGATTACAAAGTTGCCCCTATTAACTTGAAGAAAGGAGTGGTCTCCATTAGCATCACTCCCTGGGCACAGATGGAAACACTTCTCCAGCGGACCGCCCAGTTGCTCCTTCTAGCTTTTGTAACACTCAGCTGTTTAAGGTAATTCCATTCATGACGTATTGACATAAAGCCAGGGCTAGGACATGGTGTTCTAAAATATATGACCTCATTAAGCTCTCCTTTGGAGACAGAGATTGTCATTCATCAATAACTCATGTTCCCTATTAACTTCCACCAACCCACTTAAATGTGCACAACAGTGAAATGGAGATACTTTCTTCCAAAATAGGCAGCTACCTAATGGGGGGGTGGGGGGTTGTTAACGAGATTTCTGAGCAAAGCACCCTGCCAAAATGGGAAGGGTGGGGGGAATGGGAGAATGTTTGTATGTTAATGGAATGGGGTGAAGAGGAGAGAGAGAAGAAGAATTAATGGTGCAGAAGAGATAAGGAGCTGGAGCGAGGTCTCTGAGAAAGGAGATGGGGTCTAGCACACATCGGGAAGGACTGGGTTTAGGTGAATATGGGCAGCTATTCCATCTAGGGGTAACAGACAGGAAGGTAGAGCACATATGTACTGACGCTGGGAAACAGTTGGCGGTAGGCATGGGGATTTAGGACATTGTCTTTCTGAATGCTTCTATTTTATCGGGAAAATCAAGTCATGAGCTGAGATTGAGGATGAGAGAGAAGGTATGACAGGTTTGAGGAGACAGGAGGCTTTTGTTACCAAGGAGTCTGGGAGTATGAATGGAGTAGGGAATTAAAGTACAGCTGCAGGTGTTATTAAAGTTCACGTGGGATTTCTAGTCATTGAAATTGAAGTCATGGGCAGTCACTGAAGTCATGGGAAAGTCATTGAAGTGATGGGCAAGTCATTGAAGTCATGGGCAGTCACTGAAGTCATGGGAAAGTCATTGAAGTGATGGGCAAGTCATTGAAATCATGGGCAAGTCATTGAAGTCATGGGCAAGTCACTGAAGTCATAGGCACATCATTGAAGTCATGGGAAAGTCATTGAAGTCATTGGCAAGTCAGTGTTTTCCTCCCACAGGGCAGTGTAGTGAGGTCATCGGATTTTAGTACAGGTGAGGATTTGGCAGGTGTTAAGATGTATGTGAACAAGAGATAATAATGATCAACCATGAAATTTAACAGATAGGTAGTAGTAGGAATAGATTTTAAGGGCTAGTGTGGCAGGCAGTCATCAGACTTTGGGGACCAGCCACGGGCAGTGAGTTAGGCAGGGAGAAAGTGGTACCTCAACAGTAAGACACTTGAAACTGTGATTCCGGAGAATCTGTAGTGACTGATAAAGGCAGGGCAGGGATGTGAGCAGGAGGGATCACTGGAAAAGAGGCTGCAAGAGAACTAGTAGATTAGGTCTTCGGTCAGTTCATCGAAGCATATACAAAAGTCACAAAATATTCAATGTTGGGGAGAGACGCAGGAAGCCAGGAGCTAGGGTCTTCCAGGAATAAAGAGTATTTCCCTGAAGTCAGTAAAAACATTTAGGATCTTAACAAAAAAATAAATAAATAAACAAGCTTAGTGCACTACTTTCAAGTATCTGTGGGTGTCTTAAGAAAAACCAGTTATGATTTTTTTTACCAATTATGATTTTTAATTTTTAATTTTGCCAGGGAATTATTATGAAGTGCTAACAATGTAGATGGAAGAAATGAAAATATTTCCAAATATTCCTGATTGTCATTTATGTACTTAGTAGAGTATGGTGAAATTGAACGTATAGATTTCATATTTTGATAAACATGTTAAAGCACATGTGTTCTTCTTTGAGCTTTCACATTTTAGCTCTGATTCAATTCAAAATTGAAATTCAAGATAACATACAGAAATTCAAAACATATTAAATTCTGTTTCAGATAATTCTGTGCTCTTGACTTATTGGTTGAATAATTTCCTCATTACAGTATTTTATTAATCGATTATACAGATAAGCTGGACCCTATCCTATATTTTGTCCTAAATGGACCACTTTTACTAAAAAAGAGAGCTAAAGAAATACATATTCTCTTCAACTAATAATCTGTTGATTATTAAATAATAACTTTTAAAAAATGTCTTCAGAGGGGCACCTGGGTGGCTCAGTGGTTGAGTGGCTGTCTTCGGCTCAGGGCATGATCCCAGGGTCCTGGGATCAAGTCCTGCATTGGGCTCCCTGCATGGAGCCTGCTTTTCCCTCTGCCTATGTCTCTGTCTCTTTCTGTGTCTCTCATGAATAAATAAATAAAACCTTTAAAAAAAAAGAGTCTTCAGAAAATCATGGCAAATTGAATTATTAGTCTTATAACTCTGTTAAGTATTCAGTAGAAATCTTATGAAAAGAGAGATAAATCCAGGGTGCTATTGAAAAGCTAAGGTAAAACAAATATGAAGCCAGTCTTTTTTTTTTAATTTATTTATGATAGTCACACAGAGAGAGAGAGAGAGAGGCAGAGACACAGGCAGAGGGAGAAGCAGGCTCCATGCACTGGGAGCCTGACGTGGGACTTGAACCCGGGTCTCCAGGATCGCGCCCTGGGCCAAAGGCAGGCGCCAAACCGCTGCGCCACCCAGGGATCCCTGAAGCCAGCCTTTTAAAATAAATAAATAAATAAATAAATAAATAAATAAATAAATAAATAAACAAACAAACAAACAAGAAAACAAAAAAACGAGTTTACTGTGAAGAAGGACGTTTACTCATTGTGATATTCTGAGAGAGGCTACAGAAGAAGGTATTTACGAGCCTGGTCCTGGAATCAGGAATCTTGGCTTTGAATCCTGGCCCCGTATCTTGCTGGATCTACCTTGGGCCTGTGGCTCAAATTCTCCAGGCCTCAACCTCTGCTGCAACATAGTAATAAAATAACCCATTTTGTAGGGGCTTTAATTAAAAATAAGTCACCTATACGAGGCACTTAGAACAATTCCAGGCATGAGTAATTGTATTTTATCCTACCCTCCATCCACTTCAAGATTTCTCTCAAGCCTATCCCACACCTAGAGTGTACTTTTGGCTACTCTGTGTACCAAGCCACTCTTGAACTCAGAAGGAGCTTCCAGAAAGATGAGATTAACCTCTTGGAAACACAGTGATGCCCAGTGTTTATAGCCAGTATACATTTGTGCACACTCGATCCTCTCCCCGTCCCTGCGCTCGCCCATCCAGGAAAAGCCTCATAAAGACAAACAGGAAGGGCACCCTCACTCAGAACCCAACTGTGCCACCATAGGATTCCCAGCCTTGAGAGAAATAAATGTTTATTGTTTTACTGAGGTCGTTAGTGGTGTTTCACACACCCAGTGATTTTGTTGGTAGGACCATATTTTGATGGGCGTGGCCAATGTCAGAAATTGATGGGGCTCTAGGTCCCTTAGAGATGTTCGAATTCCTACCCAGGTGTTCACACTTAGGACAGGTCACATGTGCTTCCAATGTTGACTGCCAGCATGTTTTATAATTGAAGAATGATTATGAACTTGAGAGGAGTGGATGTCTGTGGTGCTCAAGCAAATCGTGATTCACAAAGCTTCGGTAATAAACATACCCTAGAACTCTACAACCGGTGAAAGTTGCCTTTTACTAGAATATTAAAATTTTGGGTCTCTTAGAACAGAGTTACTGATGTCATAGCCAAGTCTGACTAGCTAAGAACTCCTTAAGGACACATGTTGACATTTAAAGAACACCTGTATCCAATCTGAGACAGTATGGCTGTTGGAAAGGACGGTGACCCAGGAGTGGGACAGGTGCCTGCTTCGCTCGCCCTGGTACGTGGTGGGCCATAGACTCACCCTTCCGCCTTCCTGGGTGAGTTTGCTCATCTGCCCAATGAAAGAGTTGGAGCTTCAGATTCCTTCCTGCCCCAGTGTCCTGTGAGTCTCCTTTAACTGTGGACATTAAAGGTCCTGTATCATTTGTTTTTCTCCTGTTGCCTGCTCTGTGGATGACGGAGGTATGTGAGTATTTCATGTGTTTTGTGGCCCGACTGGCTCGACCTGGTCCAACCCTTGAGTAGTATCTGGATTAAATTTGATAATATTCAGTTTCACCCCTCCCTCCACCGTCTTCATTTCTCACCTCTTTCCATGACTTCTTAGTCTGTCCTAGTTTTATGAGATTGTTAAAAAAAAAAAAAAAATCCACTGTGGAGAATTTGTAGGAAATGGTGAGATCGTTGGTTGCTGGGCAACTGCTCTTTAACCGTGATTCAATGTTTAATAAGATTGTTTTATCTGGTTCCAGGGTCTTCCCAGAATTTCACTGTTGCTGATTTTGTGTTCTTTTAGGGAAAAGGGGGGAAAAAAACCCAGTAAACTTGGAAGCTTTTTTTTTTTTCTCTGATGTTTCAAAAATTTATACTTTTGATTTTAAATTGGTACTTTTTATCAAAGAATATTTCAGCCTGATCAGGTCCTGTCCTTTGTTCTCCTGCTAGAAAGGGGTTTTCGTAACACACATTTCAAATAATATATATATCAGTTCTCTCTCAAAGCAGTTTCAAAGACCAAATGTGAAAAACAATGTGCTCCCTAGAGTCTATTTAAATAGGTTTCAAAGCTCAGAAGCAAACCTTTTAACACAGCTCCTCCATTTCTGAATTTTTTATTCATAAGTTATTAAGTGGCTAGAATTTATTGTTGAATAGTGTTTTCAAGAGGGATCACAAGTGCTGCCATTTCATGAGTTCTTAGAGTTTTAAGAATACCTGCCTTTATAATAACATCATGACTAGATGTAATCCTCGGGTCACCACCTCTTTACCTCGAAAATTCTGGGGCAATTGCTCACTTTCCTTCTCTCTTTAAATTTGCTTTGGACAAGGCTGAAAACCGACTGATTTTTTCCCACTGGTAGAAAAAAATCTTTTTCCTGCCTTGATGCCTAGAAGAGATTGTCTGTAACCTTAGATTAGGTAATGGAAGGTCTTGATATTTGTATGAAATATCCTGCTACATGGCATTATATAACCATCTACAGATTCAGGATTTATCCATCTGAAGGAAAGTTTCCTGAATTGTATCAATGAATACTTTTTGGGGGGGTATCATTGAGTTTTCCATATTCCAGTGGTTCTACTTATGTCTGCCCTCTTGCTCACTCATCTTGAGACTGTCCTCCTTCTAAGAGGGCTTAAAGCAAGCCCCAAGCACTGAAATTAAGTGGTGCTCCCTTGGCTTCCTGTCCTCTGAGGGGATTCCATGCTGGGGAGCAGTCTGCTGCCCCAGCACCCTCAATTCTACTGCAAGGGTCAGAGGGCACCCACACTTCACATCACCTTCATCTGCCCCCTGTCATGATTATGAATCCCCCAGGGCACATCCCATAGCTTTCATTCCTGTCTACGAAGCCATGAGAATTCACACCTAGGTCTTCCCGTGTCTACCCCACTTGGACTCCACTACAGGTCTATGTTACACCTGCTCCCATCTTCCAGATTAATGGCATTATGCTTCCCTCAAATTCATCATCAGCAACACGTCTTCCAGCCTCCAACTCTTCTCTGCACATCTGCTTCCCATTAACGCTCTCACGTAGACCTGCTCTCACTTGATCCTTCTCCTACCACGGCTCTCCCAAGTGTTGGGTTTTTGTTTGTTTGTTTGTCTGTTTGCTCAGAACCCTTGAACCACAAATTTACTTAAGCCGTGCTTTGGTGGATATGTGTTCTGAGAGGATCTGATGCTATTCCTAACTCACTGTGGGTGGAACTTGCTCCCTTTTTGGCATTAGCTGGCACCTTTCAAGATTTATGTTTCTGTTGTGCCTTGGGTGGCCCTAGTTTGCTATTTATGGGTTTGTGTGCTCTATTCTTCTGGGCTGATATGAGGCACTGGCAGCATGTTGAAGTCATACTTCCATGAGGGGCTTTTTTTTTTTTTTTTTTTTTTTTTTTTTTTTTTTTTTTTTTTTTTTTTTTTTTTTTTATTGGTGTTCAATTTACTAACATACAGAATAACACCCAGTGCCCGTCACCCATTCACTCCCACCCCCCGCCCTCCTCCCCTTCTACCACCCCTAGTTCGTTTCCCAGAGTTAGCAGTCTTTACGTTCTGTCTCCCTTTCTGATATTTCCCACCCATTTCTTCTCCCTTCCCTTATTTTCCCTTTCACTATTATTTATATTCCCCAAATGAATGAGAACATATAATGTTTGTCTTTCTCCGACTGACTTACTTCACTCAGCATAATACCCTCCAGTTCCATCCACGTTGAAGCAAATGGTGGGTATTTGTCATTTCTAATAGCTGAGTAATATTCCATTGTATACATAAACCACATCTTCTTTATCCATTCATCTTTCGTTGGACACCGAGGCTCCTTCCACAGTTTGGCTATCGTGGCCATTGCTGCTAGAAACATCGGGGTGCAGGTGTCCCGGCGTTTCATTGCATTTGTATCTTTGGGGTAAATCCCCAACAGTGCAATTGCTGGGTCGTAGGGCAGGTCTATTTTTAACTGTTTGAGGAACCTCCACACAGTTTTCCAGAGTGGCTGCACCAGTTCACATTCCCACCAACAGTGTAAGAGGGTTCCCTTTTCTCCGCATCCTCTCCAACATTTGTTGTTTCCTGCCTTGTTAATTTTCCCCATTCTCACTGGTGTGAGGTGGTATCTCATTGTAGTTTTGATTTGTATTTCCCTGATGGCAAGTGATGCAGAGCATTTTCTCATATGCATGTTGGCCATGTCTATGTCTTCCTCTGTGAGATTTCTGTTCATGTCTTTTGCCCATTTCATGATTGGATTGTTTGTTTCTTTGGTGTTGAGTTTAATAAGTTCTTTATAGATCTTGGAAACTAGCCCTTTATCTGATAGGTCATTTGCAAATATCTTCTCCCATTCTGAAGGTTGTCTTTGAGTTTTGTTGACTGTATCCTTTGCTGTGCAAAAGCTTCTTATCTTGATGAAGTCCCAATAGTTCATTTTTGCTTTTGTTTCTTTTGCCTTCGTGGATGTATCTTGCAAGAAGTTACTATGGCCGAGTTCAAAAAGGGTGTTGCCTGTGTTCTTCTCTAGGATTTTGATGGAATCTTGTCTCACATTTAGATCTTTCATCCATTTTGAGTTTATCTTTGTGTATGGTGAAAGAGAGTGGTCTAGTTTCATTCTTCTGCATGTGGATGTCCAATTTTCCCAGCACCATTTATTGAAGAGACTGTCTTTCTTCCAATGGATAGTCTTTCCTCCTTTATCGAATATTAGTTGCCCATAAAGTTCAGGGTCCACTTCTGGATTCTCTATTCTGTTCCACTGATCTATGTGTCTGTTTTTGTGCCAGTACCACACTGTCTTGATGACCACAGCTTTGTAGTACAACCTGAAATCTGGCATTGTGATGCCCCCAGATATGGTTTTCTTTTTTAAAATTCCCCTGGCTATTCGGGGTCTTTTCTGATTCCACACAAATCTTAAAATAATTTGTTCTAACTCTCTGAAGAAAGTCCATGGTATTTTGATAGGGATTGCATTAAACGTGTATATTGCCCTGGGTAACATTGACATTTTCACAATATTAATTCTGCCAATCCATGAGCATGGAATATTTTTCCATCTCTTTGTGTCTTCCTCAATTTCTTTCAGAAGTGTTCTATAGTTTTGAGGGTATAGATCCTTTACATCTTTGGTTAGGTTTATTCCTAGGTATCTTATGCTTTTGGGTGCAATTGTAAATGGGATTGACTCCTTAATTTCTCTTTCTTCAGTCTCATTGTTAGTGTATAGAAATGCCACTGACTTCTGGGCATTGATTTTGTATCCTGCCACGCTACCGAATTGCTGTATGAGTTCTAGCAATCTTGGGGTGGAGACTTTTGGGTTTTCTATGTAGAGTATCATGTCATCGGCGAAGAGGGAGAGTTTGACTTCTTCTTTGCCAATTTGAATGCCTTTAATGTCTTTTTGTTGTCTGATTGCTGAGGCTAGGACTTCCAGTACTATGTTGAACAGCAGTGGTGAGAGTGGACATCCCTGTCTTGTTCCTGATCTTAGGGGAAAGGCTCCTAGTGCTTCCCCATTGAGAATGATATTTGCTGTGGGCTTTTCATAGATGGCTTTTAAGATGTCGAGGAATGTTCCCTCTATCCCTACACTCTGAAGAGTTTTGATCAGGAATGGATGCTGTATTTTGTCAAATGCTTTCTCTGCATCCAATGAGAGGATCATATGGTTCTTGGTTTTTCTCTTGCTGATATGATGAATCACATTGATTGTTTTACGGGTGTTGAACCAGCCTTGTGTCCCAGGGATAAATCCTACTTGGTCATGGTGAATAATTTTGTTAATGTACTGTTGGATCCTATTGGCCAGTATCTTGTTGAGAATTTTTGCATCCATGTTCATCAGGGATATTGGTCTGTAATTCTCCTTTTTGGCGGGGTCTTTGTCTGGCTTTGGAATTAAGGTGATGCTGGCTTCATAGAACGAATTTGGAAGTACTCCATCTCTTTCTATCTTTCCAAACAGCTTTAGGAGAATAGGTATGATTTCTTCTTTAAACGTTTGATAAAATTCTCCTGGGAAGCCATCTGGCCCTGGACTCTTGTGTCTTGGGAGGTTTTTGATGACTGCTTCAATTTCCTCCCTGGTTATTGGCCTGTTCAGGTTTTCTATTTCTTCCTGTTCCAGTTTTGGTAGTTTGTGGCTTTCCAGGAATGCGTCCATTTCTTCTAGATTGCCTAATTTATTGGCGTATAGCTGTTCATAATATGTTTTTAAAATCGTTTGTATTTCCTTGGTGTTGGTAGTGATCTCTCCTTTCTCATTCATGATTTTATTAATTTGAGTCTTCTCTCTCTTCTTTTTAATAAGGCTGGCTAATGGTTTATCTATCTTATTAATTCTTTCAAAGAACCAACTCCTGGTTCTGTTGATCTGTTCCACAGTTCTTCTGGTCTCGATTTCGTTGAGTTCTGCTCGAATCTTTATTAACTCCCTTCTTCTTTTGGGTGTAGGATCTATTTGCTGTTTTTTCTCTAGCTCCTTTATGTGCAAGGTTAGCTTTTGTATTTGAGTTCTTTCCAGTTTTTGAATGGATGCTTGTATTGCGATGTATTTCCCCCTTAGGACTGCTTTTGCTGCATCCCAAAGATTTTGAACGGTTGTATCTTCATTCTCATTAGTTTCCATGAATCTTTTTAATTCTTCCTTAATTTCCTGGTTGACCCTTTTATCTTTTAGCAGGATGGTCCTTAACCTCCACGTGTTTGAGGTCCTTCCAAACTTCTTGTTGTGATTTAGTTCTAATTTCAAGGCATTATGGTCCGAGAATATGCAGGGGACAATCCCAATCTTTTGGTATCGGTTCAGACCCGATTTGTGACCCAATATGTGGTCTATTCTGGAGAAAGTTCCATGTGCGCTTGAGAAGAATGTGTATTCAGTTGAGTTTGGATGTAAAGTTCTGTAGATATCTGTGAAATCCATCTGGTCCAGTGTATCATTTAGAGCTCTCGTTTCTTTGGAGATGTTTTGCTTAGAAGACCTATCGAGTATAGAAAGAGCTAGATTGAAGTCACCAAGTATAAGTGTATTATTATCTAAGTATTTCTTCACTTTGGTTAATAATTGATTTATATATTTGGCAGCTCCCACATTCGGAGCATATATATTGAGGATTGTTAAGTCCTCTTGTTGAATAGATCCTTTAAGTATGATATAGTGTCCCTCTTCATCTCTCACTACAGTCTTTGGGGTAAATTTTAGTTTGTCTGATATAAGGATGGCTACCCCTGCTTTCTTGTGAGGACCATTCGAATGGTAAATGGTTCTCCAACCTTTTATTTTCAGGCTGTAGGTGTCCTTCTGTCTAAAATGAGTCTCTTGTAGACAGCAAATAGATGGGTCCTGCTTTTTTATCCAGTCTGAAACCCTGCGCCTTTTGATGGGGTCATTAAGCCCGTTCACATTCAGAGTTACTATTGAGAGATATGAGTTTAGTGTCATCATGATATCTATTCAGTCTTTGTTTTTGTGGACTGTTCCACTGAACTTCTTCTTAAAGGGGAATTTTAAGAGGCCCCCTTAAAATTTCTTGCAGAGCTGGTTTGGAGGTCACATATTCTTTCAGTTGCTGCCTGTCTTGGAAGCTCTTTATCTCTCCTTCCATTTTGAATGAGAGCCTTGCTGGATAAAGTATTCTTGGTTGCATGTTCTTCTCATTTAGGACCCTGAATATATCCTGCCAGCCCTTTCTGGCCTGCCAGGTCTCTGTGGAGAGGTCTGCTGTTACCCTAATACTCCTCCCCATAAAAGTCAGGGATTTCTTGTCTCTTGCTGCTTTAAGGATCTTCTCTTTATCTTTGGAATTTGCAAGCTTCACAATTAAATGTCGAGGTGTTGAACGGTTTTTATTGATTTTAGGGGGGGATCTCTCTATTTCCTGGATCTGAATGCCTGTTTCCCTTCCCAGATTAGGAAAGTTTTCAGCTAGAATTTGTTCAAATACATATTCTGGCCCTCTGTCCCTTTCGGCGCCCTCGGGAACCCCAATTAAACGTAGGTTTTTCTTCCTCAGGCTGTCGTTTATTTCCCTTAATCTATCTTCATGGTCTTTTAATTGTTTGTCTCTTTTTTCCTCAGTTTCCCTCTTTGCTATCAACTTGTCTTCTAGGTCACTCACTCGTTCTTCCACCTCGTTAACCCTCGTCGTTAGGACTTCTAGTTTGGATTGCATCTCATTCAATTGATTTTTAATTTCTGCCTGATTAGCTCTAAATTCTGCAGTCATGAAGTCTCTTGAGTCCTTTATACTTTTTTCTAGAGCCACCAGTAGCTGTATAATAGTGCTTCTGAATTGGCTTTCTGACATTGAATTGTAATCCAGATTTTGTAACTCTGTGGGAGAGAGGACTGTTTCTGATTCTTTCTTTTGAAGTGAGGTTTTCCTTCTAGTCATTTTGCTCAGTGCAGAGTGGCCAAAAGCAAGTTGTATTGGGAAAAAGAGAAAAAGAGAGGAGAGAAAGAAGGAAAGAAAGAGAAAGAGAAAAAAAGGGAAGAAAAAGAAAAAAAAAAAACGAAAAAAAAAAAAAAAAAAGAAGAAAAAGAGAAAGAAAAAGAAAGGAGAAAAAAAGGGGTGGGGGAAGGAAACAAATCAAAAAGCAAAACAAAACAAAAACAAAAACAAAAACAAACAAACAAAAAAAGAACCACCGGGGAGTATCTTCTGATTCTGTGTACTTTAAGTCCCTTGGCTTCTCCTGGAAGTTGTCTGTCTAGCTGGTCTTCTGGGGGAGGGGCCTGTTGTGCTGATTTTCAGGTGTTAGCAGTTGGGGGAGCTGCTGTGCCCCTGCCTGGTGCAGGGCTCGGTGGGGGTTGTTTACCCCGTGAGGCCGCAGGAGGAACAGCCCCAGTGGCGGGGCAGCTCTGGAAACCTGGATTCAGCTCCGGCAGGAACTCCGTCTGCAGGGCCTGGAGGCTCCGGGGCGGGGCCGCTGATGTGCTCAGCTGGGGCAGGAGCGTCCTTGCTGTCCTGGGCCCTCCCGGCCTCTGCCTGTCCCGGGGGAGGCGGGATCCTGGGCTGTGTCCCGGCGCCCTGTGCTCCGGAGCCTGCGCTGTTGGATTCGCGCTCCCGGGCCGCGCAACCCCCTCCGCGGAGCCGCCGCCCGAGCCCCCATGAGGGGCTTTATATGTAAATGGGCAGGAACCCCACCTAACACTGCTACCCCCATCAAAAATAGAAGCACATATGTTTTTTCCAGTCTTGGAAAAGCCACTCAATATCTCTGCAATATTTTGGATTTTACTCTTTTATTCCCACAATTCCAACCCTCAAGGTCCATATCCTCTTCAACAATCACACAATCTAGAGCCATTATGAGCCTAGGTCATGGACAAGCTCTAGTGCATGAGGAGTCTAAACAGGTGATGTACATGATGGATGGCAGCCCAAGTGAGAAAACATGTACCATTCCAAACTGGATAGGCTCACTCAACTCTTGCTTTGAATGGGAGCCTCTTGATGCCAGAATTCTGATTTTTCAACAGAATGATATTTTTATATGAAATGCCCTGACTTTTAAATTTTGGCTCAACTTGTTTAGAACTCTGCATGGAATGTACAAGCTACGTTTGTGGCAGCCTTTTTCACTAGACCTGGGGTGTAGACATATCTTGGCCTCTCTCCCAGATCTCCTCTTCTTGCTCTATACACATGTAACCAGCATCATGTACAGCCAAGGTTTCACATTCTGTCTCACTTCACCTCCCTGGTTGTTTTACAAACACTTGGATGTACTATATCTAAGCTTGAACTCAAGGTCTTTCTCCTCATGTTGTTCTTATTCTATTAAGTAGAAGTTTCATGCACTCAGTTGCTCATGAGGAAAGGAGACATACCCCAGGGGCCAGTCAAGATGGGAAAGAGGGTCAAAGATTTCCGCATCAGAGAAGCACCCTGTATGCATGATCTAAAAAATCAAATGAACAGGGGTGCCTGGGTGGCTCAGTCAGTGAAGTGTCTGCCTTCTGCTCAGGTCATGATCTCAGGGTCCTGGGATTAAGTCCCAGGTTGGGCTCCCTGCTCAATAGGGACTCTGCTTCTCTCTCTGCCCCTCTACCCCCACTTGTGTGCATGCTTTCTCTCTCTCTCTCTCTCTGTCAATAAATAAAATCTTTAAAAAATATAAAAATAAAACAAACAAGCAAATAAATGAACAAATAAAAACTGGCCTACAAAAGTAGATTCTAAGAAGACCAACTAGTCTGGGCCTCCTCTCAGAATGAAGGAGAGAAAAAAAAGTCTCTAAGAAGTATCAACTGGAAGGTGCGCCTTATGTGACTTGGAAGCCAAAATACATGCTTCCAATACATTGCACTAATGTGGTTCCCCAAACACCCAACATCCAAGCGTTTTCAAGCAACCCTGGGTTGGAAGTATTCTCTAGCAGAAGCACATTTAAGTCCTCTCTACAGGAACACGTCTTCATCCCAACCAACAAAGGATTTGTACAGATAAAGTTACAAGGAAACTGCACTCACATTTTTAAATCCCAAACTTCTAAAGAAGCAAGCTAATATGAGTGAAGACATACAAAACAGCATAAACGGTCCCTGACGGGGACTGAAGATATTGAACATGGGAAGTATATTTGATGACTTATAAAGAAATAAAAGTGGGAAAAATTAGGATTACACTTAAGAACATATAGCAAAATATAATAGATTTGTAAAAGATCCAACTATAATTTCTAGATGCAAGACATATCATTGAAATTAGAATTCAATATAAGATAAAAATAGTAAACATAAAGACTCATCTGAAAAATAATTCCCTTATGAAATACAAAGAAAGCAGTGGAAGATATCAAAGAGGTTGTAAAGGATCTACAGAGTGAGAAAGTCTAATCAAAATTTCAGGAGAACATAGAGATAGGAAAAAGTTGAAAAGATATTCCAACAAAAGTGGTGCAAATCTGTAATATGAAATAAAATAGATTCAAAAGTAACAAGCATTAACATAAACATAGTTAAGACATAGTAATAAGTTTTATTCACTGGAAAAATGTAATAATTCTAAGCATAGATTGAAAATGCTTAAGATATCTGATAGAAGTATAAAGAGAAATTAAGAAAGTCATCCTTGTAACGAGAAATTTCTATACATCTCCATCAGTAATTAATAGACAAATCAGGTGAAAGAACAATAATCCCAAAGATCTAAACAACACATCCACAAGATCAATCTAATGATACTATTAACACTGTAACCAATAGAGTAACACATAGGAAACATTAGTTGACAACATAGAGCAGACATTTAAAAAATAATATTCGAAATAAAATTTTTGCATGACAAATAGCAAAAAGCAAAGGGCTTTTTTCAAAGACCTCTTTGAAGTTTTTTTACAAAGTGTCAGAGATATTTTCCATTCTATGTAAGTAGCAAAGGACCAATGGCTATTTAGAGTGCTTTTATACATTAATAAGAAAAAGACAACCCAACAGAAGAAAGATGGGCAAAGACTATGCAGAGGACAAGAGTAAACACCAGTGTCCAATAACACAGGAAAAGATGCTCAGCCTCACTTATAATAAGAAAAATACAAATCAAAAGAGGAGGTATTATACCATAACCATCACATAGAGAACATTGGTGCATCTAGTAATGGCAGGTGTTGGCTGGTGTTGGAGACAACACGGTAACCATCAGACAGAGAACAAGGGTGCATCCAGCAATGGCGGGTGTTGGAAAGAACACTGAGAAGAGGAAACAGTCACATACCTCTCATGGGAACGTGAATGGGTGAACCCACTTTGAGGGATAAGTTAACAATAACTAATCAAACTTAAGATATGCATACCCTCCGAGCTAGAAATTGTACTGCTCAGGGTCTACCCTGGAGAAATCGTTACACGTACATGTACAAAGTTAATAATTGCGAGACTGTTTGTCATTGCAAAAAAGAAGGGGGGAAAATGTTGCTTGGTAGGAAAATGAATCAATCATGATTTATTCATATAATGAAACACCATTCAGCAGAAAAAAATTGAAAAAGCTTGATTTACGTGCATAAACATGGATAATTTTAAAAATACAGAGTATTAGTAAAGAATGTGTTGCAGAAAGATGCAGAATATGGTAAGATCCATGCAAACATTAAGATAGAATGAGAGTGCATATGTTTATGAATACATGTATGTTGTAAATGTACAAAACTATGCATGGAAATGATGCACACCTTTCTGTGCAGAGGAAGTGAGCAGAAAAAGGTTCTGGTTAGGGCTCTGGCTGTTTGTGAATCATTTTCTTCTCATTCTGTTAGAGAGGTGAAGTCTGAATTTAACACGACAAAACGTTAACATCTGTTTTAGCGCTGAGTCCATGAGAAATCTGTTATATTATTTTCTATCTTTGTAAGTACATTGCACAAAACAAAATTTTAAAAATTAAAGGAGACTGAGAAAATGTCTTTAAACACTTGCAATTTTTTGGAACTAAAATGAGGGCAAAGTTGTTTGAACAGGCAATCGTTTTGAAAATGAAGACTGGGAAATATATTAGATTTGGTAATGACTTTCAAGAGAGCAGCTTCATTAAATGAGTTGGAAGCAAAGCAGCCAGCAGATTTCTGGAAAGTTGGAAGAAGGTGAAAAGTAGATGGATGGCATAGCACAAAGCAGTAGAGGGTCAATGAAAGAAGTTTTAGGATAAAAGATAATTGAATATTTACCACTATGACATGAAATAGGAGAAAGAGTAGGTATATACCCAGATGACAGGGAAAAAAAAGCTGATTAAGCATTTTTAAATCAATTTTGGAGGCAGTCCATTTGCAAGAAAGTAATAATTATCTTTGAGAATTCTTTAACATTACTGAAATATCTAAAGACAGTGTATTAGCCAACAGATTTAATAGCTTATAGACACTGAGTATATAAGAAGCAGTTTTAAAGAATAGTTTCCATTTGTTATATTAAGGATGGCATCCAAAATATTCATCCAATCATGTGCGAATGCATTGGATTATTAATTGTACGTGCCCTTACTCCTTAGCCTGGAGAAAAGGACTAAATTAGGATCAGGTGTGAAAGACTGTGGGCCCAACACTGGTGAACTTAATGCTCATTTTTTGGGAACATCAAAACAACATTCTCAGTATTTTCAAAGAAAATCATACAAATGTGAGATGAATGTTTTTGAAATGACTACCTTATTTTTACACTGATGCTTGTGATTTTTGAGATCGTACCATAAAGAAGGGCGACGCTAAAGGCAGATTTATTGTTATTAAATAATCAACGATGATTGAGAACTAAGAATTGAAACCATCTCCTTGCTAATTTCCTATACGTGACCTGCCCGTAGAGCCACTTAGTGGCAGGTTATACTCGTAGCTGGCCCTGCAGCCTCAAAACCAGGAACCGTGCTGCCGTCCCTGGTCCCAGGACACGGAGGCGTGGAGGGCAAGCTAAACTTTGCGTTGAGCAGAATGCTTACGTGCATGTTGTGAGAACTCCTCTTTAAAATCTCAGAATGCGATTCCTTCAAACCCCTACCAAGTCAGGCAAAAAAAAACCCCTTTCCACAAATAGTTCAAGTAACAAAAATATAATTTGATAGATCCCAGGACACTGTAGCCAGTTGATGCCATTAACAATAATTCTGGCTCTCCCGCGGGAGGGATTCTTGAGGCTCTCTTTGAAATTAGTACTTATTGCCCAATTGCATTCTCTCTCTCTCTCTCTTTTTTTTTTTTCCCCAATCTCAGCTCCCTTCTGACTTCTCCTGCCTTCTAATTCCTAACCTCAGTGTTCACCATGGCAGCCCACTAGGAATCTGGTCTACTCAGGACTTCCCGAGCATTAAGAGCATAGAATTACCAGGCTGTTCATTAGGGATGCAGATTCCAGAGCAACATCCTAAAAGATTCCGATTTGGAAAGTGCTTAGGATGGGATTTTCCACAAACCATATTTGGACTCCCTTTCATCCTTCTGCTGCACCGTATCAGTTGCCCAAACTGGTAATTTCCACGATCTGCCTTCACGTCTCCTCAAGCTGAGCCCTGCATGTTTCCACTGCAAATGTGTGTGGTTAAGCCTATGTGTTTTATAGTCAGACAGAAAATTAATGCTGTTACATGCTCAGGGTGTCCTGGACAAATCATCAAACCATGTTTAGTTACAATATCCTAATCTAAGACGTAGAGATTCATTCAACATTCATTCATCCATTGATTTAACTTATTTATAATTTATTTGTGCTTGTATTTATAGTATTGGTTGAGTAGATGCTGTTCTAAGTACTGGAAATAGGATAATGAATACTATCTAAAGGTGCCTGCCTCCACAGACCTTATTGTCTCATTAAATATTGACATTCAAGGCATATGGTTGTTGAGAGGATTTAATGAAAGCCTTACAGTAGCTAATGCACACACCGGTGTTTAAGTGCCAGACAAGGTTTTACATTCTCTACATCACACTCTTATTTATTCCTTACAACAATAGCACGTGACGTGTACAATTACTATTCTCGTTTGATAGATCATGAAATTGAGCTGCAGAAAGTTTCAGTATTTTCTTCAAGATCACTCAGCTGGTAAATGTTAATGCTGGGATTTTTTTACCTGGTAGTCTGGGCCTGGCACCCATCCACGGAACCCCTCACGCAACGCTACCTCTCTGCAAGGTAATTAATCTAACAAACTCACGATGTACCTACCAGGTTTCTGAAGTAGCCAACCTAAAACACAGAGCGTCTTCAAGCCAAAGTCTGTAACTTGATCTGATGGTAATGTATTTAAAGAAAGAAATTGTTGTTGTGTCAGCAGACAGGAACCGTCTCCATGACTATTTCAAAAAGAGCAACCCCCACAAGAAGAGCAAAAGTTGGCAAGGTCCACTCAACATGTCCAGAGGAGATACCTGATGTGACAACAGCAACAAGGACAAGAGGTGTTGAGTATCTACCACTTAGCCTGTCATGGTGCTAATTGCTTTTCACGGATTTCCCCCAATTCGTCTAGGCAATAATTTCCGAAGCATGGAATGCATCTATTTTATAAGATGAAGATACTGATGTTAGTACGAGGTGATGTCCTGGTCCGAGGCCTTGCAGCCAGCAAGCATCTCTGAGGAGATCTCAGAGAAAAAAAAAAAAAATCTCATTTTTTTTTAAATTGGTTCCTTGAAAACACTAAACAAATTTTTTTAACACTAAACAAATTTGATAAGACTCTAGTTAATCATCACCAATAACAACGAAAAAGATTGAAGTTACAAAATGTCAATATTACAAATGAAACTAAAGGCGTTACTTAAGTCACACAGGCATTAAAAAAGGGAAGTAACAGAACACACCTTCTTCATGACTATCAAGCGCCATGTTGTCACATTCAATCTGTAGGACACAAATCTTCTGGTCCTCTAGGCACATGTTTTTTTCCAAAGTAGGGTAAAGGCTGGGGGGTACTATGCTTTAAGACTCTACAGTAAAATGGTAAGTTATGACGTGCTTCTCTCAGAGATGCCTCCACTGGCCACTCCCACTAAGTCAATCCCTCCATCATTTCGTAGAATTCTGTTTTTATAAGTATTATTTTAATGTTTCCTTCCTCTGCTAGGTTCAGAGCAAGCCAGTGCTTGGTTTGGTGGGTGCTATGTTCACGAAGGCCGGGTGGAGGAATGGATGCTCTGCTTCTGTGCTCACGTTATGTACATTTCTAATCCTTTGCCTATTTTATCCGGTTCTCTGATCAAGGCAAAAACTGCAGGCGTATGCATGGTAAGCCCTGGAAAAGGATATCCCTGCTGCGGGTTAAATAGCAAAGGGAGGAGGTATGTAAAGTCAGAATCTCTTAGGGTTGCTTGGAACACTTGTCACTGTATCCATGCCTTTGCTTTTTCATTTGCATCGCAGATCTGATGAGTTTGTTTCCTTTGATTCATCCCCGTGAGACTAATCACACGACGAGACAATATTCAGGACGAGACCCATCCCTTTATTCATTCACTAAGGTGACACTATCCCTCCCCCGTGGCCCAAGCCATCAGCCAACACAGACAGACGCCACATGAATCTGAGAACCAGCAAAGCAGAAACACTAAAACATCATTTCTTTGCGAATAACTTAGTATTTCAAAGTAAGGCAACAGCAGTACTGATTATAGGAAATACCAGAACTTTGTTGACTTTATGACAAATAATTTGTTTTTAATAGCAATTTGATTTACACATGGGGTGAGCGCCATAATCCATTCAGTGTTTGGTGTTGCTCAAGCTATCTCTACAACACCACTGCCGTCCCCCCTTGGGTCACATGGCAACACCTACCTTCTCATGCATTATTAATATCATATTTTAGTTTTAGTTGTTTGTATCTCATCTCTGAGAAAGAAATAACCCAGCTCCTTTTATCCTTTTTTTTTTTTTTACATTTTTTTAATTTAAATCCAATCTGCCAACATATACTACAACACCCAGTGCTCATCCCATCAAGTGCTTTCTTATCACAGTACTGCTCAAAAACCTTTAAAAGTTGTATTATCTCTGGAATAGGCTTAGGTTCAAACTTCTTAGTCTGGCTTTTGAGACCCTATAATTTGTCCAGGTCCTTCTTTCCAGCCTTCCTTTTTACCGCTCCCTACTCATACTCTTCATTGCAGCCAAACTTATCTGCTCATTATGTAGTAATCTTGTCTCGTACTTCCATATTACCATCCTCTGAACCAAAATGTCCTCTTGATTTTCCTTTTTTGAGCAAATATTTCCCACTATTTAAACATCATCCTTGAGCTCAAATTCTCTGGTTACATTTCCAGATCACTTGATTGCTCTAGGTACTTTCTCTAGTACTTTCTAGTACCCTCTGTACTTCTCTAGTACCATATTGTCTTGATGTGTATATGTATATATGTCTATGTTTTTAAGTGTCATGTCTTAAAAAAAAAGAAGAAAAAGCACCCGTCACCCCCACTCTTTGATGAGGTGAGCCTTTCCCCGTGGATACTTCTTGCGACTGTTCTTTTGATGACTTCCTGATACTTCCTAACTGCTCCTTCTGCCTCCGTGGGACGTAGGCTTTTCCTGCAGAGCTTTCCAGCCCAACATCCCTCTTTGCTCTGTCTTCTGCGTATTTGTTTTCTTCTCTTCATTCAGTCATCAGCTCGTTCATCTTCCTAGTCATGGTTAGAACAACCCACATTGGCCGTCTTCCGTGCTTAGTAGGTGCTATTCATAGTCCATGAAGGGAATGAAATCATTTCCTTTACTTTTTACATTTTGGATTGTCTGAAATATTAGATGACATTTTCAAAGCATCTTATTGTAGGCTATTTTAAAGGACCGTAAAATGAGAAGACAGTTTCTAAAAGCCTATTTGAATTAAATGAAGATTGGGGACAAAAACTCAAATCCAAATTTTGAAGAGTTACTATGTCCTTCAATTTTTAAAGTTGTGTCTCCATATTTTACATATCTTGATTTCACTGTATTTTCAAGTCTATAATAAGAATGTTTGTATTTACTAACTTTTCAGCTTACGAAAGTCATATAATTCAGAAATTCTTCAGAGCAAGTGATTTTAGTGAGTTTTAAATCCTTCCTCCCTGGGGCATCTGGGTGTCTCAGTGGGTTAAGTGTCTGCCTTCAGCTCGGGTAATGATCTCAGGGTCCTGGGATCAAGTCCTGCAATCACTGGGGAACCTGCTCCTCCCTCTCCCTCTGCCCCTCCCCCCAGTTGTGCTCTCTGGTTCTATCTCTCTGTCAAATAAATAAAGATTTAAAAAAAAAATAAATCCTCCCTCCCTGTTCTCTACTATATTAAGAGGTTCAGGAAATATTTTTTTTAATTTTTTTATTTACTTATTATTTTTTAAAGATTTTATTTATTTATTCATGAGAGATACAGAGAGAGAGGCAGAGACACAGGCAGAGGGAGAAGTAGGCTCCCTCCGGGGACCCTGATGCGGGACTTGATCCCAGGATCCCAGGATCACAACCTGAGCCAAAGGCAGATGCTCTACCACTGAGCCACCCAAATGTCCCAGAAAATAATTTTTAAATGAATAAGCTTTTACCTTTTATTTCATTTTAATCTTCACATTCTCTTTCCGTTTTCTGAGATACAATTTACTAGTAGTAAAATCCACTTTTTAAAATGTGTACTTTTATGAATATCAACAAACTTACACAGTCATGTAACTGCCATCACCAATCAAGACTGAATATTTTCATCAGCCAGAAAAGCTCCCTATACCCTTTTTGTCCATGTCTTTCTCCTACCACCAGCCATTGGCAACCCTGATGTGAAAATATGAATGCCTTTTTGTTCCTTAGGTACATTTGGGAAAATTTTTACTTAAGATGTAAGTATCCCTGGTTCGTCAGGTATTGAGTAGACATAATTTCAATACCCTTGAAATATACTTGCCTTATGCTGTGAGAAAGATCCTTTGGGGGAATAGATTTTAAATCAGTAAAATAAATATAGTTGCCTCTGTAATTATGTCATATAATATCTAGTCTGTGGATGAGAAAGTGCCTATTTTATGGCATCAAGTTTTGTGACTCACAGAATACAGAGGGAAAAATCTGTTTAATGCCTAGATGTTTTTCTCTCTCTCTCCTTCTTTTGTGCAGAGCTGGGGGTGGGGGGGCGGCGAGATCAGTTTAAGATCAGATATTTTTTATTTTAATCTAAACAAAGTTACTACCTGGTTTGAAGTGATATAGTGGTGATTCAGAAATTAATGTGCCTGACCAGGGGAAATCATAGGATGTGCCAAATTACACCAAGTATTGGAGGAAAGAGCCGTCTCAACTGAACTTAAATTGAAATCCAACTAAGGGCATTCTTTGTTCCTTCAATGATGGGTGTGTGACAAAGGGGATACCAACTGGAATGTTTGGAGAATAAAATGAGTTGCTGGAGAAGACTTGGTGTGGGATGGTATGCCCCCCCTGCCCCCCGCCGTGCTCCCATTTTTTTGGAGACTTCTTGACGTAGGCCATGTGGAAGAGAAGAAATAACTATTTATCTTGTTTACGGCACAAGGTTCTATCTTATTCTGGCCAAGGGTAATGGGACTGGGGGAAGATGCCAGCCAGTTTGTCAGTGACCGATCCATTCTGTGTTATCAAAATTAGAAGTAGGAGAAATACAGACTAAAGTCAGACAATGGTAAGAACTAGTGAATCAGAGCTCACCTCATACTGGATTCAACTGTCATCGACACCTCTGCATATGCTCTTTTTTATTTTATTTTTTTATTTTATTTTAATTTTTTCATATGCTCCTTTTTAATTGATGGTATCCTCTTTTGATTTATGTAGCCTTACAAATTTCAGAACTTTTCTCTACCTTGTTTTTTGCTCCTGTTCTCTATCTCTACCTGACGGGGCTCAGACACCACTCTTTGCTGCATACCTCGCTTCTTGTCCTATTCTGATACGCACTGACTTCTCCTCAGTAGAGTCTGTATGTTTCAATGGAAGATAATCTGACCCTTACCTTCAAGGGTGAGCATGTGGTCTACATATATCACCAATCAGAATGAATCTCAGGGATCCTGTTCAGGAACATTCTCCTGTGATGAGTAGACTTGACATATGCTATCGCCATGATGTAACTATGTGGGGAGCCAACCAGGAAACAAAGCTCAGACAGCCTAGCATGATCTTCATGTCCCAGCTAGAGAGAATTTCTGAAATGTCTAAGGTGTCATAAAAACTGAAAGAAAAATGTTGGATAATACTGATGTAAAATTTCCTTGGGTCCTGTTTTACATACAAATCACTTCCTTTTGGAGAAACACAAGAATATTTATGTACTATGTTATATTTGGGGGAAACGTAAAAGACGTAGGTATGATTTGATGTGTTCAGAAAATTAATATATTGATTTATCAATGAATTCAATTTCTTTCAACGCTTTTATAACTATTAGTACTAATGAAACAAAAATGAGAAAAGCTTTTCGGTTTTAGTTTCACGTCATTGGCATTGAATTTTTTTGAAGACTTTATTCTGGCAGGGGAGGGTCAGGTTTAGGTTCACAGCAAAATGAACAAGAAAGAGTAGGAATTTCCTATAACCTAACCTCCTGCTCCCACTCATGCATGGCCTCCCCCATTATCAACATCACTTAGCAGAATTGTCCTTTTATTACCAAGAATGAACCTATATAACACATCATAATTACCCAGAGTCCATAAGTTACCTTAGAGCTCATGCTTGATATTGTACATTAGACAGGTCTGGACAAATATATAATGACATTATCCATCATTATGATATCACACAGAGTAATTTCACTACCTAAAAATTCTCAGTGCTCCATCTAGTCATCACTGCACGCACGCACACCCTTAGTAACCACTAGTCTTTTCACTGACTCCACAGTTTTGTCTTTCCCAGAATGTCATATAGTAGGAATTATACAAGAGATGGCCCTTCAGATTGCGGTCTTTCACTTGGAAACATGCATTCAAGTTTCCTCCTTGTTTGCCAAGGCTTAACAGTCCTTATTTTTTATTTTATTTTATTTTTTTAGCACTGAATAATACTCCATCCTCCAGGTGTACCACAATTTATTTTTCTATTGACCTGCTGGAAGATATCTTGGCTGCTTCCAAACTTTGTCAATTATGAATAAAGATGCCATAACAAAAAAAAAAAAAAAAAAAAAAAAACAAACAAAAAAAAGATGCCATAACATCCACGAGCAGGTGTTGTGTGGACATAGGTTTTTCAACTCTGAGTCAATATCAAGAAGTGTAATTGCTGGATCTATGGTGGGAGTGTGTTTAGTTTTATAAGAAACCACTAAGCTGTCCTCCATAATAGCTGTACCATTTTTGCATTCCCACCAGCAGTGGATAATAATTCCTGTTTCTTCACATCCTCACCAGCATTTTGTGTTGTCAGCATTCCAGATTTTGGCTACTCTACTAGGTGTGCAGTGGCATCTCATTGTTGTTTTAATTTGCATTTCCCTCATGACATATGATGAGCAACATCTTCTCACTTGCTTATTTACCAACCTTGTATCTTCTTTAATAAGGTGATTCTTAAGGTCTCTGCATCATTTTTTTTTTAAATCACATTGTTTGCTTTCTTATTGTTGAGTTTTATAAGTTCTTTGTAAATTCTGGTTAACTGTTCTTTATCGAGTGTATCTTTTGCAAATATTTTCTCCCAATATGTGGTTTGTCCTTTCATTCTCTTTATACAGTCTTTTAGAGAGATTTTAGTTTTAATGAAATTCAGCTTATCAACTGTCTTTTCACGGATCATGTGTCTTTGTGTTATATCTAGTAAGCTATCACTGTACCCAACATCATCTAGATTTTCTACAATGCTATCTCTGAGGAATTCATAGTTTTGAATTTTACACTTAGATTCATGATCCATTTGAGTTAAGTTAAATTTTGTCAAGTGTGTAAGATTTGTATCTTTGTTGGTTTGCATGTGGATGTCTGTTCTAGCACTATTTGTTCAAAAACTGTCTTGGCTCCATTGTATTGTCTTTTCTCCTTTGTCAAAGATGAGTTGACTGTTGATGAAGGTTTATCTCTGGGCTCTTCATTCTATTTCATTGATCTATTTGACTATTCTTTCCCCAATATCATGCTGTTCTGATTACTATAGCTTTATAGTAAGTCTTGAAGTTAGGTAGTGTTGTTAGTCCAGCTTTGTTCTTTACCTTTGATAGTTTGTTGACTATACTGGCTATTATGCCTTTTTGAATAAACTTTTTTTTTTTTTTTAAAGATTTTATTTATTTATTTGACAGCACAGGCAGGGGGAGCAGCAGGCAGAGTGAGAGGGAGAAGCAGGATCCCCACTGAGCAGAGAGCCTGATGGGGGACTTGATCCCAGGACCCCAGGATCATGACCTGAGCCAAAGGCAGATGCTTAACCAACTCCCAGGTGCCCCTAAACTTTAGAATCGGTTGGTTGATATCCATAAGAAGACTTTCTGGGATTTTGATTGACATTGAATGGAATTTATAGGTCAGGATGAGAAAAACTGTCATTTGACAATGCTGAGTCTTCTTATCCTTGTACACAGAATATCTCCATTTATTTAGTTCTTCTTTGATTTTGCTCATCAGAGTTTTGTAGTTTCCTTCCATAGATTTAGTGTATTAGTATATACTAATATAGATTAGTATAAATAATAAATATACTCAATATACTGAGTATATTTTGGGGTGCTAATATAAATGATATTGTGTTTTTAATTTCAAATTCTACTTGTGCATTGCTGGTATGTAGAAAAGCAATTAACTTTTGTATATTATTCACCTTATGTCCTGCAACTTTTCTATAATCCCTTATTAGTTTCAGAAGTTTTTTTTGTTGATGCTTTTGGATTTTCTACATAGACTATCACCGTCTGCAAACAAAGACAGTTTTATGTCTTCCTTCCAAATCTATGTACCTCTTATTTTCTTTTCTAGCCTTATTGCATCACCAAGGACTTCCAGCACAATGCTAAAAACCAGTGGTAAGAGGGGACGACATCCTTGCCTAGTACCTGAGCTTAGTGGGAAAGTTTCAGAGGTTTTCACCATGTAGCATGATGTTAGCTATAAGGCTTTTTTAAAAAGCCTAATTTATCAAGTTGAGAAAGTTCTCTTCTAATTCTACTTTACTGAAAATTTTCTTCATGAATGGGTGTTGGATTTTGTCAGCTGCTCTTTCTGCATCTTTTGATATGATCATATGTTGAGTGATGGATTACATTAATTGGTTTTCAAATGTTGGACTAGACTTGTATTATCTAGGATAAATCCCACTTGGTCGTAGTATATAATTCTTTTTACATTTTTTGGATTCAATCTGCAAATATCTTGTTGAGGATTTGTGCATTATGTTCATGAGACATATTGGTCTATAGTTTTGTTTTCTTGTGATGCCTTTCTCTGATTTTGGTGTTAGGGTAAGGCTGACCTCATAGAATGAGTTAGGAAGTATTCCCTCTGTATCTATCCTCTAAAAGAGACTGCAGAAAACTGATAAAATTTTGTCCTTAAATGTTTGGTAAAATCTACCAGCGAACCCATCTGGGCTTGGTGATTTCTGTTTCGGAAAGTTATTAATTCTTGATTCAATTTCATTAATAGAGATAACCCTATTTGGAACACCTGTTTCTTCTTATATGAATTTTAGCAGATTGTGCATTTCAAGGATTCAGTCTGCTTTATCTAGTCATCAAATTGGTGGTTACGAAGTTGTTCATAGTATCCTTTTATTATCCTTTTAAGTTCTGTGGGGCCTGTACCAAGGTCCCCTTTTTCATATTTTATATTAGTAATTTGTGTTCTCTCCTTTTTCTTAGTTTGGCTTGTAGATTTTACTGATTTTTTTCTAAGAGCCAGATTTTGGTTTTATTGATTTTCTCTGTTGATTTCATGTTTTCAATTTCATTGATCTCTGCCCCAATTATTTATTTTCTTCTGCTTACTTTGGATGTAAAATAATCTTCTTTTTCTAGTTTTCTAAGGGGTGGAAATTTAGATTATTGATTTGATATCTTTCTTCTTTTCTAATATATGCACTCAGTGTATAAATTTCCTTCTAAGCACTGCTTTCTCTGCATCCCCCACATTTTCATAAGCTGTGCTTTCATTTTTATTTACTTCAAAATATGTTTTACATTTCTGTTGAGATTTCTTGACTAGTGTTATTTAAATGTGTTGCTTAATCTCCACATATTTTGGGGTTTTCTAGTTATCTTTCTGTTCCTGATTTCTAGTTTAATTTCATTGTGCTCTGAGAGCAGACACTAGGATTTCTATTCTTTTGAATTAGTTAAGGTGTGTTCTATCACCCAGAATGTGGCCTATCTTGGATTGCTTTGATCTTATTTCATTTTGTGTTAAGTATTTGTCTAAAAAGTTCACAAAACCTCCTGTCACACCAGCAGTGTCCTGAGCTGACTCGTAACAGCTTGCAAGAGTGGATCATTCCATTACTGGTTAGTTTGGAAGCTGGTTGCTAAGCAGAGCCATTATTTAAAATAAAATTATATAAATTTATAATTAAATACATTTATTGATAATTAAATCATATTAAAAACAAAGATAATAAATGTTCAATATTCAGCACTTCCTAATTATTGTATATATTTTGTCATTCCCTGTGCTCTTTAGGTTATTTGCTCAATTGTGTCTATATGGTAGCAATACTGTATAATCATAAACTGCTGAACATCACTTCCAAACTCAGGACTTTACATTATTAATTTGTAATGGGCCATGGAGAAAATACTTCCATCACAGAAATAGGCAAATGCTGTAAATTAGAGTTTCACTTATTGTTTTCTTTATAGCCTCTGTATTTAAGAAAGTGACAGAGAAAATAGTGACAATGCAGATTACATTAAAAAGTGTGTCATGTGTGACACATCACGTAACAAAATATTGAGGAAATAATCTAGTATTCTATTATCATTGTCTGATTCAGCAAAGATGTTGCTCACATTATTAAAAAAGGATTGGAATTCTGACTTTGTTCTTTATTGTTCCTCTTTTAGCTTAAAGACTAAAGAGAAGTGTCAACAAACATTCCCATCAGGACCAAAGGTATTTGTCAATTGCAACTATAGATTGCCTATGATTACAGGAGTTGGAAAAAAATCAACAAAAACATTCATGTTCTTTATATCAGTAAAATTTGTAGTACGCTGATGTACATACACACAGACACCTTCTTTTGCCCTCTGGAAAATTGGTTGTTAAACATTCACTAGCACATCACTAGCTACAACTTTCCACTGCACTTCTTACTCGGTTCAGGGAAGTCTTAGAAAGAAAAGAATTTCCAATAAAGTTTGGATGTTGAGTCAGCATGAGAATGCAAGTTTACAGGCTTAGAAGGCTCTGGGTCACTCTCTTGTGAAAATGCTCAACTATTTTCTCTTCTCCCCATTTTAGAGCTTCAACTCTTCTCCTGGACTTACAGAAACAATGAGAAATTGGTGTCATAGGGCATTATACAAAATCAATATTTCTACCAAGCAACTAGGAGAAATGGCCTTTGGTGATAAAGACTAGATTATTGCCGGCTAACTATTTCACGAAGAACATTTGGTTAATATTAAAAGTGGGTCATTTATTTTTCAACGTGCAAAAAGTCCCAAAGATACAAACTTTCTTTTACTTTTCTGTTTTGTTTTCTTGTTTCCGCAGGTTTTAGACCATCTATTTCCTCCAGGGTAATCCTGCCCCCTGCAGGAAATGAGTAGATGACAACTTCTCACTCTCCATTCAAGCTATTGAATTCAAAAACAAAACAAAACAAAACTTGTTGCTTTTTTTTAAAAAAAGATACAAGTTCCTAGTAATTCCCCTGAGGTCCATGTGTTGTTTTTTTTTTTTTTTTATAAAATAGTGTCACATTTGTCATTATGGAAATTAACCTTAATCTCCTATCTCATGCCATTTCCCCTACTAGGTTGATGAAGCGCCTGTACCCCTTTCTCCTTCCCCCCGCCCCCGCCCCAGCAAACTAACACAGATCTGTGCACATTTTAGTGCTTAAATATGCCTCAGAAGACTGAAAATTCCTGAATGTACTTCCTTCCCATTTCCAAACATCTCTGCTTTCTGGAGAAGGGCTTTGCATTAGTTTATTAAATAAGTGCCCTGCTTCCATGTTCTTATAGAAACATATAGCATGAATCTCTCTCCCTTTTAATCATTCGTTCTTTTGTTGTTTCCACTTGGATGAATAGCCCCAGTCCCTGTGCATCAATTTTGTTTCAAATGCATGACAGCACTTAGAAAAGGTGGTCAAGTGCATTCCGCGTTGGTACCTGTTCTGCCAGCAGAAGGTCATCTCTGGGGCTGTCACTAAACTCTGCATGCAGTTCCTTCCGTTGGGCACTGCTCTCTGCTCTCCTCTCCATGGCAGAGATGGAAAGCAGCTGGTCACCAGCCTCCCTGCACCGCTTACCAGCTTGACAGAGCAGAGCTTCAGACACCATTTATTGTTTTTCATGGTAGAGGCAAGGTGATTAAAACAAGATAAACATGCCAGGAGAAGAAAGAAGGAAAATACCTCGGAATAATTTGGGTGTGAAAAAAAAATCCCCTTTGAACTTCCTAAAGAAAGGCTCAGGGGACTATGTATAATGGGGATAAGTATATGTGGTTAGTATTAGGGAGAAGGTCATGTTACAAGGGGGGAAATATAAGGAGAATACATATCTCTGAGGAATTATAAAAGAGTATGGAGAGTTTCATCATTACGCAGAATTACAGCAAGTCGTTTTTCACATTCGTTATGTTCCAAAAGAATTTTGTTGTTGTTGTTATGGCTTGTATGCCTTGTTTATTTCCTGAGCTAATTTATGTAGGCTTAATTAGAAAATTCTCTTCCTCTTGCCACTGATTTTTCCTCTTAAATTTAGAGATTCATCCTTTATCCAAAGTGGACAGATCACAAAACCATTTAATAATAGATACCTCGAGTCTCTTTGTTTAAATAAGGTTTTAATTTTTAATTTGTTTTTCAGTTAAGGAAATGTTCAAAGATACTACCGAGTTGCTGAATGCCACTCCCCCAGCTTTGCCATTTTATGTCCCAGGAGACATTTGTCAGACTAAGAAACTGACATTGACGTGTCATTATTAGCTAAACTTCAGACATTGTTTGGATTTCAGCTTTTCCACTTGTGTCCCCTTTCTGCTCCAAGATCCGATGCAGGCCACTATATTCCATTTTGTTGTGATATCTCCCCATTCCCGTCTTGGTTTTCTTGCAGAGTACTGGCCAGGTGCCCTGGAGAATGGCCTCATTCTGGGCTTATCTGATGCCGTCTCGTGTTTAGGCTGGGGTTCTAGAGTTTGTGGAAGAATATGACAGGTGACGTGCCTTTCTCATCACATCACACCCAAGGGTAGATGATAGTCACATGACATCACTGGGGATGTTTACCTTCATCATACGGTTAAGCCAGCGGTTGCCAGATTTCCCCACTATTTTTTTTTTCCTTTCCATGCTCTATTCTTTGAAAGTGAGGCACTAAGTCTAGACTATCCTCAAGTGAGGTGGGAGAGGGACAACCTCTACCTCCTGGGGGGGCCAAGGGTCTTTTGCTCATGGTTCTATGACTGTATCCAAGGCCAATAAAATACATATACCACCAGGTCAGTTCAATGGACAAGTTGGGCAGTTCAATGCGTTCTATATCTATTCATATTCACATATTTCAAAATTAGAAAGATTTGCATCAACTTTTCTAAAACTGTTGAAATGAAAATTCTTAATGTTGTCTAAAATCAGTTCCCTAGTGAGGTGGTGAAGGATTCCAGGGCAGACTCACATGGTAAGCCTACATCATAGTCTAAAGAAATGAGTCATGTATCAAATGATGAAAGTTAAAAGGCATGTTACCAACTATTCAAGTTTTTCCACATTGTTCCATCCAGATTTTAAGTGCAGATATGACCAGTTTCACCCTCTAGCAATAAAGGCCTTCATAAATTTCTGTATGAACCAATTCCAATGTGCGGTACAGCAAACTTCTTCCTAAGACAGAGTTCACCTCCACGTTCTAGTGTTAGCAAACATCTGTGCCATAAATCTATCTCTGCCAAACTCACTAGAAGTAAAAAAAAAGATTCTTTTTATTGTTTTAAAGATTTTATGTATTTATTTGACAGAGAGAGCACAAGCAGGGGGAGTGGCAGGGAGAGGGAGAGGGAGAAGCAGGCTCCCCACTGAACAGGGAGCCCAACATGGGGCTGGATCCCAAGACCCTGAGATCATGACCAGAGCCAAAGGCAAATGCTTAACCGACTGTTCCACCCAGGCGCCACAGAAATATGTTTTTAAAGACATTTTTACTTTTATTTCTGATTTCTACAAGAAGATGGATGATCCAAAATAATACTTTAAGCTAGTAGCCATAGATTCAATCGTCCTATTAGCCAGAGAGGCTGCATCAGATGTCCACTATTTATCTAGCATTGTGCCAAGGGCTAAGAATTTTTCTACCATGAGGATCCTTCTGATGATTTTCCTTCCATTTCTTCTAAATAATTATGAGCTGATGAATACCATGACAAATCAGATACCTAACCCATCAGATGTCCCTTTCTCCTTGCCCTGTTATGAAGCTAGACAAATGTTGCATGTCTCTGTAAGGTCATATAATACGCATTTTTGAGTTAGCTTCATTCCTAACTTAATATACCAATAATCTTTCCTTTTTTTTTTACCTATTTCTAACTTACATTAAAGTATTTTATGTATTGCTATAAATCCTTTGGAAACAAGATAAAGCAAAAACATAGACATAAAATTAAAATGTTGGGAGATACTCAGAGGACTAGGTTTTCATATGGAGTTTTCAGGGTACTTAGAGAAATGTTATTTATAACCCACCATGCTTAGGCACATAAGTTTAGAGCTTCTCAGTCCCTTTCTGTTGGAAGCCTGCTACTGCAGAGAGTAGAGGTCAACTGCCACCTTAGACCAGAAGTCCCAAGCTGGGAGGGCCTTTTTTTTTTTTTAAATAAATGTCTTCCATATCCCCCTCCCACACACACACACCAATCCATGTAGAGCTAGAACACAAATAAGCAAAATGCACATCTTAAAGGTTATGTGGTAGAGAGGGACTCAGCATAATCTGATTCATCACTTGGCTATAATGCTCATTTTGTTCAGCAACCTACTCTGGAATAATGACAGACTATTATTACCACAGGGCCAGGACGAGTTTCTTTCTCTTGAACGGTCTAGCTTTGTCACTTTCCCTTGCTCATAGTTACTTGGGTCAGAGAAGCTGCAGACATTGCAAATAGAATGATTCCTCCTATTTCTCTGGGGATACAGTTTTCTGAGCTACAGATCTACCAAGGGCATGAAAAAGGGAAGAAAGCAAAAAAAGAAATCATCCCTGCTAATTCAATTGTGGGTTTCCTTGGATCAAAGACTAACTTATAGCATACCAAGTTCAAGATTTTACTCATAGGATGCTGGAGGCCGTCTCCTCATGATTTACATTAAGGCCTATGTATGGTACACATGTGGCCTCTATGGAAGTATATTTTAAAGATTCTTTTTTATCACTGGCATACAGAGAAATAACAAGGAGGTCCCAATCCAATGATGTTGTTTAAAAACTAGAAAGTTGGAGGAAGTGAGGAAATGAGTAGACAAAAGAAGAAAGATTCATAAATTAAACACCATGGAGGACTGAATCCCAAAGGAACAAATAAAAATTTCTAGTAAATGCAGTCATCCCATTTGAACAGATAGCCAAATAATTAAAATGTCAGGAAGCTTGATTCCCAGGGCTTCAAGGCAGAGGGAGAAAATATTAAAACACGTACACACACACACACGCACGCATGCACACATACAAGGGTAGGATGAGGATCATTCCTAAAATAATTATTTTCAATCTCTGGGTTAGAAAACACACTTCACTGGGGAGAAAAATAAGGGAAAAATAGTTCATGGGCATCTTTTTCTCAATTTTACTGTTGAACAAGTAATGACTACAAATTTTTGCATGTATAATTTCAAGCAATGGAATTTTCTGTGTATGCTGTAACTTTATTTCCATTTCAAGCTTGTGTTCCATCAGTAGAATAATCATAATCATTTTTTTAAAGATTTTATTCATTTGTTTGAGGGAAGACAGACTGTGAGAGAGAGAACATGAACAGGGGTGAAGGTGCAGAGGGAAAGGGCAAGAGAATCCTTAGCAGATTCCCGGCTGAGCATGGAGCCTGACATGAGGCTCGATTCCAGAACTCTGAGATCATGGCCTGAGCCAAAGGCAGACACCGAAGTGACTGAGCCACCCTGATGCCCCTATCAAAATCAGTTTTCAGTAATCTCATTATAATCAAAGTGTCCTCAGTCAATGGAAGCCACCCGCTGGCTCCTCCATGTCCATCTTCCTGCCTTTCCTCTAGCTCTTTCTCTTATGCTTGGTTCCTAGCTGTATATTGTTTTCTCCTTGTGGTTAGAAAAAGAAAAGAAAGGTGAAAATTGCATCAATTACATTTTCTCCCTCTTAGCGACTGGTGTGCTTGGAATGAGAATGAATAGAGATCAGGTAATTTTCTGGTGTTTTCCACATAAACCATTATCTCTGTATTGCTCTGCAAAGTTCATCAGGATCATTTATACGGCCAATATATGAGTTATTGGAGTTAAGCATTTGGCTTTCCTTGCCTTTTGGAATCTGTAGAAAATGTACCACCTTTATAAACACTGTGGGAAAATGATTAAGTCTCAAGTTCCCTTTCAGCCTATAGAAATCAGATCAAAACTTTAAATACCAGGATGAGGGCTGTAGATACCTATTGTCTTGGCTTGCTAGAATCCTCTTATTCTGAAAACCGCCACCCAACCCCCCATCCACATGAGCTATTGTGTTTGCTTCCAGTCAATAACCAGATCTCAGCCAACTCTAATCCCTTCTCTAGTGACAACTAATTAGATCAAGAATAAGCGAACTGCTCCAAGCTGAACCTCTCAGTCTCTCTGGGAATTTGGAATCAGGACTAAGAACACAGGTATGTCTGAGAGGAAGGTATAAATTTGAGTATTGGTAGTGTTTTCTTCTGTTGAGCAAACAGCAGAAAATACTGCTCAGCAGTAAAGAGATAAAAAGCTGAAGCACAGAACAAATATCCTAATAGTACTGAAGCCCTTGGTTACAGCTATTCCTGAGGCTCAGTTTTAAATCTGCATTCCATGATCCTGAGAAACACTATGGTCCTTTCCCCTTTTGGCTTAAGTTTATGTTACTTGCAACAAGTCCTAACCAATACTCTCTAATGCCTTTTATGCCAAGCTAATTCAGATGGTCTCTATTACCATACTGCAGAGAGAGCAAATGACTTGGTATTTCTCACTAGCCATATGAAGTCATTTCTCTGTCCATGTGGATTCATTTAGGAACTGAGGGACAAGAAAAAAACCACGTGTTTACAGCTTCAAAACTCTGAATGGAAAATTCATTCTCAGAGCCTTTTTAATAATCAGGGAGATATTAAAATGATAGAAGCCTATATTCATTGACTTTATTTTTAGAATTTGGTCATTAAGTAGTTTAAACCATAATGAGATTTTTTGGGGGGAGGGGTTCAATTTACTTATGAAAAGTCTGCTGAACACTTGAGAATAAAATGTCTATACTCTCTTTTCTATATAAATTGTTTTCTAGAATATATAGTTTAGGCCCTGAGGGGAAAAAAAGAGAAAGTCTTTGTCTGTAGGTATGGCTTATTCTGTTTAATTAACCTTCATTTTCCAGAAACAAAAAACTCTAGTTTGGGGGGAAAAAAACAGAAAACTATAAATCTAGGCAAACTGTTGGATGACATATCTTAAGCAAGGTACTTAAGAATGGTTCAAATCCCAATTTTTTGTGTGACTTGGGTTAGTTACTTAATGTCTCAATGACTCAATTTTCTTTTCTACAAAATGAGGACAATAACTTCTACATCTTAGGATGATTGTGAGTTGTAACTGAGGTAATATATCTAAATCACGTAGACTAGTTCCTTACACTTCATGTACACATAATGGAGGTTCAGTTAATGTTGCCTGTAAATTTCTCAGAAATCCTAGAAAATGTTGCAGTTTTCATAGGGAGCTTCAGTTGTCTTTGAAATTGGAATACAATTAGCCCCTAAACAAATGGATCTTTTGCAACACTCTATTTATCCCTGTTTCTCTCAAGGTATTGATAAACAAGAATAAAAATCTTAAAAATAAAATAAATGAAGGAAAAATGAGGTATTCCCTATATAGTTTTTAGGAAGAGAAGGAGCTTCTACAAAGCCTAACAGTGAGAATGCTAAACTCCTAGCATATTTGGGAATTTGGCCATATGGTGGTAGACTTACTTTGTTTTACCCTTTCCTCTCGTCTCTTTCCTTTTGGTAATAGAAACCCTACTTCATCTGAAAAACACTCCACATGATTCAGTTTGGGAGTGAAACTGAACCCTGTCTACTAAACGACATGATGGGCACATGACCTCGGCCCAGCTAATCAGAATGTCTGATCCGAGCTATTAAGAAAGGCACTCTTTGTGGTTGCATGTCCATACTTGGTTGCTGGCCATCATCCAGCCATGTGAAGAGAGCCACTGGATAAAGAGGTGACTTACTGATGGAATTCTGTTAAGACCTTGAATCCCAGCCATACTTGAGGAAATGTATCGTTGGACTTTTAATGACATGGCCCCAAAGACTCAAATATTTTTTCTCTTATTTTTTTACATATGCTATTTTGAGTATGGTTTTTATCATTTCCAACTGAAAGGTTTCCAGTGATTATACCTATTTCTGTATCGCCTTTTAGAGTCTGAAGGAATTTATTCTCTGCTTCCATGAGAATGGGATCCATTTGGACCCTTTCAGATAAAAAAAAGCTATGTAAAGCATGTAGGTATGCTTTTACCTAGTCCAGTTATTCAACTTATGGACTGGAGAATCAGGTTGGCCAGAAAAGACTGGAAAAATATCAAGAAATAGATTTTAATTTAAAAAATCTTCAATAAATCAATGTCAATTTTAACTTTACAATAGTCCAAAATAGAACCATCTTTGAAAGGTACACTTAAGGATATGATTTCCAAATTCATAGAGCAAGAGATCATGTAGACTAGCTGCCTTGAGCTCAGATCATAAAGCATTATCATGATTAAATTTTAAATCAAACAGGAACTTGTCCCTCTCCTTCTACCTTTTTCCCCTGACTTGTGCTCTCTCGTTCACTCTCTCATTCTCAAATAAATAAATAAAATCTAAAGAAAAAAATAGAAGTGCATTGGAATTTAGTTGTAGGTCTAAAAAAATCCTTGAGGATGGAATACAGGAGTATGGAGATAAATTTTTAACGAGCAAGAGGAATGAGAAATAAAGAATACACTTCTCAACTCTGCACCCCACCTCCATCCCCATCTGTATATCTTTACAATAAGTAATCCTCATCCAGCTGTATGTGTTGGGCAAAGAAAGGATAGGAGAATGGGGTTGGTGACTTCAAGGCTCTTTACAGTGTCACTTAGGACTCTCTCCTGTAGGAACAATCCGAAAGCTTCTATTCAGCAGAGGCTTTGCTATCAACCCCCGCCCTATGAACAATTTTGCTCTCCACCCATCCATCCTCTAAAAATCACTGGTATTAACACAATCATTATCCTTGAGAAATTGAGGCAGAGACTGCTTTAAATGCCTCCCAAAAAAACTCACCATGAGACTATGGCAGAGATGAAATTAATATCCCTTTATCCCCATCGTACGTCTTCCTATACGACTCTTGCACCATTCTTTCCCTCCTAACTTTGTTGTCTCTCAAACTTCCTTGTACCCTTAGATATCCAGAAGATAAGGAAGAAAAGGATGACCTGGGAAGATGGAAGTCTGGCTCTACAGTCACTTCTAAGCAGTCCATTGTGACGGGAGCCATGCACGGCGTGCAAGGTCCTAATACCCAAAATTGTACCTCAAACTCATGTGAGGGCCCACATTTTCATCACCTGTGCCCAGTTCTCCCAGTTTATGGCAGTCCTTCCATTTCCCTGAACTATGAGAGGGTTTCATGACCTTGGAGTAGTCTCTATTTTATTGTGTGTAGGACTTTCCAACGTAAATACAGGAAAGTATAGGACACTCTTCTACTTCATTCATTTTTCCACAGAGGATCACATTTTTCATTAAATATGTATGCGTGGAGGGACTTGCCAGTAGTCCTGTGTCTATGAGTGAGTGACGGGTCTGCATCTACTGCGGTTTCTCCTGAAGGCTTCCTTAAGCTTTGCACAACAGCACAAACAAATGCAACTCTCTACAGTTTCGGAGCAGACCATCCTCTCCGGAGTAGTCACAGACCTCATAAAGCTAATTAGGAACATCAAGAAAACCAGTATTTAGCGAAACCGCCGTTGTGGCCCAACCATCCCGTGTGGCTGAGTGGTCATTTGCTAAATTACTCAGGTAACGACCTGGTCCTGAGTCTTATAGAGAACAAAATAAGGCTAGGGAGCTGAGATGGAAAAGGGAGGTGAGAAGTTTATATAGGGATTAGTTCAAAAGTAAAAGGAAAGGAAAATTAAAAAAAAAAAAAAGGCAAAGGAAAAGAAAAGCAGTCGGGTGAGATAAAAGGGAAATTACTGATGTGTGCGAAAACACTCCTCTAGTATTTTCCCGCGTGTCCATGTACAAACATGAGAGAGAGATGTGAGGAAATCTGTTTCTTTTTATGGTTGACTCTTCTGTGTGTGTCGTGGGATTTTCTGGCTACATCTGAGCTAAATATTATGGCAAATAGCAGAAGACAGTAGTTACTGCCTCTGATTGTCTGTGAACTGGGTGGGCAGGAATGTTTCATTTCATAAATCATTTCAGCTCGCTGCTCTAATTCCACAGCACGGAGAAGCTCAACTCAGCCCAAGAGAGAAAACCCTGCTCTGTGACTTTTCTTCTTATTTCCCTGCTTTCCAGTCCTGATAGATGTCTGGTGCTAATGATCAGGGTTGGTTTTTTTTTTTTTTTTTTTTTTTTTTTTTTTTTTTTTTTTTAAGGATTTTCAAAATCTCTTTATTGTTCTTCTTTTGAAGCAGGTTGTTCTGGTTTCCTATTTTATGTTCTTCCTCGCCGGGGATGCTTGGTACCAAAGCAAGGAGATACCCTGTTTCCTTCCTTCATTTCTGCTTATTTCTAGCACAGTCTCTATCAATGAAATAATGCTATATTATTTTCTTGCTGATTGCTTAATGTTCATAGTTCCAAATTCCAGCCAAGGTCCTGAAGTGGTTTTGCCCTTATTTCAGATTTCCTGCTAAAGACATTCTATTACAGCTTTGCAAATAAGTACCTCCCCGGCCTCCAGTCGCTCTAAAGGTAATTATGCAATTTAAATAAACGCCCTTTGCCAATCCGTTTCCTCCCCTTGAGGAGACCAGGGAAGCAGTTTGCCTCCTAGTTCAGGTTTCTCCTCATTTTCCTTAAATGATCCTTCAACCGAGAGGTAATGTTAGGTAAGTCATCTGTATCGTGTCACCAGGGTAAGCATGGAACACACTTGGTGGGACAATATAAAGCGAGTAAAAAAAAAAAAAAAAAGGGTTTTGTTTAACAGCTAGTGACAGTGAGTATTGTTTTACAATGGACTTCCTGCTGGGGTGAGAAATTTAAATCAGATCTTGAGACTCTACAATGTGATTAATCCTAACCCAGAGCTGTGGTCTCCTGTCCAGCCAGGAGCTACCCAGTTCCCAACACCATCATCTCTGCCTCATGGGTAAATAGTTAAAGAGCATTTCCCTTCAGTTCTTTGTAGATGCCAATCCTACCTTCTCCCCCAGCATCTTATTTTATTTTTATTTTTAAAAGATGTATTTATTTGACAGAGAGCACAAGCAGGGGGAGCAGCAGAGGGAGAGGGAGAAGCAGACTCCCCACTGAGCAGGGAGCCCGACAGGGGGCTGAGATCATGACCTGAGCCAAAGGCAGGTGTTTCACCCACTGAGCCACCCAGGCGCCCCTCTCCTAGCATTTTAATAAGTCCCTCACATCCATTACTGACCTCATACTTAGAACTGGTTAGTAGAAATTAATCCTCAAACGTCAAATGGAAAGAAAGTACCTTTTATACTTAGACAAAAACTTCTCATTTCTCTTGGTAATAACTGAGATGAACAGAACCCCAGGGGTGCTGTTAACATGTAAACAGCTTCTTGTGCTAAGTGAGCTTTCCTTGGTTTTAGTCCATGGGTTTCCAATTGGATGTTCATAAAAATATTTAATTTGTTTAATTTCTTAATTCCTTCCCAAACCATGAAAATCACACTATACACTTAACCTCTGTGATCTGATTTCAAGAAATGATAGAAAATCACGTTTATTAGTGTGAGATTAATGAGATTTCCTGTATATCTTGATTTAAGAAAAAAATGTTTGGGGGCAGCTGGGTGGCTTAGGTGGTGGACCATCTGGCTCAGGCTCAGGTCATGATCTCAGGGTCCTGGGATCGAGCCCCCCATCGGGGTCCCTGCTCATTGAGGAGTCTGCTTCTCCCTCTGCCTCTGTCTCCAGCTCGTGATCTCTCTCTGTCTCTCTCTGTGTCAAATAAATAAATGAATAATCTTAAAAAAAAAGAAAAGAAAAGAAAAGAAAAGAAAAGAAAAGAAAAGAAAAGAAAAGAAAAGTGTCTGAATTAAAGCAATGTAAGACTGAATCCCTAGACAAAAACTAGGAGATAACAGTATTGGATTCAAGTAGGAAGTTACATTTCTGAAATACTTCATTTAATTAAATTTAAATAGTTTGGGTAAGCATGGACCTGCATAATTAAAGATGGAAATTCTTTTTTTCTTTTCCAGAAATGTCATTTATTCTTTAAGTCTCTCCACGGAATCCACGGTTTGAAATATCTTTTATCTACTAAACAGCACTTATTATTTTTTTTTAAATTTTTATTTATTTATGATAGTCACAGAGAGAGAGAGAGAGAGAGAGGCAGAGACACAGGCAGAGGGAGAAGCAGGCTCCATGCACCGGGATTCCGACGTGGGATTCGATGTCTCCAGGATCGCGCCCTGGGCCAAAGGCAGGTGCCAAACCGCTGCGCCACCCAGGGATCCCTAAACAGCACTTATTAAAGAATAATTCATCTTTTCATTTTCATTAACTGAAAAAAATATATAACTACCATGAAGAAATTTCTTTTTCTTTTCTTTTTTTTATAATAAATTTATTTTTTATTGATGTTCAGTTTGCCAACATACAGAATAACACCCAGTGCTCATCCCATCAAGTGCCCCGCTCAGTGCCCGTCACCCAGTCACCCCCACCCCCACTCTCCTCCCCTTCCACCACCCCTAGTTCGTTTCCCAGAGTTAGGAGTCTTCCATGTTCTGTCTCCCTTTCTGATATTTCCCACTCATTTCTTCTCCCTTCCCTTATATTCCCTTTCACTATTATTTATATTCCCCAAATGAATGAGAACATATAATGTTTGTCCTTCTCCAATTGACTTACTTCACTCAGCATAATACCCTCCAGTAAAGATGGAAATTCTTAATTTAATTATTACAAACCAGAGAAAACAAAACAAAACAAAAAAACAAAAAAACCTTAAGATGAACATAGCACCTGCTGGGTTCATTTGCCCTGCAATTCATTCTCAGGAAACTGATGTGATGAATCACAAAATAGAAATGAATGGATGGTTCAGCTTAGGTTAGGCTTAATCCTTAATCAGAATTCCTGCTTGGGACTTTAGAACACAAACAATAGGAAGCATCTCTCAGCCTCTCTCCCGTGGCAAGGCTGTGACATAGAACAGATCTTCCAGTCACTTAGTGGCCGCCCGAGTCAGGAAGGAGAGGGGAGACTGCCTGCTGCCCCTTATGCCTGTGCTACCCCCACCCCCACTGCTGGGTTCCTTGGGGTTTGTTACACACACCAATATCCACCCCCTAAACCTAAGCTGGTTTGATTGGGATTTCTGTCACTTCCAAGAAATGAGTTCTAATAAAAGAACCATAATATGTATTTTTGCAGACTTTGTAAAAAGAAAAAAAATACACATATAGTTATGCTTATCATATACTTTCTACCTTTTTCTATTGAATTAGGTTCTGGGTATTCCGGGAACATGATCCCATGAACAGGAAATTTAGTTAAGGAAACTATGAGTTGTGGAAAGAAAATATTGCCCTTCCCAAATGATATAACTTGCAGAGAGGAGCATTTCACATTCATCTTCACTTTCCTGAGTCTCTTATTTTCTCTTTTATTGTTAGTTGTGTTTCCCGACCCCCTTCACACCAAAGCAAGAATACCCACCATAGGTACAGTGGCCTAAGGGCAGCTTTTTTAGGAAAAGAACCTGGAAGGGCAGAGTAGACCAGGATTTGAAAAAAAAAAAATGTAAAAAAAAAAAAAAAAAAAGACAAGGGAGGAGAAGGAAAAAGGTGGCACAGAAGCGATGAGGGGAGGCAGGTAGTAGACACACAATGTACAAACTATTTTTTCTTCTGAATTGCTATAAGCTATATATCAGCTATAATATGCTGCCCATTTTGGGTTTCCTTGGCTACCTTCCCCAGCTCTGGCCAATTTGTAGGTGTACATGGTTGTGCAAGTGCATCAGGGCACAAGCAGTGGGGTAAACAGCTTCTTGTGCTAAGTGGGCAGAAGGGTGAAATGTGATCGGAAACTCAGCTACCAACTGTATGGATTTAAAAGCCAGAGAAAATGCTCTGCAGTTATTTCGAACCAATGGTGCTCGACAGAGGTTTCCGATGCACAGTAGCACTGACCTTCTCTTGACCGAGGACAGGGGAGAAAAGAAGCAAGGGGTTTGCTCCATGGTACTTGGTGATTTTTAAGCCTCGTGCTTTTGATTTTCTCCAGTGTCTGGCTAAATGGAATAACAACAGAAGAAAATTCTATTTTGAAATATTTTGCTTTAATGATCTTATAATTAGGGTTCAAGTTCTTTGAGATTAATGAGGATGTAATTCCTCCTGATGAAAAGGGTCCTAGTAGTGGCAGTTGTAACGGTGGTCCTAGTTAAAATTGTGAATAATAGGAAGAGCTAACTCGGAATGAGCACACATGTGCCAAGCACCATGCAAAGAGTCGTAGATAAGTTATTTCATGTAAACTCTAGGGGATAAGGTCTGTCTTATTCCCCTCATTTCACCCATGAGGAAAGAGACCCAGAGGTTGGTAGCTATAGTCATGGCAGTTATACTTACGATGGCGGTCGTAGTTGTGGCGACTAACATCTCCTTAGTACTCGGTATTTGATAACAAAAGCTCAAGTGTTGTCTCATTAAATCCTTACAAAAATACCATGAGTCAAGACCGATGTATCTATTTCTATGTTCTGGGGATTATAAACTTCTTTCTTTCTCCCTTGTTAGGAAAAATAAGAGCACTGCATTAAACTCACTCGTCAATGACACAACTCATTCAAAATTTAGAAATATTCAAATGTAAAATTAAATCTATCATTAGGCCAAGGGATAAGGTACTATTTCGGCCCTCAGATAGAGAAACTGAGCCTTAGTGATTTTAGAAACGTGTCCAAATTCACACACACTGCCCTACTACCAAGGCTGGGATTTAAACCCAGGTCAGCCCAGCGTGGAATCTGCATACAGCTGCCGTGGTTTTGAGAAATCAGAAGGAGTGTCTCATATTTACCTTGGTTCTCTGTCTCCAGTGCAAAGCATCAGCCAGAAAGAGTTAAGGAAAGGAGTCAGGGGCTCTATCTTCACAATTTCTTGTATCCATAAACTTATAAATCAAACGGATATCCCAAATCGAAATGAACAGTGAATTGCAGGCAGCCTCTGTGGCCCATTACTCCAGAATCTTTAAACACAAGTTCTCTCAGTAGCAAGATTATTGCCTGAATAATTGACTCTGCTCTCCACTTCCCCTTGCCTTGAAAAGTCAACAATTAACTGGATGTCTTGGCTCTTTGCCTAATTGAGCAGTGATATTTCTAAGACATAATCTCCATATTGTGACAGTCATTTCTTTACCAGTATGTAATGCCACAAACAAAGACGGTTGGGGAAGTTAAATAATAGTGTTTGGGTGTAGTTTTAGTTATGCCATGCCACTTTGTTATATGACCCAATTCTGGCTAACATTTTCTCAGGCAGTTATTTCCTGTGCATTTCCGGAGGTATCCACAACCAGCCTTTTTTTTTTTTTTTTTTTAAGAGAATGGTAGTTAAAATAATAGAGCTTTTAAGGAATCAGAAGTTTAGTGATTAGGATTGTGGCCAGTGGGTCTATTTCCTGCTATCTGTGAGACTATAGAAGGTAAAATTCCTTCCTAATTATTGTAAAAACAAACATCCTTGCAATTTTTCTCTCTCTCTCTCTCTCTCTCTAGCAGATTGATAAGGGAAAGGCTCAGCAGAACACAGCGCTCCAGAAACAACTGGATGCCATTGTGCTTTAAGAGAAACAAAACAGGAAACCAACCAAGAAAACCAATCTTGATTTCCTCACACAAACAGACAGGAGAAACATGTTTGGATAGTGTGATGCAATCAAAGGTTTGCTGTATCACAACAAAGAGGCCTGCATATGATCAAACTTCTGAACATTCTCTTACAAAAGATATTTGGATCCAGTATTATTTATTTTCCTATAGATCTTGAGTGAAAAAGCGTAGATCTTTAGAAGGAGCTGGTTCATAATGAGGAACAGTTTCGAGCACACACAAGATAAAAGGGCTCAACATTTCAAACTAACAGAGCTCAAGTTTTGTGCCTGAAAGGGCAATGAGATTTTATCAAAGTGAACATGAAAACATTAACCATGTCTTTATGTCTTTGGGAATGCATAGGACGGCAACGTCTCTTTTTTCTGGGACTCCAACCTTTCTTATGTATAAAGAAACGCCAGCTTAATAAGAATTATATCCAGTTCATTCAAGCTTATTATCATTGTGCTGTCCCAAACTTTCTCCTGCTCCATCCCCTCCTTCAGCATCATCTTTTGCTGATAACTCATGCCACCCTTGAGCCAGACCCAGGGGACTTGGATGGTCTGTCCTTGAGTATGGAACAGCAACTATGTAGCACTGCTGAGATAAGGCTTAGATATGCAAAAAGATTTCTAAAGTTGAGGTGATAATTGAAGAGTAATAAGGATAACGAATGTCAGTGTCATAATCTTAGGGGATGAAAACTGTCGCCCTTTATGCATGTCGGGTAGAATCCTGGGTGTCACGGTTGTGTTGGTGTAGCACAGACTTGGTTTTCAGGCCACCCAGCCCTTGAGCTTCTTCCTCTTGGTGACCACAGACCCACTCTCCCCCTGAGGAACCACCCTTTCCTCTCAGCACGGGTGCTTGGAATAAGACTTACACATGCTGAGAATCTGGGGACCAGCACAGGACCTCGGCCTACACCAGGGTTTTTGTTGATTTGTGGCTTTTCACTGATCGACACAGTGTCTGGTACATAAAAGAAATTTAATATTGTTCTGGGATTTTAAGTAAAGAGGAAGATGCATGTTCTACTCTAGGAACATTCTAGTAAAGAAAAAATAGATAAAGAAAAAGCAACATGAGCTTTTGAAGACCAGGTGGAGGAATTCGAATCATAAGGTCCTTAACTTGTGCTTGTCCTACTCTGAGGCCATTAAGGGGCCCTGGACCTGTGTCTCGCTTCATGTCAGTCACAATGGCTCTGCTTACTTTGCACTATGAAGGTATCCCCTGGCCCTGAAACTGGCCCTAAAGCATCTCCTTTCCTCTGCTGTGCGGCATCTGCGCCCATCTCCTGCAGCTGCTGGCGTTATGCTCTATGGTGCCTTCCCACAGGTCACGGGGGGCGTTCACCGGGAAAATGCTGCTGCACATTATCAATGAAGGAATGGGAACTTCATCAATCACGAGGAATGTTTCAATGCCCCTGGTCTTATAAAGCCAACAGGAATCTTCTACTGTGAATCTTAAATTGACTTGCAGAACGCAAGTTCACCGGGTGTGGGAATCCTTTCTCTGAACAGGGTCTAGCTAGGAAAATACTATGCAGGTCAACTTAATTGTTTATTGAGTGTTGCCTAGTGCTATGCTTATTGATTTGGGGACTTAAAAGAAATGTTCCTGTCATTCATACCTTAATAGTTCAAACCTTTGACACCAGAACAAATGAACCAAAAAAAAAAAAAAAAAAAAAAACACCCCAAGTCAACAAATGATACAGTACATTGGTGGCCTCTAATGTTTATTTGTGGGACTGATCAGAGCAATTTAAAAAATTAATTGAATATAAAAGGTAAAATTCTCTTTAATTCTTGTTTATCATAAACAACTTTTATAAATAATCAATTTTTATTACAAACGTTTTTATATTATAAACAATTTTATCTTTTATCCGACATAAATACTAGTTATATGTTATAACCATTTAATATATTGATTTGTGACAGTTAATACCTTCTCCTGAAATGTGAGTGTCACATTTTTAAAGGAGATTACCAAAGAAATAAGAGAGATCACGTTTTATCTAATTTCACTGAAAGTAATACGTGATCCAAGGTTATAGCCACAAAATGGCAGGAAGTAGATGCCATTGCCTAAAATTCTCAAGTTACGGAAGGGGAGTCAAAAATGTAAGAACTTGAAATCACATTTTTAATGTAATCTAGACTATCTGATTGTTGACATTTGTTCAGTAATTACCAGCACAGATTACTTTAGTTTGTACTCTGATGATCAGATTCTGAGAACACTGTCAGAGGACTGACACTCACTCCTCCTCCTCCCCGTGCTTCTGTACTTCGGATTCTTCTTCATCCCTCTTTCATGCTAACTCCTTCCCACAATGCTCTTAATAGAAAGTCATAAAAATAACTCTGGTTTTAATGAGGTTTTTAGCACAAGGTTTCATCCATACTTTTTAGGAACATCCCTTCTTGGCAGAAATGTTCTACCCATGTTCTAGAAGAATCAGCTATGCTGATTAGAGAACCTATCACTCCTGACTCTCACTAGGTTACTCCAAGTTAATAGAAAGATGTTCCAGGTACAATAATAAAACTCAGATCAAATGTTCAATCCATGAGTGGATTTATAGCACATGAGCCTGAGGGAGTTTCTTTGTTTTCTCTGGTCTCCTATGGGGTGGCTTCTGCAGTCATTCTCACGTTACATACTCACTTTCTTGGTGTTCTCACTCATCTTTACCGGATTATTCCAGCTAGTTCCTGACATACAACATTCTAAACCCTAGAACTAAACGTTTCTCCTTCAATCTGCTGCTTTTTTGAGCAATTGAAAGTTGTAACTCTGAAATTCAGTGGAAATGACAAACTTCCCATAAAGAATCTCATGTCTCCCCTACTCAACTGTCGGGACCACAAACCTTCAGAATCCCCCTCCAATTATTTTACTTCACGTGTATCTAGAAACACCGACTAGTTCTCTCCTCTCCAAGGACGCTAGAGAGAAGATTGTCATTTTTTCTAAGAAGTTTACAGAAAGCCCTATGAGGAATAAATTCAAAACTCTGGCCACATATTTGCGTGGTTATGGCAGTGACAATTAGCAGATAAATGAGTCACCAGTTGGCTTATGTCTTACTTGCAGCACGCCTACGTGGCACAATTTGATAGTCACCGAAAAAAAACATTGTGTTGGTCTGCCTAGTGTATGAATTACTGCAAAATGGGTGACCTTGCAAATGATAATGCAGTTAGGGAAACAGCTTTCTCCTCAAAAAAAAAAAAAAAAAGAAAAAGAAAAAAGAAAAAAGAAACAGGTTTCTCCTCTCTAAAAAATGCAATGAACTCTGAGACTAAACTTGTGCCCTTAAGAGATGTATGTGTGTGCACACGCACCCACATGTGCATGCCGACAGATCTGCCTATCAAGAACAAGATTAAAGAGGAGCTTTTCAAGGGGACCACAAGGGAGTGCTCTGTGGGATTTGGAGTGCCAAAGGACATGGGGAGAGGTGTATCAGCCCAAACTGAGGAGCTTAGTCCTGGGGAAGTGTCCTTTGGGAGGTAGTGGGGTCTGGAGGACAACCAGCGGCGGTGGGCCTGGGTTTGCAATCCCTCAGGGTGCGAACTCACAGACAAGACTTAACAGAAATGAGAGCTTTCCCAGAAAGCTCAAACCTAAGCTCAAGCAAGTGAATTCAAGAACCGAGGATCCTCTTGAGACTGTCTTCACTGAGGAGTATCCAGCTTCGTGGGTGTCTTTATATTAGACTTTGCAAAAGTTGTAGTTATTTAGAAACTCTTCTTTCATTTTCTTCCTTCAACACCCTAAGTCCCTGCAGTTAGTAAACCCAGCAGGGAAGTTTGATACACGTCAGCAATGCCGTGAGACAGGGATGTGGCCGCTGAAAAATGAATCCAGAAGGGAGGATGTCTTTAGGGCGGGATCTACATTCTTTTTGAGGGGGATCACACGCAGATGTGGAAATCTAATGAAGTAAAGCTCCTTCCTATTTACTGGTGCTCATTTCCTGATATACGTCGTCATATCTAGTTCTCTGAGATGCTCTACAACATCTTATCTGTGTGCTTTATTATTTTGAAAGCATGACATATGAAGCTTAGGGAAATTGGTGGCTTTCCCCAAGTCCCAGAATTGGAAAGAAAATGGGAAAGAATGGCATAATCTTGGTTTATTCAGCCCCATTCCCTGTTTTTTCATAACACTGTGATTATGTTTTAGTTTGGGAAGAGATTTACAAATTACATTCATAGTTATTTTAAATTGTTCTGTTTCCTATATGATTCTAGGTCTTGCATAAGTTACATTAGTGACCTTTTTTTTAAAAAAAATGTTTATTTGAGATAAAGAGAGAGAGAGAACAGGGGGAGGGACAGAGGGAGAGACTCTCAAGCAGACTCCACGCTGAGCATAGAGCCGAACTCAGGCTAGATCTCATGACCCTGAGATCATGACGTGAGCCAATACCAAGAGTTTGATGCTTAACCAACTGAGCCACCCATGTGCCCCACATTAGTGAGCTTTAAATCTAGATAGTTTACAAAAACAGGTAAATCCTTATACAAGTTCAAAAATAAAGTAGATCAAAATCGATTCGATTTTTAAATTATTTACTCCCTCTACTGGTGACTTTTTGAAGTGATGTAAGTGCAATAAAAGCAAGTTGAGTGACTTCCTTACATCAAACTCTCAAGACGGAATTAATATTCTGTCTATGAAACTATATATTTTATGAGTTAGCATACTGTTACCACATTACCACACCTCTTTCTTGCTATTGTTATAGAAATTCTTTAAAGATTTGTTAACTTTTTTGGAAAAGAAAATTTATATTTGTTAGAAAATGAGTTTCTTCTATAGTTAGCCAAATATGATTTATGTTTGTTTAATTTCGATGTTTTTATATTTTTCTAAAATTTTTTTTTTGAGAGAGAGAGCGCACAAGTGGCAGGGGGAGTAGCAGAGGGAGAGGGAGACTCTCCACAGAGCAGGGATCCCAACATTGGACTCGATCCCAGGACCCTGAGATCATGACCTGAGCCAAAGGCAAATGCTTCACTGACTGAGCCACCCAGGCGCCCCTGTATTTGTCTTCTGATATGTGTATGAGTTTTTGCTTCTAACTATGTGATGAGTTTTAGGTTGAACAGGTTGTGAAATAAGGATTCAGGTAAATGATACAGGCTCATGACAGGTTTAGAGGTAGGAAAGAGAACTCGATATACCAAGGAAAAGAAGATGAACAGAAAGTTTTAAGAAAAGGAGTGTGAGTAGAATCTAGCAATATGGATAAGTCGTAAAGCTTCAGTCTCAGCCAAATAAATAACTCATGTCCCTCCACATCCAAGGGACACGCAGGAGACGTCGGGGCATCAGAATGTATGCATCTCCTCAACTGAACTGACTTCTCAGTGGTAGTGTACGATGACCAACAACATTTTATAGTCTTACTCTATGTGTGTTTGTGTTGCGGGGCTATAGGTGTACTATGGTATGTATGTGTGTGTCATACGTGGTGTGCATGTGGAGTGGTGTGTGTTGGTGGAGTGGGTGTATGCGATGTGTGGAATGTGTGTGCTGTGAATGTATGTGATATGGGGTGTGCATGTCGGGTGTGTGTGTGGCATGGGGGATGCTGGTGTGTATGTGTGTAGTGTGTGTGTGTGTGGTGTGTGCAGCATGTGTGTGTTCATGAAGAATGCATATGATGTGTGTGGTGTACATGTGTTATGTGTATATAGTATGTGGTGTGTATGTGAGGTATTTGTGTGATGTGTGATATGTGTGTGGGGTGTGTGTGTGTGTGTTAGTGGAGTGTGTGTGAGGTGTCTGGTGTGGGTGTTGTGTGTATGTGGTTTGTGGCGTGTGTGCAATGCGCATGGTGTGTGCGTGTGTGGTGGTGGGAGGAAGAGGAAGGCTGTATGAGGGGAAGTGCTGCGTTCCAAGTGTGTGGCACAATTGGAAGTGCTGTGACACAATTGTGTCATTTCTGTGGTTTATCCAGACTTCAGTAGAATGAATTAGGATATAAAAATTGCTCACCTGTGGCCAACTTGATGTCCTAGAAAGTTTATGAAAGCTTTGCCCCGTGGCTTCCTAGGCTCACAGGAGAGGAATAGTGTTTCTCTGCCCTGCGCTGGATACTCCTCAGTGATCTCAGAAGGCGTCCGGTGAGCGTAACCATGTCTCAAGCTACTACAAGTACACGGACACTCGTTTTATGATTTTCCCCTTATTGTGGCACATTTGAACCTACGGCGTGTGGGTACTACCAACACACCATGTCTTCTTGACCTTCACAGCTCTGTAAACATTCCTAACAAAGTATTTTCTTTCCCACTTTGCAAGTGTTAATAACACAAAGTCATAGAAAGAGCTCTGGCGTGGCACCCACAGACTGACTGAATGAACGATGGCACACTCCATGGCAACCATGATTCTCGCCTAGAGGTTTAGTTTTTTGGTCAAGAAATTGGCAATTTCACAGTCATTTTCAATTGTGATGTCTTTTTTCTGTTTTCCATTCTTTCTAGACATTCTAATCTAGGAATTAGACTTCTTCACCAGGCATCTTAGTAAACGTTGCAACCAAATCAAGTACGAAATACAAATAGTTGTTATGCATAACAGGGAAGTAGATTTGCATGACTGTTGGAAGCTGAGGACTGAGTCCTGTAGACGTGGGATGGAATCCCGGCCAGCCATCCACTTCCTGGCCATTTTGCTTTCAATAAGTTAATTAGTTATATATGTTGTATAATGTGTAAATGATTTGATGTGCATAAAATACCCAGACCAGTGATTGGTACAGAAATAGTAATGCTCAATTACTATTATCATTATTATTATAGAAGAACATCAACTCCATTCATAAGTTATAGAAAGTTGAATGAAAATTAGCCCCAATGTACAACATTGCACTAGACAAATTAGCAAAACTTTGTTTGCAAATGACGACGCTGTCTGATAAGATAGGTAGCCTTGCCTGTGAGACACCTGATTCTTCTAAAAAAGCAACATAACAAGGAAAAATACTCTGTTTCTTGGCCTAACAACTATATTTGTCATAATATACCCCAAGATTAAAACCAAAGGCAGCCAAGAAGCTATAAAAAGGCACATTCACAACATAATAACTTGGGCTAGAGAAAAATTGGAGACAGACTGAATGTCTAACAAGAGAAGAATGTTAAATAAAATGTGAACATTACAGTAAAATGAGATAGCATACAGACGTTACAATGACATTTCTGAAAATGCTTTAATGTGGTCATAAAAAGTTTATTAAAGTGTCCTCTAGCCCATGCATGGGTTTAGCATGGGCCCCAAATTAAGTCTATCAGAGCAAAATGTTCCCTTATCTTGGTAACAGCTTCGAGGGTGTGCCCCTGGCTAAAGCAGGCCCAATTAGAGCACACTTTTGAGCTGTTGTTGGAAATGTTGGAACAAAACTCTCTTCTTAGATGCAGGAAAAGAGCCTCTTTTTTGGCTACTTTGGGGAGAGGGTATGAAGCCTGGAACCGAAGCTGCTGGATTTGGTGCCACACCTGAGCAGAGTTAGTATGAAGATAAAGCCTACAGAAAGAAGCAGATCTCAGAGAAATAGAGGCACATGCAACCAAAGCCCGGTTGAATCTCTGGTTTGTGCTCAAACCCACCTCATCCTCGGGACGTTTCAGTTCTATAGGCAGTAATTTCCTGGCTTTGTTTCAGCCAGATTAAGTCGGGTTTACTGACCCTCGAAATATAATAAATTCTAAGTGATATGCTGTGTGTTATAATACAAGGAGGGGGGAAAAAGTATGAATCAACATTGTATTACACAGAGTGTTCTCAATTGTGCATATTCACAGAAACACTGGTAAATACATAAGATATCTATTTGATGATCAGATATATATATATATATATATATATATATATATATATATATATAGGTATTTTTTACCTTTTTACCTTTTCATGAATTTTTCCAGATTTCATAATGCTCATATATATTACATTCATTATCTAAGATAAAATACTTACCAGGTTTGGTGGTAATAGGGTACAGTAATAATATAATATTTTTCTTCTGAAGCATTATGATACACACATAGATAAGTAAATAATTCACTTCTGGTCACAAACAAGATGTTTAAGATAATTATTCTGGGAGCTAATCTTCTCTTTCCTTAAAGCTATTTGCTATAGATGAAGGGTTCAGACAGACCATTTTATTTGATTAAAATTTGAATGGTATACACGTTTAAGTGGTATTAGGGAGACAGAAATACCCCTTTTAAATTGTGCAGTGGGCCAGTCAGCCCGCATAGTCCGGCCAGCCCTGACAAGTCCTTACTGGGAGCCCCATTCCTGGTGCTGAATCAAAAGTTAACATTCGGAGTAGCATTTCACTATGTGTTTTCATAGATGGTTTTATGACTCATCAGCAATTAACCATTCTGACATCCTTTAAGCTTTTTTTTTTTTTTTTTTTTCATGCAGGGAAACTAAATCTACAATTCTAAAAGCAAAAAACAAAAACAAATCCCTTTTTATAAGGTCAGATTTTCAAACAATAGCAATGGTATTTCTTGTTCCATTCTTATTTGCCTATCTATGATAGGAATTTTTTTCACGTCTAAATCTTTTCCTTTTGACCTTAACAGATTTCATTTCAAGAATCTTGCGTTGAAAAACATCCTTAAAGAAAGATGTTTGCTTGATTAGAAAAGCATATTATCAAAAGGCAGTAAAAACAACTAAAAAGCAGCCCGCATACGCAGTATTGCCCTGAGTCTGCAATGAGTGTGTGAAGAGTGATTTAAGTCCCCTTTCTCAACTTGAGATAACAAGATGGAAAATGGGAATGGACTGGCAATATACTGCTCAGGCACACACTGAAGGGGGTCCTAGGCCTTCTAAAGTCTAGGTCAAGCTCCCAAACACGGAAACCACAGAGAGTTAATGATAATTGAGATCATATGTTTCTTATCAAAGCTTCCTCAAGAAAAGCAGCTTAAGGGAAAATTCATAAATATGTGTCTTGACCGCAGTCTACCAATCCCCTTCCGCATTGGTGCCTTCGGCTAATTTGTTGACTTAATTACCCAAGGCACAGGAAGGTTAAACAGAGTGATAATCTGATTTTCTCTGATTGCTGATCACTGCAAAAAGTGGCCCATAGGATGCAAAAATAAACCTAGAACCTTAGGCTATGTCAAATGGAGAGGTGAGGCAATTATCTAGATAATTCAGGCTAAGTTGACTGTTTACAGTAATCAAGTTATCTGGATAAGTACTCAACCTACACTCTGTCTACCGGAAAGCAGTTTTAATCACATCATGGGGTCTGATTAAATGGGTTGTTTGTTATATCTAAATTTAGTGTGAACTATTTATGTTTTAATAGTCAAATTCATAAGGAAAAAACTATCACACTATCCTGTGAAAATATCCCAAATGATAGGGATAACATTTTGTCCAAATGAAGAATGAGTGCTTATCTTTATGTAAGTGGAAAACAGGAGACCACAGAAAGGAAATAACACATGGAAAAAATAGATTTACTGTGTTGAATCTAATGTGAAGGCCTGTATAAGAAGTGAGGTAAGAGAAGTTAAAGATGGTATAAGAAATGGGAAGTTGTCCCAGACCATATCCATTGGAAATCTATATTCTGATGATCTCTGATTGTCAAGGAGCATGAAAAAAATCTTTAAAAGAAGGAAGAAAATCAGTTACCTTTTTTTGTTGTTGCTTATGAAATACTTGCTCACATTAGAAGTTTTAGAGAATACAGAAAATCATACCAAAGTCACAATCCAGACAATATCACTCTTAATGTTGTTATGAATGTGCTGTACTGTGTAATAATATACGGTGCTATGTGAGCCTCTGGATCAAACCTGGCATAATTTTTAATTACATAGGTCAATTTAAAAATTGGAATTGTACTGCACATACTGTTTTGAAGCATGCATGTTTTGCTAGATGATATTTTAGGTGTCTTCCTATGTCCATAAAAATATAAATATAGTATCATTTTAATTCTCTTATATGAGCTCAACATAAATCTAACCACTATTTTTGGACATTTAAATTGTTTCCAATTGTCTTATAAACAACTCGTGTTTGAAAACCATGCACCCTTGCATACTTACCTGATTTTTCCCCCTGTAGATGAAATTCCTTGAAATGGAATTGCTGGGTAAAGGAAATGCACATTTTTATGGCCTTTGATATATATCGGTCAACTGAATATCATACACTTTTAGGACTTCTTAATGGCACAAGCTGGGTACAAGAGTGCTTGTTTTCCTATAGTCTGTCATCCCTAAGTAGACATCTTTATTTAAAATTATTTTGTGGTTTTGCAATTTGATACATATAAAATTCAAATTTTGGCTATCTTCTTTGATTTTTTTTGAAAATGAATTATGTTATAATTTATTTTCTATTTCTATTGCTTCCTTTGTGAATGACCTACATATATCTTTCCATGTTATTTTTTCCTTTTGGAATATTTTTTCTTTTTCTGATTTATAAGAGTTCATTATCATAGTCAGAACATCAAACCTTTATGACTATTTTGCAAATAACTTTCCCAATTTTTCATTTGCCTTATAATATTTTACTTATGTTTTTCAGCATAAACGCTTCCCAAATTTATATAATCAAACTTATGAAGTTTTCCTCAGCGGTATCTCCCTTTACTTTTTTCTTAGAATGTCTTCCACTTCTAGATTCACACATATATATTTTATGCAGCCCATTTTATTATTATTTTAAAATTTAAATATTTAATCCATTTGGAAGATAAAGTTCATCATCAAGAAAATAAAACTACAGTTAAGGTAATTCTGATTCTACTGGTTGTGATTTTCCTTCTGGTTCTTCAAAAGTTGATTTGATACACATAAGATAGGCACATCAAGGCACACAGGTCCTTCCTGGGGCACCACTGAAGCTGTTGTGGGGATCTCAGAGAATACTTAGCTCAAAGACTGAAATTCAGAACACCTAGCATGAAAGAAAAATCACAAAAAAGTTCCAAGAACAAACATCAAGTTCTGTGCAAAGAATTAAAAATTAAACTTGCATGCTTCCATGAATATGGGATGTTAGAAGACAATGGAGCAAAGCAATCTAAATTCTGACATAAAATCATGTCCAACTAGAGCTTTCACTCAGCCAGACTAGCATTCAAGTCTGAGCACAGAATAAAGATTTTTTTTCATACAAGAAGAGATTCAGACATTTTGCATTTTGTGGATATTTTCGTAGAAAGTTATGTGAAATGTTTCAGCAAAATGAGAGTAAAAAATAGAGTTCATTTGATCTAAGAAGCAAAGGTTTCAACCCAGAAAAAATTGTAATGGGAAGATCTAGTTAATGACTGAACAGCAGGGCAAGGACAGCCAGCTGACTAGAACAGAGGAAGGGAGGGCTTTAGGAGGAAGGTCTGTAAGGAAAAGATTGTATATGAAATGACCAATGGAAAAAATGATAGGTTAGAGAATTGTAAGGAAAAAATAGTTCATGATAAAGGCAATTATTGAAATGAATTAAATAGAGAACATTAGAAATTTTTAGAACAAGAAATTTTGTTTCAACCAAAAAACACATTCAAATGAAGCATAATTTTAAGCAATTGATGAGGCATAAGAAAGAAAAGTTCATGTGGCACTAATGCTGGGAACAGTCTCCTTTGATTTGCCCAATAGTAGTGGCAATGGAACTGTAAATCGAAAATGTAATTCTAGAGTGTGACTTAACCCAATTTATCATACTATTTACATGGTCATAATAGTGAAATCCTACGATCACTCTCCAACTTTTAGAGCCAAATTTATAGAAAAGATGTATATCAAGACTTTATGTAGTTGTCAGGTGGAATGAAAGTGCTCATAATTTTGATAATGTACAAGTAAAAATGAAGTTGATTAAAAAAATGGGAAATAAAGAGAGGAAAGGAAATTAAAACAGTGGGAGTGCTAATATCTTTATCTTACAAAGTAAAAATCAAATACTCTGGAAATTGATGGAATAAGAATCAGAAAAGGACAAAGATTATATGGCCTCATTCATTTGGAGAATATAAAAATTAGTGAAAGGGAATAAAGGGAAAGGAGAGAAAATGAGTGAAAATATCAGTGAGGGGAACAGAACATGAGAGACACCTAACTCTGGGGAATGAACAAGGGGTAGTGGAAAGGGAGGTGGGCGGGGGGTGGGGGTGACTGGGTGATGGGCACTGAGGAGGGTACTTGGCGGGATGAGTACTGGGTGATATGCTATATGTTGGCAAATTGAACTCCAATAAGAAAAAAAAAAGAATCAGAGCTCTAAGTATATTAAAGATCATAAAGGTGACCAATAAAAAAACAATCAAGCAAATTTTAAACATTGATATGAATGAATACCCAAATGGGTGGAATACAGCAAGTGAGTAAGATCTTTATTATCCATGTCAGAGAATCAATAGGTATTGTCTAAAGTAAATAAAACAGTAAACAGAAATCAAACTTGTATAGCCGCAACCGCAAGAATTAAAAACAGAAACAAATTGCAGGCTGTGGGCAGAGAGAGTGGCTGTGGTTTTTTATTATAAACTTTTCTGCAATGTTTGATTTATTATCAAGTGCCTATAGTTCTTTGGTAAAGCTCAGATCTAAAAATAAGAAAAGAAAATGTATTGGAAGGGTCTGAGAAAATCATTGGCGTGTTCTGAGAACGTGTTGCAGTCTCAAAAAGTGTGTCATTAAAACATGTAAAAACTTTGCAGATTGAAAGGTATACAAACTGGCCATGCAAATGAAGTAAAGGGGAGTGGGGCTTAACTGAGGAGTTTGACAGCCGAATGGCAGTAGCAGATAATTCTCCAAATTTTAGCTGAAAGCATGGATGTCCAGAATGAAGACTATTTCCTAGGCTCCCTTGCAGCTAGTGATGGTCTCGTAACTAAGTTCTGGGTAACTGTTTGTGAATGGGAATGATGTGTACAATACTCAAAATTGAGTCTCCATGGAAGACATGTGCTCATCACTTCCTCTTTTCTCCCTTCCAGCTGCCAGCAACAAATTATGAAGAAGAAAGGCAAGATTGGAAAGATTAAGTTCCTTGTTCAAGATCATCAGCAGTGAATAGAAGAGCTCTAAGTAAAACACAGGTATTCTGACACAAATTCTCCTCCAAGCATATAAGTCTGAATATTTTATGGCATTCTCCACTCCTACAATGATTTAGATTCTAATATTAATTTGTCAAATGTGAATTGGCTTTTGGATACATTAGGAATTTACTAAAAAAAGAATTCCTTTTTTACTAGAGGAGTTTATGGACTGAGATATTCAGGTTATCTAATAATACTTATTTTATGATAAGATCTTTTTAAAAAATACTTTTCAAAAGCAAGTTGTGTTTCCAGGTTTTATCAGGCCAAAAATTTATATTGTGATTTTGATTATAATAATAATTAAAACTAGCACACACACTTAAGACAATCTTGAAAGAAGATCACTTTTGGAAGATTTACACCTCTCAGTTTCAAAACTTACTGCAAAGCTACAGTAATCAAGACTCTGTGGTATTGGTAAAAGGACAGAATTATAAATTAATGGAATAGAATTGAGAGAAATAAACCCAACATGGTCAATTAATTTTTGACAAGGGTACCATGGGCATTCAGTAGGAAAGAATAGGCTTTTCAACAAATGATGCTAGGATAACTGGATATCTCCATGCAGAAGAATTAAATTGGATTCCTATCTCACGGAATATTCAAAAATTACTTCAAAATGGAATAAAGACCTACATCCAAGGACTAGAGCTATAAAACTCTTAGAAGAAAACATGAGAGTACATCTTTGAAATCTAAGATTAGACAATATTTTTTTAGATGAGACACCAAAACACCAGCAACTAAAGAAAAAAATAGAGAAGCTGGATAAATACTTCCAAGAATGTGAAAAGAATATCTGCAGAATGGGAGAAAATACTTGAAAATCAAATATCTTGATGACAGGGTGTTATACTATATGTTGACAAATTGAATTTAAATTAAAAAATTAAAAATCTGATGACAGTTTCCAAAATATGAAAAAAAAGCATATAACTTAACAATAAAGGACAAATAACCCAATCAATAAATGAGCAAAGGATGTAAATAGACATTTTTTTTCCAAGATTAGCCAACAAACCCAACAAAAGATGCTTAATATCATTAGAGAAAATGCATATTGAAACCATGAGATACCAATTCATATCCACTAGGATAAGTATAATCAAAATGATAGGTGATTACAGGTGTTGTGAGGATGTGGAAAAATTGGGATCCCGATAGATTACAGGCTGGAATGTAAAATGGTGCAGCCACTTTGGAAAACAATCTAGCAGTTCTTCAAAGACTAAAACAGAGCCTCTATATGCCTCAACAATTCTATTTCTAGGTATATATTATACCAAAGAGAATCAAAAAATATATATTCACACAAAAATTTGTATATGAATGCTCATAGCGGCATTATTCAAAAGAGCCAAAAAGTAGAATCAATCCAAATATCCACTATGTGATGAGTGGATACACAAAATGCAGTCTATTCAGATTCTGGAATATTGTTCAATCATAAGAAAAAATGAAGTGCTGAGTCAGGCTACCACATAGATGAATCCTCCAAAACATGTAAAGTGAAAGGAGCCAATCACAAAAGGCCACATATCGTGTGATCCCATTTATATGAAATATCCAGGTTAGGCAACTCCATAGAAACAGAAAATAAACAAGGGTCCCAGGGGATGGTGGCGGAAGGTGTGGATCTAGGTAATGCTGATGGGTATGGAGTTTCATGTTTGGGTGATGAAAGTGCTGTGGAATTAGTGATTACGGGCTATACCACTTTGTTTGTTTACCACTCAGTTGTACACTTTACAAAGGTGAATTTTATGGTATGTGAATTATATCTTTAAAAAACACTCACTAAATACACACACATATTAGGAACGAATTGGCATCTATTACTTTGGTGGTCATTTTATTCTTCCAATCAACTTGAAGGAAGAATTACAGGGGATTCAGGTAAATCAAAGATTTACATTTAATATTATCCAATTCAAGGTCATTTTGTTTCTTTCAGTGATCTTCCTCCCCATTACCATACGCTTTACCTTTTCCTTCAAAACTATAGCACTTTTTCTTTTTTAAACTCAAATGTAATTTGAGAGTAAAAGGTTCACATTAGCTTTAACGGCCACTGGTGTAGACCTGCTGGCACCGTTAACAAAAGGGAAGGATTCTGACACTTAGGGAAGACACTCTTATTTCCCTGCTCCTCAAAAAGCCAAAAGTAAGCCCTATTATTAGAGCTAGTAAGACCTGATTCACCATATGATTAATCACCCAAAAGGAGGCAAAAATTCAGCTGGGATTGCACCTAGTGTGTGGGTCAGAGGGCCCTTCCAGAGCTTGTTAAAGGCTTCAAGCTTGTAATTTCCCCTTCTACAATAAACTTCCTTCTAATGTGCAGTAAAAATGTGAAGTTCAGGTGATGGTTCCTGTTGAAAGTAAGGTGATGGTCAAAATATCAGGCCCGTGAAATGGCAAAAATACATTTTTTTTTTCTTCAAGGACACACCATTCTTCAAATTTCTCAAATGAGATAATGAAGGATGACCCTACATTTTATCCTTTTGATCTTTGCTCTGTTACAATTCTTCTGTCTTCCTGTTTCTTTCAATACAGAAAGAGAGAGAGAGAGAGACAAAGAGACAGAAAGAGAGAGAGGAAAGTAATGTGGTATTGCAAGGTCATGGTTTAAAAATATCTTGCATTTTCTCTAGGTCTAAAAATATCTATGATCGACTAAGCAACCAATTACTGTACATCCCAAATGCATGTTTTCACAGCTATTTTTAGGGGCAAGATTCAGTCACTACACATCCTGTCCACTCCAAACAACAGACAGACAGGGAGGGCAGCTAATGAGTAGGTAAGCAAATGACAATGTCTCCTTACTTTTGACTTTGCTTCCAAGACCCAAGTGGCTGCCTGGCCGTCTCCACTCTGGCGTCAAGCAGTCCCCCTGCAGTATGCAGACAATTTAAATTATTACAAGGCAATGTTACAAGTATGAACCCTGGCACAAAATAAAGTAATTACATTCAATTAGCAGTCCCCAAAGTGATGGCCCAATACTGAGGGCTTTAGATGTTGCCTTTTGTTGACATACAGAAGCCAGGTAATGAGCCAAACTTCAAAGTGTAAGGAGCTAAATTGCTGCTTAATTAGTGGAAACTAGTTCAGAAAACATGGCAAAAAAGAAAAAAAAAATGCTCACAATTGTATTTTATTGTTGAATTTCAGACAATATGTCACATTTCCCAAATAACAACTACTGAATATCCAAATACAAAAATGATTGTCTAAAGAGAACATCACTGGAGTAAAGATGTTACATGAGTGTTTTTTTTTTGGGGGGGGGGCAGGAATTTATATAATTTGTTGTCATGTCTGTACCCATTTTGAGTTATCTTCTCCTTTTAACAAAAAGCTTTTCTTGTTTGAATTTTTTTTAATTTAAATGGAATTATATCAGATTACATAAATACTTTCTAAATCCACTACTCGTCCCACAAATATCCTTTTGCAGAACGCACTAAGTTTGTTGCTCTGAGGAACCATCCTGGACTCAAACATAGCCAGAAAATTTCTTATAAACTAAGAAATATAGGGGAAACTAACCTGGCTGATTACTAAACCATCATATTTTGGTTTTTTTACATGTGTATTTTTTTCTGTGTATAATTTATTGTCTGAAACAAATTATATGAAACCAAGTGGCATTGCCTCTTTGTGTCTTCAGATGGTTAATCAATAAACAGGTTGAAAAAAAGCAATTAAATCTGAATTTCACTCATTATTGCCAACATACATTTCAGGTGGATCAGACGTTTAAATAAAAAAAATAAAATTAGCAACTATGAGAAAATATGGGTTTAAGGAGAAATGCTGAAGAACTAACCATTATAAGACTGGTATTAAATTCAGGCTATAGAAGAAAATAAGTGAATTTTATTTACTGTGATATTAAAAATTATTGACCTTAATACTTAAAATTCTCTATAATAAGAATAAAAATTTAAAAAGATAAATGACAAACTAAGAAAACATTTTTCATAAGTGCTACAAAGAACTGATCACTTTGCTATATAAAGAGAAACAACAAATTTAAAAATGGCCAACATTTCAATAGAAAAAAAGCAAATGAGCAAAAGATGGAACAGTCAGCAGGAAAGAACAAAATTCTTAAATATATGAGACAATTCTCTACTTCATTTATATTTAGACAAACGAAATGAAAACTAGGTACCATTTTTTTTTATCAGATTTGCAATCAAATGATTTAAATGTTTTTTGGCATGCAGGCAACCCGCACAATTGGTGGAACTTGGTTCCATCTATAGAAGACAATTTTGAAATAGTGTCAAAATGTAAAATTCATAAGTCTTTGATATCTAGGAATTTTCCTACATAAGCATAGGACATGTGCAAAGATATTTCTTGCAGTATTATTTATAACAATAGAAAAGCAATGTAGATGTATAACAACAGAAGAATGGTTAAATAGAGTATATGTGGCTCAGTTCAAAGAACTATGCTCACCTATTCCAAAAAAAAGGAAAAGGAAGGAAAACTTCCAAATTCTATGAGGCCAGCATTATCCCGATGCCAAAGCCAGATAAAGACAAAACAACAAAAAACGATAACTACAGGCCAGTATCTTTGATGAATATAGATGCAAAAATCCTCAACAAAATACTAGCAAACAGAATCCAACAATACATGAATTAAAAATTTAAAAATTAAAAAAAATCATTCACCATGATCAAGTGGGATTTATTCCTGGTTACACAAGAGTGGCTCAGTATTCACAAATAAACTAGTGTGATATATTGCATCAATAAGAGAAAGGATAAAAATCATATGATCACTTCAATAGATATAAAAAGTATTTGACAAAGTACAACATCCATGCATGATAAAAACCCTTAACAAAGTAGATTGAGAGGAGATATAACTCAACATAATAAAGGTCATATATGAAAACTCCACGGCTAACATCATACTCAATGGGGAAAAACTGAGAACTTGTCTCCCAAGATCAGGAACAAGACAAGGATGTCTACTCTCACAACTTTTATACAACATAGTACTGCAAGTCCTAGCCACAGCGATTAAACAACAAAAAGAAATAAAAGGCATCAAAATTGGTAAGGAAGAAGTAAAGCTTTCAGTATTTTCAGATGACATGATGCTCTATATGGAAAACTCTAAAGGCTCCATTAAAAAAAAAAAACTATTAGAACTTAAAAATGAGTTTAGCAAAATCATAGGATATAAAATCAATGTTCAGAAATCTGTTGCATTCCTGTGCACTAATAATGAAGTACCAGAAAAAGAAATTAAGAAAACAATCCCATTTACAGTTGCACCAAAACCATGAAAATATCTAGCAATAAACCTCAGCAAAGAAGTGAAAGATCTGTACTCTGAAAACTATAAAACACTGATGAAAGAAATTGAATATGACACACAAAAAATGGAGAGACATCCCATGCTCATGGATTGGAAGAACAAATATTGTTAAAAATGTCTCTACTACCCAAAGCAATCTACAGATTTAATGCAATCCCTATGAAGATGCCAAGAGCATTTTTCACAGAGGTAGAACAAACAATCCTAAAACTTGTATGGAACCACAAAGGATGCCAAATTGCCAAAGCAATCATGAAAACAAAAACAAAAACAAACAAAACTGCAGGTTTTTCACAATTCCAGACTTCAAGTTATAGTAAAGAGCTGTAATGATCTCTTGATCATTAATGTATGGTAGTAGCACAAAAACCAGTACCATAACCAAAGGACCAGAATAAAAAAACAAAAAAAAAACAAAAAAACAAACAAACAAAAAAAAACAAAACAGAAATAAACCATGATTATATGATCAACTGATCTTTGACAAAGCAGGAGGAATACCCAATGGGAAAAATATAGTATCTTCAATGAACATTGGGAAAACTGGGCAGCCACATGCAGAAGAATGGAACTGGACCACTTTCTTACACAATACATAAAGATAAATTCAAAATGAATTAACGACCTAAACATGAGGCCTGAAACCATAAAAATCCTAGAAAGGAGCACAGGCAGTGATATCTTTAACATTGGCCATGCCAATATTTTCCAGATATGTCTCCTAGAAAGGGGAATAAGGGCAAGGGAAATAAAAGCAAAATTAACCATTGGGACTTCATCAAAATAAAAAACTTCTGCACAGTGAAGGAAACAATCAACAAAACTAACAGCAACCTACTGAATGGGAGAAGATATTTGCAAATGACATCTGATAATGGGTTAAAATCCAAAATATATAAAGAATTTATACAACCCAACACCCAAAAAATGAGTAATTTAATTTAAAAATTGGCAGAAGACACAAACAGACATTTCCAAAGAAGACATCCAGATGGCCAAAAGACACATGAAAAGATGCTCAACATCACTCTCATAGGGAAATGCTAATCAAAACCAAAATGAGATGACATCACTTCACACATATCAGAATGTCTAAAATCAAAAAACATAAGAAATAAGTGCTGGTGAGGATGTAGTGGAAAAGGAACCTTCTTACTCTGTTGGTAATGCAAACTGGTGCGGCCATGGTGGAAAACAGTATGGAGGTTCCTCAAAATATTAAAAATAGAACTATCTAATAATCCAGTAATTCCACTACTGGTTATTTACCCAAAGAATATGAAAATACTAATTCTAAAATATATATGCACCCCTATGTTTGTTGCGGCATAATTTACAATATCCAAAAATGGAAGCAACCCAAGTGTGCATCAGTAGATGAATGGATAAAGAAGAGATTTTATATACATATATATTACTCAGCCATAAAAAAGAATGAAATCCTGACATTCGCAATGACATGGATGGAGCTAGAGAGTATCATGCTAAGTGAAATAAATCAGTCAGAGAAAGAAAAATACCATATGGTTTCAATCATACGTGGAATTTAAGAAACGAAATGAATGAGCAATGGAAAAAAAAGAGAGAGAGAGAGAGAGAAACCAAGAAACTGATTATTAACTACAGAGAACACATTGATGGTCACCAGAAGGGAGGTGGGAGGGGGATGGGGGAATTAGGTGATGGACATGAAGGAGTGCACTACACTGTACTAAACACCTGAAACTAATATAACACTACATGCTAACCAGTATGCTAACCATACTGGAATTAAAAGTTTAAAAAGATATAAATAAATAAATAAATAAATAAATAAATAAATAAACCATGCTCTATATGTACACATAGATTGGAACTGGACTGGAACTCCATCACACAATGTAAAGTATGAGACAGCACGATGCTTTCAGTAATAGACTACCATTTGTGTAAAAAAGCAATAATACACACCTAAGTATTCTTGTCCATTGCACTGTGTTATGTGTGGAACCTAAAAAGAGATTATAGATACAGAGAGCAGACTGGTGTTTGCCAGAGGTAAGGGTCTTAGCTAAATGGGTGAATGGGGTCAAAAGTTATAAACTCCTAGTCATAAATAAGCCCTGGAGGTGTAGTATATATATATATATATATATATATATATATATATATATATATATATAGCATGGAGACTGTAGTTAATAATACTGTATTGTGTATTTCAAAGGTGCTAAAAAAATGGATCTTAAAATCTCTCATCACCAGAAAAAAAAAATTGTAACTGTGTGGTGATAGATGTTAACCAGATTTTTTGCAATGGTCATTTTGAAATGTATAAAAATGTTAAATCGTTAGGTTGTACATTTGACACAACATGTCGATTATATCTCAATTAAAAAAAAAAGCTTAAAAATAATCCATCTGTGTTTTTAGAACCCCCCCTCAAAATCTACAGATTGGAAATTCTGAAGAATGCTCGAACTCTGTGAGTAATGAATGGTGATTGTATGAACTGTTTAAACCCTTTAATTAGAAAATAATGAAAGAAATTGGTGAATATTTGTTTTAAGTATAACCTCTACTTTCAACTTTGTGTGCCTGATTTCCACAACCTCTACTCCATACTGCGGGGGGGGGGGTGGGGGCAACAAAGAGAGAACCAAAGAAAGAGATTTAAAACTGTTTGTTTTATAAAGTGGACATGGATGTAAAATCCAGAACACAGTATTGTTTTGCATGAATAATAATAGAAAAAGTCTAATATTCAGTTTATGACTTCCTCTTGTTTATTTATAAATGGTTATATGGGGTTGACAGCAGCAGCACCTTAAAAGAAATCAGTTTTGTGCCTTGAAGAAGGCACTATTCAACTTCCGTCTTCTTTTATGTCTCATAATTAAGGAAAACAGCTTCCAAGAGTTTAATCCTCTATATACTACCATGATTTCCAAAATCACTTTTCTGGATACTGACAAAAATATCCATTGTCATTTCAAACAAAATATAATATGCATGTAATTAATTGAGTGAGTAATTTATATTTCATATAGACATGGATCAGTTGTCTGATTTCCTTGATGTTGCACGGGGGAGAAAAACCATCTCCGAAATGAAGGGGCTAACATCCCTCTTTATTCCCCATCCACACTCTCTTCCCGAAACATCATGGGAAATGGAGGATGACAATCAGAGATCCCAAATCTCTTTCCTTCCCCCAACCTTACCCTCAGAAGAAGTACACTAACTTTAGATCCCTGCTCCTTCTAATATGTCCCAGGGGTCTTTATTACATGGTTTCTCCATGTAGTGGCTTTCCATCACCTGTAAGAATAATCCTCATATACCCTTTGATCAAGAAGTCACAGGTGCAGGAGTCTCTTTTATCGTAATAAAAGCAATAGTACAAAGGATATGTGTATTAAAATCTTCATTTAAATATTATTAAAAGTGGCAGAACCTGGAAACAACGATATCACCAAGAACAGGGGGGAAAACAGTGGTACATTTCTGTGATGAAGTACTATGAATTATGAAAAAGGTGTCAGATATGTATCTACAGATCCAAAGGGTTTGTACATTCGTATTAAAATTTTTAATATGCGTATAACAATTCCATTCTTATAAAAACAAACTTCAACCAAAAACCCAAGGTGAGAAATGTGCGGGTGCATGGTTAGAAGACTGTGAAAAAAGGCTGCAGAATCCACAGCAGACCACTCCCCCCGTCACGTTAGGTGGTGGGAGCACCTAGTTAGGTACCCGTCAGCTGCAGGTCCTGGTGATCCCCATTCAAATTGATTTTGATGAAACTGAGAAAAAAGATTGGAATAGAAATCTATTCTGGAAATTGAGCCCTGGGGTGATCTGGGGTCAGGGTCTCTGTCTGTGTTCTCTGATTTCTCTCCCTGCTGTCCTTGAAAGTTTGGGGCACTCCTTCTATCTTCTCTCTGGGTTCTTCCTACTGGCAAAATAGCTGTTATAATTCCTTATCTCCTACTGGCACACCCAGGTGGCTGTCCACTTCATCACCTGGGGGACTTTGGAGAGTGAAAGATGGTGTTATTAATACTCCCTCCAGGCCAGAGGCACAAACCAGAACACTCCCAGGCTGGGACCAAGGGCTACCTTTCACACATCAGGGCGGCCAGGGGAGGAGAGATGGCATTTTCTGTTTCTTTCTTCCTTTTTCTTTTTCTTTTTCTTTTTCTTTTTATTTATTTATTTTTTTCTTTTTTTTAGATTTTGCTTATTTACCTGAGAGACAGAGAGAGCACAAGCCAGAGGGAGAGACAGAGGGAGAGGGAGAAGCAGGCTTCCTACTGAGCAGGGAGCCCTATGGGGGACTCAATCCTAGGACCCCGAGATCATGATCCAAGCTTCACTGACTGAACCACCCAAGTGCCCCCAAGAGATGGCATTTTTACTGGCTTTACCATGAGAAAGAAAACCAGTTTCTCAGAACACCTGAGTGAAGTCCTTCTCAAGATTCACTGGCCTGAGTTGGGTAATGTCTCCGTTTATGATCCAATCCAGTGGAAATGCCAAATGCTGAGCATATCTTTAAGCCCCTCAGGTATTAGAGAGGTCAATGACCTCAGAACAGCAATTTTAAAAGTGCAGTTAGAATACCTCTGGGGGCTCCCTGAGGCCCATTTTTCATAAAAATAAATTATTTAAAATAAATAAATAATAAATAAATAAATAAATAAATATTTTTGCTAATGTGTGATGGGTGTGTTATTGCTATTTTAAAATGAGTAAGATTATATATATATAAATTTCTGCTCTTATTTCTAAAATGGTAATTATCCACAGATATGCCCCAGATGAACAAAGACTCTTTGGATAGCTCATTAATTTGAGGAATGTGAAGAGGACCCTGAGACCAAAAACGTGGAAACCCTTCCTCAGACCCATTATGCAGACTCCAGGGGCATGGTGAAGGGTTAGCTTTTTCCTGGGCAGGTGGAGATGTCTCAGAGGGAATGGCCATGGACAGGCAGACAGCACGGGGAACAGACAGTGGAGAGATGGAGAGGTAAACTGGGGACAGTTTATCAGCATTTCCTTGTTAAATTGTCCCAAAGGAGCATGTGCTACTTCCGAAATTTGGGGAAAATTTTAGTTTTTTAAATTAAAACAATTACAAATAATTAAAGATAATAATGCTTAGTGATTCTCAATCATTACAGCAAAATTAAGGTAAATGTAATCTTCAACCATGACTCAGAACTTTTCAGTAGCTTCAGATGAAGCAAAAAATAAAAACTACCAAGAGGAATTAATTTGATTATGATATTGCACCCAAATCTTATCCTAGGCATTTTAATATAATCTGAGTAAAAACTACCCTAGTTTTTACATAGTAATGGTAATATTTACTACATATTTAAAGCAAATTTTGCTTTCAAGTCCAAGTTGGAAAACCCAGAAAATTCTGTCTGAATTCTTTCATCAAAATAAAATAAACAGTCCCATTTATTTCTAGAATTATATAATAACACTGGTTGAATATTGCTTATTTAAAGTTAACAAAAATATTATTTTATTTTTATTATTTTAAATCAATGTTTCCAACTGACATGGTCCCTATTTCTAGCCTGGTTTTTAGAATAAAGTGTGGCATATGTATCAGGGAATTTGGAAGAAAAGGTAATTAGAAACTGTTGAATATTTTCCCCCACCATTTAAGGGTGGAAATTGAATTTTGTCTGACGCCCCTCTCATCATCAATTAAGATCATGTTTTTTCTCCTGTATTCCATACTATTGAATCATCCTTGCTTTGCAGGTTTGAATCATACTTCACTATTCTGTAACATATCTTAAATACACTGCTAAATTATTTGTTAATATTTTATCTATGTTATTCTTACATTTATTTTCAAAAGTGTAATTATTCTATGGTTTGATCTTCAGTATGCATCTCTGTCAGGTTTGGTTTCAATATTTCTCTTTGTAAATAAGAATTCAGGAAATGTTCTCTTTTTCTCTATGTTCTGAAATATATATATATGAGAAATATAAATATCTAAATAAATAAATAAATAAATAAATAAATAAATGTAAATGGAATAGGAGGGTTTGTTCACAAAACTATCCTGTAGACCTTAATTACATGTCAGACACCATTCCAAGCATTATACAAATTCTAGCTTGTTTAATACTTATAACAACATTATGAGGTCAGCTGCTACAATTAGCCTTATTTTATAGATGAGAAAAGAAGCTCAGGGAAGTTAAGTCAGTTACCCAAGATGACACAGGTTAGAATTGGGTAGGTTTTAACTCTAGACAGCCTGATCCCAGCCTCCATGCTCTGACATAATTTGAACTCTGGACTTCTCTTTGTGGCTAGATTTTAAATGTCTCCTGTAAACGCTACACTGATGTCCTTCCATGAATGAAAATAATCCCTTCATCTAGTATGTCAAATGCAACTGCTTGGAGTTTCACAAAGCAGTTGACTGAAGACTTCATACTGAACAAATGAACAGCATGATGGATACTTAAGCATCAGTTATTTCTTCTCTCAACAAATATCTACAGAACATCTCCTAAGACTCAGATATTAATTTGGATGAGGAAGGTATAGTAGTAAACAATCACAAAAAAGAAGAAGAAGAAGAAAAGGAGGAGGAGGAGGAGGAGGGGGGGGAGGAGGAGAAAGAAGAAGAAGAAGAAGAAGAAGAAGAAGAAGAAGAAGAAGAAGAAGAAGAAGAAGAAGAAGAAGAAAAGAGACAGAGAAAGGCTCTCAATTATATTCAAGTGAGGACATAAGTAGTATAATAGGTAAAATGATTGTAGGTGCCAAGAAAAACCTAAAATAGGACAAGGAGAAAACTGAGTGCAAGGGGAAGGAGGTAGGTGACTTTAGATGGGACATCAGGGAAAATCAGAAGGAAGCCATGGAGCTAGCTGTGTGCAGTGCTGCACCAACCAGGGGAAGTACTCCAGGGAGGCCACGCTTGGGGAGTTCTTGAAGGGCAAAGAGGTGAAGGATGAGATTGGGAGGACATGTTACACGGACCCTGGTAAGCCATGCTGGACACTGCTTTATTCCATTCAAGGTGGAAAAGCATGGGAAGAATCTGGGTAGAGTGGGACAAAGGCATCATCCTGACTGCAGTGCCAGCATCTACGATGGGGCCGGTGGAGGCAGGGAGACAAGAGTCAGTTTTGCAGTCTCAGGGGAAATAATGGTTACAACCAACCTGGTAGAGGCAGAAAAGGTGAAGAGTGTTTCAACTCTGGATATTTTTAGAAGGTTGATGGGACCGGAATTTCTGCAGATGAGATGTGAGAAGAAGAAAGAAGCCTAGGATGGCTCTAAGAATCACAGCCTTGGAGCTGGAGGATCGCAGGTGCATTTCCTGAGTCAGAAAGACCAGAGAAGCAGCAGGTGTGACGGAGAGATCCAAGATGTGATTTCAACTTTGTTAATTTTGAAATGCTCCATTATTTTCTATTACGCTGCCATGAAGTGCCACCATCCTGGTGGCTCAAAACAACACAAATTTATTATCTTATGGTTCTGTAGCTTAAAAGGCGACATGGATCTCCCTGGGCTAAAGTCCAGGTGTTGGGAGGACTGCCTTACTCCTGTGCCTGTAGGGGAATCTGCTTCCTTGACTGTTCCTACTTCTAGAGGCTGCCCACACTCCTCCGCCTTCGAAGCCAAGATGGGCCAAGTCCTTCTCAGACTGTGCCTCCCTCACCCTTCCCTCTTCCACTTACAAGGACCCTTGTGATGATGCTGGACCCTCTTCCTCCAGAAGATCCTGGATAATCTCCCTGTTTTAAGGTCAGCTGATTGGCAACTTAGCTCCATCTACAGCCTTTTTTTTTAAAGATTTTATTCATTTATTTATTTATTTATTTATTTATTTATTTATTTATTTATGAGAGAGAGCACAAGAAAGTGGGGGGGCAGCAGGGAGAGGGAGAAGCAGACGCCCCGCTGAGCAGGGAGCCTGATGTGGGGCTCAATCGCAGGACCCTGAGATCATGACCTGAGCTGAAGGCAGACGCTTCATGGGCTGAGCCACCCAGGCGCCCCTCCATCTACAGTCTCAATTCCCCTTTAACTGTGAAAGGTAACATATGCACCAATTCTGGAAACTAGGTGTGGACATTTGGTGGTGGGCATTACTCTTCCTACCATAGATGCTTATTGGACAACCAAATGGAGCCACAATACAGTCATACATGCCTTTGATCTTACATACCGTTATATTCTAAAAGAAATATATTGAGAAGCAAGATGGGAGTGGAATAGCAATAAGTTTTGCTGCTCTATAAAAGTGCAGAATTGCCAAATCAGCTCTCTTTATATAAATTTCACTTCTAAAGCGTTTAGAAATAAAACAGTTTGCTTAATAATTATTATATGCTTATGAATTTTTATAGTAACGGTTGTTCAAATGGATACAAACGTATTATTGGTCATCAGGTTTGTCCTAATTGTTATTTGCCCAGTGAAGCTTTTTTAAAACAGCACTTTTGAAGAAAAAATTATTTTGAAGACCCTAAATAAAACCTTTAATTCTTGAAAGTCATAAGGTTGAAAGCAGTGCTATGTTAATGTTTTGAAGTGATATTTATCATCAAGTATATATAAATTAATCATGAAAAGGACACCAGAAAATGGTTTTACTCTTATTAAAAAAATATCAACTGTTAATATTTTGATTAGATATTTTGTCATTTGGGTGTATATATATATATATATATATGCAAGTGAATAAGGGATATTTATAAACTGACACATCACATTTATGTGTGTTTACTGAATGTACAGTTTGAAGCCTGCTTGATTAATATATTAAGTAGCATTTCCTGTCACTAGTAGTCTCAATACCAGTATAATTAATTGATCCCTTTATTCCTTTGAGTCATAATGTAACAACTTCTCATTATTGGATAATTGTATTCCCAGTTTTAATCTAAAAATCACTGATTTAAATTTGTATTGAAATCATCGGATATATCCTGTGATTGATTGATTCTTGGGATAAATCCCTGAAAGAAAAATGGTTAGGACAAAGGCTATGCATATTTTTTAAGGTTTCCATATGAAACAAGAATCATTTTAGTCTTTGAAACCAGTGCTCGGTCAGTCATTTGTCATCATCAACTTATATAGAAGGTTTCAATAAGGACATAGCCTTTGAATCTCAAATTGTGAAAATTACTAGTGGATTGAGCTAGTTGTTACTAGCATTTCAAGGGAGGGTTCAGGGATTCCTGTTTCCAGACTGTCAACAAATGCAAATCACTATTATCAGATTTACACTGAGAAGATATATTGCCACTTACTTTCCTCCACTTTTATTATAAGTAGCAAAAGGATAAAATACAGGAAGCAATAATATTAACCACAATTGCTCTTAGTAGGCCATGTGCTGAGTGGCTATGTTTCCTGGTTTGTTTAATCCTCACAATAAAGCTATGCCTTACCTAGTATTATTGCTCTCATTTCACAGACATAAAAACCAAGGCATAGAAAGCCAATACCTTGGGCCACCCAGTGGGAGGAAGTAGCAAAGCGAGGATTACAATCAAGTCCATCCAACACCAGAGTCTGATCTCCTAAAGCAAAATCCTGTACTTCCTTTCTTTCCCCCAGCTAGTGGTGGTGGTAGCAGTGATAGTAGTATTACCATCTCTCATTCATTCATTCAAAAGATTATCTAGTACCTACCATGTGCCTGACTCTCGGCCAGCTCCTTGGAGACTGTAACAAGCATAGCAAACATGGCCACGTACCTTTTGCCAAGCTTAGAGTCTTTTCGGGAGCGCAATTATTCAGCTGGTAGTTACGCTACCCTGGAGTGCAATAAGTGTCATATTGGGGGAATTACAGGGTGTCACATAATTGCGTGTTCTCTACATCCCCAGTACTTTCTATTCACCTTTATTGACCTCATTGCATTGAAAAATAAATATATGTTGTATATGTGCCGGCTTTCCTCCTTACACAACGGACTCCTTGAGGACTGGCATCTTATTTACTTTTGTGACCCTGGAAACTAACATAATTCCAAGCACATTGTAGGTGCCTAATAAATGTTTTTCGAATGGTTGATTATTATAACCAGTCTCTAATTAGGTAAGCAATTTCTGAGTTCCTCTTCTGTTACTCCCAATGATATATTATTTTTAAATGAAAATGTTAATTATGTGATTTATGCTAATCAACCTAATTTCTTGGAATTAAAAATAATGCAGTTCATTCACTCTCTCAATCAACAAATACCTCATTCACTCACCACATAGAAAAATATTGCTTTATGTATTGCAGGAAGGCCAGGAATAAATTGGGTGCCAATTTTATTAAGCTCAGGTTTGGAATTTTGAGTCTAGTAGGAAAGACAAGATAATGATATAAAAAATATGGAGATGACCATTCAGGAAAAGAGAGAGCGAGCGAGAGAGAGAGAGAGAGAGAGAGAGAGTGTGTGTGTGTGTGTGTGTGTGTTTGTATGGCGACTGCTGCAAAAGGTTCTATGTCCATCCTTGGAAAGATGACTTGATTGGAAGGAATGGGGCAGTGACTCATTCTCCTAGAACGCTGTGAGGCTCCCCTCATCCTTTCTAATGACCATCAGGCTTTGCAAATGAATCATCAGAGTGTGGAAGGAACCCTTTGTGTTGGATGATCTCTCAGGGCATGGGAGACCTAGTTTGCAGGTTCTGTGAGGGTGAGTATTTGACCCCGCTTGGATTCAGAGGCTCTGATGTGGAAAGGCCTCAGATGAGGGTGGCTGTATGGGTACCCGCATGGCATTAGAGCTCAGGCCTTGGGAAACTGAGCAAAAGGGTGAGTCAGAACCAAGCTGGTAATGAGGGAATGAAATCATGCTCAAAGCCACCCTCCTTCCAAAGACCAGGCTGGCCCAGGCAGGGACTCAGTATGAAACAATAGCAATTGGCCCAGGAAGGAAGACCCCAACCGCTCAGCAGTGGCGCTGTACCAGCAGGTGATGTCGGAGGCAGACTGAGATGCCAGTGCTCTTCCCAGGCAGGTCCTTCAGGGATTCAGAGCCCTGAAACGTTTAAGAAATTCTTATCTGCTGGGGCACTTGGGAGGTTCAGTGCTTGAGCATCTGCCTTTGGCTCAGGTCTTGATCCCAGGGTCCTGGGATTGAGTCCTGCATCAAGCTCCCTGAAGGGAGCCTGCTTCTCCCTGTGCCTGTGTCTCTGCCTCTCTCTGTCTCTCATGAATAAATAAATAAAATCTTAAAAAAAAAAAATTCTCACCTGTTTACTCCATATGTAAATCAAAGCCAGCACTAAGCCATAAAAGGTAAAACTTGTATGTGTGCTACCATCCAAATGCCTTCTTCCTATATTTTCAGATGAAAACAAATATGAAAAAATAAGAAAAAGGTGAACATTCCTCATCGCTCTGGTGCCCTGATTTTGCCAGTGGTAAGCCTCTGCTTACTTACTCTGTGGAAAGGGTAAGGGCTAATTTGTCTCCTCTTGAGTAGGGAAGACTCAGGACCTGTTTTCTGGACTCATTTTCCTGGATGTCCTAGGTTGGCACATAGGTCGCATCAAGAGTATGATTCTGGACTTCTTGCAATCTAGACCCGTTCTGTGTTTCTAGAACAGAATTCTAATTTAACGTGAGAAGAAACAGTATGGTCTCACCCATACCCTGAGCGGTGTGAAGCAATCCGTATTTATTCCACCTAAAACATCAGAGAGAAAGTCCTGGGAAGAATTGGAAAGGTTTACATAAATTGTCAATGAAACTTGAGAGAACAGAGGTAATGACATCAGGAGCCTGAAGGGATTTCTGGAGGAGGCTGCCTTGAGGCTTCTGGGGGGAATAACAGAGAGAGGAGCTTCTAGCTCCAGGGTCGAGAGGGAACCCAGGGAAGAAGCTAACTTGGAAGACCTGCCCGCATCTTCTCTGCCCGAGGCTGGGACCCCCACTTCTCTGGAGGGAGTGTGGCTGCCCACCAGCCCACCTGTTGCCGTGAGAGCCGTGCACCTGCAGCTGAGCTGCTGGAAGAGAAGAGACAGCACCTGAACGGGGAGAGACTCCTCTTCCTCCCGCAGGATGCCCCACATCTAGAAGCTCCCCGTAGGCCGTTGTGCCAGCTGCAAGAGAGGACAGCGGGGACAGGGCCCAGAAGGATGGATTTGGAGCAAAGAGGCAACAAACAAGTGATAACTGGCTCTGTACGTGTGTGTCTCACGATGGTGGCGAAACTACCCGTGTTCCAGTTCAGGCTGTAAAGGTCAGAGTACGAGTTACCTGAAGGAGGCTGAAAATCTAGTTTCTGAAAATCTCATTAAGGGACAGGCTATTCATATCCATAGCTCCTTGTGTGGCACACTTCTAGGATTTCTAGAAGGCCTTTACATGGTTACTTTTTATATTAGTTATATTTTACTGGCTTGATGCAGTCAAGTAGGAACTGAACTTGTGTCGGTTTAATAGTTTTTAAGCCCTATCTCCCTAGGCTGCCTCCTTGGTTGCACCTACCAACCCCAATCTGCTGTATACTTACTCTGAATTCCTCACAATATTTGGCTAATGGGCCCCATTTTTTTTTTTTAAGTCGAATTGGGTCTAAATGAAGAGTAGGTGATGCAAACTATGGTCTTTGGAGTCAGACAGACCTGAGTCCAAATTCCAGAGCTTTCGCCTAAGTTTTCTATGAACCTGAGTACGTTATTTAATTTATCATAGGCACAGTTTTTGGATCCCTGAAGTGAGAATTAAAAAACAAAACAAAACAAAGCAAAACAAAACAAAAACAACCTATGTAGTCTGGTCCTGTGAGGATTAAATGAGACTGCCTAGAAAACATTTAGGCTGGCCTCTAATAATTCTCAACAAATGGTAGCCATTATTAACGGAGGGCATTTCGAGTTTCATTGATTCTTAAAATGAACGGAAAGACGACAGACTTTGGTACAGTCTTCAAGCCATGCTTCCCTAAAATAAGATTTTGGAAAATGAAAGAGCAAAAACACAAGGACCTCACAACGAGAACTGAGTTCTTGATGAGTGACTACTAAAAGTCGGAAGTTCATTCCACAAAGGTAATAAAAACAGGGGATTTTACAAAGAAATCATCTGATCAAGTTTGCATTTCATCAGACTGTATTATAGGCCAAATCTGTTTTACTGTCTCATTTATGTGACAGATGGTGTGACAACTTATTGAGCTGATAAATAGTTTTCAGTTATTTAATCACAGTGCAATCATCTTACTGTATTTCTGCTCGCCTAATTTGAACCAGACTCAGCCCTTTGTCCGGGTGGCTTCCGGTGTGTGCCGTGCCAGTCAATGGGCTGGGCTGTCGTCCTCAGACTGTGTGTCTGTACCCAGACTCTTGGAGACAACAGCATGCTTATGTCACAAGCCACATCTGTCATGGCAGGATTTGTGTTTCTCCTCAGGTTAATAATATGTGATGGAGGCACCAGGTCTCCCTTAAAAGCAAGGATACCAGTTTAGGAAGAGGTGCTTCAAAGATCAAAACCAGGTCTGTGACAGTGACATGTGGGCTTGTGGATTGGAAATGGCAGTGTCAAATCTCTCCCGAAGCAAGGAAATAGCCCTGGGCCAGCAGACAGGGGGCACGGCGTGTTGCTGGCTCCAATTAGAGGGACAAGTTTTGCAGAGTAGCCACGTTCACGGGCAGTTTTTCATGAAGTACTGTACAGAATGCTAGAAAAATCAGCAGGGAGAGAACAGACAAGATGTGGATTACAAGTACGTCTGTCAGGTCAGAGACGAGAGAGCACAAAAGACTTGCCTCTTCTCAGCGCTCACTTTGAAGATTGTTTTGCTCTGGACGGGCTGGATGGTTCTAATTTCTAAGCAGGCGAACAAGAAAGCAGGAACTAAAAGCTGAAATTCAAACTTGCTAAGTTAATAGTAATAATAATAGCTATGTGTGTTTAGAGACCTTAATAATGATTACTGTTTGGAGGCAATAATAATAATAATAATAACAATAATAACAATAACAATATAATACCTAACATTTATTAGTACTTACTATGTGCTACATAATCATTAATATTTAGTCTTCATTAAAAGCCATGCTAGAACTTGTCACTAATCAATTATCCATTGAGATACATATATATATATATATTTTTTTAAGCTTTTATTTATTTATTCATGAGAGACACAGAGAGAGAGGCAGAGACACAGGCAGAGGGAGAAGCAGGCTCCATGCAAGGATCCCAATGTGGGACTCAATCCCAGGACCCCAGATCACAACGGGGTTGATGGCTCAACCACTGAGCCATCTAGGTGTCCCTATCTGTTGATACATTGAACAAACATTTATTTAGCACGTACTCTCTCTCTGATACACAATTCCATTTATTCTCACAACACTAAGAGGTAGGTATAATGATCACCTTACAGATCCTCAGGGTAAGTACTTCACCAGGGCCATGCAGCTGGTGGGTGGTAAAATGGTCTCAAATCCGTATCTGGCTCAAACTGTTCCTTAGTCCAGGATACCTCTCACCCCAGGGCCCCTAACCCGTTATTTCAGCTGTATATGAATTAGGGAGCCCTTGGGCAAGTCCCCAACCACTCAGTCACCTCCTTTGTGTCATTATCCTGTGTCGAGAAGTTAAATGAGGTATGTTACATAAGTACATTTCAGTTGAATCATGCCGGAGTGTATTTCTTCTGATTTTTTAATATTTATTTATGTATTTATTTATTTATTTTTAAAAGATTTTATTTATTTATTCATGAGAGATACAGAGAGAGAGAGGCAGAGACACAGGCAGAGGGAGAAGCAGGCTCCATGCAGGGAGCCCGACGTGGGACTCGATCCTGGGACTCCAGGATTACGCCCTGGGCTGAAGGCAGGCGCTAAACCCCTGAGCCACAGGGCTGCCCTGTATTTCTTTTTATAGTAGAAACCTCAATAATATTAGAATTTAATTATTCTTTTTCACCAAGATTTAAGTAACACATAATCCACCACTACTGGTGTGATGAGCACAGTATAAGATATACAGATGTTGAATCACTATGTCCTACATCTGAAACTGATGTAACGTTGTATGTCTATACTTCAGTTTTATACACACACACATACACACACACACACACAAAATATATACAAAAATACAAATATATACAAAAGTAGCACTAAAAATCATGGCTTTGGATCTGTTCGTTTTTCTCCTAAAGCACAAACTTTCTCTCCCTGCGGTATTAGCAAACATTCTCCTGAGGGCTGAGGAATGGAAGGTACAGATAACCTAACAAGAACCACACTTAGGGATCTGCATTATAACCATTTCCTTTACACTGGGGGAATTCAACATAGAAAAGTTCATTGTAATTTTAGATACTTATCAAGGATTTGCTTATGGAAAAACCTATCTGGTAGAGTGACTCTAGGGTGATATAATCTTTCGGATCATTTCATGCCTGTCACTGAAACATATTTTGCTGAAAATCTAATGAAATCAGCCACAACTTTTTTTAAGAAGCGATCATACAACAGTTTAGACTATGTAAGTTTAGACACATGGAACGGTGAAAGTGAATTAAGAAATGATGGGTTAAGCTTTATTGTTTTTTGCCATAACTGTCTACAAGCAAACTAAATTCAATGATCTTTTTTACTAAACTCTGCCAAAACTTTGTTGGTGTTTTATTTGTATTCATTCTTTTTTTCATGAAATAATGAATGCATGATCACGACTTACCATTATAGCCTATTTTGCTTTTAGAAGGAAAGTGAGGCATGTATACATTCTAAAAAGAAAAATAGACTGATGAGGTGATACTTACAATGATGAATAAAAACACATAAAAAAATAAGGTGACACTAAAATTAAGGTTAATACACCAATCACATGCCATGAAGTCCTGTGTGATAGCTACAGATGGGCCATAGATTTAGTTTTGAGCTTCCCGTTGACCAAAGCAAGAAAGATGTATTATCATTTATTGATTGATTCAAGAAAAAGAAATTAATCTGCTAGTATTTGCTAGGGACCCTAGCACCTAGGGTGTTATAATCTTCTAAAGACATGTACAATATTAGGTGTCCTTATATTAAAGCCCAACACATAATTCAAGAGAAGCATGTTTTTTCTCCTAATATTAAGAGTGAAGGGAAAGTCCTCTTGTGGATCCTCATGAAAAAAAACGAGTTAATGTTTACAGTAATTTTTACTATTGCACAATGGCAAACCATTGCAAAGAATCAATGAAAGAGTTGTAATGATGTGTACAGAGAACAGAGGGAACCCACGAGAAGGACGTTTGAGACAGCTTGAAGAAATGGGAGAAGTCTTCGTGGCTGGTTAGCATTTAGGTCATTCTTGAACATTGATGAATTACCTCGCAGAACTTTTTGGCATTCCAAGCAGAGAGAAAAAAATCCACACAAATGCATATACACCAAGATAGGAAGGATTGTTCGGGGCTTCTTAGGAGCTCAGGTTTGTATTTGTAAAAGTTCTGAGCAACAGATAAAGATGAATGAGTAAGCAGGAAGCCAGATCATCATCAGGTGCATTGAGTGTCATCCAAAACGAGTAAAACTTGATTTGCTGCAAATGAAAGCTACTGGAGAGGGACAATCAAATCTGTAAGTCAGAAAGGATAGAGGAAAAAATGGTGCTGAAAAAGTTGGGGAAAGATTGCAGCCTGAAAGGAAGAAAAAGGAACTATGTGACGGCTGGGGTCGGAGGTCATCATGCAGAACTTGGCCTGTGGCCCTCATAACAGCACAAGAACACTAGGGAATATTTAGGAGCTCAGATATTCATGTGCTGATTCTTTTTTTTTTTTTTTTTTAAAGATTTCATTTATTTATTTGAGAGAGCAAGCAGGAGGAGGGGGAGGGGCCAAGGGAAAAGCAGACTCCCTGCTGAGCAGCTCCCCCCACTACATGGGGAATTGGGGCTCAATCCCACCACCCTGAGATCATGACCGGAGCCGAAGGCAGATGCTTCACTGACTGAGCCACCCCGTGCCCCATCATGTACTGATTTGGTCGAGAAGTCTCTGCTCATCCTGATGTACACGTGGGACGGTTTTATCTTTCCCAAACTGTTTCTAATTATAGACTTGCTTTTTCTCCTGAGAAGCAGACTCTTTTCATAACATCTCTGTATAATTTCATAATATTTTGGTCACTTGGGTTCTTAAAAAAGCTTTTTCTGCTATTCAAAATTCTCCTCCTTTAGCATAGATGAGACTCGTGGGAAGGGGCTCTTGGTTGGTTCTTTTTGTTTCCCTCCATCTACTTTTCCTCCCCTCGTACCCCCAAGCTTCCATCTACCAATGCAGGGGAGGGGTGGCACTGGCTCACCTGGACGACACAACTTACTGCTGAGAGGCACACGTCCCCCCTTCTCTTGGCCACTGCTTCTCAGGGCAAAGCTATCTGCAGAGAGACTTCCAAGTATGGGTCCTCTTTTGTGGGTACCGTTGTTTTTATCTGGAGGACATTACCAGGCTATCCCTTGGGTCCTCTGACCTGGGAGATCTGGCTTGGCAATTGGCCAGTTCCCCCTTCCTCCCAGATTCCCAGCGGGAGATCTGTTCATCCCACAGCTTTTCCTGCTGAGGAGGACTTCTTAATGAAGGGATGGCCCCGGCCCTGGGTGCAGTGGTGGTGGTGGAGCTGGAAGTATGACCTAAGCCTCAGTCTCCAGTCTAAACAAGGGAAGTGTCGACTCACACAGGGTTGCCTGGGAATGTAGACTGCGTCCCGGTGCTCCCTGTCTCGCTGCCCTCTTCTCTCCTGACCCTCTCTGCACACCCAATACCATCGAGTGTTCTACTAGTTTGATGGCTCCACAAGTTTCAGGCAAGCATTTTTTTACCGTCCTCACTCAATGTGGCATGGAAAGGGAAGGTTTTGACACCTGTAATCCTAAGGACAGGATTGGGAGGGTTGACTATTCTCCTCTGTAGAGAGAAATGAGGATCGAAAGGGAGGGTTACCATTGTCCAAGCTCTGTCTGTCTCCAGAAGATGACGACCCTTATCTCCTCCCAGGTCATTCTTGTGTCTCTGGCTGATAAAGACCACCCAAGTAGCTTCTCTCCTACTTGGGAAAAAATGAGAGTCTCACCTGAAGAAAGTAGATGTGGTCCTCACCATAATGCTCTGCTCTAGTGATTATTCCAGACACAGAGAACAGTTTGAATTCCCTATGTCACACCATTTAGTGACCTAACTTTTGAAAAGACTGAATGTGGATAATAAAGAGCCATTTAAAATATCTTCCAATTGTCTTTGCCCTGGGAGAGTGAAGGAGTGGTGGCATCATCCACGAGGATAAGTGACACAAAAAGATGAGGATGAGGACAGATGACAATGTCTTCCAGTGTAGACGTGTTTAGTTTGAGGTGCTTTTGGGAGAACCAGACGGAAGAGCTCAGAGACGAGCTGGGCCTATGTATCTGAGCCTCCCAAGGGAGAAACTTGAGTTTTGGGTATAGATTGGAGACTCACTGGCTCAGAGTTGATGCTACAGATAGTGATTTTAAAAATGCGAGACTTTCCTAAGTTGAAATGAAAATTCCATTCCTCTCTCAAATTTGAAAATTTTCATTGGATTGTAGAACTTCAGGAGGGACATACCTCACATATCATCTACTGGTCCTGCTGAATATTTTTAGGTACAGAGATGTTATCAATACTACTATAGGAAAGTATTAGCTTGGGCTTTTAATTACCTGAGTAAACCCTAAACAATGTAATTTTTGTGTATTTTGTAAAAAAACAAAAGAACAAAAACCAATCCCGCCCCCTCCCCCCCATTCCTCATAGAGATGTGTTTGTGTGGCAGTAAAGATTCTATGATGTTTGTTCCATGTGATCAAAGCAGCGATTTTACCCTCTGATCCTAGTATCATTCTTTATGGTTTGGGAACGTAGTAATTAAGACCACAGATTATTTTCTTGGTATCCATCACTTTGATAAATCTTAGGCAGCTACATGAGTTCTTTAAAGGAAATAATAAATCTAACAAATACACTTTAGTAACCATTTCAGACTGTATTTATGCCCTGAAATCTAAAGCCTTCATTATGCTTTCTCAAAAGAGTTCTCTTAGAGAGTTAGAACATAACTTTAAATGATATTTTTCAAATTTTATGAGATCCCTTACTGGGAAAGAGTCACAGACGTGTTCTTTTACTGAATGAGATTAAATTACACCAACTCTTAGAAAGAGAATGTCACATTCTTATCGGATTATCCCCCTTATTATATCTTTAAAACTCCCTGGGCAATTTGTCCAGATTGTTAGAAGCCTACCCAAGGTAAATGGAATCAAAATTTTCTCAATTTTGTTATGATCTCAGTTCATAAAAAAATATTTCTCACTTACTTAAAACAAGTCCTTCACTAATAAATTTTTTTCTTTTTTTTTTTTTAAAGATTTCATTTATTCATTCATGAGAGAAACAGAGAAACAGAGACACAGGAAGAGGGAGAAGCAGGCTCTGTGCAGGGAGCCTAATGTGGGACTCATCCTGGGACTCCAGGATCATGCCCTGGGCTGAAGGCAGGTGCTAAACCGCTGAGCCATCCAGGGATCCCCAAATTTTATCTCTTTAAATTAATTAATTAATTTTTTTAAGTAGGCTCCACACCCAACATGGGGCTTAAACTCACAACCCTGAGATCAAAAATTGCATGGTCTAGCACCTGAGACAGCCAGGTACTGCTAAAATTAATGTCACTCTAAGACAAGAATCTTTGGGCTCAAATTTATAATTTTTAATGTTTGATGCTTTAGGTATAGGGACTTTATGTAGCACTTAGTTAAAAAAAATGTGATTGACTCTACAGTTAATTGTATACAACTGATCAGATCAGCTCTTTATAAATTACTGAACAACCTATAGGTTTTAGAAAGGACTAAATTGACCTGCTGCTTCCCAGTGTGATTGCTAGCAGCATACCATATGGCAGCCAAGCCACCATTTTAGTTACAAAGTATTTGCGTTTGAGGAACTCTTTAGACATTGGCCATATTTTTTTTTCCCATTGGCCATATTTCTAAGAATGGCCTTGTCATCAAAAATTGGCGCCAATGGAAGAGATTGCCATAGCTATCCAGGAATTTAAAAGCTGATAGATGCAGAACATAGGATATTCACAAAAAAGCACAAATCCCAGAATATTGTGGGAACCATTATGTTGAGAATGACTGTAATATGAATCAAACGTGGGGACAATTATCATGTCGAGTGCCATACTTTTGGCTTTTGATCAAAGCATATAAAGAATTCAATTCGTATAACCTATGTCCTGGTTGCTTAGTATCTCACTATTGTGCCAGGTTTCAACAAGTTGCACTTCTGCTGTGTTCTCTGATATAAAAATATTATGTTCCTAAGACGTGGGAAACACTATGGGAGCATTCGGGAAGCACGTGTACAGAGACCCTGTCACTTGTGTCCCTACAGATGGAGTCTCCACAATGCCATGTTTCTTTACGTATGTCATTTCCCTTTTGAACGCTGAAACTTTCCTTGAACCTTCCTAGTTACTAGGCTTGCTTCCAATTTTTGTAAATTTTCACTGTCTCTGCCCTGCAAAAATAATGCAGCTAAGTGTCATCAGGAAACACTAGTTGAAACTTTAAAAATCTGGTTTTTCAAACTATATTCAGCTTCTCTTTCTCTTTACATGTTGTCTCTTCCCATATCTAGTGTTCTCTGCCAGGAAGTTTTGTCATCTGATCAACAATGACCCTATAAATTCAGAGTCTGGTCAGAATTCTTATTTATCACTACTGATAAATCATACATACTATGGATAAACAAAAAAAATAATTTAAAAAATTGCATAAACCTAAAAGCATAGTTTTCCAAGGCAGAAGATTGTAGTTTCTACGTGTGATATACAGGTATTTTTATTATCATTTGTTTGCTTCCATGAATCAAAGGAAGAAAACACCAGAAACATCAGAAAGCCTTAATCCACCTAGGAAAATAATATTTACTTTGGAAGTTTCTGATATTTTGTCATATATTGAAAAACAAAGTAGAGTCACACCATCCAGTATGGTAGCTACTGTATTTAGCTTGGAATGTAGCTAAATACTCCCTCCCTCCCTCCCTCCCTCCCTCTCTCCCTCCCTCTCTCTCTGCCTCTCATGAATAAATAAAATCTTTAAAAAATAAAAAAAAAGGAATATAGCTAAAGGCAAGTTGATATTACTGTAAGTATAAAATATATGCTACATTTCAAAGTTTTAGCATAAAAAAACGGATATAAAGTATTGAATTTTTGCTGTTGATTACATGTTGAAATGATAATGGTTTGGACATATTCAGTCAAATGAAACAATTATCCTCTGGATTACACCTGTTTCTTCTTACTTTTTTAATGCAGCTACTAGGAAATTAAAAATTTCATATATGCCTTGTATTATATTTGCATTGGATTGCCCTCTGTTAGAGAATTCATTTTGTTTCCACACAAAAGCCTGAGATCAAAAGTGATCAGAAAGGATTTCTATACTCAGAATTAGAAAATGTTTGCGGGGGGCTGGTACTCTGGCTGAATCGTGGGTAAGCCACACTAGTGTTTTTATAAATGTGGTAGATAATGTGTTGATATTTAAAACAAAGGGCTTTTCCCATATGCCTGCTATGTTGTCCTCCTTCATCTAATTAGGTGGCATCTGGGTCTGACTACACTTAACCTCAGGAGTGATGACCCAGCGGAATCCAGAGAACAAGAGTAAATATTTATTTCGGAGTTTTAAAAGCCTAGAACTTGGGGCATAAACAAAAGGTTTGGGAGGATACTCTAAGCAGTCTGAATGATTTTGTCTTATCTTCAAAAGCAGATAAAGCTTTCTCCAGCTGGAGGGGAGGGCGGGGAGGAAGAGGAAGAAAATCTGAGAGAGTTTAGATGGGGTCACATCCCTGAGAAAGGACCTGAGCCCTGCAGTTCATGGAGGCCACCAACCTAGGAGTGGAGAAGGGGAAATAAAAGAATTCACACACGGGAGACCTAAGTCTTATGCAAACGAGATAGCAAGATCCCAGAGCTGTCCTGACCCCAGAGCTGTCCTGACTTAGAGCACCATCATGCTCCCTGAGCCCTCAGGAGGTGCGGGGACATAAATGGAAGGGGGGTGGACGGACGAGGGAAGGTCCAGGGACGAGGGTGAGGGATGTCACAGTGTGGAGGGCCAGCAACAGACAGATAGGCACCTCTCAGTGGAGGGTGGGGGAGCCATGGCCAGCCTCCTCTGATGGACAGCCGCCTGCTCCCTCAAGAGCTCCTGGAATATACATGAAGCCTGGGGAGAAAAAGAACAAAGAGACACTGAAACAGAAATCAGGCTGTTGGTTTGAAAAAAAGTAAAGAAAAAATACTCAGCCATTAGAAACGACAAATACCCACCATTTGCTTGGACGTGTATGGACCTGGAGGGTATTATGCTGAGTGAAATAAGTCAATCAGAGAAGGACAAACATTGTATGGTCTCATTCATTTGGGGAATATAAAAAATAGTGAAAGGGAATAAAGGGGAGAGGAGAAAAAATGAGTGGGAAATATTAGGGAGGGAGACAGAATATGAGACACTCCTAACTCTGGGAAATGAACTAGGGGTGGTGGAAGGGGAGGTGGGCACGGGGTGGGGGTGACTGGGTGACAGGCACTGAGGGGGGCACTTGATGGGATGAGCACTGGGTGTTATGCTATACGCTGGCAAATTGAACTCCAATAAAAAAAAAAAAGAAAATGGACATTAGGTAAAATTAAGGAACTCTGAATAACTCTGGATTTTAGTTAGTAATAGTGTATCAATATTTGTTTATTGTTGTAAAATACACTATACCAATATAAGATGTTAATACTAGAGGAAACTGGGTATAGGGTATATGGGAATTCTGTATACTAGCTTCTCAATTTTTCTGTAAATCTAAAAGTGTCCTAGGGACCCCTAGCTGGCACAGGTGGTGGAGCACGTGACTCTTGACCTCAGGGTCATGAGTTTGAGTTTGAGCCCCATGTTGGGTGTAGAGATTATAAATAAATAAACTTTAAAACAAGTGTTCTAAAAAAAAAAAAAGAAAAGAAAAAGAAAAAAAAAGAAAGCTTGTTTGAGAAATATAAAAGAACTGAATTTAATCTCACGAGCTTCCTATCTTCTAGATGATTGATGGGGTAGCAAGGATCTTGAACCTGGTTAAAGTTCTGGATGATTTGAGGAAGTTTTGGTTTAGTTTATTTTAGAAGCATGTATCCTATATCCAGTAAAGAAAATAAATAAATAAGTGTCCTTCTGGTTTGTCTCTAGCGGCCAATCTAGTGCCTACTGGTCAGTCCTCATTAAACATTTTGCATTTTCTCTCTTTTCCCTTAATTAGGGTTTTTTTTTTTTTTTAAGATTTTATTTATTTATTTGAAAGAGAGAGAGAGAGGAAGAGCAGAGTGAAAGAGAGAACATGAGCAGGGGTGGAGGGGCAGAGGCAGAGGGAGAAGCAGATTCCCCGAGGAGCAAGGAATCCGATGCCGGGCTGGCTCCCAGGACCCTGAGATCATGACTTAAGTGGGAGGCAGATGCTGAACCCTAAGCCACTCAGGTGTCCCCTTCTTTTCTAACCACCGCTTCTCCATTTGTCCCAGTGTCTGTTCAATATTTAATGCTCTTGTTTTCTTTTATATCCTCAACTTTTTATTATGCATTTTTCCCAAACAACCAGAAAAGCTGAAATGCAAGTACAACGAACACTGTATTCATACCACACAGGTTTAACAATTAACATTCTGTGTTTGTTCTAGATCTTTCTCTATATGAGTGTGCACACATTTGTTTTCTGAAATGTCTGAAAATAAGTTTCAGACAGTGTGATACTTTCACCCTTAAGTTCCTCAGAACGAGGGCCGTCTGTCACATGAGTGCAATGCCATTAGCACGCCTAAGAAAATTAACATCTTTATTCAGACTTCCCCACGTTTGCCAAGGACTATCTTTTTGAGCTCTTTTTTTTTTTTTTCTCTAAAGAGGAATTCAATCAAATCCCACGCTGTGTGTGCTGTCCCATCTTTTTCGGCTTCTCTTAGCGAATACTTCCCTCTACACACTTTTTTTTTTTTTTTTTTTTTAGGATATTCCTTTTTTTCTTTTTTTTTTTTTAAGTCTAGACCATTTTATCCATAAGATGCTCCACATTCTGAATTTGCCTAACTGCTTCCTCATTGTGAAGCGTAATACGTTCCATCTCTCTTGTATTTCCTATACATTGAAATTGAGGTCAACAGCTTGACTCAGGGTGACGTTTTGACAAGAATAGGTCATCGGTGACATTGTGTGTTTCGTGTTGCCCCAACATCAGGACTGACAAAATGTCAGGTTGGCCGCCGTTTGATCCGTTGGAGCAGGTGTTTACAACCCGCTCTCTCTACAATAAGTCAGTCATCTGGAAGGTCATTTTACACTCCTCCTCACCCCATTTGTCCTTCCTTCTTTCACGGCTTTGGTTCTCAACCTATTGCTAACCTCAAGGAAGTTATTTCATTTCCCTGAAACGTTTTTCCTCCATCCAGTAACTAAAAATAAAACACATGGTTATTGTAAGGCCTCCGTGAGGTAAAGGATGCGAAGCAGTTTTGTAAACTGCGAAGTGTTTTGCAATTGTGAGTTCCTCGTGTTCCCATAAGGAATAAGTTTCAGATGATGCTCTGAGCGGCCTTCTCATTCGGGGGAAGCCATGGTGTTCTCGTATCTTCTCAACAACCAGTTCTCCAAAGACAAAAAGCCCTGCTGTTTAAATTTTGCCCGTTTCAGAGGTGTTAATCCTTCTGCCCTGGCAGATTTCAAGCTGCCAACTCCATGTGAACCAAGCTACAAAATTTCAGAATATTGAATAATCAGCTCTTTCGAGCTTGAAAAAACCATACCAGGGGTAGGGTTGCCAGATTCAGCAACTACAACTACCGCCAATATTTGGGACATATTTATACTAAACAATTTTTTGTTGTGTATCTGAATTCAAATTTAATCAGGTGTCCTGTATTTTATTTGGCAACCCGACGTGGTGAGCACGTCTGTGTGTGTTCGCATGTGTGTACGTGTGTGTGTTGGGATATAACTGAGGCCCTTAGAAAGACAGGCACCCTCCTCCCACAACAACTTCAACCACAGAGGGTCTTTATGCATTTGGCTTATTGGCATTTTTTTCTTCCCTTTTCTTCATTTTCTTTGGTTTTGTCGGAAATATTAGACCAGAATTTCCCCAATCTATACTCTGCCTTCATCCTGAGTCTTCAGGACAAAAAGGAGACTTTGAGGACAATTAAGAAGTTTATCCGGGGGCACCTGGGTGGCTCAGGGGTTGAGCGTCTGCCTTTGGCTCAGGGTGTGATCCTGGGGTTCTGGGATTCAGTCCCGCATCGGACGCCCCACAGGGAGCAGGCTTATGTCTCTACCTCTCTGTGTCTCTCATGAATAAATAAAATATTTTTAAAAAATTGTAAGCAATACGATGAACAATTTTTTAAAGTTCTAAATTATTTCAAGAGGATTCCTACCTCGACCAAACTCAACTCCAGCACTTTTCAAAACACACATGTGAACACAAAAGTCAGTCATCATTAAAAAATCTAGACATTGGGGTTTTCTTTAGAGAGCGGGTAAGAAAATGGTGACTAAAAACTCTGGTGGCCGGGATCCCTGGGTGGCTCAGGGGCTTAGCGCCTGCCTTCAGCCCAGGGCGTGACCCTGGAGACCCCGGTTCGAGACCCAGGTTCGGCTCCATGCATGGAGCCTGCTTCTCCCTCTGCCTGTGTCTCTGCCTCTCTCTGTGTCTCTCATGAATAAATAAATAAATAAATCTCAAAAATTAAAAAAAAAAACAAAAACAAAAAAAACAACCCTGGTGGCTTATAACAGCCCCTGACAAAGAAGCTTCATTGGCAACATTCGGGAGAAGCAGTTCCTTTTAAGATTATGCGTGTGTGAGATAAATTGAAGCCCTGAGCGTGTCTGCCGTGGCCACACTGACTGAGGCAGGATATGCTCTGCCCAGATATTTATATTACAGAATATATAAGAAATATATGTAGTTTTATTGGGGGAAGAATAGGGAGAAAAAGTAGTTTTGTGGTTGTTTTTGTGGTCTGAGTGGGCTCATTCCCCCCAAGAAAACATGCATTTGATCCCGTGGTCTACCTGTATTGACCAGTCCCCCCACCCCACCCCATCCCAAGGGGAACCGCCTACTGGGGGGCTTGGGCCACCGAGGCTTACTTTCTCGCAGTTCTGGGGCTAGAGGGCCACGGGGAAGGGGAGGGCGGGTGCTTTCCTCTGAGGCCCCGCTCCTCGGCTTGCAGACGGCCTCCCCCGCCCTGTGGCCTCCGTGACCTCCCCTCGGGCCTCTCTGCCTCCCTCCGGTCTGCTCACAAGGACGCCAGCCGCAGTGGCTTAGGGCCCACTCTAGGGGCCTCCTTTTAGCGTAATCACTTGTCTCCAGGCCCCATCTCCACATCCAGTCCCATTCCGGAGGGCCGGGGGTAGGGACGTCACTACAGGATTTTGTATTTTTTAAAATTTTCTGCGGGGGGCGCGGGGGAGGCCCACCACCCGGCCCACGGCAGCATGCGCTTCCCCGTCGGTATTCCGAGGAGATTCGAGCTGTATGTTTCCATTTCTCTTTCCGCGGAAAAAAGAGTCAACGATTCAACAGTTTTAGTCAACACGCAGGCCTGAGGGCACAAGGCCCTCGGGTCCCTTCCGGCCTTGCTCAGAGCACAGTCTTTACGATGTTCTAGAAGGTTCTGCTCCATCTGCTCTCCGCAGCGCCCTCTCCTGAGAGCCAGCGTCCCCGCTCTCAACTGCCGCTGGTGGTGCCGGGCTGGGGCCACGAGGCCGGCTCCCCGGCTGAGGTCTGGGCGCCGCACTCCCGGGGCAGGGAGGTCACTGCTCCCTCCTTTCAGTCACTTGGTCCTCCTGAGCGCGTCCCTGGCCCACGCTCTCAGGGACAGTCCCCCACCCTGACCTTCCCTGCTTTAGGTTTTTTTTTTTCCTCTGAGGGCTTTTTTTTTTTTTTTAAGATTCTATTTATTCATGAGAGACAGAGAGAGAGAGACAGGCTGAGGGAGAAGCAGGCTCCCTGCAGGGAGCCTGATGTGGGATTCGATCCTGTGACCCCGGGGTCACGGCCTGGGCCGAAGGCAGCCGCCGCCAGCCAGGCTGAGCACCGGGGCCACCCGGTGTGAAACCAGGGCCAGGGAAGCGCTTCGGGGGGATCTTCTTTCAGGTCCACCTTTGTGGAGAGGACGGGAGCCGCGGTCGGGGGCCCAGGCCTTGGAGGGGGGCAGACGGTCAGCCGGGGGCGGTCTCCCGTCTACACCACCTTCCCAGGGTGGGCCTCGGGCGCCCTACGAGCCTCGGCGCCCCGGGGAACCCAAGTCATCACCTTCGCAAACGGGCTGCGCCGGCCGAGCGGGGAAAGTGGGGTGATTAACGTTTTGCGGCCCCAGCCTCAAATCTAGGCTCAGAGGAAGTGTCACAGCTGACGCGGCTGGAGACGCGGGGGGACGCCCACCCTCCAACCCCGCCTCAGTTTACCCACGGGGCCTCCAGGGGTTGGCTTTCTCTCCCCGCCCTTCACCGTATAGGGATCCCCTTGGAAACCGGTTACCGCACGAGGTCATCGCAACTGCGGCAGCCTCGTCGAGTCGTGAAGCTGAAAAGCAAATTAAAAAAAAAAAAAAAGCAAATTAAAGAAAAAAGCAAATTAGGAAAAAAGCAAATTAAAGAAAAAAGCAAATTAAAAAAAAAAGCAAATAAAAAAACAATCCAGGATCCGCCGCCACGGCCAGGACCCTGCCCCTTGCCCTCCGGTCGCACACACTGTCGTCTATTTCGCTCGCTCGCTGTGTCGTGCGCGTCCCCCGCACTTGGAAACGTTCCTCGGAGAATCGCGAGTCGCGGGGACCCCAGCCCCGGGCGGCGGCATCGGCGGCGGCTCCCTCCTGCGCGGCCGCACCCGGCGGAACCTGCGACGCGCCCCGGCCCGCAAGGACGCGCTGTCTGGGCGCCGGGGTGTCTGGCGGACGGGGCGCGGCCCCCGCTGGCGGCGCACGGGGCGACGTGCCCACGGCAAGGGCGAGGCGGGCAGCGGGCGTCAGGCCTCGCCACGGCGCGCCGGGCACGGGGCTTGGGCGGCCGCCAGGGGACGCCCCTGACTTCTGGGGGGCGGGGCGGGGTGAGGCGGGTGTGGACCCGGAGAGGCCGCTGCTGCCCCCGGAGCTCAGGGGAGTGACGGAGGCCGCTGCTGGCCCCTGACCTGAGGTGACTGACAGAGGCTCCTGCTGACCCCTGACCTGAGGGGAGTGACAGAGGCCCCTGCTGACCCCTGACCTGGGGTGACTGACAGAGGCTCCTGCTGACCCCTGACCTGAGGTGAGTGACAGAGGCCCCTGCTGACCCCTGACCTGAGGTGAGTGACAGAGGCCCCTGCTGACCCTTGACCTGGGGTGACTGACAGAGGCTCCTGCTGACCCCTGACCTGAGGTGACTGACAGAGGCCCCTGCTGACCCCTGACCTGGGGTGACTGACAGAGGCTCCTGCTGCCCCCTGACCTGGGGTGACTGACAGAGGCTCCTGCTGCCCCCTGACCTGGGGTGACTGACAGAGGCCCCTGCTGCCCCCTGACCTGAGGTGACAGAGGCCCCTGCTGGCCCCTGACCTGAGGTGACTGATCCTGATCAAGGCGTTGAGATCCAGGATTCATTACTAGTGACCTCTGACCTGGGGCTACGGATGACCTCCGACGTGAGGTCGTGACGTGAGTGACGTAGGCGTGGTGACGCACGATCGGCGACCAGTGACCTTCGACGTGAGGTCAGAAGGCAGACGGTCCGCTCGGCGCGGGCCCAGGCGCCTGCGGAGCAGGAGGGCGGAGAAGCCGCGGCGGGGCCGGGGCTGCTGGCTGCGCTCGCGGCCGTGGAAGACCCTCGGGGCGAGAGGCGGACACGGCAGGGCCTGCTGGGCGCGCTGGGGCGGTCAGTGTTCTTCCCTCCGGGAGCGGAGGCTGGAGTGGGGGCGACGGCGTGTGTGTGTGTGGGGGGGAGGGGCGGGGCTCGGGCCGCAGAGGGCGGCGCCCGGGGAGGGCCGCGGGGGGGGGGGGGGCAGAGGGCGCTCCGTCGGGGGCGGCGCTGGGAGCCCCGCGGGGTCCGGCCGAGGCCGCAGCCCGGAAGGCGGAGGGCGCGCATGCGCGGCGGCGGGTGAGCGGTACCGAGGCGCGCCTCAGGCCTCGCCCGCAGCGGGAAGCGGCGGCGGTGACTGGCCGCAGGGAGGCCGTCGCGCGCTGAGGCCGCCTCCCCTCGCCGAGGCCCGCTGCACTGCGGGGTCAGGAGCGCCGTCCCGTGCCCCCCGCCCCCCCCCCCGCCGGCCGACCGTCTTCCCGGAACGGAGTCTGCGTTCTGCATCGGGCCGTGCCGCCGTGTTGCGGGCCGCCGCCTCTCGGCCTTTCGCGAACGATTAAAACTCGATGAAGCCTCCCCGAGAGCTTCGCGATCCGAGACACGTGCCGGGAGCGTTCTTCGCCGTAAACCCGGACGTGAGCCTTCCCTCTGCCGCTGAGGAGCACGTCACTCGGTTCTTCCCCCATCTCGGTGTCCCCATCTACAAAATGGGACGGGATCTGTTCTCATAAAGATTGGGGAAAAAATTGTTTGGATTCGTGCACGTGGAGCATTTGCAAAGACTGAAAAGACGAATCGCTGTTCATCGTGACGGTGATTCCGAATATTCTTTTCTTTCCTTTTCTTTTCTTTTTTTAAAGATTTTATTTATTTATTCCATGATAGTCACACAGAGAGAGAGAGAGAGAGGCAGAGACACAGTCAGAGGGAGAAGCAGGCTCCATGCAGGGAGCCCGATGCGAGACTCGATCCCAGGACGCCGGGATCATGCCCTGGGCCGAAGGCAGGTGCCAAACCACTGAGCCACCCAGGCATCCCCTCTATTCCCTCCTTTTTTTTTTAATAGCCAAAAAAAAAATAATAATTGCCTTCCATATTGTCACTTCATTTTATGCAGGACTTTTGTATCCTTAATTACTTCTCCTTGACTTTGAATTTGGGGTTGTATATATTTTTTTAAATTTTTATTTATTTATGATAGTCACACAGAGAGAGAGAGAGAGAGAGGCAGAGACACAGGCAGAGGGAGAAGCAGGCTCCATGCACCGGGAGCCCGACGTGGGATTCGATCCCGGGTCTCCAGGATCGCGCCCTGGGTCAAAGGCAGGCGCCAAACCGCTGCGCCACCCAGGGATCCCCTGAATATTATTTTCTATACCGGTAACTGAATCGCCTAAGTCGGTGGCATCTCCACCCCCGCAGCCTCATTCTCCCAGGATACAGCGGTCAGCCTAGGCGGTCAGTACTGCCCTTTCTAACCCTAAATGCTAATAATTCTCTGACCCTAAGGCAAGGTGTGTATGGCCTGAGGGATCTAGTTATGTGATTTCTTTTCAGATACGTGTACAGGCCTCCCTCTCCACTCTTAAAAATGAGACATTAAAAAATTGATATATAACAAGTGACTGAAAATAGTGGAAAGTGCCTTCAGAGAGCGTAAGGCGAGCTGTGCCTGCTTGCCCTCAAGCTGCGGGGTAGCCCCCTCACCACTTTTTCGGCCCACGGGGACGTGGCATATGATCGTCTCTTACAGGTGCACCGGAAGAAGGGCCAGCTTATCAAACAGAGTGAACGACATGATGATTTTCACAGCTGTCACGGACTCTTCACCGGTTTCCAGGCATCCTTGGCGTGTGACCACCGTGGACGCAGCCTAGCACGCTGGGCACTGAGGGCAGCACATGAAGGGTCACTGATCAGGCTTAAAGTACAAGAGCTGATGCAGGTGATCAGCTTTGCCACACTCCTCCCAGAAAACCTCTGATCCCCTTGCAACTCAGTAAGGGCAGAATTCAAGAGCTGTCCCAGAGTCTCTCTGCCCTCCCTGGCGGAAAGTACAAGGCCCGTTATGTAACTTTCAGCAAGCTCGTTGGCTAAGTTTACAACATTTGGTAAAACCTCTAATTTGCATGTGCTTTCTTTGGATTTTTAAGTCTGTCCAGTTTTGTCTGGTTTTGGAGCATCATCTTTGGAGGGAACGTCAAACAGTTCTTTGGAAATTCTGACCAGTTCCACCAACCGACTCTGATGGGTTGGACCTGTACTTTCACACCTACCTTCGTTTTTTGCAAATAAAATGCCCTAGTGAGAGCTGTAGGGATTTATGGTGAGTGAACTAAAGATTTTCTTTCTCTGTTTCCTTTGACTCAACGTTTGAGAGCACTAAGTGATGTGGTTAGCTGTGAGTGTGGGTTGGCATCCATAAAAATATTTTATACCCTAAAGTAGGCAGAGCCTCTGACTGTGGGACGAGAGAACCCTCAGCGAAATGTATTTTGGCAACGTTGTTATTTTTGTAGTGTTTAGTATTGTTTATCGTAGCCTGCTCTTGGGGGCAGTTTTCTGTATTTATGTCTCCGTCCTGTGAGGGCTTAAACATATATATCTTACTTCCTTTGAGATTGCCAAGATTGTGCACTGAACAAGTATTTACTGATCATTCATTAATAAAATAACAAAGTTCTTTCATAAACTCTTGGGACAAATTGAAGAAAGTAAGAAGCTGTTTTCCTCTGAATAGAAAATAAAATGGCATTCATTTGTGTTTAGATAGAAAAAGCCCTGGGTATTTTGTCCCATCTTAAACCAGTTTCCTTGTACTACTATTTTATTTAGAATATTTGAGTACTTAGAGAAGTGAAATAAACCTCCACTTTTTAAAGGTTAATTAGTCCATAGAGCTTTCTGTACAATCTTATTATGGATAAAAGTACATCTTTAATAGCTAAAAGTATACTCAAAGAGAGATCTCGTAAGGCTAATTTTTCCAGACTTGTGCCTTGTTACTTAGAAAGTACACTGAATCGTGGTATATCGTACTTAAGCGTGTTCTGGAGTAAGACCTTATAGTACTCGGTGTCTGTATGTCATTATGGATCGGCACAAAGTAAGAGTGGTTTATCCAAAAGTACTGCTAGCTTGAGAGTGACAAAGTACTTACTATTCTATAAATATATTCCACATACAGTTGTTAAACACAGATCATTTCAATAAGTCCGATACGTTTTTATTGATCCTTTCCCATCCAAATGTTTTTGAGAAGCTTCCTGTTTATCTGTCAGACAGCAGCGTATGGCAAGTCCATCCTGGAGTGTCTGGAAAGTTCATCATGCTCTAGATCCCTGTGTTTCCATCTGTCTGAACAAAATTAACCTGTCCTCTGTCCCATTCCCTTAGTCACCCATCCTGCTAAAGTCGTTACGGGTGACACGTTACACTCATAAATAACACATTGTTACCTCTTTGTAAAGTTAATGCTTTCATGTAAGAAGCGGGCAGAAGTTTCAGACTTTTTTTCAAGTCGGTTGAAAAGAGAGCTTTGAGCAGGTAACCTGGTTTATTATTTTTTGAATCATATGCTATTATGCTGCTACTTGCCATTTACTACGCATTCATCTACTCTGGAGAGAACTGACGTAAGTATGTGTAGAAGGTAGGATAATTTTCCAGGACTTCTTGGCCATTCTGCCCAACTAATGGATGTTTGAATAACAGAAGACACACATCACATGGAGTTTGGACTGGGCCCATGTTTGTACAAGAGTTTCTCTGTTTTGGGGAGGAAAAGAATGATGTATACATGGCTGGCACTTTAAAGAAACACCAGCCTGTCTAGCCAGTCATTAGTGAGGTATGCCGTTGAATTAGTGGAAGACTTCCAGGTATGCACTGGTCTGTCCTTGTGTAAGCAGTGAATCAAGCCCTGACCCTAGGCCAGGCAGTGCCCAAATAGCAAGAAGGTACTAGATGTTATCTCCTCCACGGGATCGGATTTTCATACAAATTTAAAAGATGTGGACAGAGGTAACTAATATCAATCTGTCTTTTCCTTTTAATGTTTTTATTTAAAAACATTTCAATCTCTTCGAGATTTTGAGAGGATAGGAGTATATATGTATTTTTTTACAAAGCACTGAACTTGAAAAGCAAGTGGGACATTAAGAACAAAGAAAGCCCTACAAAGTAGCTCAGACTTCATTATTACAGACCTCAAATTCTGTTTTAGGCTCTGCCACTGTGATGATGTAAATGTACACGTGACTCTTCAGCACCCCACTTTCTCTGTCATCTCCTCCTCCTACGTCAGAGCAGCTTTTCCCTTTGCCTGTGTTTTTAAGGCCCGTGTTCTCAAACAGCGAAATGTTCTCTTAAAATAGTTCTCATCTTAGCAGACTGGTGGTTGAAATAAGCTACCTGTTGTCCAGACAAAGATAATCAAAATATGTAGGAATCGTCTCTGATCCGGGGATTGAGTCTCTGGTTTGAAGAGGTCAGGCTCTCCCTAGAAAGGAAAGGGCTTTTCCTGAAGAGTTTTCTAAGTTTATATTAAAGATTTAAAACCTACACTGGCAAGTACACACAATTCAACACATTCCAGTTTTCATCTTTGCTCTGTACAGTCCCACCTGGCATTGCTTAGCGTGTCACCCTTTCATCGCTCTCAAGCGAGTCTTCATGGTTTCTCCCGATAGACCACCTTCTACTTTTGTTCTCATCCTCCTTTGTCCTAGACTCTGCTTTCTTCCCTTAAAGCTCAACCCAAAAGCCACAAAAGCTTTCTTGGCAGTCCCTGCCCTCAAAATGGCTCTGCTCCTGTGGTCTAGCCCATGAAGTTCAGTACTTGTCAGTGGATCACCCTGTAATAATATAATCATATCTAATGGTGTGCTGTTTATATCAGAGACCTGTTTAGGTGCTAAACCCATGTTAGCCGATACTCCCAGCAATCATACGAAGAGGACTCTCTTTTTTTAGAGAAGGGAGGGTAGAGACTGGGACCCTCCCCAGCAATCAAAGACACACGTGCCTGTGGGTTTGACCACCATGTACCTCTATGAAGACTCTCATCCTTTATATAAGTTTTACATCTTCCATAGTGCGCAGCAGAAAGTGTGTTATCACTAAATAGTGACTAATTTAACGTCAGAATTAAAGACCAATTATACTTGAGTGTACACAGTCTTATTTTACATTGATGTTGAAATCTGGGAAGAAATAGCAAAGAGTGGCCTACTTTAAGAGTCTGTTTAAATCCTTGACATCACCGCGTTTATGTGATATTTGAGAGTTCCAAAGGAGCCAGTCGGTGACCATTTGGATTTCAGGCATTGCTACTTTAGCTATAATAATGATAAAACTTTTACATTAATTTACAACTTTTCCTCTCACCTTGGCAAGAACCCAGCATGGTGCAGAATGGGAGACAAAAGCAGAAACGTTGAGAAAATCACTACGTGTTCACAGTTGCTCTAGGACCTGATAGAGTGAGAAGGGTTCCATGAATCATGAATCATGAGGTAAAAGATAGTCCCAGGTTCAGCGGCTAACCACAGAAAACTGCATGTAAACCAGTTAGCCCTTGAGAGGGACACAGACTCCACATATGTACAGCATGCATTTTTTAACCACTTACCTGGGAACAAGAGATAGTAATTGCAAAAATGAGATCATGGAAGTGCTTAACCCCGTGACCATTTCAGGCGATGCTGGCAAAGTGCTAACTGCACCAAGAATAAAAAATAAAAATAAAAGTGGGTGATTTCATATCCCAGATGAATATCCAATTTACTGACTAGCTTAAAAATAATTTTTCTTGCCCACTGTAAGTCCAAGAGTATTTTTAGTGCTACAGCAGTATAAAAACAGCAACAGAAAACAAGATTTCTTGTTTTCTTTCATTCTTCCCTCTCTCCCACCTGACTTGTGCTCACCCTTCCAATGTCAAAGACATGTCTGTAGCATAGATGTGGGCTGTGTATGTAAGGTTTATGGTGAGTCTGTTCTATATAAACATTTTTCAGGTTGATGATCAAAGACTTTTGTAAAATGCAAGGGATCCAGACATTTGTCCTTTATATTTCGACTGTAGTATCAAGTTTATTAGAAAGCTAATGAGTAGTGAAGTACTGATACACTAACAAGAAAAAAAACACAACTTACTAACATCAGCATAGCAGTTGCTATCCTAAAATCTCCTTCCCTGACTCCCATCTGTACAAACCCAGTACAACTTAAAGGATGACTTGATTTCTCTTCTTTAAAAAAAAAAAATAAATTTAAGATACAATTGAATTTTCTAAAGCTTTTTACTTTTTTCATTTGACAAAAGTTCCCACTTGCAATAGGCAGTTGTATGTCACCTACAAATACTGTTGCAAAAGGAGATGACCATGGGTTGGAAAGCTGTAAATAGGAGTCACATTGCTATACATTGTGAATAGAAAAGTGGAAAGAAAGTATCTTAGGAAAAAGAAAAATGGATCTATGAATATGGCTTCACTTTTAATTCCACTTTCATTTAGACACAGCAGTCCTTTGTTTTGCAAATAATTCTACATGGGAAACTTCGTTACATACAGTTTACCATAAGAGAAAATGGCAAAACACTTAAAAAATTTTTTATATAAATTTTTGTGCAGAAAGACCAAATTATATTTTTAGGCACTTATGAAAGATTTAAAATATTGTATTCTAAAGGTTTTTGTTTGTTTTGGAACCATACCACAAGAGAAGTTTTCGAAGCAATTAATTTCTCGAGGGAATATATAAAAATAGCTAGGTTTAAAAAAATTCTAATATAAATACAGGTCGCCTCTTTAGAAGTAGATTATTTTGATAAAGTTCATTTGTAAGTTAATGGTTTGAAAGTTAACATACCTGCTTAGAGATAGCAAAGCTGAAAAAAAAATTGCTGAATTCGGCACATTAGAACTACAAAATTGTGAGAAAGACGTTCTTAAAATACCATTAAGAGTGCTTATTTCTTAAGTCATGAACTCTTCAGTTATTCCCTGAAGTAGTGCTCTATAAATATTCTTAAATTTACGTCAAGGGATTGTTAAATAAAAAAGCAATCTAAAAATGATATTTACACGGTGATATTTGCGGGAAAAATGGTAAGTCAAGATAAAACCATATATCTGTTCATATGCATAAAATACATGTGTGAGAGATTAACATGCCAGCATACTCATTGCTTGGTCCCTCTCTATTTCTCGTTGTCAGAGTTGAACCCTAAGGGTACTCTCAGTCCATAGGGAAGCAGAAGCAGGAATTTAAAGAAGCTGCTGACCCAAGACTAGGAAAGATTTTGCTTCAGGCTCCAAATGTCGAGATGATTTTTCTCCTTCTAAGACTTGTGAACACGGGTCCAGAGAGGAAGGAGCAGGTAACTGGAGTCCTCACTGGAGAGGAGGAAGCTTCTCGATAGGACCAGGGAGTCAGGTAGAGGGACCTTGGCCTGTACTTCTGCTGGTGTAGACAACAGGCCCTGCCATCTGCCCCTGGGGGCATCTGTAAGCCCCATCACAGGGATGGAGAATTGGATACCGTGTCCACAGTCAGGAATTGTGTACACAGTTGGGGCAATGGGAAAATGCTTGGGAAGGACCTAGAGGAAGCACATGAAAGGGATAATCTTCATGACCAAGGCCATTTGTGGAATTGGGGGAGATGGGAGAATTTGGGGGTATTCTCTGTTTTAAAGGTTTTACAACAAGAAAGTATTTATTTGATGTGTAATCCAAAGAATTTTAACTCATTGATTTAAAAAATAAATCATAATCAAATACTTTAAAATTTATTCTTGACAGCTGATGATTTTTAAAAAAGTTTAAAAAGTGTTACCCGCTGAATGTCTGTATCCCCCCCCCCCACCCAAATTCACATGTTGAAATCCTAACCCCCAAGGTAATGGTATAAGGAGGTGGAGCCACGAGGGGCGTTGAGGTCGTGAGAGTAGGGCCCCCATGTGTGGTATTAGTACCACAGCCCACAGAGCTGTCATCCCTGTCACCACTGAGGGAGGAAGCATTGTGTGAACCAGGACGCAGTCTCTCCCCTGACACTGAATCTGCTGGCTCCATGATCTTGGACAGTGAGAAATAAATTTCTGTTATTTACACACCACAGGTCTGCAGCAGTTTGTTAGAGCAGCTCGAACAGAATAAAACAGGAAGCAAATGAAAATTTTAACTGAGACTCCAAATGCGTCTTTTAACTGAGACTCCAAATGCTCCAAAGGCATTGCTGAGAGATTTATGAGTTGTATTAGTTACGTCTAATTTCATGTCAAAAGACATTATTTTCCTTTTCCATGGTAATACCTCTAATCATTTATTACAACAAAATATCAGATGTGATTTAGGTTGATTTGAGAGAGATGGAAAAAGAACCAAAAAGGGAAGAGAAAGGGGAAATGTGAAGGACTAAACAGGATATGTGTCTATAGCAGCTGCCATTTGTTGGCATTTATTGAGCGCTTTTTGCATGCCAGCTCCTAATTTTAGCGCTTTACGTAAATTATATAACGAAGTCTTCGAAACAACTTCAAGAGGGAGGTGTTGTTACTACTCCATTTTACATTTACAGTTGGACAAACACTACAACTTGCCCAAGGCCACAGAGCTGGAGGGAGTGAAGAGAGGTGACCCTTGAAAGTTTGACTTTAGGTGTGAACTGCCAGCCAGCATATCTGATTTCCTCCTTCATTGAGTGTAATGCAAAATAGCATAGAGGACTTTAAGGCTGGGGATGGAAAGAGAAGAGTGGAATGTATGCGGGAACTGGTACAAGAGGGAGTCAATTCTGGATCAACCTGTTTCTGTAATTACCACTAGGTGGCAGTGGTGGCCCAGGACACCTTAATTATTTTCAGGAGCAAGAGGGTTAAACCATAGGCCTTAGGGTGATAGGGAGTGAGAAACTGTACAGTCTCATTCAATGGTATGAGATGTTCTTGGATCAAAAGTGACCGCTAAAGGGACCTTTCTGACTCTGGCTCAAGACAGGCATGGCATATTATCTATTAACATTCTCATCAGTTTCTTCTATCAACCTCAAAAATTGTCAACTACAATTAATAATATCATCTCGATAAAGAGATAATTCTGTGCCAAGTATCATGTATTTGTCAGTTGATAAAAAGACTCCATCCTTCTTCTCCAGGGTCATTATCACAAAGATGACAGTGTGACACGAGATTAAAGTAAAATGGTAATTATTAGAAATACGTGTGGCATTGGGCTATAATCAAGTGATATTTAGCTAGGAAATCTAGGATTACTGAACCTAACCACTCGAACCCTATAAAGTTCCTGAGAAGGAGATGCTACTTGCAAGAGGAACAGGTGATAAACTAGTTCCCACCCTTTTGTTGGGGTTGACTTTCTACTAACTGCCCACTAACTGCCCCGTTTGGAACTTGCTGGAAGACTGGACGTTCACAGATGATCTGAGCTCAAGCACAAAGTGGAGCTTCTGCCTTCTATTAGGGCGCTCTTCTTACTGCCAGCTGGTTTGCACGATGAAATAAAAGAGTTAATAAGTCTAAATTCTTCGTGGCCTGAGCAGCTGAGAGCCCAGGATGGCTGGTTTGTATGAAGGGTCTGGATCCTGGGTCACTTTCCCTGTGGAAACAGAAGAGCAGAAAATGTAGGGGCAAAGTCCAAGAGAGAAAGCCATACCGACCATGGGAACTGCTGGTACCTAGCCATCAAAGATTAGCAGCTGTGGCCTGAGCACTGTTCTGGAAGCCAGGCCCATCAAGATAACTTCTCTACACTTTCAGTAGCAAGTGGGGAGAGAATTGAGAATCCTATCCTTCTCCACTGTACAAACAAATAAGGGTAACTGCATTTTACCTTTCCTAGGGCTGTGCTACTCAGAGCCAAGAGCCATCAGCAGCTAGTGAGCACTTGGGAGTGTTACTGAGAGACCGGTGAGACTCAAGAAACTGAATCTTAGATTTGATTTGATTTGAATTAATTTCAGTTTAAAAAGCAGAACAATATAAAATATTTCCCTGTTAAATACATCTTTATTGTCTTGATAGGATTCATTTCTCTTTAGCCATGGTATTGGTTATCTAACCCCTGGATTATCTAACCATTGGTAATCTAACCATTGGATTAGATACTGTTGCATTGTAATGAGTGTGTTGATTCACACATCCTTCCTGGTCTTACAAATACATAACGCCACCAACTGAATCAGTGTCAAAGGATTGATTCAATTGGGGTGGTATTTGTGATATGTTTATGTGAATTTTTTATTTAGGCAGCGTGAGTTACAGTGATACCTATGTAAATTGTAATTGATAATTAAATTGAAATGTTTAAATGATAATATACTTTCAACATTAATATAAGTGTGGACAAATTTAAAATAAAGACATACGTCTGATTCAGTCAGTTGGAAAGGAAGAAGATGGTATTTTGAAGGAAACAGTAAAGAAAAAAAATGGAAAAATATATGTGAGAATGTAATGATAAGAGGCAATTACATTCTGTTGGGCAAATCAAAACTGCTTGCTTGTGTAAAAATTTTTTTGAAGATAAAGTGGACAATGTTCAGAGATATTTTTAGCAAACACGTAAATTTGGTAATTAAATGTCTTTATACATTTTAAGTTATTTTTTAACAGTATCTGAGCTTGTAACCCTGACAAGCTATAAAATGACTTGGATACTTGCATAAAAAAAAGAAAATCCTTTTTAGATAGATGACAAAGAAATCATTATTTCAATTACAGCAATTTTGTTAGATAATAAAAAGACTAAAAAATACATTTTATAAAAAGTTAAAGATCATTGAGTAAACTGTCAAATAATCACCTGTAAGGGGCACTGGGGTGGCTCAGTGGTTGAGCGTCTGCCTTTGGCTCAGGGCATGACCCTGGGGTCTGGGGTCCTGGGATGGAGTCCCACATCGGGCTCCCTGCATGGAGCCTGCTTCTCCCTCTGCCTGTCTCTCTGCCTCTCTGTGTGTCTCATGAATAAATAAAATATTTTTAGAAATTACCAATAAAACACAAAGTCTTTCTAAAAATATTAAAGATCAATTGAAAATTTGAAAAACTGAAATACTTTCTTTAAGGTTTAAGATGAATCATGCAGTATGAGATATTGCTCCATTAATATCTTAGTTACCTTTTGTGTCAAAAGGCCTTCAGGTTCACCAAAAAGCTGTTAGCAACTCATGACCTGGAAAATTAAGTTGTGCTATAGATACATTGAATACTTAACTTCTGTTAAGAAGAATTTCAAATTTGTTTCAAAAAGTCACTTTCTATTGTAACAGACTCTAGATACATTTGGTCAAAAATTCAAATATATTGGAATTTTATGAAACAAGAGACTCATGTTTTCTTATTGCTTCATTTCACTTTAAGGTGCACATTGGAAATACTTGTGCTTTGTGTACTGAGAGTCTTAAAAGTATCATGAATGAAATTGTTAAAATTATTCAAATTTAAATGTAAAGGCCATGGATATACATATATTCACAGATCATGAGTTATCGTTAGTTTTGGTAACTATTGAAAGAAAAGACAACAGATTCATGAAATCCTGTGTTCTCTGCTAGTGCTCATTAGGTGAGTCATGTGAGAATTTTACAAAGATGTATTGTTACCTCCATATCAGGATTTTTTTTAAGATTTTATTCATTTATTCATGGGAGACACACACACACACACACACACACACACACACACACACACACAGAGGCAGAGGGAAAAGCAGGCTCCCTGTGGAGAGCCCGATGGACTCGATTCCGGACCCCAGGATCATGCTGAGCCAAGGCAGATGCTCAACCACTGGGCCACCCAGGTGCCCCAAACTATGGTTGTCTTTAACAGATGCCCCCATATCAGGATTTTTTGAAACAGAGGTAATAATGATGAAAAATGGCAGTGGGATTTATGTTTTCTCAACTTATATCACACTGCATAAAAATAAGTGAAATTTAAAGCTCTCGAAAAGGAAGTATTTGCAACTTAGCTAGACAGGTACAAAAATTTATGTCAAAACTAAAACTATTCATGTTTCAAATCAATATTTTATACATTTTTAAAACGAATCAACAAACAAGACAGTTTTAATTGTAATTGCCAATATTATGTAAATTGGTTGTAAAAATTAGAACAATTTGAGGAACAATGTTGATATTGATAAACTTTTAGAATTGCTTTTTGATTCAGGAAGTTCTTTGAATTTGATGTTAATAACATTGAGCTGACACAAGAGTTAAATTTACTTAATTTGGGTAGACACAGTTGAAACTGACATATTTCTGCTTCAAAGACAAAGTTTTTCTAAAGAATCATGAATCAGTTTTGTCAGTGCAGATGTGAATATTAATAGAAAATGATTTTTTTTTACTTGCCTCAGTTATTGGGAAACATTTAAGGATATTTGGGAAATCAGTAGGTGAATCTACTTTTTCAACTGCGAATTTTATGAAGTCTGAGTCCAGATCATGCATTCCCCAGTAAAAATTTAGCTCCCACACAATATGTGCTATGGTCTGTAAATACAATGTGCACACCAGATTTCAAAAATTTAGTACAAGAAAAAGAATGTAAAATAGCTCATTCATATTTTAAAATATTGGTTGTTGAAATGATAATATATTTTGGGCATTGGGTTAAAGTATAATACTCAAATTCAGCTCTCCTGTTCCTTTTTTCTTCTTTTGTAGTTACTGTAAAACTTTAAATTACTCCTCTGGCTCTCATTATCCTTGTGTTGAGCATCATTGGTCTGGGCTGCGCTCCGAATTACTTGGGGAGCTGGGCTCAGCCCTGAGGAATATTGGAGCCTTATTGTGACCTAACATCCTTAGAATGCTTGATTCCAGAGTACTGTCTCAGAAGGGAAGATGCTGTGAGAGCAGAGGGCTTTCCTGGTCTCTCCTACCTCTGGAGTATACATTCCATGACCAACACCTGAGCATACGGTGTCCCCCTGGATCCCAGAGCAGCAGCTCTCCCTCAGATCTGGGGCTGTCCTTCTCTGTTCCTCCCCTCTTCACCCCCACCCTGCCCTGTTTCCTTGGACTTTATTTTTTTTATTATTTTTTTTAGAAGATTTTATTTATTTATTCATGAGAGACACAGAGAGAGAGGCAGAGACACAGGCAGAGGGAGAAGCAGGCTCCATGAGAGAGAGCCTGATGCGGGACTTGATCCCGGGTCTCCAGGATCACACCCTGGGCTGCAGGCGGCACTAAACTGCTGTGCCACTGGGGCTGCCCTCCTTTGACTTTATAAACAAAGCCTTAGCCCCTGCCCTTCTCTAGCAGTCTTATCTTTTTTCCACCCAAGTCCCCCCAAAAACTACCACAACCCTCTTTTCCTTCCTTTTGTCCAGGGCACACACATCTGCTGATGCTAATTGGCTTCCTTTAGAGTCTCTTAGAAGGAATCAGACATTCTAATCAACAGAGAGCTTATCATTTCGTCCATCTGGTTCCAAAAACTTTAAGGAGTTACTATCTACTTAATGAAAGACATGTCTCCTCACCTTCATATAAACTTACAAAGAGGAAAGAAAACCCAGTGGGTTCATTCTTCCCGGGCCTCCAGTTTATGGCTCAGAAAAAAAATCAGAATTATTATGGAACATGAGTCAAAAAGCCAGAGCAAATGGACATATTTATCAGCAAAGACTGATTTAGAAAGTGTTTTTGAAGATTAGCATGCATAGAGGGACAAAGTCTAATGTTAAAAACCTGCTCTGCAAAACTGAAATGTTATAACAAATTCAGTCTGAAATTGTTTTAATTGGTGTGTACATGTGGAAACAATAGAAATCCCTCAAGTAGGAAGTATGCCTATTCAGTTCTGAATGCACCCAGGAATTTTATGAATTATTTTATATTAGAATTCCAAGCAAGAAAATAATACAGCTTCTTCGTAACAGCGAATGAATCCTATAATTAGTTTCTCTCTTCTTTTTCTTTTCTAGCAAAAATAAATATTTTTGCGATAGGTTTCATGTAAATATTCAGGTTATGCATTTAGGGTAATCTGTCCCTTTTCTGATTTTTTTTTTTTAATCAGAAAATGGTAAGTCTAAGGTGATGAGTACTTAAAAAAAAAACATATTTGCCTTCTCTCTAGGCTGATTACTTAATGCTGTAAAATACCAATCTCTCTGAATATTACCTCTCAGTTTTCTTTTCTTCAAATAGGAAGGATAATAGTATCTACTCCTGGGGGTGTTGCAAAGATGAAATTAGATGACCTACCTAGCACAGAGATAGGCAAATAGTGTTCTTATCATCCATTCTCATTCTCATTGCCTGATCACTGTCAGCATCATCCCATCCATATCATTATCAAGTTGCAGTATTTATCAGGACATGTCCCTTCTAGAGTGGCCTTACATCATAATCACATTTAACGTAGGCAGCTTGAACTCTGCATCCTCTAGAAAAAGGAGATGTAATAGTTTTGTTGATCCATTGGTCCCATGTTTGTAATGTGAGCATCACCAAATAAGATAGCAGAGTTTGAAGAGAGATCTTTTTTCATGCAACACACACTTATTTCAGGAATAAAACCTGGTTATTGGGCTAACTGCAAGATAGTATTTTTTGACTTTTTCAGAGACTGACCTGTATTTCTAGGTAACTTCAGGAATTTCACAGATGATTTTTATAAATGTATTTACCATAAATGTTAATTTCAGAACCTAATTCTGACATTACACAGGACTCTACTAGATGGGACAAAATCTACCTTTTGACAGTTTCCTCTTCATTGGCTGTGTCTTAGCTTAGAATTGTTAAGTCTCTTCCTCTCTCACACAGAAATGAGAGGGAAGCCTGGGAGGGTCTTGTAAATGCCTTTAGTGCCCCAGACCTTTGTACAAGATCAAGAAAGCTTTGGCAGCTACTGAGAGTTTTTGACTAAGAAGTGTAACTGAAATGATTATTTTAAGACATTAAACCGATTTTTAAAAGATTTTTCCCTTGGACATCCACATGCAGAAGAATGAAACTAGACCACTCTCTTACACCATACACAAAGATAAACTCGAAATGGATGAAAGATCTAAATGTGAGACAAGATTCCATCCAAATCCTGGAGGAGAACACAGGCAACACCTTTTTTGAACTTGGTCACAGCAACTTCTTGCAAGATACATAGATGAAGGCAAGGGAAACAAAAGCAAAAATGAACTACTGGGACTTCATCAAGATAAAAAGCTTCTGCACAGCAAAGGAAACAGTCAACAAAACTAAAAGACAACCTACAGAATGGGAGAAGAGATTTGCAAATGACGTATCAGATAAAGAGCTATCCAAGATCTATAAAGAACTTTTTAAACTCAACAGCAAATAAAATCCAATCATGAAATGGGCAAAAGACATGAACAGAAATCTCACAGAGGAAGACACAGACATGGCCAACATACACATGAGAAAATGCTCTGCATCACTGGCCATCAGGGAAATACAAATAGAAACCACAATGAGATCCCACCTCACACCAGTGAGAATGGGGCAAATTAACAAGGCAGGAAACAACAAATGTTAGGATGTGGAGAAAGGGGAACCCTCTTGCACTGTTGGTGGGAATGGGAACTGGTGCAGCCACTCTGGAAAACTGTGGAGGTTCCTCAAAGAGTTAAAAATAGATCTGCCCTATGACCTAGCAATTGCACTGCTGGGGAGTTACCCCAAAGATACAGATGCAGTAAAATGCCGGGACACCTGCACCCCAATGTTTCTAGCAGCAATGTCCACAGTAGCCAAGCTGTGGAAGGAGCCTCGGTGTCCATCGAAAGATGATGGATAAAGAAGATGTGGTCTATGTATACAATGGAATATTCCTCAGCCATCAGAAATGACAAATACCCACTTTTTGCTTCGATGTGGAGGGAACTGGAGGGTATTATGCTGAGTGAAGTAAGTCAGTCGGAAAAGGACAAACATTATATGTTCTCATTCATTCAGGGAATATAAAAATTAGTGAAAGGGAATAAAGGGAAAGAAGAGAAAATGAGTGAAATTATCAGTGAGGGTGACAAAACATGAGAGACTCCTAACTCTGGGAAATGAATAGGGGTAGTGGAAGGGGAAGTGGGCGGGGGGTTGGGGTGACTGGGTGATGGGCACTGAGGGGTGGCAATTGACGGGATGAGCGCTGGGTGTTATGCTATATGTTGGCAAATTGAACTCCAATAAAAAAATAATAAAAGCTTTATCCCCTGGAGTGCCTGAGTGGCTCAGTTGGTGAGCATCTGCCTCCGGGCTCCCTGCTTAGCGAGGAATCTGCTTCTCCATGCCCCTCCTCCCCCAACTCGTGCTCCCTCTCAAATAATTAAAGGTCTGGATGTCCCAGGATGACTGCATGAAGGAAGAAGTAGGTGGCTGAAAATTAACAGTAAGCGTACCTATGGGGTGCCTGGGTGGCACTGTTGGTTAAGCGTCTGATTCTTGATTTCAGCTCAGGTTGTGATCTCAGGGTCATGAGATCAAGCTCCGAGTCTGTCCCCACACTCTGTGGAGTCAGCTCGGGTTTCTCTCTCCCTCTCCTCTGCCCCTCCCCTCTGTTTGCTTTCTCAAAAAAAAAAAAAAAAAAAAAAAACTTAAATAAGCATAACTAAATAAAATTAGGCTTAACTGCAAAAGGGTTGTCCTGGTTCGGAGTGAGGAAACCAGTGCAAAGTGAAAGAGCCCCAAGGAAAGGTCACTAAATTTCAAAGCATCCATGCTGCCAGCAAAAATCAAAATGAAACCACAAGGAGTTTATTGAGCTTCATGGGAGCAGTCACTCTGCTTACCTTGTGAACACAGACCTTAGAGCCATAATCCACAATGTATGCTGAAATTTCAGAGCGAGACCTATGCCAAGACTCACCGGTTATTCATCAGTTAGAATCAGCAGGGCTAGCAGTGTGTGCTGTGTGGATCAAAGTTCCCTTTTCCTTGTGCCCATGAGATTGTATGTCCTTAGATATGCTCCTAAGAGCACAAAAGAGGTAAGAACTCCAAAATGAGGGTGCCTGGGTGGCTCAGTCGGTGAAGCGTCTGCCTTTAGCTCAGGTCATGATCCCAGAGTTCTGGGATTGAGCCCTGGGTCAGGCTCCCTGCTCATTGGGTGTCTACCTCTCCCTCTCCCACTCACCCTCAGTTGGTGCGCGCTCGCTCTCTCTCTCTCTCTCTCAAATGAATAAAATCTTAAATCCCCCAAAACTCCAAAATGATGATTTATACCCTAAAGAGATTGAATTAATCTGAGCCTTTATAACCACAGGAGACAAAGTTACCATTCATCATCAAATACACGGGGTTTTCTGTTTGCTTGGTTGCTTGGAATATACATATATATATATAAAATTCATTTTTAATCAGAGAAATAGATGATCCAGGGCAAAATGAGGTCTGTCCTAGGACATAATAAATGACTATTTCTGCACATCTAAATTGTAGTGTGTGAATTTTAACCTTGCCATAGGAGTATCAGAGTACTGTTTAATCCTCTTCTTTCCTACCTCATGCAAGCCCAACATGCTCTACATATGTAGAATGTAATTTTTTTTCCGTCTCTACTGGTAGTAAAGATCAGAATGTTAGCAATTCAATTGATGAATCAAATGCAATCAAAATATTACTTGGAATATAGAGTGAGACATAGGAGATCTTTACATATGGACCAGATAAGAGCTGAAAAGAAAAACTGTTTGTAGAAACAACCAGAAAACTGGCATTATTAGCTGTGAGTCTACTGACATGGCTATTTTAACTGCCATCCTACAGGTGGTGTGAATGAGGCACCCTCCATGGCTTGTTACAATAGCGACTTGGCGGTTAGACACCACCACCCCCCCCAAAGGATGCCCCTGCTTGGGTTGATAATTGACAGCACCACACACCGTGATCATTTATAACCTCGGGGTGTTCTCTTGAAAGTTATTTTTAGTTATTTGATGACACATTTCTCCTAATCCACAATACTGTGCTCTTTTTCCTCCAGCATTACATCGGACCAGACCACAGAAGCAGTGTTCAATAAACCATTTCATATCCTCGCCACTTGAAATCTTGTCTACATTTTTGAAAAAAAAATCTCCACCCGCTTGCTGTTGAGTCATGCCTTTTACTTTAAGAAGCAAAAGAGGCAAATGGTTTTTAATTGCCCTGCAAATATTTACATCCTATACATCCTGTGATTCAGCAATTATACTTATCAGCTTTCCACCCCCTGCTAAAGTAAACCACAACATTGTCATGAGGAAATCATGGAAAAAAAAATACCGTAGCAAGCTCATTCAGCTTTGCATGTAGTGCAAGCAGAAATGCCATCCCTCACTAGCTTGACCTGCAAAATTATTTTCCACCCTCAGGAGCAATTGGTCTTTCCCCACCGCTGATGGGCCACCACCGTGGCAGGATCTAACTGTTCCCTCAGAAATTCCGGAAAGGTCGTTCTCTTACAATGCTGTGTCCTGTAAATACTTGAGCTGTGCCTGTAATTGCCCTGAACTGCGTTGCCTGCTGTGCTGACTTACGTCCCAGAGTAGTTTCGAAGGTCAGCCTGAGCGCCTTGATAGCTGGTTGTTACTTGGTAATGAAGTCATCAGGATAAGAAGCTTGGTTCATATTTGCAGCTCAGTTATCGAAGAAATGCTTCTGTAAGTCTTTCCTAGGATGATGACGTCACTTGTTCTGACTCGAGTATATATTTAGAGTATTAAGTGGTTGTTTTCAGGAAACATGTAGCAAGCACAGAGTCTCTTGCTCACAAACAGACCTTTCCAGTGATCTGAGGGGAGGGTCGATCTCTATGAATTCTGTGCCTCAGAGGCTGCTTGGCCTTTTCCCTGGACCCTTGCTCTTGGGATAGACTGGATTGAGAATCTGAAAATAGCATCAGTGCCAGGCTGCGTGATGAACTCTTGCCCTAGGCTCTGGGGGTGCTCCACTCGCACAGCCCCCCAGTGACATCCTATGCTAGCTTGCTCCACAGGAAGAGCCTGAAAGAGCAGCATCACATCTTTTCCGTGGTGAAGAACAGATATGATGGCAAAGCGGATGTGGTTAGGATGGGTGTCCTCGCTAGTGGTGGCCCAGGTCAGAGTGCACACTCCCTGCAGCACAGCCCGCAGAGGGGAGTGGGGGGAACCGGGTGCCATTCCCAACCACGCTTCCAAGGGCCACTGGCAAGACACCAGGCCATCAGCACCCCCTCTCGTTGTCTCTTGGGTGAAGAGGGTGGTGCCATCCTGCCAGCCGACCATCAATGCCTCAGGCTTGGCACTGACCCATCTGGAGCTCTCGTTCCTCCAGGTGGGAGATACAACACTGAAGGTGCAGAAAAGCCCCGCCAGCTTAGAACTTCAGTAGGATTCTTTAGGACTGCATTGCCCGCCGTCTTCTCTCCAGAGAAAGATCCATCACTCGGTGGCCTTTTGGTCACAGCCAGCCAGCACTGAGAAGGCCACATGGTGTCCGCCTCGTTCTTCACACCATGTGAGAGCTTACTAACTGTCCTGTGTTGGAGAAGAGCTATTTTCTGAGGCTACGATATGAAGTTTTGTCTATTTGATGTTAGCAATAAATATTCCCTCAAAGACTATTCCCAGATCAATCTAGACGGTGTCAAATGCCTGTTAACAAGTGGGCACAGTGGTAGGCCCTGCTCAAACTTCATCTTCAGTGTTTGCATTATTGACACAAAGCAGATTTTGTCTCTGTTTTACAAATGAGAAAAGGAAGCTTAGGGGGCCTCAATAATTTGCCCACAGTGGGAATTTCAGAATTTGAGCCCAGACTCTGCAGCAGTGCCATCCCCTTTGCACAAATGGAACGCAGAATCCTGAGCCACATGAGTAGCATTTCAAGGACTCCTAAAGGCCATATAGAAGGAAATCCCTATTGGATGGGGAAAGCCTGTGGTGGATATTTTTGTCTGTCACTTGACTGGGCCATGAGGTCTCCAGCCTGGGTGTGTCTGTGACAATGTGCTGGGAAAAGATTATTAGTGTTTGAATAGGTGGGGTGAACAAAGCCGCAGGCCATCCGCAGCATGGATGGGGACCATCTAATTAGTTTGGGGACTGAATGTGACAAAAAGGCAGAGGAAGGTTCAAACTACTCTGTGCCTGACTTCTGAGCTGGGACCTAGGTCTCTTGCCCTTGGAGGTCCTGGTTCTCAGGTCTTTGGACTTGGACTGGAGCTACCCCTGGCTCACCTGGGTCTTTTGCTTGCACATCTAGGATCATAGAACTCAGCCTCCATAATCACATGAGCCAATACCTTACAATAAGTCTTTCTCTCTATATATAGAATATATGTTTTTCTATTGGTTCTGGTTCTCTGGAGAACTCTGAGAGTTACAGTTTTAATACTTTCATATATGTGAGACACATGAACTACATGTAAAGCCAACTAAATTTTAATCTCCTTTAAAGCAGTGACTGTAGTTTTATCTTCTTTGTCATATGGCTGGGCATAGTTTAGAGGCATGCCAGGTTCTTTTACATTTGTCTTTTTTTTAAAGATTTTATTTATTCATGAAAGAGAGAGAGAAAGAGACAGAGGCAGACACAGGCAGAGGGAGAAGCAGGCTCCATGCAGGGACCCCAATGCAAGACTCAATCCTGGGACTCTGGGATCATGCCCTGAGCCAAAGGCAAATGCTCAACTGCTGATCCGCCTGGGCATCCCTACATTTGTCTTAAATGGAAAGATGAACACAAAATGGCCCTGCCCCCGGGTTTTGGTCTCCTTCACTACCTTTTAAGTGCTTTAAGAAGGATACTGTTTTCTAAGAAAGCAGAGACACATGGTGACTTCCACTGGATCCTACACTACTTGGGGTTCTATGGAAGGTAGGGACCCAGTCTTTCAGATCTTTGGTCATCTACAATTCCTAGTACAATGATCTAGACAAAATGAAGGCCTGCCCCCAAAGAAGCTGGATTTCAAGACATACAGAGTTTTCTTCTGTGCCTTTTAGCTAGTAGGAAGTTGTTTAATTTCCCAGAGGTGGAGAGAAGTATCTTTATTTACCCTTTATGTCCACTTCCCTTTTACTTAGATGAACAAAGCCTTGTGCTCTGAAGGATCAAGCAATCCCTTGATCTAGCAGATCAAGGATCTGCTCAGAAAGAGAAGCTCAGGCAGGAGAACATTTAGCCTTCAGTTTAAGGAATGGATCTTGGAAGATTCAAGCACCCAGTGGAGAGAAAGGGAGCTTGGGTGGGCTCTGACACTGAGCTGACTGTGCTGATGAGGACGCAATTTGAGCAGAACACAGAGTGACTGGATGCACCAGATTCCATCATTTTTACCTCAGTGGACTTTTGTGAGGCAGATCACAGGGTGTGCAATTTGGAGCAATAACATTTCTGCTACACTACGAGGGTAGGGTCACTGCTGCCTTGTTGGCACCTGAGTTACTAGATCTCAGTACCAAGACTGGCATGTGATGCTTACTTAATAAAGTTCATGTAGGTGAATAGATAAATGAGTAGATAAATGTTGGGTAGGGACTTTAATGTGGAAGAGCTAGAAAGGTCCAGAGTGGAATCCAGAAAAGGAAACGTCAGCCAACTATTCCTGACAGCTTCTGCTACACTGTCTACTATAGCAGCCTTCAGCCACACAAGGCTATTCACATTTAATTAATGAAATCTAAATAAAATTAGAAATTCTGGTTTTCAGTCTCACTAGCCATATTTCAAACATGCAATAGCCACATGTCTCTAGTGGCTACATAAGGTACAGCAAAAATACTGAATATTGCCATTAATACTGACAGTTGTATTGGGCTGCGCTTCTCTAGGACATTTAAGGAAAAAAGGCAAAGGATGTTTTTAAGGTTTTTCTCATTACAGTATCCATCCTAGCTCACAAGTAAGAATGTGAGCAGGGCCCCAGGGCTTTAAGAGAATTCTAGAATATAATATGCATTTGGTTGAGAATATCATATGTTGTTTTATGACAGCAAAAAACAAAAAATGTTTTAGGGAAAGCTATAGAGTAGGAGGGGATCCTCAACATTTCCTCGGTTCAGTCCAGTCTCTGCTTATCGGTGTTAGGTTCTGGGGATTCTGAACTCGTCTTTTTGGGACTCTCAGGACTGGGAACAAATTTTTACATTAAAAAGAATGTGAGGGGCAGCCCAGGTGGCTCAGCAGTTTAGTGCCGTCTTCAGCCCAGGGCGTGATCCTGGAGACCCGGGATTGAGTCCCACGTCAGGCTCCCTGCATGGAGCCTGCTTCTCCTTCTGCCTGTGTCTCTGCCCCCCTCCCCATCTCTCATGAATAAATAAAATCTTTAAAAAAATGAAATTTTTCTATTATTGCAGAAGTTCTCCGAAACAAATTTAGGAAATCAAAGTAAATTTAAAAAAAATATGAGAATCAGTTATCTCTTATATTTCAGAATAAACTTTTTCTTTTTTCTATGCACTTGATAAATGCAATGCACTAAAAACCATTCTGCACGTCATTGTTAAACATTCCTCTGCACCATCTTATTAATGAGGGCATTTTATTACATTTGGTGAATATATTATAAATTACTGCATTTTGTCATTGGATATTTAATTCGTTTTTGATGTCACAAATTTTCATGAACACTCATACAGTAAACATCCTTACACAAAAATTTAGTATATATTCTTAAAGTTGTTATGAAGCTGGGAGTTCTGGATCAGATTATAAGCATAATTTTAAGTCTTTTTGACGCACATTGCTAAATCTACCCTCCATATGAACATATACACTTGTGTTTGTCCACTGAATTTTCACTAGAAGAATGTTCTTCTCACAAAAAGTATATACAGGAGTTGTACTTAACTGTTACTCTTGGAGCTCAACTCATGGAAGTTGGTAAAGGTGCATTTTAGAACAGAACCAAGGTGGGTTTGCTCCTTGGTGAGACACAGGTACAGCAGGTGGGGTTGGCACACAAAGTAAAATTTATTTGCAATGAGTAAGGAGATCACTAGGAGTAACTTCCAAAGCCCTGACTCTCTGAGCAAGGGTGGATGGGTTTCTTTGTTTAGGGTTAGGATGAATATTCAATTAGGGAAGACTTGTTATGATGTGTAGAGGTGGGCATGAGGTTGGGCGTATGTGTTAAGGAAACATGCCTGCATATACATTACATGTTATGTAATGACATTTGTGCTCCTCCTCGGGCCAAGATTTTATATTAGAATGAGGTAATTGTAGTCATCAATTACTCTAGAGGTCATGCCACGGTCCATCTGCACAGGCATGAGTGGGGTTTTACTCAAACTGGTCTGGGTGGTCAGAGCCAGCTGCAGGTCTTGTCAGGGCAGTTGCTCGCTGTGAGGGGTGGTTTCTGGTTTCCATTTGTTTAAGAGAGAAGCTGGGGAGAAGAGCTCAAGGAAAAATGTGGGACAAAGGTCTGTGAGTACAAGCAGGTGGGGAGTCAAGGTGAGGTCTTGGGGTCCTGCTGGTGACAACTTCAGTGGTTCAGATCTTAACATGATAGCTAGTGAATAAATCATCATGCCTTAGGAATCTACATTGATGAAGACTCCAATAATGGCTCTTTAATCAACAGCTGCATGAAGCTATAAAAGGTTGATAAAGTTTAGAGGAGAAATGGTTATGTTTTGCATTGTCTTGTTTCTTTCAGTCAAGGTCACATTGTGACAGTAGCAGGGACGGAGAGCTCAAAATGGAATATATTTATAATTTGATGTTGGTGTGTTGGGGTAGGTAGGGCCATGGTATTTTGCAAACACAAGCTTCTTGCTATCAGCAGTTGGCAAACTCTACTCCATCATCACCCCAGAGTGGAGGCAGAGTGTGCTTTTTCTCCAAAATGACATGTTTAGTCATCATCTTAGACTGTGTGCCAACTCTGGTGCTCTTGGATTCCTAGGGCTAAAATGGCATATGGGGAGAAAATAGAATCTTACTCCCTCTTATTCTTAAGGCCCTTACACAGGGCTTACATTTCCAATTAACTTCCTACGTTCATTTCATGTTTTACTAGTAAGATTATACGCTCTTGTCATCCCCACAGTGGAATTATTCAAGCCTTGTTTATTGGATTCTTGTCCTACCACAAACCCTAGTGTCCGTACCTTCCCTAAAGACAGGGACTAATACAAGGATTCAGTGTTGTCCTTTTTCTAAGTCCTTGTGCAGTGCTTTTGTGCTGATTTTTTCTTTTTCTTTTTTTTAATATTTTATTTTTTTAAGGTAGGCTCCACACCCAAATGGGGCTCAAACTCAAGTCTCCAAGTTCAAGGGTCACAGGCTCTACCAACAGAGTCAGCCAGGCACCCCTGCACTGGTCTTTTTGAGCACACATTTAAAATGTATGAAAGAGAAGCCTCTTTGAATAGTAAAAAGAGTAAATGCACAGATGCTGAAACATTCATCTGGCTTCATGTCTTGGCCCTGCTACTGGCTGGTTGTGTGACTGGGGATGGCTTACTTAACCTTTTTGGCCCTCCTTTATTTGTAAGCTTAGGATACAAATAGTACCTACCTTGTGGGGTTATTAGGATTATATAAACTAACATCTGTGAAGTGCTTATAGTAGTGCCTGGTCCTTAGTATTATAAACCGTTTGTTAAATAAAATACCGACATTTACTCTTAAGTCTTTCCTTTTACTGTGGCCAAGTTCAAAAAGGATGTTGTCTGTGTTCTCCTCTAGGATTTTGATGAATTCTTGTCTCATATTTAGATCTGTCATCCATTTTGAGTTTCTCTTTGTGTATGGAGTAAAAGAATGGTGAGTTTCATTCTTCAGCATGCGGCTGTCCAATTTTCCCAGCACCATTTATTGAAGAAACTGTCCTTTTTCCAGTGGATAGTCTTTCCTGCTTTGTCGAGTATTAGTTGACCATAGATTTGAGTGCCCATTTCAGGGTTCTCTATTCTGTTCCATTGATCTATGTGTTTTTGAACCAATACCACACTGTCTTGATGATCACAGCTTTGTAGTACAGCTTGAAATCCGGCATTGTGATTCCCTCAGCTCTGGTTTTCTTTTTCAATATTCTTCTGGCTATTCGGGTCTTTTCTGATTCTACGCAAATCTTAAGATTATTTGTTCCAACTCTCTGAATAAAGTCCGTGGTATTTTGATACGAATTGCATTGAATGTGTACATTGCCCAGGATAGTATAGATATTTTCACAATATTAATTCCTGGAAGATACACCCATGAAGGCAAGGGAAACAAAAGCAAAAATGAACTATTGGGACTTAATCAAGATAAAAAGTTTCTGCACAGCAAAAGAAACAGTCCACAAAACTAAAAGACAACCTACGGAATGGGAGAAGAGATTTGCAAATGATGTATCAGATAAAGGGCTACTATCCAAGATCTATAAAGAACTTATTAAACTCAACAGCAAAGAAACAAACAATCCAATCATGAAATGGGCAAAAGACATGAACAGAAATCTCACAGAGGAAGACACAGACATGGCCAACAAGCACATTAGCAAATGCTCCGCATCACTGGCCATCAGGGAAATACAAATCAAAACCACAATGAGATCCCACCTCACAACAGTGAGAATGTGAGATTGGGGAAAATTAACAAGGCAGGAATCTACAAATCTTAGAGAGGATGTGGAGAAAGGGGAACCCTCCTGCACTGTTGGTGGGAATGGGAACTGGGCAGCCACTCTGGAAAACTGTGTGGAGGTTCCTCGAAGAGTTAAAAATAGACCTGCCCTACGACCCAGCAATTGCACTGCTGGAGATTTACCCCAAAGATACAGATGCAGTAAAATGCCGGGACACCTGCACCCCGATGTTTCTAGCAGGAATGTCCACAATAGCCAAACTGTGGGAGGAGCCTCGATGTCCTTCTACAGCTGACTAGATAAAGAAGATGTGGTCTATATATACAGTGGGATACTCCTCAGCCATCAGAAACGACAAATACCCACCATTTGCTTCAACATGGATGGAACCGGAGGGTATTAATGCTGAGTGAAGTAAATCAGTCGGAAAAGGTTTCATTCATTCGGGGAATATAAGAAATAGGGAAAGGGATTAAAGGGGAAAGGAGAGAAAATGAGTGGAAATATCAAAAAGGGAGACAGAACATGAGAGACTCCTAACTCTGGGAAACGAACAAGGGGTAGTGGAAGGGGAGGGGGGCGGGAGGTTGGGGTGACTGAGTGACGGGCACTGAGGGGGGCACTTGATGGGATGAGCATTGGGTGTTATGCTATATGTTGGCAAATCGAACTCCAATAAAATATACAAACAAAAAAAGTCTTTCCTTTTACCTGTCAATATTTTCAGAGCATGTTTGTCTTTTTCCGCCCCTCCCTTTCACATTTTATTGCTTTTGTTTTTCTGTAATAGATTTCAAATGAGTTTTTTAAATCCATAATTTTCCCCTCTCATAAGGGATCAGACATTTAGGATTCTCTTGCCAGAATGGACCTTCATTGAGACTAAGTAATAAAATGTCCTAATAATTGCTAGCACTATTTAAGCACTTACTTATGAACCAGAAATGATACTGGGAACTGTACCTAAAGTCTCCTTTATAAGGCTCACAAAATCCTATAAAGTAAATACAGCTATAATGTTCATATTAAGTGAGAGATTTGAAGGATTAAGCCACTTTTCTGGGTCATACAAGTAGTTGCAGAGCCAGGCTAGGAGCTGGATTTGTTGGAAGCTTTTTGAAACCACCCTCCTCCTGCTTTTCACCCTATTTAATGCCCAGGTAGATAAAAATCTTGGTTTACCTCCATCAAGATGCCATTGCTATTGATAGTGACACTAATATTAGCAAAGTGACAGTAAAAATAACTGCTCTTCCCCAGGAGTCTGCTATTGTCAGGGGCCTGTTCTTGCTTATGCCTGTTGGGTTAGCTGCACCAGGAGGCCCTCAGACCCAGCTGGCTCGCACGTCCGCCGTGGCGGCTCACAAGAGCAAACCACACTCTAAGCCTGTACATGCCTTAAAGTCACAAAATCAAAACACTGAGGACCACCACTCACAAAAAGACAACGAGGCTTTAAACTCTGGCCAATCAAATAATTTCCTTACTCTGCTTCTGCACTTTCTCCTTATATGCCTTTGCCCTGCACATCTGACCACTCTTAGTTTTACTTAAATAAACTTAACGTTTTTGTATGGCAAAGTTTATTTTTTAACAGGTTCTGAAAAAACTGTCTAGGCCCGAGATGGGGCCACTCCCGCCCAGAGTGCCATGTCAGCAAACCAAAAACTTAGGTGGCTTTTGAGTTCCTGTAGATAGCCCACATTTACACAGTAAATCTGCACTGTATCCATTCAGTCCCCAAACACCAGGCCACCTCTGGGTCTTCTCACCCAAAAAAGGTTGAGTGTTTGGCCCCAGCCAATCAGATATTCTTTGTTTCCTGTCTTTATTCCTTATCTTATAAAAGCTTCTTGTCCTAGCCCCATTTTACTTCTCTGGACCCTTGAGAACAGAGACTGCCACTTCCTGGAGTGTTCAGTAGGGTTTGTTTGCATCAACTAAATTGTCTTCTTAATATTCTTTTAGCAGTTTTTGGTGATGAAGAACGTGTTCTGAAGCTGACTGCTAGCAGGCTACAGGACAAGGAGACACACAGGCAAGGCACCTGCTAAAACCAGGTTCAGCATTCCTCATCGTTACCAGAGGCCGTGGGTAAGTCCCTCTTGCATTTGAGCTCCGCTCCCTTGCATGCAGCTCTCTGATCCAAACTGACTTTATTTAAAATATACGTGTATATACATATGACAATATATATGTATAATAATAATGTAACAATAATAACATATTTTTTTTTCAAAAATGAATCTGGGACCCCTTTCTGGGGTTTGTTAAAGTGCCCAGAAAGTTTCTGGAGACCACAGAAAGGTTCTTAGATTTATTTAAATCCCCAGAAAAGGGGTGCCTAGGTGACTCAGTTGGTTAAATGTCTGCCTTCAGCGCAGGTCATGAACCCAGGGTCCTGAGCTCGACCCCACGTTGGGCTCTCTGCTCAGTGGGGAGTCTGCTTCTCCCTCTCCCTCTGCTGCTCCCCCTGCTTGTGCTCTCTCTATGTCAAATAGATAAATAAAAGCTTCTTTAAAAAAATTCTCAGAAAATTCTGGGGTCAGGAAGAGACTCTAGGTAGTTATGTTGGATCCACAGCATTTGGCAGCCTTTAAAGGACTAAAAAAAACAGGAATTAGAATTCTGTAATAGGGGACTTGCTGAAATTAGAATTGGACTGTTTTGATCATCAAATCTAAATCTAAATCTTATTTTAAAAATCTAAATCTGAGCATGAATCAGACTATTACAAGCCATCAGAAATATTGTAATGAAAGACCTGTAAGTCCAGACTCTTGTTAAGTTGGTGTTGGGAAATCCATTGGTTGTGGATCATTTTCTGCCAGGAACAGCAATTTTCTTTCTTGTCTCATTTTGTGCTCGGAGACCTTGGCTTGGTTTTCTGCCTGCCGGGAGCACCCAGGTTACCTGTTCTCACATATGCAGATGGTTCAGCTGTGAGGTTGGGGGCCCCAAATATGACTGGACAGAAATGTACATTGCACTCCATTTGTGACTGGATGTGCCTGCATAGAAATGTGGGTTGCACCCCCATTTATACCTAAGGTTCTGTTGACTGTTGCCAGCTTTAAGGGGATTATCTAGGTCTTCTTTCTTTGGTTGTCTTTGAGTGTGGCTCTGGATTTGGGGAGTATATTATCTTTTGAACCCTCTTTGGGGATGTCTCTTTGGTCCATAGGGTTATTCAATCCTGCAGGGAATGTTTACTATTTGCTCTGGCTAAAACCTGACAAGATATTTGAAAAGATTTTTAAGTAGCTCTAGAGCTAGAATTTGGACAAAATTTGAAGCTGATACAGAGCCTGATGGGAATTTTTTGGTACACTATGTACCCAGAAGGAAAGAGAAACATTCCAAAGACAAATAGCTTCAAATCTAGAACACAGGAATCTTTTGGTTTCCATCTAGCTGAAGATCTCCCTGATACAAAGAAGCAAATTGAAGATAATGTAGTTGGATAGGTGGGTCAGCTCCTGATATCATTCATGTCGTGACCAAATTCTTTGAGCAATTAAAAACAACTAAATGGGTAAAGAAGATGTGGTATTACATATACAACAGAATATTACTTGCCCATAACAGAGAATGAAATCTTGCCATTTGCAACAGCATGGATGGATCTAGAGGGTATTATGCTAAGTGAAGTAAGTCAGTCAGAGAAACACAAATGCTATATGATTTCACTTTTATGTGGAATTTAAGAAACAAAACAAATGAACAAAGAGAAAAAGAGTAAAAAAAATACAGATTCTTGAATACAGAGAATAAACTGGTGTCACTGCGGGGGAGGTGGGTGGGGGGAATGGGGTGAAATAGTAAAAGAGATTGAGAGTCTACTCATCATGATGAGCTGTGAGGAACTTCTAGAATTGTTGAATCGATCTATTGTGTACAACATAATGTAACACCAACACTGCATGTTATTTATACTTCAATACAGCAAGCACACAACTCTCCTATAAAGTAGGCCAGAATTTCTTACATAAATCTGTCCTCAAGCCATGCCATGTTACCTCACCTGCGAGTCCTCATTTCTATTTTGAATAAATAAATTTTTCTATCAAATGTACTTTATGTGTGTATGCTTGTATGTCTGGATTTGGAGGAACCCAGAGGGTAATGCTCTGGAATGAAGCAGTATATATCAATAGAATAGGAAGTCTTGCTGTCAAGAGTTACCTTATTGTGCGTTTTCCCCTTACGAATGTAAAAATCAAAAAGACAAACATCCAGCTGCAGGAGGCCTATCTTTGTTCTTACCGTGGGGGGTGGGGAGGCCAAAGACTACAGATCCAGATCTAGTTTATTGTTTTCTTCAAGCATTAATATTCATCCTTTACTGCCAGGAATGCTTGTGAAGCTCTGTCACTCTAATTTAAAAATGCTTTTGAGGAGGGCTCCATACTGTCTGCTCTGAAATGGGACCTTGCCATTCCTATTTGTAAACTGTCAGCATGAGGCAGGAACTAGCCATCAGGAAGATTTGCTTTCGCAGAAATATAAAGTGATTGGAAAACCCCAAACATCTATAAGTCTAACTTCTTTCATGCCTTATAGTTTTCTTTTTCTTGTGCCTTAAGAAGAGAGCAGAGCATCCACTGGGGGGTTTTCCATTCATTGTTTTGCTGACTTTTAATTCACAGATGATTTATGCCACGGCTGCATTTGCAGAACCAGCTCATGTATATAGGTTACAAAAGAACAAAATAGCATTACAAGAAGTTTTTCTTTCTTCGCTCTCAAAACTTTCCGTGATTTTCAAAGTGAGCGCCTTCTGGATTTCTTCCACACTTCAATACACCAGAGAGCCAGGAGATGGAATCAATGTTATATTAAACAAGGATTGAATAAAGGATCTGTCTTAGGAATTATTTGGTGTCTCCATCTCATGTGTGGTCTCTGAGTGTTTACAAAGGAAGATAACTTTCCCAGTCATCTATGCTGCTCTCCCAGAAGCCCCCACTTGGAGGCACGGCACCCTCAGAGCGGGGAGAAGACACCCAGCAATGAGTTTTAGAGGTGAAAACAGGGCAGCTCAGTAATTATCGGGCACTGCGAACACTTGGATCCACCAAGGCTTATCTTGACTTGTGTCAGATTTCTATTAGGCCAGGTGTGCATTGTTTTTGGGAACCCACAGATTTCAGGGAGTGCAGCCTTTGCATTGACTCTGTGTCATCTGCTTTCACCCTCTTGTCAGTCTTCCCACAAGGACAGGGTGAAGCTAGGGAGCACGGAAAGATGAATATTTACCATTCTTTCCATAATGGAACCATGTACCGACAGCCCCTGGCAAACCACTGGCCTCTACTGGAATTTCAGCCTGCCCTGAGAATTGCTGTTTCCAGAATAACAGATGCACCACTGGCTGAGGTCTGCGAAGCCTTTACAATTTTCCCATCATCTTCCATGTCCTTTTCTGCCACAATATGGTACATATTCTTCTTGTAGATCAACTGTCCATTGGTCTACATTAGTTGGTTTCTCAGCATATTTACCAGCTTGAGTTCTTAAGGACCAGGAATTCTCTCTCTTGATCTAACATCTCAGCTAGCAAATGTGTAGGGCTTCAAGAAGTATTATTTCATAAATGAATGACTGAGCAAATGAATAGAAACAGTGCTTCATTTACTCTTTCAATATACCACTTGCTTGCAGAGATAGGCACTAAAAATCATTAAAAAAAAATAGAGCACAATTCGTTAAGAAGTAGAAGTACCCAAGTTGAGATAAAAAGAATAGATACTTGCCAAATTTTTAAAAAGGAAACAGAGAAATGTCTTAGTCAAGAAAAAGGGGGATTGATATATCATGAGTTTTGCAAAATTATTTTCATTTAATTCACTTTGTATATATTTTAATTTTTTTGATATTTTATTTATTTGAAGGAGAGAGAACATGAGCAGGGGGCAGGAGCAGAGGGGGAGGGAGAAGCAGACTCCTCGCTGAGCAGGGAGCTGGATGCAGGACTCCATCCTAGGACCTTGGGATCATGACCTGAGCTGAAGGCGCTTAACCAACTGAGCCACTTGGGCACCCCTGTATATATTTTCTAATTGATTTTTGTAAATTATTGGTAGTAGAGTTGGGTATGGAAAGAAATTTGCAGTAAGTTGAAGCTCTTTAAATTTTTTTTTTTTTTACTTATTTATTTGAGAGAGGTGGGGGGTGAGAGGCAGAGAGAATCTGAAGCGACTCCGCACTGAGCACAGAGCCTGACTTGGGGCTCGATCCCACAACCAGGAGATCATGACTTGAGCTGAAACCAAGAGTCAGATGCATAACAGCCTGGGTCACCCAGGCACCCCTACTGCTCCATGTTTCAAGAAGCTTAATATTTAAGGTATGTGAGGACTATATAAATATATCCTGTAGAAATGCTTCGGTAAGTGTTGTGAGACTGATGATTTCTGAGAGAATCATAAAGTCACCCCAGGGGGCCCTAGAGTACACTGTGTCCCCTAGGAGCTTGGGCTCTGTAGGCAGGTTTCCTGCTAGCTGTGCGCTTTCTGGCCTAGTGTCCTTGGGAGAGTGCTGAATCTCACTATTCCTAGGTATCCTCATCTGTAACATGGGGGCTCAGTGACCAGACAGCTTGCATCAGGGGACTGGAGGGAGACTTCAGGGAATGGATGTACGTGGAGTGCTTAAGGTGATGTCTAGAGGATGGCGAGCAAGACTGGTGATGCTTTCTGAGCAGAGTAAATAGATGTTTGCCTGCTGTGACGGAAGGGAAAGGGCAAACCAAGAGGCATAGCATTTACAGGGCTCAGAAATTTAAATCACGGGATGTTTGAGGAGCTGGAGAATTCACAGGGCCTGGAGCACGTGGTCCAGGTCTCCAGCGTGAGGCTGTGGCCGTGGCAGGAAGGCAGCCCTAGGCTGTGAGCCCAAGGCCTTGACATTCTGCCCGTGAAGTAACTGCACAGACGGCATTCGCTGACTTGTCTGGTCATAAACACTCTGACTTGCTTGGTAACCTTTGTATTTTAAACTGTAGCACAGCTTAAAAACTAATCTTTTCCAGCTCTTAGGGTTCTTATCCAGTTTTATGTCCTTTCACTAGTTGTTTTTACTTCTTTTAAAACCACATTTGTGGTCTTTTATATGAGGAGTGTACAAAGGGTAAAGGGGAGGAGTTATTAGGGGGCCTCTGACCCCAGGGAGGCTCTGTGTATCCTTCTGTCCTGGTTAGCTCAGGAGCACAGACACCTTTAACCCTGCAGACCTGTGTGGTTCCTTTGGGGGAAAAAAAAAATCATGTCTCTGAAAGAGACCAACAGTTCCTGTGTAGAAACAGGTGAGCCAACATTGCTTCTCAACGTAGTAGCCAGCCCATTGGTAGGACCTCAGGAACCTCTTGTCAAGTCATAATCTTGTGTGTTTCTAAGGCCGGTCTACACGGAAAACAGCACCCTTGGCTCCCATGTAGTGAACACCAGATGGATACCCCTGCGTGTTTAATTTTAAAGCACTGATTTCTCACCTCCAGACAGCATGTTGTTTTCTCTGGTTTGGGGAAAGGAGGAGGACAGTGTGGGAAATTTTTCACAAAGCTGTCTTTTTTCTTAGTTTAAAGGATAATAACTAACTCTGAAATGATGATGTTTCATTTTTTTATTAAGTGAAAAATACTTTTCAATTTTTTGAATATTGTTAACTTTAAATATTTAATAAGAAATATTTGTTAGGGGATCCCTGGGTGGGTCAGTGGTTTAGCACCTGCCTTTGGCCCGGGGCGCAATCCTGGATTCCCAGGATCGAGTCCCACATTTGGCTCCTGGCATGGAGCCTGCTTCTCCCTCCTCCTGTGTCTCTGCCTCTCTCTCTCTCTCTATGTCTATAATAAATAAATAAATAAATAAATAAATAAATAAATAAATAAATCTTTTTAAAAAATGAAATATTTGTTAAAATATTCCTTTAATGAGCTTATGACAACAAAGAGATGATAATGTTTTTTTAAAGGTTGAATTTTTTTTAAAGATTTTATTTATTTATTTATGAGAGAGAGAATGAGAGAGAGAGAGAGGCAGAGACACAGGCAGCGGGAGAAGCAGGCTCCATGCAAGGAGCCTGACGTGGGACTCGATCCGGGGTCTCCAGGATCAGGCCCTGGGCTGAAGGCGGCGTTAAACCGCTGAGCCACCCGGGCTGCCCAAAAGATGATGATAATGTTAAGTGTTCTTATGTCCCAAGATAAGACTCTGACATCTTTATGATGTATTCCATCCTTTATATTTTTTACTACTTGGTAAGTTCTAGAAGTTCCCAGACTGGGGGGACTTTTAGAATTTATCTAGAGTATAACCAAAAATTAAGAGATTTTGTTTTTTTGGAGTTAAGACTAATTAAGCATGACAAAGGAACTACTAGAATTATTTTCCTGTGTGCTTGCTTCTAGAAGTAGTTTAATTAAACTTAGCCATTGACAGTACTATTCTTAGGGTCCACTGTACACATCTAATACATAAAGGAAAGAAACAATCTCTTTTTTCTTTTAAACATGATCTAAACCTCCCTGCTTTCACACCTTTGCTTCAAGTATTCACTGAGTTAGAAATGCCATCCCCTGTCTATGCCTGTGGAAACCAATGTGAACTGTAATGCTTAGCTCAAATGCCTTGTTTCTCATGAAAAATCCCTGGTTGTTTCTACTGCTTTCCTCTGAAATCTTGGGATGTTTGACATGAACCTTCCTTATATTTACTTATTTATTCTGGGAATAATTCTTCTGGGATTCTTCTGGGAAGCAGTAAGCAGTTGTATTGCTTTCCTAGGGTGGCCATAGAAAACTTCTAAAAACTGGGTGGATTAAGACACTAGAAGTGCATTGTTTCATGGGTCTTGAGGCAGGAAGTGTGATTACCGTTGTCAGTGGGGCACACTGTCTCTGAAGGAAGTAGGGAGGAGGAAACTGCTGCACACCTCTCTCCTAGCTTCTGGTAGCCTCAGTCATTGCTTGACACGTGGGGGCTTCTCCAATAGTCTGTCTTCCCGTGGCATTCTTCCTGAGTGTCATCACAGTCTTTACGTGTCTCCCCTGTCCACGTTTCCTCATTTCATAATGAGGCCAGTCATGGTGGATGAGGGTCTGCCCTAATGACCTCATTTCAACTTGATTACCTCTGTAAAGACCCAGTTTCTAAATAAAGTCACATCCTGATGTGTTAGACATTAGGACTTCATGTAGCCTTCTGGGGGACACAGTTCAAACCATTAAGTAGTTCAGAATGAGTAGTGCATGAGGATTCTGGAGATGAGATGGGAGAATGAAACTACTGGAGAGGAGGTGGGAGAGTGAAACTAGGACAGTCTGTAAGGGCCCTTTCTACCTAGTTAGGAGTTTGAACTTGATCTGATTTGAAAGGCTGGAAGGTCTGAGTGCTTTCTCCTGGCTACTTGGGGTAGGTAGAAGAAGGACCCAACCATTCAGGGGTTAGAACTACCTTTCCCCCTGACCACTTTAATGGTGGATTTCCCAAAAGAAAGTGTGGGCTGAATTTAGAAAGAGAGGCTGGATGCAAAAGAAAAGGAAAAATAATGAAATTTCTTAATACAAAAGGACTAAAATAGAGTTTCATCCTAATTCCAATAAAATTCAATCAAATTTCTAAGACTGTAAGTGATCATACAACCAGATATGTGTTATTTACTTGTGTTAACAGAGTATTCTCACACTTTAGCAGCTGTGACATAGTAAATATATATTTGGTCTCTGTCCTTGATTCCTGACACAGATCTCCTAAACCCTTGTAATATCCTGAGTAATGGGAGGAATAGAAGTGTCTTATACAAGCTTCTAACTTCCTTGAAATTTCCTAGCTATAGGAGCATCTTTTGTTCTAACAAGACCACTCATGGTAGGCTCCTGGATGGGGCCTGGTCACTGGAAAGACCAAAGCCATGGTTAGAAACCTGGCACTTTCAGCTCCACACCCCCTCCACCAGGGAGGGGAGAGGGGCTGGAGATTGAGTTACTTGTGGATCATGCCTACTTGATGAACCTTCATAAACTGGTGAATATAAGTAGTTCCCTGAGTTCTGTAAACATTAACTGCAAATTATTGAAGCTGAAGAGGAAGCTGTGGGAAGCCCCAACTCAAAGTCATTGAGTTGGAAGCACAGGAGGCCCAGGACTTGTGACTGGCATCTAAAGTGAGAGGCAATCTTGTAGAGGATCCGTGTTAACTCTGGATGGCTAGTGTCAGAACTTAATTGAATTATAGGACACCTACTTGATGTCTGGAGAGTTGGTTGGTGTGGTGAAAAAAATTAATAAAACACATGCTTAACATCAGAAGTGTTGGGTAGAGAAACAGTTTTCCTTTAGAAGCTTAAGACAACTACTATTTTGGGCAGCCCCAGTGGCTTAGCGGTTTAGCGCCACCTTCAGCCCAGGGCATGATCCTGGAGACACAGGATCGAGTCCCACATCGGGCTCCCTACATGGAGCCTGCTTCTCCCTCTGCCTGTGTCTCTGCCTCTCTCTCTCTCTCTCTCTCTCTGTCTCTAATCAATAAATAAAAAAATCTTAAAAAAAAAAGACAACTACTATTTTATCTCACAATTGTGGGTCAAGGAATTGGACAGGGCTCAGTTGGGTGATTCTTCTATTTGTTATCAGAACTAAGGTTTCTGGGGGTATCCAGCAGGTACTTAGACTGGTCTGGCCTCTCTAGACCCTGGCCACTTGAGGAGGATGGATGAAAGGTTAGAACCAGCTGAATTGTAACTGTGACACATACAGTAGTCTCAGCAGCACTTGGTCTCAGTGTAGCTACATTTCTTACACAGTAGCTCAGGCACCCAGAATGAGTTTCAAGAAGCCTGAGCCATGTTGCAGGTTTCCTGCTATCAGCCTCAGAGGCCCAGGAAGTAACTCTCTATTGATCAAGCAAGTTACTAAAGCCACACTTCATTCAAGAGGAAGAGAATCAGACTCTACTTCTCAGCAGGAGGAAGAGTAAAGATTGCATAGCTATCTTTAATCTACCACGACAGAAATTAATATTAGGATGACTGTCAGGAAAAGTGCTGCAGATATTTTGGGATATGCTGATAAAATTTTTAACTTTATTTACCATATGCTCAAGCAAGTAAATATTTAAAAGTTAATCACGTGCTTAGCTGTATCATTATAGTATTGTGCACCGATGATGGGTATAAATAAAGCTAAGCCTATGTACTGGAAAACGTTACAGCTAAAAATTTTACTAGTTTAGAGTTGAGAATGGTTACTTGATTAAGCCATCTGCTTAATTTCTAAAACATCTCACATTACTATTTCCCACAATATCATATAAACTATTGTAATAGTATAATATGGGACTTGTCAACAGAATGCCATCCATTTAGAGAAGTAATCGAAGTTTTGGATGTGCGTATACAGGTTTCAATCAGTATTTCATTGTATTCTTTGAAAATACAGCACAGCTTAAGAAAGAAAACAACTTTGGAGGTGTTGCCATAATAAGTTGGGACAAAGATTAGGACCACTGGGAGTATTTAAAAACCCAGCCCTTGGATACTCTGGTATTTTCTTGGTTTTACACAGTTCCATAAAACACAAATAGCAGCTTTATTGTTGCTCTTCTGTTGTTTTACAAGCTTAATGTTGGCAGCCAGTGTTCTGATGCATCAGCACTTTCAGGCTGGGATGCTCAAAACATTATATCCGAAAACAGGGACTCAGCTTCACTGATGTCCTGTAGTGTTGTTCCGGGAAATGCCATGCTGGTGATTATAAAGGATGAAGTCATATATTTCTACCACCACATCCTACCATTATGGTAATTCTAATTGTAGTGAGCTGTGGAATCAATGGGTGAGAAAAAAAAATAACTTTTCTCCACAAAAATAAGAAACAAACAAAATAAAACTTTAAATGTTTGGCAATCTTTTGTTTAATAACATAAGATTATAAAATAGGGTACATTATGATTCTGGAAGAACAAAGGAACAGGGGAAGAGTATTAGCTTTTAATTGAGGGTCTCTGAACATATAGAAAGGTATTATTAGTATTGTTATCATCCTCATTTTGTATGAAGTTATGGTCTTGAGGACTCGCTGGTTGAGGTTAAAAGCAACCTCAAGAGTTAGTTACGAGGACAATTTGTCTGAGCTATCATGCTCCTTTTCACTAATTACAGTACCATTAACTACTTCTCTACCAACATGTACTCTTCTGCTGTGGACAGACTATTATTTTCTGGGTTTTCTTTCTTACCACTAAAACCACAAAATTAGAACTGAAAGATAAAGTTGTGACCTCTCTGACATTCATTCCCACTAGTGGGGTCAGTATTTGCCCAGGGCGAGGTTCAATAGGAGGATGTTCTTGTTCTTGCCTTACCATGGTATGATTTTTAATTTTGGTCCATTTCACAATATCAGGTCCATAGACAAAGAAAAAGAATCTCTCCTTTTTTTTTCCCCCAGGTCCATGATAAAAATAATGTGCCACATTCTTTCATTCAGTATCGTGTTTCTGGTTAGTTGGTGTCAGTAAGGTATTATGCTCATGTAGGGGTTCAAACGAGAAAAATGTCTGTGATACAGGGTTCTACTATAAAGTCAAAGAGGAAGGTGTAAACATACAAATATTTAAGTGGCAACTTTATTCTTCAAATTTTCTCAAGTGAGACTTTATAAGGTGTTTCATCTTAAGTTTTAAGAATGATCGTTTGACCTAGTCTTTTACTATGTTGCTATGGAATGAATTTAAACTTTGGCTCATCGTGTTGGGATTACCATTTATCCTCAATTTCAGGTCTCCGAATTTAGTCATAGACTCCCACACGGTAATAATCCTTTTCACTTTAAAACTGCATTGTATCTCTATCGAGGGTAAAGGTATTTGCGATGCAAAGTACAGGACACCTGTAATAAGAACGTGTATTTTATCCATACTGAGTTTCGGACCTTATGTTGTACCGGGATTCAACACATCAACTATTATATTAGGGGAACCTACACGACTAGGAGCTTTAAATGATTGGATAATAATATATCTGAAAATCTGCTGTGTAGAGATGCTTCATGGTGTTGTGAAGAAAGCTACTAGTGCCGCGATGGGAAGAATCTGGTTCTGACTCTTAGGCACAAAAGAGAACAGATGTAATGCTCCCCTTTGCTACAGCATAGAGGGGACCTCACCTCAGGGTACACACTGCAGTCACATAAAGAGCAGGGGTGTAGACAGAGAGCCATAGGGCAGAGCAAGCAGAGAGAGACTCTTCCTTTGGTGACAAGTACGACAGCTGCCAGCATTTTGTTCGACATCCTAGAGAGAAGCAAAACCTTACAGAATCATTTACTAATATGGAACAGAAAGTGAATTTTGAGAAATTTTATTCAGAGAGATAATTTTCACATGGTCAAGAGGCCCTGCTACAAGGCTGCTGTGAGTTAAGCGCAGATTCCTTTGAACAGAGCAGTGTGGGTCATGGAAGATTGGAAGCTGAATGAGGAGAAATGCAGCTCTTGCTACACTTACATTTTCTTTGCCATAATTTTCATGATTTCTTTAGTGTGGAGAAAAGAAAAACTGTCTTCAGGCCCCAGGGTAAACAGCACACACTCACACTGACTCATGGTATTCAATAGAATTCGGGGGATAAACACACCATTTCCCAGGCGACTTTCCTTTGGTCCCTGGGTCACATGTTGGGAGGGTTTTGGGAAGGCACTGGAGCATGACAGTGGAGTCACAAAAATGGTGGAGATACTTTGATTTATGTGATGCGACTCCTCTCAAGAGAACCAAGCGAATCTTCAGTAGAGTGAATTAACAAGATCCTTCTCTTCAACAGATGTGTTTTATGGAAATCAGAACAGTGGAAATGAGGCAGCAGATGCAGAAACAGAAGTGGAAAATTGTAATTTTTTAGAGACCAACATAGGAATTTAGGGAAAGTATGGGAAAGGCTTTGAATTCAGGGGTGGAAGACACAGCCAAACATCCATAGCTATCTCATTCCTGAATTCTGGTTCTATCCTTCTCAACAGATCCCTAAGTGTCCAGGTAATATTTGAATTAAAGAACCTACCACATTAGGTGGGTTCAACCAATTAGAATTTAAAGATTCTAGTGCTCAGATAAGTTAGCCCAGCTAAGTAATAACCTTTCCAGTTTTCTCCTTTAAAAATATCGGATTCTGCTACATTTTACATCATCACTTTAAATTGCAAGACACCTACATGCATGCCTAGACTTGCAAAAAATATAATTATGTAGAGAGAGTTAGCATTTATTCCAAACCTAGGGGTATTTTATCTTGCACTATTTTGGTTGTATTGCCTTACAGAGTTGAACTCTGGTTTTATAGTCTTTTCTCCTCATTTTTACACCTTAACCTATCGCACAGGATATTTCGACACAGCCTTCTTTTATTTTCTTGTGCAGAGGAACGCAGCAAAAATAGCAAAACTGTGTGTGAGTGAATTGAAGAATGATTTCAGTAGACGTGTGTTCATAGCCTGCTAAGGGCAGAGGCAGAGTGTGTCTGAACACTCAGGGGTGTTCTTCAGGGCATCAGGGACATTGAACAATGTCCATCCTCAACTGCTGTGAGTCTTCAAGACCTGATGTTGCCTGTCACATGGAGGTGCTCAGTTCATGCACAGGCACTGATTTGTGTTGGATTATATGGGACACTCCCTAATTATGTTCCATACAGATGACTCATTATGAGTTTGGATAAGTGTAATTTAACATAAAGACATAAGACTTTCATGTGAATTATTCTGAACACTAAAAGTGCAAATTCATTTCCTTGTGTTCCTTCCCTCAGGACACACAGTGGGGGCTGAGGACTTGGCATTGCAAAGGACTTGGCATTGCAAAGGACTTGGCATTGCAAAGGACTTGGCATTCTTCTCTGCACAGGAGAAAAAACATTCTTTAAAATGGGAACCATAAGAGTTTGTTTGAAACTAATGTGGTTTGTAGAAACTGTTGTGTATAAGCATTTCTAGTTGCTTTTCGTTTTCTTAATAGGAAATTTGGTTCAGGAAGTATTTTATGTGTAAAAATTATTGAATCAGGGGCTCCTGGGTGGCTCAGTCAGTTCAGCGTCTGCCTTTGGCTCAGGTCATGATCTCAGTGTCCTAGGATCAAGTCCTGCCTCAGGGGCTTCCCCCTCAGTGGGGAGCATGCTCCTCCCTTTCCCGTTGCCCCTCCCCCAGCTTGTGCATGTGCGCTCTCTCTCACAGTCTCTCTCTCTGTCAAATAAATACATAAAATCTTAGAACAAACAAACAAAAAACTATGGAACCAGATAGTGTCAGGTATTTACCTCAAAGAAGCAAAGTCTGGTATTTTTTGAAAAGGATAATAATTTGCAAATTCACCTCAACTTGAACTGGTTAAAGAGCCTTCATGACTGACACATGGATGGATCAGATGACAAGTGCAATGATAGCCAACAGCTGAGCCTCCGATTACATGGGCCCCCGTGGAACATGGTAGCTGGTGACCAAATGAGGCAGTAATTACTGCGGTACATTATGAACAAGAAACCATGAATCTTCTATGGTTAGACACTAATATAATACAATAATTAGGTTCTGTCCTTACAAAGGTGCTCATGAGTGGAAGACAACCTGCTAATGATCCAAACTTTGAACTAGGCTATGCTAAAGACAAAAGTGAGAAATTTGGGAGGGATGTAACTGTCTTACAACTTTTACTACTTCCAGAGATACTTCTGTCTACTCTGAATTTGGCTCAGAAAAATTGGTTAGAAGTTGGGCCTGTGCATGGAGTCCTGTCTGGAATTGTGCTGCAGATGACACCACCCACACAGAATACAGCCTATTTTAGAATTCGTAGAACACTACTTGGTGCTTCATAGTTTGGCAGCACAGGGGCTCTGTGTGGATGGTTCATGCTAGAGGCCTTGCCACTTTCTAATACAGCCACGCTGGGTGCTGTGGTACTATTTTCTTTTTGTGCTTTTTTCCTGTGACAGTTGAAAGTGCAAGACAGACTTGTGCTGTCCAGTACAGCAGCCACAGGCCACACGTGGCTCCTGAGCACTTGAAATGTGTCTAGGCCTCTTACAATGTACTGTAAGTGTGAAATACATACCAGATTTTAAAGATTTAGTGTTAAGCAAAGAATGTAAAATTAATAATTTTGTTATATAGAGAAATGATAATATTTTGATTATATGGAATTAAATAAAATATACTATTCAGATTAACTTCATCTATTCTTTTTTACTGTTAGGAAATCTAAAATTGCATATGTGGTTCATGTTTGTGGCTCACATGTTTCTATCAGACAAAGATGCTATAGGCAGATGGTTGTGGAATAATAAGAAAAAAGATGAGAGAATAGCGCTAATAATTTTGGTTGGTCAGATTTTATGTTTTTAAGGGTTAAGGATTTGGAAGACGTTAGTAAGTACAATTAATGAGAAAAGTAAGCTATAATTGAAAGAATGCCAGTAGGATCTAAATTCTATAATATCGATTTATTCCATATGGCCAACAAAGTGTTGAGCTATTGTGAAGGCATTTTGTTATTGTTGTTAGATCAGGAGAAAATGTAAGCCTTTTGTAAGGATAAATGAGAACTAAATCAAGGAAAGTAAAAAGTAAATAGTTTAGGTATACAATCAATTGATGTGATGGAGGGAGTCAGGGTTTTCATTTGTCCCACTTTTGACACATTTCAACCTTTTAAAAAAACACAATCATGAAATAAATAATAAAATACCAGTCACTGATTCACATAAAATTATGCTGTTATTACTTTGTATAAAACATCTTCTCTCTGTCAAAAACCAAATTCAATCCACCAAGAAAAAAAGGAGAAAGATGAGTTTATTGCAAAGGTTTTGATCCATAAAATGGGAAACTCAGTTCTACAGGAGCAGAGAGTTCTGAGTTGCTCACAGACCAAAGAGTTTTTATGGGGTAAATATGGAGGTTACCGGTTGCCTACTGGTCTTCTTCCTTGTGAGGAACAAGGAAGCTCAGAGATGGCAAGAGCAGACTTGGCATTTGGGGATTGGCTGGTGTTCTCTGCTGATTTATGAGAAGAGCTCTCAGTTCCTGCAACTAACTTTAAATAAGGTTAAGTTTCATTTTCTTTAGTGAATCTGCACCGCCAGCTCCACTATATCCCCAACCTGTATGCCTCCATTTAGTTTGATTCTTTGCCTCTGAAATGACTCCTTTAAAGAGAGCTCTTCCACTTCTTATAAGCCACTAATACCATCATGAGGGTCCTATCTCATTACTTAATCTAACTCTGATTACCTCCTAAAGGCCCATCTTCAAATAGTGTCATATTGAGGGCTAGGGCTTCATTCACATTTGGGAGACCTACAAACATTCAGTCCACAAATTGCTGAATTACTTCTTTTAATCCCACACCCTAGGATAGGTATTTTTATTATTTTTTAAGGATTTTATTTAGTTATGAGCGACACAGAGAGAGGCAGAGACATAGGCAGAGGGAGAAGCAGGCTCCCTGTTCCAATCAAGAAACCCTGGGATCATGACCTGAGCTGAAGGCAGACACTCAACCACTGAGTCACCCAGGAGTCCCTTATTATTGTTTTTGAGATAAATATTATTTTGATCCATTTCACAAATGGAGCAATTAGCACAGGGAGGTTATGTAATACATTTAGGGCCATAGAGCTAGTAAGTGGCAGGACCTAAGTTCAAATCCAGGCAGTATGGACCTATAGCCTAGGCTCCTAACCACTTTGCTATGTCACCTCACTGTATTGAAAAGAATTGGGGACGCCTGGGGGGCTTAGCAGTTGAGCGTCTGCCTTCGGCCCAGAGTGTAATCCTGGGGTCTCGGGATCGAGTCCCGCATCAGGCTCCCTGCATGGAGCCTACTTCTCTCTCTGCTTCTTTCTCTGCCTCTCTAAAAAAAAAAAAAAAAAAAAAGAATCATAAGAAAACAAAATAATGTGGACAATTCAGACTCCTGTGTCTACAAGAGCTTCCCAGTAGACTTACACTTCCTGTACATCCTCCACTCAACCCAAACATAATGGAGACATTTAGAAGAAAAGTCTTAACCTATATTTTCCCCAGTTACCCAAATGTTACAGTATCATTTGGGAACTACATATAGCTTAAATGAGAATATAGAGATTCCTCCCATAATAAGTTCTGTAAAAGACCCGTTAAAATGGATAATTCCATGTGTCTGACATGTATTTGTCATTTTGAGACGTCTTATTACTCTTCGTCTAGCTCTGAATTCTTTTTGTTATTCTGGCATTGACGTCATCAGAATGAAGGATAATTGAAGAAATGAAAATGTGGAATAATAGTGTAGTAGTTCATATAGTGAAATACACTGATTTTTAATAGTATGAGTTATATAACCTGCATGAGATAAACTTAGAGATTTCAGATTGCAATGTTTTATATCTCTTAGGAGGAAGTTTGTTATAGTGTTCATACATCTGACAACTATTTGTTGGGTTTGACTATGTGTGCCAGGCGCTATTTGGGTGCCAGAGGTGTTTAGTAGAAACAAAAGTTCATATTTTGGTGGAGGGAGAGTGGGCGTTACAGACGACACACATGTCAGCGAAAAAATCAACAAGAAAAAAATAGGATAGTCATCAGTCCTGCACAAAGAATTAAGCTAGGATGTGAGAGTGAATTACTGGCAGCTGCTTGAGAGATGGTGGTTAGGGGACCTGTCTGAAGTGGTGACGAGGAGCTAAGATCTGCCTGACAAGAAGGGTCAGTCAGGCAGAGAAGCAGAAGACCTGGAGTGTCCTGAGGAGCAGGTGGTGGGAAGGCCCTGGAGAGCCCATGTTCTGGGGCTCTTCTGGCATATTCTGGAGAAGAAAGAAGGTTCTGTGTGCTCAGCTTGAGATGAGCCCAGAGGCAGGCAGGAGGCCACAGGCAATTTGCGTGGGGCTTTGTAAGCTGCGAGACAGGACTTCTCCCAGGGCCCTGTGACTGCAGGAGGGGGAGGCATGACCTGGTGTGCGCTTGAAAAGAGGCGGGCACTCTGACGTTGTCACCCCCCTACGGTTCCTTTAGTCTTTCTTCATGACCCCTGAGAGCCTCAGACATCAGGCCTTTGTCTAGTCTCAGCAGAAGGAACACGAAGCCCAGAGGACTGGAGGGCATCTGCCAACTGAGGCATGCACAACTTAAGGAGCTTTTTTTTTTCAGAAACATCACCTGAAAACTTCTTGCAGTTCATTGGCCAATGCAGTGTATGTGGCCAACACTACCTTGCAGGGAAGACTATTTCTGAGTTTTGACCCAGACACACCAGTGCCTCCCTGGAGACTCCAGTCAGTGGCTCATCCCTTCTCGCCTGAACAATAATAATAACAACGATAAAGGCAATCATGATAAATAGTCACTTCCTTATGGTGAGCTTGGAGGTTTGAAGGAGGTGATGTAAGTAGAACATTTAACACAATGAATGCCCAGAACATAGGAGAATAAATGCCGTGTATTAGAATGTAAGCTCCATGAAGGTAGGAATCAGGCCCATCTCCTGCAGGTGTTCAGGAAACACTTGTTCGATACCGAATGAATAAATGCAGGAGGTAAACTATCATGGCGTGTGGAGGGTAAGACCATGGTTGCACTGCAGTCAGCAGAGTGTATATGTTTGTGTTAAAAATAAGTACATGAGGGAAAAAACACCCAGCAGAGTGTTTTTCAAACATATAATTAACTGAGCCCAGATTAGGCTCTCATGCATTCTCTGGATTTTTTGGAAGAAATTTCATTGCTGGTAATGTTGTCCCTGGAGTATTTCCAAGATTCAAAAATATCAATTTGTTTCAAATGATGTTTAGTGAAGACAGGGTAATGCAAAAGAGGAAAGAATTTAACTGTTAAAATTCAAGGGTTCTTAGTGCAAAAACAAAACAAAACCAAAAACCAAAAAAAAAAAAAAAAAAAAAAAACCCACCCCAAACCCCAAAAAAACTATGTACAAATTTAGATTTTTCATTCTAGGGGAATAATTTACAATTAACTGAGGGAAAAAAGAAAAAAGAAAAACCCTGACCATTGTCCTCTTTAACCTGAATCATGTTGCGGAGAAGTAGATTTTTTTTCTTAAGTAATATACCGATAGCTCTTAAATTATTAAGCTACTTTTACGAGGCCTTAATGGTTTGATTTTTTCCTGTGTTGAGTAGCTATGCAGAAAGGGCTGCGAGCCGTTTGCTTGCTTTTCTTCATGTAAGTCAAAATATAAAGCCCTCTTCTTGTCTGGTCTCGCTTTTCTTTTCTTTTTTTTTTAAGTGTCATGTTATTGCACATTCATTTTACACAAGCAAAAATGATAGTCACAGGCCGATTTTGAAACCATTAACTTTCTAAAGCCCAAAGCAGAGGAGCAGAGGTGTCAGCCTTCCCGTCTTGGTGGCAGAAGTCATCGAGGAAGGCAGGGAACTCATGAGGATGCATGGGAAGGTCGTGCGAAGGAGCTTCGGCCCCATGTGGCGACCCTGGGGAGCTGTTGAAGGATTTCGAGCAGAGGTGTAACGTGGGCAGGGTTTGAGGTTAGAAATCGAATCCCGAATGCAGGAAATCAGGGGTAAGTAGATTGAGAAAGTCACATGGCATGACGCAGGCACAGGGGACAGAGTATGGAACTGGTCGAGCCAGTGCCTTTCTGACTTAGGGCACCCACAGTGTAGACACGGGTGAGCAGATCCTTCACGACTTACACTCGAGAGTAGAATCAACTGGACTGAATGGGAAACGGAGATGCAGACAGTCAGAAAGAGGAGGACACAGGGAGGGCTCCGGTCTCTGCAGAGGACAGTCAGGTGGAGCCATTCACCTGGATAACGACCTTTCACGGGGGAGAGGGAAGGATTTGAGAAAGGGTGACCTGGTCTGTCAGCTGTTCCCAGGAGCTGGGCCTCTGTCCTGCAATTAATGGGAAACACAGAAAGGTCGTTAATGGGGAGCCATAGGGCAGCATCGTGCTGGTGGCAGTTAAGCAGGCTGGAGCGTGGGGGGTCTGGCTGGAAAGCGGGAGACTAATTAGGAAATTCTTACAATCACTTGCTGAGAGATAATGAGAGTGTTGACCAAGATAGCAGCGGTGGGAGAGGATGTGAGGACAGAGTGGAGATATATTTGGAATTAGTTAAATATGAGGGCAGAAGGGGAGTCAGCAGGCCAGCGTGATGCCCAGGGCCCTTCCCGGGGCGACTGGATGAAAACATCCCAACGGTGACAACCAGGAGAGATAACGGAGGAAGAAAGGGAGAAAGAGGGACAATAGGGCCAAATGATTGGGGAGAAATTTGGAAAGAGAGTGTTGTGGGGAGCACCGAGGTTGTCGAGTTTCCAGAAGCGGTCAGTGGTGCTAAATGCTCCTAGTGGTCAAGCAGATTAGGAACTAAGAATTTTCCCCCTGGTTTAACAACCAGAACAATTTCTGGGTGAACGCGGTTTCGTGGGGTGGTGTGGACAGAAACCAGACTGCTGTGGGGGGAGGCCGAGGGGAGGAAGTGGTAGTAATAGTCTAGACGCCTTCTTCACGGAGCTCAGAAAATAATAAAAACGAGCGAAAGACAGAAAATGAGGCTACAGAATAAATCCAGTTTCTTTGTTTCCTTGACTGGGTGGTAGGTTATCTATTTGTGAATCTCTCTTCCTCTGTAAATTAAATCATTTTATCTAACGGTGTGAACAATTTTCCGTAGTAAAAAGTGGGACAAAAAATATTATTAAATACTATCCTATGTTATACAGGGAATACTTTTCAACAGTAAAAGGTGGATCATGAAAACAGTAATATTAATACCAAACATATTATTGTTTTACTTTTTAGACTATATCATTCAAATATTATTTTGTCAAAAAATTTTTTTTAAGAATAAAATCCTTAAGAAGAGGAAGTCCTCCCCCACTGCTTATATTTTCCATATGTTATTTATTTTTTAGCAATAGGATAATTATTTCCAGATTCCTCTTTAACCTCCGAAGGCCTCTGGAATGTTTACTTTACTTGGGCTTTTGTCTTATTGTTGTGGTGCTAAGCATTTCTTTAGAGCGGCATTTTGGATACCGGGGATTAGCATTCGTGAAACAGGAGAGCCCTCTCATCAAGAAAACCAAATCCCTAACAACTGCGTGGCTTAATAAAACAAAAATGTGTTCCCCCTTGTTTAAAAACAGGGAGTATAGCATAGATGCTAGAATTAATGACGCTCCTCACATTTATATTCTTAACTGCCTTCGGATGCTTTCCCTAATCCGTTCATTCATTCATTCCCTAATTCTCATTTTGGGTCTACGCGGGCTGGGTATCTGATGCTAAAGGGCGCATCAGACAACATACACAAAAATCCCTTCCCTTCGCACCTTCCAGAATCTCTGGATCACAAAGTAGAGCTCTAGCTGCGGGTCCCGTGTGGATGCCCCCATGCCTGTGCCCTCCCCGCCCCCCGCCACGGGGGGCCTCTGGTCCCCTCATCTCCGCCCTCCCACACTGACCCGGGCGCCTGTCCCCGGGGGTCAGTCGGAGGGGAGAGGCTTGGTGAAGCGGGTGCACGTTGAGGAGCCACTGTGGAGCATCAAGGCAACGCCCCGTGGGGTGAGGCGAGGAGGGGTGTCTGTGTGTCTGTGTGTCTGTGCTCTGGCCCACCTGGAAGTGTTTGCTCTCTTCCTCCATCTGCTTGGAAAATTGCAGTGGAAGAGGCTGGGGATTGTCCTGACTTTCATGCCTCTCACTGGGGAATCTCTGGTTCCCTACCCTCCCAGCGACTGGAGGACCAGTCCTTTCAGATGATGGTGTTTTGCAATTTCTGCAATTTTTCAAGGTTTTGAAGGGAGAGGAAAAGCAAAGCGTAAATTAAAAGTGGGGAAGACCTGGAGAAAGAGGAGAAAACACCAAGTAAGGCAAGAGTGGAAACAAGAGAAATGGGAGGGACACCTGGGCCCCCACCCCCCCATCACCCCACACACCCCCACCCCACCCTCATCATCCCCCCCCACCCCCGCTCCAGCAGGACGCCTTCCAGGCACCTGTCTCCTCCCCCTGACGCTGCTGGGAGGGACACCTGAGCCCACCCCCTTGCTCCAGTAGGACACCTTCCACCTTCCTTCCGGGACCTGTCCCTCCCCCGACCCTGCTGGGAGGGTCACCTGGGCCCACCCCCCTGCTCCAGCAGAACGCCTCCTGGGGACCTGCCCCCTCCCTGCCAACCGACTTCCAGTACTTCTGCCCGAGTCACCTCCCTTCATCCAGATGCCCACCTTGCTCTGCCCAAGGTGGACACAGGTGTCAGGACAGAACTGCTCTGAAGCAGATGAGAAAGGAAAGAGCAGAAAGGGGGGAAGAAGGAGGAAAAGAGGAAGCTCAGCTACTTTTTTAAGACTCTCACGTAAAGTGAGTCCTGCCCTTGAAACTTCACATTGTAGAGTTATTTGTTAAGCTCCAAGAGCTGCAGTCAGAAAGATCCAGAATCGAGCTCACTCTTTGCCACTTAGCACACTTATGCCCTTGAGTAAAACCCCTTCTCCTTCCAACCTCACCATCAGTTTAAATATATACATAATTGTAATAGGTCACATTTTTTGGATGAAATGGACAGGAAGACCAGACCTAACTGGTTTCCTCAGGAAAGGTGCATTTTTTGGCTTCTGGAACTGGAACATGGGAAAGAAAAATGTGTCAGGATGGACAGGACCCAAGCCCCGGATCCTCCCCAGGGTTTTTGGTTCATTTTCTGTGTTTTGTGCGTTGGCTTCCTTCTCTCCGACTGCAGCTGGACTTTCCCCGTGAGGAGGGGGACAGGGCACTGCCATCCTGGGACTAGCAACCCATCAGCCCTGACACCAGAAGCGGTTTTTGCCTATTAGGAGCAGCCAAGGGGGGAAAAAAACAAACAAACAAACCTGGAGATGAATGCAGATTTTGGCTACTTTGGGCCACTTACTCGCACATTAATCCCTGTGGCCGAGTATGGGTGTCAAGTTTAGGTGCATGTCTTGTCTCCTGTGGCCAGCCCCAGGGCGTCAGCTGCGGAGCCTTGCCAGGCAAACTGAGACAATACTACCTACCTCAGTTTCCATCAGGTTTAAGGTGGATTGTAAAAGTGCAGCCAGTAAATTTTTAAAAAATGGGATTCAACAGAAAGCAATCATAGGGCAACTCTGTTCCTTCTCCCAGGGCCCTTGAAATTCCTCTTGGTCTAGTTTTTCTATTTTCTCTATCCTTGGGTTAGAGTTAGGTAGGTTGGAGAATTTCTTTGGTTCATTTCAATCATGAGAAAAATCCCATTTTAGTAGTTAAAAGTGGACATTCTAGCATAGTGTCATATGGAAGTCCAGAATTTGGGGCGAATTTCATCAAACCCCCAAGATGTACAGATGGTTTGTTTTCTCTTTCTCAGATTTCTTCTTCTTACCTACTAGCTATTTGTCTTAGTTCATTCAAGGCTGTTAGAACAAAAATATCATCGTCTGCGTGGCTTAAACCACAAACGTTAGTTTCTCAGTTACCGAGGACGGTGAATCTGAGATCAAGGTACTAGCAGGTTGGGTGTCTGACGAGAGCTGGCTTCCTCATTCACAGACGTTGTCTTCTGCGTCCTCACGTGTCCGAGGGATGAGGGAGCTTTCTGGGGTCTTTATTATGAGATCACTAATCCCATTCTTGGGGGGCTGGTTTTGAGTCAGATAACCTCCTCACTTCCAAGGACCTCACCCCCTGAGAGCATCACATGGGCATCACACTGGGGTTAGGATTTCCGCGTGAAGTTTGGAGGCACACAAACGTTCAGGTTCCGTGGTATCTAATCTCTGAGTTGTGCCCAAGGGGAAAGACGGTTAAGGCCAAGGGGCGGTGCGCCTGGCCCTGTTGTAACCTGGCCCATCCCATCGCTGAGCAATGTGCAGTGCCATGTCAGGGGCGTGCAGGGTGTCAAAACGGGGTCTCATGAGACGTTTGCACATTCCTTAGACACCCTCTGCAGGAAACTTCCAGGTGCAGTACTGTCCATTGAGGGAGGGCCTTCTCTGGCCGTCAGTCACGTCCACATTTCATCGCAGGAGCAGGCCTTTGGGTGAAACACCACTCCTGCCAACGGCCTTCTCCAGGGAGGGCTCGTTCCTGATGCTCATCCTTGGAGGGGCCGTTTCCTTCATCACAGCCCTGTGTTTCTCTTTGTTGGGCAGCCTGGGACCATATCGCCTGTGTGCATCCCCTAACCTCCAGGGCGCACACGCCAAGTGCCATGGCAGGCCTTCTGCCAGTGGCCTCAGGGGCAGCAGTGCAGAGGAGACAGACGTGGCACAGAACTCCCCTGGGTCAGCCCCTGTGGGTGATGTGGTGGTGGGTGACCCCACGGGGACAGAGCAGCTCGCACCCACTCTTAGCTCTGGGTTAAGAACATCGCACGATAGGGTGTGGGAGCACTTGTCTATTGTAGCGTCCCCACCTTTAGGGCTTCTGGCTCAACATCCTCTTACAGGTGCAGAGCTCAGGGCAGGACCTCCTCAAATTCTGTGCCCTGCCAGCCTCTGCGACCTCATCCCCCTCCTGCCCTGGTCAGTAAAGTACCTGGTATTCCACGAATGCTGCCCACGTGATCATTGTGTGCACTTGACCACTGTTACTGTTGTTCCTGCTCAGAGAAGAAGAGGTGACATTTTCTCATCTGGCTCGCATCACCACTTGTAGGCTTTCCGAGATCTCCTTTTTTTTTTTTTTTTTTTAAGATTTTATTTATTCACGAGAGACACAGAGAGAGAGGCAGAGACACAGGCAGAGGGAGAAGCAAGCTCCCCACAGGGAGCCCAATGTGGGACTCGATCCCCTAACCGAGATCATGCCCTGAGCCAAAGGCAGACGCTCAACCACTGAGCCACCCAAGTGTCTTTTTTTTTTTTTTTTTTTTTTTAAGATTTTATTTGGAGATCTCCTTTTGGAGGCTCAGTGATTGTTTTCTCTATCGGTCCTGTTCTGGGTGCACCAGCCGACCCAGGGCAGCTCTGAACATAGGCACCATCATTAGGAGCATGAAGTTGGTTGTCACAGGGAACCGAATGTGCGTCCAGCTGCAAGAACTGTTCCTTGGGACCTTATATAACTTACTCTACCCTTGGGAGTTTCAGTTTCCTTGGATCGAAGATGAGGACAGCAGAAAACTTTCTCATTGCTGTTAGACAATTAAAGGACACAAAGTATGTGCCGTGCTCGGTATATGGTTCACGTTCCATGGTGGATGGCCTTAGGGTCTGTGACTGAGTCTTTGGGTTCCTTTGTGCCCTCCTGCCCTGTGGACGCTGCTCCTTTGGGTTGAAATGGTTTACTCTCCTTCTCCACTCACGAGCATTTTACCTGTCTGGCAAGCACACCTCCAGTATGGGCCCATTTGTCTCTTCTGTGCTTCCATGGAGCGTTTTATATACCTACTCTAAGTTATTCTCAAATTTACGAGCGTTCTTAGCAGAGGAACTGATTTCTTTATTTTTTGTAAAATCATATGGGAACACGTGAGCATTTAATAAGGTTTGTGGAAGAAAGAAAGACTATATATAAATATAAATATATAAAAAGTATTTCTAAATCTCTAAGTCTTAAATTATATCAGATATATAGCAATGAAATGTGTCTTTTTTCCATCACTGCTCACTGTTAACTCTCACAGCACTGTTTCATGTCTCTTCTGGAGCTTTATACTCTATCTTTGTTATAATAGACACTTTTACTTTTTATTTTATTTTTTAATAGACACTTTTATATAATTTTCTGTCTTTAAGTTACTATACTGTATTTTGAGGAGGGCTTCTCAATTTTATTCATATTGTTTTTTTTAAATGAACCATAGTATGTACTTAATAAATATCTTTCTTTTTTAATATTTTATTTATTTGAGAGAGAGAGAGAGAGAGAACATGAGCAGGGGAAGGGCAGAGGAACAAGCAGACTCCCTGTTGAGTGTGGAGCCCAATGTAGGGCTTGATCCCAGGACCCTGAGATCATGACCTGATGCTTAACTCACTGAGCTACTGAGGCACCCCATAAACATTTTGCTAGTAAAGATGTGTATAAAATGTAGGTTTGGGCACCATTTATTGCCAGATCTTTTGCAAATTAGCAATGATTCATAATAGATATCTTGCAAATAATTGTTCCTTTAACATACATGGAAGAGACATCAGCTTATACTTTTTTTTTGGACAAATTATATTATGAATGGAAAAGTATGTACGTACTGGTCTCACTTCAGAAATGTGTACAACTAGGAATGGAGAGGTTAGCTGAGGTGCTCAGAGTAAATTAGCTGTGTCATCAGTTCATAAGGAGTCAACTGACTAAATATTTCTTTCTCTTAATTGATGAATTTAAGTACAAGGATGAGTTTTAAAATCCCCGTAAATAGGCCTCATATTTTTTGTGATGCTTTGCACAATTTACATCTTTCATCATTTTTATTTCACTCATTTTCATTGATCATTTGTAGCTTATTTTTATGTAAGAATCCAGATTCAGTTTTGAATCTGTGCTCTGTTGGTATGGGTTGGGCACGTTACTGTCTGTGTCTTAGGTTTATCTACACAAATTAGAGCATGTTTGTTGAGTTAGCCCAGTAGTTCCCAAGCTTATGTGAGTATGGTGCCTGCTTTCTCCAAATCACATACCAACCCTCCATGAAGCTAGCCTCTGGAGAATACGCCTCTGGAGCATTTGAGAACATCAAACCAGTGGATTAAGTCAATGAAGTGAAAGTAAGAAGTAAAATTGTGGGAATGACAAATGAAGTGGCCGTTGTTTCCAGACAGCCTGTACCGCTAAATTATCCAAAGAGAACCAGTTAAAAGAATAAATGATATTGTTACCTGAAAGGCAAATATATAAAAACTGTTACTTTTAAGTGTTTATATATTTTTTTCAAGATTTATTTATTTATTTTAGAGAAAGAGAGAGCGCTTGTGCACAAGAGAGTACAGGGTTAGGGGGGCCATAAGGGTAGAGGGAGAGAGAGGATCTCAAGCAGACTCCCTGCTGAGCACAGAGCCCAAGGTGGGGCTTGATCCCACGACCCTGAAATCACAGCCTGAGCCAAAATCAAGAGCTGGCCACTTAACCAATTGAGCCACCCAGACACCTCTTGCTTTTAAGTAAGATTTAAAATACTTTTTAAGTATTTAGAAAGTATAATACAGATATGCCATTTACAGTAGTAACACATATTTTAACATGCAGAAATTTTTAATTTTAATGACATTTTCATTAGATTTCAAATGCTTTTCTTATAGGAAATGCTGATGAAGATAATCATTATTGCTAAGTCCTTTTTATGTGTCAGTCACATGCATTTAAGCATCTTACATACAGCAACCCTAATAATAACCCCTTGAGAAAGTACTATTACTGTATTTTCCTTAAAGATAAAGAAGCTGAGACACAGAAATTATACAATGTGTTCCAGATTATATAATTTTTTTAAGATTTTTTTTTTATTTATTCATAAAGACAGAGAGAGAGAGGGGCAGAGACCCAGGCAGAGGGAGAAGCAGGCTTCATACAGGAAGCCCGACGTGGGACTTGATCCCAGGTCTCCAGGATCACACCCCAGGCTGAAGGTGGCGCTAAACAGCAGCGCCACAGGGGCTGCCCCCAGATTATATAATTAATAAGTGGGGCTGCCAAGATGTGAGCTCAAGCAGGCTGGCTTTGCTTAGACTGATCTTCACTTTACTCACAGTGGCAAACTGGGAAACAAATTCTACAGTATTTTTAAAGGAGCAGGAAGGAGAGACCTACTTTATCAATGAGATACATAAACATATTAGAAAGCATCAGTATGGGGATCCCTGGGTGGCTCGGTGGTTTAGTGCCGCCTTCAGCCCAGGGGTGTGATCCTGGAGGCCCCGGGATCGAGTCCCACGTCGGGGTCCCTGCATGAAGCCTGCTTCTCCCTCTGCCTGTGTCTCTACCTCGATCTCTCTCTCTCTCTCTCTCTCTCTCTCTGTCTCTTATGAATAAATAAATCTTAAAAAAAAAAAGAAAGCCTCAGTATGTAGATTTATGTCACATGCCAGCCTATAAAGCTCAGACGGAATGAGGATTAAATGGGAAAAACTTAACAATCAAACATGCAGAAATAGAAGTGATGCCACCCCTGTTTGGGTAAGACTCCCTAATTCTAAACGCAGTTAATTAATACAATAAATATTGACGGAGTGTCTGTCTGCCAGGCCTCCTGCTAAGACATTATGGGTTTAAGGATGAGCAGTCGAGAAAGGCAGGGACAGTAACCCAAAGGGATACTGATTCAATACTGACGTTAAGACTGCAGATTTACTGCTCAGCTGCTCTGTAGGGTGTTGGTTAGAGTATCTGACCTGCACCACGTCCCCGAGGAAGGCACGATGGAGCTGAGGTATAAAGGTTTGAAGGGTGGGCTCGAGGTGACCAGTGGGGAGGAGAGACGAGGAGATGTGGAGGGGGATGTTTCAGGAAAGGGGGCACCGTCCATTAGGCTGTGGGAAGTGGTGCGAAGAGGCTCACAGGCCACAGTACATCACGAGGAGAGGGAAGTGAGATGCCTCTGGGTGAATGTTTTGAGTATAGAAGAATAGAAGGTTTCAAGTATGTTAAAGTATAAAATTTCTGCCTGTTAAAACCAGAGTACAAATAAATTGGGAAAGAAGAAAATATTTACTACAATGGTCTCATAAATAATGTGTGGAAATTATCTAAGATATGAACCCAACTCTGCTTATAAATGGACCGAGGACATGAACAGACAACTGGCCAGAGAGGAAAACTACAAATATAATGAATATGGAAGCCATTTAATCTGTTTTCAGTGGAGGGATACATCAAATATTCAGAAACTTAGTAATGGGAGTATTAATCGGTGCAGGTAACAGTGAATGGGGTGTTTATAGGAGATGGAGTCTCTTTTCAGAAAGCATTTCGACAGCAAGTACCACAATGCTTAAATAATGTTAACATAGTTTGACCTTGTGATTCTAAGTCATATGTCAACCAACCCATCTGTCACCTGTTCATCAAATCTCACTGGGCAGCTACTCTGAGTCCAGACACTAAGGACAAAATTTCTGTTACAGGAAGGAATGGAATGATAGGTAGGATTAGACTACGGGAAGGGGCCTTTCGACAAATATATTACTTTTCACAAGGTGACACCCCAGTGATCACATGCAGTTTGTAAATAAAATGAGCTGCTGTAAATAAAATGGACACACACACACACACACACACACACTCAAGGGGGGACTTGCAGAGGTTTTCTTATAACTTTATCATCCTACAGACCTAGGTAAAAATGTCTACTGGTAAAAAAAAAAAAAAAACCTAGGAAAACAACATTCAGTTTTATCTAATCATGGGCTCTTGAAAACTGAATTAAACGTCTTACTTTTCCTTTTCTCTGAAAAATATCTTGTATGTGAAGGCAGTCTAACCCAGTTCCTGAAAAACAAAAGAAGTTTCCCATTGTCTGGAGTCAGTGACATGCTTAAGTAGATGGAATGACATTGATGGCAGGACATTGGCTTCAGTTTCCTCTCACTAGAGAATCATAGATTTTAGTCATCTGGGTTTATGGGGTGAAACAAGAGAGAAAGCATCAATCTCTTTTAACAATACTTCCATGTAGAATGATATAGATTTTAAAAGGATATATTTTAAAATATATCTTTGGAGCGCTCTGAGGGACTGTTTGGTTTCTCATAATTTACCTACATCCTCTGCATTCCACCTGACACCCTGGAATTAAGTGAAGTCTGAAGAATGAACTCTACACAGGAAAAAATAGGAAATAGGTTTTCCTTTGTAATGTTCCTCATGCCTGAGCATTCATTTCTCTTAAAGTTGCTGCCGTGTCCAGACACTTACTGCTCCACACGCGGATTATTATAAAACCTTAACTGCTCTTTCTCCATTAACTCTCCCTTACATGATGCCACCAGATTCGTTTTAGAAACATATCACTTTTATTCTCTCACTCTCCTGCTCAAATGTCCTTTATCATCTGCAGGATCAAGTTTTGATGATCTCAAGACATCCTAGTTTCTTCCCTTTCCACCTGAACCTAACTCCCTTGACCTGTCTCCCACTGTTCACCAGCACAAATCTTGACTCCATATGCTTATCTCAGGTCCCACATGAGTTCTGACGTCGTACCTTTGGTATATTTCTATTCTTTATGGTATGTTTTCTATTGCTGTTGCAACAGATCACCACAAAATTAGTTGGCTTAACACAATACAAATGTATTGTCTTACAGTTTGGGAGATTAGAAGTTGACATGAGAGTCTCACTGGTCTAAAATCAAGGTGTCATAGAGACTGCTCTCCTAGGTGCTCTCGAGGAAAGTCCATTTCTTGCCTTTTCCAATTTCAAGAGACTGCCTGCATCCCATGGCTCCTGGCTCCTTCCATCTTCAAAGCCAGCAGTGGCAGATGGAGTCTTTCTTCCTCCTCACTGTTCTGACTATGACTCATTGATGGCCTCCCTCTCCCTCATTGATGGTTACAAATGCCCCCCCCCAACAATGGAAGATAATCTAATTTCAAGATCAGATGATTAGCAACCTTGATGTCTTCTGCTCCATTAATTCCCCATTTGCCATATAAGGTATCAGACTCAGATTCCCAGAGGCCATCTGTTTTCTCTTCATTTGTTACCTATGGCTACTCACTTATTCCTCAGGGCCTGGTACAGGAAGCCTCCCCAGATTATGGTCAACCATGACAATTTCCCCCTTCTCTGAAGGGAGAGGAGAGCCAAGAGAAGCCTCCTTGTCTCCTGTCACCTGGATCATCTCAAATAATAGGGGTGAGTCTGCCCATGACATCTGTATAGTGAAACCGTGATCCTAGTGTACATTGTGTAGATGCAATGAGTGTATACTTTCTTGCTGCTTTTTGTTGTTCATCTTAAGACCTCAATTTTCTCATTTCCGTAGGAAAGTAGGTTGCAGGGTTTGGCATATCATGATTCAGTGTGTTCTATGGATAAAGAATTGTAGAAGTTGTGGATAACAGCCTGAGTCTGACCCCTCCTAGAATGAGCTTTATGTATTATCACTGTTGCTGGATGTGCAGTGTCAAGTCCTAAACGTGTTTATCCTAAGGACATAATAGAGATGTGAGTGAAGATTTTTATGCAAAGAGATTCATTGTAGCTGTGGCTCCTAAATCAGAAACTAAATAGGGGATACTTAAATTCGGATAGATAAATATGATAAAACATTATGTAGGCATTAAAAATATGTTTTTAAAGATTATCTAAAAATAGAAAAAGTGATTGTATATATTTCAAGGAAAAAGAATGATACAAAACTTTGTGTGTATATATTTATATTTATATTTTATTTACATACTTACTTCTTGTTTACATATATTTCAAATCAAAGAAAGTTTATGTGAAATTAAAAGGACCTGGAAACAAAAATACTAAAATAGTAAAAGGGGTAATAACCAAGGGTAACATTATAAATGGCTTTTAAATATTTTTTATACCTTTTCTTATTTTCCACATTCCTTCTAAATTAAACATAATTTTTAGCTTTTGATAAATTATAACTTTGATGTATAATTGAACTACATGCTATTTATTCTTTTTCTTCATAATCACAGTGGTTAACCTTTAGAATAAATAAGTTTATTTAACATTTACTGGATGTTTGCTCGGCTCCAGACACCACACTGGGTACCAAGTATAAGTCAGAGCCCATGTCTTTTAGGAGCTCATCCTTTGCAAGGTAGTTGGACAAGTGAGTTAGTCAGCTGGGGCTGCCGTGAGAGATCACAGGCTGGGGGACGTGAACAACAGAAATTTGTTTTCTCACAGTTCTGGAGGCTGGAAGTCTGAGGTCAGGGTGTCAGCATGGTTGGTTTCTCCCAAGGCCTCTGTCTTTGGTGTGCAGATGGCCACTTTCTCACTATGTCCTCATGTGGTCGTCCCTCTGTGTGTACACATGTCTGTGTGTCTCTCTCACGTGTCCAGACCACCTTGTCTTATAAGGACACCAGTCAGTTTGGCTCAGGGCCACCCAAACAGCCTCATTTTAACTTAATCAGTTCTCTGAAGGTACTGGAGTATGGCCTTCAACACATAAATTTTGGAGGTGGGGGATGCAATTCAACACATGACGGTAAGTACGTAATAAATCTCAATATTTGCTAATGATGGCAATATTGGTGGTATGTACAGGCACACGACTCTTTTGGGGGGGCAGCAGTTCTTTTTAGGAAGTGGTCAAGGTTGGGTTCATAGAGAAGTAAACATTTGAGAAGAGCTTTGAAAAATCAGTGAGATTTTGCCAGTTTCTAGTTAATAGAAATGTGTCCTATAACTGTAATTGATAATATACATAGCATCAAATATATGAAAAGTGTAATTTTTACAGAAGATCAGAAAGCATGATTTTATTTTATATCACAGAGCATTAGGGTTTAGTGTATTTTGGTCGGGAACCTGATGTCCTTGTGGAGAAACGAGTCAAAGGAACCATTCTCTTGACAGTGCTGACAGTGTCTTTCACTTTTCCTGGATAAAGAATAATATCTGGGTGAAATGAAAAAATAAACATGTCTTGGGAGAAGTAGCTCTTTTCACAACTTGTGCAGCCACGTTTGGCACCAGACTCATAAGTGGGGATGTGGTGGATGCTAGGAACCCGCATTTCTGAAAAGCTCCCAAGAACATTCTGATGGTTGTCCCGGTTTACAGCAAAAGTCAGAGTAGGTCAGAGAGCTATGGGGCCTCCTGCGTGACTGAAGACCCAGTTTCCCCATGATGACTTCCCCATCCTGCAAAATATTTGTTACCTACATTAGGTAGAATTCTAAAACATTGAAAGTTTAGAATGCATTTTCTATATCGTTCTTTATTTATAGGTACTTTCCTGATTAGACTGTAAGCCTCTTGACTGGAGACCCAAATCTTTACATTTGTGTCACACATCCTGTGTCATCCCTTCCCGTGTGCCCTGCCTGGAAATCTGCGCTTGGCCCTGTAGGACAGTCTCTGATGAAGGCAGTGTTTTTATGAAGACTAAGAAATCCTTAGAGTGTCCATAATAGCATCTGTAGCTATCTTCATACTCCTGTAGGTGTTTTTTGGGGTTACACTGTTGATTGAGAACGTTTCTTACTAAGGCATCAGTGGCGTAGTGGATAACATTTCTTACTGCCCTAAGTAGACTCTTATAAACATAACAGGCCAGATTTTCACATATTTCTGTCCCACCTGTTTGGAGTTATACTGCTCCTTTTACCTCTTACAGCTAGCTGCATGTGTCCTTTATTACCTTCCGGGGATACTCTTCCTGACAGGTGTTGCCGTAACACCATATATATTTATTGTAGGAATAAAAAACCCTGTATGTTGATCAAAATTGGGCCACACATGTATGAAGAGTTCATGGAATACCAGACTTCTTCTGACAAAACGGTTGAGAAACAAAGTCTAGGGGGTCTGATGGGCCATTGCATAAAGGTTCCTGTCTAATTAATACCTTGTCACCTCAACAAGGCAGTTATATCTTTGAAGTGTTCAAAGACAGCAAAGAGATACACATATTATCTAATGGTTTATCCCTCAGATGTTTATATTAAATCTCAGAGAATAAGAATTCACCAGTATATTTTATCCCAATTTATTGTGAAATCCCAGTTGAGTGCATTTCTGTATGAATAGGTTCACTGACAGGTCCAACAAATGACCTTTATTTTGGGGCAAATTTCTAATAAGGGAGATCTCGGGAAGTTATATGTTGCTCTGATCAGTAGCTTTACACATACTTGAAAAAATACTCAGGGGATATTAAATGGAATAATTCCAAAATACCAGACTGATTCTATTAGCGTTGGTAGCCATTCTGCTACACTTTTGTCCAATGAATCCCAGTCTCTCAAACTCTCCTCCCTCTTCTTGTTCTTGTTCTTTCTCCCAACCAGGGGATATTTAAACATTTTTCATCTCGCTTCAAACTTTCCGGTGCCTCTGTGTTATGCTTTTTCTCAGCTGGTGATCTTATTTCCACTGAAGCACCCACCACCACCGCTACCCATTCATCTGCATCTATATCACATATTACACCTTCCTTCCTATTGCTATAGATGGACTGTTCATGTTCTCTTTAAAAATTTATTTATTTGAGAGAGAGTGAGAGAGTGGGGGGAGGGGTTAGAGGAAGAAAATCTCAAGCAGACTTCCCGCTGAGTGTGGAGCCCAATGTGGAGCTTGATCCCAGGGCCCCGAGATCATGACCTGAGCCGAATTCAAGGGTTGGGTGCTCAACCAACTGAGCCACTAGGTGCCCCAAACTGCTCATGTTTTGATACAACTTCTCCTGGGGCAGAAGACCTCAGCTCTCCCTCCTCCTTAAGGATATCACAGTGATATATTATCCATTCTTTGTGTGCATCATTGATGTTTCTGCCTCTACAGGATTATAGCCACCAGCTTACAGATTTTTAGTACTTTCTCCCATCTTAGCAAGGCACCCTCTCCTTGATCTAATGTTTACTCCAGCTACCACCACCCATGTCTCTCTCTTCTCTAACAGCTGAGCTCAAATAGCTTGCCTACATGCACTGTCTCTCTCCACACTGGCTTCCCACCTGCACATGAAAATGCTCTAGTGAAGCGGCCAGTCTCTACTGCACCGCTGAAGCAGCTCTTGCCAACACCACAACTGGACTTTGTGTTGCTTGGGTGAAGAGCTCATTTCCATTACTCACGCTACTTGATCTATGAGCAGCCGATAAGCTTTTTCCTAATGATTCACTTCCTTTCCAGAATGCCAGCATCTGCAGATTTTCATCCAACTTCAAGGCTGCTCCATCTCCACCTCTTTTCTGTGGTCTTATTTTATCTGTCTGACCTCTTAAGTTGGATTTCCCCAGGGCCAATTCTTGGACTTCTCCTCCCTAGATTCACTAATTCTTTGGTGAGCTCATGAGTTTCAAGTTATAAATATCAATATGGTGGTGACTTCCAAATGTATATAGCCAGCCAGCATATTTCTTGAACACCAGTCTTATTTCAGCCACGAAAATGGAGATCAGCTAATGCCATTTCTCTGCTCAGACTTTACCCATGATTTTCCATGTCACTCGGAACAAAAACCAAAGACCTCTCAGGGGCCTGGAAGGCCCCACCGGAGCTGATCCCTGCCTTGTTCCCTTCTGGGCTCCCTCTCACTCCCTCAGTCACACCCTTTCTGGTCTTCCTCATGTTCTTTAACCTTGGCCATGGCGCTCCAGCTTCAAGGCATTTGAACTGACTGTCCCTCCAGATGTCCCTGACCTACCGTTCAGTTCTCTTGAAGTCTTTGGTTGAATTTTGCCTCCTGAGTAGGGCCTCCCTGACCACCCTCTTCATCATACCTTCACCACTTTATTACACTCCACTTCCTGTTTTGTTTATCTTCATAGCACCTACGACTTACTGCTGCCTAACATGCCATATATTTTAATTATGTATTTATTGTATGTCTCCATCCAGTAGGACATAGGGTCCATGAGGGCAGAGATTTTTGTCTGTTTTGTTTATTGCTGTCTTCCCAGCACATAACCCTTGGCAAATACTGTATGTTCAATATATTGGCATTTCTCAAAGTTTGGCGCCCAGACCAGCAGCATTAGAATAACCTGAAAATGCCAATTCTTGGACCCTACTGTATTCTCACTGAATTTGAAACTCTGAGGACAGGGCCCAATCATCTGAGCCCTCCCTTCAGGTATTTCTTAATTTCTGCAAATTTTGAGAACAATTGTGATGAATATTTATTGAATGAGAGAAGAAATGAGAAAAGTTTTATTCCTGTACCCTTTTTAAAACCTTCTTTAAACTTTAAACTTTCTTTTTTTTTTAAAGATTTTATTTATTTATTCATGAGAGACATAGAGAGAGAGAGAGAAGTGGAGAAGCAGGCTCCATGCAGGGAGCCGGATGTGGGACTTGATCCCAGAACTCCAGGATCACGTCCCGGGCTGAAGGCAGGCGTTAAACTGCTGAGCCACCCGGGCTACACCTCCTGTTACCCTTTGACAACTACAGCAATCACAACTTTGGTTTAAGATGTCCTACAAATAAATGAGTAAACTCACTTCATAAAATATGTTTTTCTAATATAGTCATAATAAATTTAATAAGAAAAAGTTCTAATTTATAATATAGAAAATAAAAGACCTACACATTATCCTAAGCCATGTATCAAATATATTGAAAACTGGTATACTTAGAGAGTCATAACTGAATCTGTAAAATTAATTTATGGTTTTAATTCAGTTTTAGTTGAAACTTGTGTTAAAAATTAGTTCCAAGAACTTTGCCCTATGATTTAAAACTGTCATGGAACTGTTATGAATCAACTTGCGTCCCTTGGTCTTGTCTTGTTCTTAAACTTTTGACTCTAAATTTCTAGGTTGAACTATGCTATGTCTGTATGTTCCCTGCGTCCAAATAATCATATAACATGTGAGCATCTGTTTTGCACTTGAATCTGGGGATACACATTCTGCCATTAATGAGATGGAGGCAGAGCATCTATTTAGATTTGCAAAATCTCACGTGTTCTGTGATTATGAAGCAAGCTGACACGTCCTCCCTTCTGTCTGTGCATGAAGTTGTGATAACTCTTTCCAGGCAGAGCAAGTGTCTCTGTTAGCCCAGGACAATCTGTGTTTATACCTCATATCCTGATGTAATTATTATCAGCATCCCTCATCTCTAAAAGTGTGATGATACATTCTATGGCCACCCTATATATATATATATATATATATGTCGTTCCACAGTGTATGAAGAATATTGGAAACCAGGGTTCTAAATATCTCTGATATTCACTGGGAATGTCATTAAAACATTCTAGGTGTTAGTCCTTTAAGTACTACAGTGAGGAAGGAAAGCTTTTATATAACGTGTACAAACAAGTATTATATGGCATTATATATTTTACCAAGAATTTCCACTTGTTAACATGGTATTTTACTTGTATTCAGTTTCATTAAGGTGTCTCCCAAATCTGATCCTAAATGTTGGTATCAATTTCCGAAGATGTCATGTTTCTTAGTTTGTATTATCAGGATGATATTGTGATATTACTGCTGCAGACAGAAAAGTGAAAAAGGCAATTACAAACAGATTGCTCTGCTGAATTTCTTTCCTTTAGTGAGTTAACTAATCCTTTCACTTATGTGACATTGTGAAGCTACCGCCTCAGACCCCACACCTGTAAAGAGTGTGGATGTGTGCCGAATCATAACTGGGTGTGACTGGGATTTTGAGTTACGTTCTATGGACTGGTGCTCCCCAGAAATTTTTAGTTTGCATCACGTTTTGGGGCAAAATGAAAACGTAAATAAGATAAATCCACATATCTTACTGAATAAATGCACTAATAGGCTCAAGTGCTTTTCCTTTAAGAACTCAGACCTCAAATGTAAATTGTACATGACTGTGAACCAAGCCTTGCTAGTGTATAACAACCTCTTTGGAATGGTTTTAAAGATTATCTGGCTTTTAAAAATTTCAATTGGTCTTGCACACTAATTTGTAGAGAATTAAAGTTTATTGATGGATCGATGTCATCTCCCCTAGGCTTTGCCATCCATCATAGATCGTTTTAATGGAAGGATACATGTCAGTTGGAAGGAATGAATGTCCTGTCCCTAGAACCATCCATATGGGGTGTTTCAACAGTTACTGCAATTCTGTGATCAATTGTGCAGCTCATCCAGACCACTAGAGTCTTTGTGACATACATGTTTGTTGACTTGATTCGTCCTCATAAATGCATCAGTGCTCTGCGAGGCCTGTCTGACCAGCCTGTTTCTGCTGGCCTTCCTCACAGTTATGCCGACACCCATTCCAGCTGCCGTACCCAGAACCACTGTGCACAGTTCCACATGTGTAACAAAAATGGTTGGCACAAACACACTGACCTTGGCATGACACCCTGTGTGGGCGGTTTGTATACATAATCATGACCACAGCCTGCTTGGCCTGCTTAAGGTCCTATAACAAGTGTGGGTTTGGTTACAGCTTGAAGTCCTGCAGTTCGTAGTCTGAGGTTGACCTTAAAATAGCCAATCCCAACACTTTACTTTTTTTCTGCAATAAATGCTGTCAAAATGGTCTCAATTTTATAGAGTGTATTATTTTTATGGGAAAAAAGTAGTTGTATTGGCCTAATGCTACTCTCTCCAATGAGTTGCTTTGTAACTGGGATGCACTTACTTCTGAGAGCTCTTTTGTTCTGGGCCGGAAGGGATGCCGAGTCCAACGTGACAGCACATCTTCACTGTGTTACTTGGTGGAGAATATATTAAGACAAAAGTATATATTGCAGAATAGCATGCGGAATCCATACATGGTTTTAAAAATACGAGTCTTCCAAAAAAATTAAGTTTTGAGAGCCTGTTTTCAGGCTAAACAGGCAGATACTTCAGGAGCTGAAGTTTCTTCTATTTTGGGTACTAATTATGGGTATTTTGGTGAAAAAGTTTGAAACCAGCAAATCCCAATGTCAGAGATTTTTCCCATCCTATTTAGCAAGTTAGATGCTTCTGAGTGTTGCACTAACTCTAACAGAAAACTAAAGATGGTTCTGTTGCTGCATTGGATCAAATGTCAATGATCTCTAATCTATTAAAAATAGGCTTATTCAGTAATTTACAAAAATTGGTGACTTTATGACCAGCTTATACAGTTGGACTGTTCAGCATTTCAAAAGCAAAAAAGCAAAAATAAGCATACAAAAAAATCCTTGTCACATCCTCCCTTTTTTTCGAACTTCAGTTTTAATCTGTCTTTATGGCACTTGTTTTCCAGGTTGTCTTATATATTTGCTTAGTTTTTCTTAGGAAGGGACTGGGTCACAAACACAGAGAAAAGAATTTTGAACAGAGTGAATGCTAAAAGTCCCATTTTTGAGAATGGATATATTGTGAAATAGAAGCTCCAGCCTTGATTGCTAAGTCTTCACTGATTTAAATATTCAAAGGCCCCTGACTGCTTCACTCTGGAAGAGATCCCGTCTTCAGAGGATAAAGCAGAGTTTTGAGAACTTTAGTTGCAGTTTTCACAACCGTCTGGTATCTCACAGCTGGTCTCTCAGACCACTCCACGTTCACTTATTTAGGGAACTTCCGGATGTGGTTAAAAGAAACACACATTTCATTGTCATTTCTCAAAATACATAGGTGATTTTTCTTCCTCGAGCTTATAAACCCCAGCAGATACAGATGGTTAAACCTCTAAACATACTGCTTCTCTAGCATGTATTTCTTAGAGTGAACCTCGGCCATGCCCATTTTTGTTTTCTGAGTAAAACAATTGGAACATAACATATGTCTCCCCAAACTACTGCCCCTCCCCAAATAAACCAAAGCATTAGATAAAATTGGTAGCACCGAAATTGAGGATATCTAAAAACAGCAACCTGTAACCTTGGGAAATTTTGAGTGATATAAATACAATGGCTGAGAGCATGGTAACCGCACAATTTTTGCCTTAAACTTAGACACTTACTTGCAAGGTTGTTGAGTTGCTCTCCTCTGGCCCATATTAAACTGCTCATGTTTGGGAACAACAGAGTTCACATCCAATGACTTTGTTTGTTTGTTTGTTTTTTCAAATGAATCCATATTGGTAACCAACTTGTAATGTCTGGGTCAGTTCCCAAGCAAACGAGCAAACACACTTTCTGAGCAGTGATAGCAATTCTATACCTGTTTGTTTACAGATTGTCTGGCAATGAGTCAGAAGCCTGTGATTTTTTTTTTTTTTTTTTTTTTTTAAGTATACAAACCTTCTCAGATTGAGTTAGCAATCTGGAATAATTTCCTGTCTGTCTCTCGATCTTTATAATGTGAGAAAAATGCCTTCAGTGCTTTCAGCCTTTCTGGCCGATACGGAAGTAATATCATGCATCTCACAGAGAAAATAATGCCTTCTCAATTCCATTAAATTGTACTGACTTCTCACAAAAACCCTGGTTTTTGGTTACATCATCACCCACAATGCTGCTTGTGCCCAAGGAAGCATGGCTACTCTAATTAGCAGTAAATCAAAGCTCTTTCTCTCTGATGGAACAGGACTGTGAAATTGTAATGGGTGAGCTGTATCAGCAAGCATCAGTGATTAGGAGGACTGGCTGACAAGTCTAGGAAGACTGCCCCGAAGGAAACCCCACCCATTTAAGGAGAGGCCGGGGAGGACATTTTCTGTGGTTTTACTGTTGATCTCTGTTTCCTCACACAAAGTTTATTATAATTGACAATCAGACTGGCACTGCACAGGATGCTTTAATCTAAATATTTGAAGGTGCTTTTTTTTTTCTTCTCTTTTTGTAATCTAATGAAGTAGGATTTTTTAAATCGAATCAACAGAAACATAAGACCATGGTTACAAGCAACAACCAAAAGCATTAAAATAAATAGGGGCAGACTGTGCTCCAACAGAGAACATGAGAAGTTGGAGCACGTTACTCTTAAATGCACACATATATTCAGCAAGAAAGGTACAGTAATTAGCCTGATTTACTTGGCTTGCTTGGCTATAGTTGCCAAATGCACGAGTCAAGCAGTTCTCCGACTAATTTTGTTGGGGGGCTAGCCCCCAAACTACAAAATTGCTTATGTTTTTTTTTTTAATTTTTATTTTTTTAAAGATTTTATTTATTTATTCATGAGAGACAGACAGAGAGAGAGAGAGGCAGACACAGGGAGAGGGAGAAGCAGGCTCCATGCAGGGAGCCCGACGTGGGACTCGATCTCAGGTCTCCAGGATCACACCCCGGGCTGAAGGCGGCACCAAACCACTGAGCCACCTGGGCTGCCCCAAAATTGCTTTTAAAAATACTTTTTTGCAAGGTGCAATCTAGACAAATTGGTTAATGATCAATCAAAAATTGCGAATTATATGCACATATATTGTGAAATGATTACCACAGTAAAATCCAGTAACGCATCCATCCCCTCACATATTTATCATTTTTCTTGGGTGTGAGTGGGAAGAACATTTAAAATCTACTACCTGAGCTGATTTTGAGCATATAATCTGGTATTGCTAACTCTAGTCACCATGTTGTATGCCACATCTTCAGAAATTCTTCACCTTACAGTTGAAAGTTTGTACACTTTGACCAGTAATCTCCCCGTATCCCCCACCCACCCAGCCTCTGGCCCAAAGGAAACAAAATTACTGACCTGCAGAGATACCTACACCACCATTGTTCACATTGGCCAACCTAAGGCTGTTGATGGAGGAGGAATGGATAAAGGAAAAGTGAGCTAGATATATCTATAGGTCTATATCTGTATCTGTTGCACATAGAAGGAAATATTAATCAGCCATAAAAAAGGAAAGCCTCCCCATTTGCAACAGCATGGATAAAACGTGAGGACATTATGCTGAGTGAAACCAGTCAGGGCAATGTACTTATAAAAGTGGAATCTTATAATCTTATAAGAATTTTTTTTCTTATAAGCATTTTCAAAGTGTCCCAGTGACCTCTGGTCTCTATGCGGTGCTTACACCTCTATGTCCCTTCCTTTTACTTGCCCATGTGTTTTCTAAGCTCAGCCACCCTTCTCCCTCTTCCTCAAAGTCACCAGAATTATTCCTGCCTTAGAGCACTTGTACTTGCCTCTCTGGAATTCCTTTCCCCACCAGATCTTCACGTGGCTCTGTTCTTCTTGATATTTAGGGTTCAGCTCAGATGTCAGTGCTTCAGAAAGAACTCCTGCAAGGCACCCACCAAGTTACACTGTCTCACATTAGCCTCTTTTCTTCGTAACCTTCTTTAAAAATTTATTGAAGTGTTTGTATGCTTGCTTACCATCTCAACTATTAGGAGAAGTTCCATATTCCAGAACCTCTATTTTTTTTTTTACACCATCCTCATCCCTCAAGCAGTGTCTAGCAGCACATCCTAGACACATAATAAATTTGCTCATTTTAGAAACTCTTTATTAAGCACTTACTATGTCCCAGGCTCTGCTCTAGGCAGTAAGGGTAAAGAGATGAACACAGCAGATGAAATCTCTAAACAAAGTACATTCTTAAGTACCCGCAGGACAGGTTCTAGATGAACTCAATTCTTACAGGGAATGTTCCTTTTCAATGGTGTTGAGGTCCTGCAACTACAAGCAAACAATCTACGGTGAGTTGAGAATGTTTGGGCCTGCAGCCCAACCTGCTGGGAGGGCTGCGAAGGGAGGAATGCCTGACCTCACAGAACCTAAACCCCGGCTCTGGCTCTACCAACACTGGCAGCGCTGAAATATTAGACAAGACACGAACTGTGTACTTGTGAGGAGCACAGGTTCTGAGGAAGCTGGTTTCAAAGATGGACAATTATAATTTACTCACCCTCTCCGGCATTTCGTGTTCTCACGACAACGTGTGAGTGATGATAAGTCACTGAGGATCAAACAAGGCAAAGAATGAGAAATGAAGTAAGGCTAAAAAGGGTGCAGAAATATACATCTTAATTCATAATAGCTGTGGTTGCATTAATTCTTCTTCAGTTCCTTTCTCAGCCTTGATTTTTTCATCTCTGCAACAATGAAGTAAACTAACATTTCTGCCATCTTTCCCAGAACTTGCATTTTCAAGATATTCTTGATGATTGACTCTGGGGTCTTTGACAATGAACACTTTCTGCATTTTTTTTTAACAAATATATATTCCAGGGGGGCACTTGGTGGGATGAGCACTGGGTGTTATGCTAAATGTTGGCAAATTGAACTCCAATAAAAAAAATTTAAAATATATATATATATATTCCAGAAAAATGTAAAAACTCGTCCCAGATTTCTTGGCTCTTCTATTTTCAGATCCTATGAAGGATTAAGAGGAACAATGGTGTGATCACACTCAATGTTTTGATATTCATAGTTTTTTTTTTCCCCTTATTTTGCCTTATCAGTGTGTCGCTTTACTCCATACCATAGGTTTATATTTTTGTTTTGCTTTTTTGCTCTAAGCATATGCAGTTTTCAAGTCGATTTTCCACAAAAGTTAACTATGTTTTTTGAATGGATAATTTTAGTTCAATGGAATTTGTTAGCCCACCCCTCATTACAATGCTCCTGACTTTGAACGATGGAGGAAATTGCTCTGGGTGGGTAGCCAGCCAGTCTGACTAGTCCACTGGGCACAGGCTCCCTGGCCACTGGGATCACTAACGCCTAATGCCTCTAATTATAGACACGTCTCATTCCTGGCTACTTAACAGCCTCACCGCAGGGAGTGACTCCACTTCCTGACTGGAAGCCTACCTTCATTAGCGTAAACTGTACATCATAACCATCTAGTCTTACAATAACCCACGGGGCCCTTCCTCCCAGGACCGTGGCAGTGTGACAGTCTTGGTATTTGAACCTAGAGACAGATGATAAGAATTTATGACTTTAGACTTTAAAGTGCACAAGGTAAAACTTGATACGCCATGACTTTAAAAGAAGCCATCTGTGCCGATAATGGAGAAGATGCAGGAGTGTGTTCCACTTACCCCTCTTCAGAGTCCCTTGCTTCCTAAATGAAGCAGGACCTGTGCTAAGTCTCTCAGCACTGGGGAATCTGAGCAGGGTTGGAGACTGAGAAACAGATGAGCCTGAAAGCAGCTTAATCCCAGTTCAAGATTTAGTACATCTAGAAGTAAACAAATTCTCACTTAACTTGGATTAGAACTTTGGGTCCTTATTCAAACCTTATCTACTTTTATAATCCTCCTCCCCTTCACATTTGTTACCCTTTATGGAAAACTCTTCATATGCTGGGCCCTGTACTAAGCCCGTTAGATATTATCTTCTCAGCTATTCCCCTGAACACTGCAAGATAGGTTGTCTCCATTTGTCCAGGAAAAAACTAAAACTCAAGAAAAGCTTAGGAAATTGCCAAACTCATGTAGCCTATGGCCAGGCCGAGATTTAAACTCTGTGTTATTTGATTCTAAACTCCTCTCAAGGGGGCCCCTGGGTGGTTCAGTTGGTTAAGTGTCTGCCTTTGGCTCAGGTCATGATCCCAGGGTCCTGGGATTGAGCCCCATGTTGGGCTCCCCAGCTCAGCGGGGAGTCTGCTTCTCCCTCTCCCTCTACACCTCCTCCCGCTAGTGCATGCTCTCTCTTTCAAATAAATAAATAAAATCTTAAAAAAACCAAACCCCTCTCAATCCACTCTACCTCTTCTAGGCTTTGTTGTCCAGTGATAGTAGAATGACTAGACACTTAAGGGCAATGCTCCTACCTCTGTGCTTTCATAAACATTCCATCTCAACTTATATTAAAATAATAAAATTTCCACAACAATAATAACAGTAACGAATTTTACTGAACGTTTATTACAGGCCACACACCTAGTAGTCTCGTTTGGTCTTTAAAATAACCCTTACATCTTTATTTTGAAGCGAAGATATATGAGGTGTAGAGAGGTTGCTTGGATGGCATGTGGTCACACCTTACATGGTGGAGCCCAAACCCACTCTCATGACATTGCCTCTCATGGCAGCACGTAACCACATACGTCATACTTAGATATATATTTAGTTGTCTTCTTGATCACACAGTGAGACGCAAGAGAAAGGATCACATAGTCTCCTCACTGACTAGGACTGTGACTGGCACATAATGAGGATGCAGCAGATATTTGCTGAGCAATGAGCAATTTTAGTTACACTTGAGCCAGTCATTAGCTTGTTCACACGATGGTGAAACCATGAGAAGGTCTGCAGGCCATATGACCAAATGAGTGCTTTGTGCATTTTTCTAGTTACACTAAAACCTTGTTATTTAGCAGTTAAATCTTCATTTCTGGTCCATGGTGACTGTAATGTTTCAAGAAACATTAAAACTGCAAATGGAGGTAACAAACCAAAAACAAATCATAATTTTCTGACAGGTTAAAGACCATTGCCTGTTCAAAACAAGGCCACCCAGAAATCTCAGACTGTGGAAAGAAGGCCAACAGAAAATGTCGCTTCATGCGTTGCTATATATACGCTGTAAAAAAGTACTGGAGGAATGAGAAATCGGAGTTGCCTGATGGCATCTCTTCTGACTAAAGTTAATTCTGGCTCATTCAAAATAATAATCTATTTCATAACTCGGGAAGCTGGAATGGAATTTAGGAACCCCTTATGAAAAACTGTTATTAACTAATTATACAAAATAAAGTATAGAATCTTGTGTTTACATAAATAATCAGACCTAGGATAGAAATCAGTTTTGGGGGCCGACTGCTCTGTATCTTGCCCACAGCAAAATAAAACTATCCATTTTTTTCCCCATAGAATTCAAAATTTCATTATGTATCTTTGTACACATGTTTTAGTACTCCTTCCCAAATCCACAAAGTACACACATACCACCTCCATGTCTTCATGCTGGTCCGGGCCACCATATTGGCTTTTGGCTGGATTGCTGCTGGCTTCCCTCTTCTGATCTTGCCAGACTGTGATTTCAAATATGGTTTAGATTATGTTGCTCCTCTGCCTCAGGACCTTCTCACCTCCAAGGAAAAGCTGTGTCTTTTCAAGAGTGTACAGGGCATCAAACATCTCACTGCCTGTGCCTTCCTGACCTCATCACCTCTACTCCTCTGGCCCATGTCCATCCGTCTGTGTTGTGCCCTCCTGGTGCCACTTCTACATCTGGATGCTTCTGTCTAGTACAGGGATTTGGCTCTTACTGTTCCCTCTGATTGGAATACTCATCTACTCATGCCCCACATACCGCTTGCTGATATATACATATTGTTCTACTCTCTGCTTAGATTTTACCGCCTCAAGGAAGCCTATAATGACCATTGTTATTGTCATATTATAATCTAGTTCTTTATTTCTATCCCTTACTGCCCCATTCTTTCAATCCCAATTATTCTTCCTTATTTTAAAATTTTTCCATATCACTATCTTACCATTTAGTTAATCAATCACTTAACTAACTTAATAGCCATTATCTCCTCAGGATTTCCCATTGGTATATTCCACACTGCTGTATCCTAAGCATCTAAATTAGCACTTAACACATAGTAGGTGCTCATGTGTGTTACTTAGATGGCTTTGATAAAATATATAATCATATATGTTTTAGTGGCCATAGATATAAAGTAACAAATTTAGCAATCAGTATAATAATATGAACAGATAAATTAATCATATAGGAACAAATCCACTATTTTTTAATTAAATCGCATTTCTAGTCATAGAAAATTATTGTTCTTGAACTTCCCAAATCTAACAACAGCAAATATTAACAGACATGAACACATTTACCCAGGTTTTAATGTTTATCTCAAGTGTATTTTTATTTATTTATTTATTATTTTTTTATTATTTTTTTAATTTATTTTTTATTGGTGTTCAATTTACTAACATACAGAATAACCCCCAGTGCCCGTCACCCATTCACTCCCACCCACCGCCCTCCTCCCCTTCTACCACCCCTAGTTCGTTTCCCAGAGTTAGCAGTCTTTACGTTCTGTCTCCCTTTCTGATATTTCCCACACATTTCTTCTCCCTTCCCTTATATTCCCTTTCAGTATTATTTATATTCCCCAAATGAATGAGAACATATAATGTTTGTCCTTCTCTGACTGACTTACTTCACTCAGCACAATACCCTCCAGTTCCATCCACGTTGAAGCAAATGGTGGGTATTTGTCATTTCTAATAGCTGAGTAATATTCCATTGTATACGTAAACCACATCTTCTTTATCCATTCATCTTTCGTTGGACACCGAGGCTCCTTCCACAGTTTGGCTATCGTGGCCATTGCTGCTATAAACATTGGGGTGCAGGTGTCCCGGCGTTTAACTGCATCTGTATCTTTGGGGTAAATCCCCAACAGTGCAATTGCTGTAGAGAGATTTTCCTGTTATTCTTCAGTTATTGGATTCTAATTTGTTTTGTTGTGGTTAGATTATACACTGTGTACAATTTCAATTCTTTAAAAAATATTAAGTTTTATTTTATGATGCAGGATACAGTCTACCTTGGGATATGTTCCCTGGGTGCTTGAAAGTATGTACAGTTGGCTGCCCTAGAGTACAGTGCTCTATCAGTGTCGATAAATCCTATGGGTTGGTGACTGTTGAGATCTTCTGTATTCTTGCTCATTTCTGTCTAGTTGTTCTATTAGTTGTGTAAAGCAGGCTACTGAGGTCTCTAATTATAATTGTGGATTTGTTTATTTCTCCTTCCAGTTCTATCAAGTTTTGCTTCATAGGTATTTCACCTCTGATGTCTGGTATAGATGCATTTAGGATTTTATGTATTCTGTATATTCCTGGTGGATAGACCCTTGTATCATTATGTAATGTCTCTCTCTCTCTCTCTCTCTCTCTCTTTTCCTGGTAGTTTTCTTTACTCTGAAATATACTTTATCTGATATTAATATAGCAATTCTTGCTTTTTAAAAGTTAATGTTTACATGACATATCATTTTCTATTTTTTTTAACTTTCCTGTAGCATTACATTTGGTGTCGGTTTCCTGTGAACAACATCTAGTTAGATTATGTTTTTAATCCACTTTACCAAACTCTTTTAATTGGTATATTTAGGCCATTTATATTTAGTGTTAGGTTTTAAATCTGCCATTTTCTATTTTGTTTTCTGTTCTATTTTTCATTTCTCTCTTTTGTTTTTTATGATTTCTTATGGAAAGCTGAACTGAATGTTTTTTAGAATTCCATTTTGACTAATCTATAGTTAAGTTTCAGGTATTACATTGTATATACTTATCTTCTCATGGTCTGTTGGTATCAACTTTTTATCAATTTAAGCAAAATGTAGAAATCTCACTTTTCTTTACCTTCTCCAATTTGTAGTCATTTTTAAGGAATTTCCTCTTTATACATTGAAAACCACATCAAATACCATTATAATTTTGCTTCAACTGTCAAACATTAATTTAGAGAACTCAAGAAGAGAAGAAAACACAATTTTTTCTTTTTCTTTTCTCTCTATTTCCTTTATATCCTAAGATTGTGTTGATGATGTTAATCATTTTCCTTTTATTTAAAGAACTTCTGTTAGCCATTTCTGTAGGGTAAGTCTGAAACTGCCTTGGTTTTCCCTTCATTTTTAAAGGATATTTTCACTGGATTTGGATTTTTATCAGAACTTAAAAAAAATACTGTTGACATTTCCTTCTGGCCTCCATTGTCTCAGGTGCAAAAGTAAGGTTCATTTCTTTTCCACTGCTTTCAGGATTTCTGTGTTTCTTTGGTGTTCAGAAGTTTGACTATGGTAGCTTTAGTGTGGATTTCTTTGTTATATCTTCTTTGGGATTCACTCAGATTCTTTAAGTCATTGGTTTCTCTCTTTTGCCCAATTTAAGAAATTGCCAGCCATTATTTCTTTGAATATCATTTCAATTCCTCTCTTTTATGTATCTTCTTCCTGGACTCCAGTAACATGAATATCAGATCCTTTGTTCTACTTCTATAGGCCCCTGAGGTTCTGTTCTTTTTTTTTTTTTTTTTTTTTTTTCTTCTTTTAGTTCGTCTTTGGTATTTGGATTGGGTGCTTTCTGTTGTTTTGTCTTAAAGTTCCCTGATTCTTTCCTCTACCCTCTGCATTCTGTTCTGAGGTCCCTCTTTGAGGATTTTAAAAACATCTTGATTATTGCATTTTTCATTTATTTATTTTTATATCTTCCTTTTTTTTTTTGGCTGAGACTATTTCTTTGCAAAATTTTTCTTTTTTTAAAATTAGTTTCAAACATGTTTGTATTGCTCAATTAAACATTTTATTTTGGTTGTGTTAAAATCATCCTTAAATAATACTAACATCTGTACCATCTTGAGGTTGCATCTGTTCACTGCCTTTTCTCAGTCATGTTAGAATTTGCATGATTTTTTTAATATTTTATTTTTTTATTCATGAGACACACACACACACACACACACACACATGCACAGAGGCAGAGACACAGGCAGAGGGAGAAGGAGGCTTCATGCAGGGAGCCCAATGTGGGACTCGATCCTGGGACTCCAGGATCATGCACTGGGCCGAAGGCAGGTGCTAAAACCCCTGAGCCACCCGGCATCCAGATTTTCCTGATTCTTGTTGTGGAGTAATATTCAATTACAAACGGGAGCATTATGTTATGAGACCCAAAGTTTTATCTCAATGTTCTGTTTTAGCAGGCCTCCTCTGAAACCATGCTGGTAAGGGAAAGGTAGACACCACCTTTTATTGCTTGATGGGGTAGAGTACAAGTTCCCTACTCAGACATTATGTGCCCCTTGCTACTGCTGGATGGAAGTGGGACTTCTGGCTTCTCAGGCTCTGCTGATACCAGCTAGCAAGGGAAGTTAGGTGTGCCTCATTGCTTCTACCCATGTATCTTCCACTGACACCATCGGGTGAATGTGGCTTTGTTACTACTAGCAGTGGTGAGAGTTCGACTCTTTATTTGACCTCCTCTGACACTACCCTAGCATTAGAGGGGAGAGACCCCTTGTTATTGCAAGATGGGAGTGAAAGTACAGGTTCCCTTTGTAGCCTTCCCTGAGACCTTTCGTGTGTGGGCTGGTGACTACCCCACAGGGATGAAAACCCTGGCTCTCTGCAGGATCTTCTGTGACACCACTCCAACAGGGAGTTTGGAGCATTTCACTGCAGCCTGGAAAGGGGGAAGTGTAGACTCCTCCTTGGCCTTGGCTGTTGGGTAGAACCTCTGTTTTTTCTGTGGTTTTCGGCTGAAGTAGAGTGCTTATTTGTCTAAAAAGTTTTCTGGCTTACTAGGCTGCCCCTCGCATGGTCCTTTATCTCAGAGCATTCAGATTTTCTTGGAGCTTCTTTGTCTGTACCCATTTGCCTTTCCAAGGTGTTATCTTCTCCAGCACCCTGTCTAGAATATATGAAACAAAAAGAAAGCCTAGAAAACTCGGTGCTGTGTTGTTCTTAAGGTCTTGATGTTCCTTACTGGTTGACCCTCTTCTCTCCAAATTTTAGAGTCTTTTTATGTTTGTTTTATATATAATGTCCAGGATTGTTAGCTGTACTTGTGAGAAGGAATAGAGAAATGTACTTCTTTCTTTCTTGATGCAGAAGTCTCTTAAAATTCATTTCTCTGTGGTTCAGCCTTGATTTTTTTAAGATACCATGATTTTCAGTTGTCAGATTATAATAAGAAGTGTGATGATTATAGATTTGAACTTTGAGAATTTCCAGTCAAGTGTCTCATGTATGCAGTATATTTTAAAAGAGACACAAAATAACTAGAGTGGAAGTTACTACTAACTTTTCTTTTCAGATACTACGCATGGTTTTCTGAGATAGATCTGTGCATCATGGAAGAAGAACATTAAGTGAATTTAATTCTCAGAGAGATAAGAAAATCCCAGAATAAATGGAAATATTTAAATAATGAGTTAAAGTCAGCATGTACATTTAATGAATATTATTGATGAAAGCACATGATGATGATGGTAAATGCCAACCAAAAAATTTCCCTTTAGATGAACACTTCTTACAGCATATTGAATTAGAGATAAATGATAAGAGAAGCTTTGTTTTTTAAATTAATGTAAAAACATTTAAAGGTTATATTTTGTGGTACTGCAATAATGAAGGTTTGTATTGTTAGTGTGCCTTCAGTTTTACTGTAACAATCAAGGTACTAGAATAATATTGTGGAATATCAGTAGATCAGATTATTGTTGATGATGATGTCATTGTTTAAAAAACTACAAAAATCCTTTATTTTCTTGTGTTTCAAATCCATATTGGTGATTTAAGATTACCTTTTCTTTTCTAATGGTAGGGAAAGGTAGGTAGCATTTGGTGTTTAGTACTGACAACGATTGATTTTTGTTTTCCATTCCAAATGTTGTTTCTCAATGCAATTTATTTTTGATATATTTTTAAATGATGACATTTTTACTTATTTTACCACAAGAATAAGTAACAGCTTTTAAATTAGCCTATTTAATTACAACTGGCATGAAGAACTTAGTCCTGGTGCATTGGACAGTAAGTGAGGCGTGTTCAGAGCATTCAGACCCTAGAGTTTCCCAGTTCAGGCTCTGGAGTCAGAATGGCCCTATTTAGAATCCATCTCTATTATATACTATTTGAGTCCTGTGACTCAAGAAGTCACTCAAACCCTCTAGCCTTAGATTCCTCTTTAGCAAATTGGGCTAATTGTGGTTGGTAAAACTGGATGTCATGATCTCTGAATATTTCCTGCAGAATAAATAGTGAGTTCTGGGGCACATGGGTATTGGTGTCCAGGTCGTCTTAGAGTCCAGATGTGTCATGTTCCTTTGCTTGTTTGATCATCCGGTCTTTCTTCTGATTTTACAAACAGGGTAAATTCCCTTTTCTCATTCAGTAAGTCAAGTTTATAATTCATTTTTAGTCGTGAAACAGTCTTTGTGTTGATAGATTATGTTAATGAAAATCTCTATAGTCCGCCATTTTAAAGCCTAGGTCAATTTACAAGGATGGGAGAAATAAACCAACATATGGGAAGTGTGAAAAAAGCAAAACCAGGGTTTCCCTGAAAAGGTGAACCCTACCCCCTTCCTCAGTACTATCATAGCAGAAAAAATAGGCAGTTTAAGGAGCATGTTTGAGTACACACAGTTCGAGTGTGTGTGGGAAAAAGAGGCACATGTTCTCCTCTTCAAGTTCAATCACGTGGAGGGATAGTTTGATAAGTATTTTGTTCCTTTTTCTTTCCTTATTGCTTACTCTTCTCTCCCTTTCTAACAATCCTTTTATACTTTTGTCTTGAGTTCCAAGTTCTTTTCCTTGGGTTGGATAGTATCTTCAACAGGGCTTTCTCAGAGTAAATTGGAATTAAAACATTGTAAGAAATTTCCACAGCTACCTTTGATTAAATAATTTTTCATATCATATCTCCTAAGTGTGATTTATTTTCTAGCTCTACAGACCTGAAACATTTTTAGCTTCTGCAAAGTTTGTCCTCTTTTCATGATATGACCTGAACACCAACCTGCCCCAAATCACCTGTTCCAACCAGTCTGCCCAGAGCCTCGAATCACAAGATATACCGTTCCTTGGAATTGGTGTCTGGAGAACTCTTAACAGAGAATTTTATCTGAAAAGAAAAACCTGCATGAAATACTTTTACTGCCATGATGATACTTGAAAATTGCATTTGGTGAAAAATGAGCTAAAAGGCAATTTGTCCTCCATAATCACTATGTAGAAGGGAAAAGACAGGAGAAGAGAAGGGAACATGCAAGAGATCTTGGTTGGAAACAGGAGGTAAAACAGGATGATAAATCTATAATCATTAGCATCAATTTTGAGGATACTAAGGATAATGTGTGGCCTATAATTACTTAGGACAATTTTCCTAAATATTTTGTTTCAGGAGTATATATACCAGGTCTCCAGTACAGGTGGATCTTCAGCCAGTAGTTCTTAAAGAATACACTAAATATCAGGGGCTTGGAACTTAGGAATTTGGATTTTAAATAAATACCCAGATGATTGTAATGTGCAATAAAGTTTTTAAATAACTTGCTTAAGCTGCCTAAAAATGTTCCAGGGCGATTATGACCAAGTTTGACTCCAGATTGTAAACATCTATAATCCAGAACTTTTTAAATTCAGCTTTTTCAAATTTGTTTTTTATTCTAAGATTTATACCACGTGTGTCTGGAAACATGTGAAAGAAATAATGATTGAGGGAAAGAAAGCAGGCTGATATTGTGTTTAAAGTTATTGTGTATCCTCAATTATGGCCAATTTTACCATTTTGTGTCTTTATTTCTTTTCATGGACACTCAGGATTAAAAAGTACAATAAAGGAGCACCTGGGTGGCTCAGTAGGTGAAATGTCTGCCTTTGGCTCAGGTCATGATCTCAGGGTCCTGGGATTGAACCCCATGTCTGGCTCCCTGTTCAGCAGGAGGTCTGCTTCTCTCTCTCCCTCTGCCCCTCCCCCCTGTTAGTGCACGCTCTCTTCCTCTGTCTCTCTCATTCTCTCTCTCAAATAAATAAATAAAACACTTAAAAAGTACAATAAAGGTAATCTATTCATTTCTTTTAAAGATTTATTTATTTTATTTATTTATGATAGACATAGAGAGAGAGAGAGAGAGAGAGAGAGAGAGAGAGGCAGAGACACAGGCAGAGGGAGAAGCAGGCTCCATGCAGTGGGACTCGATCCCGGAACTCCAGGATCGCGCCCTGGGCCAAAGGCGGGCAAAACCGCTGAGCCACCCAGGGATCCCCATCTATTCATTTCTTAAGGAAAAAGAATCATGCATATGTACGACTAATTTATTGTATGGATGGTCATCACAAAGTATGTATAAAGTGAAAAATTCAAAACTTAAATGTCCTGCTATGGAGGAGTTAAATATGCAAAAACACAGGGATGGGATAATATTCATCCAATTTAAACCATTTTTTAAAACAACACGTACAAAAAGTGCTCACAAATCATTGATTAGCTGAAACAAAAGAAAACAAATAAAACAAAAATTGACAGCCTAAAGTTTCTCTCATGTCCTAGTGCAGGCAGGGATGGGATGATACTTCATGGAGCTTAATCAGATTTGGCAGGTTTCCCTCAAATAGAAGCAGCTTATACCTAATTTTTGGTTTTTAAGTATGTGAAACAAGGCCAGCACTCTGCACTTATGTTACCAAACATCTGATTCTGACTCATATAAAGCAGAGGAGCTGAGAGAAATGGCATGAACTGTAAAAACTATTTGAATGTCATGCAGATAGTTCTCTACATTCAATAGTCTTATGCTATTATCGATTAATGTCAGATCCACCATAAGGATATGGATATACAACTGGACTGTATTTTGCTTTTAATGAGGTTTTCTTTGGTGATATAGTCTTGGTTTTTAAGTGATGAAACTGTAAACAGTATTAACGAGCTTATTTTGAATTTTATTTTAAAATACTCTGAGGGACGCCTGGGTGGCTCAGTGGTTGAACATCTGCCTTTGGCTCAGGGCGTGATCCTGGGGTCCTGGGATCGAGTCCCGCATTGGGCTTCCTGCAGGAAGCCTGCTTCTCCCTCTGCCTGTGTCTCTGCCTCTCTGTGTGTCCCTCATGAATAAATAAATAAAATCTTCAAAAAATTAAATAAAACACTCTTAATAGCCTTCCCCGGATATTCTGTATTACGCTTCCATTTCTGTATATTCCATCAGTGTGCTTTCTTATCCTTTGAGACCCAACTAAAATATCTTCTTTGTTAAGAAAGTCTCTATTTCCCACAGTCAAAATTAGTCTTGCCTTCCTTTGTGCACTTCGATTATTTTTTCATATAACGATTATAGTATGTAATTTTGGTTGTTCACAGTTTCACAGACTTTACACCAAAAGTTAATGATCAAAACAGTAATTTATTACCATTTTTCATGTTTCCATAGATTGACTGGGATCAGTTGGACAATTCTTACTTGGAGTCTCTCATGTGGTTGCAGTCAGATGGCAGCTGGGACTCCAGTCATGTGGGAGCTTGACTAAGCTTGATAGATAACGAGGCTTTTTGACTCACATGTCTGATGCCCGAATTGAGATGACAGGAATAGATGAGGGCTGGCCGGGTACTTCTGTGTCTCCTTATATTTTGCTCCATGAGGCCTGCTTGGGCTTCCTCTCAGCAGGACAGTCTCAGGATAACTGCACTTCTTACACAGGGACTTGCTTCCTCCAGAGCTAAAGCTGCCAGGTTCCTTATGACCTACCCTGGGAGTGCTGGAACGGACTCCTGCCATATTCTGTAGGCCAGGGAAGTCACTGAGGCCAGCCCAGATTCAAAGAGAAGGGAATCAGGCTCCATCTCCATGTGAGGAACAGTATGCATTTCCACGAGGGCAGGCATTGATGGTGGTCATCTTTGGAAACAACATCCCATGTGTAAAACAGAACAGAATTTCAGTGCTGGAAAGGATTTGAAAGATCATCTGATTCGACTTTCTCATTTTGATAAAGATAAAAAAATAATAATAATTAGAAACATGAAATGACTTGCCCCATATTAACGATATACATTAGGCTCTCTTCCCTTTATGAACGAAACCCCCAAACTGTGGTAGGATTGCTCACAGCATCGTTCACAGCCTAGCAAAGGACCATGCATAAATTACAAGTACAAGCACTTTCTAAAATGAATATAGGGCATGTTATAGAAAATAAGTGTAGCTGCCCTGCATTTCACTTTAAAAGGAAAGAAAAAAAAGCCCAAGTTTCCTATTTTGGCTACGTTTTGCACTGGAACACCTGCGCTTTTAACCTGATTTAGCTGTTGTTCTGTGCCGTGAAATCAACCCAGGTAGAGTTTTTTACGAATAGGTTCTTATAGCTACACTTCTTGGAATATACCTTGTTGTATAGATTTGACTTTGGAACTATAAAATGACCTACAGTCATAAAGCAAAATTAAATCAAAATAAAAATGAAAAGCATTCCTAAGCATGGAAAGCAAAACGAAATAAATAAATTTTATTCTGCATTGAGTTGGTGACTTAACCAACTGGGAATTATTTCACATTACCTTAAAGTGCAGTAATTTGATAGTACATTTTTACTTGGATATATCCTAAGGACAAAATAACTTCAAAACAAAACAAGACGAAATTAAAACTGTTTTCAGTAATTATATCATTGGTAATAATAACAGTGTAGTTATCCTAATACTATATTCCATGTGTAGTAGGATAAAACTATAATAATGTTAATATTAGGAATCAAGATTTTTGTAATTAAAACAGTTGAAATTAGTAAAAAATTCTGTATTAATAAATTTGAATTTAAGATTATTAGTGTAAACTCAAGATACACATTCTTATAAATGTCATTTCTTAGCTCTGTCCAGTAAAATATCTTGGAAACAATAAACTAATGATTGTCTAGTTGTAGGGAGCAGCGTTAAATGCACAGATTCTGATCTCTAAAAACCATTTCCTCCTAAATCAAGCTCAGGGTCTTTAGAAAAATGGTACAGGAAACATACAAGATAAGCCTGGAGGGACGCCTGTGTCACTCAGTAGGTTAAGCATCTGTCTTCAGCTCAGGTCATGATCTTGGGGTCCTGGGATGGAGTCCTGTGTTGGGCTCCCTGCTCAGCAGGGATTCTGCTCTCCCCTTTCCCTCTGCTCCTCCCCCTATGCTCATATGTGCTTGCTCTCTTTCTCTCTCAGATAAATAAATAAAATATTTTTTTTAATTTTTTTTTAAATAAAATATTTTTAAAAAGAAATCCTAGAGTATTTTGTGATGACAGGAAACAAGAAAAGCCATCAAAGACTGTTGAGGTCATGGTCATGTCAGAAGGAATCAGAAGCGAGAAAGAAGTGTATCCAAATAGCAGAGGTTGGGACAAATTGAGAATCAGTATGAATAACGAGAGAATAATCAACAAGAATAAGATTTAGTGAATTAAAACCAAATATTTTTAAAATCACATGAATTGATAATTATACTTAAAAAAAAAAAAAAGCTTCTTGGACATGTTTGCTACCTGGAAGGGGAGTGATTTATCACTCTGAAAACTGAACTTATATTTTCTGCCTAAATTGTAGATCAAATGCAATAAAATAGTAGATGAGACTTTTTTTTCTTTTTTAAAAAAATATCTCAGTTAACGAAAGAAGGGATGATAAAGTTAGCATATTCTTTTGCGAACCACAATATAAATTACTTGGCAAAAGCAACAATGATCAGTGGCTGATTGTGACATAAAAAGTGTTGAAGTCAGACATCACGCTCCACCCGGTAAAAGTGCAAGAACACCTAGGAAATTGTTCTGCCAAGAAACCAGCCTTTGGTCAGGTCAGCCTTGCAGACTTAATGACCGTTAACAAGAAATGCAGGAGACAGATAAAACGTGATAAATGGCATCACAGAGTTACGATCTACAAAGTCCAGACTAAGAAACTCAGCAGGAGCTCTCAAACTTGAACATGCATATAAATTGCCCAGTGATCATGTTAAAATGCAAATTCTGACAGCTCTGTGGGGTGGGATTGAGATTCTTTAGTTATAATGAACTCTCAGGTGTTGTCAGTGCTGCTGGTCCATGGGCTGTACTTTGAGTAGTAAGGTTTAAAGTAAACTTAATTTGTTATGAGGGGCTGGGAGAAAAATGAGAATTAATCTATAAATTAAAAGTGGCTCCAGAGATGTAATCAAATGCAGTGTCTACACCTATGTCTAGGCCATTGAGCCAGTCAATGTGAAAAATTATGAGAAAATGATATCCTGATATTTGATATGATTAAGGAATTATTGTTCACTTTTTAAGATGTGATAACTGGGATCCCTGGGTGGCTCAGCGGTTTGGCGTCTGCCTTCGGCCCCGGGTGTGATCCTGGGGTCCCAGGATCGAGTTCCGCGTCGGGCTCCCTGCATGGAGCCTGCTTCTCCCTCTGCCTGTGTCTCTGCCTCTCTCTCTGTCTCTCATGAATAAATAAATAAAATATTTTAAAAAAATAATAAAATAAGATGTGATAACTGATTAATTTTTTTAATGTTCTTGTCTTTCTGAGATACATAATTTATGGCAGGATTGATGTGATAATTGGAACTAGGTTCAAAATCATTCAGTGTGTATTTTTCTTGGGGTTATGGGGATTATGAGTTCATTTTCATTTCTCTACTTTTTTATGTTTGAATTTTTCCATAAGAAAGATTTTTAAAAACTGTCTCTGGATAATAATAAGCATATTTTGGAAACATTCAAGTTTTTGTTTGTTTTGAGTATCTCCATTAATTCTTCACCAACTTTTTATGTACATGTGAGTGGATCACTTTCCTTGCAAGTCTATAGCTTTCATTACATTTTCAAGGATGATTGGACAGGAATATTACTAATGGTATCTAAATTCAAGAAATGATCTCCTTTGAAAACTAACAAATTGAAGAAAGCCATTAGGATAATAATTGTATTAAGATACATTTCTTACTCTTGAGTAAACACTTTGAAACATATTTCCTAGTGGGTAATGTAGTGTATTTTAATAGAAGAGCACCCTCTGCTGCCTTGACAAGAAATGTCACCATAAACGTGGAGACCTTGTGTCCTTGATTTTTCCAGTTATCAGTTATGGCAAGTGGAACATAGAATAACAACAACAACAACAACAACAACAACAATAATTAGACCAGAGTAACTATGGAAAAAAAATTAGCAATCAGGAATAAAAAGGGGGAGGGGGGCAGCCCAGGTGGCTCAGCGGTTTAGCACCGCCTTGGGCCCAGGGCGTGATCCTGGAGACCCGGGGTCGAGTCCCATGTCGGGCTCCCTGCATGGAGCCTGCTTCTCCCTCTGCCTGTGCCTCTGCCTCTCTCTCTCTCTCTCTCTCTCTCTGTCTCTCATGAACAAATAAATAAAATCTTTAAAAAAGGAATAAAAAGGGGATATCATTATTGATCCTATTCGATATCAAGAACATAAGGGATGACTGAACAATATTATGTCAATGGATTTGCCAAGTTAAATTCCTTGAAAAATAAAAATTAACCAAAATGATACAAGATCAAATAAAAACAGCCCTATAACTGAACAGCCCTATAACTACCAAAGAAAGTGAATTTCTTATTAAAACTTGCCACCAAGACAACTCCAGGTTCAGATGATTTCACTCGTGATTCTATTAAATATGAAGGAAGAAATAAAATGAATCTTACACAAACTCTTCCAGAAAAGAAGAATAAGGAATGATTTCCGGTTTATTTTATTTTTTATTTTTTTTTCTCGTGATAAAAATAAATACTTTTATTATTCTGTTAAAAATAAAATAAAATACAAATGACTTGGCATTGATTAGCCCATGGAAGGAAGGAAGTTAGAAGGAATACATCCATTTGGAGGAACGGCTTGGGCTACCTCCTGTAGTGAAAATACTGACTTTGAAGGTGCGTGTGTGGGGGGGGGTGGGGGGGGGGGCGGGCTGTGGTCACCAAGGCCTGGTGCTGCGGCGGTCCTGCAAGTTTCGAATGAACCTGGCGTTGAGTATGTCCCCACCCATTGTCCAGGACTGGGTCTCTCGGGGAACAGTGTGCGTGGCTTCCTCCCCAGACCCAGCCTGGGACAAGCCCTGCTCCTGGCCGGCAGACCTATTCTCTGTTTCCTGTTCCCCCTGCTTCGATTCCTGGTGGCCTGTATTGGGGGATGAGGAACTCAACCCCCCATGGCGGCTGTAGCAGCAGCTTTGGGCTACCAGCCCTGGGGGAGCCCCCCTGGTGCGGCGACGTTGGGCTGGGCTGCCCCCAGGATCAGTAGCAAGCAGAAGGCGAGCAGTAGGGTGTGGGGGGCAGAGGCGCAGGGAACGCAGCAAGTCCTGCTCTGGCACAAAGGGGCGGAGGGGACCCCGCTCTGGGGAGCTTCCCAGGCTGCTGGAGCGAGGGGGTGGGTGGGCTGGAGGCGTAGCTCGGCGAGGGGCTCTGTTCAGGGGCCAAGGAGGCTCCACAGCTACCTTCAGAAATTCTCGGTCACTAGAGGAATATGGCTTAATGTCTCCCTCTGCTCTCTTGGGTGGCAGCTTTCTTGCTGGAGCAGGGGTGTAGGATCAACCGCAGCAGCACGAGAGTGTCGAGATGCCCTCAGGGAGGGAGCAGGGGGCCGATGCTGATGGGCAAAGAAGCCTTCGAAGATCACAAAGTTGTTGACCTGTGGGACTGTGGTCTCCAGGTTGTAATGTTTATTCAGGAACTTAAGCAGCTTCTGTGAGGGTCGGTCCATGGCCAGTTGGTGTGGTTCAACTCGCTCCTTCTGCAACATATAGTGGAAGAGTTCTCGCCCATGGCCATGACGCTGAAGTGATTCATGGATGTAAAAGTCCAGAATGCAAAGTGGTTCTACCTCATTGTGAGCCTCGCGATCATCCAGTACAAAGAGTTTCTTGTATCCAACTTTAAGGAAGCCGATTATGGCTCCTTTGCCAGCCGGTCGTGCCGAAGTGTCTTCGAGCACATACATAACATGGCGATTACTCTGCATCCTTGATGCACTGGTGATGGGAGCAGGAAGATGCTGGGCCTTGGCAGAAGCCTTGCCCAGTTCATCTACAATGGTCATAATTTGCTGTTGTAGATCAACACTTGGAGGCCTCCGGTCTGGTTTTCCACCCCACCTTTTCGATTTCCAGTTTATTGATGAAGCCAGGATAACCCTAACATCAAAATCTGAAAATACAAGAAAATATTGCTATTTGTAAAAATTCCTAACAAAATATACCAAGTATTTCCAACAACCTGTTACAAACATATGATCAAATCACATTTTCCCAGAAATAATAAAAAATAATAATCTACCATATTAACAAGTAGACACTTAGAAATCAAGCATTGAAATCTATATTAACAAAATAGGGGAAAAATGATATACTCATCTTAATAGATGTTTAAAAATCATTTTAAAATTCATTACTCTTTCTGAAAACTCTAGGAAACTTGGAATAAAGGGAGCACCTTGCATGGAAATCAGTAAAAATCCTAAAGCTGACATCAGCCTTCATGGTGAAGCATGGACAGTTTTATTGTTCACGTTGAGAAAAAGTCCAGGGTGTCCTTGCTTATCACTTTTATGCAGTATTTTTCTAGTCATTGTAATATATCAAGGAAAAGAAAAAAAATAGCAAGAATATTGGAAAGAAGTAAAACTTTTCTCCATACCAGAGAAGACATGATTTTTTTTTTTTTACATAAAAAAAATAGCTGTTTAGAGTATCACGCTAAATGAACTAAATCAGAGGAAGGCAAATACCGTAAGATCTCACTCATTATGTGGAATTTAAGAAACAAAACAAAGGAGCAGAGAGGAAAATAAAAGAGAGACAAAGGAGGAAACAGACTCTTAACTCCAGAGAACACCCTGGATCCCAGAGCGGAGGTGGGGGAGGGGATGGGGAAACAGGTGATGGGGATTCAGGGGTGCAGCTGTTGTGATGAGCACCGGCTGATGTACAGAAGTGTTAAATACCGCATCGTACACCTGAAACTAATAAACACTGCATGTTAACTAACTGGGATTAAAATAAAAACTTAAAAAAATACTGACACGGTTAGCAAGTCACTAGCAGTCAGTAGGATGAACATGAACCAGGAGCTCATGCGTGTGGTGTTTGCGTGTAATGGGCCCTGCTCTCACTGTTTCATGGATATGCGTCCAGCGGATCTATCATGTAGACTCCCTTGTCTGTTCTATTCTGTAGATGAGGAAACAGAGGGACAGCACAGGGCCTTCCCCTTTCCTTGACTGGGGGTTGGGGGCAGGGGCTGGTCCCCCAGGAGGATAGGTGGGAGGGTTGGTGGCTCCCCCTGCAGTGTGGAGGGAACAGGGCACTGGCACCAGCCTCCTCGAGACTGCGAGCCGTCTTCTGGATCAAATGCTGCTCTGGCTGGGGGAGGATGCAAACCATCCCCTGGGTACAGCCTCCCACCCCTCTCTGTTCCTGTCTAGCAGCGTCCTGCCTTGGTTTCTGCTCTTACACCCAGTTTCTGACCAGAGGACAAGATGGGGACAAGGCTGTTGCTGCTTTGCCAGTTGCTTCTTGGCGAGGAAGGACCCCAGTGCTGTTCTTGGGGGCCCCAAAGGGGTTTTATAAACCTCAGCCTCATAATCTATGGATTGTCCTCACTTTTTTTTTTTTTTTTTTAAAGATTTATTTCTTTAAAATCTTTAGTTTTTGAGAGAGAGTGCATGTGAACGCGTGTGAGTCAGGGGAGAGGCAGAGGCAGAGGCTTTCAAGCAGACTCCCCGCCCAGCTCAGAGCACATAGCGGGGCTCCAGCTCATGACCCCGCCTCATTACCTGAGATGAAACCAAAAGTCGGTCGCACAATGAACTAAGCCACCCAGGCACCACAGATTGTCCTCATCTTACATATCCACCCACATCCAGCTGTTGTTTGAACCATCCTGTGTACACACACACCTCCCTCCTAGCACTTGGACCTCACACACACACACACACACACACACACACAGTCCACTGGCCTCACAGTCAGGAGCACACAAGCACAAACATAGATGTGCAACGGCAGAGACACACCGTCCCCTTTCTCTCTGCCTCCCAAGCATGAGTCACATGGACATAAACATACTTGCAATACATAAATGGCCATAATCACAGACTCTCTGTGACGTTGTGGTGAGAGCAAGGCCACATATGTATTTTCACCACTCTTCTTAGAATGAGTTTACACCGAATTGGGGCTGCCTGAAGATCGGTCCCACCAATCTCTGTAATTTTTTATAGGTAATTTGGTACCAGGAAAGCAACTCACTTCTGTTGAGTCTTGATCCTTCCATTCGTCCTTAAGAGCTGGGCATAGCCTTCCTCAGGTTTCAGAATGTGCGTGTGACTTACACGCTCTCACAAGCCATGATGCTGTGAAGGCCAATCTCCATCAGCATCGTGCATGCCCCCTGCATCAGTTAGGGTTCCACAGGGAAACGGAACAATAGGAAGTATGTTAAGGATTGGCTCATGAAATAGTGGAGCTGGCAAGTCAGCTGTCTGTAGGGCAGGCAGTGGGCCGGAAGCTCAAGCTGGAGTTGACACAGAGGTCTTGAGGTAGAGTTTCTTCTCTAGAAAACCTCAGTTACTCTTCTTAAGGCTTTCGACTGATTAGATGAGGCCCACCCACAGCCTTGAAGGTAATTTGTTAACCACTCCTACAAAACACCTTCACAGCAACATCTGGATTAGTGTTTGATTAAATAACGGGGGTCAAGTCGACACATAAAACGAGGCCTCCTCCCTCCCTCCAGTCCAGGATAGACAAAGAGGTGTGCTACCCAAGTAGGAAGCTACGACCCATATGTGCCTGCTGGACCTGGGCATTATGCTTAGTCCAAATCGTGATGTGCTGTGTAAGGTGCGTGCCTGATCGGGAGATTTTATTAGAAAAGAATAAACAAGAAATATCACCTGAATGATGCGTTGATATGATTATGTGTTTGGAATGATCGTAGTTTGAATACTTTGGGTTAAATTTCATTAAAGTTAATTTCACACTTCTTTTTACTGTTTTAACATGGATTCTAGAAAAATTTAAATCCTTTATGTTTCTAACAATGCATCGGACGGTGATTATACACCCCCCTATGTGTGTGTATATATATGTACACACACAGCTACATATATATACACTCCTCACTATGTCCATACACCTCGTATATGTGTGCCCTCACTCTGTACGTGGAATGCCACTGTAACGCCATGTAAACGCCATTACATATATAACGATCGTTTGAATTTCTACATACATGTAAATGGTCTTTCATGGGAACTGAAAAAAACTTTAAAAAATTTTTTTTAAATTTTTATTTATTTATGATAGGCACAGAGAGAGAGAGGGAGGCAGAGACACAGGCAGAGGGAGAAGCAGGCTCCATGCAGGAGCCTGACGTGGGATTCGATCCCGGGTCTCCAGGATCGCGCCCTGGGCCAAAGGCAGGCGCCAAACCGCTGCACCACCCAGGGATCCCTGAAAAAAACTTTTGAGCAAGTATTGCTGAAACTGCTGGCTGTCTATGAAGAGAGATAATCTGTATTGGACTGTGTCACACATCCTCAACAAAAATTAATTTAAGGTTGGTAGAAGGCTGAAATGTGAAAGCTAAGTCAATAAAATTTTTCAAGAAACCAGGAGAATACCTTGATGAAATGGGAGGAGACAAAAGTGTCCCGGGTCGAATAATCAATCCCTCCAGAGAAAAGGCAAAGAATGGACAGACTGTGTATATCATGAGTGAAAATTGCTCATCAAGGGGCACCGGTAAGAAATGAGGAGACAAGCCACCAGTTGTTAGAAAAGATTCGTCAACTTCATCTTGAGAAAAGATTTGTCCCCAGGATATATAAAAATTCTTACAACTCTCCAATAAAAATGCAGAGAAATTAAAAAAAAAATGGGCTGAAGACTTGAAAATGCACCGAGGAAGGAATGCAAATGTCGATCCACACAAGCAAGACCAAGCGGTCAATATTATGATGCATCAGGGAAACGCTAATGAAAACCATCCTGAGATACTATGCACACCTCCGGGGAAAAGGCTGCAATTAAAACAGCTGCAAACAACAGGAATCAGCGCAGACAGGAGGACGCTGGAACTGCCACCCTCTGCTGGGGAGAAAGCAAATAGGTACCATGGCTTTGGGAAGGGGAGACATGACCCTGACATCTTCTTCCACATCTATTTTGACCGACAGCTGGAGGTGGCAGGGAGGGAGTGCACGGCTCCCAGCCTGGGGGGTGGTGGTGGGGTGGTCGGCCTGTCCCGACACCTCAGAGGTTCAGGGAGCAAAGCCCCTCCTCTCTTGGAGCCTCAGCTCCCACATCTGGGTGAGGGGCTCTCTGCTCTCAGGAACAGAGCATGTGGGGTTGCCTTGCACGTTTCCAGAAAGATTTGGCTTTTCCACCATGGCTTTCAGCTTATGGGAACTTGCTGAGGCCACACAGTGTACTGTGCATCCCCCTGGGTTGGCCTCAGGCTGGGTCCCTCGTTCTCTCATTCATTTGTTCATTCATTCATCCCACAAACAGGAGCACGTACATCCCCGAGGGAAGTGCTGTGCTTGTGTCTCTCCTGATAACAGCTTTCCTTTAGAGGCCTTGAAATCCAGAAGCTGTCATTCTACCTCAGCCTCACATTTTCAAGTTTTTTTTTTTTTTTTTTAAATAACAAATCATACGAGTAAGGCTGAAAGTACCACCTTTGAAACCTCTGCTGAGAAAACCCATGGAGGTGCTGCCCCAGCCTGAACAACCTCTAGCCCCCCGCCCCCCCCCGGCCCCCTACCCCAGCTCCAGTGCACCTACCTGGGCAGCCTCAGCGGTTCTCAGAGAAGCCCAGACCTGCCTTCCCCGTCTGTCGGTTCTGAGCCCTTCCTAGTTTTCCATTCATTGTTTAAAACTGTGCTAAGGCAAAGAAAAATAATCTCCAATAAGCTCTTGGAGTTCTGTATCAGTCTTGGGTTTTCGAGCTCAGACATTCAGCGCCAGCTTTTCCTAGTAAGCCCGTTGTTCTGCTTCAGTTCTGCTTCGCTTGCGTTTCCTTATCAATTTCTGGTTTTGGAAACATTTCAGTTATTCCATTCATTTTCACATTCTCTTCTTTTGTTGGGGTTCTTCAGTGTTAAATGATGCGGATTTTCCTCATTGAAAACAATTGGCTCTGTCCTACAGCTTGTTGGGGTTAGTCTTTTCATTGTGCTCCCTACAGTTTGTGCACAATTTTATTTGGTGGCTTGTTGGATCGGAAAATTATTTAGATCTCTGAATTTTCCAGGCTGTTGTTGGTTTTACTTGAAGTGTTGTTACTTCTTTCTATTTTTTTTTAAAGGGAGATTGTGCCATGATCCCCACTGTAGTCTTTAATATCTTTCAAAACAATTTGAGGATGTCTTGGTAGTTCAAAATGGTGAATTCTGAGGAAAATGCCATGGTGGTTGTCTGATGTTAAAAATTTGCTCAACCTTTTTAATCGCAGTACTGTGCAATTAGTAGTCTACGTCCATGAGAAATTAAATGTCCTAGTGGATTATCTGCTGGTCAGCAGAGCATTACGTATGACTTAACTCAGGATGGCTTTGTCCTTCTTTCATTCGAATGCCCACCCATTGATAGTTTCCACATACATGCCGGGAGCGTGGAGGACCATGGCCAGGCCCTGTCTAATGCACTGACTGGGGCCACTGGAGTGAGAGAAAAGAGTGGGTACAAGGTGGGGGTGTCCCCACAGATAAGCAGTGGAAAGAGGAGCTTTCTGGATTGAGACAACAGTGTGCATAATCCACTGAGACAACAGTGTGCGTAGTTCAGGAGGCCTTGGGGGCCACAGGAAAAGTTATGTAAGGAAAGAGCGAGCCAAGGGCAGAGTGGAGTTCTACATTGCTTTGGGCCTCCTCGCCCAACCCTCAGCAGGCGTGGTCTACCCTGGTCGCCTGGTGCAGGTTTGGTTCTGACTAGAACCCAGGGAGACATGTGCATGGGGTGGTGTGGTCCAGCTGGCTGTGATGGCCCTGGGCACCTCTGTGTCAGACTGGGCCGCCATGGAGGAGCTTCACCCTGCTGGGGCAGATACTGGGCCGTTTCATGACAGCTGCCTCTGACAATACGAGCACAGGTCACATTGTCCCTGGGTATCAGTGGCAGGTGGGTAGATGGTGCTGTGATAGCTCTAGAGTCTTAGTTTTCTTGCTTTGAAGCAAAATTGTACGGTCACTCACAGAAGGGCTTTCTGCACAGGGAGACGGGGACACCAGCCATGGTGAAATGCAACACTCCTAACAAGTTTCAGCCTAGGTTGAGGAAGAACCTCAGTGTTCAGACCAGAAACGGCCTGTGTCTCAGACAGAAGAAGGGTTCAGGCTCTGCACCAAAAACAGAAAACCATTGAAACACAAGCATGAGACATCCTTAAACATCCTTAAAGCTCCTGCCAGCAACTGAAAAAAGCATGAGACATCCTTAAACATCCTTAAAGCTCCTGCCAGCAACTGAAAAAAGGCTCAAGCTCTCTGCAGTGATCTTCATGGCATATGGGGAGAGTCAGCTGTTATCGCTGCAGGAAGATTGGCTTGAGATCAAAGACAGGGCAGATTCCCTGGGAGGTGATGACATGGTCAAGAACTTAGAATTAAGGGAACCAGGGAATGGAGAGCATGTTGAGGACCAGATAAAAAGGTCCAGGAGGAAACCAAAGCTTGCTGCTCCATCAAGCACACATTTAAACACTCAAGATGGAAAAAGCAATGCCACAGTAATGTTGCCAAAGAAGAGAAGACTAAAGCCCACCTGACAGGTCATCACAAAGGTGCCCCGACTGAAGAGGCCTCCATCGAAAGGGCAGATCAATATTTTGAGGAAAAAAGAAATGAAATGAGTGAACTACATCACCAAAAAGAAATGGAGCATCTGGGGATATTACCTGTCAGGGCAGATCTTGACTTACAGCAGAGGGTGGGCAGTTCTGAAGCCAATGGCCTGATAACTCTTAAAACTGAAGAGCTGGAGACCTACCAAAAGCCATTCCAAAGTCTTGAATCACTGTCGGAAAGAACCGTTTCTTATCTGTGGCCGATTCTGATCCTGAAAAGAACAGCTCTTGATGACTAGTTGAGAGCTGGGGAGGCTAAAGGAATCCTCAGAGTCACCAGACAAGAGGTGGAAGGCCTGAGACAAGGAATAAGGAGAAGAGAATTCAACTTCGGCTTCTGGAAGTAGATTCTCCTCTATTCAGTGACCTCAGTGGAGCACTTGGTGGGAAAGATTGTCCCCTGCTCTCTGTGCATGGGTGGGTGCTTCCTCTGAGGTGAGACTTGACTTGATTACCTCTCTCACTCCTCCTCCTCTTTCTCCATCACCTTCATTTGTTCTCCTCCTCTTTCCCCAGTGAGGGGTTGACTGTGAGTCTCAATGGGGAGTTCCTGGCAAGAAGATGTCCTCTTCCTCCACCTCCTTCAGGAAGGCTGTGTGCACCCACAGGAGCCATCTTCTCCCCAAAGCCTACTTGCCCTCTTTTTCATACACTGTGGCCTTTTAGTCTTCTTTCCTGGACACTGTCATCCAGAAAATGCACATGTGTTACCTCTTGGCTTCATTCAGCCTCCATACAACACTAGAAGCCAAAATCCTGAGACACAATCCTAATCGTCAGTCACCAAGTTTCTCATTTTATCCTCGGAATATCTTTGAGTTCTCTATATATTTATGTTTTAGGGCAGAAATCTCTCTTTTTAAAAGGTTTTATTTATTTTAGAGAGCATGCACATGTGCACAAGTAGTAGGGAGAGGGGCTGAGAGAGAGGGAAAGGGAGAGAATCCAAGCAGACCCCATGCTGAGTTCAGAGCCCAACTTGGAGCTCAATCTCAGGACCCTGAAATCATGACCTGAGCCAAAACCAAGTTAGACACTTAACCGAGTAAGCCACCATGCACCCCTAGAAACCTCTTTTTATGCAAGTGGCTTGCATCTTGATGATAATATACATCTCAGGATGGATTTGGAAATTTGAGATTATTTAAGTTTTCCCATTATATGATAATCTCTAGAAAATGTAAGTAATATATTTTTATTTGATGAGTGAGCCTACTATTCTTTAAACAACATAATATTATCAATGAGCAGTTTAGCCTACAAAGATGTTTGACATAGAAAGGCACTTTCTCTGTTAATTTTTTTTTTTTTTTTTTTTTTATGATAGGCACACAGTGAGAGAGAGAGAGAGGCAGAGACACAGGCAGAGGGAGAAGCAGGCTCCATGCACCGGGAGCCCAACGTGGGACTCGATCCTGGGTCTCCAGGATCGCGCCCTGGGCCAAAGGCAGGCGCCAAACCACTGTGCCACCCAGGGATCCCTCTCTGTTAATTTTTCTGTCAGCAGCATTTTAAGAGGAAGATATGAGCTACTTCATGATCTCAATAAATTATGCTTGAATTAAAGACTGGCTGGCATGTGGACTGAGTGCAGAGGGAGGCCTGTGAAGTGGGGAGTGTGGAGGACTGGACCAACCCGTGGCTACTGCCCTTGGCTGTGTGAGCCCCTGGAAGAGGCCAGGCTAATGCCGACACTTGGTGAAGATGGAGGTGGGCCAGTCTGTAACTCCTCACCTTTGCCCCACATCTCTAGGAGACCTGGGCCACTGTGGCCCTCAACATAGTTCTCTAGATGATGTTTTTATGCCACTGTCAGCCTTCACAGTGCCATCATTAGGCTTACATGTTGGTGTCCCTGGTGGTATCTTGTGCCAAGCACTCAGGTGTCCGGGAGTATGGCATATAGAGTGGATCTGACCAGCAACTTGTCTGACACGAGATCAAGCAGGTCCCCAGGTTTGGCAATGGGGACTGTCATGAAAGGTGCAAGGGTGAAGCCTTGGGTATTTTAGCAAAGAGTCTTTAGTCCGAGACAAGACAAGTCCCACTGTACAGAATAGGTTGTTAGTCTTTGCTCACGTGGAGCACGTCCAGAGACGCAACCATTCTAAGCAAATCATCTGTCGGTCTTCAGGGGAGTTGTGCCTCAGATCCTTGATGTCAGCATGATCAAAGTATGTAACGGGGGCCTAGAACCTGCAGGTCATCTGACTGCCACTGAGACTCAGGTTCTCCATCTCTGTGTGGGTCCAGCGTTTAGCTCCCTACTAGTAGTGCTGAGAAGATCCCAGTAGAACTCAAGGGTCTCCCTGGTACCTGGAAGCCAGCACAGCCCCAGAAATGGAAAGTAGCCTATAAGACTTCTCCAAGGATGCACCTCTGAGCCAGGCAATGGGCAGAAGGGAATGGGCAAGCACGGGGGTATTCCCAGAAAAACCAAAGCACCGTGAGGGCTAAACACTGTAGCTGCCAAGGCACCCACTGAGGGAAACAGAGGCTTTGGGTGGAGGCAGGGACTGTGGGGTATGAGGACTTAGGGACTCGGATCTTGTGCTAATACATTCCAGAGACTGTGTCTCTTCAAGGCAGTCCACCATTGAGAGTCTCCTCAGCACAGATTCTGGGGAGAGGCATCTACTGGAGGCAGATTGTTCTGGTTCCTTCCTGCCCCATGCCCCATGCCTGAGATGGTCATACTTCGTTCTGGTTCCTATCTTTGTTTATATCACCTGATCTGATCTGGTTGTTTCTGCCTTGAAGGCAGAGAGACCCATCTCTGGGGAGGTCATGGGCTTTCTGTGTCAGCCTCCTCATGTAGGTGCCTAGTGAGAGGTGGGGGAAGGCTTAGCCAGTCACCCTGAGGCCGGGGATGTGGTTGCAAGAGTCATGGGGGTTGTTACAAAGCCGTGCTACGCTGCATGCCCTGTGGACATGTGGGGTCTGTCACTGGGATGACCAGCATCCACATGTCCTACTGGGAAAAATTCTGTCTCATTGCCCTTTGGCGTCAGGGAGGGGACAGGAGAAGGTAATGGGTCAGCATCACTGCTGGAGAAATCCGTGTGTGGGAAGGACACGAGCCAGGACTTGATCCCATCCCTGTCTCAGCTGCTGTCCACATGTGACTTGCTTCCCCGACGATTCTCTCACACCTTGGAGACTCCTGTTGTAGGAAATCAGTGAACGTTTTCCTTGAAAATTACCAGTAGAGGGATCCCTGGGTGGCCCAGCGGTTTAGCCCCTGCCTTCAGCCCAGGGTGTGATCCTGGGGTCCTGGGATCGTGTCCCACGTCGGGCTCCCTGCATGGAGCCTGCTTCTCCCTCTGCCTGTGTCTCTGCCTCTCTCTCTCTCTCTCTGTCTCTCATGAGTAAATAAATAAAATGTTTAAAATCTTTCTTAAAAAAATTACCAGCAGAGGGCAGCATACACCAGGGGCCCTAAAGAGTTCTGTCATTTCCTGTCCCTTCCGTGGAGTTGCCTTACAAGGATGATTACAACATCCAGCAGCTCACTGTCCCTGGCTTACTCTCCTTCCTTGTATTTATGCTACTTACCCCTGTTTTCCTTAACAAACGTTTCTCAATTTTTTTCTTTTTACTTATATTCTTTTTTTTTTTTTTTTTTTTTTTGAAGATTCTATTTATTTGAGAGAGAGGATGAGAGAGAGAGTTCAGGAGCAGGGGCAGAGGCAGAGGGAGAAACAGACTCCCCCCTAAGCAGGTAGCCTGACTCAAGGCTCCATCCCAGGACCCTGAGATAATAACCTGAGCCGAAGGTAGACGCTCCCCAGGAGCCCCTCTTTTCACTTATGTTTTTCTTTTTTTTCTTTTCTTTTCTTTTCTTTTCTTTTCTTTTCTTTTCTTTTCTTTTCTTTCTTTTCTTTTTCCTTTTTTTTTTGACTAAGATCACTTATGTTTTAATATATATGCTAAGTGGAGTAAGTTAATCAGAGAAGGACAAACATTATATGATTTCACTCATTCTGGAAATATAAAAAATAGTGAAAGGGATTATAGGGGAAAGGAGAGAAAATGAGAGGGAAATATCAGAGAGGGAGACAAACCATGAGAAACTCCTGACTCTGGGAAACGAACAAAGGGTGGCGGAAGGGGAGGTGGGCCGGGGGATGGGGTGACTGGGTGTCGGGCACTGAGGGGGGCACTTGATGGGATGAACACTGGGTGTCGTACTATATGTTGGCAAATCAGACTCCAAAAAAAAAATATATATATATATATACAATAACAAACAAAAAGCAAATATAGGCTTTTGGCCCTGTGTGTGCCAGGTCATGCACATGATGACGGGGGTCACAGTGAGCCAGGTCCCCTGTCCTCTTTCATAATTTATTCTTTCAACTTCAGCACCCATGTCTGTCTGTTTGTGGACTGATCCTAGAAATCCAAGAAAAGGAGGGTCTTTTTTTTTCTCCTAGAACTGTATGTGAGCCCCTATTTCCTATAGAACAAATGTGAGGACTTCCCTGGATTACCAAGGGCAGGTCCTGAGAACACAAGACTTTGTGGGACGCCTCCCGGTGTGGTCCCACAGGACTCCCCTCCATGTGCAAGGTTTGCCAACCAGGGGCGGATGATGGGTGTGAAATTGAGATCCTGCTGCAGGAGCAGTCGAGCCCTGCCCACTGCCTCTCACTCTAGGGCATGAGAGTGGTGCTGGAGGGAAGGGGGACCCCTTTCCTTTCTGTTCCATGGTGCTCTGGGGAGTTACACCTGCTGGCCATGATGGAGGAGCTTGGTCAATCTACCTTTCCTACCGATAACAATGATTAAGTCTGGACAAATTATTCTTAAGAAAGCACTCGATGGAAGGCACTGCAGAGCCATTCAAATGAGGTGGGTCCTGGAGGGGATGTCTGTGGGAAGAAAGCGCTAGGAGCGAGGTCTCTGTACAGTTAGTTGTTCAGCCATGGAAATGCCCCCAATACTCAGTGAATATTAAACTTCACCAAAATGACTCATCAAATAGAAAATCTTCCACATAAAGTCAACCTTGAGCTCAGATGACTTTCCTGGTGAATTCTATCAGCTTGAAGGAACAAACAACCCTACACTACTTCTTTCAGAACATAGAGGAAGAGGGACGACTTGGTGATATATTTTGGGACACCGGTATTCCCTGCTACCCAATGTCAAAGTGTGCAAAAGCAGAAGTACAGACCGGTGTGCCTCCTGATGATGGTCACAAAAATTCATAATGAAATATAAGCTAATAACTTAGCAGCATTAGACAAATAGAGACGATCATGACTGAGTGGCATTTATAAGGGCAGCAATGCAAGGTGACGTTTACATGTCAAACTTGAAATTCAACATATTCGCTTAGTCAGGGAAAGGTAGAAAATAATCATTTCCATAGATTCTGAAAAATCAGTTGATAAAATTTATGGCTCATTCATTATTATTTTTTTTTACACTCTCAGCAAATTTGGAATAGAGGGGCATTTCCTCCATGTGATAAAATACGTTAATGAAGAACCTTGGGCTAATCTTATTGGTGACACATGGAAAAATTTTGTGCCTATGATTGAGAAAAAGGCCAAGAAATCAGCTCTTATCACCTCTATTTAGTGTTGGGTACAGGGCCCAGTAAATGCAATATGGTTAAGGAAAGAGAAAGTGGGAGAGAATGTTGGAGGGAAGTAGAACTTCTGTTCACCAAAGGCATGCGTTGATATAGAGAAGTCCTAAGGAATCTGTTTTTAAAAGTACTAGAACTAGAAAAAAATAAAAAAATAAAAAAAGTAAAAGTACTAGAACTAATGTATATATTTGGCAAGGTCTGAGGGTCTGAGGACAATGTACAGCAATCGATTTATACTTCTGTATTTTAGCAATAATAATTTAGAATGTAGAAGTATCAGTATCATTCGATGTCACTTCTCAACACAATAGTCTGGATTCAACTCAATGTTAATTGTAACCCTAGAGAAATTGCCAACTTACTCCGTAATTTATATGGGATGCATTAGGGGAGGATTATACTCCCATGATTTTGTGTATAAAATTCATGATTTTATGTATAAAAATACAGTAATCAAGATAGTACCGGATTGGCGTGGGGACACATAAATAATACATCAGTGTGATAGAATAGAAAATCCAGCCATCTACCCGGTTTCTGTAATGGGACCTGGATTCTCCCAGTAGAAGTAAAAGACCTTTAGTGGAGAAGACAAAGACTTTTCAGCAAGTATTGCTAAAGCCGCTGGTTGTCTATGCGAGATATAATCAATCTTGACCTCTGCCACAGAGTCACGTAAACTTGGTTCAGTTTTATGACTGAATATAAAAACTAAGTCAATAAAGTTTCTACAAAAAAACAGGAAAATATCTTCATGAAATTGGAGTAGGCCGAAAGTCTTGGTAGGATATTAAAACCATAAACAAGGAAAAGAAATGGGTAGGCTGCCCTTCATCAAAAAAGAAAACTGCTCATCAGAGGCACCAGTGAGAAAATGAGATGCGACACCTGTTGTTGGAAAATATTCATAAAATTCATCTGAGAAAGGCCTTGTCCTAGAATGTATAAAAATTCTTGCAAAGAAATAAGAACGTGGGCATGAGACTTGAAAAGGAGCGTACGAAGGGAAAAATACCAAAGCTCTGTGAGCAGAAGATAAAGTAATTAGCACCACTTGTCATCAGGGAAGTAGTCCTGAGACCACGGTGAGACGCTGCTCACATCCCCAGGACAAAGGCTGCAATTCAGGTGACAAAGCACGGGATCAGCCCAGATGCTAGGAAAGCAGAAGTGCCCCATTGCGCTGCGTAGGAGGTAGAGAGGGGCCCCCACTTTAGGAAAAGGTAGGATGACCGTAACACCTTAGGTAGCATACGGCGACCAGGGGTTGGAGGTGACAGCTACGGAGCGGTCGGCGTGTCTGCGCCACAGGCAGTGGGGGCAGCTCTCAGGCCCTGGCCTGACCTGTCCTGAGAGCCTCAGCACGCCAGGGGCAGCGGTTAAGGTCCAAGCCTCTCCTCTCCCTGAGCTGGTTTCCGCAGCTGCACACTGGCCCCCCCGCTTTGCGTGAGCAGAACACCCTTCCTTGAGCTGTGGGCTTCCTCTGTCCCCCACAAAACTGGCCAGGAGCAGGGGCCCTTCCACCACGGCTGCAAGCACCTGCAGCGACCCCCGAGCTCCTGGTGTGTGCACAGATGTGCCCTGCAAGTGCGTCCTCGCCGCTCATTCCTTCACCTGCAGACAGGCCCGGGCACCTCCCAGAGTCCCCAGCAAGCCTGTGGGCACTAGCTGCCACTCCTCCCCTTTCCAAATTCATTTTGCTAATTATCTAATAGAAGAAAGCCCAAATAAAGCTACGAGGGTGGTCCCAAGTCCTCCTTCTCTGAGGGTGATGCCCGGCTGTGCATTTCCACCCTGTACCACCTCCGGGCTGAAGTCTGGGCCGCAGCCGTCCTTCTGTCTGTCTGGCTCCACGATGCGTGGGGATGGCCCAGGGGGAGGAGGAGCAGGCGGCTGGGAGAGGGTGCTGGAGGGCCCAGCACCGTGGTGTTCCCAGGGGTCCCCCCTGCACCTTCCCGCACCTGAAAGGTGGGCTCTGGAGATTTGGTCTCCTCTGGATCTTGACCTGTCCACTCTCCCTTCTTTCCAATTTCTCCCTTCTCTATGTAAGAGGGACGTGGCCACTCTGTTTCTGCACTCGAAGTTCCAATTAAAGTCTCCTGATTTAAAAAAATGATAATAAATTTTTTAAAAATAATTAATTAAAGTCTCCTGATTTTCTGACATGTAAAAGCTACTCTTCCACTATAGTCAGTGTCCTGGTCCACTGGAGCTGTTGGAACAAAACGCCACAGACGGGAGGGGCTCTGGTTCTGCACAGCAGGCACTTACCCCTCACTGTCCTGCAGGCTGGACGTCCACGACCGCTGCGCTGGCACGTTTGGTGTCGGGGGGGGCTTCCTGGTTCAGACTCCCAATTTTTCCTTCTTGTCTCTAATTCTCCTAAAATGGAACCACGGGAACATTGCAATATCTTAGTTTTCAAAAATAAATATCTTTATTTTTTTCCAAAAAAACCCCCTGAGGATCATCTTGTGGTCCAAAATCATGAGTTTCTTATCCATGTTACCCAGCCACGTGATAGTAAACATTTGTTCAGCGTTTGAAGTCACATGTGCTCCACTATTGGATGTTGCCAGGAGTGTTAAGTGCTTAAGGAAACCAGGTGCTTCATAGATTTTTATGCAAGACCCCTCAGGGATGACCAGGGATGGCTTTGCCCCTCGGTTCTTGGTTCAGACCCCCAATCATTTACTCCTGCCACACAGGTGCATGGAGCGCTGAGCACCTCGTCGTGCCCAGGCCCTGTTGGCTGGTAGAAAAGTGAGTACAAAGGACCGACCTATCCTCTTCACATCTGTGAAGGCCCATCTCAGCCTCAGAGTCCCATCAGCTCAACAACAGCAACTGAGCCACAGCTCAGCTTCTCCCTCTACTCAATCTAGGTGGGCGTGGGAGGACACTGGGGAACGTGGGTGAGGAAGGACTGTGGTTCCACAGGGGGTCGAGCTCCCCCACTGTGGGCGAGCAGGGGAAAGGCAGAGGAAGCAGCACGCACAGACCACAGGGCGGGCATCCGGGCCCCTCAAAGGAAAGTTTAAGCAGAGGGGGAGAGGAGCCAGAGCCAAGGAGGGGGTGTGTGCGTTCCTTGTTGTCGCAGTCCTGCCCTGCATGGGGTCAGCCTGGCCCGTGGGGTCAGCCTGGTCGTCTGGTGTGGGTGGAGCTCAGCGAGCAGCTCAGGTGGGTGATCCCTGAGGTGAGTTGTGCTCCCGCCAGCCCTGGTGGCCACAGGGCTCTCTCTACATCAGACGGGCCCCTGGGGGGGGGGGCCACATCCTGCTGGGCTCCGTACGGTTGGCCACCCCAGTTTTATGGCAGAAGCACCCAATCACATGAGAGCGGCCCTGTCTCTGGCTGCCTGTGGGCAATGACGGATAGGATGTGATCATAATAGTTCAGCTGTTCAAACTTATCTTGATTTTATGCTGAATTTTCAGTTTTATAGGGCGATGAGGACCGTGCCAGTAGCAATTCAGGGCTAGATGCAGCAAAGTGGAACACTCTCAACATGTCTCGTTCTGTAGTGGAAGTGACATAAACCCAGACGTGCCAGATGTGTGGATTGTTAGAAAGCCATGATTAGAGACGTCGTAGGCATTATGGTGAGACGCGGGGGAAAGAAAATCCTCAAGTGTTCACGTGAGAAGGAACTGATGCGTGTTCCTGCAGCCAACACCCAGTCAGCGGAGGAACAATCCATCACAGCACAAGCAGAAGCTAGAACACATTTAAAAGTGCAAAAGTAGGCAACTGAGAAAGATGCAGCATCTCCCTGATGACGTCCGGGGCCGCATGCGGGGCCAGCTGTCATGTCTGGGAGCCAGGAATGAGCGGGTCCTTGGAGAGAAGAGGGCCCGTGTGATCCTGTTCACCCGGAGAGGGGGCCTGTGCATGTGATCCTGTGCACCTGGACGGGGAGCCTGTGGATGTGATCCTGTATACCCGGAGGGGCAGCCTGTGGACATGATCCTGTGCACCCAGATGGGAGGCCTGTGGACGTGATCCTGTGCACCCGGAGCGGGGGGGGGGGCTGTGTACGTGATCCTGTGCACCCAGAGGGGCATCCTGTGGACGTGATCCTGTGCACCCAGAGGAGGGGCCTGTGGACGTGATCCTGTGCACCCAGAAGGGCATCCTGTGGACGTGATCCTGTGCACCTAGAGGGGGGCCTGTGCACGTGATCTTGTGCACCCGGAGGGGGGGCCTGTGCACGTGATCCTGTGCACCTGGATGGGGAGCCTGTGGATGTGATCCTGTGCACCCAGAAGGGCATCCTGTGGACGTGATCCTGTGCACCTAGAGGGGGGCCTGTGCACGTGATCTTGTGCACCCGGGGGGGGGGCCTGTGCACGTGATCCTGTGCACCTGGATGGGGAGCCTGTGGATGTGATCCTGTATACCCGGAGGGGCAGCCTGTGGACATGATCCTGTGCACCTGGATGGGGGGCCTGTGGACGCGATCCTGTGCACCCGGGGGGGGGGGGCTGTGTACGTGATCCTGTGCACCCAGAGGGGCATCCTGTGGACGTGATCCTGTGCACCCAGAGGAGGGGCCTGTGGACATGATCCTGTGCACCCAGAAGGGCAGCCTGTGGACGTGATCCTGTGCACCTAGAGAGGGGCCTGTGCACGTGATCCTGTACACCCGGGGGGGGGGGTGCTGTGGACGGCCAGGGGGAAGTGAACGACAGGGCCATGTGAAGCGCGGGATCTGGAGAGACCCCGGTGCCACTCGCCTGCCGAGGAAGAGCGGCTGTCGTAAGGATATCCAGGCCCAGAAGCCTCAATCAAAAGGGCAGCTCAGCTTCGGCCAAGAGAGAAGATGGGAGTGACCGAAGTTGCTGGAGAGAACGAAAGGGAGCTTTCCGGCTGTTTTCCTGGGAAGACCGACCATGACTTGCGGTAAGAGATGAAACGTTCCCCCCAATGCACGGAGCTGGGGAATCCGCAGAAGGTGATGGGAAGAGCGCAAGGGTGAGGTGGAAAGAGACATTTGTTCTTCTCGGAGTGTTTCTGTCCCTCGAACTAGAAAGCTCCTGAGCCGAGGCAGGATGAGGGATCATCTCCCTGCAGATTTGAGGCCCACCCAGCCAGACGGAAGAGGGGTTCACCTGCAGCCTCACGTGTCTGACAGCGGCAGCCGAGCACCTGCGGGGAGAAGCGCGGCCCTGGTCTGGGCAGCGGCTGGGGTGTCCTGTGTGATGGGGGGTCTCGGGCCCGCCCACTGAGACCCTCCTGTTCCTCTACTCCTCAACTTCTCTAAGTCAGCCTGAGGTTTCCGCGGGCCTGAATGGGGGGTACCTGGCCAGGCAGTCCCTTCCTGCACCTCCCCAGGAGGCCTGGGGCGCACGGCTCCGCGTGGCTCCCCATCACGCTGAGGTCACAGTCCTGATTTCCCTGGGACTCCCCTCTCCAGGAAGTGGAGTGATTTGTCTCCTAGACTCACTCATCCCCACGTTACCCTGACACGCCCCGAAACCTGCAGGTCTCTTGGTTTCTTATTTTTTCCTTAAAATCGTCTTTACCCTCCATGTTTAATTTTCCGAAAGAAAAGTCTTCTCAGTAAGGGATTTTACTTGCTCGTTTTGCATCTTGATCGGAGCATCATTTTCACGGTGCATTTGCAAAGTAGAAATCCTCTCGTTTCTGCCCACTGCGTCGTACACAGCAGAAAACCGAAGTAGAGTTCTCTGTGGTGAGTCAGCCCAGCCCACTGTTCCCAAGACAATACAGGATCATGGGTGAGCATTTTTGCTCAGAGACACGTGGGAAACGAGCAAACATTCCCTCTGTTAATGTTTCTGTTTTCCAGCGTTATAGGAAAAACAAGAAAACCCCTTGGTGGCCTCAGTGATTTACAGCTGAATCGTAGGAACAGGTAATCTGGTGAGTGGGAGGAGGGGAGGAGGGCCGTGACCGGAGCCGGGGCAGTCGGGGTGGGGGGCTTGCAGGGCACCCGCTGGCTGGGCCCAGCCTCAGCCTGGCTGTCCCTGCTCATCCTTGGCCCGCGGCAGCCCATCTGGGGGTGGGGGGGCCCTCCGGCTCTCCTTGGCATCCTGCGCTCCTGCTAGTGGTCCTGCCTCTGTTGCTAAGGGTGGGGTCAGGAAGCAGGGGTGCTCAGCAGCCCCGCGGACCCTAAGTCATGGTGTGGGACACGTGGGTGACACCAAGCGGGACTGGAGGTCGGGTGGTGAGGTGGGGGGTGCTGCATCTGGGGTCCGGGCCAGGCCAGCGGTCTAGGGTGGGCCTCGTCCGTTTGCACAGAGGGGCGGCCCGTGTTGCGAGAGGACGTCTGGCGAGGACTCTGGGGTGGACCTGAGCCGGATTCGAGCTGGGGCCCCAGGACCCTTTGGCAGTGGGTGTCTTTCCACTTAGAGCTCTTAGCTGGGCCCCCCCAGTTCCCTGATCTGCAAGGGGGGCATTCTAGGAGCAGCCGGCCGGTGACCCTGGGAAGGTCCCAGGAGGAGCAGGGGGCTCCCCCACGCCGGGCACGCGGCCGATGCCCCGATCCGCAGGGAGGCGTGAACCAGGCTGTACCCGGTGGGCACCGTCAGCACACTTGCTGGCTGCCAGGCCGTCGTGTGTTCGTGGGCCAGGGCACAGTCATTCCACACCTCTCTGCGGTTGGGACGTCTCCGAGCTGTGCCCCAGCCTAGAGCGCGTGTCTACACCGGTCACCACCTGTGCCCGTGGCGTCCCCCTGCCTGGCCTCGCCCGCCCTGGCCGGGCCTGCCGCTCCGTGAAGCCGCAGCCCGGTGCCCCGTGTCCTGTGTCCTGTGCCCTGTGCCCGGCCCTCGGCGGGCTCGTCTCTGCAGGAGCAGCCCGGGGACGCTCGGGGTTGCAGGGACACTGTGTGAAGGGTTAGCAAGGCCCCTTGTCCTGTGTTCTGGAACTCACCGTCGGGCTCACGTGGCGGGGCTTGGCCGTGCTCCTGAGCAGCTCCTCCACCTGCCGGGAGGACAGACGGACAGGCGGGAGGCATAGCTTCGTGCTCCCCAAGTGGGACGCTTCTGGGGGGACTCCCGGGCCTGCTGTCATTGTGGGTGTCCACGCGGCCCCCGGAGCCTGTGCCGGCTTCACGCCAGAGCCTCCCAGTGCGGGTCCCGAAGGGGAGGGAGGCGGGTGCCTGGGTGGGGCTGTCCTTCCACCCGACCCGGCAGAGGAGGGTGTGTGTGCACACGTTCGAGTCCCCTGGCAGCCCCCTGCCCCCCAAAAGTGGCCTCTTCATATGGTGGGAACACTCTGCTGTTCTTTCCGTGGCCACCCCAGCCGGCTCCTCCACGGGGACCGCGGGGCACACGGGAGACAGGCTGGATGAGGTGCTGGGTGGCAACAGGGCAAGGGAGGCCACTCTTGGCAGGGACGGAGGTTAAAATCAACCTTACGGGGGCAGCCCGGTGGCTCAGCGGTTGAGCACCTGCCTTCGGCCCAGGCCCGGGGATCGAGGCCCGCGTCGGGCTCCCTGCATGGAGCCTGCTTCTCCCCCTGCCTGGGTCTCTGCCTCGCTCTCTCTCTGTGTCTCTCATGAATAAATAAATCTTAAAAAAAAAAATCAACCTTACTGCCACCATGAGAGGGAGGCAGGCCCTCCAGGCGAATGCCGTCGAGGAGGAGACCGGGGCTGGAGCATCCGGCCCGCGCAGGGACAGAGGTTGGGGGACCCTCTCCCAGCAGGCCGTGGCCGGGCCGTGGCAGCTCCACGAGGTTGGAGAGGACGCAGAGAGGCGCAGGTGCTGCAGGCTCCACAGTGAGAGCCTCCTGGGCTGAGGAGCTCGGGGCCGCCCTGCCCGTCGCTGTGAGGCCGCGACCCCATAGATCCTGGGACAGGAGGGCGCCACGGAGACAGGTGTGAGAGCGGATGTCCCTCTGCCCCAGCGGGGGTGGAATCGGGGCCGGAGGAAGCACGAGGAAGAGCTCAAGTCGTCAGCCTGCGATCGCTGCGGGGGTGGCGTCCACACTGACGTGGCCTGCCTGGTCAACCAGCTCTCGGGGATGCAAGAAAAGTCATTAACTTTCGGTTTCTTTGGCTTAATGTCACTGTTGTGAAGATGGGAGCTGGACTTCCAAGCCCTTCACATGTTGGAGCTGAAACTAGAGGTGAAACGCATCATTTTTTTTAATTTATTTTTTATTGGTGTTCAATTTGCCAACATACAGAATAACACCCAGTGCTCATCCCATCAAGTGCCCCCCTCAGTGCCCGTCACCCAGTCACCCCCACCCCCCGCCCTCCTCCCCTTCCACCACCCCTAGTTCGCTTCCCAGAGTTAGGAGTCTTCATGTTCTGTCTCCCTTTCTGATATTTCCCACTTATTTTTTCTCCTTTCCCCTTTATTCCCTTTCACTATTATTTATATTCCCCAAATGAATGAGAACATATAATGTTTGTCCTTCTCCGACTGACTTATTTCACTCAGCATAATACCCTCCAGGTCCATCCACGTCGAAGCAGATGGTGGGTACTTGTCGTTGCTAATGGCTGAGGAATATTCCATTGTATACATAGACCACATCTTCTTTATCCATCATCTTTCGATGGACACCGAGGCTCCTTCCACAGTGTGGCTATTGTGGACATTCCTGCTATAAACATTGGGGTGCAGGGGGCCCGGGAAACGCATCATTTTTTATATAACCAAATGCTGTCTTTCCTGTAAACATAGTAAAGGAGGAGGCAGTGGGCAGAGAGGACAGTCCCTGCCTTCCGGCCCATCCCCGACAGCGCGTTGCCATTTGCTGCTGGGCTCTGGCTGCTTTGGACCCCATCCCGCTTCCCCTGGGGCACGAGGACCAGGACTCGAGCACGTGCATGGCCCGGTATGGCTCGTCCCACAGACTGGGGAGCGCGGGCTTACGTGTGGCAGCAGTGGTGGGGCCCCCGTGGGCCCATGTTTCCCAGCCAGGGACCCCCGCGCAGCAGCAGGGCTCAGCCCCAAGTAGATCCAGATTCCTCCCAGATGAATGGGCAACGAGTGATTGACTGAGGATTTGTAGACAAAGATTCTTAAAGCACAATTCAGCTAACACTTCATCAACTTTATTATTAGAACTCTTTTTTGCTTTCCCGGCCAAATTATTTTTCTCTTCTCTTCTCTCTTCTCTCTCTCTTCTTTCTTCTGATTCCCATCAGGGACTAGCAGGATGCCCTCCATGGGCCTGACCTGACCAATTTCTTTTTCACTCCCATGTGAATGCTCCACTCAGAAAAACTGAAGCCCCTTGAATTGTGTCCATCCACTATTTTCAAAGTTAAGAACTAGTTAAGACTTAGGTGATCCTGGGACACCTGGGTGGCTTAGCGGTTGAATGTCTGCCTTTGGCTCAGGTCCCGATCCTGGGGTTCTGGGATCAAGTCCCACATTGGGCTCCCTGCAGGGGAGCCTGTTTTTCCCTCTGCCTGTGTCTCTTCCTCTCTCTGTGTCTCTCGTGAATAAATAAATAAAATCTTTAAAAAACAAAGACTTAGGTCATCCATCTACATCTGGGAAAGAAGTTCTTTGCTGTTTTTGGTCCTTGATGCCATGTTTTTTAGCTTGTGTAGGCAGTGTTTCCCTCCCTGTGGCAGGGTTCCTCTCATTCTTGCACACATCCCAGCCTTGAAAACTCCAGATGGCTACCACCCAGTGTTCCAGGCTAGCTGGAGAGGAAATAGATATTTGACTCAGAAAGAGCGGGGGTGGAAAGTCAGGAAACACAGGATCCTTCCAGAAACATAGCTTCCTGACCTGTGAGCTGAGGGATGTAGAGGTAATTTAGGAAAAGAATTTCCAACACCCACTTAAAATGTTTAACAAACATTAACATACTTTGACAATTTGAGATAACACATTCTTCCCAATTCTTTTCACGTTGTTTTAGAAAGATACGTTATCCAAATTATAATGGAGCAACGTCTGCTGGCAGAGGAGGATGGTTATTTATTTGTTTATTTCAACAAATCAAATTTTCACAAGATGTCTGAACACACGAGGCAACATTGTGTGATCACAATTTAATTTCATATGGTGAGAAAGAAAACCTCCTCCCTTCCTTTTTATCTTATTTTCTACCTTTGTGCAAATAAAGTATAAATAGTGGGTACATTTGCCCTCTCACCTGCAGTCAGGTATTGGCTTTCTTTCTAGGAAAAGAGGTTTAATAACAAGGAAATGAACATACAGAATTCTCTTTATGAACACTTTCATTAGAAAACAAGAAGTTAGGCAAATTTCCTACCCTCCTGGTGCACCTAAATGGTACTGTGGACTCATTTCCACTTTTAACTAAGGATATTAAAGGGAAGCCAAAACATGCCACCCAAAAAAACATGCCACTTCGGCAGATTGATTATTTTGAGCTAAAGTTACTTAAAATCAGTGCAAAAAGGACACTTTGACCCTCCTTTTCCCCCATGAAAGCAAGAAATAGATCTCTGTGTGACAGTAGAAGTCATCCTTACCATTCTTGTCAGAGACAGGAATTGAGGGTCAAGAAAGCTGTAAAAACAGACCTCGTCACTCCTTCATTAATTTGTTACCCAAGCCCAAACTCCCTTGCCTTGTCAACTCTTCACAAATATATTGTTGTTTGTCTGAAAGGGATAAAAGCTGCTCTTTCGGTCACTCTTTGAGTCTCACAATTTTATGGGCTTCCACACATACAAAATTAAATTTTCCTGTTTATCCATCTAATGTCAATTTAATTATTAGGCCAGCCAAAGAAGCTAGAAGGGCAGAAGGGGAAAGTTTTCCTCCCCTGCAGCGTTAAAGAGGTAAACATACTTCCTACAGTCTTATGAAAGTCATTCTGTAATAAATAATTTGTGCTGAAGTGGAAAACTCACATAAAGGAATTGATTTAAAAAAAAAGGAATTGATTTTTGAAGTAAGACGGAATAATTTTGTAAATTACAGAAAGAATATGGCTTTCAAATACTTGAAATTATAGTGCAAAATGGATTTTAAAGGGCCAACCATGACATTCCCAATAGATTACCACAGCAGCCACCTTCCATTCATCTGGCAAAATCAATATTCCCTTTAGTGACAGTGCATTTTCTTTTCCAATTAATCTGCATTCCCTGATCACACATACATAAAACGGAATGATTTTCAAGTGCCCGATTCAATCATTCCTGACTTGGTATATCATCATGGCTGGAAATTTAGGAATAACAATATCTTTATTGTGAGGTATATGAAAAATAGCAGTATAAAATCATTTGTGATTCTAAATAAGAATTACTGATATGTATTTATAACTCTGTTATCATTCATAGCATTATTTGGAAAAAAAAAAACTTCCATAGATAGAACATACATTGAATGCAGTTTTCAAATTTCAACAACTAACCTTCATGCCCTTAATCCAGATGATGCGGAAAAACTCATGGAATTACCAGGGTCTAGCAGCAGAAGTGAGTACGATAATATGCTTTCCAGTGCTTACTTACATTCACAGCTGCCTGAGACGCTTACATTTAGGGAACAGGCAAGTTTGTGAAAACGTGGCCTGATTTGAATTGTGTATAACTGAATACTTTTAAAAGTGGTTAGAGGTGAAAGATTTTAGAACTTTGCTTTACTTTGGAGCAGTGCCCTGTGCTAATCAAACCATGATCGAGTTTTCCTCTGAACCATTTGTTTATCCTTTACAGATAAGCAATAGTCTTCTTTAGGAGGTTCCTATAAAAAAAGAGTAAGAATGACTCAGAGCACAATCACTCCCGCTGGAGATACTCTTCAGGTGACACATCAGTTTGTTCCTCTACAGAATGAGAGAACCTGAATATTTGTGTGTAATAAGTTAGCGATTTTTGCTTCTCAAAACTTTTATTTTTACAAAAATGTTCTAAAATGGACTTTTTTGGTTTTGCTGTTTTAATTAAGAAAATATCGCCATATAAGCTTGTCAGCGCTATTGATTTTTTCATAAACCTGCTCTTGCAGCAATAGGGAAACAGTAAACTAAGTTCAGTACATGTTATCTGCAGTGCGAAAGGGGTTGCAGGTCAAGCCTGGTGTAATATTTTGTTGTTATTTCCTCTCATTTACTCTCCAAAACAGACTCCAAACTTCTTTATAAAAATATTGCTGTACTTCGGGTTTCCACCCTGACATGTGAGAGCTTGGAAGCCATTATCCGCACCGTTCCAACAAGAAAAAAAGCTGAATGCAAGAAAATCAACAACTTTTCATTAGAGAAGTTAAGTCGCAGGGCAAACTGCCACTTGAAAATGTAGAGAGACAAGGGAATGCAGAGAAACAGCTGACATCAGCTTACCTGGGGCAGAGACCCTGAGCCTGGAAGCCCTAGGAACACTTACTTACAGGGTGATTTTGATGAATTACTGGAGGCTGAGTGTGGGCCAGTTTGAGAATAAGAAAATTCTGAGAGCACTGTTTAAGGAGGGACCCTGCACATTCAGGGCCTTTACCTCCAGGAACCTCACCAAGTAAAGAGCTGAGGAAAAGCCTGTGTGTCTTCGTCAGGAGGAGGAGAAAGGAACCATTTGGAAATACGTGCAATCCGTAACAAAGGCCTACCTCCCGTGAACAGGACTTTATCAGAGCTGTCCCTGGGAGGGCCTCATATTTGTCTGTTCCCTCTTGCTCCTCTTGTCTGGGTAAGTGGGTCTGAGAAGTCTTGTAAGTCCATTCAATGATTGGATCTATTGGAATTGTCACAAAACCCAGTATTTTTCTGGCCTGCAGTTGGAGGCTCATAGACACTCAAGATATTCAAACAGGTGAAGTCTTTGCACGGGCAAACCATTATCATCATTTGGGGGGCTATAAATGCAAATTTTGGAGCCTTGTTAGAACCAGAATCGGAAGCTTCAGGGCAGAGCCTGGGATCTTGTAGCTGCAACTCCGACCAGGTGGTTCTGATGATTTGCGCAATTTGGGAACCCCTAACCTAAACCTGGGAGATCCTCAATCATCCTCAAGCTCTATCACCGGCCCTACATAGAAGGTATGTGTCTTGTCTGCTGGGAATAGATTGTCCCCACATGGGTAAAAATTACAGTGTTAAATAAATAGAAATCGAGGAAAATGTTGGGTTAAGCACTCAATACATATTGTCTTTTAAACTTTTACAGTAAATCGCTCAGTAAACTATAACTGTTTACAAATGTCGCAGTTAACCTCCAAATATATTATTATAAGTCTCATTCAAACTTGTAGAAAAGGAAATGCCATTATTATACAGTGGTCATATCTGGAAACCAGGAACATGATTATGGCTGACAGACAGTGGTCTCTACACATTTTTAGAACCACCATGACTGTCTTGTGCTTGCTGATGTCAAGGGGAGCTATATATGCCATGGTGTGGGTGTCTGCCTTCTGTCTCTTACCCCATTTTAGATCCTTGGCTAAATTAATTAGAATTTATCTAACCTTTCCTTGGAAATGTGTCTGCTAGGACAAAGTAATCCAACCCACATGGGTTAAACATATGATATAAATGAATTAAATCCACAGAAAATCATAGGTGAAACAGGATATCCTTAAAATTCAAAGAAAAACACTTGCACCGAAATCCAAACTACTCTGTTATAATAAAGTGATTTCTTTCATCTTGTTTATAAGTGAGAGCCCACAGTCTCAACTAAATTTGGGAGGGGGGCTTCAGTGGCAAACAGATAAACTCTCTTTAAAAGTTAACACTTAGGATCCTTGGGTGGCTCAGCGGTTTAGTGTCTGCCTTCGGCCCAGGGCGTGACCCCGGGGTCCCAGAATTGAGTCCGCATCAGGCTCCCTGCGTGGAGTCTCCTTCTCCCTCTGCCTGTATCTCTGTCTCTCTCTCTCTCTCTCTCCTTCTGTCTCCTCTGGAGAGTCTGGGGCTCCCTCAACAAGACATAGTCATGACGACTCTTACTAATTGAGTGGGATTTGTTCTGGCCTTTTTAGACACGGGACAACATCACAGGATTGTCCTCCTAAGTTAAAGACAAGGAAAGTCTACCATCTGGAAGGAAGAAGGCATAGATTTTGAAACCAGAAACTATAGATTTGATTTAAACTCCAGCACCCATAAAACATGTGATCTCTGGTGAACTGTTTGTCACCTGGGAGTACCGGTATCTTTGTCTACAAAAACTAGGAAACAGCTTTTCCTAGAGGTTCCTAGGACCCTGGTTGGGATAACATGGGATAAAGTATACTGTAGTACCTGGATCACATTGCACCTTCGAAGATGCTAGTTTCCTTTTTTTATCTTCTTCAGATACTTTGTGATCACCTTCATGAGGCCTTCTGTAGGACAGTGTATTTTAAATGGGAGCATGAGGTCACTTAAATTCAGTGCCTAGCTTGAGCAGATGCTTAATACATTGCTGTATAGAGTAGAGTTGGATCTTTGTCCTGGAGGAGCCTGTAATATAATGAGGACAAACACGTATGTGTATAAAAATACGCCCCACAATAGGGCGCCTGGGTGGCACAGTTGGTTAAGTCTCAGACTCTTGGCTCCAGCGTGGGTCATGATTTTGGGGTGCTGAGATGGAGCCCTGCGTCGGGCTCTGAACACAGTGTGGTGCCTGCGTGGGGTTCCCTCCCCCTCTCCCTTTGCCCCTCCTGCTCGTTCTCTGTCTCTGTCTCTCAAATAAGTCTTAAAAAATATATATGCCCTACAACTGAGAGGTGCGTGCAGGCTGGGGGATATTACAGGGCAGGGTGACTTCTGGGAACCACTGCAGCCATAAAGTCCTGAAAAAAGGAGGACAGATAATATTTATGAATATGAGGAGCATCCAGCACACATGCAGGCTCTGGAGGTTCTCAAGCAGAGGAGCCGAGAAGAGGGAGCAAGACACATTTTGGTGAGCTGATGAAGGAGACCGAGTGGAAAGGACAGTTCACAAAGCTGAGAGCGGGAGTAGCTGCCTGCTAGGTGTGAGTTGCTCACTTGCTTCGTTAGGAGGTTTGGGCTTGATTCTAAACCACAGGACGACATCAAAGACCTTGGAACATGTACTTGACAGGTGAAATAAGTATCTTCTGGAAAAGTTAGTCTTGGGCAGAACTGATTGGGCTGGAGTGCTGACGTGCTGAAGTCTGTGTTTTAGGAGGCTCTTGATAAAAATCCTGGCATTAGCTGAAAATATTTTGAATGTTTTCTTAAGATACGTTTAAGTGAGGAATGCACTGTTTCTTGTTAAAAACACAGTAGGGAGAGTCTAATCTCTGAGATATGTTGGTCACCTTGAAACGCTTCAAGAATATTTTTTTCTAGCAGCCAGAGCTAAGGAGCTCAGGGTGCAGAAAGGAAAGGGAATCTGGGAGGAGAGGGAGGAGCTAAGAACTTGGGATGCCCTCCTTGTTCCCCAGGAACACTGGGATTTCCTGGATATTGGAAAGCTGTGGGATGTAAACAGCATCTTGGCATCAAAGAGAGCTTGGTTTCAATTCTGACTGTCCTTTTTGGGCTGTGCTATCTTCAGATAGCTACTTAACTTCTCTGACTGTCAGTTTTCTCATTGGTAAGTAGAGGTACTTAGGCCTACTTCTCAGGGTTACCGTATTAGATGAGATACGTAGACACGTCACAACGCCTGGCGTATAATAGGCAGTCAACGGATCCTGCTTAGTTTCTTTGGTTTGCAAGTAATGGTAGTAAGGGGAAGGGCCAGGTGTAGACTGCTCCCATATGATGATGCTTCGGACAAATTCTCATGACGACAGCTAGCCATTAGATATAATTACTTTCTAAGAAATCTGTGACATAGAAAAGTGCAGTTGTACAGGTCAAAAGAAAGCCCTGGTTACCACTTAAAACTTCTTTCTTAAAATTCATAACCCAGCGAATTGTATCTATTCTCATTAACTATTCTATGTGTCTTTCTCTAGTAGGGGAAAGGGCATTGCTTCAGCTCACAGTACATTCATATCTTTGTGAATACAAGATGTAGGGCGCACAGGAGCTATTTCTCACCACTCCCTTGATTTCGAGAGTGAGTTCAGGCTTATCACTTTCCAGCTGAGAAGCCCAAGGTGAGAGATTAAGTGACTGTCATTATCACATGGCTCAGAGATAGGGATGCTCAACCCACTGAGCTGTGAGCCAAAGGTGTTTTCGAGGGACAGATAAGTTGGATGTGAGTTGTATTTTGTGAAATATGAACTTCAGCTCCAAAATACTGAAGTTCTCACTATTAACCTCTTGTTGAAGGTCAAATAAAAATTGTTGTAAGCAGCCAGACTCTACTGTCTAAGTCAGATTAAAAAAAATCGTTTATAAATCCGAAGCGGAGATCACATTCCCCTGCCTGCATAATGGGGTAGGGCTCTAACGATATTTGGGGTTCCGGTAGCCTATTTTACGAGCCAGGTTTAATCAGAATGTTTCTTGGCCCACACAAATGAATCTAAATATTACTGATTTAATTAGAATCCAGGCTGGTGTTTGAGAGTGCATGAATATGTTCCATTATTTACAAAAATAGTACCATTTCCTGTTACTCCCATGTGGTCCTGAGTTGACCCCGCCTGTGGAAAGTTGAGCTGCTTCTCTCTCCCTTGTGGGGAGAATTTCCCCAGCCCTGGAACGCTAGGTGGCAGACGTGCTCTTGACAAGGTTTGCAGAGCCTTCCAGGAGGCACCTTTATCCTGTCAACAGTGATGGGTGATGAGCTCGCTTTATTAAATTGTCACCCCAGCCCCCACCCAGGAGCCCACGCTGGGTGTTCTGATTGGAAGAGACATGTACGCTTCCAAAAGTCTGCAGAGAATTGGCTTTTACCACGTCGGTGGCTGGGCCAGGGCCGGGTTTGGTGAGGCTGGCTTATTCATTTTGGTAATGGGCTGTAGCCCTCTTGGGCTTCCCTTGCTCATCCATCAATGATGACTTTTCAAAAAAAAAAAAACATGAAATCTGAATTTAAACCCTGACAGAGCATCACATTTGCTGCTGAAAATCTCTGCTTAGAAGTCTTGGTGTCCAAGGACAGTTTTACAGAAGACACAATCCCCTGCGTTTTCTACTCTCACAACCGAGGAGAGAGAGGTCTCGTTACAGGAGGGATCTCAGTAATGACACAGTAACCAGGCTCTAGTTCCAAGTGGCCCTCAACCCGATGCCTCAGCATCTGCGCTGCTTTGGGGAAGTTGCAAGTTTTTGGACACTTGCCTCGACCACAAGGAGTCAGAAGACCTGCTGCACACGGGTCTGAGGAACTGCACGCCTGATTCTGAAGGGCAGACTTGCACCCTGGGGAACGTTGGTGCCCAGAATCTGGATCAGCAGGTTAACAGGTGCGTGCCAGGGCCGGGCTGAGGAGCAGTCGAGGATCCAGGCTGCAAATCCATTCTCTCCCAACAGCCTTCCAGGGCTCACAGCCCCGCCCCCGTGTTAGACTCGGGGTTCCAAGTGTAGCATCGCATGGGACGTAGGTCACTAGCAGACATTTGCTCTCTCGATTCGAGCAGGTTCACAGGGTGTCACAAGCAGGCAGTAAAGCCTGAGGTTTTATGAAGTCGCTGCCGAGACTGTCCCTAAGACTTGGCGGTGCCAGTTCAGAACCTGGGAAGGCCTGTCACTCAGCTGGAGGCATGTGAACCCAGGCTCCTTGGTTTTACCTTGACTTGTCCCTGTGAGCTGATCTATTTCAGTGTCACGGGGGTACTGTTCAAACTGCCACTCGATTGAAATGAACTGACTAACAGCAGTCGCTTCAGTGAAAAAAAAAAACAAACACTTTAACTTGTGTTTTGATAACATGAAGTTCCAAGAAATCCTCTAATTCAGTTACCTTTTCCTTTAAGTACGTGTGTTGTAACCTCAGGAGGTGACGTTCCCCATTGGGGGGAAAACATTGACTAACTCTGGGTGAGCCAACCGCTCCTCTCGTTTCTTTACTGGCCTTAGCTAGCCTCTTTCTCTCTTGATGTCTTTACTGACATATCTGTTGTCACAACCCAAAGGGAGGTCAACACTGAACTCAAGAAATCCAATGAACATCGATGCCAGTGACATTTTGTATTCTGTTTAATCAATATTGTTACCATAGGCCTCCGAAAATATTCAGACACAGCCTTCCAGGATTTATGGTGATCTTGCCCCGGGTCAGGTGAGAATGGCTAGATTTCAGGGACACTGAGAAGCATCAGATCAACAGGGAAATTGTCTCACCGAGAAAGATATTTTTTGCGTTTACAGCCACCGGAATCTTTCAGCTTTGTAGATTACTGCTGGGCAGAGAAAGGATTGGGGTGACCAGATCTCTCCACGGGTCCTCGGGTTCTAAGCTTGGGCTGAGCTGTAAAGAAACCTACATCTCCCAAATTATATTTCCCTGTTGCACGCATTTACGGAGATTGCAACTATTTCTCAGGGGGAAGCTGTCATAAATATTCCACTGGAAGTTAGATGTTTTATAGCTGTAGCTTGGAGAAGGAGTCACTGGCAGCAGGTGGATGTACTTGCCCTTGGTGTTGAGTAAGAGAACCCAGAAACATGTTCTGCATTTGTGCTGCTTAGTCCTACCGAACGAGAACATTACAGAAAGCCTCATTGGATAGTATGGAAGTGACAATGTGTTGCTTCTGGAAACTGGCTTATAAGTGCTGTGTTGGTTGGTGGTATCGCTACTCAAAGTTTCACATCAAAGCGGGCTGCCACTGTGAGAATGAAGCAGATGAGGAACAGACCCTTATCTATTTATTATTTGCTTGATGGTTTGCTTCTCTGTACTAAACACAACCATTTGCATTATTCGAGGAGAAAGCCAATTTCAGTCTTACTATTTATTGCCACGAAGTAATTGGTCATTGGTAAAAAAAGATAGCATGAACGTTTCTTGGATGCTCACGATCGACTTCATAATAAAAATGCATCTCCTAATGAAAGGCGCTTACAAAGACGAGCTGCCTGAAATACCACATGATGGATTTACAGGACTCTATGATTCTGCCCGGAGGGAATGCCTTTATCTGGTGTGTCAATAAATCCGTTTGCCAAAAAGACAGAGCCTAAAGCCACACCATACACTAACAAGTCACTCACAGTATTCCTTTGTTTGTTTGTCTGTTTGTTTGTCTGTTTGTTTTTGGTATACTCACAGTATTCTTGTTAAGAACACAGGCCCTGGGTTGCGGAAGGGGTGGTGGGTGGGGGATGGGGTAACTGGGTAACGGGCACTAAGGAGGGCACTTGATGGGATGAGCACTGGATGTTATATGTGGGCAAATTGAATTTAAATAAAAAATAAATGTTGAGCAAGAAAGAAAGAAAAAAAAAAAAAAAGAGAGAATACAGGCCCTGGATTCAGAGTCACCAATTTCTGGTTATGGTGACCTTTGATTTCTCTGAATTTTAGTTTCCTGATCTGCATGATTTTAGTGCCTGCAGTAGGATTCTCATGAGCAATAAATGACAGTCAGGTGAAGGTGCTCAGCACGGAGCCTAGTACACTCTCTGTATGTGGCCAGTGGGAGGTATTCCTCTTCTTGTTGCCCTTCCTCACACCCAGCCCACCAAACTGCACGGCAACACACGCACCCAAACCCAGCCAACGTGGTTGTACCAACGACAGCAGTTAGCTGAGTTTTACTTGGCACATGGCATGGGCTGGACACTGTTCACCTGCCACTCTGCTTAATCCTTCCGTAGCATTATGAGGTTAGGTATCAACAGTATGTCGGTTTTACAGGTGGGGAAACTGAGGGCAGAAGTGGTAAATCTAAAAGACCCAGGGTAAGGAGGCAAAATGGAAAAACAACTCTTTGATTTTTTAATTAATTATTTTTTTAAAGATTTTATGTATTTATTCATGAGAGACAGAGAGAGAGAGGCAGAGACACAGGCAGAGGGAGAAGCAGGTTCCCTGGGGGGAACCCAATGTGGGACTCGATCCCAAAAGCAGATGCTCAACCGCGGAGCCAGCCATGCATCCCTCTTCTTTGATTTTATAACCCAGTCTTAAAAAATGGTTTTCTAAAGCTTTGACATGAAATATCCCAAATTGAACAATTTATGAAACATGAAAGATAAAGTCTCTTTTTATGTCAAGTTTGTACTTCAGACTGAGCTGTTAATAAAACTAATCCCTCATCCCTTTGTTTGACAGAAAAATTAAAGTCCTAGAATGTGTACAAAAGTCACTGCTTGTTCTGTTTCTCAGAGGATTCAGTCCCAGGCATCAGGGGCTTTGCTGGACTCTTTGTTCCCTTTTCAGCAGCCTCACCCCAGCCTGGCTCTCCTGTGAACAGAGAGGCTCCTCGGCCCCTTCAGTGTCTCTGGCAGTGGAAAAAACACAGCTCATGCTCCCTCAGACATTTCCTTTTTCCAAAATCTCGGAGCATACCCACCCCCAGGAGTTCAGGGTGTGGGTGGGTGGGATCCTGGTGAGTCCTGTCTCCCTGGCTCGTGCTCCTGCTGTGTTGTCACATGGTGCAGAGAGGGACATTGTGTCCCTTCTTGGAAGGGCACTAATCCTCTTCATGGGGGCTCCACCCTCACGACCTAAGTACCTCCCAAAGGCCCCACCTCCTCACACCGTTACCATTAGCCTGGGGATTAGGCCTTCAGCATATGCATTTTGAAGGGACAGAAACGGTGCATAGCAGCACCCATTCACCTGGGCTTTAACCCCTGTGAAAGCTCCAGCTTCTGGATCTGTGATTTGGTGACCTTCCCAACCCACAACAATGTTCTGCATTAGTGGAGGCAAAGAACAATTCAGGTAGAGGATGGACTGAAGCCCTGGGGTTTCCTCCATCTCCGCACTAGACATCCCAGCTGTGGGCCATGCGTCAGACACCTGTGCTGCCCCGCGGTACGCCACTCCTCCGCAGCACATCTCCTTCCCCTCTTCCTCCCCAGAGAAGACTGTGCCCCTAAGGGTCTGGGGAAGCAGCGCCTACTATGTCTTTGTCCCAGATTATCGTGCCATCTTGGGGAGGGAAGTGGTGCGGTGATCACAAGGGCGTAGACAGTCCAGATGCTGGCCCTGCCTGTTAGGACCCATGGGAAGGTGGCCAGATCTCCATCCTCACCATCATATTTGCACTGTTGCCTTTATCATCTGTGAACATCAGCATCGGTGTCAGCCAGGTGGCGGGATGTGAGAGGGCTCACGGGCATGCAGCACGGGGAGGCAGGAGGAGCGCAGGGCATGTCACTGCCCATGGTGATCGTGCACACCAGGTAGCTTTTCGGGGATGCTCTCTGAGGTGCTCACTACTGCGGAGGGCCTTCGATGTGTGATCGGGACGTGGTCCTCACATTAACTCCTTGGGATCAGTATTATTACCTTTGGGTCACAAGAAGGGAAGTCAGGTCAGGGGAGTTGAACGAGGATGGACACCTGTGAAATGCGGAGCGATGAATGAAGCCTCGTCTTGCTACCTCAATACCTACCCTCTTTCCGCATTTACTATAAAAAGAATAGAAGAGCAAATGGGAGAAGAGAGAAAAAGAGCAAAGGGCATAGGTTCAAAGGAAAGGGACTAGAGCAGAGAGAGAAAGCAAGCAGTGCTGGAGCCTGTCTGCATGTGTGACTCCTGATCTCTGACCCCAAAGAAGGGGGGTGGGTGGGGTTGTGAGGCCTCAGGGGAGGTATTTACAGGCCTGGGGTAGGAGTCAGGGGTGGTTCAAGTGGATGAGGGCTCGGGGTAGGGGCGTTGGAGACTTCCTGGGAGACTTCGACTCCTTCCAAATTATGCCCTGCGAGCGCCACTCAGAGAAAATACTGGTGGGGAAATGGGTGCTCGTTACTGCTTGTTCTGTTTTCATGGGAATTAATTCAAGGATCAAGAGAAGACAGAAGGAACCATCCAGGGAAAGAGTCAAAGTAGCTTTGCGAAGGCAGCCTTTGTAGTCATTCCAGGTACTGCAGATGCCCGGGCCTGCTGTGACTATGTTCATTTTCTTGGTTTTTCTGAGTGAGTTTAAATGTGTGAGTTCCTATAAAAATAGACCTAATGAAATTATAGCAATAGGCAGGAGATTTCCAGAATATTCCAAATCCCTGATTCCTTCACACGGCTTCCTCCTTATTTTCGCTTTCAACTCTTGCATGTGTAAAATGTGTCACCGATGGAATGTGCCTCTGTTGGGCCCTGGGCTGACCCTGGCAGATACCCATTACGTGAGGCCACCATAATTAATGGCACTTGATAGTGACCAGCACGTCTCCGTAGAGTTTCGGTCTTGTTTTCTCTCTTACTGCTTTTTTTTTTTTTTTTTTTTCCATGTGTCTCTCTTTGAACTGAGAGTGAGATACTGGCATACAGGGATCTCTCATTCATTCATCCGGTCATTCATTCATTCACTTATAATCACGAGTTTACTCATTAATAAGATCAGGAAAATCAGCTACAGTGTATTGCTCAACCATCCATTGCCTTTCATCTTACTTACTTAAGATAATTATATTTCAGGCATTCTTTGTTTACACCACAACACAGCGACTTGTTTCCCCTTTGACGAGGATTCTCTAAAGTGTTGCACTGTGCATATAGACTTAAGGAAGAGCCACATATTTTCACTTTCCCCTTATACCATTCAGGGCTATGTGGTCCTAACCACCACATAGGATGAAACCCATGTGATGGTTTTGCAAACTTTTATCAGCCGAGAGTTAGAATCTGAAGTAGTGAGGTTGATGGAGAGCCTGGGTGGCGCGTTCGTTAAGTGTCCAACTCTTGGTTTCAGTTCAGGTCGTGATCTCAGGGTCGTGGGATTGAGCCCCAAGTCAGGCTCTGTGCTCAGTACGAAGTCGGCTTGAGATCCTCCCTCTCCCTCTGCCCCTCCTTGCCCCACCCTTACTCTCTCTCTCTCTCTTTCTCTCTCTCAAATAAATAAATCTTTTAAAAAACTGAAGTAGTGGGGTTGAAAGTGTCTTAAAGAAAATTATATTGAAATTCCAGTAATACCATGAAAGTAATGTTATATATTATTCTCTACGCAGATCTCCTGATGTTATCCTTGTATTAGAATGAGTTGTATTTTTATCTCTTCTTGTCCAGTCCTACAAATTTCTTTCAATCAGAAGTGACTCTCATTAGTGGAGATCATGCAGCATGGTATTTAATTGCCTTCCTATCACTGAATGGAACTCTGATGTTTTCTCTTTTTTTAAAAAATTTTTAAAGATTTTATTTATTCATGATAGACATAGAGAGAGAGAGAGAGAGAGAGAGAGAGGTAGAGACACAGGCAGAGGGAGAAGCAGGCTTCATGCCAAGGAGCCTGATGCAGGACTCGATCCCGAGTCTCCAGGATCATGCCCTGGGCCGAAAGAGGCGCTAAACCACTGGGCCACCCAGGGATCCCCAACTCTGATGTTTTCTAATACAATTAGAAACAATGGTATAAATTATACCTCAGTGGAATTTTCAGCATAACATCCCATGATTTTTAGTGTCTTACCCTTTTGGATGAGCTGATTTTGTGCTTACATTAAAAAAAAAAAATAGTCCAAGCATTCTGTTTGGTTCCAGGGAAAAATTTGTGTGTCATGAATATAGTACATTTGTATAGCACAACCTTCACCCAGTTATCTGATTCTGATTGTATGAAGGCTTTGTGTCTTTCATTGCTTTTGAGCTATTTTACAACTCTTAAATTGTAGGTAGCTATTTAAATAATTTCTGTCTATAGAAGAGTAAAACATTTGGTCCACTAGAGGGACAAATCTAGCCCTTCCATTGAAAATCCAGTTTTGCATCTGTTTTAAATTCATGGCTATACTCCTGATTTATAAGTGTGCTTATTTTTTTAAGATTTTATTTATTTATTCATGAGAGACAGAGAGAGAGAGAGAGAGAGAGGCAGAGACAAAGGCAGAGGGAGAAGCAGGCTCCACGCAGGGAACCCGACGTGGGACTCGATCTTGGGTCTCTAGGATCAGGCCCTGGGCCAAAGGCAGGCGCTAAATCGCTGAGCCACCCGGGCTGCCCCATATAAGTGTGCTTATTTTTGGTTTTCCTTTGAACTGGTTTTAAAATATGTCTGGCTCTCTTGTTTAATAATGAGTTAAAGAGAATCACTGTCATGTGCTTATTTTACATCTGTACAAGAGTTATGATTTTACCTTCAAAAAAATCCTCCCTTTACAGTCCCACTGCCTTCCTAATGGAACTAGAGTCCTCATCTCTTCCCTTTTATCATATTCCATGTCATTCACCAACATTTAAAGTCAAATAATAGCTCATTTTTTGCTTTTGTCCTGAACACTTTGGTACCACAATACATTTCAAGTGAATAGTACCAATGGCTTTCTAGCTAGTCATCTAAGAATTAGTTGTAGCACACCTAGTAGAAAATAGTGACAAAGAAGATGGTCAAATAGAGATGTGGCTGTTGGTAGAGTTAGAGCTTAGGTAGTAAAGCAAATATCTCAGGTATCGAACAAATGCATAATGATTAAGATGTCATTCATTAGAACATTAATCTCTATATTCAGCTTTATTATTTTACGAGCCCCAGGATAAAAGCAGCCTTTATTTACTGTAAGACTTCTTATTGATGCTAAATGCAAGAGATCAATTATTATTAGGGTTCTCCTTTGTGGTGGCAGTCTATCCATTTATTTCAAAGAGGGGTAATGCAAGTATAAATCCTTCTAAAATGCCGTTCATTCATTTGATGCCAGTTAATGCTACATTACAGTGGGAAAAGAGCAGTCTTTAAAAATGGTTAAATATGGGTTATTCAGTGGGGAAATATAGGTGACTTTTAAATATCTTTATTTATCCTATTTTCCAGGAGAGAAGCTGAAGTCTTGAGGGATTTAAAACTACTCTTTGGGATTTCCTAATAAAGTTGCTTATCTCTGTGGATTTGTGTGTTGTGTATAGTTAGCGCTCTTTTCCCATAGAAAACAGGAGGAGACTCCAGAGCTCATTTATATTCAGAAGGCTTAAAACATTTGGTGGTGGTTGTTCTGGTAGAAATCTTTGGGAAAAGCTTTCTAAATATATTTTAAATATATTTTAAGGAAAAGTGTGTCCCTGTTACCGTTATGTTGTCATTGGGGCACCTGGAAGGCTCAGTCAGTTAAACACCTGCCTTCGGCTCAGGTTGAGATTGCAGGATCCTGGGATTGAGCCCCTCATGGAGCCTGGTGTGAGCCCTGCCCCGGTTTGTACCCCTTGCTCAGCAGGGAGTCTGCTTCTCACTCTGTCCTGCCCCCCTACTTGTGCTCTCTCCCACTCTCTCTGGAGCATGCTCTCTCTCTCTCTAATAAATAAATAAAATCTTTTTAAAAAATAACTCATTATTCTGCATTCAAATATAAACAACATTAAATATTGCTGCCTATCTAATAAATTACTCACTGAAAAGGATCTTATTGTCCTCCGTGCACTAAATACCATTAAAAACAAAGAATTAGGGATGCCTGGGTGGCTCAGCGGTTGAGCGTCTGCCTTTGGCTCAGGGCCTGATCCTGGAGTCCTGGGATCGAGTCCCATGTCAGGCTCCCTGCATGGAGCCTGCTTCTCCCTCTACCTGTGTCTCTGCCCCTCTCTCTCTCTCTTTGTGTGTGTCTCTCATGAATAAATAAATAGAATCTTTAAAAATAAAGAATTAAGGGACAGAGCAAATATTCAGAGCAGACTCACAATGAGGAGGAGCTTGAGGTTGGTGTCATTGTGATAGTCATGGTCGTGATCATCATGCTCCTGGACTGAGTACCTACATAGTGGGAGTTAGGTTTGTGCTCACTGGCTTATTTTACATAATTTTTTCTAATAAGACTATGAGGCAGCACCTCTTATTCTTTCCATTCTATAGATAAGGAAATTGGGAAGCATACTGCACTGACCAAGGTCATCTTGCTAGTATGTGTTACTCAACAAATCTGTGCCTAAATAGCTATTTTCACCTCCACAGAACATAGCCTCACCCACTCAGTATCAAACTACTCAATAATATCTCATCACAATTATATACATCTATGCTTAAGTTAGTGTACTTTAAAATGTATACAATTCTCCTGTCAGCATTAGGTTCAGACATTTCCAAAAATGAGGCTTCCAAAGTTAAAATAAAGTTCATAAAAATCAGAGTTAAATACCCCCCACGCGGGTACAATCACGAATAAAAAGTCCATCCGGAATAGATTCCTTCTCTCTATCCTGGTCAAATGTGGGTATCTAGATTTAGCATAAACTATACTTCTTACAGAAATATCTGTTAAGAATAGTTCATTTTTTTTCTGGATGTGCTGCTCATAGTGTATTTATTATGATCATTTAAAGCCCCTCACTTGGAGAAGAAACCCTACCAATGTGGGCACATAAACTCAACCACCAAGACATCCATTCTGTGGAAACAATGCAAAAGACTTTTGAGGCGAGAACACAGTGAACATCTTCAGTTCTTTCTTTTTGCTGGTTCTTTCAAGCCGATATGAAGTGTCCTTTGTGCCCTGTGTTCTCTGAAAATAATTGGTTTTATTAAAATCATTGTGATGACACGGTTGGCTCCACATCAGCTGTGACATTCAGCCCACTTGCTCTCTTCTCATAGAATGCTGGCCCGAAGTTTTCGGTAAAAATTTTTCTCTCCTGCTGAATGAGAATAATGGATTCTCGCTATTTACTTTGTTGGAAAGAAAGAAGAGTCCCAAGCATTTCTCAAATATATCATTTAACTGTGGCTTTATTTGATTGCTTACCTTGGGCCTTTATGCGGGACCTGGAAATAAGCTAGGTCTTCTCTTCCTTTGTGATTTTTTTTTTGTATGTTGCCACCCAAGATTATAAAAAGGATTTTGCTTTTAGGCAGAAGGTTTTCTTCCTTGGATCCTGTATTCCCCTGAACATTCAGGAGCAAAATTATCCATTTTTTTTTCTTTTTTTGTGTGTGTCAACAATGTAACCTTTTCTTCTTGCTCAACTTTTTTTTTCATAACTCTGCTAGAATTCATTTGTGACACAAATACATATCCCTGTTTTCCTGTTGAGTATTATACAGAATAGTCTACATTATTTTGGAGAACAAGGAAGATGAAAGAAGAGGGATAGGACTATCAATGGGATGGTAAATAATTTAAGAGGTGATGTTCAGGGTACAATAATGCTTCAGGTACTTCTCTTTCTCCAGCACTTCCTGGAGTCCAGGCCCTCAGGGGTCTGCCTTTCATTACTGTTGTCCATTCTCCTTCTCTGAGGACAGAATTTCACCACTTGTCCATCCCTATATCCTGCCATTGGACCTCAGGAACCCACAGGGCCTTCGGTTCAAGAGTGTCCTACCTTCTGAATACAGTCTTAAGAGAAATTCTTGAGAAAGATAATCCTGCTGCTGGCTGATGAGTTTCCTGGTGTTGGATGAGCTGCTCACTGCTGGTCCAGTTGGTCACGGCCAAGATGATACGGGCCCAAGATAGTTTGAAGAGCCTGCGTAAGACCTGCGGGCAGGGCAGGCGTATTTTATTATATCATCATTAAGACCTGTGACTGGCCCAAGACGTACAGCGCTTGTCTTCGAGAAGATTATCTTTTTGACGGCCTTTAAATGCACCTCTCATTTCATATAGTTAGCTTTTTGTATTAAGGAGAGATATTTAAAGTGTTTTTATAATCTTACTCGATCTCATCGTACCTTTAAGGCATCTTGACTCATTCACATTCAGAACTTTTCAGTTTTATTAAAAACAGTTGCCCAGGACACCTCTTTTCCCTTCACCTCAGTTCTGTAGTGTCTTCCCCTCCACCTGTCACTTGACTTTTACACCTGTCTGCCAGAGGCACTACCTGGCCTAGTAGTTGCTCCTACCCTCCTTGGCTGGACCAAAAGATTCTTTCGCTCTGGCTCTTCCTTCCTTTTTGCTGCCTTGGGTAGAGCATCTTGTTTCATCTTAGAGTCTAAGACCTGAACTTCCCTACGGAATCACTTAGTGGCCATCTTAGCTCTTTTCAGGCATCCAAACCTTGCTTAGATTATTCCCTTGACTATCATTTCCACATTATTTCTGTGGCTCCCCATTGTCCTTCCAAGGAGAGCTAATGAGAGCTCCTAATGGCAGAGGCAGAAGCTTCCTACAACTTTGTTGGCCATGTCCAAAAAATAGAAAAAAAAATGGTTTTCATGTTTGCTTTCTGATACATGTGAATATGAGGCAAATCAGCCTTTATTTAGGTAGGAAACAAACAGACAAAAAACATAAGACAGGAAAACCTGGTTGGAAAGCCATTTTAACTGAAGGGATATCTTTTTTAACTAATGATAAGTTAATTCTTATAAATTTTACATATCTTGATTGGTGATATTTATTCTTGGTGGCCAAATTTGTAACTCTAGAATAATCAGTCATTTCAAACTTATCTTGATAGATTCACCATTGGTCATTCCATCCAAAGAGTTGTGGTTTTTGTTTTATTGTTTTCCTTAATTCAAATATAATAATTAACAGTGTTATATTCATTTGAAGTTTACAATATAGTGATTCAATAATTCTATACATTTCTCAGTGCTCATCAAGAACATTATTTCCCCATCCATCCACCTTCCTTCTGGCCACCACCAGTTTGTTTCCTATATTTCATTAAGAGTCTGTTTTTGTTGTTGTTGTTGTTTTGTTTGCTTATCTCTTTTCCCCCTTTTTGTTCATTTATTTTGTTTCTTAAATTCCAGATATGAGTGATCATATGGTATTTGTCTTTCTCTGACTGACTTATTTCACTTAGCATTATACCCTCGAGGTCCATTCATGTTGTTGCAAATGGCAAGATTTTTTTCTTTTTGATGGCTCAGTACTATTGCATTGTTTGTATACCACATTCTCTTTATCCTTTCATCTATGGGTGGACACTTGGTTTGCCTCCATAACTTGGCTACTCTAAATAATACTGCTAAACTTAGAGATGCATGTATCTTTTCGTATTAGTGTTTTGATTTTCTTTGGGTAAATACCCAGGAGTTGAATTACTGGATCATATGGTAATTTTATTTTTAAGTTTTTGAGGAACCTCCATACTGTTTTCTGGAGTGGCTGCACCAGTTTGCATTCCCACCAACATGGGAAGGTTCCTTCTTTTCCACATCCTCGCCAACACTTGTGATTTCTTGTATTTTTTATTTTAGCTATTCTGACAGATGTAAAGTAATATCCCATTGTGGTTTTACTTTGCATTTCCTTGATGACCCATCCAGGGAGGTTTTAATAATGTATCTGAGACTTAACCACAATATCAAAGCACTGAATGCTTTTCTGGTCCAGCCTCAGATCAGAAACCTACACATTGTCTTCCTCCTTCACTGGGACATTAGAACTTTTGAGATTTGGCCACCCAGGAGCTGGTGTTTTGGACTATTAAAACATGAGAAAGGCTTTTGAACACAAAGAGGTAAACTAGCAGTAAGCTGTCCTTTCCCTTTAGTGTTACCTATCTACATCACTGTGAATGGTCAAGTATTGTACAACTTCTAGAATTATGATTTCAGGGTTTTTTTTTTAAAAGATTTTATTTATTCATAAGAGAAACAGAGAGAGAGAGAGAGAGAGAGAGAGGCAGAGACATAGGCAGAGGGAGAAGCAGGCTCCCTGCAGGGAGCCAGAGTGGGACTTGATCCCAGGACCTAGGGATCACGCCCTGGGCTGAAGGTGGCGCTAAACCGCTGAGCCACCCGGGCTGCCCTTTTTAATTTAATTTAATTTTAAATTTTTTATTATTTTTTTTATTTCAGGGTTTTATGAAATCTTTGAAAGCTGATTTCTTTAAGTTGGGTTTGGCCTGAGACTGAAGGTATGGAGAAGTACTTGCCAATAAGTAACAAAATTCCCTAGGTTTCTGTTGGCTGATAATTGATCTGAATCATGTGGACCTCAGACTGCGGATGGGGACGTCAACACGGGGCACTGTGTGGCTTCAGAAGTCACGTATCCTGGCTGTTTAAAAGGCCACCACTTGAGGAAGACATTCATTACATGCACACAGTTCAATGTGATTTACAGAATTGGTTTTACTGACGTAATGCTTTTCCTATGAGTAAACCCAGAAGTAAGAATAGACATTTTACTTGTGTACATATCCTCACTTTTATTTTAAAAATGCTGTTACTGTTGGGGTGCCCGGGTGGCTCAGTGGGTTGAACTGCTCACTATGGGTTTTGGCTCAGATCATGATCTCAGAGTCTTGGGATCGATGAAGCTCCAAGTCGGGCCCTGCGCTCAGTGTGGAGCCTGCCTGAGATTCTCTCTCCCTCTGTTCCTCCCTCTGCTCACACATTCACTCTCTAAATAAGTAAATAAAATCTTAAAAAAATGAAAATAAAAATACAGTCACTGCAACTAATGTGCATTCACAGATACATGCTAGAGAGTAAGGTAGATAGTGCACAAGCGCTTGCAGAGCCGTCATTCCAGCAGTCTTGCCATAGGATGATTAAGATCACATGAAGCTTACTTTTACTCTCTGCGACCTGATGGAATATCTTACTTTTATTTATCTTCTTTCTCCGTGTTTATGCATGGACACTCCAGTGCTATCTCAAGGTGAAGTAAATGGCCTCAGGAGCTGTGATTCTGCAGCTCTCAGGATGTTGGCATGGGAATGACTATCTGAAGGTGTTTGCATGTCGGATGTTCCTACGTCCATTTTAACCTAAGCAGGCAGGTTATTATTACCTTAAAGCATGGGCTGAAAAAAAAATATGTATATACATATTTTTAAAAAGCATGGACTGTTTTGCCTGTGTGGCTTCTGGATCAGTGAATAGTGTTTTTTCTTTTCTTTCTTTTCTTTTCTTTCTTTTCTTTTCTTTCTTTCTTTCTTTCTTTCTTTCTTTCTTTCTTTCTTTCTTTCTGCTTTCTTTCTTTCTTTCTTTCTTTCTTTCTTTTCTTTCTTTCTTCTTTCTTTCTTTTCTTTCACAAGTGGAATTAAAAATGAAGGCAAAACAAATATGACCAAGGAGAGAGAGAATATATTTCAAATAAAATACTTGAAAATTCATCTTTAGGCCGCTGGAGCAGCTAAAGCGCTTCCCCTTCTATGGTACACGAGTCATCTGTGTGCTCTGTGACCCCGCCCAGGATGAAGAGGCTGCATCACAGTACTTTCAAATATTAGTCATTCATTTTATGGACTCTTCCTGGAATTGGTGGCAGAGTGAAAGTAAGTGAGCCATTTCTACATAGGCAGAATTTGTAAATTTTTCTGTCATGTTCATAAAAACAAAACAAAACAAAAAACCCAAAACAACAACAACAAAAACAAAACAAAACAAACAAAAAAAAACCCTGTCTTTTTTCTCAGCCAAAAGAATCAAGAAGTCAAAAAGAAAAAAAAAAATCAAGAAGTCACTACAGTACTTTATCTTGTTGTCTGTCCTAAACCAGTCTTTGATTCTCCATTTCGGCCCTGCAGTGCTCCAAAATTGGACTGTGTCCATCTGAGGCCAGCACAGGTGCCCTCCCTCCCCTCCCGTCCTTGCTTTGCACCCTCCTCTCCCCTTCTCTCTCTCCCCATGCCTACCCTTTCCCTGTTTCCCCTGCATCTCCCTTTCCCCCCACCTCTTTAGGATTTTTTACTTATTGGAGAAGAGTGAGAGAGCACAAGCAGCAGGAGCAGCACAGGGAGAGGGAGAAGCAGGCTCCCCAGTGAGCAGGGAGCTTGACCTGGGGCTCGACCCTGGGACTCTGAGACCATGACCTGAGCCAAAGGCAGATGCTTCACCCCCGGAGCCCCCCAGGTGACCCTGTCCCACTGTTTCTGAAGGGCCTGGCAAACGCATTCAAACTAATTTACTCTTTGTCATCCTCCTGTGAGGGGCACCCCTTCCCTCTGAAGTCCCAGACCCACCCCTGCTCCTCAGCTCAGAGTGACTTTGGGATTCCCATGTCTTTGCGGATTCCCCGTACGTCCACCTATTACATTTGGTTTTCTCCTGTGAGTCTGTCTCATGTCAATTTGATCCTGAATCTGGCTAGAAGGACCGTGTAGGGACAGGAATTCTTGCTCTCGCTCCTTGACACAGTAGTTTCTACATTTTATTCCCCTCCCCAAATGTTTAATAATCACTATGTATTATATCCAGGTTTTGATTTTTTTCACACAAGGGGCTGCAACCTTTTTGTTCTCCCCACTGGGTGTCTGTGATGGCACATGGGGGATCCCGCACATGACAGTGGTGTGCTGCACGCAAGGGTGCACAGGGCTCCGGGAGAGGGGGTGCCCAGGCTACAGACCCTTAGAGAAGTTGAGAGGGCGGCGCCAGAGTCCTCCCTGCAGGCCCTGAGGTCCTGCCCTGTGCCACTCTGTGCAGCCAGAGTCCGGCCCTCAGCAGGTGTAGTCAGTGCCCCGTGGCTGCACCTTGCATGGTGGCCGTGTGGGCGCGGGTGTCCTCTGACCCCAGCCCTGCGGCCTCAGGCCCTCCCGGAGCTCCTCCTCCCTCCAGGACAGTGGCCCCCAAGGTCCCCGCCTGCTGGCTGCCTTCTCTGAGCGCGGTGCCCAGGCTGAAAGGAGACCCTGCTGCAGCTTGAGCCCTGGGAGCAGGGTAGGCGGTCCACACTGCAGTCCTGCACAGGGCAGCCTCAGGGGAGCAGGGCTAGGCTGTCCACACTGTAGTCCTGCACAGGGCGGCCTCAGGGGAGCAGGGCTAGGCTGTCCACACTGCAGTCCTGCGCAGGGCAGCCTCAGAGGAGCAGGGCTAGGCTGTCCACACTGCAGTCCTGCACAGGGCGGCCTCGGGGGAGCAGGGTAGGCTGTCCACACTGCAGTCCTGCACAGGGCGGCCTCAGAGGAGCAGGGTAGGCTGTCCACACTGCAGTCCTGCACAGGGCGGCCTCGGGGGAGCAGGGCTAGGCGGTCCACACTGCAATCCTGCACAGGGCGGCCTCAGAGGAGCACGGCTAGGCTGTCCACACTGCAGTCCTGCAGGGCGGCCTCGGGGGAGCAGGGTAGGTGGTCCACACTGCAGTCCTGAGCAGGGCGGCCTCGGGGGAGCAGCCCCAGCCCCCTCGGTGGATCAGGGCTAGGCAGTCCACACTGCAGTCCTGCACAGGGCGGCCTCTGAGGATTGGTGAACCCATGAGCTGCGGGAGTGAACTCACCACAGGCCCTGCAGCTGGAGACCCCGGGGGAACAGTGGGAAGGAAACAGGGCGCCTCATGGTGCCAAGTCAAGGCCTTGGGGCAGGGGGTCTTGGGGTTTTGGGCTCATGGGGCAGGGATTGGGTTCATGGGGGGGGCCTTGGGGTCTTGAGGCGGGGTCATAGGCTCACGGGGCAGAGTCTTGCCTCATGGGGCAGGGTCTTGGGTTCACAGGGTGGGGCCTTGGGCTCATGGGGCGGGCGGGGCTTGGGCTCATGGGGCAGGGGCTTGGGATCAGGAGGCGGGGCCTTGGGCTCTGGGGGTGGGGCCTTGGGCTCAGGGGCAGGACCTTGGGCTCACGGGGCGGGGCCTTGGGCTCGGGGGCGAGGCCTTGGGCTCACGGGGCGGGGCCTTGGGCTCACGGGGCGGGACCTTGGGCTCACGGGGCGGGGCCTTTGGCTCATGGGGGCGGGGCCTTGGGCTCCAGGGGCGGGGCCTTGGGCTCATGGGGGCGGGGCCTTGGGCTCACGGGGCGGGGCCTTGGGCTCATGGGGCGGGGCCTTGGGCTCACGGGGCGGGGCCTTTGGCTCATGGGGGCGGGGCCTTGGGCTCCAGGGCGGGGCCTTGGGCTCATGGGGGCGGGGCCTTGGGCTCCAGGGGCGGGGCCTTGGGCTCATGGGGGCGGGGCCTTGGGCTCCGGGGGCGGGGCCTTGGGCTCCGGGGGCGGGGTCGAGGGCGCTGGTGCAGCGCGGGGAGCTGCGGTCACCACCTGGTGCGGGGAAGCCGGTGCCCGCCCTGCCAGCGGCGCCAGGTGCTCCGCCAGCTGCTTGCGCAGCCCCCGTCGCGCCCCCCGTGGTGACCCCGGTCCCTGGACAGCTTCCTGGACTTTCCCGCGGCCGCGCCTTCCCCGCGGGGTCGGTGGAGCCCAGGTTGGGGGCGGTGGGAAGGCCGCTCCCCGTGGAACCGAGGCGGACTCCCGCGGAGATGCGCACACGCAGGGCGCCCGCAGGCACCGCCTCTGAGGCCGACACGGTCGTTCCTGCAGCTTTACAGCGGGGAGGGCGCAGTAAGCCTCCGAATCTAATCCCAGCCTCAGTCCCAAATGATAGATTTTATTGGACTTTGATCAAAGGCTTCGCTAAATAGGCGATGTTTCATTCTATTAGGTGAAATATATTCAGTTTATGGTACAAAATAGAGTGGCACAAAAATCACAGCGGGCAGTTTTCATTCGTTTGTTTGAAACTTGCCTTATTTCCCCTTTCCTTCCCCTCCCCTCCCCTCCCCAGCAAGAGATGGGCTTTTTTGGGTTGGGTTTGGTTTTTGAGGCCAAGTGTAGTCGCACATCCTCAAGGCCTTTCCTTAAGATGTTTGTGAAGCAGAAAGACGATGCCTTCATTCTGAGACGGAAACCATGAGAATAATGAGGAACTTGCTCCTGCCAGTAGAACTGTCGAGTCGGATTTGCTTGAGTCTGGAGGGCACCGCACCAGCCAAGTATTCCGGTTACTGTCGAAGTGGAGGAGTGTGATCAGCCACCTGCGAGAGTGGACTCTGCAAACGTGGGGGAGCCCTGCTGGATTAGTTTTACTTTCCGTTCAATGGAGTTAGGTAACGACCTTCCAACTGTCCAGTAGCCCCTGCTCACCTTGTCTTCCTTTTTTTCTTAAAAGCTTTCGATACTGATTGCAAAAACAACGACTAGCCCTTATTGTGGGCTTACTATGGGCCGGACATCATCCTCTCCATGTAGTAACTCGTTCACTCCTACAACAATGCGCTGACGAAGGTGGTATTTTATTCCCAGTAAAGTAACAGAACCAAAAAAAAAAAAAAAAAGTAACCGAACCAAAGGAAGGAAAAGTCACAGCGATGTGGAGCACAAATACATTTCACCCATATTCCTGTCGTTATGATGCACTGTTCTAAAGGACAAACGCCTCACCGTGGCATATGAGATCACCTGTGACCTGGCCTCACCGTTTCCTGAACTCCTGTTTGCCCCCCAAGAGTTAAACCACACTACACACCTGCTTTCTTCTTCCTTCATCTCTCCCCAAATCCCCATCCTCACCACTGGCGCTTCCGATTTCTCCTCTGAGACCAAACCCAACTTAACTTTCACGCTGATTTTATTTCCATGAACAAAATGGAATAATTATTCCATTCCATAAATGGAATAATAATAATTCCCCCATGCTAGAACATACATGCTACAGCGTCTCCTGTCCGCATCTATAATACTATATTGTAATCATCCATGTGTATGCTTATGTCCCTTTCTTAGAGCAGCATTTTTCCAGCTGGACTTGTACCTATTAGCGAACCGTAAAATCAATTTAGTGAATCAGAACCAAATTTTTCTCTAATAAGATAGAATACAAAAATATCACACAGTAAAACAGCCAAAATACTGATTCATGAAACTATCATTTTATTGTGTGTGTGTGCCCGCATGTTATTATGGGGTGAACAGTGCCCCCTAAAGTGTATGTTGAAGTCCCAACCCCCAGGACCTCAGGATGGGACCTTATTTGGAAATGGGGTCACTGTGGATTGTTACATTAAAAAAAAGGCCATATGGAAGCAGGGTGAGCCCTAATTCAATATGGCCAGTGTCCTTTATGAGAAGAAAAAAAATGCATTCAGAGCGAAAACACTCAAGGGAAGATGCCAAGTGCTGACCTCGACAGAGATTGGAACTCGGCAGCTTGAGGACTGCCAGCAAACCACTGGACTCTAGAGGGGGGCAAGGAAGGATTCCTTCCTACACGTTTCAGAGGGAGTATGGCTCCTTCCAACACCTTGAACACAGACTTTCAGCCTCCAGAACCGCCGGACATGGATTTCTGTTGTGTTAAGCCACTCAGTTGGTGGTCCTTTGTCGGGGCAGCCCTAGCAAATGAGTACATGTATGTCTACGTGTACTGGGTTGCAAGGTAAAATGTGTTTCTCACATTTATCTTGCATTGGGCCCAGTCAGGAAAGCTCACAGCCATTTTTCTGGACTGTGTACCATTCAAAGTCAGTGATTACATCTGCTTTGTGTGTGTGTGTGTGTGTGTGTAACATGCTCAGTGTTTGTCACACAAGAGCTTAATAAATGTTTGAGATCAAAAAGGGAGAAGCAAGGGGCGTCTAGGTGGCTCAGTCATGATATGCCTTCAGCTCAGGCCATGATCTCAGGGTCCTGGGATCGAGTCCTGCATCGGGTTCCCTGCTCAGGGGGGAGTCAGCTTCTCCCTCTCCCTCTGTACCTGCCCACCTCCCCCTGTACCGTCTCTCTTTCAAATAAATAAAAAAAATCTTAAAAAAAAATGAAAAGAAACAATGGGACGAAGAGAGGACTTTGGTCAAGGTTCCCTTCTAGGCTCTTTCCTGTTTACCACACCTAGTTCCTATCACTCTATAGTTCTCTCTCTATGGTGATAGCTATCTTTCTGGAGCAGGTCTTCTGTCTAGATTTTTGTTAGGTGGTTGAGCAGGAGGTATAGGGTTTTTCCTTGATCTGCTGTGTCTGGATTACTTTTTAACTCAAAACTGTCTTCATGCCAAAGTGGCCCATCTTGGGGTGGCCTGCCAGTGGCCTCTACAACTGAAAAGCAGAAGGCGGATGGATAATTGCCACCATAACCCTACTGCCCTGACATAACTAAAATGTGATTACTGTATTCCCCAGGGGCAGGGACCACACATCGCTTCTGAATCCACGTGCAGACCTCAGTTCAGAGCCTTGCATAGATGAGGGCACCAGGCTCCACCACTGAACCTCTGTGAATCTGCAGAGTTAAAACCAAGTCCATAACCAGAACCTGAATGCCTGGGCTCCACCTCAGGAGCCACCTCCTGCTTCGGACGTCTTGAACGATGGTCCAGGGAACAGTATTGCAAGGAAAGGCCATAGGAAATTTTTGCCAAGGTTGCAAAACAATGGGTTTGATGGTCAAAAACAGTTTTTAAATTGAATTAAACATTTTTGTTGCAAAAAAACCAACACCAAAGGGGTTACTCAGTACCTAATGATCCTTGCTCCTAACTGCTGAAATTTGTTTACGTTCCTTAAGGCCTCAGCCAACAAGGGGTCACCAGGCATGTTTGGAAACTAGCGTTTCAAGTCTGCAATCGTAACAAGGCAAGGCCAGCGGTGGCGCCCAAGGACTGCATTCCCAACCTTTTCAGCTTGGCCACTCTTGGTACCACTTACCCAGCACCTGAAAACGAGCTTCAAACAGGATTACACGTTACTGGCTGTCTCACACTCCAAAGACTTGGGACCTGGCTTTCGGCTTCTTAGGCTATTGCATTCCCTGTAGTTTGGGTTTTGGCCTTTTGCGACATCTTCCTCTTTGAGATTCTTGTCTCCTGCCTTGGCCCTGAGAACCACCAGCTGGGAGGACACACTGGTCCTTGCCCACAGAGCACCTTAAATCTTGGGAGACCAGATCATAAAGAAGAGCAATTTAGTTGTAGTGCCCTCAGGTTTTTCTCTTTGCTTCAGAGCCTCTTTTTTCTTATTCAAGGTGTATAAGAGTGTCCCAGGTGGAGGAAAACAGCAGTTGAAAAGCCCCTTGGTGAGAGCACATGAGGATTAGGAAAAGAAGGGGGTCCTGTGTCTGGGGCACAGCTACAAGTCACAGGGGTAGGAGATGCAGTCAGAAGGATTTTACAGGGGCATAGGTGAGATCCTGTAGGGATTTGCAGGGAGAGGGAAACAAATTGAATTAATTCTGAGCTGATGTGAGAAGCCACTGGAGGGTTTTGGAAAAGTTAGCCAAATTATCTGACATATTTCAGAGTGAACAGGAGGGAATAAGAGTAAGAGCTATTGCAAATGTCTGGGTGAGGGTCAGACTGGCTTGAATCAGGTTGGGGGTGTGGGAAAAACTTTTGAATGTAAAGTAATAAATTTTGCTGATGGACTGGAAGAGCTATAACAGAAAAAGAAAAAAAAAAAGTGACGATGACCCCAGGGTTGCTGGCTTGAGTGATTGACAGAATGAAGTGTCCACCAATTAAGGTGGGACAGAAAGTGCAAGAGGCAGGCTGAAAGTATGTGAGATTAAGGGTCTGATTTTAGATGCACTACATTTGACAAACTTGCTGATTGTCCACAAGGAAATGTAAATAGATGGGCCTACGGAGTTGAGTTCATGGAAGAGGTTCAGACAAAAGTTATAAATTTGGAGACCATCAGCTTAAAAATGGTTTATCTGTCAGGCTTGGATTTGGTTGCAAATGCCAGAATAGCGAAATCACATGGGCTGGCATGAAATCAGAGTTTATGTTTCTGTTGTACCAGAAGTCTGGAGCTGAGCAGTCCAGGAGCATGACTCCACAGTCATCGGGGAGGGCGACTCCTTCTAATCTCTGCTCTACGTGATCTTGGTCCCATGGACTCACGCGGCTGCTGAGCTCCAGCCACTATGTCCCTGTTTAAGCAGCAGCAGGAGGAGGAAAGAATGTAAGAGGATGTGCTCCCTCCCTTTAAGAACTCTAAAGGTTGCATGTGACATTTTCTTTTCTTTCTTTCTTTTTTTAAAAAAATATTTTATTTATTTATTCCTGAGAGACAGAGAGAGAGAAAGAGAGAGGCAGAGACACAGGCAAAGGGAGAAGCAGACTCCCTGCGAGGCGCCTGACATGGGACTCGATCCCAGGACCCCGGGGTCCCGCCCTGGGCCCAAGGCAGACGCTCAACCGCTGAGCCACCCGGGCTGCCCTGCATGTGACGTTTTCATGGTAGGCGGGACTCGGGTCATTTGACCTTGAATGCAGGGGAGCTGAGAGATGCACTATTAGGGGATAGAAATGGAGGCTGCTCTTCCTGTTAGAGAACAGCTGGAAGGCTCTGAGACCAAAGGTATTTAAGTGAGGCCCCCAAGGAGATTACTTAAACAGTGAGTGCAGATGAGAAAACCGCAGGAGGCTGGGTGAATGTCATAATGATGTGCAAAATAATAGTGATCACCTCGCACTCTCCGAAATTTTCACCAAAACCAAAAAGACAGATTAACAGGATTGCTCCAACCTAATGACTTTTCAACTAGGAGAGCCCAGAGACATGCCCCCTCCTTCCCCAAGGCCAAGAGGACTGTGCTATGGCGTTGCCCTTCAGAAACGTGATGCCCCCAGAGCCTGTGTCTTCTGCTCTGGTTTTATAAATGGGATGATGTCACATGACCCCTGCACCTGAAAATAAATGTTTTTAAGGACAAAAAAAAAAAAAGGCCAGCACACATGGACATGGTGAATCCTTTGGTCCTCTGGCCAAAGTAAAAGCTGCGTCCTGCTGGGTCAGGCCCCTACCGCCCTGGACTATCATGCCAGAGCTCCGAGACATACAGTAATGGCTGTCTTGCTGTTAGGCCTCTGCAGGCTCATGGGGCTTTAGCTGCGTGGTTTTTCTAGATGGATTTCACTTGGGACCCCGTGAGGCTACTGCAGATGGCAGGTGTGGCCTGGCCTTCCATGGTCCAGGATGGCTGCAGCCATGCCTCCGTGGGGGTGCCTGGGAGCCCAGGCTCAGCCGGGACGTTGGGAAGCCAACCTCCTGTCTCTCTCCACGCAGTTCCAGGGCTTCTCTGTCGCTCCATGTGGCCTGTCTAGGCTGTTTCTCCACATAGGCTCTCTGGAACGACAGCAGACTCATTACCTATCATCTCAAGGCTCAGAGGATCATAAAGGCAGAAGCTCCCTGCCTTCTGCAGGCTTGGCTCCAGGCCTGGTGGCACATCACCCCCCACCCCCCCAACCCAGGCCCTTGGCTAGAGTGACTCACAGGGCCAGATCCACTGTGAGGAGTCTACACGACAAGTGGGAGTCCCTTCTAGGAGATATAGCTTATGAGGGGCTGTCTTCGCAGGTGAGCCTCCCTGTCCTGTGCTGATGGAGAGGCCGACAGATGTGGTGGGCCCGGATGGGTGACAGAGGTACCAGAGAGCCAGAGGAGGCACTGTGGCCCCCAGTGCAGAAGCACGCTTTCCTTCTGAGGTCACCACGGCATGGCCCGTAGGTCCGCCATAGCAGAGATCCATAGACCGTCCACGGAAGGCGATGCTGCTGGGAGAATCGGGTGCAGGGACCTCGTGTGCATCCCCCATGCCAGGCACTGTGCCGATGACACCAGTAAACATTGTCACCTGAAGTCCTCCAGAGACCATCATGAGGGAGGTCTTACATGCCTGATGCTGAGCCATGAGTCCGAGCTCCCAGCTCTTGGATGTTAGCGCCCGTGGGACCCCGCTCTCCAGGGTCTCACCCCTGGCCTGCTCCCCAGGCTGACTCCCTTCACATTTTGTGCCTCCACTGTTCCCTGTGCCAGGAATCCTTGCTTCCCCGTTGGTTACTTGGACTTCTACTTTTTCAGTGTAGCTTAGGAAATTCTCTTGGAGATCTTTCCTGAAGCCTCTTTCTCCCCTTGCATGGGCTTCGGCCCTCCTGCCCCTCCTTAGGGGCCTTACCCACGTGGTGATCGTCACGCTAATACACGTAACTCAAGTCACAATGTTTGTCTCTCTACTAGACTATGAGCTTCAGTGAGGGCGCCTTTAAAAAAGTCCTTTGGCCGCAGGAAATAGCCTGGTGCCTGGCAGTAAGTGATTTTATTGATTAAGATTAAATGAATGAAGGCGTACTCCTGGCCTTTGGACATAAATCATAAATTTCTGGGGCTGAGAGAGAACATCAACGTAGGCCATTAGATGGATGATGAGGGCCGGGGACTGGAGGGGTGTGGGCGCGTGCCATGGTGACTGCAGACAGGTGGCTCCACCTGAAAATGTTCAGACTCAACTGGTAGCGAAATAACGAGCCAGCTAGGAAACACACACACACAGAAGCCTACAGGCCTTGGGGTCCCTTACCACGTCCCTGCCGCACACACCCGAGGATGGGCAAAGGGCTGGACTCGGTGGGACCAGAGCTCCACACAGAGGGGACATGAAGGGGACAGGGCAGATGAGGCACATGGCAGGGTCCCGAGCCACGTGTTTAAGTGGTCAGGGCACCTTCCCTTCTGTACAGAGCACGTCCTTTATTCGGCCCCACCGTGGTGTCCCCGGGGAGGCCAGAGTTGACACAGCTTCCTGAAGGGTCGTGGCTGCTGAGAAGTGCTGGGCTCTAGGTAGTAACGTACAGGCCAATTATAAGGGAATATTCTTGGGATCGGCACCTGCAGGACCAGGTGGAAGGACCAGGATGGAAGCACGATAGCACAGAGAGGAGCCGAGGTGCACAGGGGCCCAGCGAATACTGGACTTTTCCGACCAGAGCCCTCTCCCTGGCAGAGCACCCAGCCCCTTTCGTTTCAGAGCATAACCTTCTTTGGAGGTTGGCCATTCTTAAAATTAATCCCTGAGCCCTGTCCTGGGCTTTCTCTGCCCTCCCACTGTGGGAGATGGGGGTTTTCTCATTTCCCAGGAAGGCTTTCTGACTTTCGCATTCCGCTTTGTGTTCGCGTAGGTGTGCACGTGTTCTTCCGTTTTATTTATTTATTTTAAAAATTAAATGTATCTAGACTAAAACAGAGTCAGGTGGCCCATTTTTCCCACCCTCCGTCCCCCACCGGTCTGTTTTCTGTATCTATGAGCCTCTGTTTTACAAGTATATCCTCCATATAAGAGACATTGTACGGTATTTATCTTTGAGCTATTTTAGAATAATGTCCTTGAGGTCTATCCATGTTGTCACAAATGACAAAAGTCTACCCTTTTTACGGCAGAATGGTATTCCGTATGTCTCTGTGTGTCTGTCTGGGTGTCACATCTGCCTTATCTATTCATCCCCCAGTGGAAGCATTTAGGTTATTTGCATAGGTTGCCTATTGAGAATAATGCTGCAATGAAGAGAGGGGTGCATATATCTTCTCAAGCCAGGGTCTTCATTTTCTTTGGATAAATACCAAGAAGTGGGGGTCCTGGATGATACAGTAGCTTTATTTTTAGTTGTTAGAGGCGCCTCCACACTGTTTTCCGCAGTGGCTACACCAATTTACATTCTCACCAACAGTGCATGAGGCTCCCTTTTCTCCGTTCCCTTATGAACATTTATTTCTTGTCTACTTCTTCTTCTTTTTTTTTTTTTTTTTAATTCTTGTCTTGTTGATGATAACCATTCTACCAGTGTGGGGGGATTATCTTATGAAAGTTTGGATTTGCATTTCCATGATAACTAATGATGTTGAGCACCTCTTCGTGGACCTGTTGGCCATCTGTATGTCTTTCTTGCAAAAATGTTTATTCAGATCTTTTGCCCATTTCTTAAATCAGATGGTTTTTGGTATTGAATTTTGTAAATTCTTTATATATTTTAGATATTAGCCCTTAACAGATCTATGACTTGCGAGTCTTTTCTCCCATTCAGTCATTGGCCTTTTCATTTTGTTTCCTTTGCTGTGCAGAAGCTTCTAGTTTGATGTGGTTCCGTTGTATTTTTGTGCACAGTGGGCTGCCTCTGAACTTAGCCCCGGGGTGGGTGAGTCAGAGTGTGTATGCCTTTTTAAGTGTAGTTTCCCAGATAACTATGTTCTTGTGGGTCTCAGGACAGGGGCCCCATTGGTTTTCAGAGGTAAACATTTTGGGGGTTTGTCTCTTGGGTGTGGGTCTTGAAGAGTTTGGGTTCCTAAAGTGGGGTTCAAGGCCTTCACTGTCTCCTCTGGAGTTTGAGCTCCCTCCCAGGTGTGGGACACCTGCTACTGGTGGGGTGTCCGGAGAGATTGTGTCCCAGCCTCTCCTACCTGTGCAGTGTGGCTTCCTACTCATTGGCCTGACCTACTCATCACTCAGCCAGCCTTTAGGGTTTTTAGGAGGAGACTGGTCCACAGGCAGCTGTAGACTCTGTGTGTGGGTGTGTGGGAAGAGGTGAGAGTTCAGGGTATCCCCTGAGGCCATCTTGAACTGGAACTGGGACAGTGCACGTTCAGCTTTTAATCACGTTAGTCACTGTCAGGTCTCTGTCTTTTTGCAGAACTCCGCAGAACTCCAACTGAGGTTAGCAGCCGTCGCACAATTCATCTGCTCTGCAGGTGCAATTTCCTCCATATTTCTCAAATGTCTAGTTTCTTATCTGGTAATTCCTTTCCTTCCAATGGTGTGTCACTTCAGTTCACTGTGAGTATTTTAATAGTTGAATTGCTACTTTGTGCCAGGACTATCTGTGCTCTGTTTACTACCAGTGATGGAGCCCTCATATAATTATCCTGGACTTGTTACATTGAACCCTTAGTTATTACATTTTATTATAAGTGGGATATATTAATGGGTCTGTGACGACAGAACAATTCTCCTGTGGGCCTAATTTATGTTTATATCTACAAATCTCATTCAATGAATGGATTCAGCCCGAGTGTTCTGCAAGTTTTGAACCAATGACGCAGTTGGAAGCCGACTCAGAAGGTCGAGTTCTAGACAGGCTCATTGTGGACTTATTTATTTCAAACTTATGAGAATTCAATAAATGACACTTTATAACACACTATCAGAAAATCTTAACATTTTCTATTGAACCACACATCTTCAATTTTTAGGAGCCCGATTTTTCTTCAGTAGCAAAATTTAATGGAGTTGTGGCTGGAAGGGGGTCAGGGAGGCAGCCAATCCGTCTTGCTTCTTTTACTCTTCAATCACTGCTATTTTCACGTTAATTTCAATTAATTAAAGGTAATGACATCTGTCCTAGGATTTTGCTTGGTTAGCTAAGATTTTGGCAGTTCTACTGTGTTTGTTGTTGCATGGCTACTCTCACACTAGCAGCTCTGTAAATGTCACAAAGCTTTCCTAGCCACATGGATTTCGAGATTCTTTTTTTGGGGAAAGTAAATGGTACTTTTCATGGAAGAAATTAAATTCAAGTTAAACCAGGGATCTGCACATCAAAATCCATGTTCCGTTATTATGGTCTGAAGGGCAAACTCTACTTACACTGATCTGGGAGGATTATGAGATTCATCAGCTGTTAACTGTTCTTTTATCGCTGAAAGCATCCGTGTCTATACACAAGTGACTCTAGGACATCCCATCTTAAAGATGGCCTTGGAACAGGAGCTTTCTAGTTCAAAAAATGTGTGCCAGTTTCCACCGGTGCACCACAGAGACTTCATGTCCAAAAGCTGAATATAGGAAGAAGTGACTTGAAACTTCCCAACATGTCAGGAAAGTGTTAGTCCTTACGGAAATTCTAGAGAGAAAGAGAAAATGACCACGTACGGGCCACCTTTTCCTTTGCATAAAGTTTAAAAAGTGATTCCTAATGGAGAGGCAACAGCTTGGGCTTAGCTGAGGGTTGAGAAAAATCTGCCTCCTCCATAAACTTAGGGATGTACCCATAATTATAGCAGAGTGATGACCAGTTAGCTCAGCAGAGATCTCCATTTGTGAGTGAACTGGTTTTCTTGATTTTCGTTGTTGTTGTTGTTGTTATTTGTTTTCGTGGATCTCAGGAGGGTTGAGCACATATTCCAAAGTGGGCAGTGAAGCAGAAGCAGAGGGGGATGCCGGGTTTGTCATGGAATCTAGTCTGGGACACGCTTCTCCAACTGCTGGCGAGGTTGAGCCTTGCCGATGACACCATCGTCAAGGGGGATGCCAGGTTACTGTACATCACTGCTCGTTGAACCTGCCAGTCTTCATCTCTATTTCAAAAGGTCCTACTCTGGTCATCCTGTGGCTCTGTTTAGAGGACTGTTTATCACTTTCCTGGTGCTAGAACAGGAAGGGCGTGAACACTATCATGTTCTCACTCCCCGGGAGAGAGAACACAGCCAGTGCTCAGGTATCCACGAGTGCTATTTGCCTGCAGCTCCCCAGACTTCTGGAAAGCTCCTTCTTGTACGAGTCCCTATCACATCCATTACAAGTACATCTTGGTGACATGTGGTTACAAACTCTGCAGTAACAAGCAGTAGAAAACCATGAAAATGACTCACGTAAGCTATGAAGAACTCCTTAAGAGTGATCATTTTAGGTTCAGGAGATCAGTTCTCAAACGGTAAATTTTATTTTTTTTCCAGTTTTACCGAGATGTAATTGACATACAGCACTATGTCCATTCAAGGTGTACAGCACAACTACTTGACTGACTGACACTGTGCGATGATCACCAGAGTAAGTTTAGTTGACGTCCATCATCCCAAATAGGTACCAAAAAGAGAAAAAAGAAAAGTTTGCTTTCCTGGTGTTAAAGCCATTTTAATAAGGTTCTCTCTAGAATGGTAGGTTTTGATTTAACACCTTGATAAAGAAAGGCGAGTTCCAGAGTTGAGCCAGATTTCTTCTAAACTCTAATCGTAGGAGTTTGAGGAACAGTCGGCCCGGCATTATATGGAAGTCTTTCAAGGCTCATAAAATACCCTCTCCCCTGAGCCTTTGGCAGCCAGGCATCCAAGTGCATGAGACTTTGTAATGTTTTCACAGCAGAATCCTGCACGCTTTGAGTGATGTTGCCGTCTGCCGGAGTTCTCAGCGCTGAAGCTCTTCCATCCAGTTGCAACTAATTTCACTGATCAGTAGCTTTGGCTTCGCTTCACCCTCATAAATTTAATAATTCACTTGGCAGCTTCAATGCAGACAGATCTCAAAAAAAAAAAATGTGCAGGTTCCTAGGAAAGCCAGCAAAAAAAAAAAAAAAAAAAAGAAAAAAGACTCCCTGGTTCTTTTATTTGCTTTTTGATCCCAACATTTAATTTGGATGTGGGGATGATTCAGTAGTTCCGGGGTGTTCAGGGACCAGAGACTCTTTTCAATTCTTTAATTTTTATTCTTCTTTCTTTTGTTAAATGACTGCAGTCTGTGGAATCCATTTAAAAGCCAAGTATATCAACAGGTTGGTGAGTGTGGCCAGTCCTTGGATCATAGCGTTGGGCTAGTGAAGCACAGAAACAGAACATCAACCTTAGGTCGGCCTTGGACGTGGCTGTGGGGACACCCAGCTGTGCTCACACAGACCTGGTATATATATTGTGTGTGTGTGTGTGGGTGGGTGGGTGGGTGTGCACACACGCTCACACACGCACAGCCCGATGGTCTGGATCCAGATCTTACTTCTGCTACTCACTAGCCAAGCAATCCTGAGCATGATATTTAAGCCTCTGTGTCTCATCTTTAATTTGCAGAAATTGAGAATTCCTCTCATTGTTTGTGAAGGTTTAACAAGTTAATACATGTAACATAGCTTTAAAAAGTGTCAGGCATAGGGACACCTGGGTGGCTCAGTGGTTGAGCATCTGCCTTCGGCTCAGGGTGTGATCTTAGGGTCCTGGGATTGAGTCCCACATCGGGCTCCCTGTGAGCAGCCTGCTTCTCCCTCTGCCTGTGCCTCTGCTTCTCTCTCTGTGTGTCTCTCATGAATAAATAAATAAAATCTTAAAAATAAAAAGTGTCAGGCACTGAGCCCGGGGGGTTTGGTTGGTCAAGCATTTGACTCTTGATTTGGGCTCAGATCATGATCTCAAGGTCCCAGGACTGAGATCCTCATCAGGCTCATGCTGGACTCAGAGCTGGCTTTAGGTTCTCTCCCTCTCCCTCTGCCCTTCACTTGCATTCTCTCTCTCTCTCTCTCTCTCTCTCTCTCTCTCTCTCTCTCCCCTCTGTAAAATAAAGCCTGAGTTGCTGGTGGTTAGTTCCCTGACTGATAACATGTAGCTTTACCCCTCCTTGAGTATGAATACATTTTGAGCTCCCAGGAGGTAGGGGGTGTGTCTCCTCCATTTCCAGCACCCAAAGCTGAAGGCATTTCCTGGCACATCATAGGCACCAAGGTAGCATTTGTCAAGTGAAAGAAAAGATGCTGGCGGGGTTTGCCTGAAGGGGACGTTGGTATCCCTTTCTTGGATGTGGGTCCAGGAGGGCAACTGCAGATTCCCTGGTGCCAGAGAGCTGCGGCATGTAATGTGGGAAATCCTGGCCCATGAATCCCCTTAGCAAATCTCAGGGACCTGAAGGCTTAAATGCAATCACTTCCAAGGCCTACTGGCGATGAGATGCACGTACAAAGGAGAGCATCCGCTTTGAGCTGCTGTCTTCTGACCTGTGGTGGAGCAATCCTCAGAAGCCTACCTCTGAGCAGGAGACACTAAACACTGTCCTGCTTATTATTATTATTATTATTTTTTGCTTTGTAGTGTCTCAGAGTCATTTTGCCTATCGCCACTTAAAGATGGATCTCACTTGGCAAACTGAGTCAGGGCACCTTCGAGGATCTGTTAGCATAATCTCTTAATTGTGTTTAAGGAGGACGCTTGGGTATTCGGGCACTGGACGGACAGCAGGCAGATGGCTGGAGTTGGAAGGCGTTTACAAGAGTTCCAGAAATAAATCACAGGTTAAAATGACGCAACAGGAGAAGCTGCGTTCAGCCGTTGGCTCTTCTCTTCCTCTGCTCTGATTGCTGTCAGCTTCAGCAAAGCCCTTTAGTGCCCAGGGAAGCAAGCCCCCGTGTGCATGCAGCTTGTTCCTTCATGTGAGAGCCTTCCCTCAGACAACCACCTGGGAGATCCTCTCTTGCTAAGGTGTGATTGACTAGCAGTTGTCAGGCAGGGCAAATGCCAATCAGAAAGAAGAGGCTTAATTCTCCCTCTTGACAATAAGGGAAGAAACTCCATGCCCACCCCCCCCCCCCTTCCTTAGAGCATGTATTTTAGAAACCTTGTAATTGTTAGGTTCTTTCTCCAACCCTTTAAAATATTTAAAGCTTTTAAATATTTTAAGGTTTAAAGGTTTTTAAACCACCTTTTTAAAAGCCAACCCTCTTGCCAGGAATGTCTCTCTCAAGGACCTGGGAACCACCTCTTTTGAATGTAACCAATGAGGGGAGATAGCCTTCCAACTGGGAGATAGGAACTCCCACTTTCTGGGGATGGTAGGGACCTGACCTGGGTGAGTGCCTATTCCAAATTGCAAAACTACTACCGCCTCTCACACAGATAGGAGTTTATTTTTCCTTTGGACAAAGCCAGCTAGCCAACAGATGGTCCCAACCATTACCATGCACATTTGGGATTAACCGTGTGTGCTAAACACTGTTCTAAGTCCTGCTGAGGACTGGTTGTCTTGAACACACGTACGGAACGGAACGCATCTGCCTGGCTTTGTAGAGGGCTGAGATTTCTCTCCGTCTCTGCAGTCTCTTTGCAGACTACCCTGCAACCAGCATCACCTGGTTTAATGCTTATTCGATAATAGTTTTCTTTCTCTTTTACCTTGTGGAGAGGTTTCCTGGGCTAGGAGGAGATTGTGTTTTCGTATTTTATTTCCCCAACATAGTGGACGCTCTGTTCACAAGCATTCGTATTTTAACTCGGGCTAAACTTCAAAGATTAAAACATGAAATGCTTGCCATCGAATTTCAAGCACCAGTGAACTGAGATGGGGAGTTTATCGGGAAGAATGGGAAGAGGCAGGACAGAGCTGTACCTGAAGTTCTCCCCAAGCGCCCATCCCTTGGGGGTGGGGAGTGCTTTCTTGGGCGGGGGGGGGGGGGGGGGGGACAACCACCCTGAAGCTTTTGACTTGTGTCTGGGAGACAATGTTAACTCCAAATGTTAAAGAGAGAAACTCACACTTATTCATGGAAATTTCTCTGGCCTACAAACCCGACACTGCTGCCCCTTCTAAATTCAAATATTTTTGGTAAGTAACAAAAGAAATACACACAATAGAGAACACATATTTCCTGAGCAGCTCAGATGTCCCTTTCACTGAGTCCCTTCTCAGCTTCCCCGGACCATCTCCTGAGTTTTAGTAACACTCAAAGAGCGGGGTGTGGTTTTCCTAGCGCCCGGTGATAACATCCACGGGGGTTCTGTGTCCTTGAGGACAGAGGCCATGTCTTCCTCATCTCAGTTCTGCACATTTCTGGGCACCTCAACAGGCTCGTAGCAGTTGTTCACTAGACATTTGCATGAACAACTAAATATATGGGGCCCTACAATGTACAAAACATTTAAAGACATAATGAAGAATACATAGATGATAAAAATAATGGCCAACGATCCCCGAGTTCTTATACCATTAATCTTGAAAAAGCCCAACTCCTGGCAGACAGGTGTCAAACAACTTTATCTCCCGCACTCTTTTGGGATGTTTCTCCAGCTACCCTAAGTCTTTCCTGGGTATGACCTGCTATGACAAAGTGCTGAATTGTAAGCAACATCTCCATTCTCAGGTTGAGAATCTAAACTTTGAACTTGCTTTTGCATCGAGGTCTCTCCTCCTCCCCAGCTTGGATCTGCCCAAAGAGGGTCACCTTCAGGCCGGGAAGAGGGTGGCTCTTACCTACTTGGGATCGTATTTGCAGGGCGCTGTGAGATGCCCTTGGGCTGCCTTTACTCTGGTCTTGCTGATCTAGCACAGGCAGCTCAGCTGCATGTGTTCAGGTAAAAATCCTTTGCGGTCATCCTTGACACCTGTCTCCGTGACACCGTGACTCCCGCACCTGTTTTCTCCAGCTGCACCTGGGAGAGCCCAGGGTCTCCCACCGTGAGCCCTGGGCTACTGTGCACGGGCTCCCGCGGACCGTGTGCCGGGGCTGGAGCAGCGGCGGCAGGTGTCCGGGCGCCCCGCTCTGCAGCCCGCGGGCCCCTAGATGGCGCTGTGGGCCCGCGCAACGCGGCCTGGCGGCGGCCGGGACACCGAGACACCAGCCGGCACCCACGCGCCCCGGACCGACCGCCCGGCCGGCCCTGCTCGCCCCCTCCCCGCGCCCCGCCTTAAGGGGACGCGCTGTAGCCGCGGGGGAGCGGAGCGGAGGGGCTCTGAGGGGCTGCGCGCCCCCAGGGAGCCCCAACTGCGCTCTCGGGGCCTACATCACCCGGGGTTCAGGCCCGGGAGGCGGGGGGAGGCGGGGTGCGCCCCCTGGGGGGGCCCTGGTGGGAACACGGGGGTGAGCGGGGGCAGGGGTGCGCGGGCGGGGGGGCACGTGGTCGGGGAGCCCTGCAACCTCGCGCTCGCGGCCAGGGGTCCCTTCGGGGGCTGAGTGTGTGCAGCCGAGGGCGCTTCGCAGGAGGCGTCGGCGCTTGGGATGAGAGTTGGAAACGTTTCATCCAAATGCTTCGCGGTCTTGCCGCCCCAGCCCCTTGAGGCCCCGCCCCGAGGCCCCGCCCCCGGCGCCCACAGAAGCCCCGCCCCCTCGTCGCTCCGCCCCCGAGGCTCCGCCCCGGAGCGCCTTCCCCTGAGGCCCCGCCCCCTCGAGGCCCCGCCCCCGGAGCTCCTCCCCGGATGCCCCGCCCTCTCCGCCCGCCCGTCTAGGCCCCGCCCCCTCTAGGCCCCGCCCCCGAGATGCTCCGCCCCGCCCCCGGCGCGCCTACAGAGGCCCCGCCCCCTCGAGGCCCCGCCCCCGGAGCGCCTCCCCGGATGCCCCGCCCCTCTCCCCCGCCCGTCTAGGCCCCGCCCCCTCTAGGCCCCGCCCCCGAGATGCTCGGCCCCGCCCCTCGAGGCCCCGCCCCCGGAGCTCCTCCCCGGATGCCCCGCCCTCTCCGCCCGCCCGTCTAGGCCCCGCCCCCTCTAGGCCCCGCCCCCGAGATGCTCGGCCCCGCCCCTCGAGGCCCCGCCCCGAGGCCCCGCCCCCTCTCCGCGCTGGGGGCCGCCGTGAGGTCCCGGAGCAGCAGGTGGCGCGCTGGGCGGGGCCGCCCGGGGCACGGTTCGGGGAGCAGGGCCGCGGCGGGGGCGGGCCCAGTCCCCAGGGCCTCGGTTGGGGTCCAGCCGGGGCTTCCTGCGGGCGCTGGGGGCTCCCGGTGTCCCCGGGGCGCTCGGGCCCGCGGTTGAGGGACCTTGGGGTTCACGGCCTGCGGTCGTGCTGTCGGGCTCCGACGTCCCTCGGTTATTGTCCTTCTCCCGTTTGAAGGACGCCCCGCTCCATCCGTCGGACCCCCGCGAGCTGCTGCGCGGCTCCGACCCCGGAGGGATGAGCCTGGATCGCCGGGACCCTCCGCTCCGGGGCCCGAGGCCTGCAAAGTGGGGAAACGACCCGAGGTCACAGCGAGGAGGTCGGGGGCACCAGGTGGGACCCTCGCACCCACACGCACTCCTGTCTACACCGCGTGCCCCGCTGCCTTTGCCCCCGGCGCTGGCTCGGTCCAGGCTACACCCGTTCAGGCCTCGTGCCCGGCCGGAGCCTCTCCTGCAGCCAGAGACGGTTTCATGCTGGATTGAAACAAATCTGAGCCAGCGTGACCGGCCTGTTGAGGACACTGGATCAACGGGCAGGGAATGAGAAAGTGGTGGCCTCATTTTCAGGAGTTTCCCATGAAGGAGTGGACTTGACCCACACCAGAGACGAGCCCCAACTGTGCCTCTCCCGACAGCCAGCTGTCGTTTACACACACACGCACGTGCACACACACGCATCCCCTCCGTCCGGATGCAAGCAAGCATCTCAGCAGCTCATCCCCGACCTCTTCACCATCTCTCGGTGTTTCAGAGTCGGAGTTCCAACAAATGAGATGGCCCATAAGGTCTCGAACACCCGAGGCCTTCGGTGTATCCGTCATTATTTCCCACATCCACAAGGACTTGTTAACCTTATTCTACGTCCCCCAGGTAGTGGGGATGCGGTGATACCAGGCAAACACACTGCCCTCCTGGAGTTTGTGTTCTAGTGAGGAACGCAGAAAACAGTTAATAGATGTTACATCAGAAAGTTACAATAAAGACAACGGTGGGAAAAGAGGGACGGTGAGGACACGCGAGGTTATGGGAGTTCGGTGTCGTCTTCGTTGAGGTGTTTCTACTCAGCTCACATTTACACAGAGACTCCAGTGAATTGGGAGAATCATAAATAAATATTAGTTGTCATCCCTCCTTTGTACTTGTCAGGAGCATCTGGCGTAAAACCTTCTCTCTCCTGATGGTGACCTTTCTTTCCAGCCGCTTGTTAAGTCCAATGCAATGTTTTCTCTACCACCGAATCTCTGTAATCTTTGTTCTAGACACCTGCAAATGGGCTAATACCTCGGGAGCCTGCCTCCCAGAGCATTTGAGGTCAACTGAGAAGATGTACGTGAGATGGTTTTGAAATCTTGAGAGTAGGGTAGACGTCCTAAGGGAGACCTATCTTTTGTGAGTCTACCTTTCCAGTTGACCCGTAGGCCATTTGCGACTGAATCTGCTCGCCAAATTCCTACTTTAGCAGTTTAGGGTCTAGATTTTGGCGAGTCGAGTTCATCTCACGTGTTTGTCTCGATGATTGGCAGTGACTTCCTAGAGCACTGCTACGCTCTGGGCTTCTCCCACCACGGAGCCCATCATCCTGAACGCTGGAATATACTTAACTTGTCTACCACTCTTCATCTTCCACAGACTGTTTAGACTGTGATGGAGGGAAAAACGTTTTGATGGGTGTATTTTATCTGCCATTGCCAAGCAAGAGAAACCCGGTAGCTGTCAGCCAGATATTTGCCAAATCTCGTTTAGATAATAGTAACCTGTCTGGAGGTGATGGAGATTATTGTCTCCGTCTTCCCATGTCTAGCCTCACTGACGCAGTGCATCCCAGATCAGTCCTCTGTTCTACTGCAGATTTTCCTGACATCTCAGCATCTCCTTGGTAGACTTTTTGCTTCCTCCTGGCAAGCTGACCAACAATTGCCAGATGCCGCCTCTTGGCTTCCTCCAATTTGCTCTTCACAAATGTGATCCAGGCCCTTCCTCGTGTGGTCTTCTGATCTCCGTATTTTGTGTGCTCTTCCGAGTCATGGGTCCCAGACCCAGAAAATTTCGGAAAGAAGTTAAGCCTGTATAGAAATTTTGAGTCTCGCTGACTAGAGTAAAAATATACACATCAGGTAGTTAGAAATTTAGAAATTGATTTGGATTATAGCTAAAATATCAAAAGTCTCTTTATGCCAGACAAAATACTTGCGGACCTTAAATCAGAAGATCATAGGATAATGAGAATTTTAACCACAGGGCAAGTGATGGCCTTTTAATTCAGCCATGAAGTTCAGCTTTCCGGGACATGTTTAAGAGAGCCAGGGGAAGGTCTTCCCTTCGAAGCAAATTTAAGAAGGAAACTAATTTGTGCCTGTGCATATTTTACCCAAATTTATGGATTTGGGATTTAAAATATTAAACAGAGAGAGTAAGCTTAATTGCATAAAGAAGGGGAGGCAGGTGACTTTGTGGGGAGAGCCTCGTGGCATCTGAATAGTGCCGGCGGTTGAAGATCATCAAAGTCAAGGGGAAGTAGGACCCTCAGGGACCAGCCTGCACAGAGCAGAGCTTTCACCTCAGGTTATTTGTGTTAACAGGTTAACTTTATCATCCCTTGACATTTCAACACCTTTCCCCGGAGTTACTGATCTTTATGTAGTGACTTACCTTTACACTATATTTGATCTAAAAAGCTCCCTGAAGCCTCGACTTGAAGTCAGGAAACACTGGAAATGTTTCCCCGTTTCAGTGTGCCACATTCAGGGTAATTTATTCAGGTCTGCCTTTCAAATCACAAATCTGCTCTGTGGAATTGTCTGAATTACCCTTTGACTATTTTATTACTTTCCTAATTTTATAGTGGTTTTCCCTTTCCAGAAGCTCTCTTGGTTCTTCTTAAAGTTTACTTGTTCTTTTTCCATAACATTCTGCCTCTTTGGGGGTTTGGTCCTTTCCTCTCCCTTTGGGCGTGTTATCAGTATTCCTTTGGGTGAGAAATCTCTCCCAGGTTCCATTGGCTGGTCAGCTGTCCTTTTTGGCCAGTTTCTTGTAGTGCTTTGTATTTCTGTGTGTGAGCTCGTCTTCAGTGGGAGATATCTTTTTCACAGTTTCCTTGGACAGGAATTTCAATGCTGACCAGTTTTTACACTAGCTTTTCCCTTAGGTTCATACCAAGCGCGTAGTTAGAATGGGGTGGGCTAGGGGTTCTGCGTACTTCATAATTACTCTGTTCACCCGCAGCTCAGAAGGAGCGTCTGCTTTCAAATCGAGCCTTGGGGAAAGTGGGCAGAATCTCTTTAAGTTTCTGTTCTAGCTGAGACAGCCTTCCCATCTTCACCTTCTATTTTTTTTTTTTTTTAATTTCAGGAAGCACAGGGCTAACTTTCCACCAAGTATGGCCTCAAAAACAGTTGAAGACTGAGTGCTAACACCCGGCCCCTCATGTATATGAGGCACCTCCAGATTTCTGCAACTTCAGTTCATATTCTCTGCTGTTCCTGTTTTCTGCCAAAGAGTCCCATTTCTTGCTTTTGAATTTGACATGGGTTTTAAAGATTTATTTTTAAAACTGCCAACAATATTTCTAAATGTTTGAACCAGGGAAGTGAGTGTCTACTCAACCTACCTACCTTCCTCACTGGCAGCTTCTGTACAAAATTCTTCACGTGATTGTAATGAAAACCTTGATGCCAGGTGGTTTACCAGTCACAAAACTGGGACCTGGAAACGGGAATGGTGACTCACTGGTCATAAGTCAGGCTGGCTCTTAATGTCCCCTAATGATGTGGGATGCGTTTTTGGAAGAAGTGGTGCTCACAGACGTACACTCAAAGTGAAAGCGAGGTACTCGTTGAATGGGATTAGGATATCATGATTTCAATTTCTGGAGACAGATATTCCCAGTTGCATATGCCTGTTCTAACACAAATTCTCTTGTGCTTCTCTACAAAATGGGGTTGAAGACCTCAGTATTCATGAGTAGTCCAGACAGTGCCAGTTGTGGTTCTTTATCCGAATGTTCTGGGGGCTCACTCTGTTCGTCTTTAATAATCGCATTCCGCAGACCTCCAGGTGACTGGGATGCCCCTCTTACGTGGCTTGGAAGACGGGGTCTGAATTGGAAGCTTGTGATATCCGGGGAACATCTGCAAATCTGAATAATTAACCACTGAAAAGTAGTGAACGGATTATAGAAACTTAACAGACCAGTGTGGGGATGGTATTTTAAGAAAGCAGAGTTTTAAGACTACAGATCAATAGTTACAAGGGCAGGTGTTACAGAGCAAGGTGGGATTTGCAATTGAGATGCTTCTCTCCTGAGCAGTCTTTTGTGTTGTCCTTCAAGGTACGTTTCAAAAGGGATACTTTATTGACTTAATGATCGATACTAGGTAATAGTTCTTTGAATATACTTGGATTGGTTGGCTAGTTGAGAAAAAAAATTAGTTTTCTGTAACATTCAAAAAGAAAATTGTGAAGAGCATGTCCTGAAATCCTGATTTCATGTTTTAAATGAAATTTAAATGTTTTGCTTTAAATGCTTAATTTTTTTGCTAATTTAAATGTTTTGCTTTAAAAAAAAATAAATGTTTTGCTTTAAAAAAAAAAGGCCCAAACTATATTTAAATATTTGGGTATTTTCCTCCAGCTGGGTTTTAATCTGTCTATAGTCACTGTGGATTTCCAAGCCCAGTCTCGGGGTAGAGAGGCAGCAACAGAAACAGGTGAGACTGGGGCCTTCTGTTGAAGGAATCTTTTCTAGCATCATGTTCTTTCCTAGTTCATAGGCAGTGCTAGGGAAGCAAAGTATTTGAGGTCAAAAGGCATTTTGCCGGAAAAAAAAAAAAAAAGCCATTTTGTGAGGCTGGTAGGGATGATTTCCCCAAAAGTTTCCTTAAATATGGCAAAGGTAGGTGATAGAGGGCATGTTTTTAAAACGAGAGAGATTTCCTCATATGGGGAAATTCCTCAAGAAAGTTGGCTGAAGTGATCACTTATTATCAGGTGGTCACCCTCACTGAGTTGATTGATGAGAACCCCAAGCAATTAATTTTCAAAGACTAAGAATATGAAGTACTAACATTCCCTAAGTGTGTCCGTGAACGATACTTCCCTTTGCTGCATTCTCACATCCCTCCCTTCCCGAAACACTTCCTCTCTGAGCTGTTCGGTGGGTGTCAAGTCCAGAAACCCCTTGTGGAAAAGTATTAAGTGATTGTAAATATTGAAATAATGAACACATTAACGCAGGCGTGAAGAAAATGGCTCTTCTGGAAAATAGTGGAGATCCACATTTGTTAAATGAAGTCGAAAATAAAAACATTAGGATGTATGTCAGCACATTTGCATCAATTAATTTCCAGTTTCGCAAGCTGTGCATAAAGCAGTTGGTATTTATTTATTTTTAAAAGAAACTTTCCTGCACTTTAGTGTTCTGTGTGCTAGCACTTGGTCTTCTCTTCGTAGTCGCAATAACGTAGTTATGAAAGATGTGGCGAATATCAGAGAGGGGGTGATAAGACAAGCTTAATTTATATTAATTGATAGGAATTCCTTGTAGGTATTTTATTGGCTAGTCTACTGAGTCCGATGCTTTGGGGCATAAGAATGAGATAGAAGATGTAGCTCTTGTTCAAAGGTGCTGTAATTTCGTTATGATTATACAATTCAGTGTCGGCAAACATCGAGCATCACTGAGAACGAGGCAGCTGGCCCTGACTGAGTCTTTGATTGGAGTCACCGTGGGCAGCTCCATGCATCCGTGTGCGTGGTGTCTGCGTCCCCTCCAAGGGGAAGGGAGAGCTGTCCTTTTTAGGGCCAGATCTTCTCTTTCTCCCCCGCTTGAGGCAAGAGAGCCCTTAGAGTCTTGAAGAAGGTTGGGGAGGCAGAGGGAAGGAGGAGGCAGGCAGGATGAGGAGGAGGTTGTGGAAGGCAGTTTCTGCAGGTGCTCTGAATTAATCAAGGCTTAATGTGAGGAACGAGAGGAAACATTAAATGTTGTTTCATTATCTTAAAGCGAATGTGCAATAGTCATTTATGGGCAAAGTGCTGTGACCAGAGGCCCCACAGGTCTTCCTTCCATCCAGACCCATTGGTTTCCCACAGACGCTGTATTTGGTCTCTGTTGTTGCTTTAAACTTAAGAGTTTTCTTCAAAATTTCTTCTGCGCCTCTTAAATCTGCTAAAGAATAGTGTTTTTTTTTTGTTTTTTTTTTTTTTTTTTTTTTTTTTAGGGCAATAAGTTTTGGCCCAATTCAGAACAAATGGTCATAAATTTGAGGTCTGAATTTATGGTGGTTATATTTCTAATTTATGTGGCTTTTTGCCGACGATTTGTCATTTGACAAAGATGCTTTGAGCTCCTCACAGGTGTGCAACATGAAGGCGTTAGGCACGTGATGGAGACAGATGAGGGTAAAGAGACACGGGGGCGGGGGCGTACGTCGCAAGTTAAGGAGTAGAGAGTGGGAAGAGAAGGAGTAAATGAAGAGCAGAAAAACAGTCTAGGTGGCCATAGTGTGATGGGCGTGAAGCAGTGGGGCGATGGGTCGGGAGGGAGAGGTGAGGGCACAGAGGCGCCCCTTTAGGGAGAGGACGTGGGGGGGCTCTGACACCCGAACAGGGAGGGCTGCGAGGGACGTCCAAGCAGGGGGAGCTGCAAGAGCCACAGTGAGCTTGGTCCGTTGGGGGCCTGTGCGAAGGCCCGTGTGGTTGTGGGACCGCGACCTGGTAGGGGGGCAGAGGGGGCACCTGTGGGCAGGCAGCAGGGTCCAGGTCAGGAGGCATCTGTCCATTATGGGGAAAAAGTGGGTTTTCATTCAGGGGCACGAGTGGAAAGCAAAAGGGCATTTGTAGCCTAAAATCACTGCTCTGGCTACCACGTTGAGAGCTGGACGCAAGGGTGCCCTGGCCCAGGGCAAGGTGCTGCCTGTGTGGGTCCCGGCGGGGAGGCACAGAGCAGAGACTGTGGGGGCCGTGCCGAAGGCCATCCGGTCAGGGAGGAGCCAGGGGACGCCTTCTGAGTTCAGCCCTTCCCCTGATCCCCAAGGGTAGGACATGCAGGTGCAAGGAGTCCCCCGAGGTCTGAGATGGGCGTGAGGGCAGGTTCGCGTGAGCAGGAAGGCAGCAGCACTGAGGTCACTGGCCCGGCCGATGCGGGGCCCAGGTGTGTGGAGCCCACCCCTTCCCTGCTGACCCCGGGAGCCCCAGGGCTTTGTGGAGAGCGGTGTCCCCCTGGGAGGATGCCCACACCAACACGGAGCCCAGCAGGGGTCCTGCTGCCGATTTGGTGGGTGAGTGGTGAGGGGATGGTCATGTCCCACTTTGTCCCAACATGAGTGAGGTAGTCATGTACCCCCCAGGGGCTGGCAGCACGTTCTGGGGTCCAGAGAGCTTGTCCGCCCCCCAAGCGAGGGTCTGTCCTCAGGAGGACTGCACTCACTCGAGGTCACAGGGCAGGTGCATGTGAAGAGCAAGTGACGCTAGCTACCTGGCATCCTGCGGCCCCAGACCTGCGGGGTTTGGACTGAGTGCTTTATTTTGCAGCCGTGGACACGTACACCCCATTGGTATAATGTCCCGCTGACGAGCTGGGTTGGGAGAAGGAAGATGGGCTGACCCGTTGCCCTCGGGCCATTTTGATGCTTAAAGAAATATTGATCCTGGCACTTCCAAGTGCCAGCTGCCGGCGGCCGTGGGGCACAGGTACTAGCTCATTGGACAGTTTTAGTGGATTGTCCTGGAGAAAAAAAAAAAATAGTATATAAAGCGCTCGAGGTCCAGCACATTTTAAAAATTGTTGGATTTAGATTTGGTGGCGGAAAGCCCGTGAGTAGGAATAATTTCCCTAATTGCTCTGCTTACCTGAAAGCAAATCTGTTCATTACTGCTCAGCTTTCACCGTTGTCCAAATTATTTCTTCCCTTTGAATCTCTCGGTCTTCTAGCCTAGAAAGCGAGGGGACATAGCACCACTGCCGTGGGTTGCCGTCAGGGATAAATACGCTGATCCACCCGCAGGGACTGGGTGTCTGACCCGCAGCGGGCCCTGGGTCTGCACGGATTTCCCAGCAGACCAGGGGCCGTGGGTTCACCCTGGGGTCTCGGCAGCGCCCACTCCAGTCCTTGGTGGGAATACGTCAAATACCGACACTATTAACCTTGGTTTGTGTTCCACATGGGGTTTTTCCATGTGCAACTGTTAGGTTTTGAGCAGGGGTGTGAATTAGCCGCAAAGGAGGGCTACGTTCCCAGGGGGTGGTGATCCAGGTAGATTCTCGGAGCCGGAGGAAGCATGGGGGTCACTAGGCCGGGCTTGGACTTCTGTACCCCGCGGTTCTTGCTTTGTTCTTGTGCTGCTTGTTAGTGCTGTGTCCTTGGCAGGGGGCAGCACTTGTCGATTTTGGAATTTACGACTCTGTCAAGCCAGTGTTTTGGTTTTTTTGTTTCTGTTTTGACCATCGCCCGGCTCCTGCGGCGTAGGGAAGAAAGAAATGGCCTTCGCTTCTCCTCTATCTTTTATTATAATCGCAGGGTGGCATCGAGGCCTGGCTTCAGGAGGAGGAGCCCCGGTAGCCAGGACCATGACTTCTCTTTCTGAAACGTAGTGCACCTGGTCACGGCCTCTGTGGCTGCTGATGAATGGCTCTGGTCTCTCCCTGGGGAGCGTGGCTGGGAGTGACTGCACGTGTGGCCTCTCTCAAGGAATATGCATGCTAAGTTGAAGAATTTGAAAGCCAAAAGCATTAATATTGGGATTTTTTTAGCCCTCTGTTGAGACAAGTAAATATTGGGCAGCCCGGGTGGCTCAGCGGTTTAGCGCCACCTTCAGCCCAGGGCCTGATCCTGGTGTCCCGGGATCGAGTCTTGTATCGGGCTCCCTGCATGGAGCCTGCTTCTCCCTCTGCCTGTGTCTCTGCCTCTCTCTCTCTCTCTCTCTCTCTCTCTCTCTGTCTTTCATGAATAAATAGCATGAACACACGCAGGGGATGTGATGGCAGGAAGGTGTGCAGTCTCCCAAGCAGGCCTGTGACAAGGACGTGCCGGCCCCTGGCTGCCCAGGACTGCTTCTCAGGGGCCTGTTCCAGCTGGGGCTGCGGGGAGCGTGGGGGGGTCACTGCCCGGAGGACAGAGGGAGGGCAGAGGGAGCATCGGTGCTGGGATGCGGCTTTGAATCCTGTGTGCTTACCAGCTGACCTCCCGCTAGCCTGCGGCCGTCGGGAGGAACCGGATGGTGTCTTCCTCTTACCGGGTAACTCAGGGGCACAAAACAGAGCTGACCCTCTTGCGGTACCTTTTCTTCCGCGTCCCTCTGTTGTTCCTCGCCTCTTACTGGCTTCCCTTTCTCATTAACCTTTGACTGGCTTCTGAATGCTACAGCCGACTGGGTCTTGCTCCCCGGCAGCTGTGCGTCTCTATTTTTACTCCTTCCCCGGGTCATCTGTGTCATCTGAGTCCCCGTGTGACCGTGTCTCTATCTACCTGCTACCCCTAAGCTTGTGACCCCAGGTCGCAAGCTAACTGGTCGTCTTCTTTCTGCTTTTGCCCCCTTAGCCCCTTCACTACAAAGTTACCTCTTTTGTTCACCTGATTTTCTTATGCTTGGAATCCATTCGGAGGGTTTGGGCAGATGACGGAGGCACCTTAGCACCTCACGCCCACTGGGTTCAGGGTCCTAGAGATGCTTCGTACTCCACCTGTTATCCCTCCCCTGCCGGCCCCCGGCCACCCCGACAGTGGATCCACGAGTGTGGCTTCCTGCGCGGTGTCACGGCGTGGCACTCACAGGGAACTTAGCCTTTCCAGATGGGCTGCTTTCCCTTGGGGATGGGCATTCAAGATTCCCCGGTGCTTCCTCATGCCCCCAAATCATCTGTTAAAATGATAAATCTGGTCATGTCTCTCCCCCCCCCCCCCCACTGACTTAAATACCACCCTGATGGTTTGGAGCACTTGACGTGGACATCCAGCTTCCCTGTGCTGGGCTGCCCCTGCCCGTGCACCTGAAGCCACCTCCTTTCTCCCTCTGGCTCCTTTGCTGTGTTCCCTGCCCTCTGTCCTTTGCTCACAGGGGTCCTGTTCCTGCCTTCCTGCTGGGGGATGCCTATTGCTCCTGTTTCTTGCACCGAGAGAAGGGTTACTGACTTCTCCTTTCAGGTCCCCCCTCAAACATCATCCCAAGAGGCCTCCTCCAGTCCCCTGCGGATGGCCCCGAAGGTGCTTCCCGTCACAGCGCTGCCACAGCCTGGCGTCCTCCACCTGCCCTCCCCAGGACTGTGTGAAGGGGATCCTCACACCACCCTGGTGAGTTGGTTGACAGACAGCAAATGATCCAGGTAAGGACCCAGACCCACAGTCCCCCATTCAAAACTTGTAGGGGTAGACATACTTCCAAATTTAGCTTTTTTTCCAGAAAGTATTCCAATTCCGCATTTTAGAGGGTGGTACGACGCCCCTACCGGGTATCATCCCACTTCTCCACAATTGGGAGAGAGATTCTGGAGTTACTAATGCCAGCGGAAATGGTTTCAGAGGCCCACAGGACTACGCTGCTATGGTGGGAGGTTTTACACCCGAAAATCAGCTCCTCCATTGTTAGCAAAACCATCCCGAGACACCAGTGGATAGATGGCTCACGGGAATGTGGTTCCTTTTTTTTTTTTTTTTTCTAGTCACAGAGGAAGAGTCTATTAGGTAGCTCCGTTCACACAGAAGCCCCCTCACTGATTTGAATTATGGATTTTTTTAAAATTTTTTAAAAAATTTTTTTGAATTACGGATTTTTGATGATTTTGATCTGATCTGTTTTAACATATATATAACCTATATATATATATGTTTTTTACCATTAGGAAACTCTGACGGTCAAGGTAGTGAGGATAGATTTTCTTTCCATGTTCGCCCCAACGACTCCCCACCCCTCCAGGAAAGAATCTGTGTGAGGAGCCAACTCCTTACCTAAGACTTCCCATTGTGAAGGTTTTCCAAGGGTGATAGATGACAGTAAACTTGCGGTTGTGTCAATAGCAAGAAACATCCATTTCAATTAGTAATTCCCCGCCGCGCGTCTTTTTCTAAAGGAGTAAATCATCGATTTAAAATTGTGTTTGGGGATCCCTGGGTGGCACAGCGGTTTAGCGCCTGCCTTTGGCCCAGGGCACCATCCTGGAGACCCGGGATCGAATCCCACATCAGGCTCCCGGTGCATGGAGCCTGCTTCTCCCTCTGCCTGTGTCTCTGCCTCTCTCTCTCTCTCTCTCTCTCTCTCTCTGTGACTATCATAAATAAATAAAAATTAAAAAAATAAAATAAAATAAAATAAAATTGTGTTTGAAGAAGAATTATGCTTCAATCCTTAATCGGTAAAAAATTAATGAAATAGATTGCTACAAAAGAACTCAATTTTGCCTGATGGACTTATGTGCATTTAATGAACAGAGGTAATAACTTGTCATTTGGGGCTGACGTCAATGAGGCATATAGTTTATAAAACATTGCTACTGACTGTAAAAAATCACATTATGACATTAACGTAACACGTTTATTTCAGCACCTCTTGGCTTGAACGCAGAATTAATTTGGTTAGCCGTCTTTTCAACAAGGAAAAGCTTTATGCTGATGCTACCGTGGGAGTCCTTAACTTCCCTGTAGTTGTTCTAGAATCATTTTATATTCACGTGCAGAGACTGCCCCTTCATCAAAGTAACGGAGGATAGGTTCGTATAGACCGACCAAGGAGATGAGCGTAGTGATGTCTCAGGAGGGCTTCCCTTCCGGGGGTTGTATTTCGCACGTGGTACCCTGTAGAACAAACGTGTACTGGCAGCGTGGGAGCAGAGCTGTGGGATCCCAGAGGGGAGGCAGGCCCTCCCCATTGTAACCCCTCACTTACGCCACCATGGACTTCTCCACCTCAGCCCATAGGAAACCTTGATCATATTACTAAGTATTAGGATAAATGGTTTGCAACTACTCCACGCTACCTTTCTCAGACCTATCTAAGTTTTTTCTGCGCTAAAGAACATACCCGTGCACAGTGATCGTCCACTCTTCCAAGAGCCCCATGCGCTTGGTACAGGTCAACATGGGAATAAGATGCCCCCTGATTTTGCCTCTCTGCTCTCAGGGTTTCATGTTGCTAAATTAAGAGATGAATAAGGCGATGCGTTAGAAATTATTGGAAATTATTCAAATTCCTTTCTTATTAAAATCTTTACTGGTTCACTTTGTACATGGAGGTATTGTAAAGGGGTTGGACAAAAAATTTTTCTTTTTTTTCCTTGAAGGCCAGAATCCTTTCCCGGATATTAAGATGGAAGGTACCTGGGTAGACAGGGAAAGGGTGCTCTGTGTCCCTTGGTAAATAGCAGGTGTCAAAATAGTGGTTTTTAAGGAGGGGAGGATTTTTTTTTTTAATTTTTTATTTATGATAGTCACAGAGAGAGAGAGAGAGAGAGAGGCAGAGACACAGACAGAGGGAGAAGCAGGCTCCATGCACCGGGAGCCCGACGTGGGATTCGATCCTGGGTCTCCAGGATCGCGCCCTGGGCCAAAGGCAGGCGCCAAACCACTGCGCCACCCAGGGATCCCAGGAGGGGAGGATTTATTAAAATGCAGACTACCAGGCAGGGATGCAAGACAGGGTGGGCGGGGGGCGAGGGAGTGAAGAAAGTGAGGGCAGGTGACTGTCTCCTACAAAGAGGCCACGCCTACGCTCCTTAGTACTTTAATGATGGAGTTATCGTGTGCTCGCTGATATCCTCCTTTCTTCTTACCTGCTTACTTCAACAACTGTGTCATTTCATTGAATCTGGCCATCTGGTCTTGGGTTTTGCAGGAGTTGTACTTTTTTTTCCAGAAAAGTCTCTTGGTCTTCCAGCTTCGATCCCAGTAGTTCTTGTGTTTACCTAAATTATATGCAGAGAAAGAAAATCTACTTAGTTATAATGAAATAAGCTAAATCTGCTTAAGGCCAGGATAGAATGCTTTATGAAAAAAAAAAAAAAAGAAGAAAACGTTGTAACTACTCTTTGGGATGAGGGGATGCGGAGAAACCTGTCAATTATGTATTAAGTTGGAATCTCATAACCGCGGTGCACAAGCAACATCAAAGGTGTGAACTAAAATAATTTCTTATTAACATTTAAGTACGATTTTTAAAAAATCTAATCCTGTCTCAGTCAGAGGGAGAAACCAAAGGGGTTTAATCAGCCCCTCGTCCTTGAAGGTCAGACCCCTAACAGAGCCCTTAATTAGCATGTGGAACATCTTAGGGCTGAAACATCTCTTGCCAATGATTTCTTTTTCGGCCGGTTCACTCCTGTGGATGATAGAGAGCATCGAGGAATTGATGGCTAAAACTTAATTCATATTTGTTTCCCATAATATGTATTTTCCATGCTCACAGCTTCTCTGCTGGCTTAATTGTGTCCTGGGGGAATGGGTGAGAGAGGATCGAGTAGTTTCGGGAAGAGTAAGGAAATTTCAGCTTTCACGGGGGACCTGGATAAACAATGTAATTTATAGGCATTTCATGGGGTTTTTGGCTCATGAACTGTGGCAAGCACACTGCGGATATCAATATAATAAATCTGTTTTAGGGCCGTTCGGCGTCTTGTTAAAACTCCGCGTGACGCCGTGGCATCGGTCCCCGTCTTCAGGGTTTGTCTGGGTGTTGCAGGTGGGCTTCTAGCTCTCAGTGGTAGTTGGAGGGTTCCGAAGCCTGTGTAGCCTCCACACTTCACGAACCCCGTCCCAAGGCCTTTATATTAGTGTCTTTATATTAAATCGTGTCTTTATATTAAAGCACTTTCTGTCAAAACCACAGTTTGGTGAACGGTTGCTCCGTGGGGACTGGGATAGAAGTGGGATGTGATCTCTTATGTCAGCACATGGTGGGGAACTTATCGCGTTGGTCATGAACGAGCATTCATTATTCACGGACATTTGGGGAAAGAAGGTCCTTCCTGGGCTCACCGATCACTACCTGTTTGATATTAGGCAAGCCAGGTGACTTCCCTGACATCCTTTTATAACAAATTGTGTGAAATAAATGCATTGGCTCAAGTGTCCTTTGGGTTCTTTTATATCAAATATTCAAGGGAATGTTGGCTTTTCTAATTTTAGATTTTTTTTTTTTTTTTTTTTTTTTTTTGCATCTTCTTGATACAGCTCACTTTTCAGGTTGGACCTGGGAGCAGTTATTTGAGGTTGTAATTTGATTTGATTTAATTCAATTCGAACCAGCAAACGTCCCCGAGGAGCGTACTTTCTGGCAAGCACAATACTTAAATGTCCATATGGGTTGAGATGATGGGGGACCATCTCATCCAGGAGGAGAGGACGAGAGGAGCTGAGTGGGCCTCTGGGGAGCCGGGCACCCGGGGCGGAGGGAGGTGCAGAGCTGAGCTGGGGGGGGAGTCCTCAGGCCAGGACAGCCGTCGCTGCTCTGGGCGTCCCAGGGACCTTGGTGTGGTCAGGGGACATGCCTCAGTAAGGCCTTCTGGGTCCATCTGAACGGTGCCAGTCCCGAGTCCTCACCAAGGGAGAGGCCCCAGAGTATCATCAAATCCAGGGAAGCCCACTCAGGAGCACACGTGTGCTCCTCTAGGACTTTCAGGTGGGCATGCCAGGTTTTCAGGGGGGCCTCCCTGTGCTGGGGGACTAAGTTGAAGCCCAGCACCATGCACCCCGGAGAGGGGCCCCAGCTGCAGCAGGTGGAGGGCTTGCTCGGGGCCAGGAGCTCTGCAGAGGCAGGCCTGGCCGGTGGGGACCGGTTCTTCGGGGCATCTTCACAGGCTTCACCCCTGGGATTCCGCTCTGGCCCTGTGTTCACGTGAGGGCTGGTCATGGCCTCTGATTTGGCTCCTTGCAAACCCTCTTACGACAATGGGATGATTTAAAGAAATAAGATTGTCAAGTATTTTTGGCGTTGCCTCCTTGCGTCCCTTGAAGCGAGTCCTGTTGGAAAACGATGTTCTCTGTCACTGCCGTCGGGTGCCTCGGTGCGCTGGCTCGTGGGCGGCTTACCGTAGAGGAAGCCGGGGACCTCGCGTCTGCCTTTGGGCCCAACACACGGGACCCTGGCTCGCTCGGAGTGAGCTGTCCCCCTGCGCCCAGGCAGTTCCTCCTCTCGCCCTGAGAACATGTTCAGCGGAGGCTATTTGAGGACACCCTTATTTTCTATTATTCCTGGTGCCTACAGCAGTTAATCACCAGGAGGGGGGAAAAAGTGGGTTTTGCAGGATCCCAGTAACTGATGCACTTGGGAATGTCGTGAGTAGAAGCTTCACACCGCGTTCGCCCCAGGCTTAGAGAGGGATATGCCAGAAAATTCCCCCTCTCCATCTAGATGGGAAGGGGGGTGGCATTATCGATTGAGGGCCACCGTTCCTTCCACAGGGAGGACACTGGGGACCATTCAGGCCTTGGACAAGCGCCTTGGACAAGCAAATCTCAGTTGGGTCTGAAGAGCAGCTGAGGATCTCAGAAGCTTCCTTCGAGAAGACAATGGTTGCCCTGCCCTGGGGTAGATGGGGCTACATGGCTTTTAACTTTCCCGCCAAAGAACATCATCTAAATGTGCAAGAAAACTGGTGCAGTTAACTCTCCCCAGCCCTGGAGTCCCCTCTCAACTGGCCACTCAGGGCAACCCGCAGGTCTGCAACTGGATGCTCTCAGGGGTGCCCTCGTTTATCCCCGTGTTGCATCTCCGAAGCACCTGGGACAGAAAGGTAAGGAAAATGGCAATTCAAGCAAGATGATGATGCAAAGTGTGTACCAGTGCAGGACGATGCGTTTCCGAATACGCTAACTTCCCCGTCTCGGGCTTCCTGACCGTGTGCTACGTGGCAGGGTGTTGTGTGGGCGCAGGTGGTGTCTACAGCCAGGAAGGCCCGACGGCTGCCCGTGGGTCTCTCCCGCCTCCCTGCAGCGTGCTGAGTGTCACAGGGTGGCCGCTCACCTCTCGGGATCAAGATCCAGAGAGTGTCTTTGAGGCCCAGTGCTTGCACCTGCCAGCAGTGGGAGTTTGGGCAGGTCATTCTCCTGGAGCCCCTGCAGGATGGAAGGGAAAGGCTGGGAGATGCTGCGGGGGAGGGGCCTGGCTCAGTGCCTGGGACACAGCTAGCGCTTTAGTACTCGGAGCGACTATTTTTTTTAATATATATTTTTTATTTATTTATGATAGACATAGAGAGAGAGAGAGAGAGAGAGAGAGAGGCAGAGACACAGGAGGAGGGAGAAGCAGGCTTCATGCCAGGAGCCCGATGTGGGACTCGATCCCGAGTCCCCAGGATCGCGCCCTGGGCCAAAGGCAGGAGTCAAACCGCTGAGCCACCCAGGGATCCCCTCGGAGCGACTATTATTGTAATAAGTATTCCATTCTCCTTTTCTCCGGATGGATGACACACCGCCTCCAGCAGTCTCTCTGGAGGAAGCAGGAATCGCATGACGGAGTGCCGCTGATTCAGATTAGTGGGAAATGGGGCTTCATTTGGAAGTAGGGTTGTTGCAGATGTAATTAGTGAAGATGGGGTTTTACTAGAGGAGGCCTCTAATCCGATATGACTGACGTCTTTATAAAAAGGGGAGATTTGGCCTAGACACGCACACACAGAGTTATTTGTTACAGGGCATTAGCAAACTCATAAAGGTGGCCGTATCTTTGCTTTATCACTGCCTTTCTTCTGCAAGAGATTTGAGATCATTTAAATAACAGCTTTAGCCATTAGTTAAAAGACACTTATTTAGTGCCAGGATTGCTGTACTAAAAGAGTCCCCGCTATTTATATAAATAGAGCCTCCTGTTTACGATGGGGCAGGTGTTAGCCGTCCCCCGTTTGTCCGCATGAGTCCTACGACTGGGGAGGTTTACATAGCCTCTGTGAGGCTCCGCAGCTGGCCCACTGTATACTTCGGTGAAAATCTTTATTTTATTTTATTTATTATTTTATTTTATTTTATTTTATTTTATTATTTTATTTTATTTTATTTTATTATTTTATTTTATTTTATTTTATTTTGTTTTATTTTGTTTTATTTTATTTATTTTATTTATTTTATTTTATTTTATTTTATTTTATTATTTTATTTTATTTTATTTTTTTACCTTTTTTTTTTTTTTACATTTGTTTTCATTGAAGTTTGATTCGCCAACATATAGTACAACACCCAGTGCTCATCCCATGAAGTGCCCTCCTCAGGGCCGTCACCCCGTCACCTCCCCTTCTGCAACCCTTTGTTTCCCAGAGTTAGGGATCCTCTCATGGTTTGTCTCCCTCTCTAATTTTTTCCCCACTCAGTTCCCCTCCTTTCCCTTACAGTCCCTTTCACTATTTCTTATATTCCCTGTATGAGTGAGACCATATGATGATCTTCCTTCTCCGATTGACTCACTTCACTCAGCATCATACCCTCCAGTTCCATCCACGTCGAAGCAAATGGTGGGTATCTGTCGTTTCTGATGGCTGAGGAATATTCCATTGTATATATAGACCACATCTTCTTTATCCAGTCATCTGTAGAAGGACATCGAGGCTCCTCCCACAGTTTGTCTACTGTGGACATTTCTGCTGTGAACCATTGGGGTGCAGGTGTCTTGGCTTTTCACTGCGTCTGTATCCGTAAATCCCCAGATGCAAATCTAAGACCATTTCTGTCCACACCCTTGTGCTTTGAAAATGCTGCTGCTCCAATGTGCACACGGCTACGTGAGGGCTGTGTGATGTTCTGAGGGTCTGGGCGCCCGGGGACACAGGACTCTGTTCTCTTCTCGTGGCCCTTCCCTTCCTACTGTGGTTGGGCTTTGGGGAGGGTGCTCTGGGTCAGCCCTTAGCACGGGGAGGGCCGTAGTTCTGATCTCTGCCGGGATCTGGGAAAGGAGATGATGAGACTCCTGGACAGTGTCTCCTCCTTATGGCTTCCAGGTGAAAGGCATTTCCAGAGAAGAAGGGAAGATTCAGCTTGTCATGAATGATAATAATAATAATAATAATAACCAGTAGTCTTAGGTGGTCAGTCACCTTACCAAAGGGGTAACATTGAGGGCTCCATCAGACCCATTGTTTCTCCTTAGCAAAACTTAATATCTCCTATAAAAATACATGTTCTCTATTTCTCTTTTATTATCCAGTCTACGTTTTAGTTACTGAATAAAATCATATTCTCATTTGTTCACGCATTGATTTAAAAATGAAAGATCTTTAGACTGCTGGCTGTGTGCCAGGAATTTTCCGGGCCTTTGGGTTAAATGACACAGAAGAAAAGATGCACATGCTCAAGGGAGCTCAGCTTTTAGTGAGCACTGACACTTCCGCCTCTACCCACACCTACCACCAACACCAGTCTCCTTTTGCGGTGTCTTTTATTGGTTCTGGTGGCGATTATGATTTTTATTTCTGTGTTTAGTTTTGCTCCTCCAGTCCTCCATGCAGGAATAGATTAATTGCTGATTTTTTTGACGTGAGCCATACGCTACCTCTTTTCTCTAATGGACAACAATACCACCACCGTGAGGTTTTGTTTTTGTTTTTTTTTTTTTTTTCCATTGTCCCCTCCAACAACACACCCACCACAGTGAAATTTAGTGTGATGGCCACTTCCACAAAGGAAAAAAATGAAGTAAGAGGGTTTCTGCAAGACGAGACCTGGAGTGCAGTTGGGGGGTGGATCTCTGAAACTGTTCTCAACGGTGTGACTTAGTTTACCATGGAGACAAGAGAAGCCCATCCAGCTTGCCAGTATCCCTGGGGGATTCAGGAGGCCGTTGTGGACGAAGAAGCACGTGTCCTGTTTGTGTGACCACAGCGGATGCACTGCCCACTGCTTAGAAGGTTCTAATGGGAGAGGCGAGGCGTAGTTTATGGTTTGTGCTACTTCGGTGTGTCGTGCACAGGAATGCTGCCTATTTTGGTAGCTGTCTGCAGGGCTGTCTAGCTGCAGAGTTTAACGGGAAGAAAGGCTTATTCACGCCAAGGCTACTTTATTTCTTACCCGTCGCTTATTATTTATTTCTATTCTGTTACTTTTTAGGAGTGTACATCACATGGGTCACAAAAGTGATCAGCAAATGCTGAGTCGGTATCCAGGATGGAATTTATCACTTTCCATAGGAAACCATTACTGCCCCAATTGGTGCCAGGGCTTAGGGCTCACAGGACTTGGTATCCAGTGTGTAGGAGCCGACTCTCTGGGAGGGAGGAGGAGAGGAAGGCGATTGCAGCGTGCACTCTTAACTGCCAGGATCACGTGGGTACAGGCCTGAAGGGGCACAGAATGACTGTGTGTGTGTGTGTGCGTGTGCACAAGTGTGCATGAGAGATCCTTCGGGGGGGGGGGCGTGCTGGTCTTAGCAGAACTTTGAGGGTGGGTGGGGACTGGCCACAGCAAGAAGCGAGAGGAAGAATGGTCCAGAGAAGCAAAAACGCACGGAAAGAGAATGCTGGAGGAGGCGCAGAGATGAGGCCAGGAGTGGGAAGTGGGTTGCTGAGTGGGCCCTAAATACCATGCAGGCCGGATGGGCAGTTAGAACTCTACCCAGAAAGTAACGGGGCAACACGAAGGGTTTTAAAGTAGTTTGTTGTACTTCAGGAAGACCATTCTGGGAGTCCTGGGTAATCAGAACGGTAGGGATGGTGGGGCAGTGGAGGGTGGTGGAGGAACAGAGCTGTGTGGCAGCAGGTGCAGGGGGTCTGTGCAGCACCCAGTGGGGGCCCTGGAAAGGGCCGAGCACCAGCGGGGAAACAGCATCCCCAGCATCAGGGGAGCAGAGACGACAGGACGTGTGCCCTCTGCGGAAGGCATGGCCTTTTCCATGAATACTCCAAACACCAGAAGCAAGCGTAATTTCTGAACCATCCAAGCTGAGCACGTTTTCTCCCTTCAGGCTGATACCAGTCCAGCTCATGGTTTTGAAGAAGACAATCATGAGCGTTCTAAGCAGCGTATCTGTATTTGAGGAATAGCGAGAGCCGTTGAGCGATTCCTGGGCTGTAAACAGCGCTTCATGTGGCTTGAACCTGCGTTTACTAGTCAATATTCAGATCCAAAATGCATTTGCCAGCTGTTTTTGTAATAACTGGATTAAAATCCTTTACCAAACTAATTTACATTTCTTGTGTTCTCGGATGAAATATGAAACACAAGTTTCTTGTTCATCTGCTCTGGGTAACAGGGTTGCCCCAAAAGGCCACGTACCTAATGATGTGTTTGGGTGAGAGCTGGGAAAGCTTTTAGGTATCACGTTGGCTTTACCAGGTAGAAAGCACAAGATTTTCATAGGCTGCTCCTTCTGAGGGTTTCTGGATGCTTTGCTCCCGCCCCCGGCTAGGACAGACCTTGCTTACTTTCCATTAAACCAACCCTGGTAAGTCATATCAGTCGTAGCACCTGGAGGGCAGTTCTGTGTCTTACACAAGAATTCCCACAAAGTGGTTTATTAATAGTAAATATATGTTAGATTTAATCCTACCCTTGATTCTAAATACAAGGAAGTTGGATTCTACTCTTGGGGGATAGAAATCTATGCCTTATTCATTGTGAAGAGCATAACGAGAAAAGAATTGACTTGAAATCTTTTCCTTGAAATCTTCTAGCAGGTTTGTTATTCAACAGTGGGCAAAGAGTATCTGCTTAGGTATAAGAAGAGGAAAACAGAAGCTAAGAAATGGTTTTATTAATCCCGACATAGATGACGAGACTGTTTGACGTTGCATTTGGACAGGCTGAATTAAGGGTTTGTGCTGAGATCCAGTACAGGGGTCACTGGTTTTCCAGGCCAACACTTGGAAAACCTGGCAACAGCCTGACACTCTTAGCACCCTGAAACGTGCCCATTCCCCTACCCTGTTCCCTCCTCCGTCCCATTGACTGGGTCTGGCACTAGGTAAAAGGTAAAATGCATAGTGGTTCCCAAAGTGCAAGCCATCGGGTGAACAAATAATTGTTTGCTGTCAGATTATTTGAAGAAAACTGGCTGGACTAAAACCGAATGGATTGATTCACCGCAGGGCTTTTCAGAGCCTTGAAATGCTGGTGTAACGAGGAAAATAAGAACCAACATTTATCAAGTAACTCCTGTGTATCAGGTACTATTCTAAGGGCTGGGCCTGGATTATCTGGTTTAATACAACAACGTGGGAGGGTAAATATTACCCTCACTGTCAACACTAGGAAAGTGAGCCCAGAGAGGTGCTGACCTCGCCCAGCTTGCACAGCCAGCGAGTCTTTGTCTGAGGACGGGATCCAGTGTAGATAGTCGTTCACAGACTTCTTGGCCACATGCTGTTTCTCTGCAACATCTACCGAAGTTAATATTCTGTAGAATGCAACTAGGGAAATGCAGCAGAGAGAACGTTACGGAGGCATGCCGGGAAGCGCCCTGCAGAGTAGTTTGCATTTTCTCCGACATTAGAGACGCGTGGCATGCCAGTCCAATGCCAGGAGACCTTCACCTCCTCTCCAGGGTCAGCAGCAGTACTGTGGGTCCATGGGTCATAGTAAACGATCTGTAGAACGTAGGCTTTCATGCACAGTGAACGCTTCCATATCTGATAAGCTAAGTCTTTGCTGGGATGGTCCTTAAACATACTTTAATTAAAAGAGACAGACTAAATTCTGGCACTTGCTGTGTCAAACATAAGCCCCAGGTCCAGGATCTTTTTTTTTTTTTTTTTCTTTACTTACCTCCTGGCCTTTACCACACTGGCTAAGCCTCAAATCTGGCTTTTGTCAGATAGCAAAGAATTGTTAACAGTTTGGCTCAGTTTTCTGCTCCGACCAAAACTTAACTGTTCTTAAATTATCTAAACAGGCGATGCGTAGATTAGGAAAAAAATAAATGGCAAATATACATAAAATGCTCTTCTTTTCTCATAAATCAAAGACACATGAGAATAATAAAGTGTGGGGATCCCTGGGTGACTCTTGGTTTAGCACCTGCCTTTGGCCCAGGGCGCGATCCTGGAGTCCCGGGGTTGAGTCCCACGTCAGGCTCCCAGCATGGAGCCTGCTTCTCCCTCTTCCTGTGTCTCTGCCTCTGTCTCTCTCTCTCTCTAGGTCTATCATAAAATAAATAAATAAATCTTAAAAAAAAAGTTTAATAAAAAAAAAAAAAGAATAATAAAGTGTTTTTTTTTCTACCAACCAGAGTGGCAACACTTAACACTTAACAAGTTTGATAATGCTTGCATGCGTTTCTGGTAGGAAGGTTAATTATTACACCATTTTTATAGGACAATTTGGGAATATCTATCAGACTGGAAAAAGAGTTGAAGTCCTTGGACCTACAGATACCTGTTGCCTACACTATCAGGGATTTTTCGTTTTGGTTCCTATAGTTTATCCTTTAAAATGATGGATTACATGTAATTTCCAGGTATTATGTGTCCTTGTGATAGGATTACCCATCCTCAGTGACGGTTTCGCAGCACTTCTCCCAGAAGGAGAGTAAACCCCCGGCCCCAGGGCCATCACTCTTGGCTGAATTATTTGCTTTGGTTGGAGGGACATGAGTGGCAGTGATATATGCCAGACCGAGCAGAAGTTTAAAAGCCTAGGATTGGCTCCTCCATTTCTCTTTTCCCTCTGCCAAGACATAGAGATAGAAGTGGCCCCGTTAGCCTCATTCCTGGAATAAAAATTTCATGGAGTCAACTTGAAGTCTACCATCAGCTGACATATATGTGAGTAAGAAATACTGTCATTGTAAGCCACTGACAATGTTATTATATTTTAACCACAGCATCATCTCTCATGAGCTAATCATAAAAGGTCAATACCTACTTTTTTCATAAACACATTCAGTATAAACCTTAGCTCTGGTTGTTCTTCCTCTTTTTCAAACAGTACAAAGATTTGTTGATTTCAGTATATTTAAAGTATGTATTTTTTATATTGGTTGCCAATTATATTATTACATATGTCAGTCTGCTCCTAACACACTTTGAACAGCTCAATGTTATATCATATACATTTTTTTTATTGAGGTAAAATTCACATATAAAATCAACCACTTTAAAAAAATAAATAAATAAATAAATAAAATCAACCACTTTAAAACTGTGCAGCTTGATGGCATTCAGTGCATTCACCATGTTGAGAACTGTGACTTCTGTCTGGTTCCAAAGCAATTTCATTGCCCCCAGGAGAAATCCTGTACCCAGGAAATACACCCCACCCCCCGACCTCTTCTCCCAATTCCTGGCGACCACCAGTCTGCTTCTGGCCTCACTGGTTCCACCTACTTTGAACAGTTCATTTAACACAGTCTATTCCATTTATGAACATGACAAATTTTGCTCATCTGTTAACCCTTTGATGGATTTGGGTTGTATTTGTCTGTTGTGAACAGTGATTGTTTCGGCTACTTTTCTGTGAGTACTCTGTACAAGTATTCGTTTGAATACTTGTTTTTAATTCTTTTGGGAAAGAATTACAAGGAATGGAATTGCTGAGTCATGTCTTAAACTTCTAGAGAAATCAAATCACTGTCTTCTACAACAGATGCTACATTTTGCGTTTTTACGAACAACGTATGAGAGTTCCAAATTCTCCATCTCCTGGCCAATACTAATATCTATCCCCTGCCTTTTAAAAAATTCTAGTTTTTTCTAGTGGGTGTCAAGTGACATGATATTGTCAATTTGGCGTGCATTTCCCTCATAACGAATACATTTTAACTTCTTTTAAGGTGCATCTTGGCAATTTGTATGTCTTCTTTTGGGAAAATATCTATTCGTTTTGCCTATTTGTAAGTATAGTGTTTGTGTTGTTGAGTTGTAATAGTTCTTTATTCTAGAACCCAGATTTTTATCAGAGATATGACTTGCAAATATTTTCTCCCATTTTGTCGGTTGTTCCCCTCTTGCTTAATAGTATCCTCCAATGCACAGAAGGTTTTAATCTTGACGAATTCCATTTTATTTTCTCTCTTATTATGGCTTATGCTTTTGGTGTCACTTCCAAGGATCCATTGCCAAGTGGAATATCATGAAAACATGCTCATGTTTTTTTCTGAATGTATTACAATCTGAGCTCCTACATGTAGGTTTTGATCTCTTTTGAGTTAGTACTTGCATATAATATAATGTAAGGTAAAGGCCCAACCTCATTTATTTGGATGTGAGTATCCAGTTTTTCCAACAGCATTTGTTGAAGACATTATTCTTTCCCACCTGAATGGTCTTGGCACATTTGTCAGATTGGCCATAGATTTTTGGGTTTATTTTTACACTCAGTACTATGCTGTTGGTCTATATGTATATAACCTTATCCTGGTATCACAGAGTTTTGAAGAATTTATAGTCGGTTTTGAAGTCAAAAAGCGTGAGGACTCCCACTTTGTTGTTCTTTAACAAGGTTGTTTTAACTATTTGAAATCTCTTGCTGTTCCATATGAACTTTAGGATTGGCTTTTCTGTTTCTGCAGAAAAATGGTAAAGGATTTTGACAGAGGTTGGACTGAATCTGTAGATCACTTCGAGGAATATTGCCATCTTAACAATGTATGACTTGCTAATTCATGAACACAGAAAGTCTTTATTTGAATCTTCTTAGTATCTTTCAGCAATGTTTTATAGTTTCCAATGTATAAACTTATACCTCCTTTGTCAAATATGTTTCCAAACATTTTATATTTTTGATGCTACTTTAAGTTGTTCTTAATGTCATTTTTCATCGATGGCATATGGAAATAGGACTGATTTTTGTGTGTTCATCTTATATCCTGCAACACTACTAAATTTATGTGTTAGCTTTAATGGTTTGTGTGGGGTTTTTATTCTTTAGGAATTCTTTACATACTATATTATCTGTGAATAGAGTTTCAGTTCTAACTTCACTGGTTGGATGACTTTCATTTATCTTCTTTCCTAATTGTTCTGGCTAGGCCCTCTAGCACAATGTTGGATAAAAAGGGAGAAAGCAAACATCTTTGTCTTGTTCCTGATCTTCAGAGTAGAATATCCAGTCTTTAATCCTTGAGTATTATGTAAGTTGTTGGTTTTTTCATAAACCCCCTTTATTACATTAAGGAAGTTTCCTTTTAATCCCAGTTTACTGAGTATTTTTATCATGTAAGGGTGTCAGAGTTTGTCAAATGCCTTTTCTGTGCCCATTGAAATAATCGTGTCATGATTTTTTTCCTGTACTCTGTTTCTGTGGTGTGTTAAATTGATTACTTCTCTTGGATTCTTGGGATAAACCCCACTTGGCCATATGCTGCTGGATTTGGTTTGCTAGTATTTTGTTGAAGATATGTGCATCGATATTTATAAGGGATGTTAGAGTGTAGATTCCTTTCCTTGTGGTATTTTTTATTTTTAAGATTTTTATTTTATTTATTCATGATAGACATAGAGAGAGAGAGAGAGAGAGGCAGCGACACAGGCAGACGGAGAAGCAGGCTCCATGCAGGGAGCCCGATGCTGGACTTGATCCCGGGACTCCAGGATCCCGCTCCGGGCCAAAGGCAGGCGCTAAACTGCTGAGCCACCCAGGGATCCCTCCTTGTGGTATTTTTGTCTAGTTTTGGTATCATGGTAATGTTGGCTGCTTAGAAGGGTAAATAAGTCTTCTCCCCTTTTCTAGTTTTTTGGAACAGTTTGAGGAGTGGTGTGGTGTTAATTCTTTTTCCAATGTTTGGTAGTTTAGTGAAACCGCCTGGTCCTGGCCATTTCTTGGATTAATAATCAATCATTTTACTTGTTATAGGTCTCTTCAGATTTTTTTCTTCTTGAGTCATTCTGGTAGTTTGTGTGTTTCTAGGAGTTTATCCAGATTTTCTAGATTATCCAATGTGTTGGCATACAATAATTATTCATAGTATTATTCCATAATTTTAAAAAATTTCTATAAGGTCAATAAACATTTCCTACTTTCACTTCTGATTCTAGTAATTTGAGTCTCCTGTCTTTCTTCATCAGTCTAGTTAAATATTTGTCCATTTTGTTGATCTTTTCAAATACCTGAGTTTTGGTTTTGTTGGTTTTTCCCTACTGTTTTTCTAATCTCTATTTCATTTATCTTTGCTCTGTTATTATATCCTTCCTTCTGCCACCTTTGAGTTTATTTTGTCTTTTAATTCTAGTTCCTAGGGTGTGATTTAAGGTGATTGAGCTGAGATCCCCCCTATTTTCTAATGTAGATGTTTACAGCTGTACATTTCTAGCTGGTACTGCTTTTGCTGCATCCCATGAGTTTTGATTTGCTCTGTGTTTGTTTTTATTCATTTCAGAGTATTTTCTACATCCCTACTGATTTCTTCTTTTACCCATTCATTGTTTTAATCATGTGTTATACAATTTGCATTTACTTGTGAATTTTCAGTTTTCCTTCTTTAATTGGTTTCTAGTTTTATTCCATTTTGGTTAAAAATAATACCTTGTAAGATTTCATTCTTTTAAAATTGATTAAGACTTGCTTTGTGGTCTAACATATGGTGTATTCTAGAGAATGTTCCATGTATACTTGTGAAGAATTTGTATTCTGATTTTCAGTGGAGGGTTCTATATACATCTGTCAGATGAGTTTTTAGGATGTGGTTCAAGTCCTTTATTTCCTTCTCAATTTTCCATTCAGTTTTTTTAAATTGATTATTGAAGTAGAATATTTAAGTCTCCAACTATTTGTTGTAGAACTTTCTATTTCTTCTTTCAGTTTTTGCTTGAGATGTTTCAGAGCTCTGCTTTAGATGCTTATCCATTTATAATTATTATATATTTTTTATATCGACCCTTTCATCAACATATAAATTTCTTCTTTGTGCCTTGTAACAATTTGTACTTAAATCTCTTTTGTCCTTAGACTTTGTATAACTACCCCAGTTATTCAGTTATCCCTCGGTTACCATTTGCTTAGAAGGTATTTTTCCATCATTTACTTTCAACCTATTTTTGTTCTTGGTTCTAAGTGAGTCTCTTGTAGGCCACATATAGTAGGATCATATATATATATATTTTTTACAATTCTCTAGTTTTATTGAAATATAGTTAACATATAGCACAGTATATGTTTAAAGTGTACACCGTGACTTGATTTACATATACTGTGAAGAAATTATTACAATTAGTTAATAAGATTTCATTCTTTTTTATGGCAGAGCAATATTCCATTGTGTATATATACCATATCTTCTTTATTCATTTATATATAAGTGGACACTTGGGTTGCTTCCACATCTTGGCTGTTGTAAATAATGCTGCAATAAACAGGGATGCATATATTTTTTCAAATTATTGTTTTCATTTTCCTTGGATAAACCTAGTAGTGCACTTGCTGGATTGGAAAGTAGTTCTATTTTTAACTTTCTGAGGAAATTCCATACTGTTTTCTGCAGTGACTGCACTAGTTTGCATTCCTATCAACAGTGTACGAGGGTTTCTTTTTCTCCACATCCTTGCCAACAACTGTTGTTTCCTGTTGTTGATTTCAGCCATTCTGACAGGTGTGAGGTGATGTCTCATTGTGGTTTTGATTTGTATTTCCCTGATGATGAGTGATGTTGAGCATCTTTCGGCCATCTGGATGTCTTCTTGGGAGAAATGTCTGTTCATGTCTTCTGCTCATGTTTTAATTGGATTATTTGGTTTTTGGGTGTTGATTTGTATATTGATTGGGTGTTGATCCTGAGATGAAGAGTTGCATGCTTCTCTGAGCCAGTCAGGTGCCCTAAGACAGTTGATTTAAAGTGTTTTCCTTTCAGTGTTTGTGCTTCTTCAGGGATAGTTTATGTCACTATCTTCTTTTCCTGTGAACAGACTCTATTTTCTTTTTCCTTTGTGTGATTGACACCTTTTGTTCAAAAGTGGACATTTTGAATACTATGATGCAGTGACTCTGGGCATCAGATGTTTCTCTCTTCAGGGTTTGTTGCTGTAGCTTGCTGTGGGTTAGAGAGGTGTGTTTGCTTAGTGACTTTTATACACTATTTATTTTTATTTTTTTTTAATATTGTATCTTTGTCCTGTGGTTTTGGAAGTTTCTGTTCTTTTAGCTTGTGCTCAGCTATTGATTAGACCTCGGTTTCCTAAAAAGCCTGGAACCAAATGAAAAAACTAAATAAACAGACACTTTCTCAGTGTTGCAAATTGGCTCTGTGTTGACTTGCTCCTCTGTTTAGCTGTGTTGTTTATGGCTTTGCCTTAGCATCACTTTCTGTTCTGTTTACCTTGAGCCAAACCATCAGCAGGAGGTGAAGGGCCCTTTGAGTCTTCTCATTTTTTTTCTGATGCTCCGTGTCTTGGCTATGTGTGGCTTTCTATGTGTGGCTTTTCTATGTGTGTCCCATTATACACAGGAACTTTTCAAAACCCCTGTTATTTGGAGTATTTCTCTCTACAGCTTTTCCTCTCAGGCTTTTGGTGTCTCCTGTGCCCCAGCTGTCATCTTTTCCCCAGGTGACAGTGACCTGTTCATGTGTCAGTGTTATCCACCTGGAGAGAATTCTGGGTGGGATCAAGAAAAGGAAAGTGCCTCAGGGAGCCCCAGATAGGGGCTGAAAAGGAGAGGTATGATTCCTTTAGAACAAGCTTTGCTCAGCTCCTGCTGGATTCAGGAATCCACACAGGGAATGTGGACTTTTGCCGTAAGATAATCACAGATCTGTGGAGGGGTGGGGGCTTGCGCAGGTTAAAATGCCAGCAGTGTTCTCTTACTGTGTTTAAATCACTTTTCTCTTGATTCATTGTTAGCTTCATTGCTGTAAACCTTTGAGTAACTTCTACAGTTTCAACAAAGTTCATTCTGAAAGTCTTTGCTTCTTTTTTGTTGTTTCTTTGGAGGAACGGGCCCTTGGAATGTGTTACTACCCCATTTTTCTGATGTCTCCTGTCATCTATTTTTAAGTAATTTATTCTAGTGCTGGGAACATAGTAGTTGCTGATTAAATGGCCTTAAGCCAATGCATTTATAGCTATTTATTAAAATGTTTATCATTTGAAAACCACTTTTGACTTATTAATTGGTAAAAATGATAAAGGTTTTTTAAATTTCTGCTCGATGAGTAAGGAGTAGCTCCTCCTTTTGAAGGAAGTAGCAGGTCTCAAGAAGAATTTACTTGCTGGTTGTTAAGGTCAATGACTGACTTGCCCTATGTCGACTTAGGTTTCCAAACCAGAGACAACCAGAGCAAACCCATGGAAAGCAAACAGAAACACACAACAAAAATCAAAACTCAAACTTGCTTCTTGATGAGAATCTTCTTTAAGAATAGACCAATGAAAAGACAGTGTTTACTTATTTTTAAGTGAAATTAATTTACTCTAAGTGCAGATGTCCCTTGGAGATTATCTTTACGAGCAGTGTTGGTGTAAGGTAAGGTAAGAGGAAGAAAAATAATGATCAATTATTTTTTCCTGGGTGAGCAACTCACATTTTATCTGGAGATATTACTTATTGGATTGGAATAAGCTATGTTTATTTATAGCTCTTAATGATTCCTTAATACAGAATATATTTTGAAAAATATTTAATGCCACATGATCCTTCAATTTATATGCTGTACCTGTGCTTTTTAATGAGGCAGGGTAGAAATGATTTTCACTTTGTGCTCTGACACCAAATAGGCAGTTCGGGGGCTTGATCCAGAGGCAGTGGTTGTGGGGACAAGCCCTGTCCACATGGGTGGCCAATAAGTCACGGCTATATTCACCTGCCTAAACATAATTTACTCAAGCATATGACATTTCTGCTTTTTTTCTTATCCTACAGTCTTAAAACATCAGGATTTTTTTTTTTTTACATGGTTAACCTTGTAATATTTTGGATTTACTTACCTTTCTGCAGCCAACAGCCAACGTTATAGGAGGCATCAGCCGCTGTTAAATAGATATCACTATTGGCACACGGGCCATTTTGATGCCTCCAGGGAGACGGGCTGATGTTTTCAGAGGGGTTATGAGTATTGTGGAGTATCTTCCTGGCTCTGCACTGGATTATGGATATCAATACATAACACTCCATAACATCTTCAGGCTTAAGTTTATTGAGTAAATCACTACGATTCCATCAAGGAGTTTCCTTGAACTCTTTGGAAGGAAAGGTTTAGCAACCGTCACAGCATCATGCACTTCTTAAGTTATGGGAAACTTTAAGACCATTTAGCCAATCATAGCACCCCACTTTTTTTTTTTTTAATAAAGAAAACAACTCCTGAGAGGTTATGTATCTTGCTTCACATCTTTTATGGTGATAACTCTATAGTAAAAGTGTTAATATTAAAAGTGTATTTTAGCTGCAGGAGGTTAGAAAAAAATCAAGGAAAGCAGCATCAGAATAGAACTCCGTGATCTTAGAGCTATCAGGGTGACTTTAGGGATAGGACTTTTAAAGAACTTATTTGAAAGGAAAGAGCTACTAATAGCATAAGGACAGAGGAGACGATAGCATGTTAAGAGGTTAAACAAAGACAAAGACATATGGGAGCAGATATACAAAGAGGAAAATACCCAGAGTAGGCTGGTGAGTGCAATGACATCTTCCTGGAGGGAACTTTCACCTGTGTGTTCTTTGGTTTGACCCTTTGCACTGAACTGGTCCAGGGCTTGTGGAGATGATTTATATGAATAAATCAATGGCATGCATAAGATTTGAAGTTGGATGGGAAAGTCAGCTGGTATGATTTATATTAGAATCAGTTTTCAAAATGATGTGAGTTCTGAGCCCATGAAAACAAAAATGGATAGCTCTGCATGTAGTCTAAAAATCAATGCAGACAAAAACCACTCTAAACCATTTGACTAAGAAAAGGCAAAATTTGTCAGCAGTGCAAGTGGTATTCCTTTTAAAATCTGTTTTTGGTCAGGGGCACTTGGGTGGCTGGGTCAGCTAAGCTTCTGACTCTTGGTTTCAGCTCAGGTTGCGATCTCAGGGTCCTGGATTCAGCCCCACGTCGCTCTGTGCTCAGCAAAGACTGTCGCAGCCCCTCTCCCGGCTCAAACATGAACATGCTCTCTAACAAATAAATAAAATCTTCTCTGATTGACTTATTTCACTTAGCATAAACAAAGCAAATGGACATAGAGGAAGGGAGAGAAAAATAAAATAAAATGAAATCAGAGAGGAAGACAAACCATAAGAGACTCTTAACTCTAGGAAACAAACTGAAGGCTGCTGGAGCGGAGGTGAGTGGGGGGACGGGATAACTGGGTGATGGGTATGAAGGAGGGCACGTGATGTGAGGAGCACTGGGTGTTATATGCAACTGGTGAATCACTGAACTCTACACCTGAAACTGCTGATACATTATATGTTAATTAATTGAATTTAAATAAGATAAAATAGGTAAAGTCTTTAGAAAAATTTAAAATATTTTTTTTGGTCCACAAGGGTAACTATTGAATGCAAATTTTGTTTCTTTTATGATAACCTTTTAATTTAATATATCCAGAGTAAGTAGTAGAGCAGAGCTATTCAGACCTTTGCTAGAACACTGCATCAGCTGGATGTTTTATTAGAAAGAAGATGATGAGCTAGCCATCCCTAAACTTTCTCAAGACAGCTGCTTTGAGAGTCTATTGAAAGCTATATCCCTTTTCCTTTGCGGAATAAACACGGTCCCCAAATCCTGCCTGTGAAATCAAGGGGCTCACATACCATTGTTAAAAAAAAAAAAATCTTTAAAATAGAGCAGTGATTGGAAGGAAGCCAGGAGAAGGGTTGAGGAAATCATGCCACTTGGAGAACATGTGAAAGTGTTAGCAATGTTGAGATTGGAGAGTAAAGGGCATTTATCACCCAAGTGGTAATGTGATGGCCCTTACGAGTGCTTCCCAGTCTGGAGCTTGCTGCTTCTGCTGCCTCACCGACCACCCAATCTCCATGAGGTTAGTTCTGGCCGATGGGACCCGAGCAGAAGGGGTGTGCATTATTTCTGGGCTGTGACATCTGGTCACTGCTATGAGGTACATCAGTGCTCCCCCCCCCCCCAATTTGCACGGGGGAAACAGCATATTCAAGATAATAAAGTTAATGTTGGGGAAATCCTCCACCAGTGGGGGGTCTCTGAGGAACTGTGATAACCAGAATAAACATGCCATCTGAATAAAGGCTGTATTGGCATTTAGGGCCGGTTTGCTATCGTATCGTTTTTCAAAGCAACCTTAATTGACATGTAAGGAACTGTACACGTTTCGTGTGTATTATTTCACGAATTTGGACAAAAGGCATTTATTTAAATTAATCTGATTGTGATGGAAAATTTAAGACACTAAAAAATAGAAGTTGAGCAAAATATTGCATTACTTATATTTATATCAAATCTGGTACCCAGGGGGGAAAAAAAAAAGGTTATCACCCATTCTGATCCTCTTTTCTCCTCTCAGAAGTTGTCCCATGTGGCCATCGCGAAGCCCAATTCCCATTCATCAGTTGAGGCACTGAAATCTAAAAATAAAGTACACATGATACCTGAACAAAGGGGTTCGAAGTATGAGATTTTCAGATACTCGGCCTTCCTCTCCCTGGTCATACATTTGCCGTCTATACTGTGAGAAGGACCTGTTTAAAAACCGTAGGTAAGAACCTTAGTCTGGTTGTCATGAGAACAAATTACTGCCACTTGTTGTCTGATGCTCTTCTGCTTCACGACGAGGACCTGCCCAAGGATTCTCTATAATGAGAAAGAAGAACTTTCTGATAATTAGGGATAATGAAACATTAAATGAATCACAGATCTATCTCCTTGTGGCTAGAAATACTCAGAGAATGACTATGTGGACGGGGTCTGGCCCTGGGGAGGGATTGCATTCCGTGGCCTCGAAATTGCAATCAGAAGCTTGGTGAAAAAAAAAAAAAAAAGCTCAATCAAGGCTGGTTTTGGCCTAAATGTCTCCAGTTCCCTTAAGTTTCCTCAGGCACTTTTTATCATGATCAGTGGACAGCACATACTTTTAATGTAATGCATATAAATGGATGTTTATGAACAATTCTAGAAGGCAACTCTGGATTTTAAAGGTAATAACCAAATTTGCCTTAAACTGGAGCAAGCACAGAATTGAAATATTCAAGAATAATGAGCAACTTTTATGAAGAATGCCGAGTTCAGTGACCACCATCGTTTTAGATTTTTATGTACAGAGCACTAGTCTGTGTCTCTTCATATTCAGAGAATTATTTCTTTTAACCACATTCAGCGTCAGGCGGTAATTTTGTGGCTTGAAACCCCCTCCCCTCCCCACCGTGAACCTGGAGACGTTGCCATGATCTCCTTCCTCTGACCATTTTGTGGCTCATTTATTTGTGTCTTAAATGCGAATTCACGTTCTCAAGAAAATGAATCTTGCTCCACTGAACAACTTTCCTAAGGAAAATGAACCTTAGCATCACTGCGTACTAGTTACCATCATTGTTTGGGCTTTTAGGGAAACTAATTATTATTTCAGGATCAAATATAATATAACATACTTCATCCCTTTATGAAACAGTTTATATATATATTTTTTCCCTGATAATGGCAAGAATTCCTTTGTCTGGGCATGTAAGTAATATGTTCAAGTAAAAAAAAAAATCTCTTCGAACTGGTTTATATGACTTTAAGTCTTCTGTTGCTTACATTGGGAAATGAGTCCGAGGAAATCAAGGTTATTACTCGCTGGCTGCGATGGAGCAGTTCTCGAGAAGCAATTAGGATACATCCTGATAGCGGCTGGATTAGCTGCTGCAGGTGGAAGATAAAAAGAGACTGCTTGCCTCAGAAAGGAAGGACAATAGTCCCGTAATAGTCAGAGGCACACATTGTTCACGAAACATGGTCAACTGGCATTTTCTGGATGTGTGACCTTGAGTAAATTTCTTGACTTTTCTCCGCTCAAATTTTCTGCATCACTAAGATGGGGGTAATTGTACCTTGCTCATGCTATTGCATGATTAAATGAGTATTGGAAGCACAAAACATGTAAAACAAAACATGTAACACCTTGTCTGGTGTGTGGGAAGTGCTGGATAAATAGGAGTCTGTTGTTGGCGTTACCGTATGCGTGCTTAGCGGGACTGGGTGCTCCTGGCGCAGGCCGGGGAAGGCCAGGGAACTGTAGCTGTGGCAATGGTAGGCCATTCCTCACCGGCAGCCCTGGCTTCTCGGCCCTGATGTCGTGCCAGGAGACTGCACGGTGTCAGCAGCCACTCACCTGAGTTAGAGTTAAGATACCCGCTTGTATTCTGTTCACGTGTGTCTAGACTCAGGAATCCCCCCCCTTTTTTTTTTCCAGTTATAAATCTCTCCCATTTTACATGAGCTAGCGCTATGATCCCCAGAGCATTGTAGAGCGTACAGCTCCCAAATGTTGAAAATGACAAACGGGGGTCATCAGGTTACTCAGATCTGGTCAGGTTACACCTGACGGTTGCGGCCTGTGACTGAGAATCCAGTGTGTGGAACCTTCTGGCACGGGAGGGGGTGGGGGGGTCAGCGTTAGGGTGTGCAGAGCTGTGTTCTGGCCGTTATTCTCCAATCTCATCCTTCCATTCACAACCCCAGTGCTGGTTATAACCGTGTCACATCACGCAGGGAAGGGGGAAGGCCACGCAGCCTGTGACTCGGAATGTCGCCCTGCTGCCACTCACACCTGTTTGCGGTCAGGGCAGTCCGTATGCAGATGGAGGGCGGCCGAGCGAAATGAGCCCATATGCCATAAATGCAACAGCAATTCATTATACCAAGTCAGAGAATGAATTGGTGGGTTTTTCTGAGTTACTTGAACCAACGATGAGCCTTTTAGGACTGTAATTAGATAGAGGTCATTGGGCAGATGCCATAGTAGAGCTTACAGAAAAGTTGTTGTTTTTTTTTTTTTTTTTTTTTTAAAGGCATGTCTGGTCTTAAGGATGGAAATGTCTACAAAATGGACAAGGCCAATTATCCTAAGTACAAGCGAACACTCTGGAATAATCGCACGGAGCTGTCTCCTGCATCCCTCATTCAGGGTAGAGCTGTCTTCCGTATGTTTGGAAGTGGTCATAAAATTTACCTTTCGGTTAAGAATTATGGACAAATTTGCCCTTGATATAAAGATTTTTCACAGCATCTGTTCTCTCGAATCTACCAGGGCAAGGGTCCTAAAGGAGAAAAGGGCCGAGTGGGGGAGCAGAGGTGAAGCCTGTGCCCCCCGCCCCAGCACACTCACCTGCACCTGTGCCTGCCTGGCGGCCGACCGTGGCTCATCGCAAAGGGAGAGGTAGGGGTGCTCAGGAGGTGAGCACGCAGGGGGCCCTCCAGAGTGAATCCCCAACTCTCACATACAGACCTTTGCTCCGAGGGTCTGAGAGGGCACTTTGCTTTCCACCCACATGGGCTCATTAAAGCTGCCTCCCTCCTGGCCGGCCGGCAGGTCGGGGAGCGGGAGGGTCAGGGCAGTGGCATGAAGCCTGGATGGAAGGGGGGCCAGGCTTTCCCACTGAACGTGGCTTGGGGCCTTTTGGTGGGAAACCCTGTTGGACCTTAGAGAGGGTCTCGTAAAGCATTTCTTTTTTTTTTTTTTTTTTTTTCCGTAAAGCATTTCAGAGGAAAAGTCAGACCACAGAAATGTGTGTGGAGCTTTGACCTCCAAATGGCCATAGCAATGGCACAGGTAGTAAGACAAATCTGAAAAGAAAAGCTGCGTCATCTCCAGAAGATTATGGGGCATCCTGTTCATTTATTTAGATGTACACGTGCATACATGTAAGGAACCTATGTAATTACGTAGAAAATTACTGGGCCATAGACACGCAATTATTATAGAATGCAAAACTAGAATATCTATAAATACGTAAAATGCTTATTTATTAACATAAATAAAATCTATGGAATATACATAGCACATATATAAATAAGTTGTATAAAATTTGGATTTTTACGTAAGACTGTCTTAAAAAGCGGCAAGTAGTAGACCCTCTGGTATTTTCTCTTTGCCATCATATGTTATAATCCTGCTTTCTTCCTGTGTGAGGTGGCCTGGGAGTTGGTATTTTCTCATTGGAACCGGGGTTACTTGTGCCGGTCAACAGAGGGCCAAGCGCGGATCAAAGGACACAACCCTTCCCTCCAGCAGATCGAACTGCGTCCGCCCCCAAACCAACCTGGACAGCCCCCATAGGGGACGGCGGGGGAGGCCACAAGATGCTGAAATAACTAGATTACTTCCTGCCACTGCTCTTGTTTGGTTTGGGTTTGGTTTGGTTTTTCTTTGGCTCTACTTAGAAGTAAAAGCATACACTTCCTCAGAGATGCCAACAATGCCTCTTCCTTCGTAATCTCCTGACAGAAGTTGTTCCAAATCGGGTAGCCGATTTGGCGGTGTTGAGTCTTTCCTACTCATGATGATCAGTTAATGGTTTTAAAATTCTACCTTCAGAAGGAGGAAAAGAAGTCAAAGCACCCGGAGTGGAGTGGAGGAGTGGAGCTCGGTACTCACGAACCCTGTGTTCGGCGTCAGGGCCGCGTCCTCTGTGTGTGTTCAGTGTAGGCATCTGGTCAACTCGATAACCGCTCGGTTGGTTGGCCAGATGCACAGTCGGGGCACGAGAACTGTTCTAAGACTTAAAGACAAGGGACCCTTGTTTCACCAGGAGAGAGTTGGCGGTAGAGCTGGGGTGGTTTTGCTCGGTCACCTTCCCGTGGCCACATACCCCAGAGATTTCTACGGGCAGGCCCCCGCTCACCCAGCGAGCCGCCCTGCTTCTGAGGGGCAGTGTGTGGGCCGCTGATGGCCAAGTTAGGACACAGACTGGAATGGTTCATTTGGCCCACGACGTGTCAGGTTTTGTGAAGGACTTCCGCAGATGTTTTTAACATAATCCTCACGCCTGCTGGCCGACAAAGCCTGGGATACAGTAGTTGGGGTAAAAGCAGAGCATTTTCCAACGTCTGTCATGGGCAGTCCCCACTTTCCGCCTGCCCGTCGCCGTCCTCCTCAGGTTCCCCACCACTGGGGCCCTGGCCCTCACTGAGCACGGTGAGCCCAACACCATCCTCCTCCAGGGACTCATCTTGAACTCACTTGATACCTCCTTGGTGCTCCGTATCTGTGCTCTGTCCTTCTTTAAAATCGCGTTTTTAAAATCTCCAGGTGGAGGCTGGTGAATCATTGTTTTTTTCTAAATTCAGTGATGAAACTCCTCTCTGGGGCAGCATGCAGGGCAGGCTGTTGGGAAAGCAGCGAATCATCTTCATCCTTATTCTTGTCCTCAGAGTTCTGTCAACAATTACTTCCACGAAAGAAGGGCCTGTTCCCTGTCACGCACGACACACGCCTGTATTTTAGACATTACTTCCTTTTCACCCATAACACACCAACAGTCCCGTGACCTCCACTTTTACTGATGAGGCTACACCATTGGGAAATGGTGGCGTCTCTACTGGAATGCTGTTCTCTCTGAGTCCAAGGTGTGTGCTCTCCCCATCGCTCCTGCGTCCCCCCAGGTACTTGTGATTCCTGTTTCAGGTCCTGAGGAGGAGAGTCCGTAGGGAACACGTGTGATGGGGTCGCAGCAATGGCTTCTCCTGAAGGATGACATCACCTCTGGATTAGTTCCTCACTGGAAGACCTGGAAGAGAGTTCTTACCACGCATGGATGGCTCTTTGGAGGGGTAATCCTTAGCGACGGTACCCCAAGGACTCCCCAGAGAATTGCAATTGTGTTGTTCTCCATTTTGAGCATTTTGAGAACTTCTCTGAGGCCCGCTCTTTGACCAGGTGCTGGTGACGAATGCACACTGGTAGGGAAACGTGTGCATTATGATACCACTTGAGATGCAGGGAACCTTGGTTGTAAGATTAATACGTATTTGATTCTGTGTTTCGAGTAGGACAATATGTATTATTTGAGGGGTGAGACTTTTGTCCGCAGGTACACACAAGGACTTACAAAATATTTTGCAAGATGAGGTCACAGATTTTTAAAGAAAATGTTTTATCCTGAATTGGGCTTTGGTTGAACTAAGGGGCCAATTAGGAAGGCAGCCACTTGCAAAACTGTCCAGACGTGAAGTAAGTGCTATTTGTGATCCTGGGAAAACCACAGGAGAGATGGGGTGGAATAGAGGGAGGAACAGCAAAGGGGGAATGCGTACTTGCCCTGCCAGGAACTAAGCCTCCGGTGTGACTTCGAAGCAGTCCCGTCACTAGCATCAGGCTCACTTCCTCGTCTGGACTGGTTTCTACAGTCCCACGAGCTGCCTCTGCTGGGATTGGAGGTGCGTGTAGGATTTCTTTATCATCAGAGTATACTTATTTTCTGTTCGTTTCCTTAGACATCCTTTAGCAAAATGAAATGTAGCCTTAAGTAGTTGAATCTGATAGCTTGGTCTTTCTAAGAATCGAAACCTGTTCGTGGGGGTCACCTTTTCTTGTTATGTTAGTGTTTGAAACATGTATATTTTAACCAATTTATACGTAGCTGCCCAAAGTATACTGGCGTTACTGATGTGTACTAGAGATATTAGAACATACAGGCTTCCTAACTCCACACAAGTGATTTACATTTTTAAAATTTTACTGTAACCCTACAACATAAATCTAATTGGCTGAAATGTATCCCCACCACCCCCAGATTCAGAAGTTGATGTCCTTACCCTCACCCTCAGAATGTGACTGTGCTTGGAGGGAGGGCCCTCACAGAGGTAATTCAAGACGAGTGCAGTCTTACGGACAAACCCTAATCTAATGGGACTGGTGTCCTTGTAAGAAGAGTAGATTAGCACACATACAACCAAGACCAAGGGGTGACTGTGGGAGGACACAAAGGGACCCACCTGCCGGCCACGCAGGTCTGTCTCACCGAGCCTGTTGTCCCCTTCATCGTGGACCTCAGGTTCCAGAAGTGGGGGGAAATAGATTTGTGTGTTTTGAGCCACCATCCTGTCTGTGGTACCTTGTTATGGCAGCCCTAGCAAACCAACACGTGTGAACAGGCTCATCTCTTGGTCGAGGGAACCTGACTCAGAGAGGTTAAGGGACTGATGAAAGGTCATGTGGCTGATAAGCGGCAGAACCAGAGTCCAGACCCAAGTTTTCCTCCTCTTCACCTTCTGTGTCACCACATGGTTTCCTGGGGGAGCACACAACATGACCCTCTGCCCACCCCGGACCATCAGAGGGAGCACACGTGGGAGCCTATGGAGCAGGGGTTATTTACATGTCACAAGGATTTTCCACATTTGGCACTTCAACCAAGAAGTGCGGCCTATTGTTCTCGACCCTGAGTTTCTCATTAGAGAGTTCCTAGATCTTGGGTGCTTTGCCTGGGAAGTAAAGGTGTCCACCTCATAAGTGTGTTGGAAGGCTTCAATGAGATACTGCGTGGACAACATTTAGCATAGATCTTGGTATATTTTCAGGACTTGATATATGGTAGCTATTCATAATGCTATGATGATGATGATGATGATGATGATGATGATGTTATTTGATTTGATCCTACAGCTACTCTGAATGATGAACAATTTTAGGAACCTCTAAACTTTTAGTGACCATCTTTTCAAGTTAGAGAAGAATTTAAGGCTCTGAAATATAATCAATTTGGATGAGCTCAAAGGTCCATTTTATATGTATTATGTTGTGTTTATTCATGATAGTATGATGTGGCTCAATTTTTTATCTAGTTAATGAAATGATGAGGTGACGGATATTTAGTAGAGACAGATCAGTTGAGCTAAACTGTGATTTTTTTCTTTCTTCTTTACATCTTTAAGATACTGTCCTCAGTATAAAAATGACCTGCTCATTTGTAGTGATCCTTTATGACTCAGAATATTTTAATATACCTGAAAACTATAGTTTTCTCCCCTTAAACATTTCAGTCTTTGCAATCTTAGAGTTTAAAACCTTTGAAGTCAATGGCAATCACTCCTCCCTGCTCCCCAAAATAAACTTGCGATCTGCAGCAAAATGGATCGTGACAAAAAGGATTTACGAAACAGCGCTGTACAGGAAGCCTTTTTAAGAGTGTGTTGTTAAACATCCTCAATATGTACTAAGTGCTTCCAGTGACAAGAGTTGGATTAAGGAAAAGCAGGCAAAAGCATTTTTCTCTTCAGCAGTTTCTTAAATAAGCATTTCAGTAAGGAGGATAAATAAAAACAATTTGATCGTTTGACATTTTTATTAAATTGATGAGGCATTTAGCCCTTTCTTTTTGGGCTTTAAAAGTCTTTAATATCTCATTCAGGTGTGATTTCTCAGTCATCATTTCCTGGAGTGGTTCTTTATTCATTCCTAGGATGTCATGCAGGAGGTAATGGGGAATTAGAGGAGGGAGGAGAGTTTAGGCCAGGTGATGGACAGCAAGAATGTGAGGGTAGGAGTTTTATTCCGTAGGCTCTAAGAGACCTTTGGACACTTCTCAGGAGGAAAGTGGCCTCTAGGGAAGCTGGGAGATTAATTTGGCAGAGATGTGTAATCTCCTACAGCAGAAACTGAGGTTAGGAGTTCATTTTATGTCCTGATCAGAGACAGTGAGCATCTGAACAGTGATGCCCACACTGGGGATGGACAGCAGGGAGGGCAGATGAGAGGCGTCACTTGGGTTGATGAGATATACATGAAAAAGATGGCAGGGGCAGAGTAAAAGTTTGAGTGGTTGGGTGAATGTATTGAACACCGATAAAAAATAAATTGAAAAAAAAAGGTGAATGTAAACTAGAAAAGTGGAAAGAAATATCTAAGAGGCATTCAAAGCGCAAAAGAGTGTTTTGTCTTATTTTGTTTTGAGTTTGCATCAACAGGTTCAGATGAATCCTAGTCCAGGATAATAATAGTCAGGAACCTTCTGGGAAAAGGCAGGACACTTCTGCATTCTCTTAGGGTACCACACCTTAGCTCTCCAGGCAGCGTGCCAGCAGGTGCGATAGGAGCTCGGGTGCTCCCCTTACTGTGGTCCTTGTGGGGGTGGGGTGGGGGGCGGACGCAGCACCCCTGGATAGAGCTCCTGCACCAGAGAGCCGGGGTGCCCTAAATGTGGGTGGCTCCCCTCCCGCGGAGGAATCTCAGCCCTAGACTGGCTGCTGGAGACAGAGGAAGCCTGTGTTCCCGGCCAAGCCTGCTGGGCTAGAGGTTTGAGTGGAGAGAATGGGAGGGAGCGGATTATGGATTACACGCCATGGACTTTGCCAAGCTTGCTAAGATTTAGTGGATTTTTCTCGAATAAATTCATCTTCATTTGCTGCATTTATGGAGCCTTTAAATAGCTGTCTGCATTGTTTTCATACTTCTCACCAGTTATGCCTGTCGGCGTGGCGAGTCCAGAGCTTCCCACACTTGCCATCCCAGAAATCGTCTCAGAACTGTGGTTTGTTCATTAAGATGCTGGCAAGTGAAATGTGTGTAGAGGCAGAGGAAGGATTGCGAGTGAGTGTGAAAACCAGGCCGTGGGGGTGTATGTGGAACACAGGGAAGGGATGCTAGGAAGCAGCGTTCTCGCAGGTACAGAATGGCAGTGGGACCTTTGCCCCACGTCACCCCACTGAGCGGAACTAAAACGAGCACTCAAATTTACAGGGAGGCAGATTTCATGGGATTTGGGAAACAAGTTTAGTTCAGCAAGAACCAAAGGTGTGGCACTGAGGTCCCTTCGACTGGAAACGTGTGCACAAAGGCCATCTTTTCAGGGGATGCCACAGGTGTCCACAGGGATAGATGGCCACGCAGGATGAATACAGTGCTCACGTGGTGCAGAAGCCAGTGTGGACGCTCCTGTGTTAATCAGGGTGAGAGATGATGCTGGTCTGGACAGGATGAAGGTGGGGAGAATGGAGACCCAGCACGATGGGCCACACCGTGGGGGGCGTACACTGGTGCACGGGATTAATTACAGCCTGTTGCAGACAAATGGAGTTCACCTCGCTTTGCGTTGGGACGCTCATCCCTTTTCATTTGTAGACTGATGGGCCGTAGCTGTGACTTACAGGAACGTTCAGGTCCCCACGTATCTTGCATCTTGTCCTTGTCTTTGGTTAGTTGTGGAATTGTTTCGTTGGTGCTCAGCATCCTACAGTATCAAATATTTGAAAATGTGAGCCTTGGCACCTGACTTATCAAGCAACAACAACAACAACAACAAAAACCAGCACAGAATCCCCCCAGATTATTGGACTTTCTCCTTCTAACAGGAGAAATTTTCAGAAGCAAGATGAACAGTAACACAAGTGAAAACAAAACAATGAATGCATGTCCCCAAGCAGCAGACCCACAGGTCCCAAGGTCAAGCATACTTTCGTGCATTTCTTTAAACCAAGGAATGTAAATGAGGAATATCTCGACCCTGAAGATCTATGGGAAAATTGCCAGAAAGCCACACAAGATCAGCAGAATAAATGGGGGAAAGTTTAAATAATAAAGCCTTTTGGTGGCAAGTAAATAGAAACCCTAAATGTTGTAAGAAACATTCTTGACACCAGATCATCAAAATCGGTAATGCAAACAATGCAAGAACCTTGCAGTTCAGGTTGCAACTCTACAGTTCACCAGAATTGTTTTTTCTCTCTTTTTTTTTCTTTTTTCTTTTTAACAGTATTTGAGAGATCTCCAATACCTAACTAGCAGAATGCTAGAAACTGTTTTCTTTGTATTTTTTTTGATACTCATGAAATATTTGACATATTGCTTAAAATAATGTTTTTCTGTTTGTTTTTTTGTTTCTTATTTTTTCTTCAGGGAGAATGTATGCACCTGTGGGTCTGTGCATGCGCTAGCGGGGTTGTGGGGGCAGAGGGAGGGGGACAGGCAATCACAAGCAGACTCTATGCTCAGTGTGGAGCCCGACACGGGGCTCCATCTCATGACCCTGAGATAATGACTTGAGTGGAAATCAAGAGCTGGGCACTTAACAGGCTGAGCCACCCAATCGCCCCTAAAATGATAAGTTTTAGTATTAATTTCTTCCTTGGTTTCGGAGTGGATTCAATTAAAGTGCCTTAAGATCCTATAATAGAAAATCGGACCTCTGTAAATATTCAAAAGTAGTAAGTCAATATCCTGTACTAGTTCTTTACTTATGTTTTTATAATGAGATTCAGGACATTTATCCATTATAAAATGTATTTCAGCAAGAAATTCTCAAGGAAATCCTGATCTTATAATTAAGACAATGTACCAAAATTCAGCCAAAGGATTTTTTTTTTAAGATTTATTTATTCATTTGAGAGAAAGCACAAGTGGGGGGTGGGGTAGAGAGAAAGGGAGGGAGAATCTGAAGCAGACTCCACACTGAGCACAGAGCCCACGAGGGGGTCGATCTCATGAGATTACAACTGAAACCAAGAGTCAGATGCTTAACTGCACCATCCAGGAGCCCCTTACCCCCACTCAGCCAAAGGATTTTGATTTAAAAAGTCTGTTATTAAGAAATAAGAAAGTCTGTTATTGGAAATAATTTTTTTCATCCTGCTGTAATGGGGAATTTTCAACTTTTATATTCCTTAAATTTTCCTTTTGCAGTTAGGTCATCAGTGATGACCTCATGGTATAATGGGGCTAACATTATAGGAGAAATTCCCTTAATGATCTTATATAGCTTCAAATATAAAACAACAGTTTTAAAACAAATTAGAAAACTATAACAAAAAACATGTTACAACTGTGAACACAGCCATTAATTTGAATCTCCCTCTTGCATTCTTGTTTCTCCACTTTGTCCTGGACAAAATGTGATTTTCATTTTCAAAAAAATGATACTTTCCTGTTTTTGAGAATTTTGAAAACCATTAACAAGTCCCGGGTACAGATTTAACATAAATATGCTTTGGAAGGAGTTTCATAACACTTTTTTTTTTGTTTTGTTTTGGTCAAAGATAACTTTATAAGAAATTTGAACACTGGATGGTTTAATCATGAGGTTATTAATTATTTACCTTGAAATATGTGAATAAATAAAATATGTAGGTACTTTATTAGTAATTGATGAGGGAAACAAAGGCAGAAAGAATGTGACCACAAATGATTCATTATATGGTGCACGGATGTACGCCTGGGACATTCCCAAGGGGTCTCGTGACTACTGTTTTACTAGATAATAAAGGACAAGCTTATGTTGACAATAGGCCTCTAAGGTCCTGTTAACCTCACTTTCAAAGCACATCGATTCCTTAGAGACTTACTCAGCCCTAACCCCCGCTAACTCAAAAGTATATGCTCAGTCACTGCCCCCAATCCCAGGTAGCTCTTCCTTCCCACGGGGCCTGTCGTTCCCCAGGCTTTAATAAGTGCACCTGTTTGCACCGTGAAACGTCCCGGGAATTCTTTCTTGACCATCACATGGGATGACCCTGCGTCAGCGATCATCGTGCTCATTTAGAAAAGACTCCTCGCTCTGGGAAACGAACTAGAGGTGGTGGAAGGGGAGGAGGGCGGGGGGTGGGGGTGACTGGGTGACGGGCACTGAGAGGGGCACTTGACGGGATGAGCACTGGGTGTTTTTCTGTATGTTGGCAAATTGAACACCAATAAAAAATAGATTTATTAAAAAAAAAAAAGAATGCCGTGCTGTGTAGGCCTGTAAAGACACAATGCTTCTAATTTAATAAAGTATATTAAATCAGGATCTTCAAATGAACACATACCTAAGTCATCCACAGAGGAATCAGATTACAGAGTTAGCAGATGATGCGACTTGTGCGATCCAATCAAGTGCTCTTTTTGTTTTTGTTTTTTTTTTAACTTTAATTTTGTCCAGTGAGAGTTGCAGCTTTTACAGGTGTTTTGAAAGGAGAAGTCTGGCCTTGATCTCCTGCATCATTATTTAGAAGAAAGGCTGTTTTGGAGAATAAGAGTATATGATTTCTTTAAGACAAAATAAGGAGAAAATGCCTGTCTTTTTCTGCATAAAATGAAATAGATGGCAGCTTTGAACTTGGCCTCATTGCTTCATGCTGAAAGTAGTCTCCAGGTACTGATTAGGTTGTAGAGCCTGTCAAGTATATGCATGTGACGAGTTCGTTTAGGCTCTCCTCCGAGGCTATGTTAGTAAAAATGGGCTAGAAAATTCTGCAGTATTAAACTGCATAAAAACCTTAGTAGTTTCATTCAGTGAAAGGTTATTTCTTAGGCTCTTTCCCCAAGAGTCAGAAGGAGACTCCCTCTGCCTGTTACCCAGGCTGACAGGGGATTCGTAACCCATGGTTTCATACTCTTCTAGCAGAGGCAGCGAGTACTGAATCTAGCACTGGCTGCCTAAGCTACGGCCTGGAATTGACATTTCTGATGACATTTTACTGCCCAAAGAAAGATCACATGGCCATGCCTGACTTCAGCGGTGCAGGGGCATGAAGTCTTGCCATGCGGCCAGAAAGCGGAGAGCCAGGGGAATATTTAGCAAATAGAATTAACAACGAAACATGCTGAATCTTGTCTCTGGGTCATCGTTGGATAACCCTAAATATATCTCATTAGTGTCAGAAGCTAAAGAATATGTGTGAATATTTTAAAGAACTGACACAGGTTAACATACACATTCTGGATATATGCCAACTGTGGTGATTTCTTTCACAGCGCAGGAGACTCTCATGTTACGGAGGTCACTTGGATCCAGTGACATTATTTAGCTCCAAGTAAAATGGCAGGAACGTAGTGAGGACCTAACAGGAAGATCGGATGCATAGGACCTCTTCAGAATTCAGTTTTGGGGATGGTCTGTCTAATAAAAGAATCTGGGCAGGAGACAAGTCAAATCTGAGTCAGCCGCTTGGAAGAGGAAGATTGATCAAGCCAGGGGAGGAGTGTTTGGCGCAGAGTAATCAGAATAAGCAGACTGGCTTGAGGTGCTCCCTGGCTCAAGGGAAAAGGGTCCGTCCAGCCGGGAGTCTTGACCAGGATGGACGAGATCGGAGCAGGTGAGGAGAGAGCTGACATTGGTGTGGTTACTGGGTCATTTCGGAAGGAAAGGAAATAAAGCACACTGCAGCTGACCTCACAGTTCCCAGTGGGCAGTTTCCTCCATGTCTGTTCACATCTCAAGTCTTTCGATTTCATTAATAGCAAATTTTTTTCGAGAAGTGATGCCTCATATTTTAATATATATGCTCTTTCTTGTGTGTGACATTGAAATCATTGCTTAAAGATCCTCTTTGAACCTTTTCCTTTAAAAATAGAAATCCTCACATATTCAAAGTTAGAGGCGAAAGAGATGACTTCAATTCCTAAAAACAAGACTTTGGTAATTACCCTTTTGTGCAAGAATATTACCATAAGGTCATTACAACATCCTCCTTCATTTCTCTCTTTTTTCAAATTTTTATTTTAGTTAGTATACAGTGCACTGTTGGTTTCAGGAGTACAATTCAGTGGCTCATCAGCCACATACAACACCCGGTGCTCGTCACAAGTGCCCTCCTAATACCCACCCCCCATCCAGCCCATCCCTGCCTCCCTTCGTCAACCTTCAGTTTTTTTCTCTATTGTTAAGAGTCTCTTACAGTTTGCCTCCCTCTCTGTCTTTTTGTCTTTCCTTCCCATTTGTTCATCTGTTTTGTGTCTTACTCATATTCCACATATGGATAAAATCATAGTCTTCCTTTGACTCCTTTCACTTAGCATAACAGCCTCTAGTTCCATCCCTGTCATTGCAAATGGCAAGATTTCATTCCTTTTGATGGCTGAGCAATACTCCCTTGTATAGATAGACCACATCTTCTTTATCCATTCATCCGTCAGTGGACATTTTGGGCTTTTTCCATAGTTTGGCTCTTGCCGATAATGCTGCTGTAAACATTGGGCTACAAGTGCTCCTTCCCGTCTGTGTTTTTGTATCCCTTGGGTAAGTACCTAGTAGTGCAATTGATGGATCATAGGGTAGTTCTGTTTTTAACTTTTTGAGGAACCTCCATACTGTTTTCCCCAGCGTCTGTACCAGTTTGCATATGCCACCAACAGTACACGGGGGTTCCCCTTTCTCCTCATCCTTGCCAACTCCTGTTGTTTCTGTGTTGTTAATTTTAGTCATTCTGACAGGTATGAGGTGGTATCTTATCATGGTTTTGAATTGTATTTTCTTGATGATTGATGTTGAGCATCCTTTCATGTGTGTCAGCCATCTAGCTTCTTTGGAAAAATGCCTATTCATGTCTTCTGCCCATTTCTAAACTGGATTGTTTCTTGGGTGTTCGGTTTGATGCATTCTTTACGGATTTTGGACACTAACCCTTTATCAGATATGGCATTTGTAAATATCTTCTCTAATTCTATAGGCTACCTTTTAGTTTTGTTGCCTGTTTCCTTCACTGTGCAGAAACTTTTAATCTTTTCTTTTTTTTTTAGATTTTATTTGTTCATGAGAGACACAGAGAGAGGCAGAGACACAGGCAGAGGGAGAAGCAGGCTCCATGCTGGGAACCCGACGTGGGACTCGATCCAAGATCTCCAGGATCACACCCTGGGCTGAAAGTGGCACTAAACCGCTGAGCTACCCGGGCTGCCCAGAAACTTTTAATCTTGATGACATCCCAATAGTTTATTTTTGCTTTTATTTCCCTTGTCTCTGGCAATGTGTCTACTAAGCAGTTGTGGCAGCCGAGGTCAAAGAGGTTACTGCCTGTGTTCTCCTCTAGGATTTTGGTGGTTTCCTGTCTTACATTTAGGTCATTCATCCAGTTTTATTCTCTCTTTGTGTATGGTGTAAGGCAATGGTCCAGTTTTATTCTTCTATATGTTGTTGTCCAACTTTCCCAACATTATTTTTTGAGAGAATGTCTTTTTTTTAAATTTTTATTTATTTTTTATTTTTTGAGAATGTCTTTTTTTTAATTGGATATTTCCTGCTTTGTTGAAGATTAGTTGACAATAGAGTTGAGGGTCCATTTCTGGGTTTTGTATTCTGTTCCAATGGTCTATGTGTCTGTTTCTGTGCCAGCACCATAGTGTCTTGGTGACTACATCTTTGTAATACAGATTGAAGTCCGGAATTATGATGCCTCCAGCTTTGGTTTTCTTTTTCAGGATTGCTTTCGATATTCGGAGTCTTTTGTGATTCCATACAAATTTTAGGATTCTTTGTTTTAGCTCTGTGAAAAATGCTGGTGGTATTTTGGTAGGGATTGATTTAATCTGTAGACTGCTTTGGGTAGTGTAGACATTTTAACAATGTTCTTCTAATCCATGAGCATGGAGTGTTTTTCCATTTCTTTGTGTCCTCTTCTATTTCTTTCATAAGTGTTTTATAGTTTTCAGAGTGTAAATCTTTTACCTTTTTATTCCTAGGTATCTTGTTGTTTTAGTTATAGTTGTAAATGGGATCCATTCCTTGAGTTCTTTTTCTCCTGCTTCATTCTTGGTGTATAGAAATGGCACAGATTTCTGTATGTTGATTTTATATCCTGTGATTTTGCTGAATTCATGTATTAGTTCTAACAATTTTTTGGTGGAGTCTTTGGGTTTTCTACAATAGACTATCATGCCATCTGCAAGTAGGGAAAGTTTGACTTCTTCCTTGCCTATTTGGATGCCTTTTATTTTGTTTTTCTGTCTGATTGATGAGGCTAGGACTCCCAGTACTATGGTGAGTAGTAATGGCAAGAGTGGACATCCTTGTCTTGTTCCTGACCATAGGGGAAAGGCTCTCAGGCTTTCCCCATTGAGGATGATGTTAGCTGTGGGTCTTTTGTATTTGGCCTTTATGATTTGAGGTATGTTCCTTCTATCCCTACTTCGTGGAGGGGTTTTTATCAAGAATGGATGCTGTGGGGATCCCTGGGTGGCTCAGTGGTTTAGCGCCTGCCTTTGGCCCAGGGCACGATCCTGGAGTCCCCGAATCGAGTCCCATGTAGGGCTCCCGGCATGGAACCTGCTTCTCCCTCCTCCTGTGTCTCTGCCTCTATGTCTATCATAAGTAAATAAATTAATAAAAAAAAAAAAGAATGGTTGCTGTATTTTGTCAGATGTTGCTTCTGCATCTATTGAGAGGATCATATGGTTCTTACCCTTTCTTTTATTAATGTGATGTATCACACTGATTGATTTGCAGGTATTGAACCACCCCTGCAGCCCAGGAATAAATCCCACTTGATGGAGATGAATGATTCCCTTAATGTATTGTTGGATTCAATTTGCTAGTATCTTGTTCAGAAGTTTTGTATTCATGTTCATCAGGGATATTGGCCTGTAATTCTCTTTTTAAGTGGGAGGTTTGCCTGATTTCTGGAGTCAAAGTAATACTGGCTTCATAGAATGGGTTTGGAAGTTTTCCTTCCATTTCTATTGTTATTATTATTATTTTGGAACAGATTGAGAAGTATAGGTATTAACTCTTCTTCAGATGTTTGGTAGAACTCCCCTGGGAAGCCATCTGGCCCAGGTTTTTGTTTGTTGGGAGATTTTTGATTACTGTTTCAACTTCCTTGCTGGTTTATGGGTCTGTTCAAATTTTCTATTTCTTCCTGTTTCAGTTTTGGTAATTTGTATGCTTCTAGGCATTTGTCCATTTCTTCCAGATTGCCCAGTTTGTTGGCATGTAATTTTTCATAATATTCTCTTATGATTGTTTGTATTTCTGTGGTGTTGGTTGTGTTCTCTCCTTCTTTCAGTCATGTTTTATTCATTGGAGTCCTCTCTCTTTTCTTTTTGATAAGTCTGGCTAGGAGTTTATCAATGTCATTAATTCTTTCAAAGAACCAGCTCTTAGTTTCATAGATCTGTTCTATCATTTTTTGTTTGTTTGTTTCTATATTGTTTATTTCTGCTCTCATCTTTATTATTTCCCTTCCTCTGCTGTCTTTAGGCTTTATTTGCTGTTTCTTTTCTAGCTCCTTTAGGTGTAAGGTTAGGTTGTATATTTAGTATTTTTCTTGCTTCTTTGGGTAGGCCTGCATTGCAACATACTTCCCTCTTATGACTGCCTTTGCCTCATCCCAAAGGTTTTGGACTGTTGTATTTTGATTTTCATTTGCTTCCATGTATTTTTTTATTTCTTCTTTAATTTCCTAGTTAACCCATGCATTCTTTAGTAGGACATTCTTTAATTTCCATGTATTTGTGGTCTTTCCAAATGTTTTCTTGAGGTTGTCTACAAGTTCGATAGTGTTGTGGTTGGAAAATATGCATGGTATGATCTCTTTCTCTCTCTCTCTCTCTCTCTCTTTGTACTTGTTCAGGGCTTATTTGTGATCCAGTATGTGATCTATCCTGGAGAATGAATGTTTCATGTGCACTCAAAAAGAATGTGTTCTGTTGCTTTAGAATGGGATGTTCTGAGTATATCTGTGAAGTCCATCTGGTGCAGTGTATCATTCTAAGCTCTTGTTTCCTTGTTGATCTTCTGTTTAGATGATCTGTCCATTGCTGTGAGAGGGGTGATGAAGTCCCCTACTATTATTGGATTATTATCTATGAGCTTATTTGTTTGTTATTAATTGATTTATGTATTTGGGTTCTCCCAAGTTGGAGTCATATATATTTACAATTGTTGGGTCTTCTTGATGGATAGACCCCTTTATTATGACATAATGCCCTTCTTCTTCTCTTGTTACAGACTTCAGTTTAAAATCTAGTTTGTCTGATATAAGTATGGCTACTCTGTCTTTCTTTTGACATCCATTAACATGATAGATGGTTCTCCATCCCCTCAATTTCCATCTGCAGGTGTCTTGAGCTCTTGAGGTCTAAAAGGATTCTCTTGTAGGCAGGATATAAAAGGGCCTTTTTAAAAATCCATTCTGATACCTAGTAAGTTTTTTTAAAAATACTAGGCAGGAAATAATTAGATACGTTCATATTTTTTTCCTAATGAGATTTGGTCAAAACTTTCTTATGCCAATTGGAAATACTTTGAATATGGTGCATTTGAGTAGTAAAATTTCATTATTTTACCTGTATCTCCTTTAAAGAAATATTGAATTTTATTTTTTGATATAAGTTCAATTAGTTAACATACAGTGTATTATTAGTTTCAGAGGTAGAGGTCAGTGATTCGTCAGTTGCGTGTAACACCCAGTGCTCATTACATCATGTGCCTCCTTAATACCCATCACTTAGTTACCCCATCCCCTCATCCCCTTCCCATCCAGCAACCCTCAGTTTGTTTCCTATGATTAAGGGTCTCTGATGGTTTGTCTTTCTCTCTGATTTTGTCTTGTTTTATTTCTCTGTCCCTCTTCCTATGATCCTCTGTTTTGTTTCTTAAATTCCACATGAATGAGATCATATGATAATTCTTTTTCTCTGAGAAATATTGAATTTTATTAACATATTAAGTACTCTGTAAGTCATTTTATGTATATTTTAAACATCCTATGTTGACTTCTATTTTATATAAAGTTATTTTAAATTTATTGAAATATTCTAAGGCATGTAAAATATAAGTGTTTTATTTCATCATAAAGCATGGAACACAAATTTTTAAAATTATTATTTAAACCTTTAATAAAATGTAATAGACCTGGATATCTATATTTAAGAGATTTTCCCCCAAAGTCCAGCAGTATGTGAAATAATTTGCCCTTGTGAGAGACATTCCTTATTTAACTGTAGACACTGTAGAGAAGATTATTCATGACCCAGAGACTTCACTGCAGGCCTATTTACTTCCTCAATTTTTTTCCCACTCAAAATTATAGGAATTTTTGAATGCCTCATTAATCTTTAAGAATCTACCCAGCAGTGTTTCAAAATCATACTCCTTCATGTGGAAGAAGGCCAAATATTTTATGCATCATACAGTTACTTTTGTAGTAAATAATAATGCTATAGTAAAGAAGAGATGTAAATAGAGAATAAAGCAAAGATTTTTTTCCAGTTGTTTTCTTTGAATAAATAGGGTTTTAATGTTTACAGTTGCTGTAAGAAACATTATCCTGTTGCTTGAAACAGAGATTTCATTAGGAGAAAGAGTATTTAAGGAAGGCCAGAGGAGAAAATGGGCCTGAGGGGTTAGGGACAGGCTAAGGATTTCTCCAAAGTTTCATTAAATCTTATGGTTTTGATTTTTCCCATCCTTCCTATCCTTCTTTATCTATGTTACCTTTGATAACTTTTTTTTTTTTTTCAGGAAACTCTTCTGACTTTTTAGATTGTATAAGAGGCTTGAATTATTTAGGTCCATAACACCCTGTATTTTTATCCTTCCTATGCAAAGTAAATCCTCCTTGGAATATAATGTTGTAACTGGCTATTTTCTGAAGATTATCTCTTTTATGGAAGAAACCATATCTTGCTAACCATTCACCTCTAGCACATAGCAAGGTAATCGATGCATTTTTGGTATGTAATAAATGTTTTCTGAATGAAAGAACAGTTAAAATTTAGCCCAGTTGAGTGGTACGAGTTGTGTGCATTGGAATTGCTTAGACATAAATGATGGTGGGAAGGGTAAAATTCCACATCAGAATTGTTGAGATAGAATTCTTTCCTCTTTTGAATGCTTGCATTTTAGAGCCAATGAAAGGATACTTACCTAGGAAATAGGATTTCTGATTGTGATCTCATTTTTGCAGAGAGTTACTTTTATGAAATTTGGACAAATTTTCAAACTACCCTAGCATTGGCTTCTGCATTTGTAAAAAAGTTAAAGTCAAGTAGATGATTTATTAATATCCTATGAGTAATAATGTTATATGCAATGTGGAAGATCCTTTGCCCCCAATGATGAGGCTGAGAAATTAACTGGGGAGGAAGGATTCCCATGGGATAGAAGAAGAGCACTGCCTCCTTCTGTCATGTTTCAGAAGCAGAAAAAAATAATTAAGACTTCTTCTGATATTCTGGACAAAATGAGAAATGCCTGTGTGTTCATGACATTTCCAGAGGTCCAGAAATGGGCTTGAAGACATTTTTGTTCTGGAAGCATGGCTCAGGATCAGGAGAAGGAAGTTGAGATCCACGCTGCAGAGGTGGAGTGATGCAGGAGTGAGGATGTGCAGTGGGTGATTCTCACTGTGCCAAGAAGAAAGTGTAATAAGGTAAGGCCAGACCAATCAGTAATGAGTCACTTAAAGGGAAGGTCAGCGTGGACCAGCTCTGCACCTTGTAGGCACCCGGCAACCCGGTTTGGGTTTGGGTTGTCCTCAGGCATTGTGCCCACCCCCGTGATGGAAACCAGGCTCCTGCACATTGGGTCTCCCCTGGGGAGGAAGTGTGAGTGTGAGCAGATGGCAGTGTGTGTGCAGCAGACGTAGCATATCATTCCTTCTTACTGTGTGTTTTATTTTTGGTGAGAAAATTTTTCTTCTTGGTGAAAAATACCCACACAAGAATATTCCCTCCTGTGCATCCATGAAGCAAAGGAGAATGAATACTGGTTAGCATATAAAAGTTTACTACTGGGTAGCTGTACTGTTTGACTCTTTTAATCAAGAGAAATGGTCAAATGCATTCAATATGTACTTTATTATCTGTGGAATTATTGCGCACTTTGGTTTCATCAACCATTACATTCAAATTATATACTTCTTTGGTATATAATCATGATGTAGTACAAACATATGCTAAATAGCCATTAAAATTATTTTGTAAAACCATATTTAACAGACTGGAGATGGGTTCACAATATATTAATAATTTTAAAATGCAGATTATGAAATGAAAAGCTAATTTTTACAAATTTTAGGTGTGAATCTATGGAAAATATTGACATATATAAATATATCAATTGTACTTACTGCTGATATTTTTGTTTTAGGTAGTTATGTCTTTGATTTTCTCAATGAGCATATTTTTATTACATAAATAAATAGAAATAATGAAATTCATATACAAAAATTAGATATGAAAATCCGAATGATCACAGAATTTAAATTCAAGTTCATTCTACTTCAGCTATAGCTCAACTAGAATTAGTAATTTTCTTGGTCCAAAGATGAGAGAAGCTTATGATATCCCAAAGGAAATTTGCCACCAAATTCAGGGGAGGGATTGTGAGGAGGAGGGAGTTAAAGCAGCTGGTCTATGATCTCTTTCCCCCTTGATTAGCATGGAGTATTCCAGGAGGAAAGAAAAGGCAGAAAACTGGAGTCCTCTTCCAGTAAACATTGTAACTGGACCTCTGGGCAAATATACCAGTATTTGCTAGGAGACAAATTCTTACCTATCTAGTGTTTTGAGTGGGATGTTTCTGTTTTGCATTAACTTGTGGGAAACAAACTTACAAAGTGTGGGTTTATGAAGCATAGCCCCTCGGAGAATGCCACACAAGTGGTACAATTCTGAGGGATGTAAAATGCAGGTGTTTCGTAATTTTAATACTCCTTGTTTTGTGCAAGACAATCTGCAGCCCTAATGTGTAGACTTTATATATTATTCAGGCCAGAAATTACATGCTTAATTAAGAAGGAGGCCCTGGGAGCCATGTAGGATGCAGTAGACCTCTATCTTCCTATTTTTCCTGTACCTCTTGCTTGCTCATATTTTGAAAATTCTTAAGGAAGGTTGCTTCTGGGGCTGTTAGTTTGTGAGGCGCTACCACAACATAGTATCACAGACTGGCTGGGTTAAGCAACAAAAATCCATCTCACAGTTCCGGAGCCCCAGACGAGGTAGCTAGCTTTTGGTTTGAGGCAGTGTTGTAAGCAATCGATAAGATGAATTCAGGTAAAAGAAGGCAGATGGGTGATAGATGAGAGGGAGGATAGATGAGAGGGATTGTGCAGGTAAGCTCTAGACAGGTAGTCTGCCCAGCGAGCAGTGGTACCCTTCGGGAAGCCCGCAGGAACCGCAGAGTCACCCTTTTGTTCTCACACTCCACCCAGGGCATGCTTTCACTGAGTGTCCTAGTGGCTGAGACGGCCAAACAAAGTTCACAAGGGGGGATGGATTAAAGAACAGAAATGTATTTTCTCACTGATCTGTAGGGTAAACATCCCTGGTTAAGGTGTTTGGCAGCTTTGGGTTCCCCTAAGGCCTCCGTTTGGCTTGCAGATGGCCACCTTCTCACTGAGTCTCTGTGGCCTTTTAATTCCTGCTGCTCTTCCTCTTATGCTGAGAACATCAGTCCTGTTGGCTTGAGACCACCAACATGACCGCATTTTACTTCCCCTACCTTAGGAGTCTGATCTCCTATAAATACAAATATAGTAAATATAGTTACATTCTCAAGTTCTAGGGCTCAGGACTTTAAGCATGTGAATTTGGAGGAAAACACAATTGAGTACAAAACCCTGGATAGGCTCTCAAAATCAACTATGTATCTTATTGGCAAATTTAATCCTTTATGTTAACTCAGAACAAGATAGTGGTTGTGAGTTGGGATACTCTCACTGAGCTAAGAGCTGTGCTGTATGAAAACGGTTGCACGGTATAACAAAATCACATAGAAAGTGTTATCTCAAAGCCCGTAATAGCATAAAAATGTAAAGTGAGTGTCTGAAATGAGTACATCATTTAAAAATGTGTTGTTATTTGCTTTCTAAATAGAGTTGGATGAACAATGCATCCTCCACTTTGCCCTGATGCTGAATATCTGCTTGTTTCCTCAGCTGCATTATGCAAGGTAGCAAACATTTTATCATCACAAAACTTGATGGCTATTGTAAGAGAATGTCATAGGCTTTTGATTAAATACACAGATTCCTCCCCCCCCTTTTAAACCAAAATAGAAAGAGATAAAAAGGTTTATATTAGTATGATTTCTTTTTTATACCAACTTCTGACCTGGCCGTATGGGATGTGTTCAACAGTTAGTATTTCATGAACATGTAACCAAAGTAATCTCATTTTAATCTATTTGCTGTCCCTTTTATTCCTCCTTTAAAGGAAGCACTTTTTCCAGTCTATGGTCTAAAGGGAGGGTTTTTCTTGCATTTAATCTTACACCCAAACTCCAGTATAGTGCTTTCGGCTTTGTCATGGGTCACCGTCTGGCAACAGTGATCACCACCTGAAACCTTGGACCTGTTTACTCTTCAGGCAGGTGCCTTCTCTACACTGTAGCTGAGGAGTTTGGGCAGAGCAAAGTTCCCTTTCCTTTGCTTCTTCATCTTTCATTCCCTACCTGGCTAACGTCCAAGTCTGCATAGATTTACAGTGGGAAGGCACCAAATTTTGGCTTAAGCTCTGGTGTAGAGCCAAAGCTGGCTGCTTGCCATTTGTGTTTGGCCTTTAATAGCTCGATAGCTAAATATTTACTTCAGCATCATGCAAATATCATCGAAAACAGAACAAACTTGGAAGTGCTCTCAGCGATTTTTGGAAGCATATTGTGTTTTATTCATAAATGCCAGTTTTGTGTTCAGAATGCAGTCGTAGCCTAGAATGTGTCACAGAGCTACTCACGGTAGCCAAGGGAGAGCATGCTTCTTTCATCCTTCTTCAATTGTGGAAAATCTGCGTGCTAGGCAAAAGGCACGCAAAAAGGTTGGAAATCCGTTATCATACTCTTAAACAATATGTTCTGATAATTCTTTTAAAAATGTCTTGGAGACTCCTAACTCTGGGAAACGAACTAGGGGTGGTGGAAGGGGAGGAGGGCGGGGGGGGTGGGGTGAGGGTGACTGGGTGACAGGCACTGAGGGGGGCACTTGACAGGATGAGCACTGGGTGTTATTCTGTATGTTGGCAAATTGAACACCAATAAAAAATAGATTTATTATTAAAAAATAAAAATAAATAAAAATAAAATAAAAATATCTTGGGAAAAAATGTTTTAATATTACACTTTGCTGATCAATCTACAAATGTTGAAGTAGATAGGTAACAAATGGCATGTTAATACGAAAGTAGGCTTACCAACAACAGTGATTGCTTTAGAGAAAAGAGATTGCTCACCTGGAAACACTGAACGACTCAAATGATGCCTCTCGTACTCAAGTATTTTTTTACATGGTGATTGTGTCCTGTACCTGGAGAAAAAAAACTTTTTTTGCTAAAATTGGTAGACGTGCAATTAACTCTGAGATGCAGTTTGGAATCTGCAGGTACTTTAGTTCTCATGAGAATCGCTTAGATAGCTCCATTGTGACATTTTACATCAGAGATTTAAGAACATTTTCCTCAAGTGACTCCATAATGGGGCACAAATGCAAACAGAAAAGAACAGAAATAAAAAAAAAATAGAGCGAAGGGCTGTAAGTTGGCTTTTCTAAGTGCTCAGAAAATCCTCTTCTTGGGAGTGCACACAGCTTCGGTTTATGGGATTGCTTCTTTGAAACTGCAACAACGTCAACGTCAACCGAATCTTCCCGTCTAAAGAAGAGTTGTCTCTAATTGGTTGTTTTTAGCAATAAAAGGGGACTTAAGAATTGATGACGTCACCCTTGTCTATAACCTAACATGGTTTCACCGAACCAAACCATTCCTTGCCCCTCTACTCCTCTACATTGGAAGTAAGCATCCATTTAGTATTACAAATATTCATTGTAGTCCCTGCAGGAGGAAGTAGCAAGTGACAGTGTTGAGAATTACTTTTTCTGTAATGCCAGAGTGATAACCCCCCACCCCCCCCAAAAAAAAATCGCAACACTATTACAGATTTACAATCCTATTTTGTAATTTGGGGATATTTTGTAATTTTAGCTTTCCGTGCATATTTTCAATATTCATCCTCTGATGATGATACTCAGCTCCCACTTTGGTTGGGCATAAACTGTAATTCTTAACACTCAGGTAGTGTGTAGCCAAAAGGTTTATTTGCTCCACAGTTAAATATACACATTTATTTGCAGGAAGCTCGGGGGAATTTATGAAGGGAACTACACTGTAAGAAATTAAAGGTTAATGTTCCAGTGGATGGGTTATTGCTGGGCCTCAGGCAGGGGGTCCCCAGGGGAGGTCTCCCGTCACTCCTGATCTGGGTTTTCTAAGAAACCCTTGTGTCAGGCCCCTCAGTCTAAAACTCACAGCTTTTCCCACAGGGAGAGAGCTGGCTTTCTGGTTTCTTCCAGCTTCCCACTCCCCCACCCCACCCCGTACTGGCCTACACTGCTTGACACTGGCGACCCTGATGTTCCTTAGCTCTGGGCCTCCCAGGGATCAGGGGAAGGCCTGGCCACGCAGGAGCTGTGCTGTAGGGAGGCCACAAGCAGCTCCATGGGCCCGGGATGCCTTCCTTCAGTGCCCCTGCCAGGGGGAGCTGCAGCCTGCCACATAGTGAGCACTGACCCACTCTGCATGCACTCCTTTCCAAGGACAAACATTAATATTTTAAGAGACTATATGCTTTTAGTTCATATGTAGAAATAATATTTCGTACATTAACGATGTCTCTGCCCTGCCCTTGGAGTATATGGTTCCTCAGTGTTGCTCTGAGGGGCTTTTAATTTCTTTTCTCCTCTTTCCATGGCTCACAGGAGTCATAAAAACGTACATTAGCCTTTAACGTCCACTTTTATTGAGACCTGGGGACAGACTCCAAATTCCATCCCACTGTATGGGTTCGGGCCTGCCTTTGATTTAAGGGGAGGGGAAGCTGGGGATTGCCAATATGTCCTACAACTGACCCACAAATAAATAGTTAAAAGACCTGAATAGGCATATTATCATGCTGCAGAGCAAATCGACATACATAGAAGGGAAGGTTGGAATTAAAATAATTTTAATTCACACATCCAGTTCACAGTGCAGATAACTGAATCTGGCTCCCTCTTCCAGGGGGTAGAATGGCCATCTGGGAAGGGTCCTCAGGGGGAGCTGAGGCCAGAGAACTTCTTTGCAGAATTAGAACAAAATTCTGAGGACTGTGACCACTCTAAGTGTGAAATTAGCCATCTAGAATTATCTGATACCAACAGCAATGACAAAAGAACTCGATCTGAGCCTGCTAAGGGGGTGATGGGGCCCAGAAAGGAAGGCATTCCTGACCCAGTGGAGGGAGCGTACCCCTGGGCAGAGCACAAAGTGGTTTTAGGGAAACTCAGGAATTCTAACACAGGTTAGTCACCTGGTGTTCGGTGGGTGTTCGTGGTGGATCATGGCATGCAAGGGGGCATGCAAGGGGGGGGGCGTGCTTGTTTGTCATTCATTTATTCATATATTCAACTACTTTTGATTGAATTCTAGGCTTTGGAACTTTGCATTGCAGAGAATAAAGCAAACCGTCATCACAGAGCTGACCTTCCACAGAAGATAGATCATTGAAAAAGAAGGGAAGGATAATAGTAAGAGTTTAGAATATCGTAAGTGAGCAGAGAAGAGAAGGGATAGTCTGGCAAGGAGTGGGTTTAAAGAATTTTTTTTTAAATATTTTATTTATTTATTTGAGAGAGAGAGAGAGAGAGCACGAGTGAGGGGAGCACAGAGGGAGGAGGAGAAGCAGACTTCTGAGCAGGGAGCCCGATACAGGGCTGGATCCCAGGACCCTGAGATCATGACGTGGGCTGAGGGCAGATGCTTAATTGACTAAGCCACCCAGGTGTCCCTGGTTTAAAGAATTGAAAGAGGTTGGTCCCCGAGAAGACCACATTCGAGATGAAGGAATGGGCTCTGTCAGCATCTGGATGAGAGTCCTGAGCAGAGGAGCACAAATCAAAGACCATGAGCAGATGGTGGCTGGAATATTCCATAAGCAGCAGGAGGCTAGCGTGATTGGAAAGGAGTGAGCCCAGAAGCAGCGAGCAGCCCTGAGACTTATGTATAGATTTGTGGGCCGCCCCATATACTTTGGCCTTTCCTCTGAGTGATAGGGGATTATTATCCTTGAGCATTTGAGCAGAGTAGTGACATAATCTGATTTATTTTTTAAAAGAATCACTCTGGGGATCCCTGGGTGGCTGAGCAGTTTGGCGCCTGCCTTCAGCGTGATCCTGGGGTCCCGGGATCGAGTCCCGTGTCAGGCTCCCTGCATGGGGCCTGCATCTCCCTCTCTGCCTGTGTCTCTGCCTCTCTTTCTCTGTGAAAGAATAAATGAATGAATAAATGAATGAATGAATAAATAAAATCTTAAAAAAAATCACTCTGAGTGCAAGCTGAGGACCATTTAGAACATCTTTTTTTTTTTTTAAATTAAGATTTTATTTATTCATTCATGAGAGACACAGAGAGAAGCAGAGACAGAGGCAGAGGGAGAAGCAGGCTCCCTGCAGGGAGTGGGATGTGGACTCCATCCCAAGACCCCAGGATCATGCCCTGAGCCAAAGGCAAACACTCAAGCACTGAACCACTCAGGCGTCCCTAGAAGATCTTAAAACAAGCCAGGCGACATAGTATGGTGGCTTAGAATGGGGATATATGGGAGACAGGTAGATTCTGAATATTTATCTAAGGAACAACCAACACTCTCTGCTGACAAACTGAGTGTGGATTATTTGAGAAGAGAGGAGTGAAGACTATATCCAGGTTTATAGCTCAAGCAACTGGGATGATGGGAATGCTATTTATTAAGTTGACTAAGTTGAAGAAAACTACGGGAGTTGTGTTTGCAAGGAGCGAGGTGGGGAAGATTAATTTTCTTGGTTGTGAAGATGCTAAGTGTGACCTACCTAATAGATATCCAAGTGGGCAGGCGGTCAAGTAGGACGGTGGGATATAGGTCTGGCTTTCAAGGGAGAGGTGTCGGTACAGATATTATTTTGAGAATCAACATCATGTATGAATTATTCTCTGGGATTAAAGTAAATTCATAGTGATCTTAGCATGTCTTCTTTTTTTATTTATTAATTTTTTTTAGCGTGTCTTCTTAATGTTGATTCGCTAATATTATCCAGTACTGGTGTGAGCGTACGTATTGACATATGTTTATCGTGAGGCAGTATATCCCACTGGTGAACAACAGAAGTTGGAAGAAATTGAGTTTTAAACCATCTGCTTTGTCATGGAAAAATTACTTAACCTCTTTCTGCCCCAATGTTCCCATATAAGAATTATAACTTACACTATTATCTATCTCAAATATTTTAGTAAGAATAAAATGAATTAACATATGGTAAGTACTTGGAACAAGTTTGAATACATAGTGAGTCCAACACATATTAACTATTATTATCATCATAATTTTTGTTAGTAGTGCTTTTATTCTGTAGTAATGTCATATTTGGAACAGCAAGTGATTTGAGCATATCATTGCTTTCTGTCAGTTTTGAGTGGAAAAAATTACTCTAATTTTAGACCAATTACTTGATTCATATTTATATATGTGTAAATTCTGGTTGTTCCTAAATTATAATTATTAATTATTATAACAGTCACATTCCCCAAACATTAAAAAAAAACAATTTAAAAAGGACTTCCCACCATGTTTCTTGTAGTGATTTTTATTTTTTTATTATTGTTATTTTAAAGATTTTCTTTATTTACTCATGAGAGACAGAGACACAGGCAGAGGGAGAAGCAGGCTCCCTGAGGGGAGCCCATTGGGGGACTCGATCCCAGGACCCTGGGATCATGCCCTGAGTTGAAGGCAAACGCTCAACCACTGAGCCACCCAGGCATCCCAACAATGATTTTTAAATAAAATTATTTGACCATTCGCCGAACTTTGTGGTTATATCTAATATTGTTGGATTCTGAGCGGATGTACTTATTTTATACTTTTTTTAAATGAGAAATAATTTTCATATATTAAACCATAAGGAATTTAAGGTATACTAATATGAGTTTTGATAAATGCATTCATTCATGTACTCTACTCTTTCAAGATCTAGAGTATTTCTATCACCCAAGAAAAATCTGTCTTGTTGACCCCGAGGTAATCAGTTACCACTACTCCCAGGAACCATGTTCTAATTTACTGCCTCATATATTACTTTTGCCTGTTAGAGAACATTCTATAAATGGAATCGTACAATATGGACTCTTTTTATGTCTGGCTTGTTTTATTCAGCATTATGATTTTATGGTTGATCTGTGTTTTTGGGTGGATCAGTTTCTTTCTATTGTGATGTATTTTTTCATGGCTAAGATATACCAAAATTTATTTAACCATTTTTCTGTTGATAGACATTTTGGTAGATTTCCTGTATTTTTGCTAATATGAATAGATTTGCTACAAACATTTTTACACAAGTCCCTTCGTTTACATGTGTTTTCACATTTTGAGAATAAATACCTAGAGGTGGGATTGCTGGATCATAGAGTCGTTTGTTTACAAGAAATTACTAGACTGATTTCTAAAGTGCACTTATACATTTAGACTTCTACAAACATTGTATGAGAAATCCCAGTGGCTCCACAGTCTTACCAACATTCGGTATTATTTGTTTTATTTTGTTTTTTTTGTTTGTTTGTTTGTTTTCCAGGAAAAGTGTACTCACTGATTTTCCCATTTACTGCTATAATCCCAAATGGGGCTTAGTGCCATGCCCTGTGTATTTTTTTAAGATTTTCTTTCTTTCTTCTTTCTTTCTTTCTTTCTTTCTTTCTTTCTTTCTTTCTTTCTTTCTCTCTCTCTCTTTCTTTCTTTCTTTCTCCTTTCTTTCTTCTCTTTCTTCTTTCTTTCTTTCTTTCTTTCTTTCTTTCTTTTCTTTCTTTTCTTCTTTCTTTCTTTCTTTTTTCTTTCTTCTTTCTTTCTTTCTTTCTTTCTTTCTTTCTTTCTTTCTTCTTTTCTTTCTTTCTTTTCTTTCTTTCTCTCTCCTCTTTTTCTTTTTCTTTTTTTCTTTTTCTTTTATTTTTCTTTTTCTTTTCCTTTTTCTTTTTCTTTTTCTTTTTCTTTCCAGAGCAGTCTCAATTTTATAGCAAAATTGAGAGGAAGGTACAGAGATTTCCCATATACCCCAGCCACACACACACACACATAGCCACCCCAATTATCATTGCCCATCAAAATGGTACATTTGTTATGTTGATGAACCTACATTGGAACATCTTTATCACTCCAATCCATGGTTTACATTAGGGTTCCCTCTTAGTATTGTACATTCGGAGTTTAAACAAATGTATAGCGACATGTATTCACCACTATAGTGTCATTCAGAATATTTTCACTGCTCTAAAAATCCCTTATATTCTGCCTATTTATATATCCCTTCCCTTTAACCTCTGGAACCCACTGATTTTTTTTATTTTTTATTTTTTATTTTTTATTATTATTTTTTTTTACTATCTCCATAGTTTTTCCATTTCTGGTATTAAATAATTGGAGTCATATAGTAAATTGTTTTTTTCAAATCAGATTCCTTCATTTAGTAATATGCATTTAAGATTTCTCTGTGTCTTCTAATGGTTGATAGTTCATTTCTTCTTAGCATGGATAATATTACATTGCCTAGAATTACCATGGTTTATTTATCCTCATAGGAGTTCCCTTGATTCTGTGTTCAAATACTGAGCTGTACATAAGGAAAGTCAGAATCCAAGAGGCTTCTGAAAAAAACAAAACCAAAACACTCTGAGAAAGTACAGCTACCAGGGAAATAAAAACAACAGGGGAGTTGTGACTCTTGCACAGGGCTGGGAGATGCTTAAGTTACCACTGCAGAAAGACTGGAGACAAATTTGTGATACTGGAAGCATTCACTAGACATCTCAGAAAATACATTAAATCTAGAAATAAGGCTGATCTAGCCTTATAGAAAAGGCATAACAAAACAAGTTATCAAATTATAGAGCACAGATGTCCCTTCTGACCACTCCTTTTCAACACCATACTGGAAGTTGTAGCTAATGTAATAAGACAAGAAAATAATAGGAAAGGTGCACTGATATAAAAAAAGACATAAAATTTTCTAGAAAATGGAACTAAAGACCAGTATGTCATCAACAGATATTTTTATTTGAAATTTATTTGAAATTTTGAGATTTTTATGAATTTTATGAAATTTTAGTAGAGCAAATTGAAACTGTATAAAAATGATAATACATTAAAACAAAGTGGCATTTGTCCCAGGTAGAGGATATCCCACAAAGGACCTGAGAATCTTCTTGGATTCTCTTTTCTTCTAATAGGTTTGTCTGGTTTTGGCTTCAGGATAATGTTGACTTCATGGAATGAATAGGGTCTTATCCCTTCTTCTCAGTATTTTGGATGAGGTTACATAGAATTGGTATGATTTCTCTTTTAAACCTTGGTAGAATTCAGCAGTGCATCTGTCTGGTCTGTCGTTTTCTTTGTGGGGAGGTGTTAAGTTACTGATTCAATTCATTTAGTAGATCCAGGACTATTCAGGTTATTGATTCTTTTATTTTAATGAAGTATAATTGACATACAGCATCAGTTTCAGGTGTACAACATAATGGTTTGGTATTTGTTTATATTGCAAAATGACCACCAAAGGTCTCATTAACATCCACCATGCATAGTTACACAATTTTTTCTTGTGATGAGAACTTTTAAAATCAACTCTCTTAAAAAAATCAACTCTCAGAAATTTCATATATGGAAAACATTATTAACTATAGTTGCCATGATGTACATTACATCTCCATGACTTATTTATTTTATAACTGTAGGTTCGTACATCCTTTTACTTTACATTTATTTATGTGTTTATATTTAACTTGGGTTTCTTGTTCTTGTTGTCAGCATATAGAATTAATGAAATCTGACAATTTCTGTCCTTTAAGTAGAATGCTTAGACCACTAGCATTGCTATTGTCAATTTACTATATTATTTGTTTTGTATTTGTTCTGCTTGTTCTTTCTCTTTTCCATGTTTCCATTCAGTATTTTTTCTTCCACTTCATTCCTTTGCTTACTTGTTCTCTATATTTTTGTGTGTTATTTTAGGAATCTTATTATTTCAGCATGTTTAAATTATCACAGTCAACATTCAAGTAATGTTTTACCACTTATAGTCTAAGAAGTTTATGGCGGGACTGTCCATTTATTTTCTTCTGAATTTTTACAGTTTTGGTCATACATAATATGTTATTTTTGTCCTATGTCTTACATATACACATTTTTTCCACCCATATATTGTAATTGCTTTTATTAAACAGTGCATTAACCTTTCAATATATTTAAACAAAATAAAATTCACGTATTTATCCATGTATTACCACTACTGTTTCTCTTTGTCCCTTTGTGTGTGTCCACGGTTCAATGTGGAATCATTTTCTTGCTTTTTGAAGAAACTTCTTTAATGTTCCTGTACTGTGTCTTCTGATGATTAATTTCTTCAGGTGTTATGTATGTGAAAATGTCTTTACTAACTTTTTTTTCAGAGATATTTTCACTGGATTGATATATCTAGGATGATGGCTTTATTCTTTCTATGCTTTAAAAGTATTGTTTTTTACTAGCATTTTTTTTCAGATAAGACATCTGCTGTCATCTTTATATTTTATCATAAGTAACAAGTTTTTTATTTTTCTGACTGCTTTAAGAATTTTGTCTTTATTTTTTTGAGGAATTTGATTATGATGTGCCTTGGTGTCATTTTTAGTGTGCTTTTGCTTTGATATTGTTGAGTGTATTGATGTGTTGATTTATATAGCTTTCCCTGAATTTGGAGCATTTCCAGACATTATTTCTTCAAGTAATTTGTCTCTCTCTGCCTTTTGTCTCCTTTAAGGATTCCGATTCCCAAGTATATTCACGGCTTGAAGTGATCCTGTAGAGCACTGACATTCTTTTCTTTTTTCTGTTTTTAAAAATTTATATGTTCTACTTGTACAGTTTCTATTGCTCTACCTTGAAATTCACTGCTCTTTTAAACTGTAATGTCTAATCTCCCATAGAGTATATTTTTTTATTTCAGACATTGTAGATTTCAATTCTTTGTATTTGATTTGGGTATTTTGGTAACTTCTGCACCTTTCTTCTTAAATTTATGAGCATTTAGAATACAGTGTTAATAACAGTTTTAATATCCTCTTCTGCAAATTCTAATATCTTTGTCAGTCCTTATTTAGTTACAGTTGATTGACTTTTTTCCTGATTATTGTGTGCCATTTTTTTCATTCCTGGTAATTTTTAATTGGATCCCGGACATTATAAATTTTACCACTTTGGATATTTTTGTTTTTCTGCAAATATTCTTGAACTTGTGCTGGATGAAGATAAGCTTCTTGGAAGTGGTTTGATCATGCGAGTCTTGCTTCTAACATTTGTTAGGAGTACAGAGCAGTGCTGATCCTGGGGCTATCTCCCATGCTAAGGCAAGAGGCTTCTGTGAGCTCTGCCCAGCTCTCGCTGAACTGTGGGATGCATCAGTGTGGGAACAAGCACTGTGCTCAGCCACCTTTTCCTACTGTGCACTGTCCCCAGTCTCTGGTAGTTTCTGTACACACATGCCCTCTTCAGTTCTTAATGGAATTATCAAGGGAAATACTCTGTGCTTCTTGTACATACTCCCTCCCTGGCACTTTGGTTTTAGAACTCTGTCTGCCTTAGTGACAGCATGTCCTCAGCCTCAGTCTGCTTATCTCTGCCTGGGTCCGCTTCCTCCCACTATGACATGGCCTCAAACCCCTCTTAGGACAGTAAACTAGAGCAGTTGTATTATCTCACCTGTTTCTTCCAGGCACCGCCATCATCTGCCTTTTGTCAAGGATCAAAAACAGTGTTTTGTATATTTTATCTAGTTATTTGGCTGTTTCTGGTAGGAGGGAAGGGTAGTCTCTTTTACTTTGTCCTAGCTGGAAACAGATGTCTCTGGACGTACCACACTGATTTCAAATGGAGGCCTACAATAGCACACACATCCAGAGGCTTCAAGGAAATATTCTTTAAAGTAAGAAAAAAAGACTTGAAAATCTCTGGTTTAAAAATACAATCGGTTACCAAAAATCTTATTGTTGAAATTGATATGATCTAAAAATCATTGTAATTAAAAGGAGAATGTATTTTGAAAGGTTAAGACATTTAGGGAAATTAGTTGTCTTACAAGAAAGTTTTTTTTTTGTTTAGGGTGACTTAGTTTAATCAGATGTTTTTCTTGATATCTAATTTAGATTTGTGTGTGTGTGTGTGTGTGTAATAAATAGTGTTTTGGAAAAGAAGTAAGAGATGTAACTTTGGAGCATGTGATGTTGTGAGACAGGTCAGGTTTAGGGGACCCTTAATAAGAAATCTACCTGCCAACAGTGTGAGGAAATTGGATTCTTAGGGAGTGACATAGGGCGTAGGAGAAGTTAAGAGTAATAGAGCAGAAAGCAACAACATGAAAATTCTTAAAATTTCACAATTTGCGCTTAGTCACTTTCTTGCCTATTACACTTTCTGGCTGGAGGAAGGAAGGGCTACATGTCAGAGCTGGGGGCAGGCCCTGCTATACGGAACAATAGTACAGTCTGTAATTTTCCATGTGTTACTTCTCCAACTTTGTTCCTGTGAAAAATACAGGGTTATTTGTGGACAAGAAAAAGAAAAGTCTAAATGCCAAAGCTTCTTGTTGTAGATAATGGTCCAATTATGACCTAACTTTTATAGCAAGAGTTATTGGTGTTGTATCTCAAAAAACAATATCCCACTAACTAATATGAACTTGACTTGCGCCTTGAAAATGGGAATCTTCAAGTGTGGAGATTTCATGGTGCCCTAGTGAGTGTCAGAGGACTGGAAACCAACAAAAATAGATCCTATTCCAGGTACTAGAATACACAGTCTTATGCAAGGTCTGCTATATCTCTGTGACTCGTCCTCTGAAAACTCTGAATAATGATTCCCCTTCCTTACATAAACATGAAGCTTGAGAGAATGTTGCACATTGTGGGGAATCTCCCTTTCTCGTCTAAAAGACATATTACTTTCCTCAAATCTGTTATTCCGCCTCATGGTCTAGTTCCTAGATTGAATATATCTGGGTTCATTTTTTCTTAATGCATTGGCTGGTTGATTTGAGGTAAATCCTACTTTCCCATTCACCTAAGCACCTATATAATCTCTCCTAAAATCCAACAATTATACCATATGTTCATAAACATATGGTATAATTCTAACTCCTGAACGTTTCACCTAAGAATATGGCCAGAAAATAAAGCAGCCACAAACCATGAAAGGGGAAAAAGCCTAAGAAAACATTTTTTGAGCTCATTCACCTCCATCAAGACTGGTGAATTTGAACTGGCTCATTGAAGCAGCAAATACATTTTGTCTCCCTACTGAGCATAACCTCTGTAGAATCACATAAATTTTTTTTCCCATCTCTGAGATCTGTTTCCTCTTCAGTGGATTCTTGATGATAGCAAAGCACTCGAGGTGTATTTCTGGTTAACGTTTGACAGCATTAAGTGTTAATTTGACAATTCAAATTTTGCCTCTGACGTTAGTAGGACTCTCAAAATATGTCAAGGAGGAAGGAAAACAAGCTGATAAGATTTAAGCACATCTCACTGCATGAAGATGTTTAATGTTAATGTAATGGGAGACAACCAGTATTTTTGTGTTCTTTCTCTTAAAAAAGAAAATGTGTAGTTCTCTGTCCTTATTGACTCCTCTGGGCATAAAAAGAAATGAGAATAGTTCAAATAAAATTACCTTTGACTTTTGTGAGAAGATTTAAAAAGAAAAATCTGATGCATGATGTTATATGATTTGTGGTCTGAATAAATACAGTTCTGTGACATCCTTTAGCTGCCCTGTTGTAGGCTTTAGGACTTTGAAATTTGAGACAAAAAGCCAATCCTAGAATAAGAACAGTAGTAGTTACCAAGTGCTGAATGTTTACCTATGCCAGGCACTATGTGATTTTACATCTATTCCTCGTAATAAACTCAAGATTTAAAGTAGAATTTTTCACTATGTAGATGACAAAACTGATGTATAATGATAATAAATACCATGGCCAAGACAACAAAACCTCATGGGAAGAAATTATTTGCAACTGGGAGTCTTTTGTCATCATAATTTATATCCTTATCCTCCACAGACTAACAATTAAAAAAAAAAGATTTTTGACAATTAACTTGTTAGAACACAAACATATTAGTTGAGGAAATCTAATTTCTACACAATAAAATAGCTAATATTCCCTTTGCATTATTAAAAGAGATAGAAATAAAAAGATGTAAATAGGAAGTTTCCCAGTTATTTGTTAATCCACCCAAATTGCCTTTGATTTCTGATAGACTATAGAGTCTCCATGTGTATTTTATATTCAATTATTTCATGTTTTTACTTATTCTTACTAATTCTTTGCTTTTGGATTTACTGTTATCATTCTAACTCCTGGAAATGGATATTTAATTGTATTTTTAACTTAATTTTCTAACATGTACATTGAATGCTATTAGCTCCCATACAAGAGGGCTTTAGCTGCTTCCTACACAATTTTATACATAATATTTTGGTTTTTTTATGTTTTTAATTTTATTTTTTCTTTTTTTTTAATTTTTATTTATTTATGATAGTCACAGAGAGAGAGAGAGAGAGAGGCAGAGACACAGGAGGAGGGAGAAGCAGGCTCCAGGCACCGGGAGCCCGATGTGGGATTCGATCCCGAGTCTCCAGGATCGCACCCTGGGCTAAAGGCAGGCGCCAAACCGCTGCGCCACCCAGGGATCCCTGTTTTTAATTTTAATTTCTCATTTTACCTCTGAGTTTTTTGTTAGTCATTTAACTTCCAAACATCTGTGGATATTTAGCATATTTACAGTATGATCAGAGAGTTTAAAAGTTTTTATATCAGTCTGTTAAGCCTTTTCAAGACTTGCCTACAATATCGTTCAGCATCAACATAACTTGTTGATTAGCTCTGTTGATTACTAATGAAAGAGTATGATGTGCATTAATTGTGAATTTGTCTCCTTTTAGATTGTATCAGTTTTTTTTATGTTTGAGGCCATGTCATGTGCATACAGATTTGGGATTATTAAACCTTACTTGTGGCTTGACTCCTATAACATTATCTCTTACAATGGTCGTGGTCACAAACCAATAAAGCATTGAACCTAGTCAATACATTTTATTAGAAAAGAAAGAACTAAATAAAATAAAATAAAATAAAATAAAATAAAATAAAATAATGAGGAAAGAAAGAGAAAAGGGTTTATGTCCTTAACATCCCATGAGGTAGACTATATTTTCTGTGATTACTGAAACAAAGTAGCACAGGCTTAATGGCTTAAAACAACACAAATGAATGATCTTACAGCTCTAGAAAAAAACTATCTGAAGTGAGTCTCACTTGGCTAAAACCAAGACTTTGTGGGACTATGCATCTTTTGGAACTTCTAGAGGAGAAACCATTTTCTTGCTTTTTCCAGCTTCTAGAGGCTGTCCTCATTCCTTGGCTCATGGTCCTTCTTCAATGGTTTTCATCTTTAAGTCCTGTAAATACATCGCTCCAGACTTTGCTTGTTTCATCACATGGCTTTTTCCATCTCTGAGACTCCTTCTTCTGCCTCTGTCACTTGGAAGGACCCTTGTGATGATAGTGGACCCATCTGGATAATGTGGCATAATGTCTCCCAAAGGTCAACTGACTAGCAAACCAATTTCCACTCGCATCCTCAATTACTCTTTTCCGTGTAACTGAACATGGTCAGAAGTTCTGGACATAAGGATGTGGCATCTCTGGGTGGCCAGAAGTCTTCGTAACATGGCCATTCTGGGGCCCCCACTGAAAATCTGTGCTAATTATCTGAATCCATCATCTTTGGGGACCATCTCAATTTCAATTTTTTGTTTTCCAAATTACACAGGAAGAGATTAAGAGCAGACCAGGGTTCCTCGGAGTCTGTCCATTCCACACGAAGTCCTGTTTTCAGGAATGGCCCTTGGGAAGTAACCTTTGGGTGGCTGGAATATCCTGCCCGGGCCACCCCATATCTACATGACCAGATGACATCATGACAACAGTGTGACTTCTCGTGAATGCATTATTTTTCTCCCAAGTCTGTGATGAGACTGTTAAAACTCAGCTTTGCTTGGGTGCTTTTTAGTTGTCACCCCTCTTCTCCCAGCATCTCAGTGGAAAATGCTAGGAGGTGGTGTCTTTGCATTCACTGTGTAGTAGAACGAAGCAGACAGAAGGTCTGCTGGGCTCATCATGAGGCATTGTCTCCTCCTCTGATAGGTCTGAGGACCTGGGCCTGTGTTCGATGGGAGGGTTTACCTGGCACAGGCTGCTTCTCCAGGCAGAAGCACACTGTTCTCGATTCCCATTCAGTCCTGCCTGTCATTTCATGAATTTATTGGTAACCTCACTCATTTCTTGCCAGATACATGCTACTACCACCAGCTTTTCTCCTGTCTTCAAGTCCACTAGCGACATGGCTGGCCTCCTGATTTACCTTTGGGGACATTGTCCCTCACAACATCCCCCAGTTGCAGTTGTTTTTCCCATCTTCCCTCTCATCCTTATCCAGGGTTATGTAGGCCACAGTGTGTTCGTGGCAGCGTCCCACTGCTGATACCCATTCCTACTTCCCACGATGCACAATTACTTCTCACCTCTGTTGGTTTTGTGCGGAGGGTGGCTCAGTGACTCAAGGAGCTGGGGGCAATGACATTGCTTAATCTGACCACCTTACTATGAGAAATGTAGTGAGTTCTTTGTTTTAGTTTTTTTCACTTTGGCTGACAGTTTTGTTCATAGTACGTTGCTTCTAACAAGCCATATGGTGCTGTCTAGCTGCAATGGGGCTAGAAAGTACACTTTCCAATCTCTTGGAGGGAAAGGAGCAGGGTATTGGTCAGCACAAGTCAAGTCCACCCCAGGAACTGGCTTTCGTTGACTTTAAGCTTGTGTTAGGCTCAGGGGCAGGAGGCTTACGACGTTATTCCTTTTTGTTCTTAGAATAGCTGTGGAGCATAACTCTTCACAATTTCACTGAGGCTTATGTAGGTTTAGTGCTTACCTGTAGGCATAGCTACTTAGTACAACAGCCAGGGTTTGAATCCAGAGTCTGATGCCATCTAGATCTGTGTATTTTCTTCTTCTGCATAAAATTTTTGAATGAGTAAATGGCATGTGTTATGGTATCTGGTGCTGTCTTATTCAATTCTCTTTGGGGGAAATCTTTTTTTTTTTTTTTTGGAAACCTCTTTTTTCTGTGTGTAGATTGGAAAAGTAGGTACAGTTAAAGTTCTACTCACTCTGCTTGATAAAAAAGTAAGCATTACGTGGGCTTTGTTGGCAAACTTCTTATGGGACTTTTCATATCATTAGTCTGGACTGCAATAAACCATAATTGGCACAATACGTGGTTTTAATAAAATCACAAGGTTATTTTGCCTAAAAAAGAAGTTTTGGAAGAAGACACATTTAATCAGATTTAGTTCAATGTTCTGTGGGAGGCAAGAGTGTGGCTTAGAAGGACATCTTAAGAAGGGGCTTCTGGGTGGCGCAGTAGGTGAAGCATCTACCTTTGGCTCAGATCATGATCTCAAGGTCCTGGGACTGAGTTCCTAGTTGGGATCGCTGCTCAGTGGTGACTCTGCTTCTCCCTCTGACTCTGCCTGTGGCTCCCACTATTCTCTCTCTTTCTCTCATAAATATTTTTTAACAACAACAACAAAAAAGGATCTCAAGAAATCTCTCATTGTGATGGAATTTGACCATAGATCATGTTTGTGGGAGAAATGTGATCTGACACCTGAAAACAAGGGACACGAGGGCTGTGCCCCCTAAATGTTTTTTTTTTTTTTTAATGTTTGTAATTTATATCAAGACTGGCTGTGCTTTACATCAAAGCTTGCAACAGCACATTATGAGTTAAGACAGGATGCATTTTGTTTGCATATTGGGAAGAGCAGACGGCCTGTTTTGTGCCAGACAGCGTGCGTGGTGCTGCAGTGTGAATTTTCATAGACCATTTAAAGGAAATTGGTAAATTCATGTGACCTGAATTTTAAAAAAGGGTACCCTTGCTCCCAGTCTTTATGCCATTATGAGCAAACTCCACTTGTCGGCACCCCTGGAGCTTCTAAAATAACAGGAAAATGCTTCTAAAAGTTGGAGAAATAAAGTTGAAAGAAAAGTGAAGCAAAATTAACCGACTATCACAGTTAATCTTACATCAAAAGAGTCGTTGGGCAGAAATAGGGAAAAACTGCAGAGACCCTTCCAGGCCAGTAATTTCCAGAGAGGTTCATAACGTGTGAATCAACCTGATGTGAAGAGAGACTTGATTATCAGGTGTGTTAGTAACCCCCTTCCTTTTTTTAAGAGAAAAATATTAGTAACATCACAGATTTTCCTTCTGAGATGAGTGCGCTTCTCTGCTAATTTTGAAGCCCTGTGGTTTCCTTAAATCATTCAGACAGGTCACAGCCGAGAGTGGCTGTCAATAAAGGAGCAATTTGTTTTTCACCTGGACACACACGATGGTGCCTTTGCTGCCACTAGTTATTGATTGTGTGCTGGAGGTCGGCCCTTTCTCTTCACACATCTGAAAACCATTGTTTTGTGTTGTTGCAAAGGCTAACTTGCCCTCTGCTCCTCCCATGTAGCTCACCAACATTCACTACTGAAAGCTTGACGCTACATTTCGTGGTTGTTAAGGAATTCTATGCACAGAAAAACTTGAGTTTTCTTAGTAGATTGTTATTGCAATAGGTGCAATTTCTTTTTCTGTAATTAGGCTTAAATTATTGTTGGATGTGAAGAGAGCCATTTTGGTCATGGTATACATGTTAAGGAAAGGCACGAGACCTTTGACGTGCAAATGAGCCAGGCAAGATAAATTAGGTGATATTGTGACAATGAGCAACCCCCACATCCTTTTTGTTTTGGTATCTATCTATCTATCTATCTATCTATCTATCTATCTATCTAATTTAATTTACTTTTTATTTTATTTTATTTTATTTTTTTTGCAACCCTCTATCCTAGGGGCTTAGGGTGATGAAGGATTTATTTCTCGTCCACATAGCATGTCCATCATGGGCTGGCTGGGAGCTTTGCCCCATGTCCTCTTCATGTCAGCACCCAGGATGTAAAAACCATCTCCTGAAACATTCCAGGTGGTGTCAGGGCAAAAGAAAATAGAGTTGCATGTATAATCTGTATTTCCATAGTCGAGATGCAACGGTTCTTAAAGCTTCCCTTTGGTAGTGACACAAGACTCTCCTGCTCACATTTTCGTTGGCCAGAGAGTTGCATGAAGAGCAGTTCAATTGTGCCGTGTGACCAGAAGGAGAAGAACCAGAATATTTGTGAATAATCCTACCTACCACCACAGAAATCATGTACATGTGTTGGTATATATATATATATATATATATATATATATATATATATATATACACATACATATATATTAAGAAAATGTCTTTTGGGGGCACCTTGGGGGCTCAGCTGGTGAAGTGTCTGCCTTTGGCTCAAGTCATGACCTCAGGGTCCTGGGGTCAAGATGTGCATTCGGCTCCCTGCTCAGAGGGGAGTCTGTTCCTTACCTCTGTCCCTTCCCTCCCTGCTTGTACTCTCTCTTCCTTTCTGTCAGATAAATAAATAAAATCTTTAAAAAAGAGAGAGAAAACATCTTTCTGAGAAATTTGTGTTTTGGGGAATTCTTTTCTGACTTATTCACATCCTCTAATTTTTTTGGAAGAATTATTTAGAATTTATCTAAAAGGGACTATGATACACAGACTATAATAACCTTTTTGTTTTGTTTTGTTTTGTTTTTGTTTTTGACAAAGAAGCATCTGTTAAATGTCTTGACAACCAGATCTGTCCAGTCTAGACGCCATTACCTTATTGCAGTAACCCATCTGGTTAATCTGATTTGACAACTATACTAGTTTTTCAACTTGGAACGTTAATAACCACAGAGGATTATTTGAGAATCACTGAATGCAGGGTCTGTAATAAGAACCATACATGGCTTACTGAGCCAACTTGATATAGGACTCAAGCCCTAGCAAATGTACACACTAGCACTATTTAAAGCTTCAGATCTTATAAATTCCAAGGTTGAAAATTCATAAATCTCTCCTTTTTAAAAAGATTTTATTAAATTTGCTTTTAATTTTAAGTAGGTTTCATGCCTAGCAGGGAGCCCAATGTGGGGCTTGAACTCACTACCCTGAGATCAAGAGTTGGATACTTAACTGACAGAGCCACCCAGGCATTCTTTAAGGTTTTATTTTTAAGTAACCTCTACACCCAATGTGGGGCTTGAACTTATACCCCCAAGATCAAGAGTCTCGTTACTGAGCTAACCAGGCATCCCCCAATCAATCTCTCCTAATTGCAGACATTTCAGTACTTTGTTGTGTAGCTCTGCTCTGGGTATTATGGTATTATCCATTCTCTCTGAAATTGTTGCTGGTTATTGAAAAGAAGCTTTCAATCTAGTTCAGTGGTTCTCAAATTTGGTTGAACATTAGAATATCTCCGGGGGTTTACTAAATGGGAGCTTACATGCTGGGGAAATTCCAAAGGAGTAGGTTTTAGGTGGAGCCTGGAATGTGTGTTATCTAGGAGATGCTGATGCAGAGATCTCTTCTACTAAGTATGCCCAACAGTCTTAGAGAGTCACACTAACTAAAATGTCTAACACGATGCCTGGCACTTAAGTACTTAATAAGTGACGGCTGTTGTTAATTTCTTGCATTGCTTATCAATGTCAGTATTGCTACTCGATTTCTTACCATAGCAGCACAAAGAACAGAAGCCTGCATCCCTTTTGGATTCGCAGTTTGCCCTTTGGACAGAAGGTAGACAGATGACTTTCAGGTGTTCCCCATGGCAGACGACCCCACCGTGAACTCCCCATTCCTGGCTGTAGTCCAGTCACTTAGAGTCTGGCTCCCAGAGATATTTTATAAGATAAATGCAACAAAACATCAAGAAGAGTTTCTCTCACAGGTGAATTTAGCACTGACGTTGGATAACAGTTGCAGCTCTAAAGCTAACTAATTTAAGACATTAAGGAGAAAATGATTAAACTATAGAAATATTCAGTGGATATTTCTAGAACTACCTCTGTGTTGTAGACCAGTGGTTGACACATGCTTTTTGTTACAGAGATGGAATAAAAGATGACAGTGAGGGGCAGAAACGTCCAGCTGCCTCCATTAATTCCCCTCATTTCTTCATCCCTTAATAGATGTAGAGGAGATTGGCTGACCCCACTCTACCCAGTAGAAGACTATCTGAGAAAGCCTTTACAGAATGCTTTTTGAAGGAGGACACTTTTCTGATATAGATCCCTCCTCTATACCACTGCCTCACTTTCTTCTGTCTTGGGACACATTTATAATGGCCAGGACTCTAGCAGCCACCTCAAACCACAAGTTATGTTGAAGGAGAGAATCTGTGTGGCTCAGGGTGCTTTCTCCACTAGCAGAAAGAGGGATTGAGGCTTGGCCTCCGGGGTTTTAGAGTTGTCAAATCTGCATTGCACTACCTATATCCCCAAAGCGTTAAATTTTGATCTTTAAGTTTGTGTTACTTTTCCTTTTTTGTTACTCTGTCCTATGTAACTCTTGGGGGACAGGGGGCAAAAAAATATATTGGAATAAGAGAAAAATAGTTTGAGAAAGATACGGAAGACAGAGGTAGAAGACAGAGGATGAGCGAGGTAGTTGGAGAAAGATACAGAAGATACCGAAGACAGAGGTAGAAGACAGAGGGTGAGAGGGGTAGTTGGAGAAAGATACAGAAAATACAGAAGACAGAGGTAGAAGACAGGATGAGAGGGATAGTTGGAGAAAGATGTGGGCATCTGGATACATCACAAGGGAACTAGAGAAAGAAGAAAGCTGGGCAAAGGGAGGACAGAGGGCCCGGAGAAAGCCAAGACGTGGCTGTGACGTGAGAAAGGAAACATGGACTCATCTCGTGCTCATAGACGTGGCAATTACAGGAGTTGGTGTAACTGTCTGCTTAGGGCTGGTTTGCTTGAGGTGTCTCACTCACAAACCAAAATATATTTTCTGCATGGCTGTTTGCTGTGGTTCTCCAGCTTTTTCATGGAGTAGCGTGGTGCAGACCTGTAAGGACTGTTACCACATGTTACCTTCTTCTAACGCTTGTTTCCTCCGGAGGACAGAGCCCTGTGCAGTGACGAGTGCGTAACTGAAATCCAGCCAGTTTTTTACAGAACTAGGTTTCAGTCATTTTACTTTACATGTCATGCATTATGTAATATTAGGTATTTTATTTTAGTCAAAGTATTGCATATACAAAATAGAGGTGGTGAATAAATAGTTTCAAAGGAGCCTAAAGCAGTCTTCTGGTAGTTTTTTTTTTTCTTCTGGTAGTTTAAATACATTTTGATCCCTCTCTAGGAAATCATGCTTATAAGCTATAATAACTCACTTTTCGGTCAAGAAGCAATTTTGGACTAATTCCTTAAACATAATATATTTCTAATATGTTTTGAAGCAGAGATGTGTCCAACAGCTTAAATATCTGTGATTATTAGCAAGAATATAACCGCAATGATTTTATTCATATTCAGATAGATACTGTATTTCTTTCTGTATGAGTTAAGGTACAAAAAGCAATGTACCCCTGAAGAAAATTGAGATTTCTACTAATTTTTTTAAACCTTGAACTTTAAAAGATGTTGCAGAAGAGAATAAAGTAGATTTGTGTGAACAGCTGCTATATTCAAAACAGTGCTGCAACGGGGGGGAGGGGGCACCCGTTATTTGCCACCTGCTTACAGTGGTACAATGTGGGTTCTCAGGAACAGAGTCCTAAACTTTGAGTCTGTCATGGTTTTTGTCACCATCTGGAGCTGGGCAGAGCTGCCTCCCTTTCCCGGGCCAACTTTGCCTCAACAAAGAAGTAGAGGGAGGAAGAGAGAGGGGTCGTTGCAAGGTAGGCCAGCTGCCAGGCACAATTAGTGCAACTGTCCTTTATCTCTGCACATTTTTAATTAAGAAACATAAAAGAGCTCACCGAACACAAAGAGGCTGGCTTCTCAGAAACAACAAGGAGGAATGTTCGTTAGAGTCACAAGCAGTCATCACAGGCAGAAGAAAAGATATTCCGAAAACAACACATATCTAAACAAACATTTTAATGAAAACCTTAGAATTTTATAGAATGTGTTGCTGAGAGTCCTTTTAAGGCAGTCAGGAGAAGGTAGGATATTAATGTTTGATGAGGAAACAGTAGCTATTAGTTCAAGTATTTGCTTCTCTAGCCAGACTTTTTTTTTTCTTCTCTTCTTTTTTTCTTTTCTCCCCTTTTGAGGGGAAAGCTCTGAGTTTGGAATTGAAACTTGAGAATTTCAGACTTGTCACTTATTAGATGCTTCTGTTGGGAGAAAGTGAATATGTGATTAAGAGAATAAACGCTTGAAATTTGTGTATATGTCGTATGCTCCCACACCCACCTGTTTTTAGGGTATTCCATCTCAGAGGGCAATGAAAAGACCACTAAGATTTCAGGTCTAATATTGATATTCTAGTCAAATATTTAATAATTAAATGATTATTAATAATTATTAGAATTATAATTATAGAATTAAACAATACTTTTTATAGAATTTTTTATAGAATTTACTTAATTTTAGAGGATCCCTGGGTGGCTCAATGGTTTGGCGCCTGCCTTTGGCCCAGGGCGCGATCCTGGAGTCCTGGAATCGAGTTCCGCATAGGGCTCCCAGCGTGGAGCCTGCTTCTCTCTCCTCCTCTGCCTCTCTCTCTCTCTCTAGGTCTATCATAAATAAATAAATAAATAAATATAAAAAAAGAATTTATTGAATTTTATAGAATTTTTAATTATAGAATTAAACAATCATAATAATTAAACAATATAATAATATTAATAATCTCAAATATTCGCGTCTTGGGTTTGAGTGGGCATATGTGAGTCCATGTAGCTCCTATTATGAAATATTTCTGTTTCATAATAATGTATTTTGGAAACTACCAGAACATCAAGGAATTACTACAAAATGTTTCTTTGTGATGGAAATATCTGGATATAAAAAGCCAACCATAAATCCCATATCTACATATCTGGATATATAACATATGTGACTCACAGATGACACAGAAATTAAATATCTAAGTAAGAGACTGCTTTTTGTTTTGCTCTTCTATCAGTAATGTGTAGATACACTCTTATAAACTCTTTAAGCATGTGAGTTATGGGGAATGCACTGTTTCATTTGGTAAAGGGTAATCTACATGCAAATGAGGCATCTTACTATTTAGAATTCAGGTTTTTACTCAATCCCCCCACTTTTGGTTACTCTCAACTATGTCTGGTTTCCCTGATCCTGAAGTTTGTTGGTTTCTTTTCAGAAAACAGAACTTCCTTCTTCTGCTCAGGTGTATGCAGGAGACAAGGTCCCTGGTGCCCAGGACAGTGAAAATGTCGGCAGTTCTCTTCTCTTTTAATTTTTTTAATGTGGAATTTAAGTGAAACCTTCAGCTTCTGGGTGAATTTGGCACACATTAGCGATTCCTTTCATTGGCTGGATATGAGAAGTACCTTGAAAGTTTAAGGGAAACAAAATCAAGAAGATGAGAGAGAGAGAAAAAGGAGGCAGGAAAGAAGGAAGGAAGGAAGGAAGGAAGGAAGGAAGGAAGGAAGGAAGGAAGGAAGTCAGCCAAGGAGAGAGGGAGAGAAGGAGAAGGAAAGAAGAAGGAAAGGAAAATGAAGGTGTGTATTATTAACTCAGAGAGTCTTTTAATTGGGTGCTGGAGGTGGTTACTAGGGGCTCGGCTGTTGTTTTCCTGTTTCTTGCAATTTCATCACCACAATAGTTGCCTTCTGCTTTCTCACTTTTCATTAAAAAAGAATCTACTAAATATCCAGGTTTGTGCCACTGTTTTCTTCAGCACCTGATTTAGGATAGCAACACTCTCTTCTTTATCCCCCCCACTTCCCTCTCTGTTTTATTTTTTCCTAATGCATGTCTCCTTACTTTTAAAGAATTTGCATTTTATGTAGTCATTTTCCCTTGCTTTTCCTAATAGAACAGATATGCTATAAGCAGGAACTTTATATTGATCTATTGCCAGTTTTTTTCCTTTCCTCAAAGAGAGCTAGATGTAATTTCATGTTAAATAAAGAGTTCTTGACTACAGCAGTAAATGAGTGACCTCATCCAAATGTATAAAAAAAAAAACCAGAGAAAACATAATAACATAAAACTTTAAATTTGTTTTGTCTGCTTTTACTAGATCAAGAGGACTTAAAAATTAGGGATAGAGCAATTCTGAATTATATTACTACTAAATTATTCATGTTTTCTAACAGTAGAGTTGATACTAAACACCCAATGTAAAAAAAAAAATCTAGAAAATAAGCTTAGAATTAAAAAAACCAACAAATGCTTGGAAATTAAAAGTAAAAACAAAGACAAAACTCCATTCCTAAACAATTTTGAGCTACTGTGATATAAATAATAATAAAATACCTCATTATTATTTTTTTAAATACCTCATTTTAGACTAAGTAAATGATGAACAAACAGAAACTCAACATTATGTCAACAGTAACAGATAAGATCAGTTTCCGGATCTGACCCAGAAGAGTTAACCCCAAAAGTTAACAGCCTGATAAAAAATTTACTCGAATATGTATTGAAATCAGTTGATTACACAGAGATACATGAGCTTCCACACAACCAAAAAGTCTTGAAATAAAATAGGGTATATTTAAGTAGGCGCGTTTGGAAAAGTTTTAAACTGTATTTTTTCCTTTGTGTTTCTATATGATATTTATAAATCTTCACTCATGTATCCAAATGTGTTTTCTTATTACATGTCATATTTACTATTTGAATAAAAACATTTTCTCTGGGGCTAGTAATGAAGCCAAGTTAATGTCTTGGCATCAAGCTTTCTTTTTGTGTCATGAATCCCCTCTTGTTGTTGTGAAACGATCCCCCGTGTGGTCAGGACGAGCCACCATCCTCATTTCAAACTGGCCAGTGCCATACAGAACCACCCCATGACAGTATGGTGGGTAAAACAATAAACACCCCCTGTCTCATGAGCAGGGGACCTGGAATCCCAGGCGCTATGACGGTGGGGGCATCTATCACCAAATGACATTGACGTCACTCTGGGAATATTGGGGAGCAGACAGAGTGGGGTCATCATGCCAAACACATGAAGGTCTTAAAAATTTGTATTATTTTTATTTTGTTTGCAGAATTTGAAACAGGTTTAAAAAAAATAGAGTTGGTAAGCATGGAAGTCTGTTACTACCTTCAGGGACTGTGGGACTGTCCACTTACCCATCAAAGGTAGGACTTTGGGTCTGCTGTGGCCAGAGCCACAAGATGAGCAGATAACCGGATGGCAGTGCTGTTGGTTTAGAAGCGTTCTTTATGGTCTAGAAATTATCACAGCTGGGGGAAGAAATAGATAAATAAGATGTAGACGAAGGGTGATTCACACTTCAGCTCATGAAGTGTGTTTCGGTGTAATGCTATGTATCAAATATGTCTCAATAAAAGGAAAAATGTGCAAAAAAATTTTCACCTGGGTTGCAAAAGTAAGTAAGTGGAAAAATACCTATTCGTTGTTCTTTGTGTAATTTTGTGACTGTTCTAAGCAAGAGGCAGGATGAAGTGACTGACAGATACACAAAAAGTAATCAGTTTCAATTCTTATATAAAACTATCTGATTTTTACCACGAATCCTTAATTCTGCCCAAATGTCTTCCTAAAATCCTCTACTAATGTTAAAATTTCAGTGGATCGACAAGTCTCTTCCTTCTTTTTTGCTCTTTTAAATATTAGCTGGCTCGCAAGTGTCACTTCAGCAAATGAAAATTTTTGCAAGGATTGTGCTTAGAATTTATCATCCCATTAAATAAATTAAAGGATTTCTTGAAACGACATGACCGGCAACTGCTAACTATTGAGGTAAAAACACTACTCATGATAATTGTAAGAATTATTAGATGAAGGGAGGAGTTGGAATCCTGTGAATTTGCCATGTGGAAGAGCATAAGCATCTGCAGGTGGGTGCAGTCCAGATGGCATTTCCCTGAGCGGCGCCCTAGCTGGGGGGCAGGGGCAGGGGCAGTTACAGATGACCCCAATGATTTCCTCCTCACAGGCCTCCTCTGCTTGGACAAGTCGGGGTCTGACCAAGTTTTCATACTCAGAAAACCCCCTAAAGCTTCTAAAAATGAGATCTGAAATATGTACAAACACTAGCTGACACACCCTAGGTCTCTGACCTCAAATACCTTTCCTCTTTCTCTTCATTTTTATTTAGTTTAACCCCACTCAGAAAAGAAAGGATATTGTCATAAATGGTAATCCAAAAACTAAGCCTTGATTCATTTTCCCACATAATTGTGGAGTCACGTTTAATATTTTATGCAGCAAATAAAACTTGACCCCAACAAAGCAAATCACTGAACATATAGAGAAACACAAACTATACATTTCCTTTTAACAGTTTCACAATTTTTAGTAAAGAAAAAAAAAGTTGATATATTTTTGCTTTTAAATGTAATGCTTATTAGAGGTAAATACAAAATGGAGAAGAAAAAAAAATTAGTTCTCTATTATACCAGCACATACTTTTCTCATTTTGAAGTTTTCCTTTTTTAATTGAATTTCATTTTTTTTCCATCATGACAAATGCTCTCCTTCATCCCCATCACCTACTTCATCTATCCCCCTTCCCCCCAGCAACCATTAGTGTGTTCTCCGTAGTTAAGAGTCTGTTTCTTGGTTTGTCTCACTCCTTTTTGTTTTTTCCTTTACTCGTTTGTTTTGTTTCTTAAATTCTACATATGAGTGAGACTCTATGGTATTTGTCTTTCTCTCACTGATTTATTTCGCTTAGTATTATACTCTCTAGCTCCATCCATGTTGTTGCAAATGGTAAGATTTCAATCTTTTTTTGGCAGAATATTCCATTGTTTTTGTGCAGGTGCACACATATATACATATCACTTTTTTTTTTTTTTTTTTTACGTATCACGTTTATCCATTCATCTATCGATGGACACTTGGACTGCTTCCATATCTTGGCTGATTTTTGAGGACCCTCCACACTGTTTTCCACAGTGGCGACACCAGTTTGCATTCCCACCAGCAGCATTCAAGGATCCTTTTTCTCCACATCCTTGCCAACCCTTATTTTTTGTACTGTTGATTTTAGCCACTCTGACAGGTGTGAGGTGATATCTCATTGTGGTTTTGATTTGCATTTCCCTGATGACGAGTGATGTTGAGTATCTTTTCATGTCTCTTGGCCATCTGGGTGTCTTCATTGGAAAAGTGTCTGTTCATGTCTTCTGACCATTTTTAAATTAGATTATTTGGGGATTTCTTTGTGTTCAGTTGTCTAAGTTCTTTATATATTTTGGACACTAATCCTTTATTGAATATGTCATGTGCAAATATTTTCTCATGTTTAGTAGTTTGTATTTTAGTTGCTGATTGTTTCCTTCACTCTGCAGATGATTTTTATTTTGATATAGCCCCAATAGTTCATTTGTGCTTTTGTTTCCCTTGCCTCTAAGGGAAATATCTAGAAAGATGTTGCTATGGCTGATGTCAGAGAAATTATTGCCTGTGCTCTCTTCTAGGATTTTTATGGTTTCAAGTTTCCCACATTTAGGTCTTTAATCCATTTTGAGTTTATTTTTGTGTGTGGTGTGAGAAAGTGGTCCAGTTTCATTCTTTTGCGTGTTACTGTTTAGTTTTTCCAATACCATTTGTTGAAGAGATTGACTTGTTCCTATTGGGTATTCTTGCCTCCTTTTATTTTTTTTTTTCTTGCCTCCTTTGTTAAAGGTTAATTGACCAGATATCGTGGGTTTATTTCTGGGCTCTCTGTTCTGTTCCATTGATCTATGTCACTATTTTTGTGCCAGTGCCACATTGCTTTGATTACGATAGCTCTGTGGTATATTCTGAAATTTGGGATTAGGCTACCTCTAATTTTGTTCTTTTTCAAAATTGCTTTGGCTATTTGGTTACTACAGACTTTTAAACAATATTAATTCTTCAAAACCATGATTATGGAATTATTTTCCATTTATTTATGCCGTCCTCCATTTCTTTCATCAGTGTTGTATAGTTTCCAGAGAACAGGCCTTTCACCTCCTTGGTTAAGTTTATTCCTAGGCATTTTATTCTTTTTGATGCGATTATAAATTGGATTGTTAAATAGATTAAATTTATTGTTAGATTTGGTTTACTAATAGTTTCTTAAGGATTTTTACATATGTGTTCATCAGAGGGATTGGTCTATAGGTTTTTTTTTTTTTTTTTTTTTGTAGTATTTTTATCTAATTTAGGAATTAGGCCAATGCTGGCCTCATAGAATGAATGTGGTAGCTCCTCTTTCTTTTCTTTCTATTTTTAGAATAATTTGAGAAGAATAGGTATTAACTCTCTTCACCCCCACCCCCGTTGTAAGTGTTTGGTAGAATTTACATGTGAAGCTATCGGGTCCTGGACTTTGTTGTTGGGAGTTTTTTGATTACTGATTCAATTTTATGCTAGTAATGGATCTGTTCAACTTTTCTGTTTCTTCCTGATTTGGTCTTGGTATGTGTATGTTTCTAGGAATTTATCCATTTCTTCTAGCTTGTTCAATTGTTGGCATATACATTTTTCATAATATTCTTTTTACGATCCTTTGTATTTCTGTGGTGTCAGTTGTTATTTCTACTCTTTCATTTCTGATTTTATTGATATCTTTTTTTAAAAAATCTTTTTTTTTAGTGAATCTGGCTAAAGTTTTATTAATTTTGTTTATATTTTCAAAGAACACACTCTGGTTTCATTGATTTTCTTTTTTTTTTTTTTTTTTTAGTTTCTGTATCATTTATTTCTGCTCTAATCTTTATTACTTCCTTCCTTCTGCTGGTTTGGGGTTTTGTTTGTTTTTCTTTTTCAACTCTTTTAGGTATAAAGTTAGGTTGTTTGAGACTTTTCTTGCTCCTTGAGGTAGGCCTGTATTGCCATATACTTCCTTCTCTGAGACACTTTTGTCGCATCCCAAAGGTTTTGGATCATTGTGTTTCATTTTTGTTTGTCTCTGTGGACTTTTTCATTTCTTCTTTGATTTTATGGTTGACTCATTCAATGTTTAGTAGCATGTCATTTAACTTTCATGTATGTGTGTTCTCTGCAGATTTTTTTTCTTGTAGTTCTACTCTTAAAGTGTTGTGATTGGAAAGATATGACCTCAGTCTTTTTGAAGTCGTTGAGACATGTTTTGTGGCCTAATATGATGTATTTTCTAGAAGTTCCATGTACATTTGAAAAGAATGTGTATTCCAGTTTTAGGATGGAATGTTCTGAATATATGTATTAAATCCATCTGATCCAATGTGTCATTCAAAGCTGCTGTTGCCTAGTTGATTTTTTGTTTAAATTATCTATCTGTTGATATAAGTGGGTGTTAAAGTCCCCTATTATTGTACACTATAGATTACTTCCTTTTAGTTTGTTATTAATTGTTTTATGTATTTGGCTGCTCCCATGTTGGTCACATACATACTTATAATCATTATATCTTTTTGTTGGATTGTCCCCTTTAAGATTATATAGTGTTTTTCTTTGTCTCACTACAATCTTTGTTTTAAAGTCTATTTTGTTTGATATGTATATTGTTACCCTTGCTCTTTTTTCACTTCCATTTGCGTGATAAATATTTTCTCAAGCCTTCATTTTCAATCTGCATGTGTCTTTAAGCCCAAAAATAGTCTTCTGAAAAAAAAAAGTCTTTTGTAGGCAGCATATGGATGGGTCTTTATTTTTTATTCATTCTGTCACCCTATATGTTTTGGTTGGAGTGTTTAGTCCATTTAAATTCAATATAATTATTGATAGGTATGTACATATTGCCATATTGTTTCTTGTTTTATGTTTGTTTTTGTCATTCTCCTCTGTTCTTTTCTCCCTTGCTTTCTTTTCTTGGGGTTCCCTGGCTTTACTTAGTGATATACTGGATTTCTTTACTTTTTGCATATCTACTACTGGTTTTTGATTTATGTATAACATCTTGTGCAGATAACAGTCTGTATTAAGTTGATGGTCACTTAAGTTTGAATCCATTGTGAAAGCACTAAATTTTTACTCCTCTCCCTGCCACATTTTAGGTATATGGTGTCACGCTTTACGTCCTTTAATTTTGTGAGTCCCTTGATTTATTTTTATAGATATACTTAATTTTACTGCTTTTCTGCTTCATACTTTTCTTATTCATGCTTCTAGTCTTTCCTTTCCACTCAGAGTCCCCTTTAACCTTTTTGGTATAGCTGTGTGGTGGTCATGATTTCCTTTATCTTTTTGTTTGTCTGGGAATCTCTTTTCTCTTTCCTTCTATTCTGAATGATAGCCTTGCTGGATAGATTCTTTCTGGCTGTAGATTTTTTTTTTCTTTCAGTACCTTGAATATATCATGCCACTCTCTTTGGGCCTGCAGTGTTTCCACTGGAAAAAAAAAAAAAACTGATAGCCTTATGGTTTTTTCCCCCTCCTATATACAACTGTTTTCTTTTCTCTTGCTGTCTTTAAAATTCTCTCTTTGTTACTATTTTTTTTTTTTTTTTTGCCATTTTATTTACTACATGTCTCGGTGTGGACCCCTTTGGTCAATTTTGTTGGGAGCACTGCCTCCTGAATTTGGATTTCTGTTTATTTCCCTAGATTCCAGAAGTTTTCAGCTATTATTTTTCAAATAAATTTCCTGTCCCCCCTTTTTTCCATTCTCCTTCTGGGATCCCTATAATGTGAATATTTTTATGCCTCATGGTGTTGCTGTGTTCCCTTAATCTATTTTTATTTATTGTTATTATTTTTTCTCTCTCCTATTCCTCTTGGTTTCTTTCCATTACTCTGTCCTCCAGGTCACTAATCTGTTCTGCTTCCTTTAGGCTACTATGTATCCCATCTACTGTATTTCAAATTTCAGTTATTGAGTTCTTCCTCCCTGGCTCATTCGTCTTTATGTATTCCAGTCTTTTAAAAAAAATATTATGAGTTTTTGAAGTTTCTATTTAAATTCCAGTTAGTTAACATACAGTGTAATATAAAATTCAGGTGTACAATATAGTGATTCAAGCACTTACATGAAATACCTGGTGCTCATCACAGCAAATGTACTTCTTAATTCCCATCACTGATTTAACCCATTTCCTTATCCACTTCCTTTTTGGTTACCATCAGTTCATTCTACATAGTTAAAAATCTGTTGTTGTTGTTGTTTAATTTTTATTTGAATTCTAGTTAGGTAGTACACTCTTTTTCAAGTCCAGTGAGTTATCTTTATGATCATTATTTAGAATTCCCTATTAGGCATATTATCTTTGTTTTGTTTAGATCTCTTGCAGTGATTTTGTTCTGTTCTTTCATTTGGGACATGACTCTTTTGTCTAAGTTTCTGTGTCTAACTTTTTTTCCCCCTCTTTTTTCTTCTTTAGTCTAACTTTCTGTCTGTTTCTGTGTTTTAGGAAAGTGAGTTGTGTCCTGCTCTTGAAAATAGTGGCCTTATGAAGAGGACATTGTATAGTGCCCTTCAGAGCAGTGTCTTCTGTTCATCAGAACCTAGTGGTGTAGGGCTGTCTCCTGTGTGTATTGCATGCACCCTGCTGTTGTGGATGAGCCACTTTTGCCTTTAGTCCAGTCATCTCTTTAGTCCACTTTAGCCCAGTGGATCTCTTTGCCTATTGTGAGCAGTGTTTAGTCCCTGTGTTGTTAGTGGGCTAGTCTGGAGCCACCTTGGGTTTGAGTTGAGTCAGACCAGGTATTTGCCAGAGATGTAGTAGCACCAAACTACAGGGGTTTCTCCCTGTGTTGACCTCTGGGAGGATTTCATTGGTGAGCAGGGCCTGCAGTCAGACCAGATGTCTACCCCAGCCCATTGTTCTGGCTCCAGTCAGACTAGTGTATTTGATTATCTTCTCTTCTCCTTGGGGCAGGAACCACTTTGGAGTGGTGCTGGTTCCTGTCATTGCTGCTTGCATACTGGCACCACTTGGAAGACTTGTGAAAGAGGATGGGGGTGTGGATGGGTCTGCAGAAAGTGTGGGAGCAAAATGCACAGTGTTAGTAAGGTTTGTGGAAGAGGACCTGGTGCTGATTTGGGGAATGCCTGCTGAGTACAGTTGGAGGGGGTGGGTCAGCAGAAGTGAGAAGGGGCAGGGAGAGCTGTTAGCAAGCTAGGTGGAATGTTTGTGCTGTGCTAATTTTTCTAGTGTCCATGTCTCTAGACTCGGGGACGGGGGAGAGAAATGGTACCTGCCAGGGCTTTATTATTCGAGAAGTCTCCCAAAGATCTCTGTCCACCTCAGCACATGCTCTGAGATGAATAAACAGATTCCCTTCCAGTGTATCCAATGTGTTTTTCATACTGCTGCTTCTTTGTTATTTCTCAGTGGGGCTGTTTGTTGTGCTGTTTCTTTAAGGGTGGGGACTCCATTTCCTCTCACTCTCTGGGCTCTTGCAGAGCTGGGCATCTGATTTTTAAAGTTCCAGTTGTTAAGCCTTGCTGATTATAAGAATTGGAAAAATTGAGTGCCTCTGCTTTCCAGAGCCAACTGTGATGGGGATTTGTCTTCCCAGTGCAGATCCCTTGTGCCTGGAGTGCCCAATGTAGAGTCAATCCTTCTCCCTTATTCGTGTCCACAATGTCCCTCCTCCTTGGACAGCCTCGCATGTCAGCTTGGCTCCTGACTCTGTCTCTACCTTTCCTACTGTTTTCAGTGTGTCCTCTTCTCTACATTTAGTGGTGGGAGTCTTCTGACAGTCTTTGGTCCATTTCCTGGATTATTTACACTGATGTGGGTGTGATGTATTTGTTTCCAGGGGACAAGATAAGCCTACAATCCTCCTCCTCTGCCATCTTTCTTGGGAGTTCTAGATCTTTAGTTTTTAAATTATTACTAAAATATATACTCATTATAATAATCCAGACAAGCCTTAACTGCATAAGACAAAGGTTGAAAATTTTCTCATTTCAGAAGAAAGTTAAAAGTGTTAGTTGTATTATTTCCCACATTTTCTGTGTACATACATAACCTTAGTATACATATATGTTATATTACATGTAAATCTATAAGTTAAATTATATATGAATAAATGAATATGAATTATGCATATGTAAAATTTCAGATATGTATTGAAATTGTTTATGAAACTTTAAATTCTGTTTTACCTTGTGCTGATATGAGCACTGGTACATTAGCATATAACATTGACAGTTATCACTTCTAATGTTTGTACTATCACTGCGTTGAGACAAAATGCCAGAATTTAAATAGTGTTTACTTATTGTTATATGTTTAGATTATTAGAATTTTTACTCCTGTGAGTTATAATGAACAACTGTTGGATATAACTTTCCCCTTCTATATTTGGATTATATCCCTACATAAATAGATTTCCAAGAGTGGAATTAATGAAGAAAAGCTATCACTATTTGGTGTAAAATTGCCTTCCCAGTGTTTTTTATTATTTTTATGTCATCACAGCAATGTGTCAGTGTTATTAAAGCTCAATCATTGGAAGATTATAAAAACTTTTTATATCATAAAAAATGTTATAATCTCACAGTTTAGAGGAGAGAAATAGAATAGTAGGCAGGGGAACTAGTTAGGAATTGATTGCAATGAACAAGGAAAGAAAAAAATGTGAAAACCTGAAAACATTTTGCAATATAAGCATTTATTTGTTTGTTTTTTATTGATTTTAAATTAAATATCGAGGCACCTACTCTGTTATAAGAATTGTTCTGAGTGCTGTGCTGGGTGTTTAGTAAACCTAGAGACCACAGCTCACATACTTTTCTGGGCATGTAAATAAAAAGCAGAGTGAAGCTGAGTACTGAGGACATAATGGGGACAACTTGGTGGTAAAGGCGACTCTCCATTTTCAGGTGTGGTGACACAGTGGATGACGTTATCACCTACCTGCACCCTTTTTTGCTGTGTTTCTGCAGTGCTTCCCTCTTTCTTCCACCATCCCTAGGGCCTTCTTTCCCGGATAACCTCTATTTATCTTTCAGTACTAGAGTACATGTGTTTTCTTCCAGGGAAAACCTCCATGTTGCTGCTTTTTTGGCATTTTTTTTTTTTAATTTCATAGAAACAGAGGGGTAATATCCTTTATCTACATATTTAATTTTCAGCACTGAATTCTTGTTTTCATAACTATAGCTCCTATTGTTCATAGATTTCTTAAGAAAAGACTTATAAATCAGTAAAGAAGACTTGCAAACATAAGGATACCTGAGAGTCTTTGCATTCATAGATGTCAGTCATTTCTAGAGAAATATTTTTCTTTCAACCATGTCTTCCATGTGAAGGCCCAGTGTGGGACGAGCATCTCACCCACCCTGACATGTCCTTATTCTTTGTCTCACACCAGGTCTACTTATTCCATCTCCTCAACAGTTCAGAGATCATGTGATTATGTGATTGATTTTCTTTCATATCACATGAGAAGATAAATGTGTATAGATAATATGTTGTATTGATTCGTTCATCATAGAGTTGACTCAAACACAATTACTACTGTTTTACTTCACTTAAAAAAGTTATAAGTCTTTAGCATCTTGTAGAATTGATGACTTTTTAAGGAACAGACTCTGTTTATTTTTGAAAGACTGTAAAATTAATAAGCCGAATCATAATTAACCATTTCCTCTCAAAAAACCATTTTTCTTGAAAAAAAAAAGTCTTCCTTCTGTTTATCATAGTTAGAAAATGAAGAATCAGTTTTTACCCTACTTTGTTGACTCCACATAAAGTCAGAGAGATGTAGTCATATATTGACATATTATGTATGGGAAATGTTCATACTGCTTTTCCCACAATCATAATTTCCCCTTGGTAAAACTGTCTTACTTAGTCATGGCTATACTTTGAAATTATTAGAGAAAGCAAAGAATCGTATTAAATATGTCATAAAATGATTTAATTTGACAATGACACATGCATAGAGGATGTATTCACATCTTTGCCAATGTCTTATTTTGATGCTGAGACAGTATCTTATTTTCAATAATCAAATTTTAAAAGTTAAAATATATTAATTCACATTACATTGGGAAACAAAAATGAAAACATACAAATTCTGTTAAAGAAAAGCATCCTTTCCCCAGCTTCTATGTCTTTCATTTTACGAGTGTCATCTTTCTCCATATATGTTCCATTGAAATACATTTAACTGTTGTTTTCTTCTTTGTTCCTAAGCAAGAGCTTTATACAGGAGCTTTCTGACTGAGGCAAATTGGAGATATTTACATTTGTTTTGTAACATATTCTTGAAATACTTCAGGAACCATTCTCACCAATGTGTCTTGGAATTCTTTACCAAACTGTTCATCTCCGTCTCTCACTTTTCTTAAGTTTTACTGTGCATTATAAATGTTTCTCAAGAAATTTGGTGCTTCAAGGGAACCCAGGAGGCTAGGGGTATTGCTGACCTGATGCTTGGGGTGACGTCTCCCAACTCAGGGGTGGCACCGAGATGGCGGTGGATGGGCCTTCCAGTGAGTGTTCCTGCGGGCTTGGGGCAGACTGAAGATTTCTGTTAGATTCGACAAGCACAACGACCAAAGGGAAAAAGCAATGAACTAGACTTAATCAAAATTAACAACTTATGCCAGCAAAAGTGTGAACAAACTACACACCCTGTATACAGTGTTTTGTGAATAGCCTGAGGGAGGATCGGGGGGGCGGGGGACATGAGGGCCTCCATGTTCTAGTTTGTGAAGAGCAAGCCTGCTCATGGACCAGAAGGACCCAGAGAGCCCTGATCGTCCACCCCGGACCACAGGGTGGGGGGATTGGTCATCACATGTCGGGGTCCATGTACCTAGGACTGACTGGAAAGGTCATGGCTTGGGTCTCCCCTGCACAGAAGAGGGCTTACAGGGGAGTAGGGGTCCTGGATGAGCTGCCCTAGCCCTGACCACAGCCTCCTTCCCTGGCCTAGGGCAGCAGGGAGGCAGCTCTGACCCCGTGGAGCTGTGGAAGGGCTTCAGGAGCTGCCTCATGGGCATCACACAGGGGTCGGTGCATTCTCACCCCAACCCAGGATGCCAGCACCCCCACCTGGACCCACAGGCACCACAGTGACCCGAGGTGTGCAGGGAGAAGGTCCCACTCACCTGGAACTTGTCGCTGTGTGAGCACCTACACTTTATACATTGGGGTACTGGGGAGAGTGGGCTTGTTCGGGGGCTGTGAGCCAGATCCAGGCACGAGTGCCTCCCACTGCCTGGGAATGCAGAGTAGCGCCAGGCAGCAGTGGAACCCTGGGGTGCCAGGGTTCCGCCGACAATGGGGTCCCGTGTCATCACTGTAGGTCGGGGGTCCAGTCAGCACTTAGCCTGGCACCCTGAAGACCAAGGGTGCGTTGGGAGGTCCTGCCTCACGCCGGATGGGAAGGGGTTGCAGGCACCCTCCCACATCCCTATTCCTACCTTCAGGCCCTCCAGGCCTCCCACCCTTCTAGGTAGACTGGGTGTCCCAGCTGTCCTCCCACCCCCAAGGGTTCACAGCATGAATTTTGCACTTAAGAACATTTGAGAGGCTCCTGGGTGGTTCAGTCAGCTAAACATCTACTCTTGATTTTGGGTCAGTTCAGGATCTCGAGGTTGTGGTGTGGAACCTCAGGTGGGGCTCGGCCCCGGCTGGGTGGGGAGTCTGCTTCAGAGTCTCCCTTACTCTCTGCCCCTCTCACTGCATGCTCTCTCAAATCTTTTAAAAATCAACATTGAAGACATTTGAGGAATCTTTATCATCTCTGCAGAGGTGCCTTCACATGTGTAATGCCTGTGTAAATGCTTTTTTTTTTTTTTTTTTTTTTCATTTCTCTGGAATAAATTCCCAGGAGTGGTACTGCTGGAAAAAAAGGAAAGAAAAGAAAAAAAAAAGAAATTTGGTGCTTGATTACATGTTGTTTTATATTATTGCTAATCAAATTTTTCTTTTTTAAAGATTTTTATTTATTTGAGAAAGAGTGAATGAGAGGACAAGTGAGGGGAGGGGTAGAGGGAGAGGAAGAAGCAGGGAGCCTGACATGGAGCTTCATCCCCATGAGATCAGACCTAAGCCCAAAGTAGACATTCAACTGAGTCACCCAGGTGCCCTCATATTTTGATTTTAAGATCCATCAACTTTGAAGCTTCCAGCTTTTTCCTGGATACTGTCTATTCTATAGCAGGAATCAACAAACTTTCTCTTAAAGGGACAGTTAGTAAATGTCTTTGGGGTAAGAGAGTTATGATGGAACTATTCGGCTCATATGTTGTATGTGTAAGCAAAGAATATGGAAGTGAATGAGCATGGTTGTGTTTCAATAAAACTTTATTTACAAAAAGAGGCAATGGACTGGATTTGGATAGCAGGCCATAGTTCATAGACCCTTTGTCTATAACAGAATCTAAGAACAATACTTACAGCAGCTACACAGGTAGCATAAGTATAGCAAGCCAGAAGCATTTCTTTTTACCTGAAGACTTTTGTTTTGTCTATTAAAGATGTAGGAGTTCTACAAGAAGCATAAATGCCTTTCTGTTTTTTGTAAACATGTCCTTGTTTTATTTCCTTGTTTTATTTCCTTCTCTGAAGGAAACTTACCCCTATTACCATAAAAGTAATAATAGCATTGCAATCAACCCTGCGCTTTTGTGTAGACAGCAGGGAGTAGTGCAGACTGTGGCAATGTGGATAATGTCACGTGGGAAAGAGGCCAATGTTCCCAGATACTTCAATTATTCAATTTATGAAAAAGATTTACACTGGAATTTTCCCAAATTTTAAGTGTTTGCAAATAATTTAATAATTATGTAGGTGAAGAATGTATAGTTCATATAAAATATGTCTTCAGGCTAGGACTGACCAACTATTTGCAACATTGGTTTAGTAGCACACAGCATACAAAGGATGTTTGAGGAATAAACACCAGGTTAATAGGCTTTCACCTGATGGTGGGTGTCATGTTATGTAGAGGGCTAAGAAAAGCATATCAATTTAGAAAGATGAGAAATATCAAGCCTCTCATTTTCTCTTATAGACACAGAATGGTCATCAGTTGATCATTAGCCATAGAGACATGTCCAAAGGTGTTTCTTTGACTAGACCATGTGTTGCTTAATTCATGTCATAGGAACAGAAAGCTAAATGAAGGAGATGGAGGCGAGAAGATGGGCATATTGAGTTTACAGGGAGGTAGACTGATAAATAAAGGTAGATATTAAGGTTGGAGGATAAAAATGTAAGTAGGGATCAAGTAGCAGACAAACTCTAAGTGAGGACAAAACTGTATGAGCCTAGACTTGACCAGGGTCTGTTATCTGATGGGGGAAAGACATGGGCGTACAAACTAATGTTTAGAGACAAAGATCATTCACTCTGATGGCGTTTGTGGCAAGGATTTGAGGACAGAGGGCTCATCATCTCCCTCAGAACTGACCCTTAAAATGGGAATGGAGAGTAATAAGCCAAGCCTGAAGCCAACACACTTGTTTCTGAGTGTAACGGGAAAATAACTGTGAAGCGTATCACCAAGAGCAAGATCCTGGAACTTTCTACGTGCTCTTGTGTATTTGCAAGCAAGAAAGCACTGCTCGATTTGAGCCATGACCAGTTGCTAGGGAAGCTGGGGTCAAGCCGGAGTTGCCATGACAGTATCAGAGCCTGAGTAGCTCTGGCAGTCAAGACAAGATGCAGAGCTATTTTACCCTTTGGATTTAATCTAATTAAGAAATATAAATTCTGTTCTCATCTTCTGACTTGATAACTCAGCTTGACCCAGGGCCAATTTGGCACAGCTTTTGGATGGGTAGTATCATTATTGGCAGATATCTCAACTGTACTGGGATGTGTGACAGTTCCAGTCTCAAGTTGTTTAGAAGTATTTGGATGACCTAATAATCTGTGTAGGGTGAGTGTACAATGGAACGATGTCCCTGAGAGTCTCCTTAAACACTGTATTCTTACCCACAGGTTAAGTAGACCTCCTTCCTCCCTCCTTCCTTCTCCTCCCTCTTCCTTCCTTTCTCTTTCTCAGCACCTGTCTCTATGATCCAAACACAGCAGGATCATTTCTTTGGTGATCTACATAGATTCATAAGCACAGTTAGTGATGAATCACAAAGTTGGAGGGACAGTTTGTTTTTATAAAAGCCCACTAAAGACAAATGAGAAAATCTAAGATGATCTATCAAAGCTATATTTTGAAAGCACTCACATGGTCTGAAATAGGAGCCTCTTGAACACTTCCATAAGCCACTTAATATTTCAGATAGCTGCAAACCCATATGTTATTTGAGGTCAAATTAAACTACATAATATGAATGTTAAAATGTAAAAGTAACATAAATTTCAGTTTAGATTGAATACAAAACCTCCTAGCTCTGAAGGCAGAGCTACGTGATAGAGAAAGAGGTTTGGCCTGCAAGATCAACAAACAAATAAGGGCCGTCATATTATACATTGTCTTGAAATTATAAAAATGGATTAAAAGGTCTGTGCATGGTCAAAGATTATTGTTCTAGGTCTTGACTTATCTGAAGTATAATTATAAAATTAATTTTGCATTATCTTCAGTGTATCACAAAAAGACTATTTCATTTTTTGTTTGTTTCCCCACCTACATGGCATAATCAGAATACAAGTTACTAACAATGGAAAGAAATCTAGTTTATTGTATGTTGTGAAGATAAGGAGAAGATCATATTTCATCAATCAGCCATCTCCTTGTTTCTTCACCTTTTGCCCAGGTTGGGAATTTCTCAGGAAGGGAACTTTTCCCCCCATAGTATGGCCGTGGCTTAGAATTCGTAGATCTTGAGAACGTCATTGTTTGACTTGTTCATATTGTCAAGGCTGAATTCTGTCTGGAAACATCCTCTCAAAGTCAAGCTATTCCCCAAGGAAACTGAAAGGAGAAACTCTTCAGTCTTACCTGATGCAGCAGAGATGAGCTTTTCTTCCATTCGTTCTTTTTCCTGATATTGTTACATTAACGGGCTTTTTGTTCAAAGGGTAGTTTCTCTTAATATCCAGAGTGATTCAGTTGCTTTATTTGCATTTAAAAACAACATTACAGAGACTGTGACCAGATTTAGCACACAAGCAAAAAAAAAAAAAAAAAAAAAAAAAAAGTGCAGGATGCACAATTAAATTTGAATTATTCCTAATTGCCTATGTGTATGCTCATTGAGATAAAATAAAATACTCCATGAGCCACACTTATACTAAAAAAAAAAAGTTGTTAATGTGAAATAAATTATGTCTCTAAGTATTTAGATAGACCTCTTTTTTTATTACATTTCTCTGATGATTTGTTTCTATCAATCCTTGTTTTGCAAAATTGGCTGATAAAATTTTCATGCCATTGAATTATAAGTTCCATTTCCATCACAACATAACTTCTCCAGTGGTCACATTCAACTTATTTCATGTTTTTGCCCACCGAATATTTATTAATAAGAAAATACACACTCATCATTAGCATTACAAGCCAGTATAGCAAACATGTACTGGCATAAGGTTAACAACTGAGAACTGCTCTATAAATTTGATTTGTTGAAGCACATAATACCATCTTTCATGACATAATAATTACCCACTTCAAAGTGGAATTTCTTTCCCTGTTAAGTGATGTTGGGGCTTTTGAGTACAGCCTTTATACTAAAGGTCTACAACATTTCTTGAAAGGACCCAACAAATATCTTTAAGCAATGAAATACTTCATAACACTGGTTGCACTTCTCAAGTGGCATGATCCTACCATTGAGATTTTGGGAACTACGAACTGGAAATAAGTAGACCTTAACAGATTATTTAAAAAGTCAACAGGAATTTTTTTTAAGCAGAAGTGAAGTGTAATTTCAGTGCTTTAGGTAAACTCAGGTATCTTGCAACTGTATTTGTTTTCATGCGTGTGTGCGTGTGTTTAGGTTTGGTTTGGTTTGGTTATGCCTCCTATTTTGTTGTTTTGGGTTGCCTTCTATTTTGTTGTTGAGTTATAATGACATATGACATCACGTTAGTTTCAGGTGTACAACATCATGATTGGATATTTGTATATATTGCAAAATGATCACCACAATAAATTTCATTAACACCTATTACCGCACATAAGGTTTTTTCATTGAGGTGAGGACTTTTTTAATTTATTTTTTTAAAGATTTATTTATTTATTCATGAGAGACACAGAGAGAGGCAGAGACACAGGCAGAGGGAGAAGCAGGCTCCCTGCAGGGAGGCTGATGTGAAACTCGATCCCGGATCCCAGGATCATGCCCTGAGCTGAAGGCAGATGCTCAATGGCTGAGCCACCCAGATGTCCCGAGATGAGGCCTTTTTTTAGCTATATTCATTACGTTATACATTAATACATTCCTATGTCTTAATTATTTGATAATTGAAAGTTTGTACATTTTGACCACCTTCACCGATTTCTCCCACTCCCTGCTTCAAGCCTCTGGCAACCACCAATCTGTTCTCAGTATTTATTTGCTTGGTTTTGTTATTCTTGTTATTGTTTTAAAATTCCACATATGAGACCTTATGGTAGTCGCCCTTCTCTGTCTGCCTTATTTCATATAGCATAAGCCCTCAAGGTCTATCCATGTTGTCACAAATGGCAAAATTTCATTCTTTTATATGGCTAAGTAATATTCCATTATATGTATATAATGCAATAATATATATCACATCTTCTATATATATGCATTACATAGACAGATACGTGTGCACACACACACACACCCCACCCCACATCTTATTTATCTATTCATCAGTTGGTGGACACTTGGGCTATTTCCATAGTTTGGCTATTAGATAAAATGCTGCTATAAACATTGGGGTACCTATGTTTTTATGACTTAGTGTTTTTTTTTTTTTTAATTTGGATAAGTCCCCAGAAGTAGAACTGCTGGATCATATGATAATTATAATTAAGAATTTTTGAGGAACCTCCATACTGTTGTCCAGTAAGTGCACTAATTTACCGTGTTCACCAACAGTGCACAGAGGGTTCCTTTTTTTCAACACACTGATCAACACTTGTTAGTTTTTGTCTTTTTGAGGATTACCATTCTAACACCTGTGAGGTGGTATCTCATTTTGGTTTTGATTTGCATCTCCCTGGTGATGAGTGATGTTGAGCTTCTTTTCATGTGTCGGTTGGCCACCTGGATGTCTTCATTGGAAAAATATCTATTCAGATCCTCGGCCCATTCTTTAACTGGATTGTTTTTTGCCATTGAGTTGTACGAGTTTTTATATATTTTGGATATTAAACTCTTATCAGATATATGCTTTGCAGATATTTTCTTCTGTTCAGCAGGCTGCCATTTCATTTTTCCTTTGCAGTGCAGTAGCTTTTTAGTTTGATGTGGTTCCACTTATTAATTTTGCTTTTGGATCAGATCCAGGAACTTATTGCCAAGTCTGATGTCAAGGAGATTACCACTGTTGTTTTCTTCTAGGAGTTTAATGGTTTCAGGTCTTTCATTCAAGTCTTTAACCCATTTTGAGTTAATTTTTATGCATGGTGTAAGACAGTGGTCTAATTTCATTCTTTTGCATGCGACTGTCAACTGCATCTTTTATACAGACCAAATTGGCTTTTGAATGCAAGAGAATTGAAAAATGCTTGCTGGTAACAAAACTATAAAATTACTTTAATTGTTCAGTTCAAATAGTAATTACTGAAGGAAGAGAATAATTTTGTGATAATGACCTCAGTGCCAATAGAAAGGACACAAGATGCCATTTGAACAACATTATGCAAAATGTGTGCAGGACAGATCAATATCTTCCCTAGAATCGGTCATGTTTCACTTCAGCTTTGTATAAACATGTCCACACCTTTACACAAACTTTCACCATAACGTCTATTCTCACTGAAAACAATGCAAATTTTCTCATTAACTCATAACTCAATATGATACCCTTTGCAAATAATTTTTTGGAAGTCTTAAGTGGATATTATTTTGTTCACAATAGCCTTATAAGGGAGACTTTTTCATAATAAAAAATATTGTACTAGCAAAATAATTAATTTTGCATTATGATTACTTGCTTCCTTGGCTATGCCATAGAAAAACAGAGACATTTAGATCTTTGGTGATATCTGTAATGGTAAAAAGAGCTATTACATTTTTAAAAATTCTATTATTTCTTCTTGGAAATTGAAACTTTCAGAATATGAAAATACTTCTGATATGGTATATTCCATCACTAGAGCTGAAAAACTGATGTTATATAGTGCAGATCATTATTACAGCTTCTTTTGTGATTATTTCATCTGCATCTGAATTTCTCTATTAAAAATTTTATTTTATTACTGTCTTGGTACTAGTTGAATAAATCATACATGTGATATTCTTAGCCATCAGTATATGCTGGTTTATAGCAGACTTTTCACCATTTTTGATATTGAATGAATAATTGCACACTGGACGAATTACTTCAAAAGGGCTTTTCCTTACTTAGTAAATGTTCACTAGTCAGAAAATGTATGCATACACACTGACAAGCATTTTGTCATTCTGGGTTTCAAATATATACAAATAAAAAGATAATGGCCATCACTGGAAGAACTGGAGATTGCATTTGATTGTCTTATGTTAGTGGATATATCTGTCATTTGGCAATGTGAACTCATGGCTCACTGTAAATGTGTTAAACTATTGAAAGACTAGGGAATATGTGAATCAATAAATCTAGCTCACATCTGAGATAAAGGAGAACTTTCCATTTGCCTGATTCAAGGGACAGATGTACTTGGAAGGCACTGTCTTGCCCCTTGTATATAAGTTTTGGGGAGACTGTTGAATTTTAAGAAGCACAAGTGTTTAGGACTTGACAGATTTGCATCTGTGTTTAGTGTGATTTGAGAGAAAAGCTACTATGGACATTTGCCTTTCAGAAACATGGGCACTGGTGAGAGGTATCTGCTGGCTGGTTCTCATGGAGACAAGGGACTATCACTTATTGGCTGACTTTCAGAGAAAGGGTACTGATCTAAAGTTGTCTCTGAAGATGGTTAATTGTTCAGGACCTGGGATTCTAGCCAAAGAACAGTTTTAGCCTTTCCTGAATATGAAAAGCAAATATATCTAATTCTCATTCCCCCATTCTGGTCTCTTCCTCAGCCAAACTTGTAAGAAAAACCAAAGGATTATCCTAATTTTTATTTGTGGTGCTATAATTCTTACCTGGCGTTGTCATTTAAGAGATTTAAACATTAAAATTGTAGCCTAAAAATAATTGATTAAAAAAAAAGTATTGAAAAAGCTGAGTGGAAGGCATTTAAGACTTTTTGACAAAGTCAACATAGCAAGTGGGACAAAAATTATTAGTTATAGGAGATGCTCCTGAACATACAAGATACTTTGCAGCCCTACTTATAAAACTAGTTATTTCTCCTATTAGGTGTATCTCTCTGTCTCACCAAAATTATCTTTGAATCTCTGTAAAGCACAGAAGGGGATTTTGTTTCAAAATCCTAAACATAATACTATGACTTTTGCTTTTCCTCAAGGGAGGCCTTCATAATAGTCTTCTGCTAGGGGAGATGCTCACAGATTGATGCCTGCTGTATATCTTTCATCTGATGTCACAGGGTTAGAATTTGAAAAAAAAAATCCTGTATTTTAGAAGTAAGCATATATACATGAGCAACGCTAATTTAGAAAGTATTTAAGCTTTGAGCAATTTAACTTTTCCTAATCCTGCATAAGAAATGCAGAAGAAATATATATATGAGGAACCATAGAAGCCTGAGGTGCGTATGGGTGAAATCATTTGCTTAGGCTCATGCAGGAAATTGTAGAGTTGTAGCTGAGGTTGGACTCTTGGTGTTCGAGCTACCTTTCCACCCATCTTCTGCATCCTGTGGTCTAGTGAATGTGTAACTGCCCAGGCTTGGTTGTTAGACAGACATGGTTCAAGGTCTTTCTGCTACAGAAAGTTGGATGAATGCCAGCTGGATGAATATGGGCGAGTTATTTAACCCCACTGAGCTTCAATTTTCCATCAGTAAAGTAGAGACAATGATAATCCCTGCCTCAGAGGTTTGATGTGAGCTTTTAAAAATTTATTTGAGAGAGAGAGGGCGGAGAAGGGCGGAAGGGGAGGGAAAGAGAATCTCAAGCAGACTCCCTGCTGAGGGGAGAGCCCGACAGGGGGCTTGACCCCAGCACCATGAGATCACAACTTGAGTTGAGATCAAGAGTCAGTCATTCAACCAACTGTGCCGCCCATGCTCCCCTGATGTGACTTTTAACTGAAATCAATGGCATGTTATGCTTGACATAGTGCTAGGCCTATAAACTACGTTAAACATTATGTAACTATACACATTTGTTAGTTATTATTACATCATTACATCATGTTGCGCTCTCTGTAAGAAGTCAGCGTATGGCAATGATATTAATGACCCAACAGCAGCAGAATCTATGCTTGTAATCATCTTTCCGCTCATGGTAGTGGTTCCGTTGCACACATTTACTTGAAAACAGCTTCCATCCGTGAATTATTCTTTGCCTGTGCACTAAGCACACTGACCAATTGTTGGTATAACCTCCACATGTCAGTCACTGGACACAGTGCAGTTTTATTTCTAGAACATGGTCTGCAAGGGGGCTCATCTTCACGCAGCCCCGCAGGATCCCATGCTCCTTCTGGTTGGTGGCTCCCCCGTCTCCTAAGGTCTGGAGTCTTCCACTGGTTCTCTGCATTTGACTGTCCAAGGGGGAGGGGGGAGACAGCATAGATGATCATGCAGGTTTTTGAAAGGCCAGGCCTGGGATCAGCGTTTATAACTCTTGGCAATGCTCCCATACCGTGGAGACTGAAACGTAGCCAAGCCTGAGCCCGTGGGAGAAGAGAAATGGAGTTTGTGGAGCATGGCCAAAACAGGCCTGGGGCGTGCTGATGCCTATGAGAGCAGCAGGAGGGGCTGCACGGCCTCATAAATAACATAGCAGTTAATTAGCTGTGCATCGTCATCCTTATGCTGGTGAAAGAACCGAGAGCATAAGTGAATTGCTCAAGGTCACTCATTTTCACAAAGGCATAACCATATTTTATTGTCCAGGCACCATGAACCTAAATCCGAGCTTCTTGATTTTATGTCCACGTAGGAACTTTGGCTAGCATCCTCAATCACCGCTTCATTACTGTTTCATTGAAAAAGCGTTTGAATCAATGAAGTTAACTAACTTGCTAATAGCTGAAATTTCTTCTTTTGTTTTTGATATTTTCAAAATTAAACTCTTATTCTGCATCATTATTTCTGGAGGCAGCAGGTCCCCAGTCCAGTACTCTGCAGATTATACTTAACTGCTTTTTTAGAGATGAATAATGCTTTTGGCTTTCCTGAACAAAATGTTAGTTCGTTGAACAGAGCATCACATTTTTTTTTTTTACATCACAGTTTTTTAAATCTCATTCATTGTGTAAATGTTCAGAATGTCTCAATAGTTCTTTGTCTTAAATAGTTCTTTTAAATTATGTAAATGATATCTTTCTTAAGAAGTCTTCTCAGAGCGGGAAAACCTTGCCCTGAGCTTTACAATTAATGAGTGTTAGGTAAATGTTTTAAAATTTTTATTATTTAAAAATAAAAATAAAAAATAAAAAAATTTTAAAAAAATTTTCAAAACCATTAAATAAGTAAAAATTAGGTTATAAATAATGTTCATATTTGACATGCATAACCAATAGCTTTTAAAATGGCAACTGGATATTTTTATATAAATTATCTCAGTGATATTTTATTTATTTATTTACTTGTTTGTTTATTTATTTATCTATTTACTTATTTTAGAGCACAAGCAGGAGGAGGGGTAGAAGGAGAGGAAAGAGAATCTCAAGCAGACTCCCTGCTGAGCATGGAGCCCACATTGGGGTCGATTTCATGAGATCCCGAACTGAGCCAAAACCAAGGGTTGGATGTTTAACGAACTGAGCCACCCAGACACCCCATCTCAGTGATATTTTTCATTAATAAACTTGGAAATTGCTGAGTAAAACACTGTAGAAGTTATTTTAGCCTTTGATTTTTCTTTTGTTAACATTGGATAATCCTAGGAAATTTGCTGTTAACTAATGTACATTTACTGGATTTTTATTGAAGTCTCCCAGGAAGAGGTCAATAACTCAGACCAGCAGTAAGAGCAATCCTGTATTAGAACTTACATATATTTCCAAAGCCGGCTAAACTTTCATACTGAAATCAGTATAATAAGCTTTCACTTTGTACTAAGCTCTTTTGCACGCATCCCAGCAGGCTGAGCTAGTGGTGCTTTTAGGAATGTCATCATCCTGATGCTCTGACCTACAATTAGGGAATAAACTTGGGAAACAAAGGTATTAAAGTTTCTCTAAGGATTTTTCGTAGTGATTTCTGTGGTTTCATGCTTTCCTGTAGAGTAGGAAAGGAGAAATATCTATAGAAGTGAGGGAATGTGGAAATACTCCCTACACTTTCTGCTCTTTAAAAACCTAAGTACGTAGGTCACCAAAGTTAAGACGGTTCTTCAGTGTTTTGAGCACATTTTCAAATTATACGGACTTTTTAAACGAAGAGGTGGAGTGTTTCAAGAGGGAGATCTTAGTTAACCCCCTTATATTCTGCAAAGAGGTAATAAAGGTGGAAGACCAGCGCCTTTTGTGCAGAATGGCCATTGGCAGCTGACAATCTCCTAAGCTTACATGTTCCAGCACCTTCCAGAGGCACTAGGGCTGCCGGATAAAATACAGGACACTTCACTTATTGAATACATTTGAATTTCAGGTGAACTGTGCATACTTTTTGGTATAAATATGCGCCGACTATCATTTGCTGTTAATCTGAAACCTAAATGTGACTGGGAACCCTGTATTTTTTCTTTGTTATATTTGGCAACCCTAAAATATATTGACCTCTCATTCTTGGTCCTAGCTTTCAAATGTTAGAGTCAGGAAGTGACTGATCCAGTTCAGGTCATGTACCCTTTTGGGGCTTCCCAGGCAGTTTCCTGTACAAGGAGTCGCATTGTTTAGAACAGAAGCTGGCGCCAGGGTGGGCGTGTTGCGTGGATGAGCAGCTAAGCAGATTTGGAGGTAGGTGTACACAGAAGACAGCCAAATCGTCATGGTGGATTCTGAGCTCTATTTTCTAGCTTGTTGGTAAGGCCACGTCTTCCTGAGTTTTCTAAGATCCTTTAGCATCCTTAAATTAATGACTTAAACTGGTTCAAGACGGATACCTGTAATTTGCAACAAAAATTCTTAATTACATTATTTTTAATGGTAATTTCAGATACTGGAGAAGGACTTATTGCAACAATGTCTGCCTGGTTACAGTGTCCGATATTTTGTTTTGTTATTTTTATTATTTTTTTAAATATATTTTTTTATTGAAGTTTGATTTGCCAGGATATAGTATGACACCCAGGGCTCATCCCGTCAAGTGCCCTCCTAATAGAACCAGGGCACCTGAGTGGCTCAGTGGTTGAGCGTCTGCCTTCAGCTCAGGTTGTTAGCCTGGGATCCTGGGATCGAGTCCCACGTCAGGCTCCATGCATGAAGCCTGCTTCTCCCTCTGCCTGTGTCTCTAACTCACTCTCTCTCTCTCTCTCTCTCTGTGTCTCTCATGAACAAATAAATAAAATCTTAAAAAAAAAAATAGAATCAGGGACGCCTGGGTGGCTCAGTGGTTGGGCGTCTGCCTTCGGCTCAGGGCCTGATCCTGGAGTTCTGGGATCAAGTCCCACATCGAGCTCCCTGCATGGAGCCTGCTTCTCCCTCTGCCTGTGTCTCTGCCTCTCTATCTTCCTGCGTCTCTCATGAATAAATAATAAATAAAACCTTAAAAAAAATCGAATTTTAGAGCTTACCAGTGCTCCCAGTATACCCCTGCTCTTCCCAATCATAGTTGAGATTTGCCAGTGCATCCTATAAGAGGAAAACAGCTTGACCCCATGCAAATGTGGCAAAAGCAATGCTTTTGCAGGAAAGGCTGTAAGTCCTGCTCATCTCTCACAGCAGATAATAGATTCCTCTTTAGCCAGTACAAGAGCATGTTTCACTTTTCTGACTAAAATTGGTGCTATTGAAAAGAAATACATCCAGACAGAATGAATATATTCTATACACAATATTTGGAAACCAGTATCTTATATAATATACTGCTCTGCATGTTTTGTAGATGTAAATCATGTGGCAGCTACTCACTGACTTTGTGATGTATGGAAATTGCTATATGGTACGAATTTTTTTTTAAGCTTTGCCTTTTATACAGCTCATGAAATTTAAAATCGTGGTCCTTGCCACAGGGTAGATCATTTCCCTAGAATATCAGAAAGAGTAAGTACATTTTTCTGGGCTCTGACATCGAATCATAATTCACAGAGGTAGAGATGAGAGAGTTGGTCTTCGTAGACACTTTACTTTTAATGCTTGATTACGTGGAATTACATGCTTCAAAATTGCATACATAATAGGCCATTATATTTAGTGTATGGTTTGAGGGTTGTTTACATGAGTGAAATAAAGAAAACTCTCCTCATCCTGTATTAGTCATTAACCTGCCGATAATCACAGGTAAAAAGAAACAATTAGAAGCAGAGACATATTGTGAGAGTTTTGTAAGATGACAGTTTAAAACCATTGATGCAGACTTTTAATAATAAAGAATTGAATCTAGTTTGCAAAAGTTAAATGCATGGAATTGTCAGTTGTTTTTAAACTACCGTTCTAGTAGGAGTGGGGACATTACGTATGTTCTCTTTGACATTTTTGCTAACAGTAGTGATTCACCACTGTAGTGCGTATAGACTTTCACAGTATAAATCGGAGAGCTCTAAAGAGTAATTTATAAAAGTTGTGTCCCATGAAAGCCAAGATTCCAGATTGTAAGCCCTCACACTTCAAATTGAAATTCCAAACCCTGTAATGGGTTGCATTAGGATCAGCACATTTATATTTCTTTCCAAATAAAACACACCCAAGGCAGCATAATGACCATAAGGTGGCTAATTTTCAATGATCACCAGCAAATTCTCTGATTGTATCTGTCTACGTTGTATGGTTTCTTAAAAAAAAAAAACAAAAAACAAACCACAACTCAATTCACCGTTTTAATCTTCCAAACATGCATATTCTAATGAAGTAATGAAAAATTACTCTTTAATTTGTAATAAGCTATCAACAAACATTTTTTCCCCTCGGAAAAAAAAGAATTTGTTGTTTCTCAGCTTTCAGTTGCTAGTGGATTGACATCAGTCCTGAGTTATTCATCATTTGTTTATTCAAATATTCATTCAGTGATGCTCTGGGTCAAGCTGTGAGTGAATATATGAAGGACAGAAAAATTCCAAACAGGGAGCTTTTTCTCTAATATCTGAAAGTGGCGGTGATATTGGCATTTTAAAATTTGCAATGCATATTAACTGTTAATATAAAAAAAATATACCTGAAATCTAACTTGTAGTTTAAATTGACAGAGAGATGTAATTAGAAAGCTAGTTGAACAGTTGGGAAATTCTTCCTAAAGGTCAAAGCCCCAGCTTGACATCTAGAGGATTAATAATACAGGGAGGATTTTGAAATTGGATAGAAAAAAAAAAAAGTAACCAAAAACCTTGGGTTTTGGCTGGACAAGAAGCAGGGCCAATGCATATGGCTCCTTCTGTGACTTTTTTTTTTTTTTTTTAATTCCAGGGCTTTGGAACATTCTAATACTTTTAAACCTGTTTCTCCTTATGTGCCTTTAAAAACATTACTGTAAACTTAAAGCTCCAGAGATCTCGTCATTGATGTTTTATACAGATGTTTATTGTCATTAGTTTAGATAAATCTACAAGCTGCGTTGGTGCTCTTCATTCCTCCACATTCCCTTAAGGAGTACTATTGAGTATTTCTCTTGACAAGGGGCTGCAGAATCAGTTCTGTGGTTTCAAGATAACATCCCATAGTCTCCTAACTCTTGTTTCCATGGAGAAGTCAGCCATCGATCTGTTTGCTGTTCTTTGGAAAGTAATATATGTATTGTTTTGGTTGCATTTAAATTTTTTTCTGTCTTTAATATCCAGCAATTTTGTACGATATTATTTATGACCTTTCTATTCATCTTTTTTATGCTATATAATACCTCTTGAATCACTCAGTTAGCATCTTTAAAATGTAGTAAATATCTCTTAAAATTTATCTTTTACCTTCATAGTTAATATCTTTCAATAATTTTTAAAAATCATCAGCAATTTGCCCTCTTACTCTGTTTTCTCTACAGTATGGCATACCGTTCTTCCCATGTCCCTATGTCCATGCTGCTTTTGACTTTATTTTCATCTTTTTTTAAAATGTCTTTATCAAACAAAAAAATCTCTATCTTTGCTCCTATCTTCAAAATATTTTATCTTGGTTTGCCTTCCAGTTTAATAAGCTCGTTTTAGTTTTGTATAATTTGTTATTTTGTTTATTTCTCGAATTTCTGTTTCAGGCTTTTCCATAATTTCTCCATTATTTATTTATTTATTTATTTATTTATTTATTTATTTATTTATTTATGATAGTCACACACACACACACACACACACACAGAGGCAGAGACATAGGCAGAGACATAGGCAGAGGGAGAAGCAGGCTCCATGCACCGGGAGCCCGATATAGGATTCGATCCCGGGTCTCCAGGATCGCGCCCTGGGCCAAAGGCAGGCGCTAAACCGCTGCGCCACCCAGGGATCCCAATTTCTCCATCTTTTAATACTGAGGCCCTCAGTCCTACAACCTCAAGGAACTGGATCCAGTCCACAACCCTGGGAGCTTAGGGCACATCCCGACCCTCAGAGGAGATGGCTGACACCTGAATTCCATCTATGACACCCTGAGTTCAGGACCCTTCCACATGGTATTCAGACTTATGATCTATGGAAATTTCGAGATAATATATGTGTATTTGTTGAAGTGGCTACACAGCAGTAGACTTGTAGCACAGCAACTGGACTCCCTATGGCAAAATTAAATAAAATTGGGAAGTGTTGAAATTGCTTCACTCTCACCAAGCCAGACAAGTACCATGGCGGAGTATTTGCATTATGTGAGGTGACTGCCTGCAAAGCCATGTTCCTTCAGTGGCTATGGTAGCTACGTAGCTTGAGGGAGACCTTTTTGTCACAATCCATCCAGAGGCCGAACTTTTCCCACTTCACACACATTCCATAGCACTCACCTATCAATGAGGAGGACCGGGGCTAAATATTCTAGGACAAATGGAAGGGAGGATTACTGGGTTTTCTAGATAAGGAAATTCAGAGATTTTAGAGCTGTTGCAAATTCCTAATTTCTTAAGAATCGTGGGGGTGAGGGCAGGGAGGAGGAAATAAAGGAAAGCTGTGACTTATGCAAACCTGCAAACCTGGCTCTTAAAAGGGAAATACTGAACATTCTCCCAAATCCACCTGAAGTTACCTTTAGCAAAGGTCTTTTTCTCATCTCAGCCAAGTGTTCATAATCAGCAACTTTCCCCTGCGAGGCCGTATCTTCTCTTCCCAGAGGCTAACACAGCAGTATTTTTCAAGTCAAATCTATGGATTTTGAAATATTGTTGCTTGTCCTGTCCTGTGTCCTCATTTAGTAGAGTTATGTTGCCCACGTAACCTTCTTTTCTTTGACACTCCTGGTGGAAGTACCTGTTGGTGCTTTACCCAGACATTACGGCAGCCTCGCCGTGTTTGACAATGCCTTGTATTTTGCAGAAGGGGCATAGATGGAGAACGAAGGTGGTGATCAGTGCTACTCTTGAGAATAGGTGTTAACTGAAAGATGTGAAATGTAGGCATGACATCTGTATAAATATAACACCACTGAAATCCCTCAAATCTGAAGATGTAATACTTCAGAGCTGCAGAGGATCTGCATTTTTAGGAAGAATGTCTACTGTGCATTTGCTATCCTTAAAGTCTGTAATTTCTACCACTGCATTTCGGTAAACTTACTCACGAAATCTAGTGTTTATTAGTAAAAATAAGTTTGGAGAATCCACCATTATGACAAATGAGCATTTGATCAAACCAGCTCTTCGTTCTGCAAAAGCTTTCGAGAATCGGCTCAAACTCATGGATTGACATAAAATTATTGGATAAACAGATGCTAGTATTAATAGCAGAGGGACTTGATTCCAGAGAGTTTCACGGTTTTTCTTGGCATCCAGTTAAAGAAAGGGGGCTCTAACAGGTGTCTGTGGCAGAGCGTCATCTTCTATTGGGAGAAAAAAATTGAATGTAGATTCATTAACAGGGACATTGAAGGTATTTAATGGTGGCATTAAAATCCAAATAAGGAAATCCCTGACTGCCTGAAAGTCAAAGTAGTCAGCCTCGCAGTGAGAAAGTAAGAAAGCTAATTGCACTTACAATAAAACTAGTCATATGTCCCTGGCTCATCTTTGACAGTTTCAGGCATTAAGGAGGAAATTAGAATAAAACAGAAAAAAAACAAATAACAAAATACAGTGCTGTCACTTGAGTTACACTATCTCTTTTAAAAATCAGAGCTTTTTGCATTAGTCAGATGCAGTTAAGCCTGGAACTAATGAGTGGTGTGTGTATGTGTGTGTGTGTGTGTGTGTGTGTGTGTAAGGATGCATTTTTTAATAGGAGTTGTATGGAGGAACCTAAACTGTTATGTGCCTCTTATTCAAGTATTTATGTGAAACTTAAATTATAAGAAATTTCTATGTGCAATTTATATTGTACGAGAATGCTCAGAATAAATTTCAAGCTTTGTAGCAGTACCGTGAGCAAGAACTTCATTCCCCTGGTAACTGATGTCAATTGTCTGCGTGAAGATGAATTTTTCTGGTTCTCTTTACCCGAAAATATTGTGTTAACTGCAGAAAACATGTTTTCAGTGAAACTCTTTCTTTGAAATCTCTCCGGAAAGGGGGATTCCAGTAGTTCAAGGTGGAGGTTTTCAATCCAGTGCATGACGTAGGATGACGCGCAGAGTCAGAGCCAGCTTGTCACAGGAGAAGATGTAAAAAGGCAGAGACACCAGAGTGGAGACGCTCAGATTCCCGCTCTCTGGAAGCCATCCTGTGCACACACACGGCTTCCTCGCTTCCATAGTTAAAGATTGAAGGGCTTGGTGGATGGGAGGGATGGAGTAATAAGGAAGGGAAATAGGGTTTTTCTCATAATTGAATAGCCCTTTTATTTTATTTTTTTATTTTTTTATTTTTTTATTTTTTATTTTTGGGTGTAAGTCAATTTTTAATATCAAAATGGTATTTACAGGGAGGCTACATTCATCTGTAAAAGCAAAAGAGCCAAGTTCACACTCCATGGCCGGATCCATGTAAAAATCTGGTCTTTAATCTGTAGCCAAGTATCTATCCCCACATTCAACATCCCCACGCAGGAAGTGTCTTCTCTGGTTAAAGTAAAACTATGGGTCCCTGGACAGACTCCCAAGAAGGGCCTTTGGGATCCTTTGTTGGGATGGGAATAGCCCTTTTAAGTCACATAATTGTAAGTGGTCCAGGGTCAGTATAAAACCTTCTAGCTTTCTGTCCAGTGTTACCCATCATTGGAAACCAGTCTGAGGTGACTTCCATTAAAAAAAAAAATCTACCATCATCTTTTTATATGTATCTCTTTAAAAATAACATTTACTTTTCATCTCAATTATTTTTATACCGATTTTTGACATGTAACCTCCCTTCTCTCAGTTAACAACTTAAAGCTTATTCTTTGATTCTTTTTCTGTTCACACACACTCACACATGCACTGTTTTTTATTGTTCTTGTTGTAATTACCGGCGTTTTACAAAAATAGGATCCTAGATACAATTGTTACTTCTTGCTTTGGTCATTTAATAATTTTTGTTGTTGAAACCTTCAGTTCACCTACTCCTATGCTGCTCCAACTCAGTCTTTTACAGTATATGTATCATTTGGGCTCATTCATTTTTGTCATCCATTGTGGTATTTCGCACGTTTTGGATCTCAAAATTCTTACCTTTCACTTCTTCATATTCCAATTAGTTCTTTAAAAGAATCATTTGTTATTTTTTCCCGATGTCTGTTCCGTCCTTGTTAGTTCTATACTTCTAAAATGTATATAAAGCTGATAATTTCCACATACTTATTTAATAAGCTAATAGAGACTGTCCAATGATCTTCTAAAATTTTTTTTAGTATTTTAATTCTTGAAATTGTGCAATCTTCTGACTCTTCACTCATGATGTGTTTTTTCCTTATGTGTTGTAAGATTTTACTCTCTGAGTAAAATGATATCTGTGAGATCATTTTTATCAACACACTGATTTTTATTTGTTCATAAAATCCTTTTGGCTTCTGTTTCTGGTGTTGTTTTAGAACAGTTTTGAATCTGATTTTGTCAGAGGGCATTGCTTGTTTGGGACAAGTTTTTAAAATAATTTTCGACTTCTGTTTTCTTTATGATAAGTGAGAAATTTGGACTCCAAACTCTGAAGTATGGTTTCAATTCTCTGTAAGATAGTTGTTGGGTTTTTTTTTTTTTTTCTACTGGAGTCCAAGACAAACATTAAATGTATTGTATACTTTCTGGGTCAGTGTGTCAAGTTATTTACTTATTCTTTCTTTAACTGGAATTGTATCCCTTTAAGTGACCTTGTTTTTTTTTTTTTTTTCCCCAGGACACTCTATAACTATAACTCCAAGTGTTCTAGACCTGGTGTTTCACTCCTTAGGGAGGTGGGTCTTAAAATCTAACCCCTGAACTGTCGCTGAGTCCAGAATTCTTTCACAGTTGCAGAAATATCAGCTCCCATACCGATTGCTCTAACTCTCATTAAACCCTAATCCCAGTATGTGAAGATTTTTGTTTGTTTCTTGCACATTCACTTACAACTTTTAAAAATAAGTGAGAAACACTGTTGTTTTTTAATTCAGCATCTGCATCCCTATGAATGTTTTGAGAGAGGATTTCAATAACCAGCCTAGTTGATCGAATTACTGAGAATCGAGGTCCACCTCTTATTCCACATGGCCACACAGAATCTCTCGATATGTGTGTACAGTTTATTGATTTAGTCACCCGGTCAGTGATGCAAATTTGTTAATTTTCACAGTTTTCTGGAGGTTCCACCAAGCTGTCTTCACTGCTTTGCTCTGGAGCGCAGTGTCCTGCCAGGCCAGGCATGGTCACTGCAGACATCCCTTGGGCCTCCAGGCCAGCGGCTCACTGGGTCTGCTCCAACTTGCCGACTCAGCACTGGCTCTGAGCTGCTCTTCCTCTGTCATCCGTTCCTTTGCCAGCCAGCTGCTCTTGATTTGTAGCTTGGTATCTGGTTTTGTGATGGGTTCCCATTTGTCTGGCATTTTGGGTGGGATCATTCCTTTTCGTCCCTTTTGCTCTGTCATGTGTTAGTTTTGTATTACGCTGTTTGAATGTGATGGTCACAGCACAAATACAGGGGAGAATGTGGATGGAGGCCCTACCAGCCTGTTCAGACAGGCCTCTAGACTGATGAGTTGGCTCTTCTCCCTGAACCGGGTCCACTGGGACAGACTGCTGTGTCATCAGTAAAACCAGACGAGGCTTTCTCCTTCCTTCTCAAGCTGTTGTCCTGGGATCTTGGCTTTGGTCCAGAGAGTATCCTCTCTGGGTTTTTGCCTGTGAGGCTAAATGGCGGTTGTCGGGTCCGTGTTCAGAGGTAGCCATCCATAAGACTGGGGACGCAAGACACAGGTGTGCAAGCATTATATTCCTTTTGATGGTTGCCAGCTCTCATGGGGTTCTCTTCCTGGAAAAACTTCTGCTTCTTATACATCCAACACTAAATCTTGCACTTACCTTTCTAAATGGTGTAATTTCACTAAGGATGATTAGGCCTCCAGTGGCCACTCTGGGGAACATGTGAATTGAACAAAATTGTTCACCTGGAAGTGCCCTCAAAAGGTAAAGGAATAAGATTTCTCAGGACCAGTTGGGCACAAGTTTTCATCGGTATGCAGAGGCCTCCAAATGAAACTCTGAATCAGAAATTCTTTAAATAAGAGAATCTTTGCCCAAAGCTAATGAGCAGTTAGCAAACTGGACTCTTTCGCTAATGAACCCTCCCCAACTTTGTCCTCCTGCTGCCCCTCTGTACTTAGTTCTTTCTCCCCCGCCCCCGACCCTCGCCCCATCTTTTTCCCTTGTGATCTCTGTTTTGCATGCCAGGAGACTTTTTCCTCTTTTTCTGCTGTCTGTGTCTTATATCTTCAACTACAAACCCTCCTAAAACCCCCAGGTGACAGTGCCTCTAGAGAGTCATCCTTCCCAAGAGCTAAGTGTACAGGCAACTGTGGAATTAACTCTTGGACTTGAGGTGAATAAGGAGCTGTATTTAAAGATTTTTCTAGGGACACCTGGGTGGCTCAGCGGTTGAGCGTCTGCCTTCAGCTCAGGTCGTGATCCCGGAGTCCTGGATCTAGTCCCACATTGGGCTCCCTGCAGGTAGCCTGCTTCTCCCTTTGCCTGTGTCTCTGCCTCTCTCTCTCTCTCTGGGTATCTTATTAATAAATAAATAACATCTTTTAAAAAAGTTAAAAAAAAAAAACAGATTTTTCTAAACGTAGACAATTCCAGCAAATGTTTATAAAATAATTTAGAATTCTTTTGTGAGGATGTGTGGGGCCGAGGCAGGCTTACTACCTTTATTGCTTACTACTCTATAGTATTCTGACATTTGCAAAATGTATGCATATCCATTTTCTCATTTGATTGTCCTACCACTCATGGTGGATGCTTTAGTCTACATTTGACAAATGAGGTCAGAGATTCAAGTTAATGCTCAAACCCCACAATCAGTTAATGTGAAAACTGGCAACCAAGTATTATGAATTACAGTACTGTATAATTTTTCTCCTCATATATTCAAAATAAAGTTCCTCATATGACCAGATTTTTTGAGTTCTTTCTTCTATTTTAAATAGTTATGTGTGCATAATACAATTGCAAGATTTAAAAACCTTGATTATTAAAAAAAAATAAATAAGATAAAATAAAAACCTTGATTATTTATACTCTGTAACCCTGAATCGCTCTTTATATATTGATTTATGTAAATGTTTCATTAAGATTACCTTCAAATTACCCTATAAATTGTAAAACTATGAAATGTCTTCAAAAACTAAGAAATAGTGATGAGCATTCTACAAAAGGGTTTAATAAGAGCAACTTGTGTTCATTCAGAATTCTCCCTTTGCAAATTTTCCTCAAATCCAATCAGTAGTCATAGAGGCTTACATGACACAGGTTCATATTTCGCTCAATTGAACTTATATTCCCCTTAAACAACAGACTAATATCATGATTATTTACCACAGACAAATTGTAAATGCATTTTGAAGCTGGTCTGAGGAAGCTGCATACTTGTGATTAAAATTGTATGAAATTTTGGTACATTCTGTCCTATCTATGCATTTTTAAATGAATTTAGAGCTGTTCTAAAAAAAAAGTTATTACATAAAAAAAGGAAAATATCTAGGTCCTAAAGAATAAAAGAATGCAAAAGATTCAGTTAAATTTTTCGAGGCAGAAAATAGTAAGTGCAAAGTACTTAAGAAAGGAATAAGTTCAGAAAACTCAACAATAGAAATAAAAACCACCTTTCCTAAGAGGGCAGGGGTAACGTAACTATCCCTGGAAATGTGGATCAGTTGGTTATAAAGAGCTTGGAATGTTTGATCAAATCACTGCGTCCTTGCATGGTATCGTCATTTCTCAAACATGCATTGCAGGGTTCTTTGTCATAATGGAGAGAATTCTAGATTCTCCTGTTGATCAGACTGTACGTTAATAGTATCCAAAGTTTGGATGCTTTCGTAGCTCCATTTGTAGTGCCAGAAGGAATAGACAGCTAATGCCTCAAAAACATGGTTGTTCACTTGAATGGTATTCCTTGCTGGCATAATTCAGATTTCAGTAATTTGACAAGTTAATTGAGGAATAATTCAGGCTTAACTCTTTAGAAAATTAATTTGGCATCCAATTTGTTACAGCAAAGTAAATCCTAAAAGAAATACAGGGGTGTCTGATAGAACTATAAAAATACTGATAAATGGGATCGTGCAGCAGTTTTGCAGTTCTCTGTTACTTGGTGAGGAAAACCCAGTGGGATGTTTTTATGTCTGTGTCTCACCTCAGATATATACACAAGAACATTGATTAAAAATAGAGCTCCTCATAAATGTTTGATTTAAGACATTGTAGATCATTCCCTTCTTTCTCTGTGGAATATTAAAATTCTTGTGTAACTTTTAGCAAGTCTAGGTGGAGCCTTTGGGAAATGTGTCACAAATAGAAATTCATGCTATTCTGAATTACTTTTAGTCTATCCAGAGAATGGAAACAAAACGTGGGGTTCTACTGAGAGTTCATGGATTGAGGGTGATGGAACCATGGGGTAGAGAGACTCTGGATCTCTAAGTGGAGCCTGGTAAAGTGCCTGCCATTCACTGTTTTAGGTTTTTGAGAATGAGAAATAAATTTGTATTGTGTTGAGTCCCTGACTCTTCATAGCCTGTGTGTTAGGGCGGCCAAAGTGCCTTCACAAATAGACACTCTCACGCCTAATGTCATCCTACACTCCTTTATGAGGTTAGGAATCAATGAGCACTCAGGTTCTAGGTGGAAAATCTGGAATTCATAGCTGGATTTTCTGCATATGGATTTTTGGTATTTTTTTCTTATGCCAAGTTGCCAAATATGTTAGTTTTACTTCCTGTTTAAAAGCTCCCTAGAGCCAGAGAAGTGGGATTTGAATAATGACACTAACCCTTAACCAAGGGTGAAATCTTTAATTATCTACTTCCGTCAAGGTTCCATTCCTTAATTTGGAAGTGATAACAGATCTTAGCATATGTTGTGAGGATTAAGATAAATAACTCAAGTTAAACATTTCCTAGAGTAATCTAACAGAATGCCAATACATGGTAACCTAATGGCTGTCCTTTTGGTTAATGTCAAAACATTGAGCTTTCTAGACATTGAAGAATCTGGAACTTCACCTTTCTCCTTCTACCTGTGAATACCTTTCCTTCCTTCTGTTTTTAGTACTTTTCCTTCCTTCTGTTTTTTAGTACCTTCTGTTTTTAGTATTTTCTTATAAATCATTAGTTTTGTAACTGGATACAAAATTGCACATGGGTTTTTTTTTTAAAAATTTTATTTATTTATTCCTGAGAGACACACACGAGAGAGAGAGAGAGAGAGAGAGAAAGACAGAGACACAGGCAGAGGGAGAAGCAGGCTCCATGCAGGGAGCCCGACGTGGGACTTGATCCCAGGTCTCCAGGATCAGGCCCTGGGCTGAAGGCGGCGCTAAACTGCTGAGCCACCGGGGCTGCCCCTGCACATGGAGTTTTTTTACTAAACACACGGACACAATAATCTCCATGTGAAAATAATATGCAGATATCGATGGGATAAAAAGTGAAATTTTCTATTTATTTTCTGCCATGGGAGTATATGCTATTATATTGCTAATAATAATAATATATCATTATATATATATACATGCATAAAACATATAAAAATTAGAATATATTATTCTATATATAGTAATAAATGTAATAAATATAGTATATAAACATATATAGTGTATGCATATATGGTGTGTATTGATTTTTATTTGGATTTTTAATTGAAATATATATGAAAAATAAATGTTTAATTTTGTTTTTTTGATAAGAAACCTGTGAAATCATCAGCATATGAGCTTGTAGGAAAGAACTTCAGGAAGAATTTTAAATTTTATACCGAAATTGCTTAAAATAAGAAAAGGTGGCAGAGTGTTAAAATTTTGGGCTGATCCCCTGGTCAAGGCTATGGAGCCCTCTGTCCTGTTGGGGGTGATCCTGTGTCAAAACAGATACATCAAAGGAAAGTAAACAGTGAAACAAGGAAGGATGGATGAAAAATGGGGCTGAGTTTGAGAAAGGTTAAACCGTGTACCCAGAGGGCGGTGTTTGTGAGCACCATGGACAGGGCCAGCGAGCGCAGAGGCAAAGGGCTGCCCATCCGCCTTGTCCTCAGCTACCCGCAAAATGGAACCTGGACTCAAGTGTGGCTCTATGACCAAACGAATATGCAAACAGAATATGGGTTTTGATTAATATATGAGTGTGGTATTGGATGATACAGAATTGATTAGTTGAAAACAGGAAAGTGACTAGGTCACATCATCCTAAAAGGAGCTAGTACTACTGTGGTGCAAAGTGTTCCTGACTAGAAGTGATCACTGAAGTGAAAAGCCAAGAAGGCAGTATTATAGTGTTTTGTTTTGTTTTGTTTTGTTTTAGGATGTCTTGCTGCAAGTAGAGTTCTGCAATTGTTCATATTGTTTTAATTTTCCCGATGTTATTATGACATCTTGATAAATGCTGTTATGATGGTCGTAGGATTGACGACAGTCACAGAACTAGTGCCGGGGGTAGAAATGGAAGTCAGAGCAGTGACCCTGCATGTTGGAGTGTTTCTCAGGCTCTCCAGGTCTTGCCATCTTGGCCGTGTTGTAAATGTGTGATGCGTTGGCTCCATGTTGTAAATGTGTGATGCGTTGGCTCTGTCCTACCTGCATGGGCTGGCACCTCAGGGCTGGTCATTCTTGTGTGGTACTTCTGTGACTTTCTTCTGCCTGTGATGTCCCTTTTAGTGAGATGCTAAGTGGATTCTAGTTTTTCTATTTCAAACAACACTGCAGTGATATTTATCTATGTGTATCCGTATATGATTATTGGTGTCCTAGTAGGTGTGAAGTGGCATGTTGTGATTTTGACTTGCATTTTCCTAATGACTTACGATGTTAGGCATGTTTTCATGTGCTTGTTGGCCACTTATATATCTTCTTTGGAGGAACGCCTTATTCAAATCATTTGCTCTATTTTTTTAAATTAAGACTTTATTTTTTTTAGAGCAGTTTTAGGTTCACAGCAAAATGGAGGGGAAGAATGAGAGATTTCCCATATGCCCCTGCTCCTACAGTTTCATAGCTTCTCCTCATTATCAACATCCCCCCTAGGGTGGTATATCTGTCACAGTCGGTGACCTTACATTGACGCATCATACTTGCCCAAAGCCCATAATTTACAATAGTTCACAGTCTATTTCTGGTGGTGTACATTTTGAGAAATGTATCATAATGGGTAGCCATCATTATGGTTTCATATCCAGTGTTTTCACTCTTCTAAAAATCCTTGGTGCCTGCCAGTTCATCCCTCCACCCCAGCCCCTGGCAACTGTTGATCCTTTTTACTATCTCCATAGTTTTGCCTTTTCCAGAATGTCATATAATTGTAATCACAGAGTAAGCATGTGGCTTTTTTCAACTTAGTAGTATGCATGCAAGTTTTTCCCATGTATTTGAATGGCTTGATAGTCCTTTTTTTTTTAAGGGCTGAATAATATTCCATTGTCTACATGTACCATAGTTTATTCATTCACCTCCATGAGGACATCTTGGTTCCTTCCAAATATTAACATTTATTCATAAAGCTGGTCTAAACATCTGTATCATATTTTTGTGGGGACATAACTTTTCAAGTCCTTTGGGTATATATCTAGGAATACAATTGATGGGTCATACGGTAAAGAGTATGTCATTTCATACAAAACTGCCAAACTGTCTTCCAGAGTGGTTATACTATTTTGTACTCCCATGCCCACCAGCAATGCATGAAAGTATCCTTGTCAGTATTTGGTGTTGTTCCAGATTTGGGTCATTCTAATAGGTGTGTACTGGTGTTTCTTTGTTGCATTTTCCTGATGACCTATGATGTTGATCATCTTTTCATATGTTTATTTTGCAGCTGTAAAACTTTTTGGTGAGGTGTCTGTTAAGGTTTTTGGTTCATATTTAAATCAGATTATGTTCTTATTGTTGAGTTTTAAGAGTTCTTTGTATATTTTAGATAACTTCCTTTTATCAGATGTCTTTTTTTAAAGATTTTATTTATTTATTTATTCATGAAAGACAAAGTGAGAGAGAGAGAGAAAGAGAAACAGAGACAGAGACACAGGCAGAGGGAGAAGCAGGCTACATGCAGGGAACCCGATGGGGGACTCGATCCTGGCACTCCAGGATCAGGCCCTGGGCCGAAGGCAGGCGCTAAACCTCTGAGCCACCCAGGGATCCCTTATCAGATGTCTTTTGCAAATATTTTCTCCTAGTCTGTGGCTTGTCTTCTCATTCTCTTGACATTGTGTTTTGCAGAGCAGAAATGTTTTAATTTTAATGAAATCCAGTTTATCGATTACTTCTTTCATGCATTATACATTTGATATAATGTCTAAAATGTCATTGCCATATTCTGGTATGTCTGTTTTCCTATGTTTTAGGAGTTTTGCAGTTTTACATTTAGGTCTGTGATCTATCTTGAGTTAATTTTTGTGAGTTGTGTATAGTCTGTGTCCATAATAATTTTTGCATGTGGATGTCCAGTTCTTTCTTTTGTTGAAGACTATTTTTGCTCCACTGTGTCACCTTTGCTTCTTTGTCAAATATCAGTATATTTATGTGAGTCTACTTCTGAGCTTCCCTATTTTCTTCCATTGATCTGTATGTCTCTTCTTTTACCAATATCACACTGTCTTGATTACTACATCAAATCTTGAAGCTGAGAGTAGCATCAGTCTTCCTTTTATTTTCCATATCATTATTTTTCATGTCCAACGTTTATAATATGAGGGCCAGGGCTTTTTCCTCAACACAAGTTTATAAATTTTTGATTGGCTTGTGAGGCCAATAGGGATACTTCTTGTCTAATTTGGTTTCTGTGAAGACTTCATTCAGGTCCTCAATGGTCATCTGATCAAATGGAATTATGTTCTTCATCTTCTCCAGCTCTTTTTCATATTCCTCAATCCTGGCCTTTGAGAGAGTCAAAAACTCAGCACAGCTTTTCACATCTTTTTTTTTCCTCAGCATCCACCTGGACAGTGCATTTATCTTCTGGCACAGGAAACTTCAGGGCATTAAACTTCTTCTCAAAATCATCTACCAAGCCAGCCTTTGCCACATTGGCCTTGTAGTAAGCCCAGTTGATAGCAGGTGGTTTTTCAGGAAGAGTAGCCAACCTGGAGGTAAGCATCTCATTCCAGGATTTCATGGAGTTGGCAATGGCCTTCTGGTTTCAGGGTATGATCTCCCCAAAAGCTACCCAGTCAATGGTTTTTAGAGCAAGTTTTCACCCAGCCATCTTGAGATCCTTCACCGACTCCAGTGGCCCAGCATCAGTCTTCCAATTTCATTCTTCTCCTTCAATATCGAGTTGGCTCTTTGGGCTTTTTGCCTTGGATACAAACATTAGAATCAGTTTGTCAATATCCATGAAATAATCTTTTTGATATTTTAATTGGGATTTTGTCAAGCCTTGATCAGCCTTGATCAAGGCTGATATCTTGACAATATTAGATCTTCTTATCTATGAACATGGAATATTTCTCCTGTTGCTTTCTGTTTATTGCTTTTACTCTTGCTTTTGTTGGTTTATTTAATTTTCTGAACTAATTCTATAAAATCTGTATAATTATATACAGATACTAAAATCTCTGATTGGTTTGCACTGTCATCAGGTAATGTTTTGATATTTTCTGAATTAATTTGAATCAGTAAGTCTCTGTCAAGAGGTTCTGTGTGTGTGGCTGGGGCATATTTTCAGTATTTTAGCAGGCAGTTTACAACTCTGTTTGTGCCTTCTGGTTTCTGGTTGTGCAGGTCCTTCAGGTCTATCAAAAGTGAGAGATAGGGATGCCTGGGTGGCTCAGCAGTTAAGCGTCTGCCTTCCAGCTCAGGGCGTGATGCTGGAGTCCTGGGGATTGAGTCCCACATCGGGCTCCCTGCGTGGATCCTGCTTCTCCCTCTGCCTATGTCTCTGTTTCTCTCTCTCTCTCTGTCTCTCATGAATAAATAAATAAAATCTTTAAAAAACAAAACAAAACAAAAACAAAAGTGAGAGATAACATCAACATGTTGTTTCATCATTTTACGTCTTTCATCAACATGCACATATTTATGCTCACTGTATGATCTTTTTGATCCCTAGAAATATGTCAGAGTCCTTCATGGCACCTTATGGACCACACATTATTTTTTCTTTTAGCTTTCTCGATCAGCCATTTGTTCGCCCAGCTGATATCACTACCTCAGGCAGTTGCAATGTTAAACCATTACCACTGATTGTTTATGACAAATTATCTGGGATAGACTTATTTGCAAAATGAGCTCTGAATCAGTTCAGATAAAGATAATCCCTGAGAATGAATCTTTTCAGGGAACTTTTACACGTGTAAAGTAATGAGAATCCTCTGGAAAAGAGGTGTTTTTTTTCATGAGTTTTAATCCTTTTCTCCTCCTTACAGTATTTGATGGGATGCTTAATTGCACAGATTAGATAGTTGTATGTCTGTTTACTTTCAAAGCTACCACAGATCTGGGAAGAAGGAAAAAGGAATAAGTATAGTTAAAATATTAATAAGTTAACTGTTCTTCATGGAATTAAGTCCTATTTCTTGAATAAATGCCTCTTTAATTGTTGTAAGCCCTTAGTTAATTTTAAGAGTTTTGAATAAGTTGTTTTGGACACCTTTTTTTTCCCAATGTCTCATTACTTCATTTTTATTATTTTTAAAGATTTTATTTACTTATTCATGAGAGACAGAGAGAGGCAGAGACATAGGCAGAGGGAGAAGCCGGCACCCCGTGGGGAGCCCATTGTGGGACTCAATCCCAGGATCCCCAGATCACATCCTGAGCGGAAGGCAGATGCTCAACCCCTGAGCCACCTGGGCTCCCCTGTCTCATTACTTCAATAGACGAACAGATTTTCAGAAGTATTCTTCACACTGTTCTGGAAGTGCTTCTTCCCTCAGATACATTTTAAATGTTTGGGATCATCTAGGTTTGAAGAATGCTCTTTGCTGGGTCACTGGCTAATAGCCAGCTTGAAAGGAATTTCATTTGTTTACACTGAGGTGCCAGATGATGTCTTTAAATTTCATGGACAAGCTGCCCTGGATGCGCTTCTGGTTAGTTTTTAGGTCTGCAGTGCTTGAATTGACAAATCTTTAGTTGTACCAGAAGGTGAGAATGCTATTTTCTTTATTTACAGGATGTAAGCACACTGCTAATTTGTTTAGTTCCAGAACCTTTAATCCCTGGCTTCTAATATGAATAATGAATGAATAAATGCATTTAAAATAAGGAGATATATATTACTCTTTTCATTTTTACTGTGCTGACTTATGAATCATTAAATTAAAATGATGGATTTTTTTTAAAGCATACTGACTTTATTAATTAGGTTTACTTCCTGTATTTATTTCATCATTATATTTTCACTTGACAAACGGTAAAAATTCAAATCACTGTGTGAAGTAACCGTATTAGAATTACAGCACTTTTGAGTTATTAGAACTATGAAACCCTTGGGGACATATGGTAAGAAAGGATAGTCATCACTATATGAACTGTTTCTTTCTAAAATTCCTTAATATATGTTTAGAATATCAGACCTCATATAGCTCATCAGTTTAAAGGCAGTCTTATTTTAAATAATGACTTAGGATACACTTGTTTTTCCCTTTCCATTAGAACATGTGTTTATTTGTTATGCAAGAAGTAAAAAAAAAAAAGTTTATCTTTGGGGAATGGTAGAAATGCTGTTGCCTATATTTTATTCATAACCATGTCAGAACAGCAATCTCCAGGGTTTTTGGAAAATTTGATATGATACCAGTAATAATCCATAGCATTTCAGTCACCAAATGAACAGATTCTTTCTGCATGCTGATTGAGAAGTGATCTGTGATAAAACTTTTTCAACATTTGAGTTTCCCAGTAATGGTACCCAAATACTAGATTGTTAAATCACATTGGAGTCTCTTTTCCTTTTCCTGTAAATGAGGTCACTTCTGAAGACACATTTTACCTGTAATAGCCTCTAACTAGCTGTATGACCTTGGGCAACCTGCAGAATTGTAGACTCTCAGGGTTAAAAGGAATTTTAAAGAATTTTAAAGGATATGTTGCCCAGTTATTCACAGAATTTATAGATCTTCTCTTTCTTCAGCCCTCCCACAGTGTAGTCATTTTGCTTCTGTTTAAATATTTTCAATGACAAGGGACTCAGTACCACTCAATGAACTCAAACTAGGTTCAGGTAACTCTGAGTTGGAAAATTTTTGTCTTTGCTTGCTTTGTTCTTTTGAATCAGCTTCCTCATGTTGAAACAAGAAATCATTCTGCAGAATTATTGGAAGAATAAAATATATAATGCATGTAGAAAATAAGGTGTACATAGTGAAGCTGAGGTATGCCTATAAAATACTTTTATTGCATCCAGTGCAGCAAAATGTATTACTATTAACAAATACTTGCTTTTTTTTTTTTTCCCTCTGGGGAAAATTATACTTCATCCCTGTTAATATTAATCTTGGTCAGGTGACTTTGGCTTATGTAATAAGAATTTGGGCAACATGTGTCACTTCTGGGGAGAAGCTTTGAGAGTCAGCATGTGGTCCCGTGTTCCCCTGTCCCTTCTGTCCCTACGATCAGAAATATTTCAGATAGAGGCTATTCTGACTGACTGGATCTTGGAGTGAGGACAGTTCAGAGCAGAGGTCCAGCTGACCCACAATGGACCTGTCATATAATTCACAGAATTTTTTTGGTTGGTAACCAAACATAACGTTACTATCTTCCCTGACACAAAGCTTAATCTTACTCTCAGTAAAGTCTTTCTTTTCAGATTATATTCGTAGAGACTTTTTACCACCATAAGGAGACCCTTTTTCCTTGCTGATCTCCTGTGAACTTAGTTATTGAGCAGGTGAGAAAGTATACTTTCCTGAGTACATATAAGATTTCAGTGACACTACTAATTCAAGTAGGTAGCGTTTTGGATAAATTGAGAAATGTTTCTCTAAATAATGACCTTTTTTGATATCATTTTCATGAAAATTCATTTGGGCTTGTAGTTCTTCTTCTCTAACTGAAAAGAGACAAATAAAGCAAACCTTTAGATTTGTGTGAAAAATAGCATAACGTGGGTTCCCAGGCCTAAGGAGCAGAACTCAGCACAGTGAAATTAAATAATTTCCTTATATTAAGTTAAAGACATTTTAATATGGAGAGTCTCCTTAAATGAAGAGAATATCACCACAGCTCTCTAGACTCAAATGTAAGAGGGTTGAATGCAGCATATCCTTCGGGGAAAAAATGAGGCACAATGCCATTATCCCATCATACGGCATTCATTAAACATTTGCTATGTGACTAACCTTTACATGCATTGTTTCTTTCAATTTCAAAACAAACCCTGAGGTATATAATGTTATTAACTTTATATTTGAAATTCAGACTTAGAGAGGCTATGGAATTTACCCGATGTTACACAGTGGGAAAGTGGTAGACTGCCCATGGCTATCTCACTTCAGATTACAGAACTCAGCAGTGAACTACTATATGGTTTTCTTTCTAAAGTGTAGAATTATGTTAGTATGGTGAGGAGCATCCTGTGCTCAGGGGTTCTGAGTTACCTTGCCAGAGCTCTTCTTAGAGAGTAAAGGATCAGTCTGGACTATTCTAAGGTGTGTGTGTGTTTGTAAATAAACAACCCTAGAATTTTTTCTTACTCCTGGCTTTGTTAGGGAGAAACTATCTTAGGTCACTTCCTCTGGTTTTTTACATACCCAGTAAGCTTGTGCTTACCGTGATTTTTCCCCCCCACTTCAGGATGGCCTTCATAGTTATGTTAATTCAGTGTTATTTGAATAAAAGTATTAGGGCATACTCAAGTTTTTGTCTCTTTTGGCATTGCTCTCTTGCTAACATTTTAAACAAGGCCTGCTATACAATAGCAGCTGCTCAAAATATTTGTTGAATGAATATATGAATCAGGAACCTCTGAGGAACAATTCAGTTTCTGGAGTTAATTCTATATGGGACCCCTTGCCTACTCACATATTGCAATAACAGTGTCAACTAAATGTTAGTTGGGCATGTTGGCTTGTGTACCTGGTTGAATGGTCCCAGAGTAACACATAAACATTGGCTATTCCGATGTTAATTAGTTTTCTAAAGGGAATAGATTGAGTTCCTGCCCTGAAGGCCAAGTGGAATGAATAAAAAATTCTGATTAAGAGAAAGAAGGAAATTCTATGTTGGAGAATGATGTCAACCAGTTTTCTGAAATCTGAAAATCATGTGATGACAAGTTTTTAGATGAAATCATGGAAAGAGTGTGTGTAGATGCCGCGTGGGAGCCCATCTTCTCAGAAATCCCAATAAGATCTAGGCTTGGTGTAAATTGATTCAAAGAGCAAAAATGAGAAGTGGGACTCCAAATGGAGAGTCGGTGGACCTCTGTGTGCAGAATGGCTATGCATTCAGCTGCTGTAACTATTTTTTCTTTCCCTCCTTTTTCATGCAGTTTGAACTTTACCTTAAAAACAGCGTAACAAGAACAAACAGAGACAAATTAAAAGTCACCAGGGATTTTCTCACTAAGGAAATTTAAATAACTATGATGGATGAGCTAGGGATATTAGAGTGGATGTTGGCACCCCATAATAAAGAGCTTCTCTAGGGATACCTGAGGTTGTTGGGGGTGAACTTGTCAGCTGGCTTTCTTTTCTTCTGAAGATTATTTTTATTTTAGAGAGAAAGAAAGCAAGAGAACCAGGGGAGGGATAGAGGAGGAGAGAGAGAGAATGTATCAACCAGACTCTCCACTGAGCACAAAGCCCAACATGGGCTCCATCCCAAGATCCTGAGATCAAGACTTGAGCCATAATTGAGAGTCACCCCTCCCACTATACTTGGAAATTCTGTTTAAAGTTTTCAGAGAAAAGCTGCACCACATAAAGCTCCTTACATCACAGTGAATGGAACACAGCTACCTTGAAATATCTTTTTAGTTTGTTTCGTTTTTGAGCATGAAAACAATTTAAGATCTTCAGGCAGATGAAAAAGGCGGAAGTTAAACAAAATGACTTACCTTAGAGAACATATAGTACAAGATAAAGAGAAAAAAATTATTTCCTATCCTCAGAGATAGTCAAGAAGGGACTGTATTCATAAAAAAATAAAAGGCATAATATGCTAAGAAAAAGCAATAGTCGAATAACGCATAATGTCTCTTGACTGTTAAAAATATAGTTGCTAATGTTTAAAGACTTACTGTATTAAAAAGAAAACCACAAGAGCAAGATGACATCACTTAGTCTGAATCCTCGAACAGGGGCTCTGTATCCCATCTGACTGCATCTCCTCCAGAAATGCAGTTTTAACAGGTCAGTTGGAAAGTTAATCATCAGCACCAATGAAGTAACCTGCCCCATAGGCTCTCTCCCTGCCCCCAAAGAGAGGTGAGGTCTCCTGCAAGAAAGAGCTCCTGTTCTTCCCCCTAGGGGAAAGAGGCCTAACCCTGAACAATCCTAATCCTTTTCTTTTGCCAGGAACTTTCTTGCCTCACCCTCTTTTCCTATAAAAGCCTCTTGTTCTGTACAGGCCTACCAGCTGCCCTTCCACTTGCTACATGGGATGCTGTCTGATTCCTGAACTGTTTGTTTAATAAAACCCGTCAGATCTTCAAATTCACTTGGTTGAATTTTGTTTTTTTAAACATTTAACATAAGTTGAAATTTAAAGTCCAGGAAACTCTCCAGAACATTAATGTACAACATAAAGAGTTGAAGATTATGAGCAAAAGAGAGAAATTCAAGAGGTCTGAAAGTATGACTCTACCAGTAGGAGATCCTGAAAGAGAGAACAAAGGAAATGAAACACTATATCAAATAAATAACAAGGCATTTCCTAGATCTGAAGAAGATCATACAATTTTAAATCAAAAAGGGAGTTTTAAAATACCCAGTTCTAGGCTTGGCAAGATAAAGTTTTCAAACTCCAGGAGAAACAAAATAATTCTGAAAAAATTTTGAAAAAAAAAAAAAATAACCCAAGAAGAAAAGGCTAGCTATATGACATAGGATACCAGAATTCAGTGTTGGACAGTCCTTCAGAATTCTGTGGGAAAATAAGCCTAAAATCATTATTTATAAAAATATCAACCAAATGTGAAGACATTTCAAAGAACTTCAGGGATTCAGTTTGTAAATCGCATACATATCTTCTGAGGATGTAACTGAGGATAAATTCCAGAAATGCAAGGTAGAAAGTAGTGAAGGACATAGTGGCTCTGATTAAGCAGTGGATTAAATGGAATTCATCAGCTTATAAAGGGATTATAGTGTATAGCTGATCAACTACGATCAAAAGACTGGGAAAAAAAGAGATTTAGGGCAATAGGTACATTAAAAGATATGATAATATCAAGAATTTGACAACATCGTATTTTGTTTTTGTCGGCCAAAAAAAAAGTGAAGGGTCACTGGAGACAAGGAAGGAGGGAAAATGTGCAATCAAGTCATGATCCAAGTGAGAAGAAAATAAAACATAGCATGATCAACTGATAACTTGTAGAAAATAAAATCCACTTGACTTTTTACCCAAGAGCAATTTCCAAATAGCATAGCTTTCCTGAACACGGACCTTTAAAAAAGATCAGACAATGCTAGCAAGCACTTTTGACTGTATTATAGATATAAATATATGTAATGTATATAACGTATATAATAGCTATGTTAAAGTAACCTGTTTATTGGTTTTAAACTTTTAAATCAATTTTTACTCAAAATATGTGGCATATTTTTTTGTTTACAAAGAAATGTATATGCTGTCAGCCTTAACACTCTAAAAAACGAAGGTAAAGTTGATAGAAACTGGGGAATCATACAGTAGCTTTCAAAGAAAGTAATAAAAATGCTATTTTACATAATGAACCGCTAGAAATGATTTTGCCTAAGCTAGATGTAGCAAAATAATATTTTAAGCATATTCTTTAATTTTACTCGGTTCACCTATAAAGGAAGGAAAACTAATTTAAAAAGTAGAGGAGAAAAGGAGACACAGGTTATATAATAGAAACTGAAGTATATAAAAGTGTCCATCTTTGAGGGGCTACACTGATGCTTCTCACTCTAAAAACTTTACCTCTTTAGTTTGTTTGAATTGCCAGTTGAATATATTACTCTATTTCAAAGCTAGTATTTATGGTGTGGACAATCTGGAGAATATAATATATAGTTTGGATTTCCCAGTTGACCATTGGACAGTGGGCTTCATATTATTATTTTTATTAGAAAAAGGCTCACAGAAGTTACCTATCCTTTAAAGGAGAAATTTGGCCTATTCACAAAAAGACTTATATGAATTCTAAGCAGATTCTTTGAGGACAACTAATAGATGGTTTAATTATTTCACTTTTTATTTGTTCAGCTCTTTGGGTATGTTTGGACACAGTCCATAGTAAGATGAATAAATAATAGGTTCTATCACTGTTTCTATGTCAGTGGCCAATAACAGACATATAAGCAGACTGGAAATGGTCATGATTCTCAGGTCACCCTTCATTTCCAGCTGTAGAGCATGCCAGTACTCCACTGCCCGAAAAGCTGCCTCATGGTTTTGTAGAAAGCAGTATTTGCTGTAAGACGATTATTCACCTGTAGGTAGGAGATTTTATTTCATGTATTTGAAAGGCTGCCAAGGTTTGACATTTTATATTTGTCTAGCAATTGAGAAGATATTATTTTTTGTTAGAACTTGTAAGATGAAAAAAAAAGCTATAAAAATTCAATCTCACATGAAATTGTTTGAAATTGCCTTTCAGTTGGCTGAATTAATAGATTATTGATTTCACCCTTTTATAAAATGAAAGGTTAATGAGCAAAATCACATAGCGTTCATTTCTAGAAGAAATATATATATTTAGTGTGAGATATATATTATATATATGATTGCATGAATATCATATATATAAATAGTTTGATCCCCTCCCTTGCAAGAAAAGTTAACATTTACAAACCAAAGTTTTTAACCGTTATGATATTATGATAGAGGATGAATTATGCCCTATCTTTATTTAGCTTCACAATCCTGCCAATTCCTGTTTTGCATTTCATGTGATATTATTTAATATGGAAGGTCAACTTAATGTAGGCTAATGGAGAAGATTTTTCTGTATCAGCTGTTGTGACCTGGATGAGAAAGTGATGAAACAGGAATTTTTTTTTTAAGATTTTAATTATTTATTCATGAGACACACAGAGAGAAGCAGAGACATAGGCAGAGGGAGAAGCAGACTCCATGCAGGGAGCCTGATGCAGGACTCGATCCCAGGACCCTGGGGTCACGCCCTGAGCCCAAGGCAGATGCTCAACCACTGAGCCACCCAGGTGCCAGAAACAGATTTTTTAATTCCCTTTGTTATTGAAGATACAAAGAAGCACATATCAGCAGATTGAAATATATTCTTATTGCAAACCTCATGACAATATGAATAATTTTCAAATAACCTACCAGTTTATGTCACAAAGTTCCACACTACTTACTATCTTGCCATTAGCAGGTGATGGAACAAAAATTAGGCCGAAAGATTCTGAATGAAATTTGCTGGAATTACTTTGTTTTTCTTTTCTCAGTAGAGCATAGTATTACTGAAACAGCATTTAAGAATATCAGTAGTTATTATTTACATCGCCTCTGTCAACAAGGCTGGGCCTGCTTTACACGTGAAGTAGAATGTAAAGCAAGAAAAAAATTAAAATGAAGAACTTTGGTAAATAAAAATTTTATTTCTAAATGCCCAGAAAATTTAATTAAATAAGTCATGTTTTTTAATTTTTCTCATTGCAGATAACGATTTTTTGCTTTGTGTTTATAGAAGCAAGGGTTTCTAGTTGGGGAAAACATACTTTATATCTTACCTTCTTACCTTTCTTTCCCCAAGGTTAAGATATTCCAAAACAAAGATAGAAAGTAAAGGGGCAGGATATTAAGCTATAGACAGAGAATAGGCTGCACAAAAAAATGAAGTTTTGAAAAACTCTCTGCGATTTATTCATTAAAAAAATGAGTTTCACAGGCCACATTCCCTTCAACGTTTGTACCAAAAATAAATACAATAATCCAGAGCAACATGTCAGCATTAACCATGACCTGGATTTAAGTAATGTGAGGAAATAGAATTTGATACAAAATATGCCCTCAACCAGAAAACCTTTCCATGAAGGTAGAAAAGAAAGAAAATAATTTTATTACTGAATAAGGCTTAAACCCGAATGTGATGTGTGCACCACAGGTGATCCACGAAAAGCTTGCAAAGATGGAAGACATCACGGGCTCTTATAAAACAAGCAGATGCAACCTGTTGGCAAAGGTTCTCAAGATAAACAGTAACTAGCGGTCAAGTAAGGGACCCTGACAACACCATTTGTCACACATGGTTCATCCTAAATTCACCAGGTAATTGAGGTGACCATCTGTGTGTGCTAATTGGCTTTATTTAAAGGAAAAATAAAGTGATCTTTATGACAGGAGGCAGTTTTGAGCGAGGCCCTTACTCAAGACAGGCTTTCCCCCTCCCCAGAACCCGCCGCCCACTCCCAGAAACTGGAAAGCAGTGGTTAGGGTCTATTTGTTGCCTGCATTTCGAGGAGATGGCTGCGAGGCCCTTGATAAAGTCATTTCTGGGTCATAAAGCTGACAAGAGGCATATGAACTTTAGAAAAGATTTACCTACATTTCAAAGAGGCAAAGAGCTTAAAATTAGAACCAAATGCTCTAAGAAAAGGGGTGAAGGGAAAGTCTTCCCCTATTTTCAAGAGGGAGTATTAAACCTCTTATTTGTAAAAGTTCTTATTTTCCCTTACGGCTAAAGGGAAGGGATAAAATGATTTTATGAGCTAGAGTTCCCATGTGAGTCACTACTGTTTGATTTCACAAAACAAAGTTACTGATATTGATAAGTGAGGTTTTTTTTTTTTTTAAGATTTATTTATTTATTTATTTATGATAGACAGAGAGAGAGAGAGAGAGAGAGAGAGGCAGAGACACAGGAGGAGGGAGAAGCAGGCTCCACGCCGGGAGCCTGACGTGGGACTTGATCCCGGGACTCCAGGATCACGCCCTGGGCCAAAGGCAGGTGCTAAACCGCTGAGCCACCCAGGGATCCCCGATAAGTGAGATTTTTGTAGCTCAAGGATACTTTTACTCCCGGAAGTCTAAGTTTTAGTGTGTCTAAACTTACTCAAATGATGAAATGTTGAGTAAGTAAATCTGAGATAATACTGCAGGATTTTCCCCACGTAGGCCTTTAATTGGTCTTTGACTGAGGCTGTCTTTGCTTGCGTAGCGATGGCAGGACTAGGATGACGGACTTTGTTTTAGACCGTGAGGTAGAGCTTCCAGGTTTAGCAAACCAGAATTTGAGACACCCAGTTAAATTTGAATTTCAGTAAACTGAGATTCAGTGACCTGTTGTGGGTTTTGTCTGGCAAGTGTGCTGCGGGATGCGGTGGTTGAAGCTGTAAGATGTTCAACTTAGGAAACTGGCTAACAGTTCGATGAAGGCCCATAAGAAAAATGTACCCAGTCCTTTTGTTTATCAACTAGAAAAAAACTGAAGCTTATCAAGAAACCCTGTGCCTTCCTGAGGAGAAGATTAACCTAGAAGGCGGGAAGGTAATATTTGGACCTGGGGGCAATCAGTATTTATTTGACGTTAGTGACGGGTCAGTCTTCACTCAGACCTCTACAAGTATCCTCTCACTTAATTCACACATTCTAGAGGGGCAGAGTGACATTAACCTGTTTATAGATGACAAAGAAATGATTTTAAGAGGGTTAAGTGACATTGACAAGCAGAACCGTGATTCAAATCCCAACTTGTCCAAAGTGAAGGCTGACCTCCTGCATAGTGCACTGTGCAGCCTGCAAGGTGGCGCAGCTCCTAGCATGTGCTGCTCTTCTACCTAGACTCGTGGCCTGCGTGTATGAGCCATTTAACCGCACCTGTTTTCCAACTTTGCTCGTATAAAATGAGAAATTGGGTGATTTCTAAAGGTATTTCATTTCTGCAATGTATGATTTTGTCCAGAAATCAGGTAGTTATGCTAATGAAGTATGGGAAATAGAAATATGTTTAATGTAGCCTTTTTCTAGATTTCAAGGTCAAACAGGGCACACAGTTTCTTTCCTGTCCCTGTATTTTTTTCTCAGCGTGCCCTAAAGCATTCTGAACAGACCCTCAGTGGATGCTGGAGGGGAGGTCGGGAGGGACCACTGAATTGTGCGTTTCTTCTGGCAGTAAGTCGTCCAAAAGGCCATTACAAGAAAGGGCACATCCTCAAGCTCCCTCTGTATTTCTAATAACATGAGAATTGTGTCCGACGTGAGAAGATGCTGCATATGCTGCAATCTTAGAGGTGAAGTGTGCAGGCTGGTCAGTAGCAGGAAGTAAAGATGGGGCTGCTGGGAATCTGGATACCCAGGGGAGGCTCTGCGGGTTCTGTAAAGTCACCCCATTGTCTCAGGTTCTGGAACAACTGCCCTCCTCCATCCCCTAGAGCTTCATTCTTCATGCTCTGCTCTGCTCCTATTACCCCTCAGACCTTAGAAGGTGCACTCCAAATTAGGCATGGATGCCAACTCCTTCCCCCTCCCACCCCTCTTTGTCTCCCTCCCTCCCTCCTTCCCTCCTTCTCTGTCTTTCAGCCTTCATTGTACTTAAATAAGAATTAAATTCAGGTGAATGCAAACACCCCAAAGTGACTCACTTTAGAAGGAATGCCTCATAGGAATGCAGGGAAGCACAGTTCCCAAGCAGCTGCCCTTCCTGGTACATAATTAAGAATCAGTAAGACAGGAGGTGCACAAGAACAGACCAGGAGTTAGACCTGCCCTGACACCGTGATGCTGGGGTTCTGAGGGTGCCACTTCAAAATGTGGCACTTTGGCCTAGGGATTTATGAGCTGAGCTGAAGGAGTTTGAGGAAGTAGGAGAAGCAGGAAAGGTCACTTCTTCCCTGAAACAGGCCATGGAGCCCTCATGTGAAAGATGCCCTCCTTGTAGCTGGAAGAAAGGAGCATCCTTATCTCTGATGACAAAGGGACATGAAGAAGAGTGCTAACAAACAGTCCTTCCTGGTTCCCCCTGCCCCCCGTTTTCTACAATGCCTTCATACTCCTCCATGACTATGCACTCTTCATTGGATGTTGCATGAAACACTCGAGTCTGTTTGGGGGGTTTTCATTCCCTTATGAAAGCTCCTGTATCACATAAGACTTAGATACAAATAAGTGTGTGTTTTGTTCCTATTAATCTGTCCTTATCCATTTACTTTTCAGATCTAGTCAGGGACCCAAAGAGGGTCAAGGACAACTTTTTCCTCCCTATAGTGACATGATCATCAGAAGACATAGTGGCATTTATAGATGCCATAAAGATGATTATTCTGGGTCTAGACTCTGGCAAGTGTAGATCCAATATGATGGATTTTAGACCAAGAGATTTGGCATTGCCAGCAGGTTGGCTGGGTTTAATAAGATATAAATGTCTAAGATTGAGAGGATTGAGTTTTAAGAGATTGCACAGACAGGCAGTATAAACCACAATGCAGTTATTCACTCAGCTAGCTGAGAGATAAAGGAAATGATATGGTAGTTTAGTATTAGGAAAATAATATCATTTTCCAAAATAACATTAACCAAAATGCAATATTATTTTCCCAAACAGGTAGACCACAATTAACTAAAGTACCATAAAATTAGGCCATGCTTGTGAAATGAAATACTTAATTCTGTGGAATCAGAAGAAGGGAATGTGCCCCTGCTTGTGTTCTTTGAATCCATAAAAGAATCTTGAAAGTAATAAACAGAAGTAAAATATAAATAAAATAACACGACATAATAGAAATGATTGGCATCAGAGCCAAAGATAGACTTAGGCATGGGATGTGAGTAGTTGGGGGAGTTTTTGCATGTAGTTGATGCTGTTTTACTAGAAAGCAGATAATATCATGTAGGGGAGAGAGGATGTGGGGAAGGGTGAAGAATGGGGCCTTGGGGCCCTTGGAGAAGAAAGTAAGAGGAGGAATCATTGAAGCGTGGAAGATCAATGGGAGAAGTAACCAAAGGGAGACCCCATGGATTGGTTGCAAAACACAGGAAAACTCCACACGGATTAGGATGACCTTGGGAGATTTTACAGCAGACCATTCATCGCCTACTATAACTTCCAGAATACCATGGGGGCTCTGTATAAAAGGTTCAGGAAGTCCAAGAAAGGAAGCTTTCTTGAGGAACTCAGGATACATATATACCTGCATTGGCTGAACATTAGTCAGTGGATCTTCTAGCTCAGAGGAACATGGAGCATTTTTTAAATAAACATAGGTTTCAGGACTGTATTAGTGATCTCTTACTGGGTCATGAAATATTCCTAATTTCAGTGGCTTAAAACAATACACATTTGTATCTGACAGTATTTGCGGATCAAGAGTCTAGGTGACCTCCGGCTTCCTCTCTGGCTTAGGGTCTCTCACATGGTTCAGTTACATGACAAATAATTCAATAAACTGAGCATAGCTCTGGGTGGTTTCACAGGTATGAAAGAAGGACAAAACTCAGGGTAATCTTTACCTTATCTGCATGATAAAAAGGATTAAATAAAACAAAGCAGCAGAATGAAATATAGAAAAACCAAAGATTCTGGTTAAGTAAACCTGCCATATTATACATCCTGATTGGATGAATATAGTTTTAAGATCTCCATATGGATATATATTTTTATATTTGTAATTATAATGTATTTGTGTATATTGATCTTTATCTCTCATGTAGTTATTGATTTTATATCTATTACAAATGGATATAAAAGCTAAACCATCTTTTATATAAAAAAATAGATTTTTAAAGTACTAAACAAGGTAGTATATGCGTTAGGCACATTTCCCTTTTGAGTTTCCAGCTTTATATTCTCAGCCTCTCATATTTGCACGGGGTTTTTGGAAAGATTTATTTATTTATTTGAGAGAGAGAGAGAGAAAGTGAGTGAGGGGAGAGCCAGAAGGAGAAGCAGACTCCCCACTGAGCAGGGAGCCTGATGTGGGGCTCCATCCCAGGACCCTGAGATCATGGCCTGAGCTGAAGGCAGAAGCTTAACTGATGGAGCCGCCCAGGTGCCTCCCTCCTCCCCCTATGCTGAATGTTTTTTAAGCAAAGAAATTTGGTTTATAAACAAGGCTCTGAAACCTGGAGACTGTTACAGGGTTACACTCAGAGGTAATTTTAGATTCAGATGTAGATAATCGATCAGCAGTTTCTGAGAGTAAACCCCTCCGGAGCACACTCTTAGGCAATGTGAATACAAGAAAACAATGCTACAGAAGGACTTATAAGGAGTCATCTAAGTAGGAAGAGAGTTGAGTGATTCCGCAATAGGCTCTCATCCTCTCTTCCCTCAAGTGTGCGTTTCAGAACATCCCATAGCCTACAGTCTAGTATTTTCGAAGATAACAAACAGTCTTGGTCAGTTCAGGCTGCCATTACAAAAATACCACAGACTGAGTCTCTTAGACCACAGAAATTTATTTTGCACTATTCTAGAGGCTGAGATGCCTGACAACGAGGTACTGGCAGCTGGGGCATCTGTGAAGGTCAGGTGATTGGTTTACAGTTAACCCTCTCCAAGCAGAAAGGATTATTGCAGGGGTTCAAATGAAAGAAAATTAGGTGGGCCAGAGTCATGATGTGATGGTCAGAGCCAATCATCAGATCGAAAGCCAGAAAAAGAGAATGCCAGAAAAACTACAACAGCATCAATGCCAGACAGCCTCCAAGGTCATGGTCAAAACCTTTACTGGGCTGAGGAAGAAGAGCAGAATCAAGTAGGGGGATGGAGTACTAGAAAGAATCTTGACCTTGGGGCTACTCTTACCCCTTTGACTTTGGGTTTTTACATCCTACCTAGTTTGGGACATGTAGCTGAGTCCATCTCACAATGCTGGGAATTGTATGGGCTGTGGCATTTCTGGCAGGCAGAGTTTGAAAATTGCTCTGTTCCAGGCATCATGAGGGTCTTGAGCGACTCTCATCGCCTTTCCTATTGCAAACTCTTTCCTTTTTTTTTTTTTTTTAAATTTTTATTTATTTATGATAGTCACAGAGAGAGATAGAGAGGCAGAGACACAGGCAGAGGGAGAAGCAGGCTCCATGCACCAGGAGCCCGATGTGGGATTCGATCCCGGGTCTCCAGGATCACGCCCTGAGCCAAAGGCAGGCTCCAAACTGCTGCGCCACCCAGGGATCCCTGCAAACTCTTTCCACTCAACCTACGTGATCTATTTCTGGGTTCATGTTGACATTCAGCAAAATAACACCTGTTGATTGATCACTTGAAGATAGATATTGTGCTGGGCAATGCAGTGGGAGTAGTGGAATGACAGTGTCCATCTTCCTAGAGCCACAGCTGAGGGGAGGAGGCCACACTAAGGACAGGTGTACTAGTGAAAGACGCAGCTATGATGACCAGCAATCCATAGGACACGTCTGAGATCAGACATCGCAGAAGCACTTCCGTTTTGAGAATCCCTGGTTTCTTTGCTTCCATCCTGACTGTCTCGATGTTCCCTGTCAGGACAGGTTCCAACCATCTCCGTGCTTTTCCAGTTTGGCAGTCAGACTGGGTCGCTGGGGTTCATAACAACGCTCTGCTGCCCTCTCTGCTACTTAGCAAACATCATACTTATCTTCTGGTTCCCCCCTGTTGTACCACGTGTTGTACCACCACTGTGAGCCCGGCCCGTCCGATCAAGGGCAAATCTTCCCCTCAGCATGTGGCCTTGATCCTATCTTACGGAGCAGATGGGGGTCATCTGGGGGAGAAGGCCTTCAACCCTCCCCTTGGGGCTGCCTGCCAAAAAAATCATCTTCTTTGCACCAAAATATTTCTTTGTGGTTCCCTGTTTTTTTCCTCCTGTCTTCGAAGAAGAAAACAACAATAACAACAATAATGACAACAAAACAACTTCCTTTTTTAGCTTTGGATGACCACTTGCTGCCTCTGAAATTCCTGTTCTCTGTCTCCTTCTCCTGCACCCATTGTTTCTCCATTGAGTTCCTCCCATCCCTGTGAACACATATAAAAATCCCAAATGTAAAACATACTTTACCTGACCCTGAGATTTCATTTAAAATAGTACTCTTCTTATTCATCATGTACCTCATCCAAAGATCCAAGTGCATTTGGCTTTCTTTGCTCACCAATGATACGTATTTCCTTTTTCATTCTCTTTTAAGTTTGGTGATCAGTTTTGGTCATGGCATCGCCATTAGCTCCTCTTTTTCTGCTCTGATTTGTGGAAAAATACCTCCAGACAGTGAAGTCTCTTCAAGATGATTTTCAGGCACCCTTGCCATTGGAATAGACCGTCTGGATTTAAGTCCTAGCTCTAGCAAGTACTTGCATGCCAAATGGGCAGTACTTGGCCACGCAAAATCTCAACTTTACTTTTTTTTTTTATTTTTATTTTTTTTTAAGATTTTATTTATTTATTCATGACAGAGAGAGGGAGAGAGAGAGAGAGAGAGAGAGAGAGGCAGAGACACAGGCAGAGGGAGAAGCAGGCTCCATGCAGGGAGCCCAATGTGGGACTTGATCCTGCCTCCAGGGTCACACCCGGGGCTGAAGGTGGTGCTAAACCGCTGGGCCACTGGGGCTGCCCAATCTCAACTTCATCAATAAGTTATTGTAAGGTTTATGTTTTTTTGGGGATCCCTGGGTGGCGCAGCGGTTTGGCGCCTGTCTTTGGCCCAGGGCGCGATCCTGGAGACCCAGGATCGAATCCCACGTCGGGCTCCCGGTGCATGGAGCCTGCTTCTCCCTCTGCCTATGTCTCTGCCTCTCTCTCTCCCTCTCCGTGTGACTATCATAAATAAATAAAAATTAAAAAAAAAAAAGGTTTATGTTTTTTTAATCCTTATAAATCTCAGAAGAGTCTTTGGAACAAAAGGCTACTCAATAAATGTTACCTATTATCATAGTTTATTTGTCTTTCTAATCCATCCCCTAGATGCAAAACTCCTACCATCAGATATTTTTTTTTAAAGATTTCATTTACTTATTAATGAGAGACAGAGAGAGAGCGAGAAGCAGAGACATAGGCAGAGGGAGAAGCAGGCTCCATGCAGGGAGCCCAACGTGGGACTCAATCCAGGGTCCCCAGGATCAGGTACTAGGCTAAAGGTGGTGCTAAACCACTGAGCCACCCAGGCTGCCCCCTACCATCAGATATTTTGAAGAAATCAAGCCACTAACTCTGTGGTTTGCACAGTGTCGATTATCAAGAAATTCTGATAAGAAGAGTATAGAGAAATGAAGGGTGCCATGTGGCCAAGCTTTCACAGGAACACATTCATTCAGAAGTAGGGAGGTGGAATTGACATTTCAGATGAGTCTTCATTGCTCTCAAGGGTCTATGTGGAATTTCTACTGTGCATCTTATTCTGACTTTACAATACATACATTTTATTTCATTAAAATACTTTTCTGGAATTCATCATACTGACACATTACTTAGAAATATGGCTTCTGTTTTATTTGCCAGCTGTCATCTTGTTTAGGTATGAGGGGGCATTTCACACCATGGCCTGTCCCCATAGTTTGAGACCACATGGGATTTCCATGGTGTGCCAGCTGGAAGTTTGCAGTGATCATGTTCACAGTGACCCACTTTCACCGTATCCATCCCAGGTAGGTTACCAGATTGCCATCTTCCCAGCAACTTGGGTGTGCTGCAGTGTAGTTACAACAAACTTCTGAACCTCTTGTATCAGAAGTATGCCTCCATGCTGGTGCCCACGGAGTGGAGACGCGAACTGTATCCTTGGTTAAAGCCTAACAACACCACTGAAGGTAGGCAGTGTGTGAACAAGAAATTGGTTTATCTTTCTGGGCAAAGCAAGTTAATAAACACAAAATGTTCTTTGCTGTGAACTCCATGACAGAAATCCATTTTTAAACTCCTAGGACTACATAAAGCATGTCCATAGGTTTCTGGCTTTTAGTATCTTCTAGGTTCGTGTGGGTAACTAGGGTATTTTTTTTTAAAGATTTTATTAATTTATTTGACAGAAAGAGAACGAGTAGGCAGAGCTGCAGGCCAAGGGAGAGGGAGAAGCAGACTCCCCACTGAGCAGGGAGCCCGATGCATGGCTCGATCCCAGGACCCTGAGATCATGACCTGAGTCAAAGGCAGATGCTTAACCCACTGAGCCTCCCAGGTGCCCTGTTATAACTAATGTGGTGATCAACTTATAAAGAGATGTCTTCTTATATTTAACCACATATTTTTCACATTATCTAATTACTTTGCATACCTAGTTGTCTCATGTTATCTCAAAAGAGAAATATTAACCTATTTTCAGGATGTAGAAACTAGACCCAACCTGTAGATAATGGATACAGTCATATCCTAGAGATGTAGCTGCTACCAGAAATTAATTTCCTTTATGTTAATACCAGTCATCTTAGTGGACAATATAAAATGCTAGCAGTAATGGCAGGAAGAAGTGAGGGGTTTTATCAGTTTTTTTTTGAGCGGTGTTAGTCTGCCATTTTGAGGTAAAGTAGTTGGATACAGTGCTTTCAGAATAGCAATCATTTTATTTGAAGTAGAATCCAGCAAAATCTAGGATGTGGGTGGAGCTTAGAAACAAGGGAGTGCCTGGAGTAAACTTATCATGTGTTTAGTGAAAAATTCACTTAATATAACCCACATATAAGTTGAATAGATGTTTCAACTTTAATGAGATATTTAGTCAACTAATCATTGAGGAGTCGGCTAAGTTCTATGTGTAATATATGAAGATTCAAAACGAACAAATAGATGAACAAACACGGACTCTGCCCTCAAAGAGCGTTTAATTGTGTTGATAGATTTGATGTGGTCAACGACAAATTTACTACCACAAAAGTTAAACAGGCGCCTGGGTGGCTCAGTCGGTTGAGTGGCTGAGTCTTGATTTCGGTTCAGGTCATGATCTCAGGGTCATGAAATCGTGCTCCATGCTCCATGGGGAGCCTGCTTAGAATCCTCTCTCTCTCCCCCTTCTCCTGTTCGTTCTCTCCCTCTCTAAAATAAATAAATAAAATAAATCTTTAAAAAAGAGTTAAACAATAATGATAGTGGAAAGACATAATTATATGCATTATTCATTTAACAGCCTAGGGAAAATCAGTTAGATAAAATGTCAGATGATCAGAGAAGGGCACACATTATTTCCTTAGTAGTTCATGTGGAAAATACTGAAATAAAACACTGAAAAAAAATGGGGAGAAGTCACATTATAGAGATTATGTTCTCCATACATTCACCTACAAATAAGGCAATATTTGTAATATTAACTGCATATAACGTTTTATGAAGTAGGGTTTTCATATCCAATTTAACCTTGAGGAATTTTTCTTCTAAATTAGAGTCACTAGCTATTCAGGAAATGCCTCTATGATGCCTTAGGAAATAGTATGGAGTGATAATCCATTTGGAAAAAATTACTTTAAGGTGATGCATACGCTGTGGGAGGCACCATCTTACTTTCGGCACCAGGGACATAGAAACGAGGAGGATCATCGTGAAGATTCCCTCATAAAACTGAAACTCAGGTACTGATGAATGTGACAGGGATCTGCAGAACCAGAGGTCATGATGGGGACATCAGGTTTCTTACCTAAAAGCCTGGCAGGCACCCTCCATCTTGTCTAACAAGGGTCAAGTCTCCTCCCTGAAAGAGACCCAGGAGTGTGTAGTGGTGAGCAGGGTGAGAAAGAAGGACAGGGAGCTGGGGAAGTCATATACTCCAGACTAGCCTGACAAAGAGATTTGCAAAGAACTGAAGATCTTGAAAAGCGTCCATATTTCTCCTTAGAAGCTTATGGCTACAACAAAGAGAAAAATATACACTAAATGCAGTGAACTTTGATAAATCTGTTGCCAGATGTACTCATCCAACAGTGTTGGTTCAGGAGAAAGCTGGAGGAGCCCAGAATGTTCTGTGAAGTAAATGAACAGAGGCTGACAGTTCTCTGTGCTCGCCCCATTTCTGTTCAGTTCAACAGCTCGGCAAGAACCAACTAGGCCGTGAGTTAGCACGGCCGTGTGTAGTACCTTGTGTCTGAGGTGCTGAGATGGAAAGACGTGGTTCTTGTGCACAAGGAACTTACCAGTCTGGAGAGAAACTGTCACAGGACCAGCGGTGAAGGTTGATGTCAGATTATGAGCTGAATTATGAGCAGGCCAGATAGCTGGAATAGCAATGACGGGCATTTTTTTTTCCCCTTAAGATTTATTATTTGAGAGAGAGCATGAACAGGAGGGGCAGGGAAAGAGGGAGAGAGAGAATCCTAAGAAGACTCTACACTGAGCCCAGAGTCTGATGTGGGGCTCGATCCCACAACCCTGAGACCATGACCTGAGCTGAAATCAAGCTTTGGAAGCTCAACTGACTAAACCATCCAGGCGCCCCCACAGAGGGCACTCATTTAGCCTCAGAGGACAGAGATTATTTCCCAGAAAAGCTGGTGCATGAGCTATTTTATGAACCTACATCATTTGGAAATTTTTAAGTTAACTACTTGGGTAAGGAACCAGAATCCATTACATAGGAAGCCCCATGAGGTCACAGGAAGCACTTCATCCCACTGTTAGCCTTTTCTAACACAGAAGAAGATAGGGAGATGTCACATAAAGAGATCAAGAGAGAGAATTTTTAGTTTATGTGTGAATGCAACCAAACTAAGATACATTTTTGATGAATAACAAAATTGAAAAATATATGTACAGGCTGGAAAAATTGCTGTCCTTAATCCAAGGAAATGAAAGAAGGATAAACATAAAGGCTTCCATCAATTTTAGATAATCAAATACCCAAGTATTCCACCCAAGGAGTGGAGCAGCCCAGCTACAATGACCACTGTTCAGTGTGAGTCCGCGCCGTGGGGTGGCTTATCAGAGAAAACCAGGGCGGTCAGACCCAAGCAAAGCACACATTTCACGAGTGTCCATCCACTTGACAGCTTCTTTCTGGATGATGGTGACTGGTTCTTAGCACAACAGTTTTAGCCGGGACGGTAGCAAAGCTAAATACGTTGGCAGGAAGGCAGTGAGTCTAACAGTTATTTAATGTGAAAGATGGAGTGGCCCTACTGCAGTCCAGATTATGTGATTCTATCAAATTAGAGAACAGATTTTCATTGCAATTGGAAAATCCACCAAGATAAATAACTTCCCCGGGTCATGGTTTCCAGCCTAAGGGAGTTTTGGGACAAATTCTTCTGTTTCTGTAATTTTTAACGTCAGAAGACAAAGGCAAAAGAATTATGAAGGAATATACTATGAAGGAAATACTGAATACAGTATTTCTTTTTTGTAAATGTACTTTCTTGGCTTCTATTTGGATTGAAGCCTTTTCTTTTTATCATGGAATCTTATTCATTCGCATATGGAATATAATTTATAAACCTCGTAAGTTCAACCATTAAAGTAGATTTCACATTTCTAAGCAAAGCCTAGGGTTACAAAGAAACTTAGTCTCCATATTTTTTGAACTTCAAATTCAAAATAAAATTGCAAAATGATCTTAAGAATCAAGGATATAGAGCACTTTGATTTTTAATACATCCTGGGCAGGAGAGAAAGAGTTTCGAATCAGAACTGCCCATAGGAATGGAAGTGATAACACCTGATAACGTCTGGGGTCTTTAGTACATTTGAGTAAATTTTCCCCATGACATTCCTAATGACAAGGTGGCCAACACCTGCTGCCTGTTAACCCATTGGCATGCGGCGAGGAAGGGGTAGCAAAGCAGGCTGGTAACCCTTGTGAATACTTGAAAATAAATATGTTTCACTGGGGTTAAGAATTTTATTCTTCTGGAAACAAAATGTTATTAGCTCTGCAAGGTGCCCATAATGTGTTTTAGATTATGTTGAAGCAATCAAGAAGGGAAGGGATATGCATTTCTTTCAGTTTATGTACTTTTAGGGGGGAGGGAGGTTAGAAACCAAGAAGACCAAGCTGAGAAACTAAAATATGATAATATAATAAAAATATTTAAAATATTAAGAATAGAAGGTGAAGTCTCAACATACTCCAGGACACAAGTATGGCCACCAAGTATGACAAGGTACCCCTATAAAGAGCCCTTGTGTGTAAACAACAGGAGCGATTTAGTAAATGTAGGGCATGCTTCGTCTGGAAAAAATACATCTTTTATTTTGTAGGTGCTGCGAAAATGTGTACAGAGGGGATAAATACATGATTGAAATACAAAAATAAGGAGTCTGAGCCCCCAAAGTGAAACACCAACCATGGTTATCTAGATGTAGGTATTTGCCTGCCTTGCGTTTGCAACTGTGCCCATGGGCAGGATTAGAAGAAACACAGAAAGTCTCATTTCACCCAACTTGGTCTGTACCACTGAGCTCAGAGGGGTTCTTGTGCGGACCAGCAATCCTACCGAGTTTCCCTGGGTGCTGCTTCACTCTTCCCCTCCGTTAGATGACTTTCTGTCTTCCATATCTTCTCTGTGTCCTTGCCTAGAGTTATTATGTGGGGGAAGGGTCCACAGTCTCATTTAAGGCCCATCCCTTCCCTTGCACATACTCTCATTGCATCCTTGTGGACCACCCAAGAGCCTGGCCCAGCTACCCCCTCTCCCTTCTGCATGAACGTGCTGTTATTTATTTTCCCCCCATTTTCTAAACATGCTCGTGATTCCACTGCTTCCAATCGCTGCCAGTTTCTCTGCTTCTTTTTGCAGGAGCATTTCTCAGATGAGTTGGCTTTACTCACTGTGCCCAAGTCTTCTTGTTCTCTCGCTGTTCCTCAAACCCATGCAATGTAAACCCCAGCGAGACTGCTTGCTAAATGCACAAGCCAGCCCCCAGCTTCTTCTTGATGGATTGGCAAGATCTGACGCTGATATGTTGAAAACTTTGGTCAGCGCCCTTGTGGTTCACTGTATTTCATCTCTGTACCCTCTGGTGGCTCCTTCTCTGAGCTGTTTCCCTTAGGGGCTCCTCATGTCATCACCCTTCTGAGGGTGTGAAGCCCCAGGGCTCAGTCCTTGGGTCTCTCCTCTTCTCCGTCCAATCGAGTCTCCCGGGAACTTCATCCCAGTCTCATGATCTAAACATTAGCTATCCGCCAATGACTTCTCAACACGCATCTCCAGCCCAGGTTGTGTATATAGAGCCTTCCAGAACTCCTCACGTGGATGTTTAAAGGGCACCTCAGGCTTCATATGGCCTCAGTAAAATCCCATTACTACACTTCAGCTTGGCTCCTTCCTTCTCTCCCTGGGCCCTTCATTGGTGTGGCGCCTCCTTGAGTGAGTCCTCTTGTACCCTCACACCTCCTATCCAGTGTGCCAGAGGCTTCTTTTCGCTTTGTAATTGCACTGAGCTCTGAGTCAGACCACACTCGCTGCCTCCACGGCCACGCTGCTCAAACCCTGCCATCCTCCTGGGTTCATTGCAGAAGCCTCCATGAGGGTCCCTTTGCTCCCACCCCAGCCTCTCCATGGGCTCTGTACACGACACAACAGCCAGCACGGGCTTGATGACATTAAAGATGCTTTTGTTTTCCTGCTTAACATCCACCAAGGCAATTTAAGAGCCCTGTGACACTAACGGTTGTTTCTGCTGTGGGCAAAATGTTCCCTAAAATGCTCTTTTAAAGTTAACATGGCAAGGCATTATTGGTCCTCTACGATCTTGCTGTAATGCATACACTCATACAGAATCAGTGGTAGTGAAGAATAGATCAAATGCTTTTGTCTAGTCTACAAGAAAACAGAGGAAAAGCGAAAAAGCTATTAAATCGACACTAGTTTACTTTCTTCTTCATGTTTACTGGATGTTCTATTTCTTGTGAAGCAGCAGTATTATTTTTTGATTCCTATCTTGATCTGGAGCCTAGTGGTCTTGGTCTATATATGCTTAAAGGAATAGCAATTTAGTAGTAATTCTGGGTTTTGCCAAAAAAAAAAAAAAAAAAAACCCTCAATGTGCAAATAGTTGCCGATAATAAAAGGTCACTGTTATGTTCAATTAATTCCAGAAACTGTAGGTCTTGCTTTGTCTTAAGACTTATAGGAATAAAGCTATAAAAGCTAAATTTGATTTGAAATGCAATCTTTGATCTTAATAAGATAGAATAAAGAGTAGTGCTTTGCCCTTCCTATATTGTGCATACTTGCCTCCAGCATTTATTTTCAGATTCAAGAGATTCTCATTTCAACAGCTGTGTTCTAAAAATGAAGGTGCTCTTTTAGTCACTATTAGCTGTAAATAAATTTTTAATAGAAACTGTGTAATTTCTTATCCAAAGGTATTAAAAGCATGTCTGAAAAGATGATTCTTTCATAATCCAGTAGTTTCTTTCCTGCATTTTAAAGGAAATCAGATTTCTGCATTTTCCATTTTCCATTTTGACTGAAATTGCTAGAAAGTTTATAACTTTTCACTTGCCAGTGATGATTTCAGTAGATACATTTACCCTTTGTTTTACACATTGCATTATGTCAAGAAAGTCCATCTACTGAAGACCAATTTAAAAACTAATGCCATAAAGTACTCCGTGTATAAAGCGTCTTTTAATTGAAAACATTTAAAGAAATCAGCGTGCTAGAAAAACACACAAAAAATATTGAAAGTTAAAGGAGAATGATTAAATCAGGAAGGATGTGGAGTGAATTGGAGCTATTATATACTCCTGGTGGGGGAGTGTAGATTTGTACAGTTACTTCGGAAAAGTGTTTGCTGGTGGCACGTCCTATGACTCAGGAATTCCTCTAATGGAAATGTCTGTATATGTTTGAGGAAAACCATTACATTGGAAGCATTGTTCATGGTCTTTTAAAACTGAAAACAACACAAATCATAGATGGCTATCAAGAAAATAAACCGTAGTATATTCATGCAATGCTATATTATATATATATATACACATATATACACACATTATATATTATAATTTTATATTATTATATATACATATATATGGTTTGAATAATTTTAACAGACAAACCTACATGTGGCAATATGATTAGAGTAATATAATTTTGAGTGACATGATCAATAATAATCTCGACACAAAGGGAACGTATAGTTTATGACTCTGTTTTCATGACGTTAAAAAGCAGATGAAATTAAACAATGGTAGTTAAGTCAAAATTCTGGTTACATTTTGGGACTTTATCCTGAAATGAGGTTTGGTGTTGAGGGGACCATGAAATGATCATAGTTTTCTCTTTCTGGCTTCTGGTTACACAGGTGTGCTCAATTTGTGAAATTTTATCAAACTGTATTTATAATTTGTGTTTTATATATATATATATATATATATATAAATAACTTAAATAGAGCATTTCATAAGTTGATGTTAATGAGTGTAGTTTGTTAAGAGGGGATAGCTGAAAGGCTATACTAAGTGGCCTCACCAATGCATATTGGTATTGCGTGCCAATATTTTGGTGTAATTTACCTGCAGTCCGGCATTTGGTCTTTGGTAGGGCCCTCTGTGTTGGCTAGAATAAGAGATGCCAAGTCACGTTACCTAAACTCACGATATCCTGATGAATGAGCATGAAGACCATACATTAATTGACAACAAAGAGTGTTCTTTTCCGTGATCTGCAATGTTCACATTCCCTAGTTAGACCTTTCATTACCATCACATTATAGAGAGAACAGAATGAAAACAGACGACTAGGGTGCGTATCATGAGGGCCTTTTCATCTAGAAGATGGTGACACTCAGTTGCGTATTCTTTTGTAGACAGAGTTTTGGTTTCCAACGGCCACATCAGGGTCCCTCACGTTTCGCGCCTCTTGGTCTAGAGGATTTCGGGTAAACCGTACCACTTGGTAACCATCCTTTTCTCTAACTTCCAGGCTCTGTGCTTTCTTCCCATTAATGCAAGTTTGCAGTAGGTAGAAGGCAACGCAGATGGTACTGCGTCCAGCTGTAGGAACATACGTTGTTCAGAAATTGGAGAATATATGCCTCTTTGAGAACACAGATTCCCAAGCCTCTCCCACTTTTTGGCAGGTCCTAGAACACAGTGGCTTCAGGAGCAATGATGGCAGAGTCAGAGCAAAGCAAACTAGTATTCTCGTTGAGGGAATCTCAGAGTTTTCAATTAGTTTGGAGAGAAACATGACGATTTGACAAGCCTCTGCCTGCTATTCATCATCTTTTACTGATATACTTTTCAAGTCAGGCAACTACGGGGCTTGGACAAAACAAAATGAAGATGGATTATAAATTCACATGCTGCTGCCTTCCCATTTTTCTCCGTATCTCCCGGGAGACTCATCCTTTTGGCTCACTTGGCCGAGGGAGCGCGGCCACTCTCACATACTTGATAAATTCCCAAACAAAGGCGTATTTATACAAGTCAGTGGTCCAAGTCAGCAGGGTGATAGTATGATTTTCTAGCATGCTGACCCCTCAGCAGATCTTATAAGGAGAAGCTAGAGCAGCAAGTTAGAATGGCATCAAGCATGAAGTCAGAGAGACTTGAAAGGCTGGCTACCTGCTGTGAGGGCTCAGACAACAAGGCAGGGAGGAACCCACACCAGTTAATACCTTGAAAAATGATCTCCTCACATCAGGGTTTGTCCTTTCCCAACTTTTTTTTTTCTTTTTATGTAAGCTCCGTGCCTACGTACTTGAACTCACGACCCCGAGATCAAGACCTGAGCCAAGATTAAGAGTCAGGTGCTTAACCGACTGAGCCACCCAGACACCCCAATGTCCTTTCCTGACTCTTACAGCATTTGTGTCTAGCAGTGATTTTGAAACTTGGTGATTTACAGTGTCCTTCATTAATCAAAAATCCATGTTTATTTGGATTTGCTTCTTTTTCTGAGGGTGATGTTAGAGCCTTGAGAGCAGAAATTGCTACTCACTCTGTTTCTCATCTTCCGTGCGTGACTCTTGGCAGCATCGGGCGCATAAGTGAGTCATTTATTAGACAGTTGTTTAGATTTTAGTCTTTTGAATCAGCAAAGTTTCCTAGTGGGAACAAGGGACAGAGGAGCTCATGGCGTAGCGAAATAATAACACTACGGCTGAAGGTCTGGTAAGCCTGAGATCACAGTGGGAACTTTATAGCTATTTCCCATGCTTCGTCTTCTCAGAGCTTGTCAGAAATGTAGGAATTATATTGTTTCCCACCACCGCGTTCCTTCATTGCTGTGGAACTGAGACTCGATTTTGTACAATGGCTTCCCAGGGTCAACGATTTATTGTTACACACTTGGGCCTAGAACCCACTGTTGTTTGTACACTGGGATTAGTGACACTTCTCATTCTCATTTTGCATTTGCATCGTGATCAACATTTGGTTCTGTCTTCCTGTCCAACTATATTACTATAACTAAAACCCCGAACTCTTTTTAAGAACCTAGCCTATTTCCATCCCTCTATTTTCTATGTTTCCATCGCATAATGGGTCATTAGTTATAGTTTGTATCTTGAGTTGAGATAACAACAAAAATGGAACAAAATCATGTTCTGGTAATTATTTTTTCTTTTGAAAGAAACTCTTCAGTGTTCCATGAGAAAATTGCTGGGTCCTTTTACTTTTAGTTCGTGTTCTTTCTTCTTCTCTTTATCCTCTCCTCCTTCTTTACAATGAAACATTTAAATTAAAAATATTTCATGTTGTTATTTTACCAGAGTAAAATATATAAACTACCATGAATCATTTCAATAATTTTTCTTGCAATTAAAAAATATTTTATTAAATAAATTCATATGTATCAAATCAAAGGATATTATCTTTTGAAAAGAGTGAGAAGAGACTAATCCTTTACAATTATAGGTATTATTTTGGTTTTCTAATTTTCAGCTCATATCACTGTTAAAGAAAGCTAACCATTTTTTTTCTTAGAAGGAACTTCTTTCTCTTGTAATTTTTCAATTTTGAAAATAAGCAACATGGAATGTTTTAGTTATGCTAAATTATGGCTGCGTCCAGTTGTGAGTTGATAGAAATAATAGTCATCATTTCTCAAAAGCCCAGTTTTGACATTAAATTCTGCTTTATTCTTATCATCTAGTAGTAATCTTGCTTTGGAAGAATAAGGTATGGTATTAGTGTTCAAACACTTTTTTTCTTTCCAACTGGCAGACTATTAAATTAAAGTGAAAATTGTCATATTTGCTAATTATATAGTTGGGTGTTTAGCTTCATTTGCTCCTTGACAGTGCACATAGAAGTTTATCAGTATTGTAGAGAATCATTACCTTTGTGTGGAACTTATGAGAGATGGGATCAAAATGATGCTTTTCAGAAAGCAGTGTAAGAGAGAGGATAGAGTAAAAGAGAGTAAACTGTTGGCGAAACTTCCACCCGGTAATTATTTCCGGTTTTGTTTTGTTTCGTTTTGTTTTGTTTTGTTTTTGTGACTCTATCAGTGTCACCTCTGTCTGACCAACAGCTTGGTATTTAGTTGCTATGAGAGTTAAAAGCCACATAGTGAGTAGTTGAGAGTGTGTATGGGACGTCCTCATCCCATTTGATTGAACTCAACGACTAATTAGAAGTGCAACCTTGTGTAAATAACTGAAACGTTCTAAGTCTAAAACTTTCCTGGTTGATCAAGCAGCAAGCAGTATTGGTGGTTATGAGGATTAAATAAGGTTTTATGCTTGTGGGAATTTAATAAGAGGATATTAAGTAAAAATGGCACAAATCTGGAATGCGGTGACCACGTGGTATCGTTATAACCCAAATGGCCAAGCTGATCTCCCACGCACATAGATAGAAACCGTGGCTTAAATTATAAACCAGGATTAGCATTGGGCATTAGGTCATGTGAAGGAATATATAAGCCACAGAAAATGTCGTGCTCCCTGTGGCAGCGTAGGGAGTGTGGTGGGAGGAGAGAGATACACGAGACAGAGAGAACGAAGCTAAGATGAAAAAGGAGCCTTCTCCATCATTGAAGACAAAAGTGTTAGCCTTTAATTGTTTTTGTTCATTAGAAGTTTGAAAAAACTGGCATGATGAAAATACGGAAATGTTGGTTTCTATCTTAAGATCTGAGAGATTAGATTAAGGAATGTTCTCAAGCTGGAAAATGGGCAGAAGAATGGGAGTTGATGGGAAAGCATTTATGCTTCCAGACCCAGATGTGGACTCAAGTCCTGGAATTCTGTGACAAACGTGTGGAACGCCACATGGGGCTCTTCTCGACCCTCAAGTCATTCCTATGTAAAGAGTAACTTGGGCAGAAAAAGTGATTTTTGACATGTGTTTTGTATAGATGTTGGGTTTCCAGTTCACGCAAGTGTGGGAAATGCTACGTGCACTGTTTCCCTCTCTGACTCCCCAGTGCCTGAGCTCATTAGGGAAAGGCTCTGAAAGTCCTGCAGGTAAGACACCTGGTTCCTCCTATTTCACCCAGTCCTTACAGATTATCTAACCGTGCGGGTCCTTTTTCAGGTTAAACTGCCTTCCAGTGGAGTGAACTTGGGGAAGACTTGAGGAGAAGGGACTTGTCTTCTTCCTGTTAAGGAGTCTGTTTCATGAACTGTGAGCACAGAGAGATTGCACATTAGCTTCTATGGGGAAAACCTGACCAATTAACCATTCCCTTCTGATTCCTGTGAGAATGATGACTAAGGAAGGGGAAACTTGAGCTATTAACTCTTTATTTTTCCATGTTTAGAGGGAAATAGGAAATCCAGTTTAGTTTACCAGAGCAAAGCAAAATGGGGCATTTGTATTGTTTTGTACCGTGATGCAGGGATATTCTCAGAAGATCATAAATGATGGAGCGTATCCATACCATAGTAAACAATCGACGATAAATAGGGAACTACTGAATTTCTACGTCTATACTTGTCAGTTACTACAATGGCAGGTTTACTCTCCTTAAAGTCAAGGTGAAATCTAGCTCATATTTTCTTGTTGCAGCTGACTAAGCAGAAGTATAAAAGTAGAAGTGTCTCGGAGAACTGCTGCCACTTATTGGAGATAGGGAGCACATTGGTTAGAGTAACATTTCCTATTTTTGCTCGCAGAAACCATTCTGTAGGTTATCCTACCTAATACCTGGTCCTCTGGCCTCAGAGACTCAGGTGTACAAAATTAGCCACCAACAGATGGCCATGTTTTGATTATTAGACAATATAGCCTAATATATTGTCTAATAATATAGATGGATGAAGTAGGTCACTCAAGGAATGATGCATCTTACCTACAGGCTTGGATCTGGTCCTCGTAGGAAAGATCATGGCTATGGGTTCCCTGATGAGGTCATTATAGTACTTTGTTGTAGTGTGTGTGTGTGTGTGTGTGTGTGTGTGTGTGTTTAAGATTTTATTTATTTATTCATGAGACACACAGAAAGAGAGGAGCAGAGACCTAGGCAGAGGGAGAAGGAGAAGCAGGCTCCATGCAGGAAGCCCTATGTGGGACTTCATCCTGGGACTCCAGGACTATGCCCTGAGCCAAAGGCAGACGCTCAACAGCGGAGCCACCCAGGCGTCCCCATTATAGTACTTTGGAATCAAGCTTGCTCTTTTGCTCCCAATGGAGACACAGTGGCTCCTAGTGTTGTTCACCTATCCTTGAAAACATAAGACAAAGGAAGGGCAGAAATGTGAGGATCCCATAGGTAATAGTTTCCCCCATAAATTCACCTGTTGTCACAAATCTGTACCATTTTGGCATTTGACGTTTTCAAATGTATGTTCTTATTCATCTTTTGTAAGCCCTATCTCCATCATCCTCATGGCACCCACCATAGTATTTGCTGGTTTACTGATCACACTTGAAAGTTGAGAACTTCTAAAGATAGCAGAGAATACAATACAAAGGAAGGTCTTTCACATAAGAGGCAATTTGTTCCTGTCTGTCCTTTTTTTTTTTTTTCATTTATTTTAACACATTTGTATTTATAAAATGAGCCTTCTGTGCCTGTGTGGTGACACAGGGAAGGAGGGAGAATTGTATGGTGATTACATGTTTGTCATCAGTCCATGAATGTACTTCAGAAGCTTGGGGAATGTTTGATTCACTTCACTTATTTCATTTTTTAAATGAAGGAGTCATCACCAAATTTGGAAATATCAAAGGCCATCAATATGTTAATTTGCATTGGTTTCTCATGTTTTCATCGGACTTTAGTGATGCAGTTGATTTTTTAAAATATCATGAATCGGGGCACTTGGGTGGCTCAGTCGGTGAAATGTCTGCCTTCAGCTCAGGTGGTGACCTGAGGGTCCTGCGATCAAGTCCCACATCGGGCTCCCTGCTCAGTGGGGAGTCCGCCTCCCCCCTTTAGTCATGTTAAAGCACAGCGTAGATGGTGGGCAAAAGAAACCATGAAGTTTTAGGCAGAATCATAAAAAGAGCTGCACTGAATTTCAGAATACTGACCTTGTTTTTCCACCGATTCCATGAGTAGAGGGCAGTGTCTTACCCTGGGGACCCGGGTGGGGGTCCGTAGCTCTGCATAGGGGGCACTGAGATGGAGCCCGAGCCTGGGGGCTCCCCCACAGTGGGCAGAGAAGGGGGCCCTGGGGCCAAGAAGCCAGTGGACTCCCCTTTGCTGCCTGCTTCCCGTTTCATTGCCAGGAACAGAACATTTCTCGCCATTGGCCTGTTACATCAAAGGATGACCTGGGTCTCTGTTGCCTTTTTATGCTGTTTCTTCAGGCCCGAGGCACTCGTATCGAGCTGTAGTTGAGACGCTCCTTCTACAGAGTTGACATTTATAAAGTAAACCCAGGGCTGGAACTTGTCCTCACCGTTTTCTAGCTGCAGCCTGGGTGACTCACTGACTCTCCACATTCTCCGTCTTGTCATTTATGAAACAAGGACAGACTCGGAATGTTTTTAAGATCGAGTGGTGCAATGCATTGAGCATTTGTGAAATCGTTTTGAGAAGAATATTGGGGTGAACGTATCAGTTATTTTGACTTATTTTCCGATTTTTTTTCCCTCACTGATAAATCAGATGCTTGATTTGAGAACATAAAGGTGGAGACATTTTTGTCCTTGTGATTTTTATATTTTTTTTCGATGAGCTAAGACCTCCTAGGTGTTAATCTGGTGTGGTGACTTGGAGCACAGACTCTGGAACTATGTGGGTTTGAATAGCATTGCTGTCATTGTCTTGCCGTGTGGCCTTTTCATACCTGCTTCCTCATTCATAACATGGAGCAAGTCAAAGTCATAACGTCTACGTCATTGGGCTGTCGTGAGCATGGCACGGGCACACACTTCGTATTATCTACATCATGTCTTTGAACAAGCTCCTTACCCTCTCTGCCCAGTTCAGAGCCAGCCCATTATTAAACCATGAGAACTGATGGTTAAAATTTCAGTGATTTTGTAAGCTAATGAAAAACGGCGTCATTACTGAAAGGCAAAATCTATAAATGTACAGCTTATAAATTATATGAAAAACAAAATCTGTAAATACTCAAAACTTCACTTGCTAATTATTTTAGCGAATCATACTAGGATGCATGCTCCTCAGACACAAGGAGACGCGCATGCCCGTTAATCGGATTGGTGCAAACACCACGAATCTCTCCCCAGCTCCACATTCAGTGATGTCCTGTGGGTAGCTTGAAACTGATGACGACCATGACGAGACTGTCTACACCGTGGAAATTGGCTCCCATTGCAAACCAGGTCTCATCCCTGCCCTCCAGGAGCGTGTTGGACGTTGGGTGCACCACTGTATCCTTGCTTTGTTCCCCTTAATCGGAAACTGAGGTAGCAGTACCTACTTACGGCCCAGTGGGGACGATCCAATGGTTGATTGCAGGCAAGGTGCTTGGAAAGTTCTGACGCAGAGTAAGCTCTCTCTGAGAATTAGCAGTTATTACTATTATCATCCCTGTGGTGTTTTGGCCTGCCAGGGAGGCATTAAAACCCCACGAGAGCTGGCACCAGAAACAGTGTCTCCATCCAGCTGCGGGCCAACCTGTTGTCCGTGGGATTGGTGTTGGCCAGCGGGGACACCTCAATTAAATTGCTGTATTAACACTCATCGTGTGTTACTTTGCTAAAAAACACGATCACATTGGGCTGTGTCTTTAGGAAAGGGTCGTCCTCACTAAAACACAGCCATACCCATCATTCTAAGTTCACCATTTATTGTAAACGTTGCTCACGCCTTATTTCTGGGCAGGGACTGAGCTGAACTTCATCATCTCTAGTGTCCCAAATTGGGTGAAGACACGGGTTCAAAAAAATGAAATTATTTGGCAAACTATGCATTGCCTCTTTGAAGCTCGTTTGACCAAGCATTAGGAAGCAGCTGTGACCTTGTTGAAAAATGCCTGCTACTAAACAAAGTTTTCAGAGATTTTGTGAAAAGTGTACATCAACAGAAAAGGAACGTGAATAACCTTAAGTCGGAATACTTAAGCCAGTCATTAGGACCGCTGACGTGGGTCTTCCTGCCGTGCTGGTTCTCACAGAGGACTTCACTACCCATGACGTGCATTCCGAGGCAAGGCCTTAGGTGTTCCCTGGGAGCTAAGGACCCACGGGCGAGACGAGCGAGATGATCCCTGCGGAGACAACACAACACTTCCTGAGAGCTCAGAACCAACCGTCTAAGCTAAGTTTAACTGGCAATCTTAGGGCCCACCAAGTTTTCTGGATGCTGGTGTGAAGCCAGATGCCAATGCGGGCATTATTTCAGTTCAGTCAAGCTTTGGGTTATAAAAAAAATATTACATGAAGCATTTTGAATGCATCATATTTTGTTAGATATCTCCGGTTGTAAATTATGTTTTTTAAATAACGAGGTGTTTTGTAGTCTCTACGAAAACCAAAGAGAAGCTACAGATTTCCAAATCGTAGTGTAAGGCCTTTAAAAACCTAATGAGATTTGTAGTGTTTTCAATAATAGCATAATCATTTTTTTAAAAAAATAGCATGATTATTGTTATTGAAATATATCATTGTTTCTCACAACTTTTTTAATAATTCCCTTTCACATTCCACTGGGTTTCTTTCTTTCTTTTTCCTTTCTTTTTTCTTTTCTTTCTTTTTCCTTTCTTTTTTTTCTTTTCTTTTCTTTTCTTTTCTTTTTCATTTTCTTTTCTTTTCTTTTCTTTTTCCCTTTTTTCTTTTTTCCTTTTCTTTTCTTTTTTCTTTTCTTTTTTCCTTTTCTTTTCTTTTCTTTCTTTTTCCTTTCTCTTTTCTTTTCTTTTCTTTTCTTTCTTTTTCCTTTTCTTTTCTTTTCTTTTCTTTTCTCCTTTTCTTTTCTTTTTTCCTTTTCTTTCTTTCTTTTCTTTTCTCTTTTCTTTTCTTTTTCTTTTCTTTTCTTTTCTTTTCTTTTCTTTTCTTTCTTTTCTTTCTTTTTTTTTCTTTTTCTTTTCTTTTTTTCTTTTTCAATAGAGAGAGTGTAAGCAGGTAGGGAGGGCCAGAGGGAGAGAGAGAATCTCAAGCAGACTCTGCTGAGCACAGAGCCTGACTCTCGGGACTTGATCCCATGACTCTGAGGTCATGACCGGAGCTGAGATCAAGAGTCAGACATCAAATCAGCTTAGCCACCCAGAAGCCCCACTGTGGGATTTCCTAAAGCATGGTGAATAGATTCAAAGTAAAAGCAGTTAGTAACTTTTTGTAATACACATTGGAAAGTGGTATCTGCTATGTGGAATGTTTTGTTTTTAGTTTAAGAATACTGGCTGATGGGGATCCCTGGGTGGCTCAGCAGTTTGGCGCCTGCCTTTGGGCCAGGGCGTGATCCTGGAGTCCTGGGATCGAGTCCCACGTCGGGCTCCTGGCATGGAGCCTGCTTGTCTCTCTGCCTGTGTCTCTGCCTCTCTCCTCTCTCTCTCTCTATCATTAAAAAAAAAAAAAAAAGAATACTGGGTGGTCATTGAGCCAAAGAATAAAAAAAAAAATTAATTATATGTCTTTGCATCATTAAGTCTTATGAAGAGAAGGAGTTGGAGAGCATAGGTATATTGACTAAATGCCAAGAAGGTGAACTTGCTTTCCTAGGATGCCTTTAGGATTGACAGCAGGCCTTCTTTGGACCTCAACCCTGTAATTCTTTGTGGCCTGGAGGGCTTCCTGCCTAGTTTCCTGTTGGTAGATGGGATGAGCACTGGGTGTTATACTATATGTTGGCAAATCGAACTCCAATAAAAAAAAATATACAAAAAATTAAAATAAAATAAACACCACCAGAGAGAAGGGTCTTGATGATGCTCTTATCTGCACAACAACTGGACAGGAGTTACCTGTGAATTGGACCTCTAACTTACTTTCAAGTTGTTACTTCCGATTTCTGTTTCGCATTGGGAATTGTCTCAAATAGAACAGATGCACCATCATTAGATGCTAAATGGTAGGACCTGTGCCATATTTCATTTTAAAACATTTTTTATATTAATAGACTACTTTTTTTTAAGGAAAATTTTGGGCTTACTGAAAAACTTGATTAAAAAATACAGAGAATTCCCAAACACCTCCTTTTCCCCCACCCCACACAATTCCCCCTAGTATTTTACATCTATCGTTGTGGGCCATTTGTTGTATTGTTGAACCAGTATTGATATGCTATTATTAACTGAAGTCCACAGTTTACGTTAGGGTTCATTCTTTGTGTTCTGTATCCTCTGGGGTTGTATACAATGTGAATGACCTGTGTCTGCCTTCAGTGTCTCATACAGGGCCGTTTCAATGCCCTAAAATTCCTGGGTTCCATCTGTTCATCCTTTCCTCCCCTAAGCCCTTCTGTGACAACCACTAACCATTTTACTGTCTCTATAATTTTATCTTTTCCAGGATGTCAGCTGGAATCCCATACTCCTCCTCAACTGGCTTCTGTCACTCATAACATGTGTTTAAGTTTCCTTCATGTCTTTTTGTGTCTTGATAGCACATTTCTTTCTTGCACCGAATAATGTTCTGCTGTCTAGATGGACCACAGTGTATCCAAGCACTTTCTGAAGGACAATCCCAGTTATTCCTGGGATTCATCAGTTATGAATAAAGCTACTAGAAACATTTACATACAGGTTTTGGTGTGGTCGTAGGTTTTTAATTCATTTGGGTAAATGCCAAGGAGCATGATTCCTAGGTTGCAGGCCAAGAGTCTGTTTGGTTTTGTAAGAAAACTGCAAAGTGTCTTCCCAAGTGGCTGCCCTATGTTGCTTTCCCACCAGCAGTGAGTCAGAGTCCCCATGGCTCCCCATCCCCACCAGAGCTTGCTGTGGCCTGGGCTTTGGGTTCTACTGTTCTGGCAAGTGTGGAGTGGTATCCTGTTATTGTACCTCAGCTTCCACGAGGACCTGTGATGTCAAGCATCTTTCCATATGCTTATTTGTTATCTATACATCTTCTCTGTTGTGGTGTCTGTTCAGGTCCTATGCCCATTTTTATTTTTTATTAATTTTTTTTGGATTTTATTTATTTATTCATGATAGACAGAGAGAGAGAGAGAGGCAGAGACACAGGCAGAGGGAGAAGCAAGCTCCATGCCAGGAGCCCGACGCAGGACTTGATCCCAGGACTCCAGGATCACACCCTGGGGCAAAAGCAGGTGCCAAACCGCTGAGCCACCCAGGGATCCCCCATGCCCATTTTTAAATGGGATTGTTTTCTCGTTGAGTTTGAAGAGTTCTTTGCATATTTTGGATAGCAGTCCTTCACGATATTTGTATTTTGCAAATATTTTTCTCCTACTCTGTGTCTTGTCATCCTCTCAATTGTTTTTCACAGAGCAAATGTTTTTAATTTTAATGTCTCTTTTATGCATTGTGCTCTTAATGTATTTAAAGTCATCACCAACATGTCACCCAGATTTCCTTTTAGTTTTATAGTTTTGCATTTTACATGTAAGTCTAAGATTTATTTTGAATTTTTGTGGAAGTTATAATAGCTATACCTAGATTCTCTTATTTATTTATTTTTTTGGTGGTGGTGGGGGGTGAATTTGTGTATCTGTTTGTTCTAGCACAGTTTGTCCAAATGACCTCCCATTTCCCCATTGGATTGCTCTGCTCTTCTGTCAAAGATGAGTTGACTCTTTGTGTGTGGTTCCGCTTCTGGTCTCTCTGTTCTATCCCGTTGATCTACTTGCCTCTCCTTTCTTGGGTACAAGCACCGTCATGGTTACTGTAGCTTTAGAGCAAGTCAGCAAGTTGAGTGGCGTCAGCCCTCTGTGTTGTTCTTCAATATTTGTTGGTATTCGAGTCCCCGTATTTTATTTTTTAACGAGTACTTCCTAAGAGCAGTGGATGCGATGGTGAAAAAGAGAAAATCCCAGCTCTTATCAGGCCTCCAGACTGGTTTGACTGGTCTGTTCCATGAAGATCCCTGATAACCTCTGAGATGTCCTTTCTGTGCTGTTCTGACCTGTACGATTGATCTTTCTTTATCAAATCCTTGTGCTAGACGAGTTATATTTACCGTTCTTCAGTCTGTTGCTTGCTGATATTCATTGAACGCTGCTCTATGCCAAGTGATTTTCTCATCTAATCCTTATAATAACAGATAATGTTGTTATCATCATTTTACAGTTACCAAAAAATCAGCCTCAGAAGTTTAAGTAACCTGTCATACAGCTGCATGTGGCAGAAATAGGACTGGAGCCTGGATCAGTGACTCTAGAAGCCAACTGTGAGCCACTGTGCTGTAACTCCTCCTCCTCACTTTAATTCTTTCCATGTTCTTTCCTTACTGTCACGTTAAAAATTTTTTTCTTTTAATTATTAATTTTTTTTTATTTATTTGAGAGCAAGAACAAGAGAGAGAGAGAGAGAGAGAACAGGGGGAGGGAGAGGGACAAACAGACTCCACATTGAGCATGGAGCCCAACATAGGGCTCCATCTCATGACCCTGCGATCATGACCTGAGCCAAAATCAAGAGTCTGATGCTCAACCGACTGAACCACCTAGGCACCCCTCCTGTCACCTTTTTATTTATTTATTTATTTATTTATTTATTTATTTATTTATTTATTTATTTATTTATTATTTTTAAAATCTGTCCTCTTTTTTTTTTTGAGAGTTTATTTATTTATTCATGATAGACATAGAAAGAGAGAGAGAGAGAGGCAGAGACACAGGTGGAAGGAGAAGCAGGCTACATGCTGGGAGCCCAATGTGGGACTCGATCCCAGGGCTCCAGGATCACGCCCTGGGCCAAAGGCAGGTGCCAAACCGCTGAGCCACCCAGGGATCCCCACCTGTCACCTTTTTAATGCAACATCAGAGAGGTGTGTGTTGGAGAACGTATATGTGTTGGCAGGTGATTGTTTTTCTGTTTTTAAATAACAGGACTTTTCCTATCTTTAAATACACCTGCAGGGCCTTCCTCCTGAGATCCTGATAACTGTGATGGCAGGAGGGACCCAGAGGTGTAATTTCATGGGAATTCTGATATTTCCTCTTTGGTTGAGAACCACTGAGATCACTTATATGTTTGGTGGGGGAAGACTTAGAGTCTCTGTAGAGCACAGATTGCTGGAGGATTACTGAATTAAGTTCAGGAGGCATCTCTGTAATAAACGCTGCATCCCACACTTTCTTCTGCTCACTCTGTCCTGCCAAGCCTGGTTCCAGCATGCTTTCGACCTGTTGGCATTTCTGACCTTCCCTAATCAGACTTTCTTCTTTATTGGAGCATCTGGCCTTGTTTTCATAGAGGGATGGGGGTGCCAGTGCCCTGTGTGACCCTGCCTCCCATCAGCTGCTTTCAGAGAGAATCTGGGTCTTCAAGAGGTCTTGTGGCCTCTCCCCGCCAACAGTCACACACAGTCTCTTTCTCCCATTTCATCAATTTTCTCCACAGGGTTTGAGAGGAGGTCAGTAAGAGCAGTGCCACAGACATATAGGATCGATTGTGTGCAGGAAAGAGGCCTGGGAGAAACATGACCAGACGTCCATTTTAGGGCTGAGATTGTTCCAAGAGACACTCGATAACTTCCCAACAACCTCTGGCATCAGTTATGTATTTGGTGGTAAAAGACTTTGAGTCTTTGTAAACTATTTTCCCGACATCACAAGGTAAAGTTCAGCAGACATGTCTTCAATACTTAAACAAGGTACTTTGGTAAGTACCATGGATGACAGAAGTGACAGCTGCTCTCAAAAACTGGCATAGAAAAAGAGAAAAAAAAAAAAAAAAAAAAAGGACAAGGGAAACACAATCAATTATAACACTACAGAGAAAACAGCAATACATTAAGATCTAGGCAGCAGCCAGTAAAAGTGCCCAAGAAGTCCCTGGAAGCTCTTTGAGTTGTCTAAAGAACAGACACTTTACGGGTTGGCGTCCTAGGGTTTGTAGGGTACAGAAGACGGTGGATATGGAGAGAGAGATGGAGATGCCAGTCTGGCGAGGCCCCCGTGGAGGTGTGCATTAGGGACATCAGATTCTAACAGTTGTGTGGTTTAGGGACACAAAACTCTCAGCGATTTAGGGGCAGGAGGGTCCCATTCTCCAGCAGCACAATGGTCTTCGTGGTGGAGGGAAGTGCCTCATGAAGGCCCGGGCCCTGGAGGGAGGGGAGGGTGCTGACTCTGGGGAAGGGGTTTGATGCATTCTTGCCAGTTGGTTAGGTTCCCTCCAGAGAAGAGGGCTGTGATTCACGTGAAGCTCTGGGACTTCTTGGCCCCCTCAGACTGTAGGAAAGTCAAAAGTCAAAACATGTCCCCCCATGGACCGTAAGATCCATGAGCGCAGGCACTTTCTCTGCTTTGTTCTCTGGTGCATCCCGACAGCCTGGGACCTAGAAACCTGGGTTCAACCCCGCGCACCTGCTGCTTTGTTCGTTGTGTGACCACGTGTTGCAGCCCGAAGGACTCCATGAGGCATATGAATTCTGGTTCTGCAGAAGCAAAACTGTGTAGTTACCTAAGTTTCCATGTTGATTCCTTGATTTCTTCAAGGGCTGGTATATTACTCGTTTTTCCCCATTCACAATGAAGGACAATGTCCTTCTTTTGGGTGGCTTTTGGGAGATCCTATTTCAGACTAGCATCTGTGGTACCTAACATCTGAGAGCAAATGAATTCTCAGCCCGAGATTCAAGGCACTCTCCAGTGTGGCGACCCTATTCCTCTTGCAAGTTTTCCTCTATTTCTTCTTCAGACAGCCCGTCTATTCTGGACAGAAGGGGTGGTTGTAAGCTGTCAGGGGTGCCCCTCATGCAGCTCAGCCTCCCCTGCAGCCAAGCCAGGCCTGTGGTTGCGTCTGCCCTATGACCTGAGAGTCCAAATAGCAGAGCTTCAGTATGAAGGCAGGTGTCACGACCTGGGAAAGACGTGGATGTGGGTGACAAAGAGTGCTTTATTGTGCTGCCCCTGAAATGTCCAGCTTTTCCAACACAGTGCTGTTTTCTCTGACCTGGACGACATCCAGGTTCTCAGATGTCAGCTGTGTTGTCAACCTGGGGACACCCGTTTCCCCAAATCTCTGTTTATCAAAAGACCCGTTTCTCTTCTTTCAGGGCCAAATCCAATCTTAGCCTTTCTGAGAGGGCTTTCCTAATCATTTCAAGTCGGAGGAGAGGGGTGATCTGCCTTCTATCTGATGGACTCTTCTCATTGCTCGAACCTTTACTATCTGTGGCTGAGATTCCAGCCAGGGTGACTCTGGACCTCTCTGAGTGTTTAGAGTTTTTTCCCACCAGCCATATTACAAGCCTTTGCAGTTTATGCTACTATGGGACTCTCACGGGACATAAGACGTGGTGCTCGCTATCTAAAGACAGTGATTGATCCCTACAAATCAAAAAACCTTTTTGTTATTGGAAATATCTACTCTGTCAAGGCCAGATGGACGTCAGAAGTTTTTCCTATACGAATTTTTGGAATAGGACTTGCTTCCAACTAAATCTATTTTTATTATAATTTTCATGTTCCCCTATCCAAGCGAGTTGAAAATGGTAGAAGGAATTATGCTAAATGGTTAAAAACAGCATTAGCCATTGTTTCCCTGCACATGATTCAGTGGGTAATTTAAATGATAATCTAGTGGTCTTCTCCAGGGAGAACTGAGTATCTGCAGTGATACTCAAAATTAGAAAAAGAAATCATACATCTCGGCCATAATATTCAAGTGTGTTGTGGTCGAGCCCACGTTCATGGCTGTGCATATAAAGCCTGTGCCAGGCCCTCTGTGGGAAGCAGTAGCAGAGAATCATTCGCAGCCTTTGCTCTCCCCATCTTCATCCCAAATGCACTTCTGCAGTCAACCCACACGCATTTGCAAGGGCATCATAGGGGACAGGATTATCTAGAGTCCTGGAGCAAGCTCATCTCATCAACTACCAGATAAAAAGCATGAAAATCACCAGCATTAAAGTGAGCTATTCTCCCTAGATTAAAATTCGAGGATACGAAGCCCTTTTGAATTTATCAGTTTCTATTTATGAGATCAGTGAATTTTGCTCTCGGTGTAACCCGACTCTTTCATGCGCATTAAGCTGATGTGACTCTTTTTAAAAAATGTCCTTTTTCTGAACAGATCAGAAGCCGTCAAGCTGGCCTATCAGGGAGCCTCCTTATCTGGTCCAGCACAGATGCAGCCAGTTGAAGGGGACGTGGGGTGTCCCTGTCTGGATCCATGGGTCCACCCCTCTCATTTAAGCCTTGGAGAAGTAGGCCACGTTTTACTTGGAGCCATTACACCTTGTGTTCTGTGTAATGAGCCTGACGGGACACTGATGGAGCTCTGATAGCCCTGCCAGGGTCTATTTGCTGCTGACCAGTAAAGCGGCTCTTCTTGAGAGTGTGTTAAAACAGGAATGCTTTTCCAAATAAATGGTAGCAGCTATATTAACTCCAAATTTACTCCATTATAAACCTTTGCTCTGAAAAGTCAGATGGAAGTCAAAGTTTATTTTGAACGCACAAGGATACCATCTATGTAAAGAGGCTCTGGGCTAATGCTTTGATAGCATTAGCACTTTGTAAATGGGCTTTGCAGAAAGCAAATACTTCCTGAAATGAATTTCCAAGAAGCCTGTGTCCATTGCAGTTGTATATATGCACTATATACACATATATGTATTTGTTATTTTTATATATTAGTATATATTCATTATATTTATTTGTTATATATATTCATTTTATATGTGTGTATGTGTGTGTGTGTATTTTTTCTTTATCTTCCCCTGCAGCCAGCCCCACACACAAAAAAGATATTTTTTTAAACATTTCTTTCTATTACAACTTATTGAAAAAAAATGCTGAAGTGGCTTAATAGTAATGTTAATTTTCAGGAGATGTTTTCCTCCTGGAAATTAATTACACAGAGAGCTCAGGTATGCTTGCCAGGGAAAGTTCTTGGGCAAACGGGAAATATCAATGACTGTCTATTCAAGCTTTCAGTGTCTTCAAGGCTAGAGGTGGGGGTGGTTGCCATTTGTATCAGTGATCGTGCCCTTTTTTGTTAAGAAAATCTTCCTTGTTTTCATTTTGGAGTTAATCGTATCAGAGTGGTTGGTCATGAAACTTTTATATATATATATATATATTTTTTATAATAAATTTATTTTTTATTGGTGTTCAATTTGCCAACTTACAGAATAACACCCAGTGCTCATCCCGTCAAGTGCCCCCCTCAGTGCCCGCCACCCCGTCATGAAACTTTTAAGAATAAGACTGCTGTAAATTACTTCTACTGGAAGGAATGGTGGTGCCCTATAAGGGAAAAGATTAATGTATTGACTGGAAACTTCCTACACAATTACATAACTATAGTTTTTTTAAGATTTTATTTATTTATTAAATATATTATTTATTTATTCATGAGACACAGAGAGAGAGGCAGAGACACAGGCAGAGGGAGAAGCAGGCTCCATGCAGGGAGTCCAATGTGGGACTCGATCCCAGGACTCCAGATTGTGCCCTGAGCCAAAGGCAAACATTCAACCGGTGAGCCAACCAGGCACCCCAATAAGTACAGTTTTTCAAGTAAATGCAAACTCTTGAAAAGTAAACTGTTCACCTGCTTGACCATAATGCTCGCTATTTAGAGAAAGTCAGTATTCCCTAGTTAAGCATGGCTGATCTCTGAAAGCAAATTGTCTGGGCTTAAGTGTTAGCTCCACCGTTTGCTAGGTGTGTAGTCAGAAGCTCTGTTAACTAAATAGCAGCTATCCCTTTTGGAAATTTTAGAGCTTTGTTGACAAATTTTGTTTCCTTTATAACTTTGACCAAATTTCCTAGCAGGGGGAAGTGGCCTAAGGTAATAATCTAATTAATCTAAATTATTAATGTAGTTGATTAGCCAGCATCAGACTATAGTGGAGCCAGGCAGGAAAGTCATGTATATTGACTCAAGGGCGTTGTGAGTGAAAAAAGTCAAAAAGTCAAAAAGAAAGAGCGTGTGCATCATGTGAGGATGAGAGACAAAGGAACGTTGATATCAGGAATCAAATATTATTGCAAAAGGAGAGGTCTTTCCACCAACAGAGCTGGGCTGAAATGGTGACGCAGGACCCGAGGTCTTAACAGATAGAAGATTCTAGGCAGTTCCAGTCAACAGCATTCAACCAGAGTCCAAATGCCCCAAACATATCCAGAAGCTAAAGCATTCTGTCAAGGGGCAGTGAGTTGTGCAGAAGGCTCCTGGAGCCGAAGGCATTGGAAGGAAGCGTGTGGAGCGATGGGTCGGTGCGGAAGCACAGCACAGGGCCTGTTTGTCCAGCCCCAGGAGTAATGCAGGCAGGACTGGTGCTCACAGGGGGGGCCCCTTAGGCCAGCAGGCCTCCCCCATCTCCCTGCCCGGCTCTGCACTACTTGGTCTTCAGCTGTTCCTTATCTGAAGCTTCCTGAATAGAAGCCAGCCCTTGTCACCCTGCCAGGCTGTCCTGGTGGCCTTAGGTCCCTCTGGGGATGCTGAGCTCCTCACGTCAGGACAACTGGTTTCTCTCCTTACCATGAGACACAACCTAACACGAGGGCTTGCCTATTCTTAGTAAAGGTGGAAAGCAGAGAGAAGAAAGGAATAAATAGAAAAAAAAATTGAAAACAATATTTTATATATAATGGCTTATTATTGAGTGTTTGATATATATGAAGTGCTTTCTAAACATCATCTTAATTCTACCAGTAACTTCATGGTGTAGGCATTGAATAGGGTAAGTAAACATGTGCGAGTAGGGGGAAATTTTTCACATTCTGTTTTTCTTTCTACAGTATATTTTAAGTGAAAATGGCAGTGTGAAATATCCCTACGTCTGTGGTCTGAATGTCACCACATAAATGTCTATACATGTAAAACACATATAAGTAGTTCTTTTTACATTTAACACTCTTAAAATACATTAAAAATTTAAAAACTTTATTTATTTATTCATGAGAGACACAGAGAGAGAGAGGCAGAGACACAGGCAGAGGGAGAAGCAGGCTCCATGCAAGGAACCCGATATGGGACTAGATACGGGACCCCAGGATCACGCCCTGAGCCAAAGGTAGATGCTCAAGTGCTGAACCACCCAGGCGTCCCACATTCAAAAATTAAAAACTAAAAAAGAATACATTTTAAAATGTTTTATGTTCAGTAAAATGATGAACTCTGTGAAAAACAAAAATCACTCCTAGTTAATGAGGAGAAAGAAATAATAGGCAAAATGTAGGGGCAGAGGAACAGAGAAAGAAAAGAATGTAGGTTAATAATTACAAATTAGGAAAATGGCCGTCTAGAGACATTTTTTACCCATATGGAAATAGGAGTCTTTCAAGACCTCCTAAAGAATGGACTTCATGCTGGTTGTACTCTTTCCATCTCACCAGAAACACTGGTTCTGGAAGAGGTAGAAAGAAAAAGAGACAGAGACAGAGAGATAGAGACAGAGAGAGAGACAGAGAGAGAGAGAGAGAGAGAGAAGAAGAAGAAGAAGAATGAGGATAGAAAGTTTACATCTTATTTACACTTATTTCCCATGTGCATATTTTTGGATCTCCTGTTTGTACCAGACAGTAAATCTCAAATTTCCTTGATGCCATTTGACTCTCACAGTCCCATAATATAATTTACTATTGATGAGTCAGATTTCAAAAGGTGTGGGCCTTTCTTGAGAGAATGGTAGAGCACAATTGAATGTGTCCTCGCGACGTTTACTTTTCTGATAGCCCAGGTTAATATATCTCAACCCCTGGAAGCCGCCCAGTGGATATTTGCTGGTTTGAATGGAAACGAGGTGCTCGCTAACACTGCGTTTGGTGTGGGGGAGTCTGTTGCTGGCCACGTCGGTGTCAGAATTCAATCTGTTGAGCTCTGCTTGTCTTTTTGCTCTGTGTTCTCATCCACCAGAGTAGCGGGAGCTGTAGAACCCAGGTGGGTGACCCAGATCAGAGGCCTCCCGGATGCTCAAGGGACGTGGGTCAAGGCCGTAAGCAGTGGGGGAGGCAGGATGATAAATTTCAAATATCCTGTGAGAACAATGGAGGAATGGCAAGAAGTCTCAGATGAGGATGACATATTTAAGAAAAGAGGAATGTAGTTTATCAACTGGATAAAATAAGTAAGTACTAGATAAATAATTTAAGAAAAGAGGAATGCAGTTTACCAACTGAATAAAATAAATAAATACTAAATAATTTATGTAAAATAAATAAAAACTAGGATAAAAGTTTATATTTCTCTTCTTAACACTAGCTAAGGTAGGATGCGAGAGACCCAGACTGCACAAAGCATTGGTCTCCTAAGGAGTTACAGTCAAAACACATCTTCGTTGAGCATCAGAAGAAAGAGAATTCCAAAGGTGAATTAGAATCGCGAGTTGGCATCTATCATGTCTTTTTACAGATTTATTTATTTGAGAGAGAGAGAGAGAGTGGAGGGAGGGGGCAGAGGGAGAGATTCCCAAGCAGACTGTACCCCGACCCTGGAATCAATTCCAAGACCCTGAGATCACGACCTGAGCCAGAACCAAGAGTTGGACACTCAATGGGCTGAGCCACCCAGGCGCCCCTCTGTCAGTGTGATGGATAAAAACCCTATCATGTATTTCATGGCTAAAAACTCTATGACTTGAAGGTTTTTAAAAAATTCTTTCTGATTATCCATGTAAACGTAAAGACTGATGTCAGGAGAGCTACCGCCGCAAGTGGTAAGTAGGACATGTTTGGAGCATTATCCCCATTGCATCTAAGGCAGCGCCATTTGGAAGAAATGTCTTTTGCCCATTTGCGGGGAGTAGACCCTGCCTACGACAGAGAATAAAGTAAAACATAGATTAATTTCAGGAAGGAAATTACCTAACATCTCTGTGCCTTACTTTCCTCATTCATAAAGCAAAGATGATAAAAGTGCCAACCACCTACAGTAGTCGTGAAGATTAAATACGTTAATATGCGCAGAGCACACATATACTCTTGGCACATAATAAGTGCAATGAGTGATTGCTGCTATTATTGTTATTATGTGAGAGCAGGTGTGATAGGAGAAGCCCACTGCGTGGTCACTGAACAAGAGGGAGCTAGACGGGATGAAGAATAAGGGCTTGGAGGGACGCTGAAAGTCAGCTCATTCATCATACACGCACGCGCACGCGTGCACCCACAAACACACAGGCTAAAAATCACATAAATCCTAAGAGAACAATAAAGACACATAAAAAAATTAGGAAGTAAAAATAATTGTAAATGATCATATAATTTTTCCTCATTGGAGGATTCTTTGAAGTTAATCTCAAGGCTTCTACCAAACAATAAAACTACATATTTTCACAATTAATAAATGTGGTTGTGATGCCGGACAAGCCAAGGCCCCAAGAGAGCATATCAGGCCCTGGCTGAGAGGGTTCTTGGATTTGTGTAAAAAGAATTGGAGAGGAAGCCATTTAGAGAAGGGGACAATGATTCATTAAGTATAGAAATGAGAAAGGAGCTATTTCCCAAAGTAGGGGTCTCTCCTCGCAGAGGGGAAGAGGATCCCCCCCTTTTGCCTCTAATGAAGGAGTTTTTTGTTTTTTATTTAAATCTCACTTAGTTAATATACAGTGTAATTAAGTGTACAATATAGCGATTCAACAATTCCATGTCACCCCGTGCTCCTTAATCCATCACCTGTTTGACTCGTGCCCCCACCTACCTCCCCTCTGGTGACCATCAGTTTGTTCTGTGCAGTTAAGAGTCTGTTCCTTGGTCTCTCTCTCTCTCTCTCTCTCTCTCTCTCTCTCTCCCTCTCTCTCTCTCCCCTCCCCCTTGGTCCATTTGTTTTGTTTCTTAAATTTCACATGAGTGAAGTTATGTGGTATTTGTCTTTTTTTTTTTAAAGACCTTATTTATTTATTCATGAGAGACACACAGAGAGAGAGGCAGAGACACAGGCAGAGGGAGAAGCAGGCTCCATGCAGGGAGCCTGACATGGGACTCGATCCTGGGACTCCAGGATCACGCTCTGGGCGGAAGGCAGGCACTAAACCGCTGAGCCACCCACAGATCCCAGTATTTGTCTTTCTCTGGCCTATTTCACTTAGCATACTTTCTAGTTCCATCCATGTTGTTGCAAATGGTAAGATTTCATGTTTTATGGCTGAGCAATATTCCATTGTATATAGACACCACTTCTTCTTTATTCTTTCATCTATGGATGGACACTTGAGCTGCTTCCATGTCTTGGCTGCTGTAAATTAAGCTGCAATAAACTTAGGAGTGCATGAATCCTTTTGAATTAACTTTTTTTTTTTTGTATTTTTTTGGGGGGGTAAATACCCAGTAGTGTGATTACTGGATCTTAGAGTATTTCTATTTTTAACTTTTTGAGGAACCTTAACACTGTTTTCCAGGGTGGCTGCACCAGTCTGCATTCCTCCCAACAGTGCATGAGGGTTCCCCTGTCTCCACATCCTCACCAACACCTGTTATTTCTTGCATTTTTGATTTTAGCCGTTCTTACAGGTATGAGGTGATATGTCATTGTGGTTTTGATTTGTATTTCCTTCAAGATGAGTTATATTGAGCACCTTTTCATGGGTCTGTTGGCCATCTGGGTGTCTCCTTTGGGAAAATGTCTATTCATGTCTTCTCATTTTTAATTGGGTTGTTTGTTTTTTGGATATTGAGTTTCTTTTTTTATAGATTTGGGGTATTAATCCTCTATCAAATATGTCATTTGCAAATATTTCCTATTCTGAAGTTTGTCCTTTCCTTTTGTGGATTGTTTCCTTTACTATGCAGCTTTTTATTTGATGGAGTTCCAGTAGTTTACCTTTGCTTTTACTTCCCTTGCCTCAGCAGACATATCTAAAAAAACATTGCTACAGCCAATGTCAAAGAAATTACTGCCTGTGCTCTCTTCTAGGATTTTTATGGTTTCAAGTCTCTCATTTGGGTCTTTAATCTATTTTGAGTCTATTTTGGTAAATGGTCTTCTAATGAAGGGTTTTATATATTTTTTTAAAATTAGCTAACCTTATAGGGAGGGCCTTACTCTTTCCCTTTGGATTTATTACTTACATTGGGTGGCTCATTCTTCTATTGTCTTAGGGTTTGGAATTACCCAGAAGGTGCAATTTTAAGAATATCCATCTTTTGTAGCTTTTACTGCCTGGAGGAGTGGGGTCTTGTGGTTTTCCTTGAGTTGGATCTTATGACTCTTTTTATGACCTGGCTTTTAGGTTAAAGGTCAGCCTAACGGCAAAATGGCTTCACTTTGGTCAACTTGTCTCCCAAGTCTCCCTTCTGTCTTGCTCCAGCTGTAGGTTTATTCTCCATTAATTTGACAAAATGACTTTTGAATCAAGGTGTTTCTTTCCACCTTATTATTTTGTTCTCGCTATTTACTACTAATACTGTGTTAATAAAAGGAAGGGCTCCCCCAAAAGATTATTTTTCCAGTTTCCTTTAAAAAATCACTCAAAGGACAGATTTCTCTTCCTTCATTAAAGACACAAGGAACAGATTGTTGACAACAAGATGCAGAGGGCTTGGGAGGAAGAAGACTGAAGGGAGCCAACTTTGAAGGAGTGTTGGACACAATGTGATGGAACCAGTGTCCTCAATTCCTTTGGGTCCTGGTTTCAAGAGAATCTAGGATAGTAGAGGAGAAAACACCTGCAGAAATTAACAGCCACAGGGCACAATGAATCCTCAATATATTCCTTAAAGCAACAATTGGGGGATTTATGTGTAAACCAATGAAATTGTGACCTAAATAAAAGGCCCTGAAGGTAATTAAGATAAAATTAAAGCCTATCAACTAAACAAGAGTGGTAACCTTTACTATTTCTGTAAAATTATAGAGAAGAAAGGTTAAGTGAACAGCTTCATGTGAGATCTTATCTTTGTTTGAACAAGATCCTCGAGGGAGGATGCATGAAGTTCTAGCTCTTCCCACCAGGAGGAGAACGGGCAGGCCAGGGCTGGGAGTGAGAGGCAGGAGAGCAGCTCCACTAGCCGGAGCCACAGTGGTGGAGTTAGAGGGGGGATGCCCATCAGGACAACCAGGTTCTTCTGGAACTACTGAGGGTCACCATTTTGCAAAACTGTGTTTCCTCTGAAGTTTTTTTTTTTTTTTTTTTTTTTCGTCTGAAGTATTTAAGTTAGTGGTCCAGTTTCATTCTTTTACACATGGCTGTCCAGTTTTCCCAGCACTATTTGTTGAAGAGATTGCTTTTTCTCCATTGTATATTCTTACCTTCATCAAAGACACTATTCTTTCCTTCCTGTATATTCCTGACTCCTTTGTCATAAATCAGTTGACCATATATGTGTGGTTTTATTTCTGGGATCTTTATTCTATTTCTTTGATCTATAAGACTATTTTTATGTCCATACCATACTGGTTTGATTACTATAGCTTTGTAGTATAATTTGAAATCAAAGAACCAATCACCAGGTTAAAGACAATAGAAAAGCTAAGCCTAAAGAAATAAGAAGGTTTTACTCAGAAAATCTGGGAGTTTAGTAGATATAAGTTCTACTGGATATGATGGGAGGAGAGGAAGATGTGAAGTGAACTGAATAGAATGAGCCCTGGGAAGAATCTACAATGAGGTTTTTTGGTGAGAGGTTCTTGAAGTGCTGGGTTCACATCTCTCATTACATGTTTTTGATACTGCACCTCAAACATGAGATTGATGGAGGAAGGGCTATAGATACAAGTAGTTATAAAAATATTTCATAGAGACTATTATGTATTATACCCATTGTATATTACAGAGTCAAATATGAATAATTTATACTTTTTGATCAAGGAGGTCTTTTCTAAAAAAGATGTGTGATTTTTTTTTTAAGATTTTATTTATTTATTCACGAGAGACACAGAGAGAGAGAGAGGTAGAGACACAGGCAGAGGGAGAAGCAGACTCCATGCAGAGAGCTCAACGTGGGACTCGATCCCGGGTCTCCAGGATCATGCCCTGGGCCGAAGGCGGTGCTAAACTGCTGAGCCACCTGGGTTGCCCAAGGAGGTCTTGATCTAGTGGAGTCATAGGATATTTTACAAAACAATAAACAGCACCATGTGAAGGTACAATAATCAATTTAGACTGCAGTGTTATGGAAGTTGGGCAAAGTGGTCTGTAATTATGCCTGGTAAGATCATGAAACCTTCACAGAGAAAGTAAGATTTCAGGTAAATTGCATTGCATTGCATTCAACAGTAATGTACCAGAGAAAGAAAGTAGTGCATTCAGGGGAAAGCATGACCAGTGGGGATGGAGGAAATGCAAAAGCAGCATGTGTTATGGGAGGAGTGAGTCACTCCATGTGATGGAAAGCAGGGTTTATGGAGAGGAACACTGGTAAAGATTGAGGCTGGTTGGGTAGATGGGAACATTTATGTAGAGCCCAATGTTCCTCATGGGGCTTGGGATAAATCATTTTTTAAGTAGAAAAGTGACAGAGGAGTGTACTTGTGATGAGCACCAGGTGATGATTGGAACTATTGTATCACTATATTATAAACATGAAACTATTCAGGTTTATATCGAAATATTATATGATATTTAAGCTAACTGGAATTTATTTATTTATTTATTTTTTTAATTTTTTATTTATTTATGTTAGTCACAGAGAGAGAGAAAGAGAGGCAGAGACACAGGCAGAGGGAGAAGCAGGCTCCATGCCCTGGGAGCCCGACGTGGGATTCGATCCTGGGTCTCCAGGATCGCGCCCTGGGCCAAAGGCAGGCGCTAAACCACTGCGCCACCCAGAGATCCCGCTAACTGGAATTTAAATAAGAACTTTAAAAAGTACTGATATTGTCTGAGAAATGACCACAGACAAATAGAGAAATTCTTACCTGGAATAGCTGAGAGCTCATGTAGTACAGTGTTTCAGAATTCTCTACTAAATCATTTTATAATCACCTACAACATTTTATTTCTATCATTCTCATAACAAACCACAGACTTAATACTTTAATAGCGTAAAGCAACTCAAATTAACCCCTGCTCTGCAACACACACGGTCAAGAGAATGAGAAGAATGGGAGGAAATATTTGCAACAGGTAATATCTGATAAAGCACTATTATCCAAAATACATGAAGAACTCTTAAAATCCAAAAATAATAAAACTAACAATCCAATTAAAAATGGGTAAAATATATGATAGACACCTCACCAAGGAATATATATGGTAAATAAGTATATGAAAGGATGTTCAAAATCATGTCATTAGGGAAATGCTTATTAAAACACAGAAATACCAGTACACACCTATTAGAATGGTCAAAATCTATAACACTAACAACACCGAATATTGGCCAGGATGTGGAGACACGAGAACTCTCCTTCTTTGCTGGTGGAATGGATAGTGACACTTTGGAAGACAATTTGGCAGGTTGATTGATTGATTGATTGACCATACATACATACATACCAAGCTAAGGACACTTTTACCATATGATCCAGCAGTCCCTCTCCGTGTTATTTACCCATACGAGTTGAAAGCTTACGTCCACACTAAGACCTGCATACTGATATTTATAGCAGCTTTCTTCATAGTTGCCCAAACTGGGGAGCAACCAAGATTGTCTTTCAATAGGTGAATCGATAAATAAACTGTGCTTCATCCAGGCAATGAAATATTATCAAGTGTTAAAAATAAATGAGTACTCAAGCTATGAAAAGGTATGAAGGAAACCTTAATGCTTACTAGACTTTCTCACAACCTCCAACCTTTGACCAGAAGCACCAGGAAAGGGACCTGCCTGTGTGGATGCATTTTGATTTTTACTTTTGCATTTATGAGCTAATCCTTACCATTTTAGGGGCATCTGTGTGGTTCAGTTGATTGAGCCTCCAGCTCTTGGGTTTGGCTCAGGTCATGATCTCAGAGTCACAAGGTCAAGCCCCGCATTGGGCTTTGTGCTCAGCGGGGAATTTGTTTGAGGATTTCTCTCCCTCTCCTTCTGCCCCTTCTCCTGTTCACTCTCTCTCTCTCTCTCTGTCTCCCCCCCCCCCTTAAATAGATAAATCTTTAAAAAAAAATCCTTGCCATTCTATATATACGTGATTTTAATCTACCATCTGGACTCCTAGGTACTTCATTGAGTGTATTTCTGGCTCAGTTGCTAACTACAGTAAGTTATTGTCTCCTGAATGTTTTTCAGTTGATCTTGTGATGAAGTTAAGGGTTTTTGCTTCCTACCCACTGAGGTCCTGTGACTCTGGAAAAGTCTCTTAAGATCAGAGAATGAGAATTCAAAAGTTTATATAGTGTACATTATAGGAAGTTTAGAATCAAAGGTATTTTAATTGTATGAATCTACGATAGTGCTTGTCAAGGAGAGTTCCAATCCTTCATGGACATAGTGAAATAAGAGCCATGTACATAGGAGTATGAGGCCTTTATCCCAATCCCAGAGGCAAATTCAAGAGAAAAATAAACTTTGCCAAATGTAAGGTTGGCTAAACTATAACCTTTTCCTTCTTTTCTTTCCTTATTAGTCTTTCTCCTTCTCTTCTTCTCATCTGCTTTCTCTGCTTCTTAGTCTTTTACTTCAGTAAACTCATCACTAGCTCAACTGAGTGTAAGCACAAAACTCACAATTGGAGGGACTCTGTCATAAGCCAGAGCATTTATTTTGTAGATTTTTTTTTTTTTAGTTTTGGAGGGTACACAGGAATAAGTCTGATTTGTGACCCCACTTTGAGTCCTAAGAATAAAACTTTTCTGAATAAAAAGTACACCGCAAACACCTCTATTTTGGACAAAGAAGGTCATAAGAGACTGTGATTCTCACACTAATAACACAAACAAGTGACATAATCATAGCCTATTTTTAAAGCAACAGACAGCTGAGGACAAAAATACATTTATATAACTACTAATAAGTGACAGGACCTTCAGAAGAGAGGACGCCCACTGCTATGCTTAACCCTGACGGAAACAAAGGGAAGCAAGCATCCTCAACAGTCCAGGCTCAGGAGAAACCAGTTTGTGGACAAGTAGACAGACTACCCTCCAGAGGGGGCAGGTGTGCAGCATGTGGACAGATGGACGGCCTACCCGCTGGAGGGGCAGGTGTGCAGCATGTGGACAGATGGATGGACTACCCCCCGGAGGGTAGGTGTGCAGCATGTGGACAGAAGGTCGGACGACCCCCCGCAGGGGCAGGTGTGCATGCAGACAGAAGGACAGGCCACCTGCTGGAGGGGGCAGGTGTGCAGTATGTGGACAGCTGGATGGACTACCCCCCCAGAGGGGCAGGTGTGCAGCATGTGGACAGATGGACCGGGATCCCTGGGTGGCGTAGTGGTTTGGTGCCTGCCTTTGGCCCAGGGCGCGATCCTGGAGACCTGGGATCGAATCCCACGTCAGGCTCCCGGTGCATGGAGCCTGCTTCTCCCTCTGCCTGAGTCTCTGCCTCTCTCTCTGTATGACTATCATAAATAAATTAAAAAAAAAAAAACAAAAGATGGACTGACGACCCCTGCAGGGGCATGTGTGCAGCATGTGGACAGCTGGACGGACTACCTCCCCAGAGGGGCAGGTGTGCAGCATGTGGACAGATGGAGGGATGACCTCCTGCAGGGGCAGGTGTGCAGCATGTGGACAAATGGATGGACTACCTCCCCAGAGGGGCAGGTGTGCAGCATGTGGACAGATGGACCGACGACCCCCTGCAGGGGCAGGTGTGCAGCATGTGGACAGATGGAGGGACTACCTCCCCAAAGGGGCAGGTGAAGTTTAGAAGGGTTTGGTGCATTGCAAATCCCTTTGGGAAAATTGTACTATTAAGTCACTAAAAGCATCACATTTTAGTACGAGGCAGGCAGTTTTTTAACAGAGCAAAGGTAAAGTAGGGTCGAAAGCAAAATTCTACAGATGTGATCCGTGGAGAGGATGCATAGTCAGTATGCATCTAGAGGTTTCCACGGTCAGCAGGCTTGTCAAGCCCTGACTCAAACAAAGTGTTTCCTGGACAAGTGGCCCGAGTGCCCCCAAGGGAGGAAGCGGTTTCCTGTTATCCTACTTGAACAGTGCACCCCTGACACCTCCGGGGATGCTGGCCGTGTGCGCAGCACATCACCCTGCTGCACAGTGAGAAGCGCAGGTGCCTGGCTCTGAGCACCAGAAAACATGGACTAGGATTTACGTTTTTGCCTCAGAGCAAAAAATTTTAAGACCAACAATTTTTGAGCATTTAGTAAAGATAAAAAGTCATAGATATATGTAAATCTGGCTACTGGATGAGAACTGGTTTGTGAACCAAGTGCACATTTCCTCAGAAAAGATTGTCATCTAGTGGAAATGTGACTGTTGGCACAAAAAAAGCGTGTTTCTAGAATGTGCCATGAAACATGAGCTCACAAAATGCTACTTTAATAATGGAGCGTCACCGGTATCTGTCCCTGTTATGAAAAATACATTGTAGTGATTGATTGATTTATTTTCTGGAAAAGAATGGAAGCCCAGTTTAATGAAAGGCATATAGTTTTTTCATGTGAAATACAGAATAACGTACTTTCTCTCTGTGTTTTTTTCTATTATTTATAGAGGAATCCTGCTGGATAATTGACACGTTATAAAAACATAAATATCGGGTTATGGGAAGTGTACTGAAAGCTATCCACAAGCTAATCTTGTTATTATCTCCAGATCGAAGAAAGAAAACTGCGAAAATAATACTGCCGTGAATAGGACACAATCATTGTTTATTAAATGTAATTAAAATTTTTGCAGACAGTTTTCCATCCCTGAAAACTCTGTTCAAGTAAAAACAGCTGCCTCTAAGTGAGAGGCGACGGAGCCCACACCTATTTCACATGCAGCCTGTTCTAATCCAGGTGCACGGATGTAGGTGCGTCCCGCATCCGCCACGATAACTGATTCCTGCAGGCTTGGTGAAGGCCAAGGGCGATGTGCTTGCATTACGGAGAAATCCAGAAGAAAAAAAATTAAAAAGGATTTTTTTTCATCCTTTTCTTATTCCCTCTGTCTCTTTCTCCCTCCTTCTATCTGTTTCTGTCTTTCCTCATTTCCTTTCCTTCTGTGACCTTCCTGTGTCCCTTCCCTCCCAATTGCCGCCTTTTCCTGGTTTTAGTAAGTATAAATGTGATACATGTCCTTGGGGATAAATCTGAAGACATAGCATCATAAACAGAGGGGACCGAAGGGCATCCATAGTCCCACTGGCCAGAGACAGACAACTACCATCATTTTCCCTCTAGTCTTACTCCACAAATTCAAGTTGTCTGCATCTCTTGCCCGTAGTTGATTGTGTTTGGTTGCCTTGAGGTACAAGGTGAAGGCGAGGGGCAGAGAGAAGAAACAGAGAGAAACAGGGTCCTTAGTATTGTTGAATGATTCAACCAGCTTTGGAAGGTTCCACAGTTTCATTGGCCGGCGAACCTCTTCAGTTCTTATTTCTCTGAGTTGGGTTTCTGGTGCTTGGACCACACTATCGTAACATGCGTGTTCTTCTTCCTCACCCAAAGCATCTGCCCCATTTTGAATGTCAGAGACACAGTGGGGCAAGGGTTCTCAACATTAGCGTGCGTCAGAACCCTGGAGGGCTCATCACAACACAGCCTGCAGAGCCTGTCCACGTAGTTCCTGATCTAGGAGGTATTGGGTGAGAATTTAAGTCTCCCGGTGATGCTCATAATGTTGGACCAGGAACTACCTGCTGAGAATCACTGATCTGTGCCCGCAAGCCCAGGGTAGACGTGGTACCATTTTAGTTGCCAAGTCAACATGGGAAACAACTTTGTAGTAATGGTCCATCTTCACTTATAAAGCTGTACCTGACTTTTTTTTTTTTTACACCTTGGGAGAAGAGAGGGAATAATATTCCTTGTTAGTTGTGAATTAAACACAAAGCAAAACAAAACAAAAAAATCTCATGAATCTACAGTGTGCAACTTGATATAAATGTAAAGATAAATCCTGGGTTGAGAAACTCACTGTCTGGTAACAGACGGAAGTCCAACAGACATTGGAAGTGCAATGGGTCATGGCTGGAAGTTGTCTTCTTCAGTGTTTTGGAAGGTACGTGTGTGCACACTTGGTAGGGTCCTGCATAACTTTAGGGACCCAGAGGACAGGAGAAGGAGGGAAAGAACAATCCTGCTTTTGAGCTGTGTGTATTTGTACCTATATTCCCTCTCTGCTCATTCCCCATCCATTTCCCAAACATCGATACACCTGCTCACCTTGCTTGCAGGAAACAGATACAATTTAATTTTCCGGAGTTCCTGTCACTTGGCTGTTTTCGACAACAAAGTCTTATACAGAGCTCTACAACTCGATTTCTCTGTAATATATATATATATATATATATATATATATATATATATATATTTAATGGAAATTTTCTACAAAACCCCAAACCCATATGGGTTTTGTAGAAAATTTCCATTAAACAAAGAGGAAAAAATATCCCCAATATTGGCAAGGACATGGATCCATGGCTTTCTGGAAACTAAACTATAAGACAAAGCCAGCCCGAATTCACCTCTCCGGATATGATGATAACTCTATTTATTGTTGTTTCCTGTACTTCTCCAGTGATATTCAGTTCTGCCCCTTTTCTCTTTGTCAACAACTTCAAAACTCACTCTTCATTAAAAAAGAGTTGAATTAGTACCAAAAATACACATCACGTCACAGTAGGGCACATGGTTCAGGACCTGGCTTGTTCTGTCCGTGGAAAGAAAATGATTGGTTTTGACAGATTAACTGACCCCATGGAAATGCAAACTCTGTGTTTAAAATCCAAGTGAGTTGGCCACACATTAATCACTGAGGTTAGATGGAGCCTTGTCTCATCAGTATTCAGTGCTCTGCCGGCAGATGAAAGCGACTGAGAAGCTTCCTTGGATGAAGAGGAAATAGAACGAATCTTATCTGAGACCAAAGACTGACATCATTCACTCATACCCGACTCCCATGAACTTCAATCAGCTTCAGCTTCTCATCAAGAAAGAATTTTGCTGCAGGATAGAATTTTGAACTTCACTGATACTATTACAAGTGGATCAAGGCTTATAATGATGAGTTTAATATCTTGGATGCAGAAGGAATAATTGGATTCTCGCAAGTCTTTTAAAAATTATTGGTTCATCGAATTTTATTTTTTAATGTAAATTTTAGAGTAGATATATATTGCATATAGCTATCTAGATGCAAAGACCCCAAGGTACGCAGTATTATTGCAGTGTTGCATCAACAGTTGCAAATTATGGGTTAGAGTGTGACACCTGCCAGACTAAAGAATGTGCATTATGATTAGTTTGGTTGTGAGACAGCACTGGGTTCTTCAATCCAACCCTATTACCCTGTGTACCTCTTTGTCTCCTCTTTTTCAGTCTCAAGTTAATATTAATAAGTGAACAATAATCAGCACTAATCTGAATCCTGTTACTCAATATTCTTAACACTATATGGGCTTCAACTATGAGCAGAGGTGAGTTTTTTTTTTTTTAAGATTTTTTATTTATTCATGGGAGACACAAAGAGTGAGACAGAGACAGAGACCTAGGCAGAGGGAGAAGCAGGCTCCATGCAGGGAGTCCGACGTGGGACTGGATCCCAGGTCTCTAGGATCACTCCCTGGGCTGATGGTGGCGTTAAACCGCTGAGCCACCCGGGTTGCCCAGAGGTGAGTTTTACATATGTTATCTCCTCTGTTCTTACTGCAGCCCCGGGGGGTAGATAACATCACTATTATCCTATTATCCTATTATGAGGAAACAGGTGTCTGGAGAAGTTAAATTTTCAAGATCACACACACTCCAAGGAGGTTAAGACCGGAAAATCCAGCCCTGGTTTGCTTCACATAAAAGTTCATGTTAGTTTGTTTAGTTTGCACACAGACCACAGAATCCCTATTTTTCTTCCCTATTCACAGCAGCTTAAAGCAGACTCCTCTTGCCTGATGTGCAAATCACATGTAACGAAGCAGAATCAGCAGCAAAGGCCTAGTCATTAGCCACCAAGCATTAGTGTGGCTGCGTGATTTGTATCAGCAACCACGCAGGGCAGTGTTCTGTGATTTTAAAAGACTTAGGCAGGTTACTGCAAATGGCTGTGCTCCATGGGAATTTTAATTCTGAAAACAAAAAGACTCTTATCCCAAGGATTCATGGAAACCCCTCTTAATCCCTTCTTTCAAGCCTGTTTTATTTTAGATAACACGTAATAAGAAGTGAGACCGCGACTATTACTGACTCTGCTGAACATTACTGGAAGATTTCCAACCCACCCGACCCCTTTTATTAAGGAATACAGAGAATAAGCAAAAGTAACCTAGTTTCTTGCTTCAGGAAATACTCCATCTTGAAAGATAAACCTTTGTTCCAAGAAAAATAGTGCATGTATCTAGTTGAGCTTGCTCATTAGCGTACTTCGAGATTCCCACCTTACTGCTGAGAACTCTGATGCCAGGAACTCTCCCCGGCCCCAGTCAGTGCCTTGTCTTGTAAGAAAAACTACAGCCTGACAGCCCAGCCCCAAACTTTGTAAGTCTCTTGGCCACTTTTTCCATTTTGAGATACAGCTGAAACCCTGCAAGAACTATTGACTTTATTAACATATGACCTAGCTACTGAGAGGTCGGGCTCTGAAATGGCACCTTTTGGGTTGGAATCCTGGTGTGGCTTGTGGTCACTTGTGTGATACCATTAACTCCTGTAAGCCTCGCTAAATATCAGCTTTCCCTGCAAAATCAGGTTAACAGGATTGCTTTCTGCAGCCCATTACTGTGAATTAGATAAAACAACAAACATAGAGGCCTTACAACAGCGACTCAACACTCATTGTCATTTATTTCCTACTTAGAAGTAAGGCCCTCATCAGAAGCGATGCCGATAATGTCTTAGTTTCACCCCATATTCCTTTGGGGTTTTATTCTCTGTCTCATCTCCTTTTCAAACATTGCTTTTTCCTGCGTCGGACTCGGTCCCGGGCACACACAGGGTCCCTGTGGATGGCATGGCTTCTGCAGGGCCCTTTGCTAATCCCCTTCCCCAGTGTGACCTAAACTACTTTCCCCTGTCTTCTTGCCAATGTGATCCCGTTGACTGACTTATGGTTGTGGATGCTATTGACACTTTCTCCAAATAATATAAGTCTACTTTAGCAGGTATCCTCCATGCTTTAACTCAAAGAAGGGACGTAATAATACCTAAGTTGCTCACATAAGGAAGGGAGACTATCACTATTTTGGAACTATTTAAATGGTAGCTCTGGACCCCATCTCTTGGAAGATCCTATTTTTTAAGACTGGAGGAAAGATGCTCACTGTAGGCTACTTTCTTCTCCAAGAACACAAGTCGTTGAAGTCCAAACTTTCACTGAAGCATCCTCTGCCACTTAAATCCCAAGATTTGAACTGTTGTCACAGTTAACAGCTCAGAGCTCTCTCTGACACGTTTGATGATCTTCTTTAGTGAAATCTGCCAGTTTTGAAGCCAAGCAAGTTCTGGAGCAATTGGACAAAATTTAAGCTTCCATATGCAAAGCCGGTTCTATGAGAATCACAGAAAGTTTTCAGAAAGTAATATTTTAAAATGGACTTATTACCGAGACACAGACATGACTTTAAGTAACTTCCTTCTCTGGACATTTTGTCTCACATGAATAGTTTGCTAGAATTAATCATTACATAACCTTCTGTGAGGAAATTATTCTCAGTGATTTTTTTTTCATGTTTTTTCATACCTCTTTTGAGCAAGATACTAATTGCCTCTGGCTTTGAACTCTCTTTTCAAGGAGATTTGTAAAGTGACCAGTCTTGGATGGTGGAGATAATGTTTCCTTCTGTGATGCTGATACTCTAGTTACTGCTGCTGCCAGAAAGGAATGTTGCCTTTGTCTCTGAACCAGGAGCCTCGTAGATCACCTGTCAGCATCCCTAAAGGGCTAGTTTGCAGGTGCAGTAAAATGGTAGACTCTTCAAAGTCCTCGACAGGTTTTGTGATAATTTTCATGACAGGAGCTTGACTTTTTGAAAGACGGAGGATGAAATCCTCACTGCCAGTTAGCTGAATTTGAAGGATATCCATGAGAATTCGTAGTAAACACATTAACCAAATGTATGGCCAATTAGAGAATAATAGAATTCCTATGGCCTGGAAATGGGGAGAAAATAATTGGATGGAAGTTGAAGCTGAGCAGTGAACAGTGGGCTCCAGGGTAGCTGCTTAAGCTGTGCATTGGTTGTGCTAGGTCTCCTGCATGAGGGGAGGATTCTTGGCCAGTCTAGTGGTCAGCCTCCCCTCTGTTCCATTGTAATAACTAGTACTGACATTCTTCCTGGGTGGGCAAAAGTTTTCAGACAAGTAGAGAAGTTCTGACAGAAACATAGGGAGAAAGCCACCTGGCTTTCATAAAGTAGACTCTGATGGTTTATAAGGTGGGTTCAGCTGGCTAGGCCTGGTCATACGGGTCACATGGGGACATGTTTGAGGTCAATACTGATATGTGGAGTCTTGTTAATAGTAGGATTACTTAAATGATGAATGAGAAAAATTGAACAGATTTGGTCACAGTGTCTGTCAGCCAATCACTAACAATGACTGATGAAGGGGCACCCTCATGGGGAATTTCTCCAGAAGCCAAGATTCTATAGAAATGAGTGAATATTGTTGGAGACCGTGCTCCATGAGTCATCTGCATTTTTGGATGACTTGTGAGTAAAGGGTGATGGTCCTTTGATAAGTATATTTATAGAAAGATTTCACTTGAGATAAAGAGAGAGCAAGAGAGAGAAAGAGCAAGAGTAGTGGGGGCAGAGGGAGAGGGAAAAGCAGACTCCCCACTGAGTAGGGAGCCCAATGTGAGACTCAATCCCAGGTCCCCGGGATCATAACCTGAACCGAAGGGCGAAGCTTCACCCACGGAGCCACCCAGGCACTCCTGATATGCATATCTGATATTTACCCTTCTTTCCTCCAAAATGTAGGAATTACAAAAAATATTTTCAAAGAATAATACCATCACCCCAACTACTTACTGGTTTATAATAGTTGTTCACGGGATCCCTGGGTGGCGCAGCGGTTTGGCGCCTGCCTTTGACCCAGGGCGCGATCCTGGAGACCCGGGATCGAATCCCACATCGGGCTCCCGGTGCATGGAGCCTGCTTCTCCCTCTGCCTGTGTCTCTGCCTCTCTCTCTCTCACTGTGTGCCTATCATAAATAAATTAAAAAAATAAAAAAAAATGTTTTAAAAAAAATATAATAGTTGTTCACAACATAGGGAAACTTCTTTTTTTTTTTTTTTTTTCCTTCTTATTTTACAAATAAGGAATCTTGAAGAATTGTCTTCTGGAACACGTACTTATGGACAGTAGCTGAATTAACAGTGTACAAAACTGAAATTGCATTTTGTACAAGGCATTCAGTGTGGAATAGCTGTGGTGAGCCAGTGTAAACAAAGATTCAGGTAGATAATATAATAACATCAGTGCTTTCCTATTGTTGTTTAATCATGAAGTTAATCAAAGACTAAAAGAAACAGAATGGAACTCAGTGTAGAGCCGGGCAAGTAAAGAAAGCAGAGAATCAGGAAAGATTAAGAGCCAGATCAGAAGCTAGGAGCCAGGAATTAAGGTGAGCCTTTGTCTCTTAGGATTTTCTTTCTCTAAACCAAAAGGACCTCAGAGATTTTATCTGGTTCCCACTGGTATTGAGGAAAAAAAATTGTTTGGTCCATGCACCATAATGCTGGGTAAGAGTAAATACTAACCTGAAATCCTGTCCATTGGGGTGATAACTCTTCACAAGTCTTTTACATTTCTGCACTGGAGCAGAGGCACCAGTGGCTTTTGTTCTGGAATATCTGTTCAAAGACATTTGTGTATCGAAGAGCCTTGGTTGGATAATAGAGATAGTGTCTCCCTCGGGAGCAGCGGTCATGTTTGCTTATTGTCCGGTATCAAAGTGATGTTTCTCTCCAGGGCACCCCAGGAAGACTTGCCTAGAGCTCACCATAAAAGATTCAGGTTTTCTAACTTGCAAATAGAGTAAAATCTCAGCCCTTGTGCAGTTCCTAACACTCACTCAAGTTACTTTGCCCTACGCTCTGTGTTCCCTGGCTACACAAGAGAGGCGCTGACTTTGTTTCCTCTGGACGGCCCTTGCACACCTCCCCTAATCCCCTCCCCCGACCCCAACACCAGCACTATAGACAGGAAATTGGCTAAGTCTTCTAACATGTAAGTGCATTTTGGGTTGGAAAGCTTGCAACCTTGCCTCCACTTTGTCTCCTGGAACATTTCTGTCCAATCTACTGACTGTTGTTTCCCGCTGCCCAGTTCTGGTGTCCTCCCACTTCTCTCCCCAATACACATTGTAACTTGGAGTCTAGGTCCATTTGCTAATATCTAATCCACAAGACCCAGTTCATTGACTTGGCAATTTCCTGAATGATCAGTTAGCCAAATATGCATGTCTTTAATGCATATATTAAAGTTTATAGCTCTTCTGAAGAATAGCTGTATTTTTCCCCATAATTTCCCTGCACCTAATAATTCTGTTTGTTTTTCCATGATTTCCCTGGGACTAGAGAAAGGAGATGGGACTGCTCTGCTTAGGGAAAGGCCAAAGGGGGAAGAAACATGAAATTGGCTTTTAGCAAATTAGTACTCAGGGAAATGGTGTGTTTTCTGCAACTTCAGACATGTAAGTTATATGTAAAGTAGTACAGCTTCTTAGGAAGATGGCAGTATAGTCACCTCAAGATAGATGGAATTAGCTTCTGTTGATAAATGGAGGATTCCAGGTCAGCGACTCCAAATCCTAGAAGGAAGTGGTATCTCATTGTGGTTTTGATTTCCATTTCCCTAGTGGCTAGTGATGCTGAGAATCTTTTCATATGTTTATAGGGCATTTATATATCTTCTTTGGAGAAATGTCTATTCAGATCCTTTGCCTATTTTTTTAATTGGGTTATTTTTTTATATGAGTTGTAAGAGTTCTTTATCTAATCTATACAAGTCCCTTAATGGGCACATGGTATACACATATTTCCTCCCATTCACTGGATTGTCTTTACGTGTTCTTCAAGCACACAAAAGTTTTAAATTTTGATGAAGTGCAGTTTGTCTCTCTCCTTTTTTTTTTTTTTTGCCGTTTATCTTTTTGATGTCATATTTAAGAAATCAGTGCCTTCTCCAAGGTCTCCTAAATATTTTTTTGTTTTAGCTTTTCCATGCAGGAAAGGTAATTGCTAGGTCTTTGATCCATTTTGAGTTAATTTTTATTCGTAGTATGAGGGAGGGATCCTGCTTCATTTTTTGGCATGGGGATATTCAGTTGGCACAGCACTACTTTTTGAAAAGATTTTTCCTTTCCTATTGACTTGTATTATTGAAAGACAAGATTTAACGCTTGTTAAAAATTAATTGATTATAAATGTGAGGGTTTACTTCTGAACTCCTAATTCAGTTCCATCGGTCTATGTGTCTTTCCTTATGCTAGTCCCACTTTGCCTTCATACTGTAGCTTTATAGTAAAACTTGAAGTTGGGTTATGTGTCCTTCAACTTTGTTCCTTTTTCAACATTGTTTTGGCTACTTAGGGTCCCTTGTATTTCTATATGAATTTTGTGATCCACTTGTCAATTTCTGCAAAAGAGAAACTGGGATTTTCATCTAAATGATATTAAAAATGTAGATCACTTTGGGGAAATTATCATCTTAGGTCTTGACACTTGTGTAGATATTCTTTTTTTTTTTTTTTAAGATTTTCTTTACATACTCATGAAAGACACACACACACACAGAGGCAGAGACACAGGCAGAGGAAGAAGGAGGCTCCCTGCAGGGAGCCCAATGCAGGACTCAATCACAGGACCCCAGGTTCATGACCTGACCCAAAGGCAGATGCTCAACCACTGAACCACTCAGAGGCACTGTCTAGATATTCTTTAAGTTGTTTCAACAATATTCTAGAGTAATTCTTACTCTTTCATTAAATTCATTCCTAAATATTTTATTATTTCTGATGCTTTTGTAAATGGAATAGTTTCCTTAATTACATGTATATTGTTCATCGATAGTGTAAAAATACAAATTATTTTGAACATCGAACACTGAGACCTTGTTAAAGTTGCTTATTATTAGTTCCAGTAGCTATTTGTGTATTCTTAAGGATTTTCTATAAACAAAATCACATCATCTATAAATAGAGATAACTTTACTTCTTAATTTTCAATCAGATGACCGACCGCCCTACCTCATCCATCCATCCTCCCTCCCTCCCTCCCTTCCTTCCTTCCTTCCTTCCTTCCTTCCTTCCTTCCTTCCTTCCTTCCTTTCTTCCTTTCCTTCCCTTCCCTTCCCTTCCCTTCCCTTCCCTTCCCTTCCCTTCCCTTCCCTTCCCTTCCCTTCCCTCCCCTCCCCTCCCTTCCCTTCCCTTCCCTTCCCTTCCCTTCCCTTCCCTTCCCTTCCCTTCCCTTCCCTTCCCTTCCCTTCCCTTCCCTCCCCTCCCCTCCCCTCCCCTCCCCTCCCTTCCCTTCCCTTCCCTTCCCTTCCCTCCCCTCCCCTCCCTTCCCTTCCCTTCCCTTCCCTTCCCTTCCCTTCCCTTCCCTTCCCTTCCCTTCCCTTTCCCTCCCCTCCCCTCCCTTCCCCTCCCTTCCCTTCCCTTCCCTTCCCTTCCCTTTCCTTCCCTTCCCTTCCCTTCCCTTCCCTTCCCTTCCCTTCCCTCTTCTCTCTTTCTCTCTCTCTCCTTTCCCCTAATTGCCCTGGCTATAATCTCTTGTACAGTTCTGAATAATAGTGGCAACAATAGGCATTCTTCTCTTGTTTCTGATCTGGGGGAAAGCTGTCCTTCTTTCACCATTATAAAGTCCATGGTATTTTCATCAATGCACTTTACCAAGTTGAAATTGTCTTCTGGTGTTACTAGCTTTTTATTGGTTTTATCTTAAAGAGACTGTTGGATTTTACCAAATGCTTTTTTTTTTTTTTATCTAATGAAATGCTCATATGTTTTTGTCATTTGTTCTATTGATATGGTGTTATTGAATTTGTGGATTTTTGCATGTCTAACCAACCTTACGTTACTGGGATAAATTCCAATATTTGTTATACATAATATTTTTATATGGATTTGGTTTGCTACTATTTTGTTGAGGATTTTTTATGTCTGTATCCATGGAGACCTTGGCCTGCAGTTTTCTTGTGATGTCTTCGTCTGGTTTTGGTATCAGGGTAATAATAGTCTCAAAGAATGGGCTAGAAAATACCCCTTCCACTTCTATTTCTATTTTTTGAAAGTTTAAGGAATTGATTCTACTTTAAAGATTTAGTAGAATTCATCAGTGAAGCCATCTGTGCTTGGGTTTTTCTCTATGGAAAGTTTTAAAAGTTCCTAATTCAATATATTTCCTTACTTTAGGTCCATTCATATTTTCTCTTGTGCTCTCTCTCTCTCTCTGAGTCAGTTTTGGTAGTTTGTGTCTTTCTAGTAATTTGTGCATTTCATCTAAGCATATTAAGTTGTGGCATGCAATTGTTAATATCAGTGTTTTATAATGTTTTTAAAAATTTTATTTCTGTAAGGTCAAGAGTAAAGGGAAACTCTGTAGTCACTCAGGTGCCTTGCATTTATTTACTATATAGTAGTAAGTATTCTGTTCTCTGGTTAGTTTCCTCTCTCCCAAACAGTGCTTCTGAGTTACAGATATGATCATGAGATCTATGAAAAATGCATATACCAAACTGATCTAATTTCCAAATTCTGCTTTACAACATGCATAAGAGGAATTATATTTTCTTATACTTGAAATGGTTACTAGAAATACAAAGACGTGTAAGAACTGTCTAGGTATAGATACTAAAATTGGGTGCAAATGTTCTATTACTCCTAATACCTTGCTTCTTCTCAAGGAATGAGAAAATCTTGTAGCTACAAAAGTAAATCATAAGGCATGTCAAATAATTATGTGTGATAAAAGCTGTATTTTACAATGTGTGATAAATCAGAGAGCTAGTGGTGTAACAGGTTTGTGAGAAAAACTCACAACTCAGTAGGTTTTCATATTTTCAGAAGTAACTATGAGGCAGCACTTTCCACTGCCCATTCTGCTGTGCCAGATTTATTTGATTAATTATGAAGGTTTTATTTATCAGAAACAGGGCCTTGTCTCTATAGTCTGAACTGATACATCACTGGCAGGGTAATATGGCAGGCTGAATAATGCTGTACCCCCCAAAATAACACCCCTGATTCCTGGAACCTGTGAATCCTGCTTTATATGGGGGCATAAAAGGATTTTGAAAATGTTTGCAGATCATTTCAGGATCTTGAGATGGGAGACTAATTTGGATATCATCTGGGTGAGCCCAAAATGCAGTCACAAATATTATTGTAGGAGGAGGTCAGGGAGATTCGACACAGGGACACACAGGAGGAGAAAGCTCTCCACCGAGCCAGAGACCTGAGTAATTCTAAGGGCAGCCAAGGAACTCTAGTGGCCACCAGCAGCACACCTTTGTGCAAATTACTTGATCAGACCACAAAATTCCTGATTGAGCTAAAATGTTTATTATATTCAAGAGTCTGTACCACTTCTTAAATCTTTTTTTATTTTATTTTATTTTATATTTTATTTTATTTTATTTTATTTTATTTTTTAATTTATTTATTATAGTCACACAGAGAGAGAGAGAGAGAAAGAGAGAGAGAGAGGCAGAGACACAGGCAGAGGGAGAAGCAGGCTCCATGCACCGGGAGCCCAACGTGGGATTCGATCCCGGGTCTTCAGGATAGCGCCCTGGGCCAAAGGCAGGCGCCAAACCGCTGCGCCACCCAGGGATCCCCCACTTCTTAAATCTTAATTTTATTTCATTCCTCTTAACATTTAAAGAAATTTTGAGCATAAGTTTTTAATGTACCATGTGACTAGTTTAACACTATCCAAGTGGTCCAAATTCTAACATAAATACAGAGAAACTTAAGCTGTGATCACTCCAGGTTAATAAGCAGCCCTTAAAAATGGAGAGTGGGCCAAGGTTGACTTTTCTCCTCAAATACATAAGCTCATTTTCTTTCTAGATCTTTGCTTTGACAGTAATTCGGAGGAAAAAGAATACAACGGAAAGAGAGCTGGAGGGAAATGGGTTATTTATAGTTCAGCTTGCTACAGGCACATCTACAATATGCAATTAGTTTGAAAAGCTAGGCGCTGTAAAGAAAAACAAGATCATCTTGCCTTGAAAAAGATGATTTGTTTTTTCACTTTGATATATTGCTTCTATTAATTTATATTAGTAATTTTAGTGGCAGTGGTATGAGAAGAAGGATAGGCTTGAGTGAGGAGGTGATTATTACTCTGTGTCTGGAGGTGCCTGTGTGTGTGTGTGTGTGTGTGTATGTGTTTATTCACACTTCTGCTTGGAAAAGAAGAGTTATTCCATTACTTTCTCTTTACCTCGTCTTCTTAAAAATCAAGGTTTTATGTGAAAGATTGATTTAGAAATGGAAAACAGTTTGGGTGCCTGGGTCAATTGAGCATCTGACTCTTGGTCAGGTCATCTCAGGTCATGATCGCAGGGTCCTGGGATGGAGCCCCACATCAGGCTCTTTCTCAGTGGGGAGTCTGCTTCCCCCTCTGCCCCTCCTCCCACTTAAGCATTCTCTCTCTCTCTCTCTCTTTCTCTCCCTCTCTCTCTTTAACGCCCCAGGGAAGTCATCTCTGAAGGGTATAATATCTGAACTGAGACCACCAAAGTGAGAAGAGCCAACCATATAGAGTACATAGGGGAACAGGAAATGTGAAAGCCTCATGGAAGGAATGAGTTTGGCACTTTTGAAGGATGAAAGCAGGTAGCATGGCTGGAGTATGTGAACCAAGGGAGGATGTAATGAGAGGGGGCTACATAGAGCCTTCCTCTTCTTGTAAGGAAGAATCAGGATTTTATTCTAAGAACACTGGGGAGCTATTGCTCTATCTTGGGAAAGTGATAATGTGTTTTAAATGATTGCTCTAGTATTCTGAAAATTTTGTGGTATCTCCAAACCTAGCCCATATTGTTATTCAAGATGGTGGATCAAGAAGATGGAAGAAGAAATTTAAAACTTTGGAATGACAGTTTTTAAATGGGAAACCATGATGACAATTCTGGTTTTTAACTCTGGTTATTGCTGGTGGCAGGATTTTGGCTTTGGGGTAGAAAATAAAACGACAGAAATATTCTTCCTCTGGGGTAATTTCCCGTCTATCTGGATGTTCCCACCAAAAATAAATCTTTCCCCAGAGCAGAGATTAGCCCATTCAGCTGGAACTTTTCAAGATAAATGTTTCATATTCACTGGTTAAAATAAATGGCTCTTGAGACAGGGAAGCAATACTCATTTTCAGTTAAAATCTAGCAGTTTTCTCTTTTTCCGTCAAGTCTATCTCCAGTTAGAATGCAAAATACCAAAGAAGTGCTTACTTGACTCATCAAGGAATAGAGTTTAATATCTTTGGATAAATGAACCAGATTAAAAGAACCTGTGGTATTATCAGAGGGTGATGGATGATTATCTTTTGGGGATTCGTTTGGGAATGATTGAAATGACAAAGCTTTCTATTAAAAAACAGAAATATTGAAGGTACTTCTTTTTTTAAAATTGAGATTTAATTGACATGCAACATTATTTTTAGTTCCAGGTGTAAAACATCATGATTTGATATTTGTATATACTGCAAAATGATCACAATAAGAAGTTTAGTTACCATCCATCAACATACAAAATTGGGAAAAAAAACCATGTTTCTTATGATAAGAACGTTTAAGATTTTGGGGAGCTATTTCCAATTATGCACTATAACATTATTAACTACTATCACTGTACAGTGTATCCCAATGACTTCTTTATTTTATAACTGGAGGTTTGTACCTCTGGAACCCCTTTACTATTTCCTTCGCCCACCAACCCTACACCCCATGGCAACCTGCATTCTGTTCTCTGTATCTATAGGTTTCATTGTGTTTTACTTCTGCAGGCTGAAGAAATGCCATTTAATAAACTGTTTTCAATCCATTTGTTTTTGCTGCAATGACCTATTGGCATTCTAATTTTGTCAAATTTGTAGTTCCAAAACTCAGACTAAGTCTTTCATGAATAAATTGGTATTATTTTATTGATTTTATTTATTTACTTTTTATTTTTATTTTATTGATTTTATTTATTTATTTTTTATATTTTTTATTTTATTGATTTTAAACGTTATCTCTTTTTGTGTAAATAGGAGACAAGTATAATATTCCTATTTCTTTAATGAAGTCTGTATATGAAAAATCACCACTGATGTAGCCTTTGTATGGAGTATTCTTTCTTTTCTGGAAGCCTGTAGTGTACTATTTCTCTTAATTTGTGTTTTCTTAGCCTGTCTCAAATGGGATCTCTAGAACTCAAGCCCTAGATTACTAGTGTGAGTGAAGTGACAATAAGAAAATGAAAAAGAAAGGAAGATAAGTAGGCTAGAAGACCTCCCAAAGGTGAAACTGCCAGTATCCAGAGCCTGAGAGACATGGCTGAGACTTTGAAACACTTCATATCAAGAAAATGTATTTTCCTTCTAAAATGAAACTCAAGATGTTAAGCCCTTAAAAGTCCTAACTTCCTGAAATCTTCTGTAGATATAACTCTTCTGAAAACTAGTTCTGAGAATGGAGATTTATTGGCATCCTCTAAATCTTAAATGTTTCAAGAGATAATTGAAATATCTTGTAAGGAAAACATGATGATGGCTCTATAAAGTTTTGCTTAATAGGGTGTATATAGCTATACAGGCTAAACTGTGGAGTGGAAAGAAAGCAAAATGGCCTAACTGCTTTTATTTATTTTTTTAATAAATAAAATTTATTAAAATTTACGGGGCCCCATGACCTGGGATGGAGCCCCATGACCAAAGGAATTTCTATATGTTAAAGTAGACTTACAGGGTCCTGGAGGTGTGATGAGGAGTGTGGTTTGTGCTAAGATTGCCTGTTGCCCTTAGCAAAGTGTCAACAGGGAGGCAGCCAAGCTCCAGAGGAAGGTCACTCAGTGTTTCAGAGAATTGTCAATGGGATGTAACTAGTAAGGAAATTGGATTTTTTCTTTGCTTTTGCTTCCCGCATCACATTCATTCCATAACTACCTATAGAAAGAGTCTTAATTATATATGCAAATGCTCCACTTAGAAGAGTGGGGAATCAGACACAGGCTATTGTAGGAAACAGTTGTAGAGCTTTCAAAACAAGACAGACTATGGGATACTATTCTGCAGAGCTCGGAAATTCTGCTTTCCATAGTTACAGTATTTTGCTACAAAAACTTTTGATATTCATGAGTGTAATGATTTATATTTATTAAGCACTGAGGTACTGCTCATAATATCTCATGTAAAATTTCAACAGAAGCCTCATTTTACTAATGAGGAAACTAAGAAACAGAGGGTAAGGAGTCTTCCAAGGACTTGTGGCTAATAACTAAAAAAGGAAGAAACAAAACAGAACAGAATTTATAGCATGCCTCACATCACCAGTAGATAGGTAGCCTTCTTACAGAATAAATGGGATGGCTCTTGCTCAGTACTTTCCGATCAGCCACTGCAAGTTTAAAAATGAGAAAAAGGACATCAGGCTCCCTGCATGGAGCCTGCTTCTCCCTCTGCCTATGTCTCTGCCTCTTTCTCTGTGTCTCTCATGAATAAATAAGTAAAATCTTTAAAAAAAATAATAAAAATTAAAATGAAAAAAAGGGGCACTTGGGTGGCTCAGTTGGTTAAGCATCTGACTTGGGCTCAGGTCATGATCCCAGGGTCCTGGGATGGGGCCCCACAATCTCAGGGTCCTGGAATGGGGCCCTGCGATCTCAAGGTCCTGGGATGGAGCCCTACAATCTCAAGGTCCTGGGATGGGCCCCACGATCTCAAGGTCCTGGGATGGGACCCCACAATCGCAGGGTTCTGGGACAGGGCCCCACGACCTCAGGGTCCTGGGATGGAGCCCCATGATCTCAGAATCCTGGGATGGGGCCCCACGATCTCAAGGTCCTGGGATGGAGCCCCACAATCTCAGGGTCCTGGGATGGGCCCCACGATCTCAAGATCCTGGGATGGGGCCCATGATCTCAAGGTCCTGTGAGGGGCTCCATGATCTCAGGGTCCTGAGATGGGGCCCATGATCTCAAGGTCCTGGGATGGGGCCCCACAATCGCAGGGTCCTGGGATGGGGCCCACGATCTCAGGGTCCTGGGATGGAGCCCCACGATCTCAGAATCCTGGGATGGGGCCCACGATCTCAGGCTCCTGGGATGGGGCCCATGACCTCATAGTCCTGGATTGGAGCCCAGCAGTCAGTTAGCCTCTGCGCTCATCAGGGAGTCTGCTTCTGTCTTTCCTTCTGCCTCCACTCCCATTTCTCTCTTTCTCTCAAGTGAATAAATCTTTTAAAAATAATAAAAAAAAAAAAAAAAAAAAAAAAAAACCTTAGATAGAAGTTTAGCCACCGTGGGATCCTAAAGTCAATGTCTGAGGAAGAACTGGTTAGAACCTAGTGCATTTCTGGTCTGATTAAGTAACAGAATTATGTAAGAAAAGCTGGGCTTTCCTTAAATATACGCTTAAGAGCAGATGCTTATTTATAATCCGCTTAATTATCATCAAGAAGGGAATTTCGCTATTAGGTTATTATGCATAATTTAGTGGCTTGAATTTTCAGTCGCCCTAATAACTTTGTAAAACAATCTGCAAATTGCTTGGTTTCTCTGGCAGGCAGTTGGGGGCGACAGAGGCCCCTCACTGTGCGCCCTCCTGCATCTTGATGGGCTCCACAGGCCGTGAGGCAGGGCCAGGCCCTGAGAGGTCGCCCTGTCAGTTTAATTCGGGTGCCAGTTTTGCTCAGCTCAATCTCTGCGCGGCTCCCCGGATGTCCTTGAATCCATGTGCCTGCGTCGGGGTGCAGGTGCGTGCACGAGGCCTTGCATTTCCATTTCCTGCAGTGGCTCCGTGCAGGTGAGTCTTGGGGCGTCCGGCCCTGGTTGCACGAGGGGGACATTGGAGACTTGGAGGAGCAGCAGCGTGGGGCTCTAATCTGGGTCCTGATGATGGCCCTGGGCCGGGGCAAAGCATGGGGCAAGCCCTGGCTTCCTCCGTGGGGCCTCCTCCTCTGCCCTCACCTGGGGCTTGGGGAGCTGGACGTGAACGAGGGCACCCCCGAGGCCTGGTGCCCATCTTCGGTTCTATTGTCATTTGTGGGGTCTGCCTCGGACAGAGATTTTCCTCCTTGGGAAGTGAGATTGGGACCGTCTGCATCCGTCCGCAGCTTGCCTCTGACCCCGACAGCTGCGATGCCTTCATCAGCCTCACTGGATTCTTCGTTTTGGGAAACCTTGCCTGGGATGGGGAGACTGGGAACCGGTGCCCCCCTTTCCCACTACACTGGCTGCGAATCTGTGTAGACAGGCAGTGGCCTGGTCAGTGTGCTTCCCAGGGCGGTGGTTGTGCATCAGGACAGGTGGCATCCATGTGTGGACAGTAGATCCCCCTAAGGGGCAAACTCCTTGCTCATGGCTCATCAAGTGTCTGTTTGCTTGTTAAGGCTCCTTTCACCAGGGGAGCCTCGCTGTGTCAACCCATCCTAACCTATGATACCCTGAATCTCTGCCAAAGTTCGTGACACCCATCGAAAGCCCCGTTGAAACAACTTGAGGCTAATTCCCAAAGCCATAAATACCTGGCCCCCATCACTTTTTTTTTTTTTTTTTTTTTTACTTATGCTCTAGGCCCAAAGTGGGGCTTGAATTCACAACCCCAAGACCAAGTCTTGTGCTCTACTGAGCTGCCTGCCAGCTGCCCTGGCCCTCGTCCCTTTTAGAATCTGCCAAGACTCTGTACGGGGGCTTCTGCCATTTATTGCAGTAGACGGTAAACCCAGTTTTACTTGATCATCAAATTATGCCGGTGGCCCATGGGGAGCTACAGATAAGTTATATGAAGTTTGCTCAAGAGAGGACCAATATCACTACAGTGCTTCTAGAAGAACCTCTGGTCTCCTGCTTTGTGTATGCCACTGCTTTCTGGACATTTAGTAATGTAGGAACTAAATCCATTTATGGTTTTCAGTAGTTTCAATAGGAAAACCATGGCTTAGATGGACTATCTGAGATAAATTTTTTTTTTTTAGGTAAAAAAGGTAAAAATGAAGGTAAAAAATGGAGACACTTTGCTAACATGCAAGAACTCCGGCGAGTCAAGCGCAAAGTCGCTTGGTTAATATTGTAACCGCCACCTGTAAACCACCGTTCCGAGTCCTTTACAGAACGTGATCTCATTTAATCCTCATAAATGTGTCCGAGGCATTTCCTCTGACTGTACTAGTGACAAAACTGATGATTTAGGGACATTCAGTCCACAGTACTTACTACACAGCCGACCAGGCTGTCTGTACCCAGACTCCACGCTCTTAACCACTAGCCATGGATTAGTTATAAACCGTACAAAACGTTTCGTTTAAAGTTCCAGGTGCAGGGACGCCTGGGTGGCTTAGCAGTTAAGCTCCTGCCTTCGGCCCAGGATGTGACCCTGGAGACCCGGGATCGAGTCCCGCATCGGGCTCCCTGCGCGGAGCCCGCTTCTCCCTCTGCCTGTGTCTCTGCCTCTCTCTCTCTCTGTCTCTCGGGAATAAATAAATAAAATTAAAAAAAAAAAAAGTTCCTGGTGTTGAAATTCTGTCCCCCCCCCCAGTTTAGCATTTATAGGAATGTCACTTCTATTCCGGACGGTTTTATATGTGGTCCATTCTATGATGTCAAATACTTAATTTAAAAACGATATCTGCATAGACACCAGAAATGCCACTTTAATTTTTCCCTAAAAGTTGTGGCTTTTAGGTTTCTGCTGTACGAATGCGTTCATCAGGTACACTTGCTGCGTGCCATTGTGGCAGATGGGAAACGCTCATAAAAGGGAGGTAACCAAGGAAGAAAAACACGGGAAGGAAAGTAAGTCTGTCTCCTCCTTCATCACATTCCTGAGAGCTTCCTTCGGTGGCAAAATCTCTGCCTTATGAAATTTCCCAGTGCCTGGCCCGCCGCTCCTTCCAAGCCATTAAGGTACGAGCTTTCGACTCAAGCAGCTGGAACCAAAGAGCGTATTAAAGGACTGACTCCAGATTTCCTCTCTGGCCTGTACCCAAGTGATAATGAGCTGCCCCTTCTGAGTCCGTTTGGCTGCAGGGAGTCCATCAGGGGGACCCCAGGGTCAATCTTACGACGTATTTCAACACCGTCCTGCAGAGAGGTCTTGCTCAGGTCGTCCGCTCCTTGCATCTTGTCGGTTCTGCACGGCCACTGGTGACTATTTAGCCAGGCCGTGATATGACTGAGGCAAACTGTGGCAAACAATGAGGAGGAGATACTGCTCAAGCCGGTGGTGATTCTGGACAGGTTGGTTGTTTGTGCCTTATCTGCTCAGATTTTGGCGTTTGCGAGGCTATTTTGTGGCGCATCTTGCCACGTAACTCATCTTTATCGTTTAGGTTTTTTTTTTTTTTTTTAATTTTTAAGATTTATTTATTTATTTATTTTAAGATTTTTATTTATTTATTCACGAGAGACACACAGAGAAAGGCAGAGACATAGGCCGAGGGAGAAGCAGGCTCCCTATGGGGAGCCCAACACGGGACTCGATCCCACACCCTGAGTATCACCCAAAGGCAGATACTCAACTACTGAGCCACCCAGGCGTCCCTGTCATTTAGGTTTTTGTTGTCGTCGTTTCCCATTTGCTTGCTTGTTTTGTTTTCTTGTGTGTGTGTGTGTGTGTGTGTGTGTGTGTGTGTGTTGGGAGACCAGAGAGGCAAACAAACAAACCTTCCAGTGTCCTTTCTGTTCTGATCTGCCCTCAGTCTAGTCCACAAACTGTATAAAGATTGATCTAATTTGCAAATCAGGCACTGGCTTTCCATTGCCCTTTTTATTGCCGTGCATGGCATGGAAAATACATCAAGAGATGGAACCCCATCTCTTTCAACCGCCCACCTCCCTGATTTACTCCAGGCCCACGAGTTATTTTGTTCCTTCAATATGCTACTTCCTGTGCTGTTTCAAGGCCTCTACTGATGTTATTCCCTGCGCTTTCGAATTCCTACCCCACCTCTTCACATGGTGAAATTCTCTTGATCCTATTCCTGGATACTTATATCCCATCACAAGATGGGCCTTTCCAATGTGCCCAAAACCTGTGAGCAGCAAAATAAAACCATAGCAGAACAAGATGAGATGTGTCTTCCTGCCTATTTTAGAATCAATCTACTGAAAACTCAAAGAGCCTAGAAGGGAACCTTTAGTGTCAGATACTACCGGCAACTTTATCCTAGAAGGTAAAATGGAGGATTTCAAACTAAGGGAAGACCACAAGAAAGTGTTTAAAAATTGCATGGAGCACAGGAAAAACACTAATAGGAATATGGGTAAAAATTGAAAAAAAAAATGCTAGGACAACACTAACTGTAGAAAGCCAGGATCTTTTATTTACAGTTGTAGTTTGATTCACTCTGGCACAAACGCTCCCCGTCACCTTTTCACACCTCCGTGGTTTCATGCAGTCCTTCGAATGTATACTGAAAGCCTAGTAAATATGTAAGTGCATTTGTGGATTTATATGTCCCTGGGAATCATGCAGGATGATGAAAAATATTATAGTTCTGCCTCCATAATAAATAAAATACTGCGTGTCAGATAGTCTAAAAGTTAAAAACTATAGATTAATAATACGATGTGCACTTTTCAAGAATTTATCTATTTCTCCTTTCAGACATAGTACTTACTTCCAGTGACTTCACCTGTTCTTCATCACGTGTATTTGAGTCTCTCTAACAATGTATACTTTAACTCGTTTAATGTTGATATTTCTGTTTGCAGAGTATAAACATTCATGCCAAATTATATTAGGAGTGAACTGACTTGTGAGCAGGAGGGCTCCCTTCCCTACTTGTTTCAAAACAATTTCTAGAAAGGGTAGGTGAGGGGGCAGGTTGGGTCTTGGGTCCTACTCATGTTGTACAAGAGAACTCAGGAAAGAGAGGTGTCCAGAATGGGAGTTCCTCAGCTGGTCGCTGGAGGATACGATCCTCATTGTTTCCTGTGCGCAGATAATTTAATAAATGACATCAGTCATCCTTTATAAAATTCGTGGTCTCCGACCTTCTTTCCAGGGTCCTAGTTAGTATCAGTCTTCTTCTTGAGGTTTTGTTAGGCCTTTCCTTTCTTAGAGAGAGCTTTCCTTCTGCCACCCAACCCAAAACATGTTTCCCAACCATAAGTATTCTCTATTCTTACACTGCATTTGTTTAATTTTTATCCTATATCATGATCTATAGATATTCATTGCTATTAAGTAGTTAATATTGCTTTATTCATTTGCAGTTGGTTTACTTTACCATACCCTCCAGGAGAGCAAGGGCCTGGTCCCTCTGTTTCACTATAATACCAGCAGCACTGTTATTAGGGAAGTTGAGTCAGTTATTTATTTATTTTTTAAGATTTTTATTTATTCATGAGAGACACAGAGAGAGAGGCAGAGACCCAGGCAGAGGGAGAAGCAGGCTCCCTGTGGGGAGCCCAATGCAGGACTCAATCCCAGAACCCCGGGATCACGCCCTGAGCCGAAGGCAGATGCTCAACCACTGAGCCACCCAGGGGTCCCAGTTGAGTCAATTATTAGGAGAAACACCAAATATTAGCCTTGATATTTTCAGCTGGGATCTGAGATCTAATTTCAGCTTCAAATTCAACCTTGAGCTTAAGAAGCCTTAAAAAGCTGAATGACAAGCTCCAGTATAACTTTTTGCATCCCTAAACTTGTGCAAGACAATGACAGCGTGATCATGCAGATTAGCATGCTACCTAATTCCTACCTATTACTTCGTGACTTCTTTTTATACTGGTCACCATCTTTAGGATATATGTTCTCTGTTTTGATAAATTGGTATCTTTGAATGACATATAGCATTGCCTCTGTCACTAAGAAATTTTATTTATTTATCTATCTATTATCTATCTATCATCTATCTATCATCTATCTATCATCTTCTATCATCTATCTATCTATCCTTCCCAGGTATTGATTTAATTCTTTCAATTCATAGAAAATGATTTTTTTTCTAGAAACTACGCAACTTTCACGGTTTGCTTATAGTTAGACTATAAATTACTAGTTTTACTAGTGATTTTCCCATGAACTCCAAGAAGCTGACTTGTATGCACATTTGGATGCAGTGGGTTGGAGCTGGGGCCCAGGAATATGCATTTTTATTTTTTTTTATTTTTATTTTTTAAATATTTTTCTTTTTTAAAAAAAGATTTATTTATTTACTTATGATAGACATAGAGAGGAAGAGAGAAAGGCAGATACACAGGAGGAGGGAGAAGCCGGCTCCATGCCAGGAGCCCGATGTGGGACTCGATCCCGGGACTCCAGGATTGCACCTTGGGCCAAAGGCAGGCGCTAAACCACTGAGCCTCCAAAGGATCCCCGGAATATGCATTTTTAATATGCACCAAGCAGGTGGCTTCTCATGAAGCAGTTCAATGGCGATGAGTTACTGCCAATCCTTATCTCAAGTCCTGATGTTATTGATTGATCTTGATCTTTTGTCATCAGTGAGGCTAAAGTGATAGTTTTTCCATTTGCTGAAAATAACCACTGAGGTGTGTGTCTGTGTGTGTGTGTGTGTGTGTGTGTGTGTGTGTAGCCTCAAGTCAAGAAGGCCAGGTTTTCAGACAAGGGCTAATTTGTGCTTTAACTGGCAAACTGAGTTTGTTTTCATTGATCCAGACTGAAAAAAGGACATGGCTAGAGATGTGGTTCTGACTGTAATACAGGAATCAGATGTGTGAGCTGTCAGGCAGAAGGGGAGTTTCATAATAAAGACAGAAATGGGGTCGCCCGGGTGGCCCAGTGGTTGAGCGTCTGCCTTTGGCTCAGGGGGTGATCCTGGAGTCCTGGGATTGAGTCCCACATCGGGCTCCCTCCGTGGAGCCTGCTTCTCCCTCTGCCTGTGTCTCTGCCTCTCTCTGTGTCTCTAATGAATAAATAAATAAAATATTTTTTTTAAAAAGACAGAAATGGGTTTGTGATCAGAATTGTAGGAAGAAAGAGACTAAGTAAGACCAGTTATGGTGCTCTCAGCAGTCCTCTGACCTGCAGGTGGCTCTTCTCCCAGGCACGGTCTGCCTGCCTTCTGCCTTGGATTTTGCAGCCGTGACATGCCTGGAGGAAGACCAGGTGGTTCCCATTGTCCCCCCAACAGGGAAGGGTTCTCTGGGTGAGGACGATGGCCCTCAGAGCCTAGGCACTTGGCAGATTCTTTGTAGTGAAGGCTGATCCTGTGTGCCATCGCCTCACTCCCTCCAGCCTGTACTTCGGCCCCTCTCCCTCTGTATGGCACATTATCCTGAACCACTCGACGCTTATAAGACTTTACTGTTACTCATGTCCAAGCAGTGGAAACAGAAATAACTTGCCATCGATCATTAATAATATTTCCTGCCAATTATTTTATCCGAATCAGTTTTGAATCCTCTGAAAACAGCCAATTCTCTGATTTTTGGCAGCTCTAAGTTTTATGGAAAGCATGTTTTGAAAATTGTTTCTATAGTTGGGTTTTGGATCAAGAAAATAAAAATTATCCATTTGGAAATGAATCATGAATGACTATGGAAGTCCAGAAAAATATGAGGTTAGAAGATAGAGCTGTAAATCTAGAAAGTCCGGCTCAGTAAGTTCCAAACTTTGTTTTATTTTATTCTTATTTCCATGATTCCATGCTTCTAAGGCTGGACTTTTTTCCTTGGTAGTAAACTACATTCGCTCCTTCAGGCATATCAGCTCTTAATAAGATACATATATATTTTTATGTTCTTTTCCCAATGACTTTTATTGACTAATTAATTCAATCGGGAAAAACAACAGGACTTGGTTTTCAGCCGAGGTGTTTTCTTTTTAATTAATTCCAGTCCTGCAGACCTGAATGAAATCTTCTCTTGCTTCCTGTCATTTGTTTTGCTTTCTTTTTTTTATTTGATCTAAGCTATTCCTGACTTAATTTCTTTCTTTTGTCTGTGGCAGGCATTCTACCCTGATTCTTCACTTCTCAGAAATATTTAGGTAAGTGGCAATTGGGAGGGAGAGGTGATAATTTACAGCTATCACCTGTACCCTGGAGCATCACCACCCACCGTGTCCCGTGCATCACACAGGATGTGACCCGTATCCGTGCTGGTACCCCCACTGTTCCCGCATCTTCGGGTTTGCTGTGGTCTCCCCATGTTGGCTGAACAATGAATGTGGCCCTGTCTTCACTGCCTATCATGTCTTCTGTTTGGTGACAATCTGACTGCAAATGTGGTCAGCCTGCTGAGGCTGAGTTCCAAATTCCAACACAAAAGATAATTATCAGGACCCTGATTTTCTGACCCATAGCCCTTCCCGGCCCAACATGCTGTCTCTAGATATGACAATTTTGTTTTTTTGAGAAGAAGTCCTAATTTGTCTCTGTGATTTTACCTCCAAAGCTCAAAAATAAACCTTGGATGTACTCATTAAAAGTATCTGTTAGGCAGCAAGAGTTTATTCCTCTTGTTCACGTAACAGCTAATAATCCACTACACGGCTCACATGGTGAGTGAATGGACTCTGTGCCTAGTTGCCTGGGTCCTGACCCTGGTCCTTACCCTGACTAGATAAGCCACTTTGGGTGACTCATGGCCTCAGTTTTGTATAATGTAAAATGAGGAGATGTTATTTCCAACCTCATAGAATTAACTGAACTAATCCACATAATAGATGCAGAACATACCAAGCACATTCTCCATATTAAATAAATGCTAGCATTCGATTATTTCCAAACAACAAACTAAAGATGCAAAGAATTCAGAATTCCTTTAGATAAGAAATTTATCTCTGGGACTTGACATTTATATGCAGATGATAAAAAAAATCATATATAATCTTGATGTGACTGGCACATTAGCCTGGCCCTGTCCTAATCTTGGGGATTGAGTCAGCCTTTTGCCATATTCCTTTTCCCCCATTTGTCAGCCTTTTGCCATATTCCTTTTCCCCCATATTGCACATCAAATTGCAAAGGCAGTAGTGATCAAGGTGGATTTTACTCAGGTTTTCCCAAAGAGGTGGAGAAGCTGTTCCCAGGTATATTTATATAGGACAATCTAAACGTCTCAGGCGGTCACTTGTCCTGTCTCCCAGAGCCGTCCCCTTAGCCATACCCAATCTCTTGCACAGACCTTCAGAATGCACCCTCTGTTCCAAACCAAGTTATAGCCTCTGCCGCAGCAGAGCAAAGTCATTGCACTCAGCCAAACTCTTCCCCTGCATAGTCCAAGGGTATCTAATGAGAGTTTCTGTTCATCCAACCCAAAGTCAGTGGTTAAAAGGAGAGGGGTCTCAGAAGAGGTAACAACAGCTATGCCACTCCGAGGTAGTTTATTTCTGATTAGAGATTCTGGAGGTGGGAGGGACTTGCACGTACAGAGTACATGTCTGCTGAGTATTGAGGAACGAATACAGTTTGAACATCTGGATGTGGAAGGGTGAGAGATGGAAACCAAGAATAAAAGCGGAGACAGGAATCCCAGAGAGAGGACAGTGGGAACGGAGGTGGACTCTGTGCCACACCTGTCCAGATCTGTGGGCACCATCACAAAACAAGATGGTCTCAAGGGTCTTACAACAAGTAGAAAGAGGCTTACTCATGTGAATTCATTCCAGAATATTCCAGGGAAAGAAAGAACCAACTGTAATGGTAAGATGAGTTCAGGGTAGGAGGAGGTCAATGGGGACCAGATGTATCTAGACCTCATGGAGTGTTGAGCTGACCCTGAATGGTGGGTAAATGAAGACGAGCCATCGTAGACTAAACCACAGAATTGTTTTCTCCTCTTTTCCTTTTTTTTTTTAAGATTTTATTTATTTATTCATGAGAGACAGAGAGAGAGAGAGAGAGAGAGAGGCAGAGACCCAAGCAGAGGGAGAAGCAGGCTCCACGCAGGGATCCCGGTGTGGGACTTGATCCCGGGACTTCAGGATCATGCCCTGAGCCAAAGGCAGGTGCTAAACCACCGAGCCATCCAGGGATCCCTTTCTTCTCTTTTCCCATGTGCTCTATCTCCTCCAGGATTATCCATGAAATATAACATTTGATGATCAAACATTTTTACTCCCCCTCCTTGACAATCCTAATAAAATTGAGAGTGGTTTAGTTTTTGAAAAATCCTACAGAAAATTGGCTTTTATAACTTTGTTTAATAAAACGATTACTGGACATTGGTTCAGGTTATCTGCCCCTGCTATTGACTGACTCTGGGAAATTTACCTTGAAAAAAGCTCCCCTGTACTAGACAGGCAAGAGTTATGCAGCAAGAAAGGAGAGCTCACAAAGGAAAGTAAGCCGTACAGCAAGAACAAAACCATGCCTCAAGTACTTCACTGGAGCTGCTTGAGTGTTTATGGCCCGAGTCTTGCCATTGGCTTGAAAGAGAAAGAAATAACGTCCTTCTGCAGTTTGTCACCTTTACCTTTATGAGTTAATAAAAGGAGAGCCCAAGTATCTAGGGATATCTCAGTCACAGCCAAATACTGCAGGGGGTTGGGGGGGGTGGTCTCAAGCCACACGCCCAGCCTCACGTTTCACAGATGTGGGTGTCATTTCCCTGTGTCGAGTGACATCATTAAATGACAGCCTTCAGACCCCAATGGCAAGAACTTTAGAATGTGTCGTTAACAACCAACATGGCAGTAAGAGACACACAAGCCTCATATCTCTGGAATAGGTCTTCAGCGGGTGGTTTCAAGTGGAGGAGTCCTGGGTACACCCAAGATTCAGACAGCCATTCCCCCGAGGTTTGCAGGTAGCTTCTCCCCAGGACCCACAAACAAGATCCAGATAACCAAGGACAATTATCATAACGCTTATCTTCTAGCTTTTAAAATTTGCCTTTCTTCCTTGCTAGCTTATGGTTTGGGCGTGTTAACAGACATTTGCCACTTTTTAATTACGCTCAGCTACAAATATCCTATCCCTAAATGACTTTGTGCTCTCTTACACCTTGGCGTGAGTTTCACACCTGACTTCATTTGGCTTATAACTTGGCTAAAATATGCACTCCAACCTGCTATGGGGTTTGTGCTCAGATTATTATGAGAACCATCCGGTTTTCTTGGCAGTCAGTTCGTTTCCTTGGTGATTAGACTCGATACTAACTAGATTTTTAAATAGAAAACAAACTAGCAGTTCAGACATAGAGAAGTCTAAAACTCTTCCACAACACATAAATAGAAATAAAGATTTCAGTTTCTACGGAAAGAACACTCTGGGACTTTTCCAGGCCCCAGTCTTTGTGATCAAAGTTCAATGGAGGTAGAGCTGAGGAGCAGATGGGGTGTATTCAGAGGCGTCTCAGTTTTAGAGACCTTATACCAAGGGGCTCCCTGTCTAGGCTCAATCTCAAGCTTTTTTGTTTTAGATGTGACAGGGGATATCTCTTCTACAATTTTATCCCTGACCCTGGAAGGGACTTTTGATGAACTATCACAAAATATCACAACACTATTCAATAATTGAATAAGATTGTTTTAATCTAAAAATGATGCTCCATAATAACGGTACCTCGTTCCAGTACAAAAGCTACTGTCCACAGGGTTAGACAGGGGTGGGCGCTTATAATCTGGATAGGTCCTCATCTAGGAGCCTATCTAGGGCATATTTTAGCCCTTCGTATTGCTGTCTTTGGAAACGAGGGGTTCCAAGATTATTTAAATCAAGGATTATAGGAAATGGGCCACATAATTCCACTGCAACAACTTTAATAGCTCCGGGTGAAATTTGTTCTGCTTTCTTTTGTCCTCCAGCCTCTTAATTTCATGCTTTACAAACAGCATGAAAAATTAGGATAATATATTTTAGAAAATGGCAAGAATACTAATAATGCTGCTAAAACCATAAAACTTCTTTTATGAGAGTTTCATGAATTTGGAAGGGCAACAATTTAGAATTTTTGTTTTTTTTCAGTAGAATATTGGCCACTGGAGATACAATATATTTTGCTTCAGGGAGAAAATGTACTTAAAATGCTACCCAGCCCTCTGATAGCATTGCTATTACTAAAAATAAATGAGAAATCTAGAAAGAATCCATGAAACATGATCAATACCGCCATATTTTAGGCAGCCTCTATATTGAGAAAGGGAGTCTGCTCTTAATTAATTTACTCATGGGCACCTAGATTAGATTACAGAGTTTAATAACAACCTTTCTTAGTATTTTTTTGTGTTTCATTGCTTAGATATGTGTTGCATAACCTCTAACCCATCCAGAGATCCAACCACTAATTTTTCAGCATAAAAAGCAAGAGAATATGATTGTTAAAGGGATTGAAAATCCTACCATCAGAAATTTTACCCACTAGCATGAAATGTTAGAGGAAATCGGGGAAGAGCACTGTCCCAAGACACTACCCAGTTTCTTTTGGGGTGAATAAAATGTTTTAAGAGTTAAGTTGTATTGCTGGCCATAAAACTCTATGAAAATGCCAACAAACCACTGAACTGAACACTTTAGACACGATTGAAATCTCATGAAGCTGTTGAAAAATCTGAAAAAAAGAACGTGATCAGAAATAACATGTCAGTCCCTCTGTTAAGCATTACTGTGTCCAGGACGCTTCCACACCCATATGTGAAACAACGGGAGAGCAAACAAAAATAACATAGATATTTCTCCCAAGAAACACTCCCTGCTGGAATGTAAGACTGTGAGCTAACCAGAACAACATTCTTTAAAATGTTGTTATAAAGGTACTCCTAGGAGTTTGCTCACGGACACTTGTTTCAAAAGCCCTGTCTCCAGAGCTCTGGGTCCAGAGGTGTCCAAGTGCTGCCAGGTTGGAGCCGGGTCTCCTGTTTGCAAGACCCACCTTCATTTCACCTGTATCCGGGTGTAAGACCTGTGAAGTCATCCCCCCTCATTTTCTTGTTCTGATATGCTACAAAACACGGGGGATCTGGGACTCTCCCTGGTTGCATTAAGTCTAATAAACTCAATTTTACTCGACTGAGGGAGTTTTAGGGAAGCTGTCTGTCACAGGTCTTCCAGGACTGATGTCTATAAGTAGGAAGAGAGAATGAATATTAGCCTCATCACTTGATATCCCGATTTTCAGCTTGTACCCCTTATATATTCTTTGAAATTACATTTGCTTTCCAACTTGGCATTTGAATTAAGTAAATAAATAAATATCTACCCCCTGAAATTTATTAGGTAGTGCTGACCTAACTTTATTTTTTTATTTATTTATGTATTTTAAAAACATTAAAAATTATTTATTTATTTATTCATGAGAGACACAGAGAGAGGGGCAGAGACACAGGCAGAGGGAGAAGCAGGCTCCATGCGGGGAGCCCGATGTGCGACTCGATCCCAGGACCCCAGGATCATGCCCTGGGCCAAAGGCAGATTCTCAACCACTGAGCCACCCAGGCTGCCCCCTGACCTAACTTAAAAAAAAAAAAAAAAAAAACTAGCTGGAATATTTATGATGTTGTATATAGTATAGAACAATTATTCTATTATAAATATTCATATCTCATTACTTAAATTACTTTAGATAATCAATATAACTAATATGTTATGTTGAATTACATTAATATGGTATTCCATTACTTAAAAAATATCTACTTACTACTGTAGCGATATTTGAGTTTAATATATGAGTAGCAATTTATGAGTTATTGGGCCTACAAGGCTATTTTAATAAAGTTCATGTTCGTATAGTAAATAGTATGTCTGTAGAATTTCCACATATTGTATTGAATGTGAATTATAGGCCTGAATTGAATTATATGTTATATATAATTGAAATATATAGCTACTTAACTTTCTAAATCTGAGCACTACGATTGCAAGATTTTAGATTCCTTCTAAATCTAGAATTATAATGGATCTTACCAGTGTTTTTAAAACAATCCTTTTTATTTTTATTTTTTTTAAAGATTTTATTTATTTTGAGAGACACAGAGAGAGAGAGAAAAGGAGAGGCAGAGACACAGGCAGAGGGAGAAGCAGGCTCTATGCGGGGAGCTCGACGTGGGACTCGATCCCAGGACCCTGGGATCACAACCCTGAGCCAAAGGCAGATGCTCAACCACTGAGTCACCCAGGTGTCCCTAAAACAATCCTTTTAAATTTAACTTTGATTTAATTTATATTCTGGGGATCCCTGGGGGGTGCAGCGGTTTGGCGCCTGCCTTTGGCCCAGGACGCAATCCTGGAGACCCGGGATCGAATCCCACGTCGGGCTCCCGGTGCATGGAGCCTGCTTCTCCCTCTGCCTGTGTCTCTGCCTCTCTCTCTCTCTCTCTGTGACTATCATAAATAAATAAAAGTTTAAAAAAAATTTATATTCTGAAATCCTAACCACATCAGAATTATCTAAGAATAACACTTGTGAGCCGTGTGTAAGAATAAGATGATATTTTTCATTGACTTAGTACCTTTCATGTCAACAATTTAAATGAACCTTTGGTGGCAGCATCTTTTTTTTTTTTTTTTTAAATTTTTATTTATTTATGATAGGCACACAGTGAGAGAGAGAGGCAGAGACACAGGCAGAGGGAGAAGCAGGCTCCATGCACCGGGAGCCCGACGTGGGATTCGATCCCGGGTCTCCAGGATCACGCCCTCGGCCAAAGGCAGGCGCTAAACCGCTGTGCCACCCAGGGATCCCTGGTGGCAGCATCTTATCCCTGTTGGCAGCAGGAGCAGCCAGAGGGAGCAATTGGGTTGTAGGATGTGGCTAGAACAGTGACAACGTTGGGTTTTTAGAAGGTGAACTCTTTGCTTGTCCTCAAGACTTAGTTAGATTCATTTTCTCGCTCCTGAAATTGCTTCTCCTTGTTAACATACTGATGAGAGCATTGAAACTACTCCTGATTGCCTTGCTCTGGCATTTGACTAATGATATTATAAATATGGAGTATTTTCCACCTTCTCTACTTTCACTAAATGTGGCATAATCACTTTGGTATCACCTTGTTTCTTGGAAGTTGTCTTTAATCACTGAGGTTACGGGCAATCGATGGTATATTGAACAATATTAAAACTTGAGAATGTGAACATTAACAATCGTATTAAAATAGTTGCCTGGACTTTGAAATGCATTCATTACTTCATTTAAACATCATCACAACACTGTAATAAAAACATTACCTTCAATTTCAGGTGAAAAGACTCGAGCATATACGATTAAGGAATTTGCCAACAACTGCTAAAATGAGATTTATCAAGTGCTAAAAACTGCCTTCTCATGTCATCAGGGAATTATTTGTTTTCCATGACACAATGAAGCAATTTATATAATTAATATTTGTGACTTCATTTATCATAGAGGATGCATCTTGTCCAGTTCATCCTTTATTTTTGCATAATCACTCATATGTTTTGCATCTGTTTCTTCATAATATCTCTTTTTCTCCACTTTATTTATGGTTTAATTCTCACACTAAACAACTTCCTGAGTGGGCAGGATCGTTGTTAGGAAAAAGAATTCACCCAGGTGAGCAGAGGAGGAGCTAACTACTTTCTAAGCTCTTGATCACTTTGGATAGAGATATGTGAGTTTGCAGTAGGAGGCTTCATGTATTTAATGCATTCTAGTCAAAGCTCCTGAAGAATTAGGAACGCTGTAGCTCCATGGCAAGTGCAATACAATGTCTTCTCACTAATCCTGAGTTGGGGGATTGGGAGTCTGTTTCTTTAATATCATTCCTTCTGTGCCTACATGGGATAGTACTCTGGTTAACCCTCTGGTTGGAAATTCCAAACCCACTTGCTCCCACCTCCTCTTTTGTTCTCTCTCCTCATTCCAAAACATCTTTTCTGTCTCTGATTGTTATGAATAACGCGAGGCAAAGGGGCTCAGGACTGGGTCATTCATGTTCTGCTACCAGGAATCCTAACATAAAGATGAGGGTGGAAAATAAAATAACATCTCTCCTATTACTGTAATTTATTTTTAGTTTTAAAATATGCTTAGGTCAGAATTTCCAACAATCCCATGAGATTGGCTGGCTTTTCTGTTTATCAAGAGGAGTTAAAAGGTTGGGAAATCCTCACTTACTGTCCATGTAACAAGATTCTGAGAGACTAGAAAGGGCTTCTGAGGAGAAGGTCTTGGGATCATAGAGATAGTGGGTGACATTTAGCACCACATGGTAGACATTAGCACGTTTTAAAAAAAAAATCTCTTAGAACCTTTTACTTACTGGGTTTTATAAATAATCCTTGTGACTCTGTACCCCGATGATTACATTTTCTTTTTTCTTCAGGTAACTTAGTATTTGCTTGACAATATCAACTTGCAAAAAAAAAAAAAAAAAAAAAAAGAAAGAGAGAGAGAGACAAGTCATCTTGTTTTTTTCCCCAATGGAATAAAATAATATTCTAAGTGATGTATGCTCTCAAGGAAATGCTGTCATGAAGGGGAAATAAAGCACAGCTTTTGAAAAATGTAACATATTTTTTCTGTACTCCAAATGGAGTCCAAACCTACACTTTTTCAATTTGAACTTAGAAGGATTTCTAAGATTAAAAAAATGGATTACTCAAACTACTGCTGGTGGGTTGAGATGGTAAATATACTTTTCCATACTTTTATTTTGTTCAAGTTGAATATCGGATGTCATACTTATCATTCTACTCCATCTTCCATTTCATTATGCTCAAACTCCCAGAGGAGAATGACATTCCTTGACCATGTCTGACAATGTTCGAGTGTAAGGCTAACGACAGACTCTTGAGAGATGTAGTAGGCTAAATTCTGATTAGCCTGAGAATTCATGATCTAAGCATATATGAAGAAGGCTATGCTGCATATTAAGATGAAGAATTAGTCTTTGGAGAAGACAATCTATTAGCTCTAAGTCTATCTAAAGATAATGATTCATTGTAACAATGAAGGAACATTTAAAAATACACCACTGTCTATGATACAGATTGCTGCTAAGATCTTCCTCATCCCTAAAGAAATCATATTCTGAGTTCTGAGGAGAGGAATCTATAACCAAAGGAGACTTTTATTTTGTTTCAAAAAGAGAAAATTATTAAGGAATTGTTCTGCACCTGCACAAAAAGCACCAAGCCCAGAATGATTTCACCGAGGAGTTCTACCAAATATTAAAAGACTAACTCCTCTTATTGCTCTACAAATTATTCCATAGCATAGAAAAATACAACTCCCCAATTTTATATACATACACAAATACATACTTTAAGCCCAAAACTAGTATTTTAATTATCATGGAAAAGTAGAGGCACTTCCAGTAAGATTGGGAAGAAGGAAAGGATGTTTACTCTCTCCATTATATTTCAACATTTTCATAGAGGCATCAGCCGATGCAATTAGATAAGATACACCAATTAGGGGTATAATAATTGCTTATGAAACCTTAGAGTGCAAATGAGAAAGTAAGTGAACAGATAAAATAGAGACAATAACTATTAGCCCCCATTCACACAAATTATAACAATTGTCAATAGCAATAAAAAATTAACTATTATGAAATTAATAAGAACTTTGAAAAATCTTTTTTTTTGAAATTTGAAAAATCTAAAGGAAAACTTCTGACACTACTGAAAGACTAGATAAATAATAGAAAGCTATTCTTTGTTCTTAGATGGGACAGATTAACATTACTAACAGGAAGGTTTTTCTTACTTTATAAATGTAATGGAATCCTAATTAATATCCACAGGCATTTTTGTGGAGTTGACAAGTTAATTCAAAAGTTCATACTGAAAAATAAACATGCACAGATAGTTTGGAAAACACTGAACAAGTTAAACTACATGGAAAGACCATCCATGCTAGATATTAATGCATATCTTAAGCCTCTGTAATTGCAACATTGATCCGATGCTTTTCCATGAATAGGCAAATCAGTGAAATAGAAAAGAAAGCCAAGAAATAGACCCAATGAACATATGGAAATTTAATATATCATGAATATGTCATCTCAAAACATTGGGACAATGTTGTACTATTTAATAAACGGTGCTGGGACAATTAAGTAAGCTTCCAGAAAAAGGTAAAGTGAGCTTTGTTCCTTACACCAATCTCAAAAATAAACTCCAAATAGATTAGGTATTTAACTGTAGTGTAGAAACCAGTGAGTTCTAGAAGACCAAGGGAATTTCTCTGTAACCTGAATATTTGTAAACCTTGCTTATTAGTACTCAGAATCTCAAGTCAACATAAGATTGATAAATTAGGCCACATAAAAGTGATTCAAATTTTGCATGACAAGAAAAAAATAAACTCAAAAAGCATATAATCAAAGAAACCCAAAAACTAGAACACTAGAATCAAAAAAGAAAAAAAAAGAAACCGTAACAAACAGAAAGAAATTTGCGTGTGACTTAAAACTGACAGGAGGGGCTCATATCTGTGTGTGTGTTTATGTGTGTGTTATCATTTGAAGGACCAAAAATCCAATGGGAAAAATATACAGGATATTTCTCAAAAAAGTCCTTGAAATGTCCCTCGACCCTATAAAAACTTTAAACCATTCATAAATATACACATACACAGAAACAATACAAATACACAATTTTTCTCCTAATCAGATTGATAAGAATATATTACAAAACATTCTGTAGACATTCTCAATATTTTCTAAAGGAAAGCAAACTGGTACCATTCTTTCTGGAGAGGAATTCGACCAGTGGTTAAAGTTTTCTGCATATACGCTTACCTTTTGACTCATCTATCTGACTTGTAGGACACTACCCTGAAGATACACCGCCAAAAATACAAAAATACTTATGCACACAGATATTTGTTGCAATATAGTTTCCAATTTCAGAATCATGGAAACAGTTTTGATACTTGGTATGAAATCCTGGTATGAAATCATGGATAGATGTATGAATGTGTGTGTCCAGGTGTATCCGTTATCTATTCCTGTGTCACAAATCACCACAAACCTAAAACTTATACCAACAAATACTTACATCTCAAGCTTTTGTATGTTGAAAGTCTGGGAAGCTTAGCTGGGTCCTGCTTTTGGGTCTCGCTTGGCTGCAGTGAAGGTGTTGGTGGGAAGAGTTCTCATCTGGAGGCTCAACTGGAAAACAAAGTCTACTTCTTGGCTCACCTGGTGTCAGCACAGAATACATTTCCTTTTTGCTGCAGGACTGAGAGCTTCAGTTTTTTGGGTTTTTTTTGTTTTTGTTTTTTAAAGATTTTATTTTATTTATTCATTCATGAGAGACAGAGAGAGAGAGAGAGAGAGAGAGAGGCAGAGACACAGGCAGAGGGAGAAGCAGGCTCCATGCAAGGAGCCCGATGTGGGACTCGATCCTGGGCCTCCAGGATCAGGCCCTGGGCTGAAGGCAGGCACTAAACTGCTGAGCCACTCGGGCTGCCTGAGCTTCAGTTTTTTTGGTGGCTGTTGCCACTGGTTTCCCTCAGCTCCCAGAGGCTGCCTTTATTTTCTTGTTGTCTGGGCTCTGCTGGACCCGTCTACCACACGGCAGCTTGCCTCTTCAAGGCCAGAGGAGAGCGAGTCAGCAAGCAAACAGAGTCTCACGTACTGAAGCATAACCCCAGGAGTGAATTCACATCACCTTTGCTGCATTCTCTCATCTAGAAGCAAGTCACAGACTCCATCCACACTCAGGGGGAGGGAAGGAACACAAAGGCACAAACACCCAAGAGACCGAACTTGGGAATGGCGTGCCTAGAGTCTGTCCCTTGTCTCTGAGTGTAAGTACACAAACACATATATATATGTGTCCACTTAGAAGTTACAGAAGCAAAAACAATATAAATCAGTAATATGCAAAAGATTTATTTTTCTCTAAAACCTCAAAAATATAAAATGGACTCTGTCTTCTATAAGATGCAATTCCTTTTGGTGGGCTGTTTCTCCCCCTCCCCCTTATATGGCAGATAATAACTCATGAAACAGTGACCTGGCTTAGTTTGATATAACCTATATCAAAAGTAACCATTTTCTATGAGCGTATGGATAATATTTTACAAAAATATATTGCACTTAATTTAAATGTTTTAATTTATGTGGCTAATGGAATCCTATAGCCCTAATTTTACAGCTAGAAAGGAAATAGATTTTTTTTTGAGGATTTTTCTTTTCATTAAACTGAATTGCATTTAAATGTTAATTCAGTTTTAAAATCTTAGGAAACATGATTCTTTTAGACATGTAGAAATTTGTAAAAAATAATGACATAAAGTGGTGCAGCTTAGGAGCAGGAATAGTTCTTTGAATATTCATCGGAATGGAGGAGGTGGAGGTCAAGGTTCAGAAAAGGTCATCATTGTTACCCCAGAATGTGAAAGAGGTTAAATGTAAGAGAGAAGAATATTGAAGCAAGACTGTATAATTGTCATGTTCACGGGTAATAACTCAAGGAAATTAACAGCTGACCCAGGGGTGGGGTGGCAAGCTAGCAAGTAGATTCTAGAAGGCACTACCAACATAGTGCCTCGTTGCACCCCTGGAACTCACTTCTGAATTCTGAAGTTGCTGTAAGTTAACACATTTTTATTTATATTAAAATTTTCTTGTCTTGGGATATGAACTGAATATATCATCTGGAACAATTTCTTTCTATGGGAGATTCCTTTCTAAAGGGAAGTTGACATGCGGCTGTATGCATTTGCAATAAGAAACTAGAAATTGGTAATAAAGGATGAGCATCGTGGTAGCAAAAAGTGGAGGTATCAAATAAAGGACAGACCACAATAAAGCATATGGTGGTTGGTAGTTGGGAAAAACAGAGGGTCAGCATGGTTGCTATTCTGAAAGTTTTGAGGAGTCCAGCACTTACTATACATTACAAACAGTGCCAGTACCTTTTCCCTGTAACTTTACCATGTATCTTGTTGATACGTGATTTATCTCCTAGGTAGACTAAAGCCCAGTTTTGGTGTTTAAAAAATTCCGTCTTTCTTAGGATTCCATTAGAAAACAGAACTAAAAAAAAAAAGAAAAGAAAAGAAAAGAAAAGAAAAGAAAAGAAAAGAGAACTAATATGAATGAGTATTTATGGAAAAATAAATTTGGGAGAATAGGCTTTCACCTGGTGGGAGCAGCAGGGGTGTAGGTATCTGAAGGTAAAATTTGAAGATTAAGGTCAGCTGACCAAAGCTCTGGAAACCAGGGACATCCCAGGAGATGGGGAGAACAGGTGAGGCCTGGGGAAGCCTGTCCCCTCTGCATTTATTGGTGGGCTGGGGTCACTGTTGCCAGCAGGCTGATGGCTGGGGAGGAGTTTAATGTAGACAGTGGCAGAGTAGGGACGAAATGGAGCCCACTGGTGTGTGCATGCATCTCCAACCATCACGGCGCCCAGTGAGGAAAGTCTTCTAATGCTTCACGTTTGTCGTCTAAATCTCGCAAATTTCATTTCTGCTCAAATAACCCAGAATATAAAGATAGAAGATTCTCTAGAACGTGGTACCAGCTTAGTCAAGGTGTTGCATTACATACCAGGGTGTGACTAATGGATGAGAAAAAGGAATCCTCTGGAAACCTCCCTGTAAGTTCCCCCAGCCATACGGGGAATGCCTGGGTTGCTGTGTTGCCTTCCCGGACTTTAATATCAGGTGTGTCAATGCAAATGATAATTTTGCCAATTTGAGACCTCCACTTTGCAACGGAAAGTCATTTTTATAAGCGAAAGAAAGTATTTGTACACTGACATTTTCTTTTTAACTATATCATAAGCAATAATGTCCTCTTGCACAGACCCCGCCACATACTCATAACCAGTGAAGAACTGTCACCAAGCAATTTGGCTTCATTATTCAAAGTGTTGCTGGTGAACAGGACACGCGGGAAGGAAAGAAAAAAGTGTGATGTGAAGTATCTGTGTCTTTTCATCTCAGGTTTGTGTGGGCTAAGTGTGCCATTCTTACAAAGCCAAAGCCATCGGTTGAAAAAGAAAAACAGAGTTTAAATAAATGTTTTTGCATAATTGCTGCACAAGAAGAATAGATTTATGTTTACATTGATGTTACTTCTATTTTGCTGAATCGACTGGAGTTTTAAAGATCACATAGCTAAAATCCAGCTCCGTATTTGCTTTCTTGTGGTTGAAAGTTCTATTCGCACATCGTTTCAGAACCTGACCTGCATCACTTCCAAGAAGTGGTATCGATGGAAACGTTTGACAAATGTACCTTCCAGGAAGTTTCTGTTTGCGCCAAGTGAAAATATTCAGAACCCAGGCAAATTATGCACCATCAGCCCTTTTCTGTACTGTGCAGCATTTTATAGTGCAGGGCTACGAATATCTGCCCTTCCGCTTATGAGAAATCAGCCTAGAAGTAACAACCCTTCTGAAAAGTCTGTCTCATAAGTACCTTTAAGAGAGTAGCACTGGGGATCCCTGGGTGGCTCAGCTGTTTAGTGCCTGCCTTTGGCCCAGGGCATGATCCTGGAGACCCGGGATCGAGTCCCACGTCAGGCTCCCTGCCTGGAGCCTGCTTCTCTGCCTGTGTCTCTGCCTCTCTCTGTGTCTCTCATGAATAAATAAATAAAATCTTAAAAAAAAAAAAAGAGAGTAGCACGGAACGGTGCTGGATGCGACTCTCTGTGGAACTCCAGCCTTCCCCTCTACCATGCTACGCCCACCAGGGTGCAGAAGCCTACAGAGCTGCCTATTTTAGGCTTTCTCTGAAACCATTCAGGTTAACAGAGTAAAACAGGGAGATTAAAAGAGTTTCAATGGAAGATTCACATGCACATTTTAGAAATGCTCACATTCCTCATTTCCTTGCAGCACCTTGGGAAATGCTCAGTTACAGCTCTGCAGCTTTGCCCAAGCACACTGTTGTCATCTCAGGGATCTCAGTCCCCAAATTTCTTTGGAAATGTTGTGGGGTTTGTTATTGTGGCGTTCGTAGTAAGACTTCCAGGCCAAGGCAGTGAATTTTTTTTTAATATTTTATTTATTTATTCATGAGAGGTAGAGACACAGGCAGAGGGAGAAGCAGGCTCCCTGTGGGGAGCCCAATGCAGGACCGGATCCCAGGACCCCAGGGTCACACCCAGAGCTGAAGGCAGGCGCTCAACCACTGAGCCACCCAGATGCCCCAACAAAGGTGGTGGATTTAACAGATGATTCTCCACCTTGGCTTTTCAGATCCTCAATGCAGTAGGAGGAAAGAGCTTTTCATATGACGCATATCATTAAGGACGTAGAGAATTGGAGACAAAGCAATGCTAATCTGGAACCACAAAGCTGAGGTCAGAGTTGACTGACTCAGCTCAAGGAAGCTGAATGAGTCAGGTCTGCAATCCCCAAAAGGCCCAGGGATTTGAGACATCCAGTCTCTACAGAGTGTTGGACAAAAGGAAATTGTTTTAAAGTTTGATTAAAGACCAGCTGGGGCCACCTGGACTCCTCTGCCCTCTGAGAACCTGGATGATAGCCCCTCTCTCACTCTGGCAGAAAACTGGAGATTTACTGTCTAGAGGCCATAAAATAGAACTTATGTGGGCGGGAGGCAGAAATCGTGGTTGAAGTGAGAGGGCCTGCATTGAACACAAGAGGGCAAAGTGAAAGTGTATCTAGTGAATGTTGGGCTCCCCCTCTTCTGACGCACTCACACCATCTCTTCTCACTTGGTTTCCAAAATGGTGTCATGCAGGCTTTTGTCTTCCACGTTGGGGAAGGAAAACATAAATGTTAGTGACGGTTGGAGTAGGGGGGAGAACTTCACCATTCTGGGAGAAGAGAGTAAATGATATGGATCCCTCAACGAAACACCGGGTTCAGTCAGGTAACCCCGATGGTGGCATGGGAACTTCACTCTACATAACCGATTACTAACTGGGAAGGGGCAACCTGTGATCATTAGATAGTTATGAAACCAGAAGCAAAGATAAGTGAGCATAACAAGTTTGGAGAAAACAGATCATGCAGGAGAAAGAAAACTTCAAACATCACCCAAAATAGGTTTATAGATGCAGAGAACATATTGCATTCCATAGTATCTATACTCAGTATAAAATAATCCGATAATGTCACATTCTGGAAAATTAAAAATAGGAAAGCGAAATTGGAAATATGTATATACAAATTGGAAGATGAAAAGAGAAGATCAGCCTGGGTGTCTGGTGCTACTGGATGTAAAGTGGGAAAGTCCATCGAAAGATGATGGATAAAGAGGATGTGGTCTATATATACAATGGAATATTCCTCAGCCATTAGAAATGACAAATACCCACCATTTCCTTCGACGTGGATGGAACTGGAGGGTATTATGCTGAATGAAATAAGTCAATCGGAGAAGGAAAAACATTATATGGTCTCATTCATTTGGGGAATATAAAAAATAGTGAAAGGGAAAAAGGGGAAAGGAGAAAAAAATGAGTAGGAAATATCAGAAAGGGAGACAGTACATGAGAGACTCCTAACTCTGGGAAGCAAACTAGGGGTGGTGGAAGGGGAGGTGGGCGGGGGGTGGGGGTGACTGGGTGACGGGCACTGAGGGGGACACTTGACAGGATAAGCACTGGGTGTTATTCTGTATGTTGGCAAATTGAACACCAATAAAAAATAAATTTATTTAAAAAAAAAAGAAAAGGTAAAGTAAGTGAGGACTAATTCGGGGTGTAATGACTGAGTGATAGGAACTGTGAAAAGAATTGGAGGGAGAGAAACCATCAAAGTCTAGTACAGGAAGATTTCCAAAACCTGAAAAACTGGAGTTTCAAATTGGAAAGTTATTTTTATCCAGCACATTGGTGGAAAATAGGCTTATTGCGAAATACATCACTGTGCAATTCAAGAGCCTTAGCGACAGAAAGTTCTCCATGGAGAGCATCCTGTACACTTCCAAAAAAGAAGGGAGAGAAGCCACATGGAAAAGAAGAATCAGAACAGAATCCAACTTCTCACAAGAACATTGTCAGAAGACAATGGAAAAAAGGCCTTTTGGGTTTTTGATGAAAAGTGCCTTCCAGCACTTGATTCTCTCCTGCTAACTGAGGGTTAGCGTCTCTGGGACTGAGGATGGCTTGACTCCCCCAGAGGAAACTGCTTTCCTGCAAAGCTCTATACAGGCCCAGGGGTGAGGGGTCTGCATGTTAGCCTCCCGTGTGCAGCCCCGCCGGGGGTCGCGGATGCTTCACCAGCCCTGAATGCCCATCCGGCAGCGTGGGCCTGGAGGAAGGCTTGTCCCTATCACTCTGCTGTGGTGTCCTAGCACCGGGGCACACCAGGTGTGCAGCTGGGCTTGCAGGGCCCTGTGGCTTCATGCCCTGCAGCCTGAGGGGTGGGCTCCCCCGTCCATGCGGGTGTCCAGGCCAGACCCCACCCCGGGTGATGCCTGGCAAGCACTGGACAGTGAGAAGCTTACACACCTGTTCACTCTTCCATCTGTATGAATTTCTCTTAAGAAACCCTGCCTCCGCTGCTCTGATACGGGTGTGTCATACCGGCCTACGTTCCATAAGCGCGACACTTGGCGCAACAGTTTTCTTGGTACCCACCCAACATGCGCTTCTGAAAACAAACGAAGGAATCGGCTTGAAAAAAGAAAAACACCTTGGATCATGAGACGTGTACTAGAGGCTAAGTGTGCAGCCGTTGGAACGGATGGTTCTGATTGTCCACGGGGATTGACTTGCACAGTTCTCAAGGAGCAGGAGAACCAGAGAAGTAGTTGAGTGGAAGGAAGTACCTTGTTTATGAACTACCTGGGTTGGAGTCATGTCCTGCATTAAAGGAAGAACTAGACCCCGGGATCAAGTCTCTCTCTCTCTCTCTCTGTGTGTCTCTTTCATACACACACACACACACACACACACTCACGAAGACGTTGGATGCCCCTCTCATGACCACCTAAGGACGTGTGCAGTCAGGCCCACTGCCCGTTCCCGAGGCTGCAGGGGCTCTAGGGGAGGACACATTTTATCTGGAAGAGAAGCATGAGGAGGACCCCACCACTGTCCCCACTCCCAGTGAGTTCAGGGTGGTGACGGTCGTGCTGGTGGAACACAGCTCGCTGTCCTGATGCTCCTGCAGGGGTCTTGACCGTCCACACCGTCCCACTGTCGATTGCCTCACACAGAGGTGGCATGTGGGGCACCTGGAGCCAGGCACCTGGATGCAAAGAACAGCCCTCTTTGTCCTCGCAGCACCGAGTCATCCTACGTGGTGCACACGTCGTGCGCCTTCTCTGGGTGATGGTTTCCTTTGTCGCACTCACGGATCTGCCGGTGAGCCGGACCTATGCCAGTGGCTCCGGAAGCCACTCCAGTGTCTCCTGGCAATGTCCTCTCACTCTCAGACCTTCCCGATTGAACGCCAGTGACAAGTGAGTCCACTCACCACAGTCCAGACTGGGTGAGTCCTACCGAAGACCCTCAGCCATTTGCCTCAGTGGCTCCTTATCCTCAACTGGCAGTGGCCACCTGACAATAGCTAAACGCCCTTCCAGCTCCTCTCATGGGAATGCCACCCCATTTACAGGTTCGGAGTGTCTTCTCTCTGGAGAAAATCTCCTGGATCACCGAAGAGGACTTCAGCATAAGGACTGGCCTATCCAAGGCTGATCTCCTATAGGCCGTTACCCACCCCAAAGAGAGCTGGTCCCTTATAAAGATCAAATGAGTCGCCTGTTAGTGCTTAATCTTGGCCACTCACTGACCTTATTAAACCCCAACACCCAGATCCTACCAGGTGAGGAGCTAGCGCTGCTTTTTTCTACAAACACTAAGCTTACAAATGACCCAGCCAAGGTTAGAGTGCCACTCTCCGCTAGCTGTGATCACGACGGGGGCAGGGGCTCGATTTCCTGCTAGCGCAGCTGCCAAACCTCACGCCCAAAGGCCGAGAGTCTTCTTCAGAGCCTGGTGCCCTCATCAGCCGTACTGTTGCACGTGGAATTGGAATGCAGGCCGCAGCGTGCAACCGCTCACACTCATGGGTTCGGCCTCGTGAGTAGAGCTTCTGCAAGGCCAGTGTGAGTTCCTTGGCTCTTTATCCTGTTCTCATCACATACATGTCACCAACCTGTGTTCTTTAGGACAGAATGAAGAGAGTTTGGGCCTCCAAGCCTTCTCGCCCTCTTCTCGCACTCTTCCTCAAGAAGCTGCTGGCAGATATAAGGCCCACGACAAGGAGGAGAACCTGAGAATGAGGAAGACGTGAAATCCAGGATGCAGGGTATTTGCACGCAAGGAGAGTTGGGGTCCCTTGGAAGGTGTTTCAACTCTTCTCCACCGTAGCCAAGGTTCATGCAGTACCAAGAAAATGAGATTTAATCCTGTCATAAAGTTCCAGGTGAATTTTCTTCAAGAAGCTTGAATTGATGGAACACCTGATTGTTTTAACGATGTACTGCACAAAAGTCTGTGCAAATGAGGTGGAATTTGGAGCTAAATACTGTCTATAAATACTGCACGTAAGCCTGGAAGCGCCCCCAAGGGCTGGCAGCAAATATACATCGTACAATAAATACTCCATAGCGTTTACTAGTCATAACGATGCAATCTTTCATTCTTATCTAATTAAAGTCATGCTAGATTCCCAGTCGAAAGCTTTGTAAGAGGATTGCATGTGGTTCCCCGGGGAGGGGTGGCAGTGTGTGGAGGCCAGGCCTCCTCTTTCACGGGTTGGGGTCGGGGGAGTCATAACCAAATCCCAAAATTAAAAAAGGAAGTTAGTATGTCGACATTACATTAAAACTGTAGTTTTTAGAACCATGACCTTGGAGATGAGAGGCAGCCGGCAGAGGCGGCCCTGGCTGTCGGCGAGCCATGGGACCTGGGTAGGGACGCGTGTCGAAGGATAGGCCTGTAAACTGGGTGCTCTGCTTCCAGGGGAGCACACACATGGAGGCAAAGGGCACGGCTGTGAAGTGGAAGAGAAAGTTGACTGGTTCTCAGGAAAACTGGCTTTTAGTTGTCAGAAGCAGGGCAGGCCTCTCTGTGCTGGCGTCCTGACCATCCTCTGTGCTCCATGGACCCCTTCCCCACGCTGCGCAGAACCACCGGGCACAGGGCATCATTTATTTTGTGTCGGCTGTAGATTGAATGAATCGTTGTTGTCTGCCTCAAGTGTCGGTGAGCAGGTGTTTTTAGAGGTTGTCTCTTTTAATCATAAAACTCAGTGTGTGTTTTCTGAGTCACAGAACTCATACGTCGATGGGGGCAAGCTTGTGTGTGTTCGTTGAAAACCATGAAGATTTTCTTCAGGCCTAACTTCGAAAGTTGTAATAAATGTCTTGAGAGGTCATTAAAAGTGGACAGATGGTACATCTCCGCCTCCTACAAGTGGAATTTGTGACATTTAATCTTGAGCTACCGTCGGTGAGTATCACCCATCCTTTGGGTTTGGGGCACATCGTTCTTTATGTTCAAGTTGAGAAAAAAAATATGTTCTCCAAAGAGTTGTTGGGTTGGAATCCTTTAATTTCTACTTTCAAAAGTATGTAGTTTCACAAAAGCCATTTAACAAAAGATAAATAGCATCTGTCTTCCATAATGTTTGTGAAGATCAAAAAAAGACAAGATACAGAAGCCTCGACCAGTTCCTGACGTGGAGTATGTATTTCAAACTTCTGAGATTGCCTTTTTTCTTCTTTCTTCCCGATGCCATGATCTTTGCAAGCTAGAACTGTAGGGGACTTGGATCCTATACTACACCCCTCCTGGGGGGAAACAAAGACATATTTTTACAAAGAGACAACACGCAACGCGGGGAGAATAAATGTACCCAGTACAACAAAGAACAGCAAGTGTGCTACGCAATTTGAAGAAGAAGGCATGAGCTTCGGGGGACAACCCAGGTCTTCTAAGTGAAGAGCACAAGTGGAGAGATGATTTAATCACAGCCCTAGAGATAGAAACCCCTGGAGAGACTCACAGGCTCTTCTCCCAGGAGCCATTTGCTCACATTCCAGGGGAGCAAGTGAGGGGACGGAAGTGGGAACCTTCCCTCCTCTCTCCTCTGCATCCCCCTCCAGGAGGCTTTATGTACATTCCAGAACCAGGCCTCTCCTCTGCTTCTCTCCCCACCCTTTTGGTCCCCTCCTCCCTTTCCTACTGGAGGGAGCAGGGGACAAACAGAAGTACAGTCACCCTGAGTGAGCCTTGTAGTTCCAGGGCCCCTACTGATTGTCCAGGTGGCTGTGGGGCCCTGGCCATCACCCTGAGGGGAACAGGAGTTAGGAACTGCCTCTGCTGGGTGCTGCTCTGGCTGGGGCTGGGGCTGTGCGGCATGGCCTGTGTCCCTGGGGCCAGGGCTCCGAGGTCAGCTGTCCGCCCACCTGTACAAAACCGTGGCAGCCAGGTATTCCCCGACTCCTCAGTTTCTGTCTTAACACTCCACGTAAGTGGAGGACACACAAGGGCCTGATAGGAGGCTGTGGGGCTCCCGTCTGAGCAAGCGGGCAGTGGGCTGTCCCAGGGGAAGGACATGCAACACCAAGGACCCGCGATTTTGTAAACACATAGATTAAATTTACATAAAAATATTGAAGAGAGGAAAGGCACTGAGCCGGGGCCCTTTCACTGGCGACTGAATAACCGTGGGAAACTTAGGAGGTACAGCTCTTTCAAAATCTAAAATAACTCATCCTGAGCACCCATCATGCTCCAGGCACCGTGGAACACACTTCATATAAGAGCTCTCATAGCAAATAATTAGAGGACCAGGACTTCTGTAGCGCAGGGATAAAAAAGGAACAGTCAACGCAGGAACTTACTATAAGACATTTACTTTCTGCAATAGCGTATTTAAATTTATGTCGTTCATTCACTATTTGTCTGTCGAAACAAGCTCCTTCCCTCCATGTGATTCTGCTGCTTAGTTGTCACCACGATTTCTTTCACATCAACAAAACTATGTCATTGTCTACGATTGCTACTCTTAGTTCCTGTAAAGAGCAAACGCTGAAGACAATTGAGAATTACCACAAACACGTTGAACTAGACTATCTTAGGCATTTTCCTAATTTTACCTATTGCCTTGGCCATCCCTGAAGTGACATTTTGAGTGACTTTGAGTCTTATTTCATGTTTACATTTCTGTAAGTTAATTCATATCATCATCTTCCGGTCTTCCATGGTGCTTGGCATATGTAGGTCCTCCCTGAATATTTGTCGGATGGCCGGAGGAATCTCCATCGGACAGTGAGAACGCTGAGGCTCCCCGAGACTCAGGCACGTGCCCTGTATCACACCGTCGGTGAGACGCGGTACCGGGCCTCCACCCCACATCTGGCCCCACGCTTACATCCTTCAGGACTAGGTTATGCCGAGTTCCTACCTGAAAACTTCAGGTTCCTCAAATTCTCCGTCACTAACTGGTTAGTTTGGAAACAAGATGTTATTGACAAAACTAATAGCAGGCAATGAAATTTATGATTTTGTAAATATTTAAAATAGGGCTTTGCAACCTAGATAAATTCATACAATTTTGGGGAAAAATGACTTCAGAGCATATCTGGGTTTAAATATATATATATATGAAGAAGCAGAAACAGACCAATTTGCCACTTGTCTCTGAGAACCTGGCTGTCTATAATCTTTGTGGAAATATGCAAAACATACTTAAAAACACAAGTGTTCTGAAAAATAAAAGCAGATGGAGTAACAACCAATTTAACAAATCTCTGTGTAATGGGAAATAATTTTGGTAATTATATATATATATATATATATATATATATGTAATTATTCAAAAAATTTCTAAATCTTTTCTATTTGCATTTTTATTTACCAAAGCAAATATAATTAAAGCACTTTTTGTTTTACAGAACACTTCTCTGTTCCATCTGGTGCTATAAAGCAGATTCTAGAAATACATATTAAAATATACAATTCTTGGGCAGCCCAGGTGGCTCAGCGGTTGAGCGCCACCTTCACCCTGGGGTGTGATCCTGGGGACCCGGGATCGAGTCCCACGTCAGGCTCCCTGCATGGAACCTGCTTATCTCTCTGCCTCTTGCACTCTCTCTATCTCTCTCTCTGTGTCTCTCATGAATAAATAAATAAAATCTTTAAAATATAAAAAAATAAAATATACAATTCTTGCATATTATATGCAACCCTCATATCAGGAAAAATCTTATGTTGTTGGGTTGTTGTTTTAACATCCTGCTTCCTCTGGAAAAGATACACAGAGGGACAAGACCAAGTTCATGTGTGTTGTGTTACCATGGTAATAGGTTTCTGCCAATGACATATTCTGTTGTAACCATGTTGGAGCAAACTTGGCATAATTCATATGCATTTTTCTTATCTTCCTTGAACGGTTTCCTCTGTTCTCAAAAGAGCACGGTCTAGATCAGTATGGTATAGGGATCCCTGGGTGGCACAGCGGTTTAGCACCTGCCTTTGGACCAGGGAGTGACCCTGGAGACCAGGGATCGAGTCCTGGGTCGGGATCCCTGCATTGAGCCTGCTTCTCCCTCTGCCTGTGTCTCTGCCTCTCTCTCTCTCTCTGTGTGACTATAATAAATAAATAAATAAATAAATAAATAAATAGTCCTATAGTGATGTTCTTCCATTTTTCAAGAACATACAACCCAAAACAGAGAGTGATTTACAATTCTATTTTCCTCTAAAATTTTAAGCTTCTCTCTTCTCTAATGTTACTCCTTACTTCAACTGTCCACCTTACTCAGTGGTCATTAGTGTCTTGACTACAGCAGCACCTTATACCTGCTTGTATCGTTCATGTTGTATTATATTGTGATTCACTGTTGGCATGCATGTCTATTACTAGACCTAAACCACCCAATAGAATGGATAAGAATATTCTGTACCTTTGCTGTCACTCCTAAGATGTGACTGCTTAGCATTTGGAATGGAGCTAATTCAAATGAGAAAGTGGATTTTTAATTTTATTGAATTTTTATTGATTTACATGGCATGCTTGGCTATGGTCTACCATATTGGGCAGCATAGTACTGGAACATAAAGCCTTCAACCATGTCTTATTTTAATCTAAACTGACTGGGAATTTATAAAATAGCTGGATGAATTGATATTCCAGACTATAGCTGGAGGACAGTACTGAATGTATGACCAAGATATTTTTAACCCAACTCTTGGTAAATATAAAACGTCCTCTAAAAGGTGACAATAATTATTGGCCTTTCAAAATTCTAGCAGAAACATTTTATATTACATTCTATGTATATCAAGGAAATGGCTTAGGAAACAACCAATATTTGTCATTTCAAGTGAACTTTGTAAAACATTATTTTCCATTGCTAAATATGCTTACACTTCACACTAACAATTATGTGTATGTAAATTTGTATAAATATCTAAATATGTCATATATACGTCTGTATATCATATATATATCATATATACATATATATTTCAGAAACCTTATTAACTTATTTAAAAATACTATTTAAATTTCAGTTATTTTTCTCACTGGATCATACTCTTAGAAGTGATTTTTGCCAACTTTATTCTCTTTTTTGCATTGCTTTCTGTCAAACATCTCTGGATTGCAGGGATCATATCTTACCTTGTTTGTATATTTTGGGGTTTCTTATGTTTTGTGTGGGAATCTATGTTTCTTAGAGAAAAGCATTGATAATTATATTTTAAAATCAATATTACAGTAATATTTGTTGATTTAAAGTAACATAATTTTATTACTCCCCAAGTCTCTGGAAAATTTTGAGAAAAAGGTGCATATAAATGAAATACTATAACAAGAGCAATAAAAATTAATATGACTTAGTGATTTACTTAGTATGAATTTCCAAAACTGGTGAAAATTTATAATATTTTTAATCGTATTTTCAGTGAGAGTATTACCCAATTAATGTTACCAAGTCAAAAAATTTTTAAAAGGTAAGATGTGGGGAATATTTAAAAACCATAAAATGAAAAAAAAAAAAAAGCAAGAAAAACCCAGAAACTTAAAAGTGTTTATGCAAAATCTCACTAAGGGCAATATTTCAAAATTTTATCTGGTGTAATATACAGTGATAAATGGCAAACAACCTTTTACAAGCAGATATGATTAAGACTGACCTATAGGTGCTATGAGCTATTCTCTTACAAGAAATTATATTCAAATTATTTTTCCCTTATTGGGATTGCTGGGGTGGAGCAGGTACTGGAATATAAACCATAAGGCAAGATTTTCATCTTACATTGATTAGATGGCAACTTTCCTGTGTACAAAAAACAAGGCTTAGACATCTTCATCTGTTTCATAAATATGATATTGTTAATCTCTCAAAAAAAGATAATGCCATAATTCAATATTAGAATTATTATTTCTACAAAAATAAATTGTCAAAGCCATAGCACTTTAGGGATCGGCATAAAAACAGATCAGGGGAACAGAATTGGGAGCCCAGATGTAAAGCTATATCCATATGGATAATTAATTTATGACAAAGAAATCAAAAACTTACACTGAAATGTCTTTCTTTAACAAATTTTTCTTCAATTAATGGTGCTGGGAAAACTGGACAGCCACATGTAAAAAAATGAAACTAAACCACTAGCTTGTACTATATGTGAACATTAACCCAAAATGAATTAAAAATTTGAATATAAGATGTGAAACTGTAAAATTCTTGGGAGAAAAAATAGTGAGCTCTTTTTCATCGGTCTCTGTGTTTGTGGCTCTGACTTTAGAGACATGGGAAATAAAATAAAGAGACATTGAACTAAAAAGCTTCTGGTCAGCAAAGGAAACCATCATCAAAACAAAAGGGCAACCTACTGAATGGGAGGAGATATTTGCAAATGATATATCCAGAAAGGGGTTAATATCTGTATTAAATAAAGAACTCATGGAACTTAATAATAATAAAAAAAAAAAACGAGAATAAAAAAATGGGCAGAAGATCTGAATAGATCTTTTTTTTTTTTCCCCAAAGAAGACATACACATGGCCAACAAACACAGGAAAAGATAGTCAACATCACTAATTATTAGAGAAATGCAAATTAAAACCTCTTTTGTGAAGTATCACTTCACATCAGTCAGAACAGCCGAAATAAAAAACAAGAAATAAACATTTACAAAAATGTGGAGAAAAGGGAACCTTCTTCCTTTTTTTTTTTTTTTTTGGGAACCTTCTTCCTACACTGCTGGTGGAAATGTAAGTTGATGCAGCCATTCTGAAAAACCTTATGGAGATTCCTCAAAAATTAAGAACAGACCTACCATATGACCTAGTTATTACACTTTATTTACTGAAAGAGAATGAAAACACTAATTTGAAAAGATATTTGTACCCCTATGTTCACGGCAGCCTTATTTCCAGAGATGGAAACTACCTCAGTGCGGTGTGTTCATCAGTAGATGAATTTGGTACAAGGAGGGTGTGGTCTGTGTGTGTGTGGGGGGGGGGTGCACAATGGAATTCCACGAGGCTGTAAAGAAGAATGAACTCTTCCCATTTGTGACAACAGGGATGAACCCTGAGGGCATTATGCTAAGTGAAATAGAGAAAGATAAATACTATATGATTTCCCTCAACTGTGGCATCTGAAAAACAAAGAAACAAGGAAAAGAATACAAAAGGTCATAGATACAGAGAATACAGTGATGGTTTCCAGAGGGATATGGGGGTTGGGGGTGAGCAGAATGGGAGGCGGTCAATCGTGTGGTGATACTAGACTCTCAGTGGTGATCCCTTTATAGTACATACAGGGGTCAACTTATAATGCTGTACCCCTGAGAGTTACATAATTTTCTATACCAGTTTTATCTCAAAAACAAAAAAAAAAAAAAAAGAGAGAGAGAGAGAGAAAGAGAATTGTGAGAACCATGGCATTTTAGACGTTATCCAAATTACTCTCAACAGAGAGGAAGTATAATGTCACACACACTGTTGACATGGAAGTGAAGGGTGGTGGGTTCTAATCACATTAATCATTAACTTTGTCTTGGGGCAACTCACTTAACAAATTCTAGTCTCAATTTGTAAGTTTAAGTTGAAACTAGATGAGAACCAGATTTCTTACAGGCCTTCCCAGCTCTGTAGAAATATTGAAAAGAAAAATTACGGTGAAAACGAGTTTACCTGTTATTATGTCCCCATGGCACTCACATTACCTCTGTTCATTCTAGGACTGCGTCGGACCAGCTGGGAGTCCGGCCCTGCGGTAGGCCAGGGGATGTGAGGATGAAGTACACGCGCCCTTGAGAGCTGCTATTCCAGGTAGGGGGAGGCTGGGAAGCAAACTCGTGTCCTGAAGCGCTGCAGGTGTTGGGATAGGAAGTCAACGGGTGGATCCATTTAATTCAGGGACAGAACAGGTAATGGGGGTAAAGACACTTCCAAGAGAGGGGTAGCATTTGTGCCGAGTCCTGAAGGGTGGTTGTGTCTGTAGACAAGGTAGGAGAGGACTTTCCAAGATTGAAAGAGCAGCGAGGAAAGGGATAGAGTGTGTGAGAGACATAAAATGGTGTGTTGGAGGAACTGCAAAGTATTTGTGTCCATTGTCCCATGAAACTGAGACCTGTATAGGGCCTTTGTAAGCATCGGTATACACCAGGACCTGGGAGTGGGAAGTTTTAAAGGAAAATGAAACTCTGGGACCTTATGGGGGCATTTCTTGGAAGACCTTGAATGTCCTATTAATGAAGCCAGATTATAACCAATGACGAGCCTACTGCTTGGTTCATAAAGAGAATATTAGAGTGCGAAGGAAAATGTTTTAATAAAAGCTGTACTGGGATAATATCCGCTTTATTCTTAAAGCAGCATTTTCATGCTTTATTTCCCCCTCACTTAACTTTGTCTTTTCTCAGTACCTTTCTTTAATACTCTGGGAGAAAACATTGCCTGTATTAAAAACCCTTTCCCTGTTAAAATGAGATAAGTCACCTTCACAGTCCTTAAAAGCTTCAAGGCAGCAATTCACAGTCAAGAGGTTATTTTTGCACTGGGGGCGTTGCTTGGGGAACACATTCGGTAATTGTTCTTGGCACAGTGTGAGAAACTGGGGCACCTGATGAACAAAAATGTCCTAGAAAAGTGTGCACCTAAGCCAGCTCTGCTCGGAGGACGTGAATTTCCCCCACATGTGGCCGTGCACGCCCTTTGCGAGCTGGCCCCTGATGCAAGCACATCGCATATTGGGATCCAGGCAGAGTATAGGTTTCCTGAAAGAAAGTTCAAGGAGAAAAGAGATTTCTTTGTTTTGTTTTGTTTTTTTGTTTTTTTTTTTTTTTTTTGAGTGAAGCAAATATGCTGACGTATAAATCAATTAAGCAATGGTCAACGTACTTGTTAAAATGTAGTTGAAAATAATACGGCGATGCTCAATAACTAAAAAACTTCACTGTGATATCTCAGGAAATCCATCTCCTATACAGGTTTGCAAAAAAGCAAATCTTATCTTGACTGAGGAATACATATTTCATGCCATATACTGTAAAAAAAATAGCATATTTAATGGTCACGCATATGTGGAAAGCCAATGGTGAATGGTTGTGCCATTCCCATCACCAAGGGCAGCAAATGATGCCACAGTTTGTGGAGTCCTGTCAGTCATAGGAAGGAGGTGAGTGCATCTTGGAGATGTGGAAGTGACAGGCAATATCCAAAAACTCTGCTGCAATGGCTCCGTATCAATTCTATGTACAAAACTGGGGAAAATGGCAGATCTTTGGCTTTTAGTAGATGTTCAGTTGGAACAATTGTGCAGGGTTTCTTACCCGTAGAACTAGGTAATCTTCGCTGGGGGAGAGCTTGGATGAACATCCTTGAATTTAGGGCCTCATCCAAGTAGTCAAACAGCTCTTGACGGGAATCACTACTTAGCGAAACACCTGAGACTGGTCTTTCAAATGCTGGATGGTGCTGGAGACCCCTAGCATCTCGGAGGGCACACCCTGGGTTAAAGCTCTCTAGTGCTTTTGCAAATGTAGTTCGGCCTCCTAACAGAATGTCATGGAAATGTCATCAAACCTCTGTTGGGACAGCCACGGGATTCCTATTATTTGCATATTTTAAACTTATCAGAACTCTGACCCCAATGGACATTTTTAATGAAGACATTAAGACATTAGTAAATATTCGTTAAACCGAAAGGCGCCTTAGTGCCTAATAGTTTCTTCTGGTATGAAGAGAGATTAAAAATGCTGCACGACGCTGGGGCCAGTTTTGCACCTCGTAGAAACACGTAAGAGGAACAGGGGTTGTGTTACTTTCCTGTCTGCCAGGGAAGGTCACCGAGCAGTGTAGTCAGCTTGTTTGGGATGCACAGCGTAAGACTCCTCCACTCATTCATTCATTCATTTGTTCATATACCACATATTTTTGCGCACCGCTACTGTGCTAAAATCCAAATTAACAAGTGATTGAGAGTCTTGCTAGTCTCAGAGTAAAGCTAACTTCTTTTTGCTTTGCGGAGTTGCATGTACCAAGAGACTCTACCAGATGTGCAGATCGCAATCACGTTGGAAGATTTATCAAAAAAATTCTTGGGCAGCCCCTAAAAGAGTGTGTTCCAGAAGGTTTGGGTAGGGCCTGAGGTATATATGCTTTTAAGATTCTTCTCGGTTTTTTTTTTTTTTTTTTTTTTTTGGACACACACCTTGATTAAATCTGAATATTTTGTTTGAAGACAGTTCATTTGTAACAGAACTCCAAATTTGTGCTCTCTGGCTTGTGAGGCAACCAGGGACCCGGGTGTGCCCACCCATGCTCGGCTCCGATCACTGTGTGGTATCTGAAGTGCTGGTGTGGCTCCAAGATGCAGCTGGACGGGGCCTGGAACCCATGGAAACCTGACATGCCTCAGAATGTGCAGTTAAGGAAGCGTACTAACTAATGCTATGCTTTGTTTTGTTGGGATCAGAGTAAAGCCATGAGCTTTGTTTCATTACCATTTTAATTTGGACCAAGAAATATTTCCTAAACTTTGGACTCTATTAGGCAGACAACAATGGGGAAAGAAATTAAAATATTAATGTTAGCCAGAGACTTTACAGTAATCTGTCTTCTCTTCCTTTCTTTTCCTTCCCTTTTATTTAAACGTGACTGAAAGACTAGGGGAAAAAATGAATTTAAAGAATCATGTAATTAGAAGACTTTGGGGTTGGAACAGCCCTTTCACACAACATGAAATAGGGACTGGAGAGATTCGCTTTCTCCCTGCCTAGATCTGATCTCATGCTTTGATTGCAGACAGCTTTTCCTTGAATGAAGTTAGATGAGGTGCAGAGAAAAGTGCAATCAGGCCCAGGATTGCACTGAATGCCATAAAAATGCCAGGACTAGGAGATGGAGAAGTGCTCCTCCCAAAGGGACATGTGTGTGTGAAAACTGGAAAACTGGAGTGGCAGGTGAGGGCAGAGATGGGTCTCTGCAGGTGCCCATCGACAAGGAAAGCAGGTGCCAGGACAAGGGAACAACCTTGGCCCCCACATCTCGGAGCATGAACCATCCAAACACATGATGGGGTCTCAAGAGAGCCTTTCCACCAGATTCTGGGCTTCACCACCAAGTACTTCTCAATCCGGCGTGATGTCTTAGAGTTCATGGGAGAACACCGGCCTAACTACATTGAAGACACCCTAGAAATGCTAGAGACAGACCGTATAGACGTGTGCTCTTCATCCAGCCACGTTCACGGTGTACCTGGGCTGTTGTTCTATCAGTAGAGATTCCAGCTTGTCATCACCGTGGCTCCTGAATATTATTGAGGTTGTTAATTTTTGTCATCCTGAAAATCAAAGCCTGATGTTTGTGTTATGCAGCTTTTGGTCAAGTCATATTCTAATAAATGAAACCAGAATCTTGTGGTGATGTGAGGCTGTTTTTTTTTTTTTTTCTTAAATTCCCTTCCTCCTCCTCCTTCCCCCCAAGCCCATCATAAATCCGCACTTTTCCATACGTATTAAGAAATTTAAGAGTGTTTTCCTTTAATTTCATGGCACATCCAAATAGTAGTTTAACCCAAACATCAAGTAGAACAATGACTTCCTTTCATATTGCTCCACTGAGGAGCCTAGTATAAAAAAAAAAAAAAAAAAAAAAAAAAAAGTAGAGCGTGTTTTTTTTGTTGTTGTGGTCGGCATATCTTTCTACATTTTAATGTTTTAAAATGAAAATATATTTTCTCCTTTCCCCTTTCTTCCCTTTCACTATTTTTTATTTATTCTATATGTTGGCAAATTGAACACCAATAAATAAATTTATAAAAAAAAAGAAAATATATTTTCTAATTGGTATCAAAGGATACATGATAGCCATTCTGTCTTTTTCTCTTCTCCCGCTATCACTTCTTTTTCCCTTCTTCTTTCCCTTTTATCCCCCTAAAAATATCTTATTAAATTATGGTTCTCCTTCGGACTGTTGGTATTTTGCTAGAGAGGAAATCTGGTAATTCACATCACATTAGGTGAAGGCAGTTACAGGAATGCAGGTCACATCAGAGGAACAACGTAAGAAGGTCATTAACAAGCACACATTCCAGCTACAAACTGCCTCTGCGGCTGATTCTGCAGCTTAGTGGTTGTACAACCTTGGGCGAGTTATTAAACCTTTCTGTGCTTCCAAATGCCCCATTTGCAAAAATCGGTAAAATAAAATTCCATATTTCATAGGGCTGTTAAAAGCATTAACTATGTGTAGTGCTTAGAATCGTGCAAAAAATATTATGTATGGTATTTAACCATTATTATTAATTATATGTTATATATATATATTACAAGAAGCCATTATTATAAGGTGCCGCAAATGCCTCAGTTGCATTACTTTGTCACACTCCACATAGAACGTCATTTATATAAGTTAATAAAAATAAATATATATCTCAAACATTGCATAAAGATAGAATATATTATTTAAAAAAAAAAAAAAAAAAGGAATGAGAATATTCCAGAAAGATTTCTGGCTCATTTCCATGGCTGATGATAGAGACAAACAACACATTCTGATTGGAGTTTTCATGCTGTTTGGGTTTGTGGAACTCCACAAGGCAATCATTACAAATTGGATTTTCAAGAATCCTAAAGATGATACCAATGCTTACGATCAGTGCAAACATGTGGCGACAAATGTGAGAGGCCTCCCATTCTGCTCACCCCCAACCCCCATATCCCTCTGGAAACCATCACTGTATTCTCTGTATCTATGACCTTTTGTATCCTTTTCCTTGTTTCTTTGTTTTTCAGGTCCCCGCTCCTGTTAAAGGGTTAGCTGAGGTGACTGCGTGCAGGAAATCACAGCAGAAGCACAGCACGCTTGCTGCCCTGAAATGCCACTCTGTTTTCTGCTCTGGGGCTCTGGGGATACATGTTGAAAACCTGCAACGAATAAACAGCAGAACCCACGACATGAAGCCAAAATGTAATACCATAAAAATTTTAAGATATTTTTCACAAGAGGCCCAAACACGTATTTTAAAACTTGAAATTATATTCTGAGGAACAGATACTGGGAACACATATCTATTACAATCGCCTCTCGAGTTTATGGAGGACCATTTCTCTCAGAAGTTAAAAATAGGCTTTCCCTTCTGGATTCTCTGTCTTTTCATAACTTCTGACTTTTTTTTCACCTCTGCCCTGCCTCCTGATTTAAAATTTTCTCATCACGAGCGTAGGTCTTACACAGTAAGTTGCTAATTTTTCTGCTCTGTTCAAGGTAGGGTTCCAACTCCTAGAAATGGACAGTTTCCATATGAGTGGTGGTTAGGATAATATGAGTAAGAAATAATTCAAGTGTAATTAGATGAAGAGCATAAGTGCAAACTCTTATAAATCAAGCCTGCCAAAGATTTTGATCCTTTCATGTAGGTACATATAAGTAAATACGATCTGAAAATGTATTTCTGCCTAATAATGTTGAGGAAAAATGGGGCATTTTTATATTTAAAAATATTGCCTGCCTAGATATTTTACATTGGATGAATGGTCTGCACCTAAAAGGAACCAAAAATTTATATGACATTTAGCACACACACACGATATGAAAAAAATCATGCAAGAGAAGGAACAAATCCCTCCTGAGACAAGGTGTGACATCAAGGGCTGCTTTACCTCATTTTGCTGCTGACATCAGGTACCAGATTGTGGTTCTATATGTGGAGCTCTCATGGATATGCAACGGTGCTCGAAGACCTCTTTATACGTGTTCATGTGTGCATGATGCGTGATATTTTTACGTGTGTGTCTTTTTAAATGTATGAAAATAGCCTGTGGAGAGTTGTGGTCTCCAAACTGCATGGTGATAATGTAGTGTTTTAATAATGTAGATATGTGCACAACCCTGTATAGTTTAGAAAGTATAGAAGGTTCATGCATGTATGTACTGACCCATGGAGGCTACGATATACGTCTTCACTGAGCACTTGGTGACAAATGTTAGTGAATATGACTGAGGACGGGGTTCTGACCTGTACTGAACTCAGTGTGCTTGAATTTTGAAGATCGAATTCCAATTTAAATCCTCGTAGTTTGTTGTGTTCAATACCAACAAGTGCTTCTAAGGCTTTGTTAGAGACAGAATGTCCTTAGTCTTTACAGATTTGCTTGAAGTAAGTGTTTTAGTACAGTCCCAGAAATTTGATTTCTCAGCAGGACTTGCTTCCTTCCAATACAGTTTGCAAAATATTGGCTACTCGCTCTTTTTCCACAAGACAGGCTACGTGATGCTTCAGCCCTCTGTCCTTGAACTCTCTCTCTGTCTCCTCTGTTCTCTTGGCCAGATGTGTTTTCTGTGCCCTAATGAGCATCCTCTGAAAACTGGTCAGTTTCAGAAAACTGTGTATTATTGAGAAACTAATGAGCACTCTTGCTTTATAAATCATCTCATTTCTTGTGTCATTTCAGCTAGACATTTTGAAGAATGGGAAATAAGGAAAGTTATATTAGCCTTTAAAACAATAACAGTGTATTCAAATATTTCTAGGTTAATGCACAACATAAGTTACATAAAATAAATTAAAGGAACTAGGCGTGTCATAACCTCATTTACCCAACTGAGATACTATGAATGGTATAGATATTAAGGAAACCAACATATATGGGGTTAGTAGGACCTTTGTTTTAAGTCTCATCTAAGTGCTGATTTCATATACTTATCATTTAATATTTTTGAATGGCAGCTCCTCTTTCATCATCATTTTGCACCAGTAACAAAAGTGAAGTGAGAAGAGAGTCCAGGTCAATGAAAAATATACAGCAACCTCAGCAAACCAGAAAGTGAGGAGAAGTTCCTCAATTTGAAGAATACCTACAAAAAACCCGACAGCACTTGGTTTCATGATGAGAAACTAGAAGAAACTAGAAGCTTTCCCACTGAGATCAGGTACGAGGCAGGGATGTCCCTCTCACCACTCTTTGTCAGCATCATACTGGGATTCCCAGCTAATGTGATAAGGCAGGAAAGGAAACAAGAAGTGCACAGATTAGGAAGGAAAAAATAAAACTGTCTCTGTTTGCAGATGACATGATCATTTAGAAAATCTTAACAAATCCACAAAAAAACTCCCAGAACTAGTAAGCTTTTAGAGAAAATTTGCAGGATATAAGGTTGATACATAATAGTCACTTTTCTATAAGCATGCAATAAACAAGTGGAATTTGAAATTAAAAGCATAACACCATTTACATTAGCACCAAACGAAATAAATATAAGTTTAGCAAAATGTGTACAAGATCTGAATGAGGAAAACAACAGAACTAGTGAAAGAAGACATCAAAGAAGAACTAAATAAATGGAGAGATATTCCATGTTCATGGATAGGATAACTTAATACGATCAAGGTGTCCTTTTGTCCCAATCTGATTTATGATTCAGCACAATCCCACTCAAAATCCCAGTAAGTTATGTTGTGGATGTTGAAAAGCTGATTCTAAAATTTATATGGAAAAGGAAAAATCTAAGAATAGCCAAGACAGATGTGAACAAGAACAAAGTCAGAGGACTGACATTACCCAAGTTAAAGACTTACTGTAAAGCTACAGTAATCAAGACGGTGGTGTGGTATTGGTAAAAGAATAGGCAAATAGATCTATGGGACACAGAAGAGTACAGAACATGAAGAAGAAGAAACAGACCCACACAGGTATAGTAAACTGACCTTCGATAAAGGATCAAAGGCCATACAATGGAGAAAAGATCATCTTTTCAACAAATGGTGTCAGAACAACTGGACGTCTACATGTGAAAAGAATGAAAGTAGACACAGATCTTCCAGCCCTCACAAAAATTACCTCAAAAGGGATCATAGGCTTCGAATGTAAAATGCAAAATCATTAAACTTGTAGAAGATAAGAAAAAAAAATCTACGTGGCCTTGGTAAGGCAGTAACTTTTTAGATACATCAAAGGCACAATTAATGAAATAGTTTATAAGCTGGATTTCATTAAAGTCAAAAGCATCTCTGTGAAAAACACCATCAAGAGAACAAGGAAGGAGACTGTGTATCCTAAGAGGGGCAGGGAATATATGAGAATTCTCTGTACTTTCTGCACAATTTTACTGTGAGCCTAAAATTGCTCTAAAAATAAAGTTATATAAATAAAGTGGATGGCAGTTTAGTTCATGTTCCAGTTATCTTTTGCTGTATATCAAACTACCTTAAATGTAGTGACTTAAAGTGGTTGTTTTAGTGAACACCATGATTCTTGAAATATTAGTAAAATCAGGAGGGAAGCCAAAATTATCACTAGTGTATTCATGCAACAAAGGGATAATGGAATGTTTATGTGTGAACCAATAGACCATATATTGCCTACTTGATTTTACATCAAGTCTGTAGATATCAACTTAGTCATGCCCTGACTTTTCACAAAGTCACTTACAAGTACCTTTTTATCAAAATATGTATTGTATATATGCATATTTTATACATATATTATATATACATATATAATATACATATAATAAATATATACTTTTTAGGTATTCCGGAATTCACCAAAGACAAATAGTATTTCAAAATTTTCAATCATATGTAGATTTATGACATCTGCATCAATTTATGACTGAATTATTATGTGGAATACCACTTATTATTTTCTGTGGCACTATTTCTCCTCAAAAAGGGGGGAAATCTATGAATGATGCCACAAAGCTGCCTCTTGGTAGTTGATTGATATTCATTATGGGAAACTCTATTCAGTTATACTTCCAAATTTATTTTTTTTAAAGTCAATAACTTCCTTCTTAGAATGTACTGATATCATAATCACTCCAAAAGACAGTGTGGGTGATTAAAAACAACCTATTCTTTTAGAACAATTTTAGATTTATAGAAAAATTGAAATCACACAGACAGTTCTTGCATACCACACACCCTTACTAAGGGTTATTTTATGTTAGTTTAGTGCAAATGAACTAATCCTGATATTGACTGCAACCTATCTTCAGACGTCCTTGGTTCTTACCTAATGTGATTTTTCTAATCTAGCATCCCATTCAGGATGCCACATTTTTTTTTTATTTTTTAATTTTTATTTATTTATTTTTTTGTCATGAGTTCTTCTTAGGCTCCTCATGACTGGGAATTTCTCAGGTTTGATGGCCTTGGCATTTTGAGGAATATGGATCATTTGTTTATAGATTGTCTTTCAAGTGTGATTTTTCCGTTTTTTTTTTTTTTTTCCTTTTGATTATACTGGGTTATGGGTTTTTTAGTGGAAGATGAGACAGGTTCGGTGGTGTCCTCACCATGTCCTGTCAAGAGGACATTATATCCACATGGCTCATCGCTGTTGGTGCTGTCCTTGGCCTCCTGGATGAAGGACGTGTGTCAGGTTTCCCCATTACGGAGTTCCTCCCCACTCCCTACCTCTTCCTTCTGTATTCTTCAGAGGGAAGTAATCACATGCAGCCCATATGTGAGGAATGCAGAATTAGACTCCACCTCCTTGAGGGCTGAGTATTTACATAAATGATTTTAAACTGTTCTGCACAGATTTGTCTATTTTCCCACATTTGTTTATTTATTCAATTATTTACTTATATTAGTGTGAGTCATGGACATTTATTTTATACTTTGACTTAGAATCCACTCCTACTTTATTTATTTTGTTGATCAACTTATTTGGGTCCGAGCCATTAGGAAATTCCTTCTTTTGACTCCTGCATCCCTTTGACATGTCACAATACCTGTGTGATAATATTACCCCATTACCACCCTTGCAGTAAGAGGCCTTGGATATAAGCTTGGACCACAAACTATAGGCATTGTATGATCTTCAGCACCACAGATAAAATACAAAGAATTAGAACTAAACCCAAATACTTTGCCTAACAAAGAATGTTCCTTGCTATTCTAAACTATTATCACCTGATTATAATCTTTGAAATAGTTATCTCAGGGATCCCCGGATGGCCTAACGGTTTAGCGCCCATCTTCAGCCCAGGGTGTGGTCCTGGAGTCCCGGGATTGAGTCCCATGTCGGGCTCCCTGCAAGGAGCCTGCTTCTTCCTCTGCCTGTGTCTCCGCCTCTCTCTCTCTCTCTCTCTCTGTCTCTCATGAATAAGTAAATAAAATCTTAAAAAAAATAGTTATCTCTATAAAAATTAATCAATATTAAATGATTACGTTAATTTTAAGTTATTTATTGTATCTTCAAACGTACATATTAACATATAATATCTTGATATCTGATAGAGCCAATCCTCCTTATTTTGCATTTTAAGGAATATCTTGACTGTTCTCGAACTTCTGTCTTACTAATTCTAAAATAGGTCTGGTTCTTCTAAGTGTGCCTTCATATTTTTATCATAGTTGAATTGAATTTATAGGTCAGTTTTGGGGGAAAATTATTTCTTGGTTACATTAAATTTTATCCTTGAGTGAGATATATCTCTATCACAGGGCACACAGATTTTGAAAGAGAGATTTATGTGCCGGAAGTCTATGGGACGTGCTGTCAAGATCAAAACCGTGGTGGGCATGAGGAAGCAGTGGTAGATACAGGGGGATAGTGAGCCGCAGTGTCATCACTGCAGAAGCCTCAGGGGATCCTCCAGGGGTTTCTGGAATTAGGGAGGCTGTGCAGGGGGCAAGGGCCCCGGGTTTGGCCACTGGCACCTTGCAGACGGTGAACGCTGGCCATCACATGGCCTAGGGAGCTTCACCTTGGGCAGAGTGGCCCTCTTTGGTCAAGGGACATAGCTGAAGGATATTGGCTGCATCAACTCCCAGTAGCTAAGGAAGTGGATGCTTCAGCCCCGAAGAAAGGCATTTAGGCAGCGTTCTAGAGCATCTATTACAACGTGTGCCCTGAGCGGACAAGATGCATTTGTTTCCTGCAAATCCTGGGAACAGATCCTCCCCCCCAGATTCTGTTTGTCCTCTTATCCTGGCGGAACTGGGCAGGAAAGTGGTCAGCGTAATGAAGGAAGTGAAAGACCATTGAAACTGCTCCAGACAAGCCTGACACTCATCATCTCCTGCTTTCACTGCCCATGCAAGGCCTCCCTCGCTCCTGCTGAGCACGCAGGCCTGCCCAGTTGACTTCTCTGTCAGGCCAACCAGACCTGCAGGCTGGGAGAGTCTGAGCCAAGCGTCCCCTTGCTCTTCTCAGTTCGTGGCTACCACACTTGCTCGTGTCTCGAGAAATCAGGGCAAGGTGGTGGGAAGAGATGCCCAAGTGGATTGCCAGGTGGCAGTCCTATCTTACCCTGCCTCCTTTTTCATGGAAGTCCTGCCTCCCCCGAATGAGCCTTGCATGGTGAACACTTGATACAAGGAGTTTAAAGTGAGCAAGCCACAGCCATAGTTTGACATTTCGTGGGGGTGCTCCCAGTGTCCCCTGGAAGTGTTTCCTGTATACTGTGGAGGCATCTAGGAAGGGGGCCACACTTTATAAAGCCTAAATAAGGTGGAGGAGGAAAAAGGATTTCTCCAGGCAGGTCACTGGGAGTGACAGAAAGTGAAAATGAGTCTTGCTTTACAAGTCAGTCCCAGGCCCATGCGTCCTAACTAGCAGACTTGCAGTGCCGAGTGATGATCATTGATTTAGAGACCCATCCATAAAGGTACATCCTCCAAGCTGACACCTCAGCTGCACCTTCAGTAAGTAAGCACGTTGCTCTGCCAGTTGGGCAGCTTCAGGTTGATGAGGCGTTGAGAAGAATGGTGGCTCTCAGGACACATGGTATAGCTCTTTGGCTATAAGTCTACCTCTTGGTCCCGTGCCGTGTTATGTGGGATCCTGTTTCATTGGAGAGACAGTCTCAAAATCCTTAGCCACTGTGGTAAGAAAAGTAGTTTGTAGGAAGGAGAGATAAACTGATACCTAGATATGGGTCCGCCCCTGTCAACGTAATTGACTGTCCTTGCCGAGGAGAATGGTGTCCACAGAAGTCGATTTGCTACCAACTGCCTGGTTGGTCTTGAGGAAGAATGCTGCCGTATGAGGCTCACATTTGAGCTCTATGGATGGTTTGTTGAACAGATACCAGCAGGAGAGACTAGATCGGGGCTCAGCAAATGGGCCTCCCTGCTCCGAATCCATGAATAGCCTCCACTCCTGTGGCCATAGGCGGCCTCTTCATGCACAGGTTGTGCCAGTACCAAGGTACTAGTGGTAGTAGATGGCTGATGTCTCCTAGCCACCTCATTTTGTCTCCCCAATTAGTCCTTCCTTCATCCATCGGGGATCTGCTTTGACTGCCATTAGTGTAGAACCTGCAAAAAGCAAAAACAAAACCAGAAAATACCCTTCCTATTTTACACTCACCTCTACAGATTCATCCTCATGCTTTGTTCTCCATCTTCCAAATATTCTCCTTCTAAGCGTCTGAACAACCAAGTCCTTGACCAGTCATGCACCGGGTGTCATCTGAGGCTAGTCCTCTTTGCCAAGTGGATAAGTGTGCAGACTGCCTGCGGAAGTGCCTATTGGAAGTGATGTCTTTAGGGGCCACCGTGAGTGAGGCTGTAGAGCAGCCACAGCCCTCGTGCCCAGGTGCGAAGCCAGCCTATGAAGGTTGACATCTCTCCCTTCCATCAGTTGGTGATGAAAAACCTCCCATATGGCCTTGGGGGGGTAGGGGTGGGAGGAGGGGGGCTGGTGTAATAGCGATGGATGACATGAGAGTCTCGGCGACCTGCTCGGACGTGAACATTCACCAAAGATACCGTAAGTTTGCCAACTCATGGCCACGTGGACTGTTTACACGACAACCTGGACCTGCAGCCCAACTCGTTTCTGTCCTGGACCCCATTCACATCTGGCAGCATTTTGTTTTTTTAATTTAAAGATTTTATTTATTCATGAGAGACACAGAAAGAGAGGCAGAGACACAGACAGAGGGAGAAGCAGGCTCCATGCAGGAAGCCCGATGTGGGACTTGATCCTGGGAATCCAGGATCACGCACTGAGCTGAAGGAAGATGCCCAACCGCTGAGCCACCCAGGCGTCCCAACATTTTTTTTTAAGTACTCACATTGCATAGGAATTAGATTAATATTCCCATTAATATGCTTCCTGATGTGGGAGTTGAGATGCGACATTCGGCCCTTTCCCTTGCAGAAGGGGTACTAGAGCACCCTGAACTGCTGCCCTTGTGACTATGGCACCCACACGATGGCACCAGGAATCCTCATAAGGCCTATCTCCCAGCCTTTGAAGTGCATGTCTAGCTCAGGCCTCCCGTGAATTAGCACCTGGCCTACCTGGCTTGTTTGACATGATGCTGTACTTCCAGTGAGCCAGGTACGACATTCTGTTGCATGGCCCCGTCGCCCATGACTCCTCTGCCTCTATTGTCACACAAGTTGCAGAGATAACAAAGGCCTAAGAAAGGACCAGAGGTGTATATTTTCATCCATCCCCTGTGATCCGGGACACTCTGTTTCCAGTTTGAATTTGCGATAGGGACAGAAAGGGATGCATTTGTTGGATCCGTGGCCACTTCGCATGTGCATGAGGCAGTCTTCACATGTTTTAGCAAAGTTGGTGCATAAAAGCTATAGAGGTTACTGATCGGATAAGTTTGAAAAAGGCTCTGTGATCCTTTAGGATGTGATTTGTGTAGGGACCAGATGAGTGTGTTGAATAAGAAAACAATGAGGCTTACCCGCTCCTCCATTCTGTGGGTTTTTAAGTATAAGCTGACTTTTGTAGTTCTTTCTAGAATAGGATTTTTTTTTTCTTTACTCTCTTGGCTCCAGAGACTTCCACTTGACCTTCTTCATGACCGTATTATTTCTGATCCCACAGATCAAGGAACCAGACAGCAAGCTATTGTGACCATTATGGGATTGGCTTCCTCAGCCACCTGATGATATAATCTCCATTTATTTTAGCTGGATAGACCAAAAACACCCACGTTGGCTGGCTATCTATCCATCTCGCCCATAAATATGTCACGTTCCCCCTCTTCAGGGCTCCATGTGGGTCCAATGTGCCCTATTCCTAGTCTAACCTTGCCACTTATAATGGTCGTTGAAACTGACTTCCTCCTGATGCTCAAATGTTGCCACCTGGCCTCTATTATTTCTTGAATTTATCCTCCTTTTAGTCAATCAGGCAGGCAGTTTCAGTAATTTCATCTCCTAATCTTAGTCTTGACCTAGAAAAGGCAAGGCACCGTGGAGCTTGTCAGTAATGCAGGTGCCTCTTGTGTAAACCATTCCTTGTTGCCACAGTGAACATGCAGGTGACCCACTCCCGTGGATGACCACCATCCATACGTGGCATTTCTGTTCTAGCATGTCCTTAATTGTGGGGTTTTCTTTAAATCCCTTCTTCCACTGTCTGCTGTGGCATCTCTAGTGTCTCTACTTGATAGGGCTCGTTGCTTTCTCCGAGCTTCAAGGCAACAGGGATGTCATGGCGGCCTTTCAATGCTGTACCGTTTCCCCATCCTGCTCCTTTAGCTCCAGCTCCTCTGTTCCTGTTTCCATCTCTGTCTCCCTTTGACCAACTCTCACTGGGTTTCTCATGGCTCTCCTGTAGTACAGTTCTGTCTCGTGCAGTGTTTGAAGTAGTGGTGCAACTTCTTTGCCAAGCTTTGTTGTATTTAATTTTTATTTTTAGATGTTTGACTTCTTCACATCTACCTATTATTTTTAATATATTTTATGTGTTGGTGATATTCCATCTTTTATTTACTACAAACGTTTTATTCTCTTTAAGTATTTTTATGTTTTATGTGAGGTAATATCCATCTGCTACATCCAGGAGTCTCTCACCCAGTTGCCATCTGCTGACCCTCATGGTATTTTGTTTCCTTGTAACTTGGAAGGAGTTTTATTGCAAATTCATATTTAGTTAACTGAAATCTGTGGGATCCCAGGAGCCTAATTTGAGGACACTTTCTTCCACAGATCACTTAAACGTGCGTCAGGGTGTTTTGTGTTTGCAAGGTGTCAGGGATTCAGTCAGCCCTCTAGGGTTTGTCCTGTCAGGTCACAATCTCAGCTAAGTTCTCCCTTTTGTAGCCTCCATGAGGTTCCCCGTCATGATGACAGCAGGCATAGGTGTGATAGCCTTGAGGCCAACACTGTATTCCTAGCTGATGGGCGCTCATAGCCCCACTCTGTGGGCTACTTCCTGTGGGTCGGCGGAAGCTGGGGCTCTCAGAGACTATCAGGAAACCAAAAATACCTAGAAATTGTGTTTCTTCCAGTAATTGTGTGTTTTGTCCTAGGAAAGCCATTGGAATATTTCGTCTGTAATTTTTCCAGGAGTAAAGCTCATTAAGTTTTTTTTTTTTTTACTTCTTTTTATTTGTGTTGATTCGGTAGATGAAAAACTATTTCATGTCGATTAATTGACATCATCTCACCTCTAGTGAGGTTGCATTTTGCCATATATTTATTGCACCTGTCACTTCACCTGTGTCCCCTTCTCCTTCCGAGTTATCTTTCTCTTTGCCTCATCAACTTCTGAATACCTTTTGTATATTTACAACATGACTTTCTCTTCTCTCGCATGCACAGAGGCTTCTTCTCTAAACCATTATTTGTTTATTGCTCTTCTCTATGGAACCCTTTGCAGAAGAAAACCCAGGTAGTCACATAGGTATTCAGACAGTGGGAAACAAGGCATGCTTTCCTTCTGAGCTGAAGCCCCAGTGGGCTGTCCACTCTCCTGACTGCCCCTAGCTGCTCTGTCCTGACCACACCCCCCCACATGCACTGACCCAAGGGTAGGACCACCTTTTTCCCAAGGACACCCTGAAATGTTTCCCTGCAGATCTTTTACTTCCCTATTCCCAAGAGCCTCATTTAGCCATGGAATGAAATAGCCATGTCCAGTTTTTTGAAATCTATTGCTAATGCCCTGGGTCTTTCAGAGCTTTGACTTTACAAACTACAGGAGCAAAGTCTTAGCTTGATTGATTTCTACATTTGATTCTTTCATCCTATTCTTAGAGCAGTAGAGAGAGCGTGTCAGTGCTATTTCCTGAACAGGGGAAATGGTGTACCATGGAGGATGCAGATGGGGAAGACATGCCAAAGTCCATCAAAATATGAGTACAAGAAAAGTAAATAATCAAACAAATACCGTATAATGCAATATAGTATCAGTGTTTCTCGTGAGTGATTACAAAATAGAAACCATTCCTACCTAATATGATCACTAACCACATCAGTATAGGAAAAGAATGATAAAATATAGTGGCGAAGCTAAAAGACCTAAGAGCAACCTTTGTAACAAATGAAGACTTAGCAAACCATTAAAAGGAAAAACAAGGCAAATATCTTACTATTAGCATTGATATTTAACATTGCTTAGAAGGTTCTAGATAACATAATGAAAATAAAATATAAATATTGGGAAAAAGAGACAAATATATCTCCACATTTACATATTTACTAACATTTGAAAAGACTGTTTTGATTCATGGCTGACAATTTAGTAAGAAATAACGAAATGTTCAAAATTGAAATATGTGTAAAATAAAAAGTTATATTTAAGAGAATAATACCTCCCCAAAACTGACTTCAAAATATTTTAGATGACTTGAATTTATTTTCATATAAATTTGCTCCTTGCAAATTATGTTATAAAGCCATTGATGAATAAAAGTAAATTGATAGAGTTAAAAAAAATGGCTAGGGATCCCTGGGTGGCTCAGTGGTTTGGCTCCTGCCTTTGGCCCAGGGCTTGATCCTGAGGTCCTGGGATCGAGTCCCGTTGTCAGGCTCCCTGCATGGAGTCTGCTTCTCCCCCTGCCTGTGTCTCTGACTCTGTCTCTCTCTTTCTCTCTGTCTCTCAGGAATAAATAAATAAAATATTTTAAAAAAATGACTAAATGCTTCCCCTTTGCATCTCACCACACACAAATAAATGTATGTTCCTCTTTTGTGAAGCTTCCTACTTCCCAAATTTGCAGATATTATCCTCCTCTTACCTTCTAAAATTCTCCTATTGCATATCCATCCTACCTTAATGCTCCTGCTTTATAAAGGCCATAACTAAGTGTCTTCCCTTGTCCTTCCATCTCTCCACCATACCCTCGTGCACTCTCATGAGCTGGGCACCCTCCTTCCTGTGAGAACACTCGCATCCCCATCAAGACCTCTTCCAAGAACCCTGGACTCACACACACACATATCCCCAAGTAAGTCAGTCAAAATGGAAGATCACTTGAATTTGGCAACTCATTCCAGAAAAACCAGCAGCAAGCTTTGTTGGATCTGATGACTTACAAGACATTCCTCTAAAAATGAATAAATGAATGAATGAATGAAAGCATGAATGCCAAGTGTCTTACCATCTCTTTTGTGGTTTATTTTTATTTTTTTTTAATTTTTATTTATTTATGATAGTCACACAGAGAGAGAGAGAGAGGCAGAGACATAGGCAGAGGGAGAAGCAGGCTTCATGCACCGGGAGCCCGACGTGGGATTCGATCCAGGGTCTCCAGGATCATGCCCTGGGCCAAAGGCAGGCACCAAACCGCTGCGCCACCCAGGGATCCCTCTTTTGTGGTTTAATACCATTTGGAAGTTTCTAAATAATAAAAAAAAGTAGAAGTAGAACACAGAATTAGGACAGCCCAGAGGACATCCCCCAGGATCTCCTGTGCCAGGAGCATCCCAAAGTCACCATGCCCAGCACTGAACATGCCCCCCCCACCTCCCCCGACCCCTGTTCTCTGCACAAAACTCACCGGCTCATTGTCCTGACTGCCCTCCTTCGGATGCACCTATCCCCCTCACCAAGGTGTACAACAGAGAGACCATCTCTCAGCTCCTCCCCTTTCATATTCTTTTCACTCTGAGCCTGTGTTCTTACAAAATCCCTGCTCCTCTCACCATCCCCGGACATTGCCCTCTTGCAGATTTTCTGTGCCACATGGATGCACAAAGAAGCTTGTCTGTTCTTTAACAAGACTCAAATGGCCAAGCCGTTCTAAACACTGTCGCCACATTCATCTTTCTGGAGTCACTTAGTAGGATCAGCCTTAACAGAAACAAACCAGAACCTCAGCCGAGTTCCTGTCACCTCCTGAAAACCCACCCGCCCACGTCGGCCGGGACTCCGTGGATGCACTTTGGGCCCCGCGCCACCTTCTAGGTAACACTGAGCTTCCGTGAGCTTCTCCATAAGTTCCTGTCATCTCTGGCCTCTGAGGTTTCCAAGTGCCCTCCAACACTGATGCTTTTCTTCTTCATCATCACGCAAATGTGTCCATTTTTTTTAAGGTACAGCCTAGATGCCATTTCCTTAATGAAATACTCCAGCCACAAATCATCTCTCTGTGAACTTCCCTCTACTCCTATGGCATTTATTTCCATCTATTTTATACCATGATGATTTTCACCAATATTTCTCTGCCTTACTTGAACATAAGACTTGGAGTCAGAGCCATGACTTGAGCTTTTTTTACTTTTTTTTAACCCCTGAGTATTAAATAAAATGCTTTTCACAGAGGATGAACACTTATTTTTTTAAAGTGAATATTTTATATGAAATTGACCAATTGTGATTAAATTCACCAATTGGCTAAATTTCTATAAAACAGAATTTGTAGAAATAGCCTTAAGTGCTTACGGTTTTAAGGAAACACTTCTTTCTGGCTTATGCTTGAGCCTTTAGCTGACAATTTTATTGCTCCTCTTAGTTCAAATCCATTAGGAACTAAAACGCACCTCTGGAAGCTTTTGAAGAGAGACATTTTCTCTCTGGCCCTTGTGAGACTTGCTTCTTAAGGCTTAGTACAGCACTTCAGGCTTTTAGAACAAAGAACAAAGGGGATAGAAGTCATGGGGGAGATGTCCAGGGGGAGATGTCCAGAGGGAGATGTCCAGGGGGAGATGTCCAGGGGGAGATGTCCTGGGGGAGATGTCCTGGGGGAGATATCCAGGGGGAGATGTCCTGAGAGAGATGTCCTAGGGGAGATGTCCTGGGGGAGATGTCCAGGGGGAGATGTCCTGGGGGAGTTGTCCTGGGGGAGATGTCCACAGGGAGATGTCCTGAGAGAGATGTCCACGGGGAGATGTCCTGAGAGAGATGTCCTGGGGGAGATGTCCTGGGGGAGATGTCCTAGGGGAGATGTCCTGGGAGAGATGTCCTGGGGGAGATATCCAGGGGGAGATGTCCTGAGAGAGATGTCCTGAGGGAGATGTCCAGGGGGAGATGTCTTGGGGGAGTTGTCCTGGGGGAGATGCCCACAGGGAGATGTCCTGAGAGAGATGTCCTGGGGGAGATATCCAGGGGGAGATGTCCAGGGGGAGATGTCCAGGGGGAGATGTCCCGGGGAAGATGTTCAGGGGACTCTCCTGGAGGGAATGTCCAGGGGACTCTGTCCCCTGCTGCAGTCATATCCCTGAGTGGAGGTCCCTCTCCTCTGACCTGGGGGAGAGATTAGGAGGAGGGCACCCCCCACTTCCACCAAGAAGAGGAGGTCCCCTCCTATGAGAGAAACCCATGGAAGGAACATACAAATGAAGGGTTGCCCTTTGACCCAAGGAGATATATATTGGCCTCAGTGTATATGGAGAAAAATTTTTTCAACGTAGGTTTTTTTTTTTTTTTTCTAAACATAACTTCATTTTTTTTTATCTTTGAGTGCAGAGTACCCGGACACTAAATGGAGCTCATGTAAAACTCATAATAAAGAAGAGGATGAGGTAGGAATTAATTTCCTCATTTAGTAAATGAAAACTTTGACAACGAGGAATCCTCAGCCAGCAGTAATGTAGTTGGTGTTCTTCTTCTCGTCAAGGGGTCATATGTTCGTAGCTACGGTAAATGTGCTGGAATTTTCCAGAGAAACCGATTCAGCATGTCACAGTATATCTACCGTAGCCTCGCGAAGCCAACCTATAACTCACGTCACTGCAACCGTACAACCTACAGCCCAGGCTGCAAACTTCTGAGAAAAGAGGCGTTATTACTAATTATGCCAAGACCTTAGGCACAAATTATAAACTTCTTGGGCAAATCAGAGCTATTAGTCAGCCTCCTCGCAGCTAAAAATGGGACTCCCAAGTCATCCCCTTGTCACTGTGCACATTCTATTTATATCTCAAAACTCTGGTATATTTATTTTATGATGTTCCAGCCGAACAAAGCAATCTCTGCTTTACTTTTTTTTCTCGTTTTGTACCTGGGGTGAGTTAGTAGACATTATTTTGAATTATATTTCTCAGGGAGTCAAATGATGGGAATATTATCATTTTTTGTAACTGTCAAAATTCACCTGTTGTGAGAGAGAGTCCTAGGACCATCCAATACCACGCTGTTTCCAAGAATCTTTCTACTTCACTTGAAAGATCCTATGCAGTTTTTTGACGTATGCTAGGATTTTCAGTGTCTTCTGGAAAAAAAAAAAAATACGGGTTTTGTAGAAAAAAAATTCAGATTTGGAAACTGGAGGAAGCAGGTGTGGGCTGGAGGGTACGAAACAGAGGTGGGGAGGGCAAGCAAAGCAGGATTTGGTGAAAGACGGTCATCATTAAAGGCATTTAGGAGTGACCATCTTGTAGAATGTTTGCCAACGGTCGACTTCTGGTTTTGTTTTTCTGCAGACCTCTTGACAGGACAAGGCTACACCGAGCAAAACCATACAGCATCAGGGTTACGGGTGTGAGCGGGGAGTCACAGCCTCCCAGGTTATGTCCCATGGCTGATGGTGTGGGTTACCCCCTTCCTCATAAGGGAAGTGACTTGGAGGTGGCTGCGTAGTTTATAAATCACTGATTTTCTGACCCCCGAAGAATTTGATCGTCCTCCAAGAAAGGCCTGTGTGTACACTACTGCAAGTAGCTGTACCAGGACCTAGATGACCCCTCCTTTAAAGAGTATTTTAAGAAATTCCTCATCTCTGGGCACAGCATTCAACAATCTCCATATGGTCCCCGGGGGGCTGGCTCTCTTTATGGCCTGTGATGGCGCAGCAGGTGCTCCGTAGAACACGTTCAACCAGTTCCAGGGAAAATCCACATACGTTAGAGTAGATGCACGTGGCCCATGTGCACCTCAGTTTACTTGACATGATGTCTCCATTAGACGATGCGCCTCTCTCATTTTTGTCACGTAGAACTGAGCACCTCCTAGAAAACTTCAATGGTCTCATTTTCAAGGTCACATGTAGTCAGTACAGTCCGATGTTTCCTTTCTTGACTAGGTTCCCCGGGTTCCTTGCATAGGGCCTATGACCCCATGAGCCCTAATATTTATGCAAAGATAGTTGTTACCGGTCGCTCAGATCTCTTCCAGAGCCTGGACACAATCAGAACCCTCGAGAACAGCAGTGAACTATGCCAACCCCCTACCTGTGAGCTCCCCGGCTTTCCACCCACATCCCAGTTTGCTTCACTCCTACTCAAGTTGTGCGTTTCAAAGGCCTTCAACATGCTGTGATAATTGTTTGTAAAAATGTGTATTGTTAGGGAAGGAGTCTGAACCTTTAAAAAAAAAAAGTTTTCTTTTCATGTTCTATCTATCCTGCTGAAATCCATCTTTGGTTATCCATGCTCTACTTCTCTGGGTGTTGAAGTTAAAGAAATTTGAAAATATCAAGCAGCGTAGAGTGGGACTGGTATGGGAGAGCTTGGTTCTGGTCTCACCCAGTCGAAGAATGAATCTTGAGGACACAGGACAGTGAGTCAAGGGATAGAAGTTTATTAAGTAAAGATACAGAAAGAGCTCTCAGGAATGAGAGGGGTCCCCACAGGGTTGCCCCTGGGAGCTTGTAGGGCTGGTCTTTTATTGGAAGCCTAAGCAGGGAACCTAAATCCTTTTAACATCTCCATGGATAGCACCATTGAGTAGGGACTGGTGATAACATCTTTATTTATTTATTTATTTTTTATTTATTTATTTATTTTATTTTTTTTTGGTGATAACATCTTTAATGGCTCACTTCCTTTTTAGAGTCACATGGTTCTGTTGGTCACCTTAGGGCAGGGAGATCTGGCTTGTTCCTTTATCTCTGGTTTCCTTACCCCCCAGCATTTTTTGGATTTTCTCGAGCCCCCTACCTACCCCTGCCCAGCCTCAGTTTGTCTCTAACTCAGTAGGAACAATGATGCGGCCGGAGGCCTGGGGTCTGTTTCCCTCTGTCCACTTGTAATTTTTGATACATTAAATATTTCGCTTGAGCCCTATGGGCTTCCACCTGATTCACCTGCATTTTGTTGTAATTTCTATTACTGGCCTTAAACTAGAGATCAAAAAAAAGTCTTTGCCTCATGGGGCTTCGCAGCTCCAGTATCTGATCTTAGTCTAAAACAGGGTTTTTGTACTAAAATAGAGGTGCCCCCGAAAGCCCGGAGCCCAAACAGTAGAGCACACGGGGAACCAACAGAGTAACGCGCTCAGCGAGCAGCAAAACAGCAACTCTCTCCATCAGGCGAAGAACCGTAAACAATCTCTGCTTTTTTTTTTTTTTTTGTCCCCCTCTCCCTGTCCTTGCAGCCCTGTCACTTCATTTCAGAGCTCTTTACTTAATAGTGGCTGCAGTGGGAAAGGATATATTTAAAAGTTTTCACAAAGATGTGTATGTTGAATTATTCAGATTTCAGACTCACTTTTTTGTCCCCCCCCCCCCAAATCACATATTCTCTTGCATAAATAATACACTGAACAGCAAGTGAATTTTCAACTGTTTCAGACTTGGCTTTGAACAGTGCCTCGAATGATTGTGAAATGCAGGTCTCAGAGCTAAAGAGCTGTCTCCAGAGAGCTGTTCCTTCCAGATGACTGTGCTTGATTGAAGCTTGCAGCGGTTCTCAGGGATGTCAATACCTCGTGACTGGTGGCCTCTTGAAGTGTGGCGAGTTACGGGTTTTGTTCTCCTAAAAGCAGCTGCTGGATGCAGCATTGAACGATGTTTGTTAGTATTTCAGGGGAAAATGTCAAATAATAAACGGATGCAGAAGAGGATCACAAGCCAGCCACCTAAACACCAGGGCTCACAGCCTGGCTCTGGAGAACCCGCAGCGCCAGGGTCAATAGACAGGAATTCAAGCCCTGGCCGTTCCAATAATTGCCCGTGTGGCTCTGGGCCTTTAATTTCCAACTCCTAGAAGATGCATTGATTGCAGAAGGCAGCAGCAAGTTTCTCTCGTTTCCTTTCTCCATTCTAAAATTAATAGATACTCATTATGGAAAAATTGAAAAAAAGTACCAAAAAAGTCATAATAGCACAGCTCAGAGAAAATCAGCGTATTTAACATTATTGTATGTTTACTTTTGTGTTTATTCATGCAAAAACGTGCCACCCCATTGCATATTTTACACTGTATACGGACGTACATATATTTTATGTGTTTGTCTGTATTTCCCATACCTATATTTTACATATTATAAAATTGATTCGTATAGCAGCCCATCTTGGTTTTCATTTACTTATATCAAGAGCATATTCACATGTCACGAAAAAATGTCATTTTACGGTTTTGTTAATTACATGGAAGGTGTGATTTAACAGCTACTGATTATTATTTAGCTTCTGGTTTTTTCTTAATTGCAGAAGAAGACGGGTGTCCTTCCATATTAATGTCAGTGCAAATTATTCAATAGTAGGGAATTATTGGAAGGAAGGACTGCACTTGCTTAGAGTCACCGTTTGGGAAAAGATCAGTGCTGTTGCTAAATGGTTATTTGCAAAGAGATTCAGAAGATACAGAAAGAGCTGAACAGGAGCAAATAGGAAGAGTGCCAAGAAGGATCTAGAGTTAGCTTTCGGCCAGACCAGCCGACCAGAGTGCTCTTATGTTGTCACAAAAGACCTTATTTTGTTACAAGGGACCTTGTTTTGTTGCAGAAGGGTGAAAATGAAGAGGAAAACCAAATGGCTGTGGAAGGGAGTGTGTATTGTCCAGGTGTGTTCACCAGACTGGTCCCTACAGGCCCCGGCGGGAGCGGTTTCTGGAAGGTCCAGTGGTCGGCGAACCGTTGCTGAGAAGTCATCGGGACGGTGTGCTTCAGAGACAAATCCGTTGCAGGGCTTCTGACTGCATCCTTCTGGGTGGAACTTGTAAGAAAACATGGCCTCTACCGCCGTAGGCCCTTTTTCTGGGTTTCCCTCTCATCTCTGGGGGTTGAAGTCTGCATTCTCCAGATGCGTCACTAGATGGGAGAAGAGGGCTTTGGCTAGATTCTCGCGGCTGCATTTCACTTGTTTCCACTGTGGGATCCCTTCCCTTTGATTCCATTAGCATAATTTATTGGGCCAGATTCTAGGATAGCTTTCTGTACGCACCAGCGATTTTTCTAGAGTAATCTGAGTTCTGAGTAGAGCATCCCTCCAGGGCGTGAGGCTACAGAAACTCGCAGAGCCTTCTTCCCCGTGATGTCAGGGTGGCCCTTGCTGTTGCACCCTGCCCGTCCGGCGGGCTGTCCTGGAGGCCTCCCCGGCCTGGGGGTCGGCCTGCATCAGTCTTGGGCATCTTTGGCCTGCAGTCCCTTGGGGTTGGCTCTCTGACACTGCCCTGAGCGGACTGGAGCTTGAGGAAGATCACAGCCAGTCCGATGACCCCAGCTGTGCCCCCAAGAGGTGGACAGATCTGCATTCCCGCGTGTCCACTTCCTTAGGCCGTAGAGTTCAGTCTTGTACACTGGCCCCTTGACCATGGGATTGTGCTAGGAGGCGTCTATGCGCTGCCCACCTCCAGGCCCCGACGCCCCTCCTGCCTTGACATTCCCTGCAGTGCCTCCCATCAGATCTATCAAGTAATACCCACTCTCAATAGTTTTTTTTTTTTCCTCCATGAAAATTTGTCCATTTTTTTGTAGTTTGTGTTCCGTGGAAGGGCCCTTACCCCATCCGTCACAACCAAATCACTCTCACGGTTTGCAGATCTGCCTTTTATACGAGGGGGTGTTGTTTGTGATTACGTGTGTTTAGATCCAATTTAGTATTGAACAGTTGACAGAAAACATTATCACGTAACCAATCATATGCCCTTCCTTGTCTCATCAAGTCTTTATTTCTAAGCTCTGTCTACACCCACGTGCATACCTTCCCCAACATTTTTGCTGATAGGCTTCACAGAAGCGTTTCGTGGTGTGCACCTGCTATGTTTATTTATCTCTCTGCCTGTCTCCCAGTTATGGAAAACTAAGTAGCCTCAGACGCTCTGCTATCACAAACAATGCTTTGATAACCATCTTTTTTAGCTGTACCTGTCTTAATATCTACTTCCGCAGAGTTTTTTCTGAGATTTGCATCCGGGAGACAGATCTCGGACTCACTGTGCCTATGCAGCCTCAATTTCAGCAATCCTCTCCGAAATGCCTTTACAGGTGCATTTCTCTGATGTTTGCCTTTTTTTGTGGTTGTCGAGTGGATTCTCTAATTAGATGACATGATTCAGTTTAATAGATGTGAATTATTTGTTGGCATAATCCCACAAGTTCCTTTTCTCCGGCTGTCGTTTGTCTGCTGACTCCGTCTCCTGTGCGCTGAGACTGAACTGAAGTCCTTACAGATGATGTAGTGACACGCATCATCAGTTTGCTCTGTGCTTTGTGCTTCTTGTGTGTTCTTTCGGGAGACGTCTCTCTTTCGTTAAAAATTACATGCTCCAAGAGTTGTCTCCCCCTACTTTCTTGGGTTTTACTAATTTTCTGGCTTTAAATAGTTTATCAAATATCGTGGTTTCCATCAGTCTGTAAAGCGATGCTGTTTATCCACGGCATCAGGTAAAAGAGGATAGTGTGATTTTTCCCTAACCCCATCTACTTTATCACTAGATCATTCCCACACGGGTGGTAGGTGTTACCTTTATGGTGGATCAGATCTCTATATATCATCTGCCCGTCCCATCCTTCTGCTTTTTTTGTTCTTCAACCAATGTCATATGTCTACCAGACAATTTATTTGTTTTGAAACGAGTTTGAATGCTTAATGTCCTTTTAAACTGGGCTTTTTGTGGCTCTTTATACCTTCATAAATTGGCTTTATTGAGTTGATTAAAAAAAAAAAAACTGGGATTTTTTTTTTTTTTTTCATAGGCACGGCACTGAGCTTATAGATCATTTTGGGTGGGAGTAACATGTTTGCTGTATTCGATTTTTCCATCCAGATGAGAAATGGGTCTGCTCATCATGTCCCCTGTCTCTTCTGGCTTCTGGTTGGTCTGACTGAAGGCCACCGGCTGGGTGGCTCTAAAGAGTAGAAGTACTCTGCTCACAGCTCTGGGGGCGGCAAGTCTGAGACCAGGGTGCCAGCTTGCTGGTTCACAGCTGCGCCTTGTGATTCTGTCCCTACTCGGGGGGATGTGTGCGGAGCTCACTGGAGCCTCTTCTGTAGGGCACTGTTCACTCACGAGGGTTCTGGGCATGAAAGAAGCACCTCCCGGGATCCCTGGGTGGCTCAGTGGTTTAGGGCCTGCCTTTGGCCCAGGGCATGATCCTGGAGTCCTGGGATCAGGTCTCACATCAGGCTCCAATAAATTAAAAAAAAAAAAAAAATTAAAAAAAGAAGCACCTCCCAAAGGCCTGGCCATGAACACTGTCACCTTTGGGGGTTAGGATGTCAACATACGAATGGGGGGAATGCGAACATGCAGACCATAGTGCCCCTGAATGTCACTTGGAATCAGTTTAAAGGTTCTCTGTTAACATTAGGAAGTCTCTAGATTTCTCAGCTGGATGAACGAGGCTACTCCTTCAGGGTCCCGACTGTTCTGTCATAAAGATGTAAATGATATGCTGGCCTGCTTTTCCTGGAAATATCACACACTCGTAAAATACTACCATTTACCTAATCATTAAGGCGACTTCTACCGGTAGATTCTCTGATGCTGAATCATTCTTGTATTTCTGATATGAGACTAATTGGATCTCGGTGTCCTCTGCAGTTAGACTATACAGATGCTTTACTCAGAATGTGAAAGTCCATTATCATGACATCGATTGGCTTATAATTTTCTTTTCAAGTCTCATAAAATGAATCAATCAGTTTGCTATCTCTTTGTATACTCTGGAATCTGATCTGTAATACAGAGATTCTATTTCATGAATGCTTGGAAAAAACCATCCTAGAAAAATTATCAGAATATTTGGTTAGAGGTAGGTGTTTTTCATTATTTCAAATTTTTAAAATATCATTGACCTGTTTTTAGGAGTTCCTAATTCTTCTTTAAGAACCATAACATTTTATTCTGTTTCAGAAATTTATCCATTGACCAAATATTACCAAATTTATTAGTATGTGACCAGTGATATTTTGTTTTCAATCTTTCAATCTTTTAAATACAAAAATACTTTTGTATTTATTTATTTCTATATTTTATATTTTATTTTGATCAATTTTGATTAACAGGTTATTAATTATTAATTAATCTCTTCAAAGACCCAGCTCTGAGTTTTATTATTTCTCTTTATTGAATGTTATTTTCCTTTTTTGTTTTTCTTGTCATTTTTCATTATTTGTTGATTTGGACATTTGTCTGGTTGCTCTGGGGGGAAAAAAACATGTAGCTCTTTATTCATATATTTTTAAAACTTGTATTTATTTATTTATTTATTTTTTAGTGATCTCTATGTCCAAACCGGGGCTTGAACTCATGACCCCAAATTCGAGAGTCACATGCTCTATCAACTGAAGCAGCCACGTGCCCCTCTTTATCCATATTTTTAACAATTCATTTTCTGATAAATGTATACAAAAAAGTAAATTTGTATGGGAGATATAATGTAAAATTCTGTTCCTCTGTTTCTCAGATTTTAGCCTGTAGAGTTTTTCCTCAATGGTCAATTTTAATCATTTCATAATATCTGTAATGTATTGATTTTTAACCTAAGAATCACTGATTAATATAATTTATAATTTCCATATAAAGATTTCACTTATTGTTTTATTTGAGAGAGAAGAGAGTGCAAGTGCATGAGCAGAGGGAGATGGGAAGGTAGGAGCAGAGGGAGATGGAGAAGCGGGCTCCCCACTGAGCAGGGAGCCCATAATGGGACTCGATCCCAGGACCCTGAGATCATGACTAGAGCTGAAGGCAGAGGCTTAACTGACTGAGCCACCCAAGCACCCCTATAATATCCAGATATGTTGAGGTTTACAAAATTAATGTTCTCATTTGTGGCTTTATTTTTAATAAAATGTATTTGGAGAATGTTTTCTATGTAATGTTAATTAGAATTTAATGAGGTTTGGTTTTGAACTACTAGAGTCAATTTTTCTGAGTGTTCAAAATGTGTTTGAAAAAAGCCTGTTCTTTGCATATTGCATGGTAAATTTTATATACGTCTCTTTGTTGAGCATATAATTTGTGTTATGTCATTATCCCCCAATTCTGAATGGAGCCGAGCTGAGTACAAGTCCCCAGAAGGAAATGAGTTTTTTTATTAAAGAAAAAAGAGAACTCTATTGGAAAAGAAGGAAGAACTTTATATTATACAATTTTTCCTTGAACTGAGCTACTATAGCTTAACTCCAAATACTTAAAAGTGAACTTGTAACGAGACAAAAATAATGGTCTTCATGTTATCACTGGCTTTGTGTGCAGCCTGACTACTTAGGCAGCAGAATCAGAAATGACATAACAGCCGTGCCATTTTAAATTTAAATAACCAGAATAAAATGTCAGAGAGAAGAGACTCTCACAGGAATTTCTACATTTGGGGAAAAAAGTGTTTAATAGTCACTTTTCCTCTTTGCATTACTGTATGTTTATATAAGACACTCACACATGACATTTAGGAGAAATGTTATAATTTCTTCCTTCTTCTATTATACTTTTCATATCTCCTGAATAACTTGAGAATTTTCAGGGTTTTAAATCAAGAAGATTCTGTGACAGCACAGTAATTAGGCAGCATCAATGTTTAGGCTGAATACTTTGAAATACCTCTTATTCCACTTCCCCAAAAATTGTGACTCATTCAGCGGAGTCAAGAATGTGAGCCTGACAATCACCGCTAGGAATCCAGAACGGGCATTCAGCAACAGTAATTTTTCTGTAGAAATATATTTGAGTGCACAAAAGTGATGTTATGTCAGAGGGAGGTCTGTGCTCAACTAAGATGGAAGAGGATGAAAACATGCACCCTCCAGAAAATGAATGTGGTGTGGAAACATGGTGTCTGATTTCCCATGGAGAAAGTTCAACTGCTTAGACAGAGTAAGGACAGAGGAAGAATCAGAGGCAAAATATCAGAGTACTTTTAGTAGTGGGGGAGGCTCAGATAATACAATTCATGTTTCCCCCATTGGCAGTGAAGAAATTTAAGAAAATAAGAAATCAAACTGAAGTGAGTCAATGAATATTTTAATTAAATGAAGTCTTTAAGAACTATATATATATATATATTTTTTTTCTTTAAAGAGACAAAGTGAGCAAGTAGGGAGGGGCAGAGAGAGAGAGAGAGAATCCCAAGCAGATTCCCCACTGAGCACAGAGCCTGACTTAGGGCTCAATCTTACATGGAGATCATGACTTGAGCCAAAATCAAGAGTCTGACTTTAACCCACTGAACCACCTACACCCCTATTAAGATTTTTTTTTTATCTGAAATCATCTCATTATTTGTATTGATGTTTAAGATCCATGTGAGTTTATCCATTCATTACAAAAACCTGTACCACATACATAATTGTTATCAGCAACATTTTTTTTAAATATACAGATTCATAGAATGTATTTTATGCCTATAAGGAGCTCACAGTCTAATGCGGTAGGAGGTGACTTTATAACGGGTAGTTCTGTTCTGTGATGTTCTAGTTCTCCTCCTTTGAGGACAGAATAGAATTGTGCCATTCTAGTGATATGTGAATAGCAGTTGTTTCTGTCACTTCCAGGGGCAGCCTTTAACTCTCACATATATTTTACCATTTTTTTTCTTCTTTCCTTTGATAGCCAGTGACACTCCAGATCAAGGGACCCCAACAACCTGAGTCTAAATAAGGATATCATCAAGCATGCCCCCCTTCTGATCAAAGGAAAATCAAATTTCTTTAGTTCATCCAAACAAAACAATGATAGTTACATTATTAACTACAATATGTACTTCTTTAGTCATTCAAAAAATACTAAGCATTCTAGTCAAAATACCATACACCATGTACTAGGGAATAGGGAGACGAAGTTGAATTATATACAGTTCTTCTCTTGTAGTTTATGACTAGCTGATAAGGGTAGATAGGTAAGTAAACCGTGAAATTTTAGGTTCTCTGTTAGCAGTAGGTATATGGTTTGCAAAGTGTTCGGTTCCACGTATTTCAAAGGAAACGATCTGGAGGTTGAGGTTTTTCTGAAGCCTGGGATGTGGGCAGGATTCCCCCACTGAATTTAATAGGAGAGAGCTATAGAGAACATGCCTCTAAAATGGCAGCGCAGAATAAGGCAGGTCCACCAATGAAGACAAGTCTTGTGAAGCCCCGTAGAAAAATCAGAAATCTGACAACAGTGGAGTGAATGACTGTAGAGTGAAATAAAAGTGAAAACAGGAAGGATATTCCAAGTCATGAGGAAATTCAGCTTGACCCTATGAGCCATGAGGATGCTTTAACAGATGTTAATCAGGAGGGTACTCGAGAAGCAGGATGAGACTGGTATTTCAGAAAGACCTCGGCAATGTCAGTAAGGTTAGAGTGCAATCCTGACAGCAAGAGGTTCAGGGAGCTTCCCTGTGAATAACTTATCAAATAAGTATGAATGGAAAATCAGAAGAGACAGAGAAACACAGAAGAGAGAGCATTAGAGATGGTGCTAAGGCACAACCATCACAAAAATGCTGGTCTGTTGTTCCTGAGCACTATTCTGTTTCAGGAACTGTGTAACTTCTTGACAAGAATTGTTTTCTGCCATCATCCTCACCTGAGCTTTGGTGTTAGGCAACATCTACGAGGTGCAAAAAAATGAAGGAGCTGCCAAGATTATGTAGTTGGAATTGGAAGTCCTTGGTTAGGTACAAAAAAATCCGACTTCAGGCCACATTCTCACAACCACAAGTTTGTACATAATGCCTCCCTCAGCACAAAAGGACTTTGTGGTTGATTGAATAATAATATTATGTAGTAATTATCATAAAATATTCAGACAGTATGATAGTCCAGGAAAAAATAAAGAGTTTTTTTTTAAATACTTCATAATACAGATGGTAATTGAAATAGATCTTGACAAATGGCTAAGATTTTAATGAGTGAAACTGGTGACAAGTTTATTCTAGGTGTGACTAAATTATAAAGTGAAGAGTGAACAGGGAGTGTTTTTAGTGGATGGGGAAGGAGCTTTGTAGTAGGTTGAGAAGGAAAGTATCAATTTGCAAATAATTTTATACTAAAGCAAGTAATATTCAACAAACGTGCTCATTTTAGTTATGAAAAATAAGACTAGTAGGATATATGAAGATCAGATCATAAAGGCTTTAAAAGCTGATCTAATGAGGTAACTTTTGAAAATTTGACAAGAAAAACCATATGTGCTATATTTTAGATTAATCTGAATTGTAAAGGAGAATGGTGGTTATAGGATCAATTAGAAGTTTATTCCTATAGTTAGACAAGCTGTCACTGAGCCTAAAGAACAAGTGGTAATGAGTAAGAAAACAGAAGAATTAAGGACAATAGAACATACACATTTTCCTGGATGTGGGAGATACAAAAACCAGCCTAGTAATAAGAAAAAGCTATAGTATTCCTGCTGACAGGATGGACTAGGAAAGAAAGAACGTCACTGTGCATTCCTACTCCAAATGCACAATTTGAATTTAGTCATGAGAATTGTCAAAGACAATTGTAGTGATATTCTGTTAAATAACTGAGTTGTGCTCCTCAAAAATGCGGTCATAAAAGAAAGTTGGAGACACTTTCCCAGATTAAAGAATGAAGGGCCATGACAACTAAGCACTGTATCTGGTGCTAGGTGGGCACTGACTCCAGTTTCTCTTTGTTTTCCTTTGTATAGGACCTGGGTGTGGCAACCAGTAAAATACACATACATGGTCTTAAGATTAGATAATATTATTGTGTCATTGTCATTTGTGGATTTGGATAAAAGTACTGTGGGTTTATAAGAGAATATCCTTTTTCTTATGATAGAGCTATTAATATATTTTATAATTAAATTATAAAATTTGAAAACATACACAGTATGATCTCTGACCAATTAATATAATTAAATTAGAAATAAACAAAGTTAAATATAAGAACCTTAGGTAATTGAGAGTCAAGTTATATATGTGTAGATGGTCACTAGTTTGAAAATATTTTGAACTAAATAATAAAAAAATGACATAAAAATGTTGGAGATGTTGGGATGCCTGGGTGGCTCAGCAGTTGGTTAAGCATCTGCCATTTGCTCAGGTCATGATCCTGGGGTCCTGGGATCGAGTTCCACATCGGGTTCCCTGCAGGGAGCCTGCTTCTCCCTCTGCCTGTGTCTTTGCTTCTCTCTCGGTGTATCTCATGAATAAATAAACAAAATCTTAAAAAAAAAAACTGTTGGCGATACTGATAATATGTAAAGAAAGCTTTTTAAAGATAAATTCTATTAGAAAAGAATAAAAGTCTAGAGCTAATTATCTAAACTTCTATGTAGAGGCTTAAAGTAAAATGAGCAGATTAAAGCCAAATTAATAGAAGAAGGAAATAAAAAGTTGATACACTAAATAACAGATTAACAATAGAGAAAAACAAAGCCAAATATTTTTATTATTAAATAAAATTAATAAAATCCCAGAAACGCTGACCAAAAACATAAGGTATGATACACAAATTGTCAGTGTCAGTAATAGAATGGGACATCACTGCAGATCACAGAGAGATGAAAAGGATCATAAAAGAGTGCAAACTTTATGCTGGTTCATTCAAACTTAAATGCAATGGACACATTTTTTTTAAATATATAACTTACAAGACCAAGATGCTATAGAAAATTGGAATAACCCCATATGTTAAGGTTGTGAATCTATTGTCAAAGTCTTTCTATAAGGAAAGCTCTAAGACCAGATGGTTTTATTGGCAAATTTTATTAAATATTTAAGATAAGAAGCATTGCCAATACTGCACAAGGTCAGAAAACAGAGGAAGTAGCATACTTCCCATCTAGGGAAGTATTTACACATGTGTCACTTAAATCTCAATTACCTGAGGCTCTATCAGGACAATGATACCAAAACCTGACCGAATCAACAAAAAAAGGGTGCTCCAGCACAATGTGTCTCATGAACATGAAGGCAAAAATATATTCCTCAAATTGCAAATCACATCCAGCAATCTGTAAAAAAGGAGAGTAGAGGTTGTGATCACTATGAAATCCCAGCTGACTTTTATATAGAAATTAATAAGCTGATCCTACAAATCTAAGCAGAGAAGCAAGGGATCTAGAATAATCAAAACAACCTTGAAAGGAAGATGAAAATTGGCAGGGATGACTCATTCTTCCCAAATTCAAAACTTACTTAAAAGCTGTGGGAATCAAAACAGTGAGGCGTGTGCATAAGGATAGTCCTGTAGGTCAAGGCAGTAGAGCTGAGAGTCTCTGGGTAATTGTGCATCAGGAGGAATCATTAGAGCTGTTTGCATAGAACACTGGCATAAAGAGAGGCTGTGTTGATTCTTGGGACACCTAGGAGGCTCGGTGGTTGAGCATCTGCCTATGGCTCAGAGCGTGACCCTGGGGTCCTGGGCTCGAGTCCCACATCCGGCTCCCCACAGGGAGCCTGCTTCTCCCTCTGCCGATGTCCCTGCCCCTCTCTCTCTCTCTGTCTCTCATGAATAAATAAATAAATAAATAAATAAATAAATAAATAAATAAATAAATAAAATCTTAAAAAATAAAGTCACTGATTCCTTGTGATTTGAGGCATACAGCTAATTCCTCCTTCAAGATTTCAGAACCTGAGATTTTTCAGTGAATGCCACATGACTCATGTTGGGTATTCCAGCCTGAGTCACAGCAAGGATGACTCATAGACCCGGAATTGGCCACTAGGGCATGATTGCCAGGTACATGTCAAGAAAACCAGCGTGTCAGGATCCAGGGTAATACCTGCCATAGTTCTGAAAGGAGCAAGGAGTGACTTGACAGTATTTTCCAGGTCCAATAGCAATCTAGAAGAACTGTTCCTCAGTGAACAGAAATCTCCGTGTTTTGTACACGTATGGTTTTACAGCCATTCTATAATGTTCAGCAGGATGTAAACGTTATGACTTCAAACTGGTAAACCTCGCAGTACAGTATTTGAAATGTGAGTTCAAGAATAACCACAAAATCCTACTGTTCTGGGGAAAAGTAATCAAGGAAAACACTGAGTCAAGTTCCAGGGTCAGACTTGAAATTGTGCCTGATGCCATCAGTAGGTAGGAAGCCAAAGGCCATGACTGTGAGGGAAGGCAGGTCAACCCATCTACCACAGGATGGTGGGCTTGAGCAAAGTGCCCTGCAGCTTCGAAGTCCAGAAAGAGCAAGGAAGAAAGGCCCAAATTGAGAAGCACAAGCACTGACCTTCAAGGGGGTGTTTCCCTTGTCTCTTTTTTCTAATGTTAATTTGCCCAAAATCCCTAATCTCAGCCCCTTCTTCTCTTCATACTATAGGCAAACCCATCAGCACTGGCACTGGGTCTTGTTGCAATGGGACATGGCAATTCCATTCTTCAGTATGTGGAGGATAACATGGACGTGTACGGTCTGACCTGAGCTGCTAATGGCACCGCAGCTCCTCAGATGGACATCTGTCCTGAAATTTATAGGAAAACAGCCTGAGAAATGAAGTATTAGCTTCTGCAGCATTTTTTTTACTTAAAAAAAATTCTGATATTGATTAATTTCTTCATTTCAGAAATGCTACCCTTAGTGAACCCAACAATAAGCAGTACTGAGAACCTCCAGACAATGAATATAAGATGGTCTTAGAGGAGGAAAAAGAATGACTCTTGAATTATTGAAACCACCTCAAGGAATTTGCAGTCTTAGAACTGAGACAGATCTTTCATGAAGCAAGAAGGAGTTTACTTTCTTGGCACAGTCGTTTCACATATTTTATGTAACTGCCATCGTCCAAAGCAAGCCTGGGTGCGAATCCCAATGATAGGACAGCGGTTGTCTCTTAACCTTTCCAAGCCTCCATGTGTCCCATGGAGGTATTATGAGGCTCGGAACAGTGTAGACATGTAAAATAACATGATTTATAGAGCTTCGTGTTCCTAGAGGCTCTAGCATCATAGGTCTGCTGGTGGTGAACCCCCCGTTACAGTCCTACTAGCCTCATGCCCTAAACAATTACTGAATCTTTTAAAAGTTTCAGTTTCTTTGTAAAGTGAGGTTGACAATGTACCAAATCCATTAGGTTGTTGCGAGGTCACAATGCTATCAGAATGTCAGCAGAGTATAAGGCATGATTATCCTGCATCCTGCACAGTGTTGGTGATACCCAGCCTGACCCCAAGATATCTGTCTGTCTGTCTGTCTGTTTGTCCCTCCTTCAGTTACCTTCTGCACACTGACCTTCCATTGCAGTCTTTTTCTCATTGCTGGTTGTCTTGTCAGAAATTTTCACTGACTCCTTTCTGCCCAGTGGGTGAGGTCTGAGACACAACTTCCTGCTTCTTCAGTTGTGTTAGGACCAGCCTCGTTCAGATGCCCGCTCTACCATGGATTAACTACTGAAACCTCATGACGTTTGGGGCAACTTTCTTCATTTTTCCAGGACCCTATTTTTCTTTCTTTTGTAAAAGAAAAATAATAGAGTCCTTTCTCTTATTCAAAATAAACAAGGTAACAAGAAAGCATTCAACCCAAATTTGCTAGATGGTAATTGTTACGCAAAATTTAGCTGTTTTTTTTTTTTTTTTATTCCTAATTGCGGGGAAACTCCAATTATTATAAAGTACCATGTTATATATTCTCAAATACTTCATACTATAACTTTTTTTTTATTGTTGTTATATAATCCTCTTTTGAAGCAACAATTGAACAAGCTTATATCTCCTTCAACAGGATAACTCTTTAGTTGGTATGTCCTGATGAAGGTTTTTCGTAGAACTACTGTACATTTTGCTTCATCATTGAATCGATATATTACTTTCAAGATTTTAAAATAACCCTTATTAAATATTTGTTCACAAGGATCTTGGTTATTTTTAAAAAAGGAAGTGGTTGTTTAAATACTTATCTCCCAGATAAAATGGCTCTTCATTTCTCCAGATTTCACAAGGAAAGCAAAAGAACTATACTAATGAAGAAATAAAAAAGGTGAAAGAACTCTGTCCAGAACAGGAATATAGCTACATGTGTTACCTCTGTGCTCCAGCACCTTTCCAAGACTGTTTCATTTGAAGTCATTTGGCCTCAGGAGCCTGGGGGAGACTAGACAAGATCTTTTACAGTAAAGTGCAAAGAAGAAATTTCACCAAGTGTATCTCTTCCTTTGGTAAAAAAAATAAAAAAATAAAAAAATAAACAAAAAAAAAAAACTGAGCTGGAAGTAGCATATATTTTTTACAGCAAATTTTCAATTTCTTCAAAAAAGCAGCTTTTTAAGGAGGAATTGCAATTCCAACATGCTGAATGTGAAAAAAAAAAAATCAGAGAAGGACTGAGAAGGAGGCATGTGATTTTTCCTGGGGATTAGTTTTGTCAGTGCTGGATTTTTTAAAATTTCATAGCTCCTCTGAAGGATGTCAGGAATGGTCTGTGGTAGCCAGGCTCCCAGATATTCACTGCGAGTCTTGCTTGCATCGCCAGGGCCAAGCTCCTATTTTTATGAGGAACAGATGATTGAGTGTTGATAGGAAGCTGTAAAATGTAGCTCCTGTATCTGATGTGGTCTCCTTTGGGGGGAATTAGTTTCTGGATAAACCGGTCTCTCCCCCAGGCACTGGCTTGTACACATGCTATAGGAAATACAAACCAAAGCAGCCCCTCTGCAAACACTGCCCCTACTCCACCTTTCCAAACTGGGATTTAAATGTTTGTGGTTATCCTTATTATTTAAGTCTTAAGTCTCAAGATAATCCAGGTGCCTTAAATTTGAAAAAGATAATAGCAACTGGTAAATATTTATAGAGCCCTTGCTAAGAGCCTGTCACTGTATTGAGTGGTCTCCATTAACTTACTTAATACTCACTGGCAGGACGAGGGTGGTGCTGTTAATACCCACATTCCATAAATGCTAACACACAGTGTAAGTGACTCCCCAGTGTTACACAGATACTTAGACCCAGACAGGCTAACTCCCGCACTGGCGCTACCTATGAATAGGCTAGAACGTGCCTCGGAGTGCAACCTGCAAACAATATGCTGGGATCTCCACCAAAGTAACCATTTTATCTTTGAAGGCTCATTGTATTTTTGACAATTTAAAACAGTTTTTAGTACTTTTTTTTTTCTTCTGATTGCAGTCCCCAGCTTGAGCTGTGCTGAAATCCCATCCAGGAGCCCAAACTGCCCGTTGAAGTGTTTTTCTAGAGCCTGAGACACCAAAGAGTTTCTTAGAAGTCACTGTAACAATAAAGACAAAATAGATAAAAGAATGTTTGAGGGGAAAAAAATGTAGTATGAAATATTTAATTAAGTCCACAACACATGCTCAGATCCTGTAAAGTCATTTATTTTGTTAGTAAGGTGGCCTGCAGCTCTATACGTTAGAAATGCTGTAAGGGGAAGCATTTTCAAGATGAATTCATTACAGATTTACTTGGGGATGGGGAATGAGCTTACTAGCAATTAAAGTCCCTCACAAAATACTCCTTTATTTGTTCATTTACTTACTCATTCGGCCAGGACTGTCTGTGCTTGCCCTTTAGCCAAAGGGACCTGTTTACTCGTTAGCTTATCACTTACTTGCTCTGTGACTCTGAGCAATGTACTTAAGGTCTTTAAGCATTTATAAAGTTGGAATAATTGTTGCAAGCTTGTTAAGGCTTATTAGGGACATCCGATGGGAAAGCCCATCCATGTAAAGCGTGTAGTAGCCACTGAGATAGCAAAACTGGCTGCTCACTCCTTTATATCTTTTTCTTCCAAACTTGCCTGTATCCTGATCCATGATAAATGATTTTGAGGCATAGCTCTAATTCGTGCAAAGGCTTCCTTTATTTTGCTGATTTAGGTATGGATCTTTCATTCTGGCACTGTAAATCCTTGACTAATCTTGACACATGCCTAGGTCTCACATGTGTGTGCACCGCCCCCCCCCCCCCATCAACATCAAACCAGTTGTGTGTGTTAAGAGGTTAGGTTGCATGTCTTTCCTAACCACTGCCATGTTGCATACTTCCACACACAAGGCCAAATCTTCCCTTCCCCAGTCTTCCTGCTAAGAAGATTCTCCAGCTACTCCAGGCCCACTGCACAGACCTTTGCAACATTTCTTGATTCTTACAAGGACATGTCCCTTCCTGTCTGAATTGCTGTGACAATTTGTGAGTACCTCATTGGTGTCGATTATGTTGCCACCACACTCCAGAGTCTCTGATCTTCACAACTGGATGGTGCATTTCCTGCAAACACAAGGCTTCCTCAGCTTCTCATCCCTTTCAGTGTTTGCAACGGTTTAGACCTGTGATAAATATTTGGCCAAATTGCATTGCGCAGCTTAGCTGCTTCATCCTCATGAGGGTTGTAATACAGGTCACGCAGCAGCATGAAATTCCTGCCGTTGAATTTTTCTAGCTGCTTATTAAGGTCCATTTACTTCCACTAACAGTTGGACAGGTGGTGGGATCATAAAATAATTTTTGAGTTGTGGATTCAGCTATACTTTTGAATGGTCATCAGTGTACTTTATTGTGGGTAACTGTGTTGAAAGGCCTTTTGGAATTACATGTGTAGTCAAAGAAATGTTCATTGAAAGTAATGGAGAGAAGATAATGACTTTAATTCTCTTCTTTTTATTCCCCGGAGGAAATTTATTTAAGTAGAGCTATTGGTAGGCCAATCTGGCACATGGAGACATCACTTTCGTATTTTTGACTGTTGTATTAAGAGTCAGATTCAAGTAACCTGTAAAATAGATTCAGCTGTCATATTTTATTGAAAAACAAATGAACAAGCAACAAACAAGACCAGAAACAGCCCTTTGATGAGCCCTTCGTATGGTAAGCATGCAGAGGCAACGTGGTCTGACGGTATCTTGTTCAATTTCCCCTTTATGACTCAATACGTTTATAATTGAATGAGTAAATCACAGACATGAAAAAAAAAAATCGTCTCACACTCCTGAAGGAAAAACAACATTAATGGATGGCATGAAGTAAGTGCCTTCTTCATATCCTCTTGTAGATGTACATGGCAAGATCCAGTTTCAGACAAATATTTTTTCTGCATTTTTTATTGGCACACAGTTGTTTAAGAAACTGTCCATTGGTTTTGTCAAAGTATAATTGCAATCTCAGTTTCTGAAATCCATGGCACTATCGTGTCCTGAAATCATATGAACTCTTCATGTCCAATGCAGATGTACCTCTTTCTAGGGTATTTGTAGCATTATCTGCACTGCCTATTTGAGCATTAAATAAAATGTAGGGTGGCTCTAGGTTTTCCTACTGAGCAGAAAATTCACATTTTTTTTTGCAAATGTGGTTGATCCTCACTCTTTGCAGATTTCCTATTTGCTTGCCTGTCTGCTTGCTAAATTTATTTGTAGTTCCCAAATCAATAATCATGGCACTTTTGCAGTGAGTTACAGACACACACAGGAGGGTGGAGAAAAGTTTCAGCGGCCTAACATGCTCATTCCCAGATGAGGATGTACAAGGAACCACTCTCCTCCCTGTTTCAGCTCTCGTACTATACCCAAGTGTTCTTTTTACTGTTTAGTGCAACATTTTTTATATTTGTGTGCTTTTTGTTGGTGCTTTTGGATTTTAGAAGGTCTCCTGAGGCAAGTGCTGATGTGCTAGCTAGCATTCCTGAGTGCAAGAAGGCTGTGTGATGTGCCCCATGGAGAAAATGCATGGGTTACATAGGGATTGTTCAGGCATGAGTTATAGTGCCACTGGCCATGAGCTCTGGGTTAATGAATCAACAATATAGGAGCACCTGGGGGGTTCAGTCAGTTAAGTGTCTGACTCTTGGTTTCAGCTGAGATCATGATCTCAGGGTCATGGGATCAAGCCCCATGTCAGGCTCTGCACTGAGCTGAGTGGAGCCTGCTTAGGATTCTCTCTCCCTCTCCCTCACCTCCCCCTCCCCCCCTCAAAAATAAATAAATAAAAAAATTTAAACAGAGTCAATAATGTATATTAAATAAGGTGTCTTTAAACAGAAGAATATATTTATTTTATATATAAAATATTACATCTATCTATCTATCTATCTATCTATCTATCTATCTATCTCAAGGTTATGTACTGATTGTAGACCAAAATGAAACCAAAGTCTTGCAGGAAATGACCTGTGTGTTTCCACTAAGACCAGTGGTTTCATATTGACTAATTCAGTGTTTGCAGTGAGTATATAGAACCTAACTACTATGGATAAAGAGAATTGCCTGTATTTTTAAAAAAAATATTTTTAGTTGAGGGGCACCTGGATAGCTCAGTTGATTAAGAGTCTGACTCTTGATTTCTGCTCAGGTCATGATCTTGAGGTCCTGGGATGGAGCCCTGCATTAGGCTCCACACTCAGCAGGGTGGCTGCTTGAGGATTCTCTCCCTCTGCCCCTTCCACTTGTGCTTTCTATTTCTCTCTAAAATAAATTAGTTAATTAAAATATATTTTAGTCAAAGTATAGTTGACATATAATATTAGTTTCAGGCATACAATATAGTGCTTCTACACATATACATTAAGATATGCTCACCACCATAAGTATAGTTACCACCTGTCACCACACAAAGTTATTATAATATTATTGACTATATTCCCTGTTGTATTTTTCATCCCTGTGACTTATTTATTCAACTCCTGGAAGTGTATACCTCTTATCCTGTCCACCTCTTTTGCTGCCTCCCCTCTAGAAACCGCTACTTTGTTCTCTAACAGCCTGTTTCTCCTTTGTTGTTGTTTGTTTTGTTTTTAGATTCCACACATGAGTGAAATAATACAGTAAGTTTCTTTCTCTGTCTGACTTCTTTCACTTAGCAAAATACCTTCCAGATTAATCTGTATTGTCACAAATGGCAAGATTTCATTCTTTATATGGCTGAATAATATTCCATCGTACACACACCACATCTTTATCCATTTATCTATCCATAGACACGTAGGTGGCTTCCATGTCTTGGCTATTATAAATAACGCCACAGTAAACACAGACGTGCATATATCTTTTCAAATTAGCGTTTTTGTTTTCTTTGAGGAAATACCCAGAAGTGGGATTGCTGGGTTATATACGGTAGTTCTATTTTTAATTTTTTGAGGAACCTCCATATTGAGCTTCTTTTCCACAGTGGCCACACTAACTTACATTCCTGCCCACAGTGAACCAGGGTTCCACATCACCACATCCTCACCAACACTTGTTACTTCTTGTGTCTTTGATTTTAGCCATTCTGACAGAGGTGAGGTGATACCTCACTGTGATTTTGATTTGCATTTCCCTGATGATGTGTGATGTTGAGCATCATTTCATATGTCTTTCAGCCATCTGTGTGTCTTCTTTGGAAAAAAATATCTCTTTAGGTCCCTTGCCCATTTTTAATTGGATCATTATTATTACTTGGTGTTGAGTTGTATAAGATACTTGTATAGTTAAGATATTAACCCTTTATCAAATATATTATTTGCAAATATTTTCTCCAATTCAGTAGAATGCATTTTTGTTTTGTTGATGGTTTCTTTCACTGTGCAAAAATGTTTTAGTTTGATGCAGTTCTATGTTTTTGCTTTCATTCCCCTGGCCTGGGAAGATGTGTCCAGCAAATATTGCTAGGGGTGATATCCAAGAGATTACTGCTGTATTTTCTTTTAGAACTTTTATGGTTTCAGGTCTCACATTTAGGTCTTTAAGGGAATTGCCTGTGTTTTATGAATTGGTCTCCTATCTCTGATTACTGGGTCAAAATAAAAGTGATGTTTTACTCACTTTGCCTTTGATCTTTATATCCAGTGCACTGATACAGTCTTTCTTTCTCTTTCTAGTGATAGCAGATGTATTCTGTGCTAGACACTTTGCAAATAATAGCTTATTTTACCTCATCAAGTTGGTAATCCTATGAAGAAAAAGCATTGCACCCCTTTCATATATTAAAATGTTGAGACTCACATCTGATTATCAGAGTTAAAAAAATGTAATATCCCATGTATATAAGGATGCAAGGCATTTCTTATGGATTATAAATGCTAGCATACACCACACATGCAGGCAACCATGCAAACACATGCAATCACATACATGTATTTTGTATTTATAATAACCAGGAAGATGTCTGATAGCATAGAGAATGCTTCTTGCAATGTGTAATGGATTTTTACATTATACCAAGTCAGTAAGAATTAATTGACAATCTATAGAATTAGAAATACTGTGTTATGCATCATAATGTTTAAACATATTGCCCAAAAGCATTTTATATATATTTTTTAGCATTTTATATTGTTGTAGTATACACACAATGAAAATAGCTAAAGTGAATGGGATGGTTCTTGTCAATATTTCCATGTGTTTGGTCATTGGGAAACATCGAGGTAGATTATGGAGTTTTACCTTTTTTTCCATTTGCATGAATTAAATTAGCTAGGCTTAATTTATCTCTAGATAATTTTAAATTACATGATTCTATAATGCAGGGTGACCATTATAACTTCCAAGTAAAGTCTCAGAGCATCTTGGATTATTTATGCTGGAGGTACTGCAGTCCATCACACAAGCCTCTTTGGTAAGATCCTTCCAAACACCTGAAGCCTGGCTATCATCCATACTTTGAATTATATCTGTTTAAAATTGTACACATCCTTTTTTTTTGTATCTGACTCTCAAATGCTGGGTACTACAGAGAACTTTTTCTTCTCAGAATTTCCATTGTATGAAGTTGGCCTAGCCGATGAGTTCTATGTCTCAACAACTACCCAGCTAGAGTTTGAAATGTCAGTATCTTCCCTTAACAGTAAGTCCATTATTCAAGCTTGTTTCCAGATGGTGAGAGAGACCTCTCTCAACACACACACACAGGGCGGCCCTGGGGGCACAGCGGTTTCTGCAGCCCGGGGCGTGATCCTGGAGACCCTGGATCGAGTCCCACATCAGGCTCTCTGTATGGTGTCTGCTTCTCCCTCTGCCTGTGTCTCTGCCTCTCTCTCTCTGTCTCTATGAATAAATAAATAAAATCTTAAAAAAAAAAACCCCACACACACATATATACACACATGCCCACTTATGCACTGGAAGGGAATGGAAATACAGACTCAGTTGAAGAAGACAGTACTTTAGTTAAAAAAAAAAAAATTCTTCCGAATATCTTTATTCTTTCCATATAAAGACTGGGGGAGGCTATAGAGTAGAACTGATTCTAATCACATTTTTGGCTACCTCCTTGCAAGTTGTCTCATTAGAATTTGGGTTTTGGTCAATGTGAGGAGAGGTGATTTGTCAACTCCTGCTCTTGGATTGGGATTCCAGCAAAGACACATAGACAATAGAAGTCCCCTTTTATCAGGAATCTCAGTGTATATGGATGTGCTAACCTTAACATTCTGGAATGTGAGTTACTTTGCTATGAAAGTAGACATAATGTCTACTTTGTTCCTCAGGGGCTTTTGTAAGATTGAAAAATACAGCTTTTTGATCTATGCTGAAATTCATTGCTGCAAATTACATAGAATGTGATGAAAATAAGCTCCACGACAAAAGGTGATTTTAACACATTTAAGTCTCCTGACCAACAGTTGTGTTGGTGAAGTATTTTCCCAAGATGATTAAGAAAACACATGTTGAGTAAGAAAATTGCTCATGCCTTGGGCATAGCAGGGAACATCACTCTGTCTGGATGCACATTTGAGGTGAAATCCTGTCACTGAATGTCCAGCTATGCCATAGCCCTGATAGAAAAGAAGAGTGGCCAGTCACCAACACCTTCTAAAATAAGAGAGGGTGACCTTGATGATGTTGGTGCAAAGCTTCAGATCTCCCAGCATTAGCCTCAAAGGCCAATTTGGCCAGCAATGGACATGCCATTATGGGTGGATATGGACTTGTGGCTTCATGATCTGAAAGGTTCCTCAAAGAGCGTATCTTAGATAAGATGGGAAACCATATTCCATCAGCAGATGAGGAAGGGGGTCAGAGCTAATGTGTGATATTTATCAAGAAAAAACATGGAGGAAAAGTTCATTGTTACCAAGGTAATTCCACTATAAAATTTTTAGGGCTGGCTATATTCCTTTTCCTGTTAGCAGAAATTGGCTTCTTTGCTTTCCATAGATATCCTGGAAAAGGAGTATAGGATACATATTTTTTAAATTAATTAATTAATTAATTACTATTATTGGAGTTCAATTTGCCAACATATAGCATATCACTCAGTGCTCATCCCGTCAATTGCCCCCCTCAGTGCCTGTCACCCAGTCACCCCAACCCCCCACCCACCTCCCTTTCCACCACCCCTTGTTCGTTTCCCAGTTAGGAGTCTCTCAAGTTCTGTCTCCCTCTATGATATTTCCCACTCATTTTCTCTCCTTTCCCCTTTATTCCCTTTCACTATTTTTTATATTCCCCAAATGAATGAGACCATATAATGTTTGTCCTCCGACTGACTTATTTCACTCAGCATAATACATATTTTTAAAACCGACGTGATCTCTGCTATTCTAAAATTGTAGCTTGTACCTTTAAGGAGGTATAAATTCAGAGGAAAAATGTAACGGATTGTCTTTTATGGTAGATGATCTCCAGCTAAAGCTTCAGAAGGAAATATTCATTTCCACACAAAACTCTTGCTAAGATCCTATCTCTTAACAAAGATGGAAAATTTGGGCCACATTTTTAAAAATGTAACTGAAAGAGGGAGACTTGTTACTGTTTGTTTTTTAATCCCTGTGCTCCAGGAGAACAAATACTTCTTTAGTCAGGAAAACGTTATGAGTATGGGTGTATCTCATTATATAAATTGGCAAAATGGTTCTATTTGATTCCCAGGGGAAAGGAAAGATGAACAAAAATGCAGAGTCACCAAGTAGTTATTTTCCTAAAGCACGCAAGTAAACACATCACTCCATCTCTTTCCTCGTCAAGAATACAGAAAGTGGTAGAGGCCCACAAATGTTCCGGGAAGCCTGAGGGTGATAGAAACTCACTTACCAGTGTTCTTATCCCTGCTCTTAGGCTTCATTTCTGTACAATCAGTGATTTCTAAAACACTTATACTAATGAATTGTATACAGACATTACTTATTCCACCTCCACTAGGCATTTTCATGTCAATAAAACAGACGGTTGAGCACAATTAGCTCTTTGGCAGAACTGTAAATATAGTCAGTCCTGTCCTTTCCTGCCTTCCTTCCCCATTGCCCAAGCGCATAATAGCACAGCTCAGTTGGAAACCATTTATAGGCTCCAGTTCTTATTTTTTCCTGGCAGGTTGATGACTTCTTAAGTACTTCTATGAATGCCCCATGAATTTAGAAGACTTGAAATGAAACATGAGTCTGGACACTTAATATAATACTTTCCTAATATTTAATTTAGCTTGTGATCAGATTTGAGAAGACTTTGTTTCCTTTGGTTGTGACCTTAATTTGTATAGTTTGACTCATGCCAGTGTGGTTAGAAATTGCAAACACTGGAGTGAGAGATTCGGGGAACTGGAGGTGATTCTGTTTGAAGATGAGGCACCGTCCAATAGAGCAGAGTGAGGTGAAATGTGATGGTGAGACACGGGCAGGGGGACATGTGTGCCCAGTTTCTGTCTGCTGTTCCAGAGTAATTGTTAATGCCCTCTTCACACCTGGAAGTACCTGTCTTTGGTCAGTTAAATAACCCCTGGAGGATAAATCCTGCAGGGTACAAGAGTCAATGACTTTTATTTAGATACCCTAAAAGTGAAATGTGTGCCCCTCCTTGGAGATAAACCATAGCTGTTAGTATGTTTTATCACTTTTCTTTATGTGTATATAAACCAAATATTAGACATTTACTTGCATATAAATTCTCCCTTTCATTCACCAATTTTAAGTAACAAATATTATAAAGTCATAATAATTCAGGCAGTGGGCCAACTATTTGCGTTAGTTCTCAAATTTTACTTAGTCATGCTTTCCTCTTTTGTAAGTGTAGAGTCCTGGTGGACATGGTCATGACTTGATCATTTTTGCTTTCACAGTACACACATAATGTTAATAATAATTATAATAATAGTAATACATCATAAGTAATCCCATCCCATAACTCTTTCCAACATGCTATATGTAGAAATGAATTTTTTATATAGCATCTCATTAAATCCTGTAAAAGAATTAAAACAAAACTCCAACATGTTGTTTTAGTCAGGATTCTCCACAGAGAGAGAGAGGGAGAGGGAGAGAGAGACTTGTGATTTATTTTGAGGACTTGGCTCACACATATATGGAGCTGAGAAGTCCCATGATCCACCACCTGCAAGTTGGAGACAGGGGAGAGCCAGTGATGTAGAGCAATAGGAGTCCGCAGGCTGGAGAACCAGGGGAGTGGATGGTTAAGTCTCAGTCCGAAGGGCAGGAGGAGACCCATGTGTCAGCTCAAGCAGTTGAGGCAGAGAAGGACCATATTCTCTCTTCTTCTGCCTTTTGTTTTATTCAGGCTCTCAGCAGATTGGGTGATTCCCTCACACACTGGGGAGGGGGAGGGCAATCTGCTTTTCTCAGTCTACTGATTTAATGCTGATCCCATCCAGAAACACCCTCACAGACATACCCAGATATGATGTTTAGCCAAGTATCTGGGCACCCTGTCATACCGTCAAGTTGACACATAAAACGAACTAGCACAAGTCCACCCCTTGTCAAACAGGAACCCTTACACATTTCCTGAAACCACATTTAATCTCCAAATAATGGCAATAACAAGGTCATGATTATGACTAACGTGAGACAACTAGTATGCATCCAAACAAAAATACACGTTATAACCCCTTCACCAGAGAAGGAGGTAAAGTCTCCATGAGTGATGTTTTCTCTTTGATGTCCCATGACTTATACACTACAATATAAAATTAAAATACCTAAATACTATGACATAAAATCAACATTTTATGCTATATTATAAGGTAATAAGAGAAGAAAGAAATTAAAAATATAAATTCATTCACACATGTCTGGGTCCATTTAAGCTGCTAATAAGAGTGGACTGAGTGGTTTATAAACAGCAGAAATTTATATCACAAAGTTCTGGAGGCTGAGAGTCCAAGACCAAGGCACCAACAGATTCAGTATCTGGTGATCCCTTCTTCCTGGTTCATAGATGGCCATCTTTTCAATGTGTCTCCACATGGCTGGAGAGGCTATAGAGGTATTTGGTGTCTCTTTTATAAGGACATTAATGTCACTTAGGAGAGTTCTTCCTTCATGATCTGATGATCTCCCAAAGGCTCTATCACCAAATACCATCACACTGATTAGATTTCATTGTAAGAATTTAAGGGAGACACAAACATTCAGTCTGTAGGAACACAAAAACGTACTCATAACAAAATAAGAAGGATATATTCCTGACAGTTAAAGTTCACATTGCTGTAGTTGGTCATGTGGTCATAGGTGACATTTAGAACTACCTTCATCCACTACCCACTCTGTATTCCCTTTGCCTTTAGCAAGCATCTCAGCTGGTCTGGTTCTTTACCTGGTAGGGTGACCCAAATCCTCATCCTGAATGATCTGGGCCATGACTAGTCCTTCCCAGATGACGTTGTTGGAGTTTTCCACTGACCTTAATGACTGGACTGTGCTAAAGAGAAGCTCTAAGGGATCTCCTGCAATCTGGACATAGCCTTTCTTACCTGCATTATGCAATAGTAGTCCCATGTCTCCTTGGCAGTCAGGATCAAGCATCCCAGCCACCACTGTAACTCCCTTTGCTATTGATTCACAGGCATGAGGAACCTGGAGTGGCCAGGTGACAGCCTTAACTTCCAGTTCAGTAGAATCACTGTTGTGTCTCCTGATGGAAGCATTCCTTCCTCTGGAACTAAGGACTGTAGGACCATAGAACATGAGGTTTTGGGAACAGGAAGCAAAACATTTGCTAGTTGCTCACTGTGGGTAAGAGTGAATGTGCTGCTTTCATCTCCACCCCTAGATTCCTGGACCCCTGAATCCTGGCTGTGGAAGAAACAGTACCGTATATGGGATGCTGACTCAGCATACATAGCCCTCTGGGAGAACCTAGTCACAGCACTGCAAGATACTGCCACCTACCTGTGATATACCTGAGTCTTCCATAGGCCATTCCATCAGTCTATCAAACCAGCTATTTTGGGCCTCTTTTTAAGGCATGAAGTAATACTTAGAAAGACATATCATAAGGGTGTTGTCTACAATTCATAATGAAGATATATAAATATATCCATGACATGGCATGATTAGTAAGGTTGATTCAATGGTTCAAATAGAATAGTAAGAACTGCAAGTATCCAATTTCTATTGATTGTTCATGAAATACCCTCAAAATTTGACCAGATATTAAGCTAAAATAAAATATCTCTATGGGGGCCCTTGAGTGGCTCAGTCATTTAAACTAATCTGACCCTTGGCTTTGGCTCAGGTCATGACCTTAGAGTTGCAAGATCGGGGGGCCCCCACATAGGGCTCCATGCTCAGTGGGGAGTCTGCTGGAGATTCTCTCTCTCTCCCTCTGCTTCTCCATGCACTCTCTCAAATAAATAAATAAATCTTACAAAAATAAAATATCAATACATTTGAAAATAAAAAAGAAATAAAACTAAAAGTAACTTTAAAAATTAGAGAAAATAAGGAACATAAAGCTTAGGAGTATGCTATCTGAAAAAAAGAAAAAAGAAAGTAGGGAATTCACATTAAAATTTCAGAAAATCCAGAAAATAATGATAATGATACCCTATTTGTGTGTGTATACAGATAAGTATGTGTGTTTGTGTAAGTCTGTGTGTACGTGCTATATATATGGGAACATGCAGATACATATTTTGAACTATATATTAATTTTTAATTAAAAACTAAAATAAACCATAGTTCAAATAAATTTGTTATTAAACCAATATTTAAATGACTCTAATGGTCAATTTAGACTATCAATGGTTGTTTTAGCCTATGACTTGAATTTTTATTTAAATAAATTTTATAATTTATGATTTTATAATATGTTTATTTGAAAACACTGGTTAAGTCTGAATAAACAATGGCCTCAAATTAATTCTGCACTTTCTGCTCTCTCCCTCCTCTTCTCAAGAGCCGAAGTTGCCTTGAGTGGTTTTTACCAGTAGACAGCCTTAATAAAAATTAAATATATTATTAACAGAATGCTACAGTCTTTCCATGAGATATAGGTAATTGCTTTGTTCATTTAAATGGAAAGAACCTATGGAATAATGAGTTAAATGCAATTATTGATATAAATAAACACTTTTTCTGCTGTCCATGCTCATTTTTTTCCTCAGATGGTTGCATTGGCAACTTGATTAATTTACTGCATCTGTTTTATTTTTCTGGTTACTCTTGGTTACTATGGTATTATACATTCCCCTATTTCTCTGCTAATAATTCTCAACTGAGAAGTATTTAAACAGAGGGAAGGAAATGTTTCTTTACGCCAAATAATGAACCCAGACCCCTTGGCAACATATTCATATAAAGCAAGTGGATTTTATTACAGGCTTTATTTACAGAACTAGTAATTTGCCTTTCCACCCACATTGTTTGATATATAATTACTTATTCATTAGCTTGTGTAATTAATTTTTCTTCATTATGAAGAAAATGCACTCAGAATAACATTATTTGGAGTCAGAAGGGGTTTTTAACATACATTCATATAACTGTCTACCCAAAGCAGAAATTCCCTGCACAACATCCTGACAAAGCACGATTCTATTTCTGATTCGTTACTTCAACAACAGGGAAAACTCAATAGGTCAAAGCAGTCACGGTTTTATTGAAAAACTAAAGTATTCAAAATTACCCTGTATTTATCTAAAATATCACTTTTTTATATAGCATTCACCCATTGGTTTTGTCCTACCTTCTGGAGAAGCAAAAATAAATGTAAGGAGCACGCTACACTGCAATCAAAGAGGGCAGGTCTACGTTTGAAGAAGCCCACCGTACCTCTCGAGGCTCGCTATTCATTTAGGTTATGTTAGGTACCTTCATGTTTTCATGACCACTCTCTTTCTTCTGGGTCAGCTCCATCTTTTGGCTCAGCAGATAGTAGGGAAATGGTCAAGACCATGAGCTGCCATATTTCTTAGCAACACGAGCCATTTCACAGAAAGGCATCATGACTGTGAGCTTCGCTGTTTACCAAGGCCGGAGTTCTTGCGTGTGGCCATTCCATCCAGGGGAACCTGTCTCACGAAGCCTGGTTTATTGGCAGCGACTTTATTTATTTTTTTTTTTCTGTTTTTTTTTTTTCCTTTTTTTTTTTTTTTATTGGTGTTCAATTTACTAACATACAGAATAACACCCAGTGCCCGTCACCCATTCACTCCCACCCCCCGCCCTCCTCCCCTTCTACCACCCCTAGTTCGTTTCCCAGAGTTAGCAGTCTTTACGTTCTGTCTCCCTTTCTGATATTTCCCACCCATTTCTTCTCCCTTCCCTTATTTTCCCTTTCACTATTATTTATATTCCCCAAATGAATGAGAACATATAATGTTTGTCCTTCTCCGACTGACTTACTTCACTCAGCATAATACCCTCGAGTTCCATCCACGTTGAAGCAAATGGTGGGTATTTGTCATTTCTAATAGCTGAGTAATATTCCATTGTATACATAAACCACATCTTCTTTATCCATTCATCTTTCGTTGGACACCGAGGCTCCTTCCACAGTTTGGCTATCGTGGCCATTGCTGCTATAAACATCGGGGTGCAGGTGTCCCGGCGTTTCATTGCATTTGTATCTTTGGGGTAAATCCCCAACAGTGCAATTGCTGGGTCGTAGGGCAGGTATATTTTTAACTGTTTGAGGAACCTCCACACAGTTTTCCAGAGTGGCTGCACCAGTTCACATTCCCACCAACAGTGTAAGAGGGTTCCCTTTTCTCCGCATCCTCTCCAACATTTGTTGTTTCCTTCCTTGTTAATTTTCCCCATTCTCACTGGTGTGAGGTAGTATCTCATTGTAGTTTTGATTTGTATTTCCCTGATGGCAAGTGATGCAGAGCATTTTCTCATATGCATGTTGGCCATGTCTATGTCTTCCTCTGTGAGATTTCTGTTCATGTCTTTTGCCCATTTCATGATTGGATTGTTTGTTTCCTTGGTGTTGAGTTTAAGAAGTTCTTTATAGATCTTGGAAACTAGCCCTTTATCTGATATGTCATTTGCCAATATCTTCTCCCATTCTGTAGGTTGTCTTTGAGTTTTGTTGACTGTATCCTTTGCTGTGCAAAAGCTTCTTATCTTGATGAAGTCCCAATAGTTCATTTTTGCTTTTGTTTCTTTTGCCTTCGTGGATGTATCTTGCAAGAAGTTACTATGGCCGAGTTCAAAAAGGGTGTTGCCTGTGTTCTTCTCTAGGATTTTGATGGAATCTTGTCTCACATTTAGATCTTTCATCCATTTTGAGTTTATCTTTGTGTATGGTGAAAGAGAGTGGTCTAGTTTCATTCTTCTGCATGTGGATGTCCAATTTTCCCAGCACCATTTATTGAAGAGACTGTCTTTCTTCCAATGGATAGTCTTTCCTCCTTTATCGAATATTAGTTGCCCATAAAGTTCAGGGCCCACTTCTGGATTCTCTATTCTGTTCCACTGATCTATGTGTCTGTTTTTGTGCCAGTACCACACTGTCTTGATGACCACAGCTTTGTAGTACAACCTGAAATCTGGCATTGTGATGCCCCCAGATATGGTTTTCTTTTTTAAAATTCCCCTGGCTATTCGGGGTCTTTTCTGATTCCACACAAATCTTAAAATAATTTGTTCTAACTCTCTGAAGAAAGTCCATGGTATTTTGATAGGGATTGCATTAAACGTGTATATTGCCCTGGGTAACATTGACATTTTCACAATATTAATTCTGCCAATCCATGAGCATGGAATATTTTTCCATCTCTTTGTGTCTTCCTCAATTTCTTTCAGAAGTGTTCTATAGTTTTGAGGGTATAGATCCTTTACATCTTTGGTGAGGTTTATTCCTAGGTATCTTATGCTTTTGGGTGCAATTGTAAATGGGATTGACTCCTTAATTTCTCTTTCTTCAGTCTCATTGTTAGTGTATAGAAATGCCACTGACTTCTGGGCATTAATTTTGTATCCTGGCAGCGACTTTAGAAGTCAAAACATTCTTGAGTTTCAAGAGACTTCCCTTATCACAGACTCCGTGGTCCCTCTCTTAGACACACTGCGTACTTTCTCTATTCGTTTCTTCTTTGCTGCTACCCAAGGAACTCTGAAACTCCTCTCAGGCCTTTCCCTGAGTGGGAGATGGTGAGAAATAATCTCTATTTCATTTTCTGTAGGTTTTCTAGTTCTCGGATCTTTAGCCTGAAGAGAGGGTCCCTGGGTGGGTCGTCTCGGAGAGGCTTTAGTTTGAGCTGGAACATCTGTGATCTTCTGATGTCAGCTCACTTCATTCTTCCAGTCATGGTTTTCAGCCTTGTCCTCCAAATCTGGACCGTTTCCTCAATTCCTCATGTACTGAAACATATATTATTACCCTGTACATGCCCTAATACATTTCACATTAACTATATGTATTTCATGAACCCATACTCCCGTATACATATATTTTATCAAGTCTCTCCTCTGTTCTTACAACTTATAACTTCCATTGTAATACAGTGAGTTACCTCCTAATTTGTGTGACCGATTCCGATCCCTCCTGATAGATTTAGGCTCCAATACTGGTTCCACCAGTTACCAAAGCATAAACGTGTAGAAACTTCTTTATCTGATGTCTGAAGTGGTGAGATAGGTTTCGAACACACGACGGTTATTATGTGATTGCTTTAGCCAACCCAAATTTCTCTCCATCTTTGTCTCACCATCAAACTAAATCTTCACAATTCACTACTATTTTTTTTCTTAAATATGATTATAATTATTTTTTCCCTATTTTGTCTTTTTTTTTATAATTAGGCATTTATTTCATCTGAGTGAGCTGTTTTTAACTCTAGTTCTTTCTAACAAAAGTAACCAGTCGTTCTCAGTTTTGAATCATGCAGAAACGTGATAGGCATGCCTTTGATGTCTTCATCCAAAATGATGAAAAGTGTTATTAAAGTCCCAGGGCTCTTGGAGAATGACACCCCTCCCTGGTCAGCTCAAGGCTCTCTCAGTGCCCCTATGATAACACTAGGCATCCATCATATGCAGCCTTTCATGGACCCTCAGTAACTTTTTAAAAAATTATAATCAATGGTTTCTTTGTCTGTTTCTATAAAAAGATGAAAAATGACTTAGGGCAAGAGCCCTGTCTCATTTAGCATTACGACCCCAGCCACACAGCGGGCACACAGCAGGCGATGCATAGCTGTTGACTGGACACTTTCACTGATTAATTAACCTTTTCCACTTGTACTGCCCTCAAGTCTGGTTGATACTGATGTACTGATCAACACTCCTCAGTTGGAGCAACACAGAGTGGAGCTGTCATGGACTAGGGCGTCCAGTGCTGTTTTCTGACAAAACATTAGAGAGGATGATTAAACTGGAGAGCTCTGAAAGTTTGGCAAACTAAATTTGCTGGATTGCTAATCTGATTCACCTCAGTGCTCTTTTTGGTGCATAGAAAATGTAATGATGGCACGTTTAATTATTACTATTTTTAAGATGGCTCATGAAAGAGGCCAGTATCACCATGTGCATATATAAAATGAAATATAGACTTTATATCCACCACAGATGAATAGCTGTACTTTTTAATAAAAGATAATAAATGGATTTATGGTACAGCTAGGCCCCGGGAGCCACTGAATACAGCAGCGAGCTAGGGATGGGATTATGTCCGAAGGTAATAGAAAGACCTCCCTGGCAGGTTCTGCTGCTCCCTGAGCCCACGGTCAGGCCGAAAATAGTTTGTATTCCTGTCGTCACTGCAGCTGTGGGAGGTTTTCTTGGCTTTTATCTCCAAGGATGACACTGGGCCCCACAAAAATAAAAGAGAACCTCAGTTGTGATGCATAAATTCATTGTTATATAGCACACACGTTCTGTTTCTAAAAAGTTGAAATCAGTGGGTAGGGTATTTCTTAATAGGTACAATTTCAGTTTGGGTATTTAAAACGAATGCGTGAGAAACTTCCTTTTCATTTTCACTGCAGTTGTGGTATCCGGGAAGTAGTTCATGGTGTCTCCTAGAAATTTGTCTCCAGCACTGACATGCATGATTCTGAGATGGCCACAAGACAGATGTGTCACCCCCATCCTGAAACCCCCTGCACAACCTCCAGGGCTGTGTGCACATAAAGGATTTCACCCCCATGGGCAGGTTATGTCTTATGGTTCAGTTGCTTTAAGGATGAAGGCTGGGCCTAACCTAATCATGACTCTTTTAGAAGAAATATGATCCATGGCTGGTGGCTGAAGTCAGAGACACTCCAAGTACGGGAAATGTTGCATGTGCTGCACTGGCTGGTGTGAAGGTCAAGGGTCCACATGGAAGGAACCTGACAGTGGCTTCTGGAAGCTGACAGCCAGCTAGACTGTGACGTGACTGGCCACATGGCAAGTTACAGGATGGTGACAGCAGCTTGGATGAGCCCGGAAGCAGATTTGTGTTCTCAGAGCCCATAGGAAAGAACTCAGCCTCACTTTCAGCTTTGTGAGACGGAGCAGAGCACCTGCTCAGGCCCTGCCAGACCCCTGATTTACAGAAATGGGGCCATAATAGATTTGTGTTGTCTAAGTCACTAAGTTTGTGGTCATTTGTTATACGTCAATGGAAAAACGCAGATAGGCCGCAGCAGGAAATACTTGTGCCTTAAGAATAAAGGTTTTCATTAACGTTGCTCAAGCCATCTCGGGTGTTGTCCCTTCCGACAAGAATACAGAAGCACAGACATTGTCTTAGGCTGTGTTTCTCACTGAATGGATGACGTTTATCAAAATGTTAATCATTGCCACGGTAGGGGTTGTACAGCCCGTTGTGATGAGCTCTGAGATTCTCCATTGCGTTCCTTTCTTCACATCTGGTTATTAGAATCCTTAAAAGCGACTAGAAGGCGAGCAGATTATGAATGCAAACGATGCTTGAGCGGTGCATCCTCCCGGTGCGTGCAGACTCTGCAGGAGGATCACGTCAGTAATGCATCCTCAGCCAAAAGGTGGTGCAGCGAGATAGGGCAAAGGTCCTATTTGGTCGCTCCCCTCAGTTCTATTTCATGCAGATCGGCTTTCCCAACACCGCGATACCAGGAGGCCTCTGCATGTGTCTTTGTTTTTGTTGTTGTTGTTGTTGTTGTTTTGTTTTTTTATAAATTTATTTTTTATTGGTGTTCAATTTGCCAACATACAGAATAACACCAAGTGCTGTCTTTGTTTTCTTAAGAGGCATGACAGGCATTGCTGCTTCCTCCTCTGTCTGAACCTGACCCCCCTGACATTGCTGGACCAGGGTCTCCACCCTCCCCTTTCCCACCCAATGCCATGCAGCAGCAGTGGAGGGCGAGATACCTTCCACTTATCTCTCTGCGTCAACCAGGGTTCTGCTGGAGTTCATGTAACATCTGTTATAAAAGGTTGGAATTATAGACAGCACTCCTGTCTCTTCCTTCTAGTTGGGTGACAAGGAAGATGGGTTGCAATATTTTCTTAGAGAGTGCTCCTCCAGAGAGCATCTTTCTGCAAACTCCAGTCCTGAATAAAAGCACAGAGTTTATAACATTGGCTTTGCCATTAGCCGGATGGCTTTGGTAAACCATTAACAGTCTCTGGGCCCTTATACACTGTGGTCTTCCCAGTTTCTGATTCTTCTCATTCTTTAGTGAAAATAAAAATGGACTTTGGTTGGCTGTAGTGACTCTGGATTTGTCATAATTTGGGATCCTCAGGCAGCTGTCAAGCACAGAGAGGAGCGGAAGAGTCGTTTAGGACCCAGGATAAGTATGGCCCAATCAGACCTTTGTTTGAGGTCGATCTTGAGTGGGCAGGACTTTGACAGCAGATGTTATAACTAATTTAAATGGTCAGCTTTGATTAAAATAAACAGTAAGGCATCAGGATGATTTCATTTTCATTTTATTCCCGTGCATTTTGATAGACTTGCCTGATCCTCAGGTTTGGTGGGTCTATGCAGGAGGGAGTCCACTAAAATTAATATTTAAACAAAAGCTCAAAGTACTCTAACCCAGAAGACATTATAATAAATCCGTACGAGGGACTCATAAGAATTTCAAAAAAGGGCAGCCTGGGTGGCTCAGCGGTTTAGTGCCACCTTCAGCCCAGGGTGTGATCCTGGAGACCTGGGATTGAGTCCCACATCGGGTTCCCTACATGGAGCCTGCCTCTCCCTCTGCCTGTGTCTCTGCCTCTCTCTCTGTCTCTCACAAGTAAATAAATAAAATCTTAAAAAAAAAAAAAGAATTTCAAAAAAAAGTTTATAAGAACACATCACCTCATAGCAATATACAGAGGGGCACACGAGACAGCATAAAATGAATACTTTGACAGTTTAATGAGCTGTTTTAACTCTGAAAAATCTGCAGATACTTAATGTCAATATGAGCACATACATGAATATAGACATCTTCACTACTTCTATATTAACTGAAAACTATTGCTGGAGAAATAGAATAAAACGTGGCTGGGAAGAAGTTTGAAAATGCAGATATTTTGAAGACAAGCCAGGAGAAAGAACACAAGAGCAAGAGAAGATGAAAGTCATAACTGGTAACAAAGAAAGTACCCTTACTCCATAAATTTCCAGTGCCCGATGCTCTTGTTTACTAAAAGGACGGTTTTGTCACCCTCCTCTGAAGTCCCTGAGATCCCCCCCCCCAATCACTTCAGAGCTTCCCTTGGTGACCAGGCATCTATTTCTATGTGGAGGAAGAGCAAAAGAACAATTTTATCTACTTCAAAATGTTGCTTAAGAATCACATGGAGTATCATGTGACAAGAAATATGAAGGGAAATATGGTGCGTGGAATAAAATCATAAGTTAAATGAGAGCCACACTCTCCTGTCATCTGAATTTGCATTTTTTAAGGCCCACATATAAGCGATAACACACAGTATTTTCTTTTCTATCTGACCTGTATCACTTAGCAAAATGCCCTCGAGATCCACTCATACTGTTACAAATGACAGGATTTCCTTCCTTTTGTATGGCTGAATAATATTTCATTATATATATATATTATATAATATTTCATTTTATATATATATATATATATTTCCTTTGCACACAGCCATATATATGCACACACACTCACATATATATATCACTTTGTCATTATCCTTTCATCCACCAGGGAACACTTGGGCTGTTTCCACATCTTGGCTGTTATTTAACGCTGCTGTGAACATGGGAGTGCGGACATCGCTTCCAGATGGCGAGCTCATTTCCATTGGGTACATACCCATGAGGACTGACTCATATGGCAATTCTATTTCTAACATTTTGAGGAACCTCCATGCTGTTTTCCATGATAGGGGCCCAATTTACATTCCCAACAACAGTGGACAAGGGTTCCCTTTCTCCACATCCTCACCAACACTTGCTACATCTTGTCTTTTCGTTGATGGCCGTTCTGACAGGTGTGAGGCAATAGCTTATAATGCTTCCGATTTGCATTTCCTGATGTTTAGTGACATAAAGCACCTTTACATGTGTCTGTCGGCCTTTTGTACGTCTTCTTTGGAAAAATGTCTGTGCGGTTCCTCTGCCTGTTTTTTTATCGGATTTTTGGCTTTTTTAATTTAATGAGTTGTTTCGGTTCTTTGTATATTTTGGACATTGTTCCCCTATCAGATATATGGTTGCACATGTGTTCTCCCATTTTATATGTTACCTTTCATTTTGGTTTTGTAGCTGTATAGCAGCTTTTTAGCTTGATGTAGCCTCATTGATCTTTGCTTTTGTTGCCTGTGCTTTGGATGTCATATCTAGAAAATCCTTGCCAAGACCAATTTCAAGGAGATTTGCCTATGTTTTCTTCTAGGAATTTTACAGTTTTAAGTCTTATATTTAAGTCTTTAATCCATTTTGAGTTATTTTTTGTGAGTTGTGGAATGGGGATTCCTTTTTCATTTTTCTGCCTATGGTTGTTCTGTTCAGTTTTCCCAGCACCATTGAAGAGACTGTCCACTCCCCATTGAGTGAGTATTCTTGGCTCCTTTGTCACATAATAGTTGATCCTCTATGAGGTGGATTATTTTGGCGTTCTTGATTCTTTTAAATGGGTTTATGTGTCTATTTTTTTAAATTATTTATTCATGAGAGACACAGAGAAAGAGAGAGAGAGAGGCAGAGACACAGGCAGAGGGAGAAGCAGGCTCCATGCAGGGAGCTTGACGTGGGACTCAATCCTGAGCCTCCAGGATCATTGAAGGTGGTGCTAAACTACTAAGCCTCCAGGGCTGCCCAATGTGTCTATTTTAATGCCAGTTATTTACTGTTTTGATTATTATGGCTTTGCAGTATAGTTTAAGATCAAGTATAAAAACAATAATAAGTAAAATAAAATCAGCAAGTGTGATGCCTCCAGCATTGTGACTCATTCTCAAAGTTGTTTTAGCTCTTCATAGTCTTGTGGTTTCATACAAATCTTAGGACTGCTTTTTTTTTTTTTTTTTCTATTTCAGTGAAAAAATGTCATTGAAATTTTGGTAGCATTGCTTTGAATGTATAGATCTGTTTGCTGTAAGCCCCACTCCTTTTTTCCTTCCCATCTGATCCTGAGTAGTCAAGCCTCACAGATACCCCCAGTGGCCCTGGGGGGTGAGACCTAAGTGAGCTACCCAGGATGTGCCCCACAGCTCTAGGGGAGCTAGATGTTCACCCTGACTCTCTTTTTCTTTTTTTTTTTAATATTTTTTTAAAGTTTTATTTATTTATGATAGTCACAGAGAGAGAAAGAGAGGCAGAGACATAGGTAGAGGGAGAAGCAGGCTCCATGCACCAGGAGCCCGACGTGGGATTCGATCCCGGGTCTCCAGGATCACGTCCTGGGCCAAAGGCAGGCGCCAAACCGCTGCGCCACCCAGGGATCCCTGACTCTCTTTTTCTTAATGGAGAAGTGATAGGCCCAAGGAAGAGCCCCTGTGGTGTGGTGTTGCTCTGGCATGTGGGAGGTGCAGTCAGAAAGTTGCCATTCCTCTTACCCTTATGATCTGGTCCTTCTTGGTCTCTGTGGTCCAAGAGAGAGCTTCAGCTTTACCCACAAGTTCTGGGATTTTCAAAATGGTTCCTAATCTATGGACAGTTGCTGGATGGTCTTTTTGTGAGGGGGACTGAAGCCAGGAATGACCTATGTCATGATCAAGGGCTATGTTCTTGACTCTTGCCATGGATGGAATCTTTTGACTATATGCAATACATTTTAAATTACAAAGTAGGAGCAGTAAAGCATTACAATGATAACTTCCTATTGGTCATTTTAGATCTTATTAAATTTGATTATGGGGTAGGGCACTTTTTCCCAACAAATTACTTGCACTTTATGATTCTGAGTTTAGATATGTCTATCTTTTGGGAGTTTAGATTTTACTGCTGTCTTGTCTCCAGCAGAAATTCAAATATTCTTTTTCAGAAACATAACCATAAACACAATTTTGTGAGCTATTTTCTTGGTAATCAAAAAAAAATCAATGCACTTTGGAAACTTTTTACAGAAGACTTACAGAGTCTGATGGGAAATAGGCACATCTTTCCAAGCCTCTCTTGTTTACTGTTTAGTCAGCAATTACTTTATCTACTCTAGAACTGTAAAGGTCTAAATTTTACTCACGTGTGCATACACACACATTAATATTTATATTTGGCATATACTATCTCCCATTAAGTTTGTGAGTAATTAAGATTAAACAGATGGTCATCCGCAGCATTTATAATGTTGTTTACATTTTCCTTAAGTAGAACCATAAAATTTTATAATAAAGCATAGGCACAACATTCAAAACTGAAAGTATGCTATTAGCTAGGCTTTTATTAATAAGCCCATTAAACTTAAAAAGTAAACATAGGGAACATAACTCTCAAGTTATCTATAGATCTTTGTGTAGCATAAATATTTGTAAGACTGCATATTTCCAGATAGTTCTGGCAGCTGGGAGGGTCAGTCTCAGATTGTTCAGAAATAGCACAAGAGGATGACTGCAGGGCAGAGATGACCCGGGGCAGCCTATAACTCAGGACCTTGGTTGGGCTGGCTTCTAGAATTCAGGAACACATGAGGAATCTTGGAGTTTCAGAATGTAAAACTAGGCCGGAGGCTTAACCAGCTGTCACCTTCTGGAACAGAGAGAGAGACAGACGTCCTAGTCGTCCAGAAAAAGTAGAAGATGTAAGAGAAGCATGCTATCTAATTTTTATATTTTACGGTCTGGGCTATAAACAAATGATTATGGCAAATTGAAGATGAATCATAAATTCAGAGAGTCAGGTGGGGAAAGAAAATTTCAACCAGGGAAAATTTTCACCACTTCCAGCAAGGATTGGGCTTGTGGAGAGGAAGTCACTCGGTGAAGCAAAGAACAGGAAGACTTTAGGGGTGCTCATCCTTTTTTTTTTTTTTAAAAAAAAAAGATTTTATTTATTTATTCATGAGAGACGTAGAGAGAGGCAGAGACACAGGCAGAGGGAGAAGCAGGCTCAATGCAGGGAACCCATTGTGGGACTTGATCCCTGGTCTCTATGATCACGCCCTGGGCTGAAGGCAGTGCTAAACCACTGGGCCACCTGAGCTGCCCTGGGGGTGTTCATCCTAAATCACTGGAAGACAGTGACACCACAGTGAGCTTATGACAGGCTGAATGAACTCCCACCTCCTGGGAAGAGCTTCTGTACCCCTGTGATAGGTGGAGTAATTCCCCCTGTCCTCCTCTGGAACCTGTGACTCTACTACCTTCCCCGGCAGAAGGGTTTTGTAGATGTGGTTAAGTCAAGGATCTTCAGATGTAAGGAGTGTCCCAGATTTTCAAGGGGACCCAGTGTCATCACAAGTGCCCTTATAAGAGGGAGGTAAGAGGGTTGAATAAGAGAAGATGTCAAGAAATGTATTCTCCTCCCAAAACACTACTCTCTAAGTACATTGATTTTAGCCTAGTGAGATCCATTTTGGATGTATAACCTCACAACTTGTAAGTTTGTGGCATTTCTTACAATAGTGTTAGGAAGCTAGTAAAACCACATCATTTTTTCTCAATGGAGGACCAACAGATACTTTTGCTTCTTTAGGTGTACCCAGAAAAAGTTTTAAATGCATTTTTTTAGTCTATTTTCAGTTTTTTTTTAAGATTTTTATTTATTTATTCATGATAGTCACAGAGAGAGAGAGAGAGAGAGAGAGACAGAGACACAGGCAGAGGGAGAAGCAGGCTCCATGCAGGGAGCCCGATGTGGGATTCGATCCCGGGTCTCCAGGATCGTGCCCCAGGCCAAAGGCAGGTGCCTAACCGCTGCGCCACCCAGGATCCCTATTTTCAGTTTTTTATGAAGTAAAGATGAGTGTTCATTCCCTGAGTGTCCTCTTCCAGTTATTTTTCTTGGTCCTGTGATGACAATATCTTCCTATTGTGAAGAGTAAAACAAACAAACAAACAAACAAACAAAAAAAGGCCTAACCTCTAATATACTGTTGATGCAGAGAATACAATGTGTCAAATTCTACAGTGTTTTCAATATTCCACCAATGGCTCTGTTCATGTTTTACCTGTTCTTCCAAAATTTTCCTCATCCACTCTTGCAACACACCTCAGGATGGGAGTCTGCAAACTTTATCAAGTACAAAATACAAAAACTCTTCCTGCCACCTTTTATTTTTTCTTCAGGTTCAGGGAGGTTTTTTTGTACCTATTTGAGCAGGAAAGCAATGGCACTCATTACTTCTAGTTTATTATTTGCCTACTGATGGTAAGCTTTCTGCAAATTGTGTCCCTATGGCTTCAGGTCTATTATTCAGGCATACATGGTGGCCTTCACTTAGTGGGGGCCCTTACTATTTTATAAATGTATGATTTGCAAGCTTTCTCTGGGCCCACAGCTTTGTTTTTTTATGCATTCAGAAAGAAATATTTTTAGTTAGGATATAAGTTATTATTAGTCTACTAAGTAATCCTTAAAACAAATAAGGACAAAAAATTAATGGGGTTGTCTTTCAGTTATACTTGTTTGGAGATTCTGAAGCTACAAACACAATTATTGATCTCTGCTTAAAAATGGATTTTTTTTCTCCCCAACAGAGAATGAAAGTGATATAGTTCTAAGATCACAGAGTAACAAATATGAGAAAACAGAAAATATTTTCAAATCATACATTTGTAAGGAAAGAACAATAATTGATAAAATAATAATACAGAAAGAGTAAAAACATATTGATGAAAATTAGGCAGAGTTCCTCGTATGCTTCCCACATAGGCATAACATCTTTAAGATTAATGACAGCAGATCAGCTAAGTACAATGAATTAATAAGTAATCTAAATGTTACTGGGTGAGGAGCACCGGAGTGGCTCAAGTTGAGCACCCAGCTCCTGATTTTGGCTCAGGTCATGATGCTGGGGTCCTGGGATCAAGCCCCACATGGATTGGGGCTCACACTCAGCCAAGAGTCTGCTTGAGGATCCTCTGTCCCTCTGCCCCTCCCTCTGCTTGAGTGCACGTGTCTAGCTTGCTCTCTCTCTCAAATAGAGAAATAAATTGTTAAAAATAAATAAAATATGTCACTCCCATAGTTGTACACAGGCAGCAGGAAACTCAGGCAACTTTCTCAGATTGATCATATCCTGTTTCTCTAACTTTTTATTAGTTAGTTTTTATTTTTTATTTTATTTTTGTTAAGATTTTATTTATTCATGAAAGACTGAGAGAGAGAGAGAGAGAGAGAGAGAGAGGCAGAGACACAGGCAGAGGGAGAAGCAGGCTCCATGCAGGGAGCCCGATGTAGGACTCGATCCCGGGACTCCAGGATCACACCCTGGGCCGAAGGCAGGGGGTAAACCACTGAGCTACCCAGGGATCCCCTTTCAGCTAGTTTTTAGAAGTTATGCAGACTACCTAGAAGTAAGCAAATGCATCGATCCTGCTTTATTTTGAGGTGCTTCTAGAATTTTCAAAGCAGAGCTCGAGGTACTCTCAGAAATGTCCCATTCACAAGCCACTAACAAAAAATTTATAAATTCTGTCCTGTTACTGACCAAATTTGGTATAGCTAATTTGCATGCAAATACCAGTATGACTTAATGACACAAAACCATGACCGGTTCGTGGATATGTAAGTGACAGATCTTCTAGAGAGCTACTCGTCAAGTGAATGAAGTGAATTGATAATGAATGATTAAAAGTCAATTTTGTACACCAAATTGTGATGTGCATAATGACTGTGTTATGAAGATCCAGTTCTTTCTATTACCAATCCTCTCACCATTTACTCTAAATGATATACTCTCCAGTTATGCTTCTGGAGCTCAGCAACTATTGCTCACAAAATTTCTCACGTGTCCACTGCTTAACAGTAGTATGTAGTTAACATCGTACATTCTCATGGCTTTGGACATGTACTCGATGTTCTTATGTGCATAACTTCTCAGGAGTATTACTCTGCTTCGTGAAATGTGGTACATACACCTGTGGACAACCGTGAGCTTATATTTAGTACTTGGAATGTTTAATGCTAGTAGCTATAGTTTAACATAGTAAGATATATAATAGTATAAAACATGGTAAAATTTATGGTATATATCATCACACCAGTTATTCCTACACTTATATACCATCTCATTTTAAAAGTGAAAAAAAATATTTAAGTAAATAAAGTGAGTTGATTCAAATAAACCGGAAATAGAACAATATAGCACATGATATGGCAAAAAAAATATAACATTGAATAAGAGAGAAAAAGGCACACATCTTAAAACGTTTGGTTTTTTAATGAAGCCAATGCCAATGAAGAATTAAGTTTAGAATTACGCATCTCTACATTGCCTAAAGAGTTCACAAAGTGACAATTTAGATCTAGTATTTTCTCAGTCTGATGTTCTTATCAGAGTATTTCCATCAGATTTTTGGAATGATTGGAATTTAGAGTATATTAGCTAGGATAGCAGCCTACTCTAAGGACAAATCAAAAGTAATCCTACTTTTTAAACAAGAACATAAAAACTGAAAAGCTGTATTCCCTCTTAGGTCTTTGAAGAACACTAATGCAGTCTTTATGTTGCAAAATATTCATATGGCTTCCATGGGGATCATTTATACCAGCTCAGTTTAATTCTTAAGAAAGTGGCTCAGTGTTATTTTCTTCTCAAAAAGTGTATTTTTAAGGGGCGCCTAGGTGGCTCAGTCGGTGAAGCATCCACCTTCAGCTCAGGTCAAGATCTTGGGGTCCTGGGATCCAGTCCCTGCATCCAGCTCCTTGCTCAGCAGAGAGGCTGCTTCTCCCTCTGCTCCTTGTGCCTCACTCTTGTGCTCTGCCTGTCAAATAAATAAATAAAATATTTTTGTTTAAAAAAAGTATTTTGATTTTCATCTTTTCAAGCTCATTAACTATTTTGTAACACATCACATATACTTTTAGATTCAGATCAGTGATGTGTCTGCAGTTTGCATAAAAAGGACACCATAGAAGATACTATGAGGGAAAATCTAGAAATCTTAACAAGCTTTCAGATCTACTTGGCACTTTTTCCCCAATTCAAAATCTCAAAGACATAGTTTTTCAACAACTTTTCTAATTCATGATGGTATTTCCTTATTTTTGTATTCTTGCTCCCTGTAATTTACAGGGAGAAGGATACTGTAAGTTTAATTGGTTGAAGCTCAGATGCGCTAGAGGTTTTAGGTTTTCTCTGTCCTCCAATGACACAGAAGATTTCCAGGGTCACTAAGGATGTAAGTCCAGCAAAATTCTCTTTAAGCTTCATTTGACTGCATGATTAATTAATTAAAATAAAAATTAATAAAAAAATAAGTGATGATCCAACTTCATAACTTGGTTTGAGCTCATGGTGTTGCATAAAGATTGTTTTTAATCAGTTCTAAGAAGCCAGATGGAGGAAAAGGTTTTGCCCTTTGTTGTTACTGTATTTTAAAATGTGTGTTCTACTCTAAGTAACACAAATGAGTGCATTTGCATTAATTTCAACTTCTAGATGCAATTGGTGGAAAACTGTCTTGAAAAAAACTTTAAATCAAGTGAAAGTGTATTGTGAATACCTGAGTGTCCCAAGGAATCCAAAGACACAAATATGAATCAGCTTTAGACAAAACTAGAGACACAAAAATTATTAGGATTTTTTCCCCATTTTTCATCTACGTTTTATCATGTATCAGCTTTATTTGAGTTATTGCTTGAGATGATAACCTGCTCAATAGTGTTAATCATTATGACCAGAATTTATTTTATATGCTGACATAATTCCATACTTAGAGCAGAGTTGCAAAAAGTAGTACAGGTTTTTTTTTTATTTTTTAGTAACTGCTATTTTATTTATTATATATTTATTTTATTTTATATTTATTATTTATAACAATTTATTATATTTATATTATAATTATATAATATATAATTATAATATAATATATTATTATAATATTTGTTTATTATTTTATATTTATTATTATTTTATATTTATTTTATATTTATTATTTTTGTAGGAGGAACATTAATTTCTCTGCATCAGTTCAATCAGTCAACGTTGCTGGAAGTTTCTAGTTGAACATTCTCCTTTGGGAACCCACCAACTCGAAAGCCTGTCACGTAGTATGTTTTTAAGCTATCCTTTTGATAATCCCTATTTTCTTCCTTACACATAAAGGAAGAACAAAATGGCATAAGGTAAATAGAAGTCTGCCTATTACTACAAGTATTATCTGGGGCTGCATATGATTTTTTTGGACTATCTCCTGAGAGATAGTCATTCCTCCAAAAATTGAGTTGTAAGCTATACATCTTCAAATAATTTATTTAAGTTAAAATGCTGAATGCATAGTTCTGTAAGTTTGTGTGTCAGATACTTAATCTTCTGTTTAATAATTCAAGACCGGTCCTTAACCATTCTGCATGTCAAGCAAGAACCAGGGAGTTAACACTTCTCATAGACTATAACAGGCATTCCTTATTCCAGTGAAGGGATCTTCTGTAAGATTTTGCCCCATTATATTATGCAATTAAAATATCTCAATATTTTCCAAACCTTGACTATTTCTAGTTGTCTTTCTTTAACCTGAGGCTGTGATCAGAGGCTGTTTTCCTTTGTCTCCTCTTCCTTCCACTGTCCTCAGGGAGTTGAAGCTCTTCCTCGTGGGCTGTGTCTACTGGGCATCACTCTAAATCACAGATAGCCATGCATCTCTTCAAAAATGCCAAAACAGGAGAAGATACAGATCCATGTACTGTGGTAGCAGGTGTTTGGTCAGTTATTTGGCATCTGAAGACAGTACAGCAGAAATCTGAATGTTCTTTAGATGTATAAATGGTTTGGATTCAGACACTTATGTACTCTTAATACTATAAATAACATCAATAACGTACATGATTGTCTCATTTTCATGAGTTTGAAGAGTACCATCCCAGCCTTTATAAAAATAAAATTAGAGTACATCAGAGCTCTCCACTCTATCTTTGACAATGAAACAATTTTACTCATCAAAAATACATAAACATTAAACTGATGACTTATAACCTTATTAAATATTCAGTGTTAAAGGAAGGGAAACATATTTCCCCAATGCTGCAGTAGAATTAATAGAGAAGCTCATTTTTCTGATGTACATGCCACTTGTGAGTTTACCAAGAATAAATCAATTATGGTTAAGTGAAAGATAAGATAGAAATTCTAGTTCTTTTCATTTGCTTTTGCTTCATCCATTTGATCCTTTTTTTCTACCCAAACCCCTAAAGTATTCAATAAGACTAGAAGATGACTTTTTGCTCTCTGGTGTGGGTGACACAAATGTTAGTATTGAGGTGATTTCAGACATGCAGCTTTTCCCCTTTGATGTTTTAAATTGAGGTTTAATTGACATACAAATATATAATTGACATACTTACTAATTTTAGGTATATGACATAATGATTTGATATTTGTGTATATTGCAAAATGATCACCACAATGTCTGCTTAGTGTCAGTCACCATACATTATTATGGAATTTTTTTCTTGTGATGAGAACTTTTAAGATCTACTCTTTTAGCAACTTTTGGACATGCAATGTGGTACTAAGCATAGTCACCATGCTGTACATTACATTCCCATGACTTATTTATTGTATAACTGGAATTTTGTACCTTTTAACTCCCTTCATTCATTTCACCTACCCTCCCACCCCTACTCCCTGCCTGTGGCAACTACCAATGTGTTCTCTGTATCTGTGAACATATTTTGTTTTGGACTTTTTTTTTTTTTTTTTTTTTTTTTTTACATTTCACATATAAGTGAAATCATACAGCATTTGTCTTCCTTCCCAACACTTGTTATTTCTGGTCATTTTTATTTTAGCCATTTTGAAAACTGTGAGGTGATAGCTCGCTGTGGTTTTGATTTGCATTTCCCTGATGATGAGTGATGTTGAGCGTCTTTTCACGTGTCTATTGAACATCTGGATGTCTTCTCTGGAAAAATGTTCAGCTCCTCTGCCCATTTTTAAAATCAGAATGTTTGGGTTTTTTTTTTTTTTTGCAGTTGAATTGTATGAGTTCTTTATGTATTTTAGATATTAATTCCTCATCCAGTATATGGTTTGCAAATATTTTCTTCCATTCCATAGGTTGCCTTTCCATTCTGTTGATGGTTTTCTTTGCTGTGCAGAGCTTTCTAGTTTGATGTGGTCCCAATAGATTATTTTTGCTTTTGTTGTTTTTACTTCTGGATCAGATCAAAAAAACTCATTGCCAAGATTGATGTCAAGGATCTTACCATCTGTGTTATCTTCTTGGGGTTTTACCATTTCAGGATTTACATTCAAGTCTTAGTGTGATATCAGTGTCCAGGTTCATTCTTTTTGACGTGTCTGTCCAGTTTTTCCCAACACTATTTATTGAAAAGACTGTTTTTTTTTTTCTTCATCATATATGCTCAGCTTCTTTGTTGCTAATTAATTGACCATACATGTGTGGGTTTAGTTCTGGGCTGTTTTCTGTTCCATTGACCTATGTGTCTGCTTTTATGCCAGCAATGCAGTTTTGATTATTATAGCTTTGTAACATAGCTTGAAATCAGGAAATATGATGCCTCCAGCTTCTTTGTACTGTTAAATATTCTTCAATGTAATATTGAGGTGATTCTAGACATGTAGACATTCCCTTTGATCTTCAGTCTGCCTCAACTAAATAAACTGATGAAAGATGTAAAGTGACGGCAGTACTAAAAAATTAGTAGAACCTATTTTTAGTGGTTAATAGTTTAGTTATTATAGGACTTTGTTTATAGAGAGTCATCACATATTATTTATAATATATATGTGAGTAGTGTTTAATGATACCAAATTATATCATTTTTTCTTCCTTTTTCTTTCTTTTCTTTTTGCTTTTCTTTCTGGGTGTCTGTTTGTGTGATGGTTCCTTGATCTACCTCTTTTGTTTTGTTTTCTCACCTCCAGTATTGTTAACATACATTGTCATATTGGTTTCAAGTGTATGATATAGTGATTCAACAATTCTATACATTCTTCGGTGCTCCTCATGATATGTGGACTGTTCATCCCCTTTACCTGGTTCATCCATCCCTCCACCCATCTCCCCTCTGATGACCTTCGGTTTGTTCCCTGTAGTTAAGAGTCTGTTTCTTGGTTTGTCTCTTTTTTTCTTTGTTCATTTGTTTTGTTTCAAAATACTCAAATTTCACGTATGAGTGGGATCATATGGTGTTTCTCTTTCTCTGACATATTTTGCTTAGCATTATACCCTCTAGATCCATGCATGTTGTTGTGAATGGAATAATTTCATTCTTCTATATGGCTGAGTAATATTTCATTGTGTGTATATATATATGTCTTATATGTGATATGATATATCATATATGGTGATATCTCATTGTGGTTTTGATTTGCATTTCCCTAATGATAAGTGAGGTTGAGGACTATTTCAAGTGTCTGTTGGCTATCTGTATGTTTTCTCTGGAGAAATATCATTTTTCAATTGGGTTATTTGTTTTTTGTGTTGAATTTTAAATTATTTATATATTTCTGATATGAACCTTTTATCGGATATATCATTTGCAATTATCTTCTCCCATTTAGTAGACTACCTTTTAGTTTTGTTGGTTGTTTCCTTTGCCTCAAGAGAACTATCTAGAAGAATGTTGCTATGGCTGATGTCAGAGAAATTACTGCTTATGCTCTCTTCTAAGATTTTTACAGTTTCAGGTCTCATGTTTAATCCATTTTGAGTTTATTTTTGTGTATGGTGTAAGAAAGTGGTGCAGTTTTGTTTTTCTGAATGTAGCTGTCCAGTGTTTCCAACAACATTTGTTGAAGAAACATTTTTCCTATTTATATTCTAGCCTCCTTTGTCAAAGATTCATTGACCATATAATTATGGGTTTATTCCTGGGCTCTCTATTCTATTTCATTGATCTATGAGTCAATTTTTGTGCCAGTATCATATTGTTTTTATTATTATAATTTCTAGTATATCTTGAAATTGGGGATTGTTATACCTTCAGTTGTCTTCTCTTTTGGATTGATTAACTATTTGGGGTCTTCTGTAATTCCATACAAATTTTAGGATTGTTTGTTCTAGCACATGAAAAATTTTGTTGGTATTTTGATGGAGATAACATTAAATATGTAGATTTGGGTAGTATGGATATCTTAACAATATGTGTTCTTCCAATCCATGAGCATGGAATGTCTTTCCATTTCATAGTGTCTTCAGTTTCTTATATCACTGTTTTATAGTTTTTGCAGAGTACAAGTCTTTCACCTCTTTGGTTAAATTTATTCCTAGGTATTCTATTATTTTGGGTAAAACTGTAAATGGGATTGTTTTCATATTTTCCTCTTTCTGTTACTTCATTATTAGTGTATAGAAGGCAATGAATTTCTGTGCATTGTTTTTTGTATGCTGTGGTCTTTCTTAATTGATTTCTCAGTTCTAGTAGGTTCTTGGTAGAGTCTTTAGAGTATTCTATATAATAGAGCATCATGTCATCTGCAATTTGTGAAGGCTTTATTTCTTCCTTCCAATTTAGATGTCTTTTATTCATTTTTCTTGTCTAATTGCTATGGCTAAAACATCCACTATTATGTTGAATAAAAGTGGTGAGAGTGGACATCTTTGTCTTGTTCTCTTTTTTTTTTTAAGATTTTATTTATTTATTCATGAGAGACAGAGAGAGAGGCAGACACACAGGCAGTTGGAGAAGCAGAGAACCCAATGTGGGACTCGATCCCGGGACTCTGGGGTCACGCCCTGAACTAAAGGCAGATGCTCAACTGCTGAGCCACCCAGGCATCCCTCTTTGTCTTGTTCTTAACCATAGGGAAAAGCTCAGTTTTTCTTCATTGAGTGTGATGTCAGCTATGTGTTTTTATACATGGCCTTTATTATGTTGAGGTATGTTCCCTGCAAACCAACTTTGTTAAGACTTTTTATCATGAATGGATGTTATACTAACAAATGTTTGTTCTGCATCTATTGAAATGATCATATGGTTTTTATCCTTTCTCTTATTGATGTGATGTATCACATTGCTGATTCGTGCATATTGAGCCAGTTATATCCCAGGAATAAATAGCACTTGATTGTGGTAATTGTTTTTTTTTTAATTTTTAAATAAAATTAAATTTAATGTATTGTTGGGTTCAGTTTACTAATATTTTGTTGAGGATTTTAGTGTCTTTGTTCATCAGAAATATTGGCCTATATAGTTCTCTTTTTTTGGTAGTGTCTTTATCTGGTTTTGGTATCAGGGTGATACTGGCCTCATAAAATGAATTTGTAAGATTTGCTTCCTCTTCCATTTTTTTTTGGAAACGTTTAAAAATAGATCTTTAAATTTTTATAGAATTTGCCTGTGAAGCCATCTAGTCCTGGACTTTTGTTTGTTGGGATTTTTTTGGATACTGATTCAATTTCATTGCTGGTAAATTTTTGTTCAAAATTTTTATTTCTTCCTATTTTAGGTTTGATTGGTTATATGTTTCTAGGAATTTAACCATTTCTTCTAGGTTGTCCAATTTCTTGGTATATAATTGTTCATAATATTCTTATAATTTTTTGTATTTCTGTGGTGTTGTTTTTTTCTCCTCTTTATTTCTGATTTTGTTCTTTTGCATCTTCTCTCTCTCTTTATCTTTTTTTTTTTTTTTTAATGAGTCTAGCTAAAGTTTTATCAATTTTGTTGATCTTTTCAAAGAACCAATTCCTGGTTTCATTGATCTGTACTATTGGGTTGTTTATATATTTGTTTTTAATTTCTATTTTGTTTATCTGCTCTAATCTTTATTATTTTCTTCCTTCTACCAGTTTTGGGTTTTGTTTGTTCTTCTTTTTTTAGCTCCTTTACATGTAAGGTGAGGTTGTTTATTTGACATTTTTCTTGCTCCTTGAGGTAGGCCTGTATTACTATAAACTTCCCTCTTAGGCTCTATAATGTGTTTTCATTTTCATTTGCCTCCATGTATTTTTTTATTTCTTCTTTATTTTCTTGGTTGACTCACTAATTGTTTAGTAGCATATTATTTAAACTCCATGTATTTGTGCTTTTTCTAGATTTTTTTGTCATGGTTGATTCCTAGTTTCATAGTGTTTTGGTCAGAAAAACTACATGGTATTGATCTTTTTGAATTTGTTGAGATTTATTTTGTGGTCTAATATGCGATCTATTCTATAGAATGTACCAGGTGCACTTGAAAACAATGTATAGGCTACTGTTTCAGGATAGAATGTTCTTTTTTTTAATAATAAATTTATTTTTTATTGGTGTTCAATTTGCCTACATACAGAATAACACCCAGTGCTCATCCCGTCAAGTGCCCTCCTCAGTGCCCGCCACCCAGTCACCCCCACCCCCTGCCCTCCTCCCCTTCCACCACCCCTAGTTCGTTTCCCAGAGTTAGGAGTCTTCCATGTTCTGTCTCCATTTCTGATATTTCCTACCCATTTCTTCTTCCTGAATATATCTGTTGTTTTGTTATTTTATGATTTTTTTTTTTTTTTTTTAGTTCATCTCTGCTTTTTTCTTGCTCTCTTCTCTCATGGTTTGCTGGTTTTCTTTAGCGATATACTTGGATTCCTTTCTATCTTTTTTGCATATTTATTAGAAGTTCTTGATTTGTGGTTACCATTAGGTTTATAAATAACATTTTATGCATACAGCAGTCTTTTTAAATTTTTTTAATTTAAATTCAGTTCATAAAGAGTCTATATTAAGTTGGTGATTATTTAAATTTGAACCCATTTTTTAACACTTCCCTCTCCATGTTTTAGTTATATTTTGTCATATTTTACATCCCTTTATCTGTGAGTTTCTTGACTGATTTTTATACATATACATATTTTTCTTCCATGTATTTAGCTGTGGAAGTCTGCTCTGCCAGTCTCTGGGTCACTGTCTGGGTTATTTACACTGATATGGGTGTGGTCGAGTTGTATCTATGAGATGAGGTGAGCCTAGGATTCTCCTACTCAGCCATTTTTCTGATCTATCTGCTTCTAAAGCCCAGGCAACTACAAAGAATGGGGTATCAAATGCATAAATATATTTTTCAAAATTTTAGAACTGGACTATGCATATGCATATGCATCATCTCAGGTTATGTGTTAAAATACAGATTTTTTAAAAAGATTTTATTTATTTATTCCTGAGACACACAGAGGCAGAGACACAGGCAGAAGGAGAAGCAGGCTCCATGCAGAGATCCTGATGTGGGACTTGATCCCAGGACCGCAGAATCACACCCTGAGCTGAAGGCAGAGGGGAAACTGAAACCTGGTAGATGCTTATGTTCCTGCAAAGGGGGTAGAAAGAGAGCTGTGTCTTGTGTTTCAAAAATGAAGGACAGATTCAAGATGTTGAAAATAGCCTAAGGGATGAAACAGGAAGAGCACTGAAACATCACAGTCTTGATTTTAGCACTCAACCGCTGAGCCCCCCAGGGACCCCTAAAATACAGATTTCTGTCCTACATGCAGTGAATTAACTTTTTTGCTTATTGTTTCTCTCCACATTGTATAAAATAGAAAAGCCTCTTGGGAAGTAAAGGCAAATAATCTACAACTTGTTTCCATCAATGAAAAGGGAGACTGTCCTGTTGGTATGGTCGCCCTTATCATATATGTATCTTTAGACTTACCTTTTTAAAATATCCTCATGCCTGTGTCTTATTAACATATTTAATCAAACCAGTTTTTGTCTGCCAAATATTAAAGTTATCTTTCTATTCACATTGCCTTTATTGTAAATGGAGATTTAGAATTTGGAATACAGTTCACTCCTGTTATCAATGTGCAGAACTGCTGACAATTTTTCTACTTCAGAAATAGTGGTTAAGAACACAGCCTTTGAATCATATTGAATTAAGTTAATATCCCAGATCTTCCAGTTACCACCTATTTGCTTTTGGGTCATTCAAAATCCACAAGCTTGAGTTTCATCATGATGCAAGGTTGTTTGAAAAGTAAGTAAGCAATGGAAGTCGGGAATATACCACAGTACTGGGTACCTAGAAGCATTTAAGAAATGGTAGCTGTTACCATTATTAATGTATATTTTAGTGATAATACAGACATCAGTATTCCTGGAATATTCTTTCATGACAATGACTTCCCAGAAGTCCCCAGTGATTGTGACTTTCTCAAAACTGAAATGTGGAAAATGGCTCAAGTTCCACTAAGGAATAATCATAGGATTCTTATGTATTCCCAGGTCAGGATTAAACAGAATAAATGTGTAATGTTCTAAAATAGTATTAATTTTCTTGCCGTAGCAGCCTCATAGATATCAGAGGGGAAACACGAGTTCATGCAGAGTAGTTCTGGTGCTCAGGGCAGGCACCCTGGGTGCGGTTAAGCTGCCAGTAAGGACAGGGCTGATTCGGGTGGTTGCTTACACTGCTGCTGTCTTATTGCTGTTCCAAGGAAAAAGGCATTCACCCTAGCAGCGGGCAAACTAATACCAGATAAAGGAAAGCGTTGGGATTGAGTGGGGCGATGACTCTTCTCGAAGTTTAACAATTAATCACAAGAGAAATTTGACCTTCTTAGACCCCCTTGCTCTGCCATTCTAACACAGTCTGGATATCACCAGGTGGCCTTTGCTGACGTCATTCCTAGACTGATAAGGAATTCTGCTGGCATAGAGTCAGAATTTTATTATTTTATTTTATTTTATTTTATTTTATTTATTTTATTTTATTTTATTTTATTTATTTTATTTTATTTTATTTTATTTATTTTATTATTTTATTTTATTATTTTATTATTTATTTTTTAAAAATTTTTAATAAATTTATTTTTTATTGGTGTTCAATTTGTCAACATACAGAATAACACTCAGTGCTTATCCTGTCAAGAGCCCAATAAACCATTAGCCAGCCTTATTAAAAAGAAGAGAGAGGACTCAAATTAATAAAATCATGAATAGAGTGAGAATTTTAGTTTGGCTATTCAAATGTTATACCTATCTTTAATAATAAATCATGTGTGACCTGTTTTCTCTGTCATAGTTTTCTTAAGTGCAAGAGCCATCTGCTCATTTTACCCAACTTGTGACATGTTTGAATTTTTAAAAAAAGATTTTATTTATTTATTCATGAGAGATACAGAGAGAGAGGCAGAGACATAGGCAGAGGGAGAAGCAGGCTTCCTGTGGGAATCCCCATGTAGGACTCGATCCCAGGACCTCAGGATCACACCCTGAACCGAAGGCAGACGCTCAACTGCTGAGTCATCCAGGTGCTCCACATGTTTGACTTTTATATATATATATATAATTTAATCGCTAAACTATGTAGTGTTATGTTTTTAATTATCTGGATTTCAGGAGAAACGAGTATAACATTACTTATCACAGATCTTCAAGAGTAACTCTGGCAGTTATTAGTAGAAACAAATTACCCAAAGTCAGATGTACACCATAATAATTGCTATTATCTGAAGGGACTTATCTTGATAGAACATATTTTTGACATTGCTAATATACTTGTCAGCTGTAGGGGAGTCAAATTAAAATTCTTGTCAATATTTGATTATTTCTTTGCCACTTCCTGAATCCCGTACTCTGTCACTGACCATGTAACATGAGAGAAGGCCATGTATATTGATTAACACATTTAGTTTCATAAGATTGATTAACTCAATTAAATTTCAGCAACTCTGAGAGCCAAAAGCTGATTTGATTAATTAATGTAAGGACTTATTTTTAACTTCCATGCTATAATAGCCTAAAGCAATGATTACATAAATAGAACTATTCCAGACCCCAGAAGCTTTGTAATTGGCACTTAAAAAAAAATTCTCCAGCACTGACACTCAATGGAATTTTAAACCCATAAATTCATATGAATTTTAAAATTACTCTTTGTAAAAATAATTAGTTTTCTTCCCTTTACTCAGATGGTGCCATCACTGTGCATTTATAACCCAGAAGCTCAAGAGTCAGATTCCTGCCTTCCTCATGGAGAAGAGGGATAAAAGCAATTCCTATTTAGGATGTTGTTGTGATGTGGGAAAAAAGAGAGAAAAAGCCACGATATATAGCACGTAAAAAGCTCCACAGAGTACCTAACATATATTGGAGATGCCAATAAAATTAACAATAAACGTAATGATAACCTCTGGGGTTGTTGCTTGTTTACTATGTCCCTGTTTTAAAGTTAGTTCTTTGATGGTAAGGTCTTTTTGACCAATTGGTGCTTGAACTTTCAGCATCTCAAATAGTGCCCAACTTATATCAGTACTCAGTAAATATTTCTCAATTTATATATGACTAATCATGGTCATCAGACATCTCTGAGACATTTCCTGCAAGAACTATTGTTGTACCCATGGGGCATGTGCATCAGAGTCAGTTGAAGGACTTGTCTAAAATGCAGACACGGGACCTACTCACTTTGGATCTCTTGAGTGAGGGTCCGCAGACTTGTATTTAAGTAAGTTCCTCAAAGGAACCTTATCTGCCTTATGTTTGGATACCAGCATCAAAGTTTTTCTTAATCTCCAAAGTGTCTCCACTTTCATGTGTTGGAAAATGTCTCTAAAATAGTACTTCCAGGGATGCCTGGGTGGCTCAGTGGTTGAGCGTCTGTGTTGGGCCCAACATTGATCCTGGAGTCACGGGATCCAGTCCCACATCGGGCTCCCTGCATAGAGCCTGCTTCTCTCTCTACCTGTGTATCTGCCTCTCTCTGTGTGTGTGTCTCTCATGAATAAATAAATAAAATCTTAAAAAAATATAAAAAAAAAATACTACTTCCAATATTTTGTATTCCCTCTACAAAGCTTAAATACTTACCTGTAATTACCTGTAAGACAAAATAGAATTATGTATCTCAGTGATTACAATCAAACAGCTTATGAAATCTGTAACAACTTCACAGGCAAACTGTGACTCCTCTAAACCAATCAGAGATGATTTTACCCTCTCCTGCCCCATGCCTGGGCTCACACTGTGTCTCGTCTTCTCCATGTGCTCCCCTTCTCTCTCCCTCTCACCCTCTCCTTTTGCTTTCTCCCTCAACCCCAGTGACTCTTACCTTGAGCAGACTTCTAGAATTATCTCAGAATCTCTACAAAACACCAATGTTGGAGCCCCTGCTCGGACCAAGGGAATCAGAATTGCTGGTAGATCTGACTGTAGACGTGGTTTATACCCCACTGTATCTCAGTTTGAAAGAATCAGCTCTTTCTCTTCTGAAGTCTTTGGAAGCATGTGTTATCTGTTTAGAGTTCCTATCCCGTTCCTTATCTTTTATCCTTGAATTCTCTCTTAGAAGACAAACTACTCCCACACTGCTAATAGTATTTCTTGGAAAGCACAGATTCTTAATAAATATGTATTTTAGAACACATAGAGGAGTGGTCTTTATTTTAGGAATGAGAAGAGATGCTTCTATAGAACTTTGGGGGCAAACATTTTTTTTTTTTTTTTTTAATATCCAGGCCTAGAAGTTCCTAGGGTGCCTGGCTGCTTCAAGTTAGTGAAACATGTGACTCTTGATCATAGGGTCTGAGCCCCACATTGGGTATACAGATTACTTAAAAATAAGATCTTTTTTTTTTTTTGAGAGAGAGAGAAAGTAGGGCGAGGAACACAGAGAGAATCTCAAACTCCCCACTGAGCACAGAGCTTGATGTGGGCCTTGATGCCACGACCCTGAAATCATGACCTGAGCCGAAACCAAGAATTGGATGCTTAGAGCCACTCAGGCACCCCAAAAGATAAAATCTTAAAAAAAAGTAACTGTTTCTTCAGTTTTCTTCATAAAAGGCAGAATTATTTAGCATTTTAAGGACATTATCTGGAGATATATATTTTTAAAATGTGGAATGGGCATTGCTGTTTTGGGATTTGTGTTTTTCTCTCTTCCCTACCTGCTTCCCTTCTACAAAAGTAATTAATCATAGCTACTTCAGAACCAATTTCATCATAGGACATAGAGGTAATTTATATTTAGAACTGAAATTTTCAAGGATCTAAGTTTGACTGCCTTCATAAAATCTGAATATTAAAATGAAAAGTGAAAAATATCAGACAGCTTTGTGGGTTTTTAAACAATTCCAAGTCTGATTATCCCAAATATCTGGGAGTTTAGTCTTGCGTAGGAAAAGTAGATAGGTCTTTGCATTTTTCTATGGTGCTGAAAATCATGATGCCTCGTACAGACAGCTTTTAATCTGCCACAAGAACCTATTGACGTCACCTCTGTTATAGACTCTCTATATTAGGTGTTAAACCTGATTTTTGCGAATTTTATGGTATTCCATATGCTAAGAGGATTATGCTAATCTGTTTTAGTGTTGTTTATTACATTCCTTAGAGCCAATTACTAATCATATTCATAAAATGAGAATGGGTTGGACATGTATCATTAGATATGCCTCAAATGACTCAAATAGACTAATTTCATAATTTTAGAAAATTGGTTTAAATTTGAATGCTTGTGGATTGACAAGATAGTTCCTAATAGGGACTGTATTTATGGGGCCTTTGCCTGGGCTTTCAGCAGTCCTGGCACCAACTACAGAGTCAGGAACAGACTTTTAAATGAAAGACAGGAGTGGGGGGCGGTGAGGGGTGGGGAATGAATCTCTACTGAAGGATGTGCCAAGTAGGATTGGGATGATATTTTTGGTTGGACCCCAAATTTATTCTCTGCAATGAAAGTCATGTTCTTTTTTTTTTTTAATTTTTTTAAAATTATTTATTTATTCATGAGAAACACAGAGAGGAGAGAGAGAGAGAGAGAGAGAGAGAGAGAGAGAGAGAGAGAGGCAGAGACACAGGCAGAGGGAGAAGCAGGCTCCATGCAGGGAGCCCGATGTGGGACTCCATCCCGGGTCTCCAAGATCACGCCCTGTGCAGAAGGTGGCGAGAAACCGCTAAGCAACCCGGGCTGCCCTGAAAGTCATGTTCTTGATGGAATTTTGTTTTTGTCTTCTTCATGTTTAGTAAAGCAAAATCGTCTCAAACAAACAGAGTAAGTTCCCAGCACAAGTGAATCTTCCTAATGGTGGGCAATGTTGACATTAAACATTCATGAGCCATATATATCTTTTTAAATTTATTTTTGTTTCTGCTGTTATGGAAGTTAGGGATGTGAGTTGCAATTCAAATACAGAAAGTTGTCAGAGGCTGGGATATATGGTTCAGAAACTATAACCAAGTGCTCTCTGCCCATCTTTTGATAAATTTTCCATTTACTCTGAAAAAAAAAATCCTTTCGCTTCTTCCAGTTTTCCAATTGTGTTGTGAAATTGCTCAAGGTAAAAAAAACAAACAAACAAAAGTTTATGATAAAACTAGAACTATTTCTCGACCCCTCATTGGGGAATCCTTCTGGTGGACCACCTCGGAGCAGCTTAGCTCTGGAAGGGATCCCAGTCCCCCTCTGCCTGGAGTCACCCCCCAGAGGAGGTGAAGGTGTGGGTAGGGAGCCCCACCTACTACACTGCAGAGAGACTGCTTGCCTGATTTAAGAAGTTGTGAGGGTCTGCGAACAAACCACTGCCCTCAGTTGGCACCCCAGAGTCAAGTGGAGAGTGTTCCTTCTCAGCTCTAGGAAGGATGGTGTCCACAGAATTGCTGTGGACAGCTGGCCCCAGTGGATGTGAGGGTCCACGGGCACTGAAAAGGTAGGAAACTGAGATGCTAACATGCAGAAAGAACAAGAGAGAATCGTTCTTTAGTTTCAGATAACCACTCCGTCTTCTACAACCCCACGTTCAACATCATGGTTCCAAAGAGTTCGTGGCATTTGCATTGAATTAAATAGAGAACATGCCTCCTACTCGGAAACAGAGATTGAGCTCTGAAGACCAAAAATTGAGTGCACTCTTCCATGCTAAGAAATGCACATAGTTATATCTTTATTTCTCCTAACGGCTATGTGAGAGAAGAATTACACCTTTTTTAAGGTTATAAGGAAACCAAAGGTGCTGAAAGTTAAATAGTTTGCCTGGAATTATCAAGTTAATGTTAGCAGAGCCAAGATTTGAATAAAAGATCTGTTCGGTTTTTTTCTTTTTCTTACAGATGATTGACTTTATACTAAACAAAGCATATTGACCAGCTCTACTGTTTATATCTGACCCAGTTTTTTTTTTTTAATTTTTAAATTTATTTATTTATTCATGAGAGACAGAGACACAGAGAGAGAGAGAGAGGCAGAGACCTAGGCAGAGGGAGAAGCAGGCTCCATGCAGGGAGCCTGACGTGGGACTTGATCCCAGGTCTCCAGGATCAGGCTCTGGGTGGAAAGCAGCGCTAAACCACTGAGCCCCCCGGGCTGCCCTGTCTGACCCAGTTTATATAAAAGAGAGAAAACGCTGAAATGAAATCCATTCCAATCATATCCAGGTTTACAGCTAGAGGAAAAGTCCTTTAGTGGACAATACAATAAACCAAGAGGTTTAAAACCTGTGTCGGAACAGGATGAAAACAACTCTGACTCCTCTGTCTGAATGGTAAAGTTAGGGCCAGGCCAGGGTCAGAAGATAAAACTGAGCTAAGCTCTTCTAGAAAATAATCTCTGTCTTTAAGTTTGAGAGTAAAGACAAAATCGTAATGATCAGAGCGACTGGCATGAAAATGAAAACGTCATGTTTTTTAAGCACCATTTTATAGCATTAGTGTGGAATGTATTATGCAGAAGGGCTCACTTTTGAAAAAGAAAGAGGGAAGGGGATGTGCAATTCTGAGTCAAGGTTGTCTGGAGCAAGTCGGCTCACCCCATAACAAGTCAGGGGTCTCTGCTCAGGAGATTTATTCCGCAGCTCTGTTGTTTATAGGATGCCAAGAAGAATTCTGAGTGGTGGCCCATTCGTGATTGTACCTCAGCAGCTCCTGTCCTCCAACTGTCTTTCCTTTTCCTCCCAGAAAGTTTTCTCGTCTCATCCGAGGAGCCATTCAGTGATGGTGCCCGTTCACACTTGCATTTCTCCTCTCGCTCTGTTTCTGATTAGAAAGCAAATGCCTTTCTTATCAGAAAGTTGTTGGGATTTACTTCCTGGAAACACTGAAAACAGAAATCTAAGAATATCCTGGACACACACTGTTTTTTTTTTTAATATCTATAAATGGGAAATTTCTGGATTTATTTTGTAAAGGTAAAATATATATACATATATACATATATATTTTACATATAATTAATATATAATATATAAATATATGTATATATATATATATATATTTTTTTTTTCCACAAATGTTTAACAGAGAATCACCTTCCTCCTGGGAGCAAATCCTAAGAATGACTATTGTTTTCCCTCACAGTTAAAAATGTGGAGAGATCTCTGTCTCAGCTTCTTTGGAAGTAAGATAAGGGGGAGCTTTTTCAACAATGCACATTGATCTCTCATCAAAATATGCGCTGACTGAGATGATGATTTCTCTTTTTTTAAGATATGCATTATTTAGTCAAAAGGAATATCTTATCATATTAATAGTGCTGCCTCTCACTGTGCTTGAATACTTTTGTTCATATATCAATTTGTTGATAAATATCATATCCACTTGTGGCTTATTTATGTATGTCACAAGTTTACATCCCAGATTTATGGAGGAAATAAGTGAGTCTCCACCAACTCTCTGTAGTCATACTTTTACGTATATCGCTGAATTCAGATTTCACGCGTTAATGTTAATGAAAAGAAAATTATCACACATTTCTACTCCTTTATCTATACCCACCTTCCAATTTAAGCTTCAGAATATTTGGGGAAAAAATGGGAACTGTATCATTTCATGAATTTAACTGGCAGCTCTAAGCAGTTATAGTATAAGTAGGATATATAACTAAAACATGAAATTTCAGTTTAGAATTTAGTTCTGAATACAGGTATTTTATTTTGAAATTGGCAGATTGATGACCTCGAAGGATTCTATTCATTTATACGAATATAGCAGAAACCCCAAGGGAATCTTCTGGTACTTGGGATGCGCTGAATGGTTGGGTATAATTTGAAAAAACCTGTGGGGAGAAAAGCCATGAAAGCCCCCCAGAGGGGGTTCTGGACCCAACGCCCCTCTGCAAGAAGAAGGGAAATGGAACCCCAGCTTTTTCCCTGGCTGGAAGTGAGAAGGTATCACCTGGACACAGACCTTGGGAACCGTTGTCTTGGACACAGAAAGAAATGGGTGGAGTCCTGGTACCTGCTGCAGGCATGAGGAAGCAGACTCTCCGTTGGGCCAAGCACAAGCTCACTGCAGCATGAATCTGTCAGGAAGAAGGCTGGGCAGAGCTGTCCCTCTCCCAGGAGGTGTCTTTTTCACTTCTTTCACTCACCTGCTCATTGTCTCAGTGCCTCTGGGTACCCCGACTCTGCTTCAGGTGGAGGAGGCTGAGACAGTATTGTTTAGACACCGGTATGCTGCAGGGTGGGCACAGGTGCGTCTGCATCTCCACTGGGCCAGGTAGTTCCAGTTCCTGGAAGCTCCACAGGACATGGCCCGTGTCCGCTGAGGCACACACAGCACGCAGGAAATTTTGAAGTGTTCAATAATTTTAATGGGCTGAAACCACAATAAGGAAACCAACAAGGGACACTAAAACTATGGAAGGATTATCAGAAGTTGTAGAGAAACCTAGAGAATACCACAACCCATGTTGAGTCAGAAGAGCACATGGAAGGAGCCTAGAAACTTAGAAATATACTGGATTTCTCAGCCGGGTGCATCTTGATCACATTGTTTCCATGTTGTCATCTCTCCCAGATTTTAGTCCCCAGTACTTCATCCTCCTCCTCCCTCCACCAACTCAGGCCACTTTCCTTACTTTGTCTAGAACTGATTCTCTGTGAATGTCACCTTTATAATCATCGTGTGGCATCTGATCGTGATTTCATTCTTTCGCCTACTTAACCAAATACTTACTTTGAACTGGTAAGAGCCAGAGAGAGTGCCAGGGCAGGAGATACATCTGGAACCAAGGTGAATCCAGTCCCTCCCTCAAGGAGCTTAGAGCATTCTAGCACCAGTTGTCTCCCTCACATCGCATTCAACACTTTTCTGTATGTTATGGGGAGGATACCAACCCCTCAAGGGTATCCCCCTATCCCCCTTCTAATGTCTGAAACCTGTGAATATGTTAATTTGCAAGGTGAAGGGACTTAAAGGTTGTAGACCTGAGACGAGGTGATCATTCTGGATCACTCAGCTGGGTAAAATCTAATCAAGAGACTGTAAAAATGGAGACACTTTCCCTGGTGTCATCAGAGAGATGGCAGCATGAGAAGCATCCGATGCCCTCTTGCTGATTGTGAGCCATTGTGGACCAAGTGCATGACCACAGAGAGAGACCAGCGAAATGGAGGCTCAGTCCTACAACCACATGGAAGTCCATTCTGCTCATTCTGGCTGCACACATGAGCAGGCAAACAGGTCTCCCCCGACCCCTGAACCTGAAGGAAGGAATACAGCATAGCGTGGTGACACCTTGATTTTGCTCAGTCTTCTGACCTACAGAACTGTAAGATAATATACCTAAAGTTGTTTTAAGCATTCTAAATTGTGATATTTTGTTATGGAAGCAATGGAAAATGAATGCACTGCACATATGTCTATTTTAATTCAAGGATATATCGAGATCTGGGTAGTTGCCTGACTTCTGCACTAGCCACCTAGGAGCGATGTTTATAACTTGTCTCTGTATCCCCAGAACATGGCTCATTTCCTGGGATGTGGCAGGTGTGCTATAAAATTGTGATGAAATGAGAGGGTCCAGTTTTTAAGGATCAGAAATGATAAATACTATCATCTAAAAGTAAACTTTGGGTTGAATGGAAATGACAGAAAAAAACTTTAGGGAAGGATTAGACTTTGAAAAAAGAAAAAAGAGAGAAAAATTGTATGAAATGAATCTGTTGAAAAAGTTGAAATAGGATCAGAATAAAGTGAGCTGAATGTGCAAAATGTGAAATCAGGAAATGGAGTGACTGGATTACAAACTACCCTCAGAGTCTCCTTTTTAAGAGAAACAACTCCCACTGGGTGATGAAAATTAACCAAACGTGCAAATGTTCATGGGAGAGTGTACTGTAACATCAGGCATTGTGAGACACTAGTAATGAGTAGTGCAGAACTTTAGGATGATAGATATATCCTAGTAAAAGTTTTAAAATGAAAAATTGGGTGAGGAATGTACACAAAGCATGGTGTTTAAATAAAAGTAAGATTTCACTTAAGTGGGGGATCCCTGGGTAGCTCAGCAGTTTAGCGCCTGCCTTCCACCTAGGGCGTGATTCTGGAGTCTCAGGATCAAGTCCCACATCAGGCTCCCTGCATAGAGCCTGGTTCTCCCTCTGCTTGTGTTTCTGCCTCTCTCTGTGTCTCTCATGAATAAATAAAATCTTAAAGTGTTTAAATTTAAGTGTTTAAATTCCAGACAAAAACAGACCAAGTGAAATAGTGGTTAATAAGCAGTGTGGTGGTGGAAATTCCAAGGTCTAACAGAGTAGACAGCTATGGAGAGTCAGGTTGATGCAGAGCAACAAACAAGCAGTTGGGCATTAATGAGGTTGGGTTTTATGCCAGCAGTGTCAGGCTCTCTTGTAAGGTGAAGCTATCTTAGGAGTGCAGGAAAGTGTTACATTAGGGTGCCAGGAGGAGGAAGGAGCCTGGAGCGATGGAGGAGGATAAGAAGCCAGGACAGAAAGGTACTGAGTAGTCTGTTCAAGAACAAGTGCCATGTGTCCAAGTCATGAGCCCCCAGGAGCTGGGGCAGGTCCTGGCCTCTGGGACCAGTCAGACAGTAGTTTCCATAAGACTCATGATCAAAGGTGGCCCATATGATGCCTGGCTTTTGAGTTTTATCTTTGGTCCTAGATAAAAATTAAAAGAAGTGGCCTCTAAGAAGGAGGAAATTCTATCTAATTTTAAGGTAAAATATGTGTAAATAAATAAAAGAATTAAAGAGAAATCACCACCAAAAAAAGAGAGACAGATTGAGAGAGAGAGAGAGAGAGAGAAACCACCAACAGAAGTAGTGAAAACTGCCCCCAAATAAATTCAAGTTTCTTATGGGAGAGGCACATATTCAAAATATGGTGTCGCTATCAGCCTTATAAACGTAGTTATATAAGAGAAAAAAAATAATGAATCACATTCAAAAAAAGAAAGGCCACATTTTGTATGATTCCACTTATGGGAGTTGTCCAGAGCTGGCAAACCAAAGACAGAAAGTAGAGTCGTGTATGCCAGGGGCTGTGGGAGGTGACTGCGCCTGGCATGCAGGCGCTTTGTTGGGTGAGAAGAAAATCCCATAACCAGATAGTGGTGATGGCTGCCCTGTCCTGTGGGTGTACTAAAAACCACTGAGTTGTACACTTGGAAAGGGTGAATTTTATGGTGTGTGGAATTATATCTCGATAAAGCAATTACTTGAAAATAAAGGAATTCCAAAATTCCAAAATGAAATAATTCCAAAATTATTTCAAATATGTCACTATCCACAATGAAAATTCTCTTAAGGTATTCAGATGTAACCCAGTCACCCATGTGACAGCCTACCTGTTATCATTTCTTCAATGAAATAACACAATGGCCTGTCCCTTCTCCACTGTGTTATTAGTTTGGAAATCTATGAGAAGAAGGGTGCGTAAGAAAGCAGCAAAATGAGAAACTGGTTGTAGAGGCTTGAAAGATGGCAAAGGAGCGGTGGGAATGACCGTGACCTCTCAACAAGTCAGGTGAAGGTGGATGGAACACGCAGAACAAGGACAGAAAGAAGAGAAAAAGATCTGTGACTAATGGATGAGGGGACAAATAAAACTCAGGACAAGTTGACAGTTTTTGGAGAATTTATGTCTATTTCAAGATCAAGATCATTATGCATATTTTTCTAATCAGCTAAAGCTAGAAAGAGTGTGTGAATCATTGCTGTTCCCTAGCCTGCCTCTATATAATTATATAATTTACCTGAAAATTCTGAAATACCCCTGGGGACAGCAGCGGGACACAGTTATCTTTTTCTGTACTCAGTTTGGAATTATTCTTGTTTGAAAAAACAACTTTTTTATGTTAATCTTTGTTGAGAGAAAGTAGCATTGTCACATTAAAATCCCAAGCGTCTGTCAGACATCTGTAAAACACTTCATTGTGCTAAAAGCCAAGAAGCTGAGGAAGAAAATTCACTCTGGGTCACTTCAGCATAATGTGCAGATCAAGTAGTGAGCTGGGTTGAAAACAGCAGGAATGAATTGGGTTCCACTTAACACCTAATGCGTCAGGATTGGTTATGCTTGTATTGTGTGTGGAGACTAACAAAACTCCTATTTTTCTTGGTATTCTTGTCTTGTCTATGTGTCTCTTGACCTTCAGACCATCTGAGTTTCTACCAGAAAGATCCGAAGCTTTCTTGCATTCATTATAGCCAGTGATTGCTTATTTGCATATTCATTTATTTTTCCCTATGAATATATTTACTTTGTACGTCAACCAACGGAAATATAATCTGAAGTGATTTATTCCTACTAGGTGCTCATAGATGGACAAAATATTTGCGGCAATCTAGGTAGTGAGAAATATTTGAAAAGAGGAACCAAGAAATTCGTTTTCCCATAGAATCAAAAATATTTACGTAAATTACAATTCTAGCATTTATTGAGTGCCTACTCTGTGCCAGACACTTCTGCCAGGCCTCACTGTGCAGTTGTTACACAGTTCCCTCAATGGTCTTCTTTGATAATGAGGATTTTATAAGGAGGCTGTCATAAATTGTTGTCTGCAGAAGTTCATTTTGGAAAAAAAAAAAGAAAATGACCAAAAGTCATACTTTGTTTGTTGCTACTGTAATCAATTTTGCTCCATACACTTTGCCACTGCATGACCACCTAAACAAGGTGACTTCATTTTTTATTCCCTTAACAGAGGCTATACATCAAGAATGGTTGGTTAGAACATAACTGAAATATATTTGCTGTAATAGAAAATAAGGCTCTCAAAGACTTGAAGGAATACCCAACAAATACCTAGGAATTCGTTTTCTGTGAAGAAATAGCAGCAGGATAACCTATCACATAGTTGTCAAACCTAGTTTCTCTAGAGCACAGTTAGAAAACCAACTGAGGGGCATCTGGGTGGCTCAGTCAGGTGAGCATCCACCTCTTGGTTTCTGCTCAGGTCGTGATCTCAGCGTTGTGGGATCAAGCCCCGGGGTTGGACTCTGTGCTCAGCAGGGACTCTGTGCTCAGCAGGGAGTCTGCTGGAGATTCTTTTCCCCTCTGCCCCTCCCCCTGCTCAGGTTCTCTCTCTCCTTCCCTAAAACAAACAAACAAATAAATGAAATCTTTAAATATAGATACATAAACATAGAAAAATGAACCGAATGTTGTCTGGAGTATGTACTAACTACAGATTCCATCCCACATGACAATGAAAACACAACCCCCAAATTATGCATGAATACTCAAATAAAAGAGGTATCCCAATGTATCAAATCATGACACTTGTAATTACCATATTTATCATTGAAGCCTCACATAATCTGTATAGAAACTTCTACATCTTTCCAAGTTCTTTAGAAAATTAAGACTGATAATTCCCTACTTAAAACTAGTGTGATGGAAAAGTCTGAAATGAAAAGTTGCAATTCTATTCTTTCCCACCATTCTATATATACCCTACTTTCTGAGAAGAATTATATATTATTTTTATTTTGTATTGTCTCCACAGAATGGGTTAATAAATTCTTTTCCCCTTCCTCTCCCTGCAATAAACATACTTTGTATCCCATTGAAAATGGATCCCTCTGATATTTTAGTTCAAAGGAGAAGAAAAAAAAAAAAGAGGAATGCTTTATGTTTAGATCTTGCTGCATCTGTCAAAGATAATTCATTCACAGGATAAAAATTCTTGGGAACAGACTTTATTTTTTTTTTTTTTACTTTTTTTTTTTTTTTTTTAATGTTTGAAGGCTTCTGAGAAGTATTTACCTAAGATTTGACAAGAACTCTGTTGGAAAACATAAGAATTCAATGAAAACTTAGCTAATGACAGTCTCTGTCTCCGTGTCCTTCTCTCTGACCTTCTCGTTTCCTGCTCTCTCTTCCAAACATCTCCACCTTTTTCCTCTCTTGTGTTCAATTTCACTGATAAAATCATCACACCTACAAAGTTCTCAAAACCCCATGGACCATTTCTTTCCCTGTGTTGTATCCCTGTGCACCTGTATCCCATGGCACCTGTTCACCTGTAGTCTGCTTTTCATTCTTCACTTGGAGAAATGCATAAGAATATTATTAAATTTCACTCATTTTGTTGTCATCTCTCTAGCAATTGTCTTAAAGAGAATTTAAATAATTTAGAGCAGAGAACATCCTGAACCATGGAAACTTGTATGTAGAAAGGTAGCCAACCTGAGCAACTCGCCAGAGTCTATAGTGGGCTTTCTTTCTACAGTATTGCCTCTACTGAAAACATAAAAGTGTGAATTTTCAAACAATAGATAAGTTGTGTGGTGCGCGCGCACGCGCGTGTGTGTGTGTGTGTGTTTATTCAGAGAAAAGAAGTACCTCCTCCAGCTTCTGGCCTCTCTCTTCTACTTCCCTCACATAGATTCAGGCTCATTTCAAAGGACTTGGCCTATGAGATAAACTATATCTCAACTTGTCTTTTCTTGTGTGTTTGCTAGCTTTTAATTAGAAAGAAATATACTCCAGAAATAGAAAACTTGACTTTGATAAGCTGATCACTGAGGCCTCCTACACTTTTCATCTCCCTCGGGACCTTGCCCCTGACCGAGTTCAATTTCACTGCACAAAGGTGACATGAGAGACAGTCAAGACAGGGAGGGGAAACTAGAGTCTGAAGTCCTTTGCGTCACCTCATGCTGTCTTGCAGGATAGAGTTTGTTTGGTGCCGGTGACCAAGTCAGATCCTGACATGCTTTTTGTGGCTCAAAGTCAGAGAGTCAGACAGCTAGGAAGCATGTGTTCATGGTCCTACAGCTCTAAATTCTCTAAAGTCATAAAATAATATGCTGGCACCCCATATCAGCATTGGCATACAATCACATGAATTTCTAGATCAAAACTTTTGCTACTCAAAGGGTCGTCTGCTGACCAGCAGCATTGGCATAAGGATGCCAGATAAAATACAGGACACCCAGTTACATTTTAACTACAGATAAAAAATGAAATCTGCCTTAGTGTATGTATGGCCATGCGATATTTGGAACATACTTCTACAAAAGAAATATTTGTGATTTATGTAAAATCCAGATTTACATGGGCCGCCTAGGTTTTTATTGACTGAACCTGCCATCCTACCTTGGCACTGGTTGGAAAAGTTTTAAAATTCAGGATTAGGCCCCATCCCAAATTTGATAATTCAGAATACGAGATTTAAGATGAAACCCAAATAACTTGTATACACATTAAAAGTTTGAAAAGCACTAAAAAGTGCTATTAGGACCCTTCACCTACATTTCCATGTTTCTCTGCTAGGCAAGGAGAGTTGGGTAGTAACTAGAGTCAGCTTGTGTTAGATTGTTGACATTTTTGCTGTAATAACTTGCAATCAAGGGCACAGTTTGCCTACAGGATCAGAAAAACCTGTTAATTTTCTATCCAAGTTCTGATACTAATTCGAGTATACTATTACTGTGACTGCCTTGGCAATCCTAGCTGACAATTTTGTTTTGCACTTGGCCACTCCCTAGTTACTGACCACGTATCCTCGGCTCTCTCGCTCTACAGTAGCACGATGACACAGTAGCAATGATCATTTGCTAAATAGTACTATGTACCAAGAACTGTGCTGGATGCTGCATGCACATAGTCATTTTCGATTTCATCAGAACATTGCAAATGAAGAGTCAATGTCTCATTTTTAGGTTGGAAAAGACTAAGCATGGAGAGGGTAGGTAACCAACTGTCTCTGAGCAGAGTACCATGGGAGGGGTGCATGAGGGCTGGGCCAAAATCTGAAGCTTTGGAGTTGCCCTGGGCTAGACTCCACTGATAAAAACTTTAATCACTTCTTCCTTCTTTCCCTGCCTCTTAATTTCCTTGCCATGTTTCAATTAACGGAAAATTAGGTTAAAGTGCTTCCCTCTGGAACTGAATTCTTCACAGAGTCAGTGCTGACTTTTTTGAGGATTAAAGTATTTTCCGAGACAGATAGGTTACAATGCAAATGAGTCTCTCTGGTAGTCCTAATTAAAATAAGATTTCAAAGGTATCGGTGAGAAAATAAATTCCATCATGGTCTGTTGGCACCAAAATACAATTTATTTTGGTGGAAGATATTTTCCTGCTTCATCTTCCTCTTTTTATGGATAGCTTCTGCTTCCCTGTGAGCATAAACCCATTGGTATTCACCAGTGCAAGCCTGGAGAAAATTGTGCTATCCCTCCCTGGCATGATTGTGCTAATGGGGTGGGGGAGAGGAAGGGGACGGGACAGCAGGGAGAGGTAATGCTTATTCTAATGGTGGGATTTCAGGCACTCTGCTGGCTATCCAGAGGAAGGGTCCTAGTCCCTCAAATCATGCCAGAGGCCTGACAATATCCCAGATGCATAATGTAGCAATCAGCCAATCTTGAATTTGTCCTGTGGTTTGCTGATAGAGCCTTTTGCTGTGTCCTATAAAGATTAACTAGCCCAGTCCAAAAGGGAAATAAGCACTGGAACACCGGTGTTCTCTTCCAACATGCACAGTACCTTGGCTTTAGCCCTGCCTGTGATAACTCCATGCTGCGACCTAGGAGACACCACTCATGTTTGTCTAATCCCCTTTACTTATGTCAGGTGTTTAAAAAGCAGCTTTTTGTCCCCAACTTCTCCCAAAGGGTTCTGTTGTAGAGTGACTCCTACTCAGCCATCACCTGATTCGCCTTCTGTCCTCGCCACATAGAAATTCTTCGTCCTCTAGCTAAAAGCGATGGAAAGTGGAGGAGGAAAAAGAAAAGAGAGCGAGAGCTGATTTGTAAATGTGAAGTTTTTGAGAAAGTGTAGGGGATCAAAGGAATTATAAAAATGAGGAACAGCTCAGAGGCAGTGATCTCTAGAGTACATTTCAAGGTAAGGATGATTCCAGTAGGACTTCACACACTGAGTCCCATCGCTTATTTCAAGACTCGCCAGTTAGAGATTCATTTGAATAAAGATCCATTTAAATAAGGGGGAGTGCATGTCCAGTCTGCTTGGAACAGTCCTGGGTCAGCCCGCCCTCTTGGCCTAGTTATTAATGGTGTTCCTTTTACCCTATGAAATGGCTGTGGTTTGGACACATTGTTTTGCAGTAACTCTCTTGTTCCTTAGAATATACTAAGGAACTCTCTTCTAGGGAAGGCAACATCTGAAAAAAAAAAAAATGCATGGTTGCATATTTTGTTCAATAACCCACTTTTACTACTTTTCTAATAGCTCTTAGTTGAAGTGAGGCACACCAGCAGACATGGCATGTTGGGGGACTGGCTGTGGGCAAGCTGGGGCATGACTAACTAGACCCGGAAGGGGTGCTGTAGTGCAGCCTTGGGGAAACAGCAGAACTCACTACTTGCTTACACAAGAGTCCAGGAAATGGGTGTGAGAACAAACTTTGCATTGTTAAAATAGGGTCAATTCAAGACAAAGTAACATGGAAGATATTTTCATTCTTGCTTTTCCTTCCTCTGCGCTCCTCCTCCCTTCTCCTTCACTTCCTTTTTCTCAAAGGCTTGTTCTTTGTCTCCTGATCTTTTTTTTTTAATTTATTTTTTATTGGTGTTCAATTTGCCAACATATAGAATAACACCCAGTGCTCATCCCATCAAGTGCCCCCCTCAGTGCCCGTCACCCAGTCACCCCCACCCCCCATCCACCTCCCTTTCTACCACCCCTAGTAAGGGAGACAGAACATGAGAGACTCCTAACTCTCCTGATCTTTTTGTATTTTCCTTTTGAAACCCTCATCCCTGCAGCTACAAACCTGCAACTCACTGGTTCCGGGTTTACAGGTTTAATGGCTCTGCTCCTCCAGAGGGTGAAGAGGCCTTATAAGCTCTCCAGAGAACAGAGACCCAAGTGCTAAGTGCAGCTCCATGAGAAAAGCTTCCAAGCTCCAGGGAAGAGGATTTTGGAATCCCATCTGTTGGTGGCCTACTCCGTGTGCTTGCTTAGTGCCAGTTGTGTGTAACATGGGAGGAAAGAGAAGGCCAGTGTCACCCAGGTGGCCTGGGAATTCTTCATCATGATATGGAAGCCAGGATTTTGGAGTCTTACTAATGACATCTTATGCTCTGATCAGATAATATATATTTCCTGAAGAGAAACAGCTCCTTGAAAAAAAAAAATCCTTTGACAACCTGCCCTTATATTTAAATACTGCAAAAAAAAAAAAAATTAAATATTGCTATATTCATTGGGTAGAGACAACTGGTGAATTTGTCAGCTTTATATATTTGGAAACTTAAGTTTATAAAGAAGGGTGATAAATGCATTAAAATGGGTTTAATTGTTTAATATTTTGTACTAGGTTGGAGCTCCAAATGGCAGAGACTTTACAGATTTTGTTTATACCTTTAGACAGCACTTCACATTGTATGTGACACATAGTAGGGCCTGAGTAAATGTTTATTGGATGAACACACAAATTGTTTTCAAAGAATAATGTACAAACTGGAACTATATTAACAAAATCACTTTAATCATACCAATTGAGAAAAATCAGGAGACCAAATAGGAGGTACAGTGGTATTGTCTCTTTATATAATATAAAGTAATAAAGTTTTTTTTTTAAGATTTTATTTATTAATGAGAGACACAGAGAGAGAGAGAGAGAGAGGCAGAGGCACAGGCAGAGGGAGAAGCAGGCTCCATGCAGGGAGCCCGACATGGGACTCGATCCTGGGTCTCCAGGGTCAGGCCCTGGGCCGAAGGCGGTGCTAAACCGCAGAGCCCCCCGGGCTGCCCAAAGTAGTAAAGTTTATCCCTGGAAAGTGTGTTAGGCTAATTTTTGGTATTTATTACATACGATTCCATCCATCACATCCTTTGTATTTCTCTGTAGTTTCTAAGTTTTATTAGTATCTATTGATCTTAAAAACCCCACAAAATTTTTTTAAATCATAAAATAATAGGTCTAGGATTTTTTTTTTAAGAATAGCATCTGTCTTATGCACAGATACAATACTTGGATTAAACTCTATGTTCATAATTCCAATAACTGAAGTTCAAATGATCACAATGTTTTTAGTCAGATCCATAATATGGGCTTGCCTATTTCCTGGATTGAGTTAGTTACAATTAAAGTTGATTATGAACCAAGCGAAAGCTCCAAAAATATTGCCTTAAGCAAAGTAAAAACTTACTTCTCTATCATAGAAAAGAAGCAGAGTTAATAGTTGAATGGCTGTTGTCAGGGAATCGGGCTTCATCTGCCATGTTACTCTCTTTTCACGGTCTCCAAACAGACCATGATAGATGCTAAAATTTCAGATACAGAACAATATTTTAAAGAGTAAACAGAAGAAAGTTTTGGTAAAATTTAAGACATACAACAATATTCTAAAGACTAAATAGAAGAAAGATTTGTGTGTGTGTGTGTGTGTGTGTTTATCTCCTTGCTTTTAAGGCATCAATCTGGTTCTATCTTATAACTTTCTCATAAATGTCTTCTTGGCTGATACTTAATCAAATGGTCACAACTAGCTACAAGAGATGGCGAGAAACATTTTAGCCTCGAGGCAATCCATCCAGATAAAAACTGGGGCCTTTGTTTAGTAAGAAAAGCACTTCCAGGGTACTTAGAGCAGTTTCTTTTATAGAAGACATGGTTAAGAGAAATTAAAGAACTAAAAGCTGACGTTCAGACTCCACTCGTACAAAGAACCTCAAGTGTCTTGAGTAGTAAAGACTGCAATGCAGGATTCGACCAGGAAATGAGGAATAAACGTTGTAGTAAGAAATACAAGGGACCTAGGATTTCAAGAAAGGAAAAAAAGGCAACCCAGATAGGAACAGGGAAAACATAACATAGGCCCCAAATGCACATCTGCTGAGCAAATGAATAAGTCACCGAATCAATGAGCATTCCACTCTTCTTACTCATCTTTTTATTATTATTTTTTTTCACTTGAGAACAGCTCAAAGTTACACAATACTGTGAGGTAGTTACTTGACCATTTAGATACTTATAATGATGGGATACACTATTGGAGCTTTGTGCAATTAGATAGATAGATAATTAGATAGATCGATAGATCAAATCAATTATATTTAACTTGCATTAAGAAACTTCGTTTTGAGGTTTGTACTCTTATCTTTCTCAAAAGGGATAAAGATGGAACATTCTGGATGAGTATCTTTGGGACACTGTGAGGTATCTGTTAAAAAAAAAAAAAAAAAAAGTCCCAAATGCACAAAACCCTCCCTTTCCTAAATGCAACAACATTTCCAAAGTTTATAGATATTGCATGGAGACAAGGCCAACTTTCCACCACGCAGAAAGAAAGTAATGAAAATACAATTTTAAAAACAACATTCATTAATCTCTGTGATAAATCTATGAGGGAGGTAACTACGGGCGTAAATTATAAATTACATGCAAGGTGGGAGCTCAAAAGAATATAAATAAAAGGTAACAAAAGCAGAATTAAGATTCAACAGCTTCTTCGTATTTTAGTCTCTATTATTCTTTCTGGAAGGGAAGACACAGTAGATGTTCCGCTAGATAGAAAGCAATGCAAGGAATTGTAAAAATGTGATAGTACATCGAGCGTTTTTATTTTTGAAATGCCCACAATTGTTTATGAATCCCATAGATGCTTCTTTCCGTTGATGGCATTTATCTCTATGGGTGACTGGTGATTACTGTTAATTGAGGTACCCGGGATTTTCTCTGAACTTTGCAATGATTTAATGGAAATACATTATTTTAAGGGTTGAGAGCAAACTTATTTTTGCAGGAAGATGAACATTAGAGGTCTGAGAAATCTTTTTGGAATTGCATTGCTGGAGGGCAAGCTTTTTCACTGGGAATTTATTCTCCATGGTGGGGTTCTATGGCAGCACCATCAGAGATGCAGAAAGTTTCTCACTATATTCTCCATGGAAGAGGCTGCTCTTGTAAAGGAGAAATGTTAACCTAAGGGAGGAAAGAGAGGGATAATTAAATTCTTAGTCGCTTGAGCCTAAGTGCTTTATATTTTTTTAAGATTTTATTTATTTATTCATGAGAGACACAGAGAGAGCGGCAGAGATCAGGCAAGGGGAGAAGCAGGCTCCATGCAGGGAGCCCAATGTGGGACTCCATAGAACTCCAGGATCACACCCTGAGCCAAAGGCAGATGCCAAACCGCTGAGCCACCCAGGCATCCTGTACCTAAATGTTTTCAAAAATCCCTGCTTCTCTTTCAGAAACTTGAGCCTGCCCAAATAGAGTGGCTCATCCCAATCCACGAAGCTGGGGCAGAGCATGACCAGGGCTCACCCCATTGTGTCCTTTGAAGAATGTCAAGACCCAAATCTATTTATCTTAAAAAGGCACTGACAGGACAATCCATCATTACTGGGAGAGCCAATCTACATTTCACAGAAGCAGATTGCTCTTGGCCTCCATTTGAATTTCTGAGTCTTGCCTTTGTTTTATCTTCATTCTGATTTTTTAAAATTTTGCTTCTGCCTTCATTGGGTTCAAATGATCTAGACCTACATTTAAGTCAGGTTTGCTGCTGGAATGTCATCACACATTAAATAATAGAGAATCATGAACAGTGGAAACTATGGCACCCACTGAACATCTGAACATTCTTTTCTTTTTTTTTTTTTTTTGAACCATCTTAATCCTTAAGATCATATTTTGATCGTACCACACTATAATCTACCTCTTTCTGCTCCATCCTCAGACCCTGTGGCTTTTCCTCCATCCTTATTATATCATTTATTATGTTTCAAATGCTTTGTAAAACAAGTTATAAAATACATCTATCTTCATACAATGTAGAATTCTTAAGGGTAAAGTCATTTTTTAATTCATCTTTTTAAAAGATTTTATTTATTTATTCATGATAAACACAGAGAGAAAGACAGAGACATAGGCAGAGGGAGAAGGAGGCTCCCTGCAGGGAGCCTGATGCAGGACTTGATTCCAAGACCCCAGGATCACAACCTGAGCCGAAGGCAGATGCTCAACCACTGAGCCACCCAGGTGCCCTCATCTTTTTTTTTTTCCTTAATAAGCCATCTAAATTGATTCTAATCAATAGATTTTTTTGTGTATATATATACATATTTGTGTATATACAGATATTGTGCATAAATATATCTATTTAAATATCATAAACAAATATATATTTCTTCAAATTATCCTAGTGCATTTTCATACACCCAAGTATAAAAACAAATGTAAAATATACCTATTTTTATAATCACAGCATAAGTTTCTGACACTGTGAGGCACACAGTTCCACTGATGAAGTAATTCACCTAGTTCTTAATAAATAATGACAGGTTAAAAGTCAGTTTTCTAAAGGTAGAAGTATCCATGAAAAATCTTCTCATGATTTCTTTGTTCATTTTTAGTGAATTTGCTCATTGTGCACACCTAAAAAAAAACTCCCACTAGAGAAATATAATGCAGTTCAAAAAGAATCAAAAGCATAAGTCTTATGGATTTCTAGAATGACGCTTAATTTAAGACCTGCTTTCCTTTTTAAATGTCTGTCTTTTGGGAGTAACTGCATGCATATATGACACATCCCAAATTTCCCTTTCCTTCTTCCTAGTTGAGCATTCATTGTTAAAAAGAAGGAAAGACAAAATAGAAGAAGAATAACGATGTAGACCCTGTCCACAATATTAATACAAAAGTTCTTATTTTCATGAATTAAAAAAAATAATGTAATGCCTCTATATGTTTCAGTTTTCTGGAAAAGGCACTAGAATAAAGCATTACAATTATCAGTTAGGCATTTGACTGACTCTTGGTTTCAGCTCAGGTCATGATCAGGTTCATTAGATCAAGCCCCTTGTCAGGCTCTGTGCTGGGCGTGGAGCCTATTTAAGATTTCCTCTCCCTCTCCCTCTGCCCCTCCCCCCACTTGCACTCTTTCTCTAAATAAATAGCATATTTTTAAAAAATATCTATAATAGGAAACCAAATTATATTCCATTGGGGGAAAAACACAAGAATAAAATATATTTCAGGAAAAGCAAAAATGATATAACCTATTATCGAATAACCATGAATGTGTGATCTCTAGGCATCTGAATAGAAAATGATGAATAATTCAAAGCTATATCATTATGTTTGTTTCAAAATGGTATAGACTTACAGTCATTATCAAAGATTGCATCAGCCATAGTTCAATAGCAATAATTACAACGAATCATTACCATAGACTATCCATAACTGTGGAAATCTGCACATGGACCCCTACCTCCCCATTTCAACATCTTATACAAATATTTATTCCCAAAATAAAACATTGCAATACGGTTCTTCATGATTTGAAGAACAGAAGATGAATAAAATCTGAATTATTCATTGTGAAAGTAGTACTGACAATGAAAGCCAATACTATGTACACGTGTCATCTACTGTCAAAACACATTATTTCATTTTATTCTCATAGGATTTTTTTTTTATCAAGTGTTTATTGATTGAGAATGCTATACTTACGTTAGTATGTATGACTAACTGACTTGTAGGTAAGTTAAATAGGTTGCTTAAAGTCAACAACTATAAGAGGAGGCGACATAAAAGGTCCTCCAAGTTCCCCACATTGTACACTATACCTGGGTTCTGTCCTAGCTGGACAGGGAGCTGGACCCAGCCCTCATTTCCCTCACTGGACTGTATTCCATTGGCGATGCATCCACTTGAAGGGATACCTTTGCCTAACTTGCTCTGGTGGCCATGCTTGGACATTGATCTATATGATTCCAGAATTTCCATTAATAATCATGCATTTTGACATATGAAATGAACATAATTGAGTTGCTTTGCCAAGTATTTGTGACCATTTAAAAAGCCAGATTTGGGGATCCCTGGATGACTCAGCTGTTTAGCGCCTGCCTTTGGCCCAGGGCGTGATCCTGGGGCCTCAGGATCGAGTCCCACATCAGGCTTCCTGCATGGAGCCTGCTTCTCCCTCTGCCTGTGTCTCTGCCTCTCTCTCTCTGTCTCTCTGTGCCTCTCATGAATAAATAAATAAAATCTTAAAAAAAAATAAAAAATAAAAAGTCAGATTCTAAAATGATTTATTTAGTAAAATAGCTTAAAGGAGTCCATCTCATACAAAAGGTAATAGGGCAGTTAATAAGAAAGAATCATATGGAACATTCTCTTTTTTAAAAATACTAATTCCAGTATAGTTAACCTACAGTATTATATTAGTTTCAGGTGTACAATACAGTGATTCAACACTTCCGTACATCACCTGGTGCTCATCATGATACATGTACTCTTGATCCTCTTGCCTGTTGCACTCATCCCCCCACTCACCACCCCTCTGGTGACCCATCTGTTCTCTGTATTTAAGAATCTGTTTTATGGTTTGTCTCTTTTTTGTTCCTCTGTTGTTCAATTGTTTTGGTTCTTAAATTCCACCTATTCATGAAATCATATGGTATTTGCCTTTGTCTGACTGACTTATCCCACTTAGCATAACACTCTCTAGCTCCAACCATATAATTGCAAATGGTAAGATTTCATTCTTTTTTGGCTGAGAAACATTCCATTGTATATGCACACCACATCTTCTTTATCCATTCATCTATCACTGGACACTTGGTCTGCTTCCATAATTTGACAATTGTGCATAATGCTACAAATGCTACAATAAGCATAAGGGTACATATATTCTTTTGAGTTAGTATTCTTGTATTCTTTGGGTAAATATCCAGTCAGGGAATATACTGGATCATATTATAGTTCAATTTTTAACTCTTTGAGGACTCTCCATACTGTTTTCCACAGTGGCTGCACCAGTTTGCATTCCCACCACAGTGCAAGAGGATTCCTTTTCCTCCACAGTCTCACCAACGCTTATTGCTTTTTGTGTTGTTGATTTAGCCATTCTGACAGGTGTAGGGTGATAGCTCATTGTAGTTTTGATTTCCATTTGTATGATGATGAGTGATGTTGAGCATGTTTTCATGTGTTGGCCGTCTGTCTTCTTTGGAGAATTGTCTGCTGATGTCTTCTGTCTCTTTTTAAATCAGATTATTTGTTTTTTGGGTGTTAATTTGTATAAGTTCTTTATATATTTTGGGCACTAACTCTTTATTGGATATGAATTTGCAAATATTTTCTCCCATTCTGTAGGTCATCTTGTAGTTTTGTTGATTGTTTCCTTTGCTGTTCAGAAGTTTTTTATTTTGATGTAGTCCCAATAGGTTCTTTTTGCTTTTGTTTCCTTTGCCTTAGGAGACATATCTACAAAAAAAAAGTTATTACAGCTGATGTCATAAAAATTACTGGGATGCCTGGATAGCTCAGCGGTTGAGTGTCTACCCTCAGCTCAGAGCTTGATCCCAGGTCTTGGGATCGAGTCCCACATCGGGCTCCCTGTGAGGAGGCTGCTTCTCCCTCTGCCTATGTCTCTAACTCTCTCTGTGTGTTTCTCCTGAATAAATAAATAAAATCTTAAAAAAAAAATAAGGAAAGAAGAAAGAAAGAAAGAAAGAAAGAAAGAAAGAAAGGAAGGAAGGAAGGAAGAAAGAAAGAAAGAAAGAGAGAGAAGAAAGAAAGAAAGAAAGAAAGAAAAAGAAAGAAAGAAAGAAAGAAAGAAAAAGAAGAAGAAAGGAAGGAAGGAAGGAAGGAAGGAAGGAAGGAAGGAAGAAAGAAAGAAAGAAAGAAAGAAAGAAAGAAAGAAAGAAAGAAAAAGAAAGAAAGAAAGAAGAAAGAAAGAAAGAAAGAAAGAAAGAAAGAAAGAAAGAAAGAAAGAAAGAAAGAAAGAAAGATTACTGTGTGTGCTCTCTTCTAGGAATTTTATGGTTTCAATGAGTCTCACATTTACGTCCTTAATCCATTTTGTGTCTCTTTTGTATATGGTATAAGAAATTGTTCTAGTTTCTTTCTTCCATATGTTGCTGTCCAATATTCCAAACATCATTGTTGAAGAGACTGTCTTTTTTCCATTACATAATCTTACCTCTTTTCTCAAAGGTCACTTGACCATATAACTGGGGGTTTATTGCTGGGCTTTCTGTTCTATTCCATTGATTTATGTGTCTGTTTTTGTGCCAGCGCCATACCATTTTGATAGCTAAGGATTTGTTACATATCTTGAAATCTGGAATTGTGATATCTCCAGCTTTGTTTTTATTTTTCAAGATTGCTTTGACTCTCCTGGGTCTTTTGAGGTTCCATACGAATTTTAGAATCATTTGTCCTAGCTATAAAAAATGCTGTTGTTATTTTGATAGATTGCTTTAAATCTGTAGATTGCTTTGGGTAGTCTAGACATTTTTTTAAAAAAAGATTTTATTTGTATTTATTCATGAGAGACACACAGAGAGAGGCAGAGACACAGGCAGAGGAATAAGCATGCTCCATGCAGGAAGCCTGATGTGGGACTTGATCCTGGGACTCCAGGATCCTTCCCTAGGCCTAAGGCAGGCACTAAACCACTGAGCCATCTGGGGATCCCCTAGTCTAGACATTTTAACAATATGTGCTCTTCCAATCCATGAGCATGGGATGTCTTTTCATGTGTTTGAGTTGTCTTCAATGTCTTTCATCACTATTTTAGACTGCAGGGTTGAATGCAATTTTCAGATATGCATGATATTGGGAAACATGTTCACGTTGTGTGGTATGCTTTCAAACACATGCTGAGGTCTTAACATATTAAATGTTTATTTTTTTATTTTTTTATTATTAAATGGTTTTTAAAATAGTTCTGTAACAACTTAGGTTCTGGCTATGACCCCAAAATATGTTCAACAGAAAGAGGGACTAAAATGTAATAAATATCCACTATGTGCCTAGATATAGTTCAAGAGACTCTGAAAATATAGTTTACTTCATCCTTCACAATAAACTGACAAATCTTCATTATTTCCATTTGATAAATGTGAAAACTATATTATGGTTAAGTTGCCCAAGTTCACATTCCCAAAGGCCACATTCTTTCCTCTGGGGCATGAAAGGTGACATAATAGAGGGAACATTGTTTTCTGGGTCAAATCATTTTCTCTAAACATGCCTCACTTAGACAAGGCCAGTCTTATATCACCAGAAATGCACTTCCTATCCTCTCCTGTTTCAAAACCCTGCTCAAAAATTTTCTTCAGAAAATATAATGGATCGAAAGAAAAAGAAAAAGAAAGGCAAAACAGAAATCCTCTATGTACTTGGTATTTCATATTGTCAGTGTTCTAAATTACATGTTATGTAGTGCAATGCGTTGTGTTATTTCCGAGTTAATTCACAGAATAAGGAGACTATAAATTAGCATAATTCTTTTCTATTTATTCGTTTCTTGTTCACCATGCCCTTTATAGTATGTGCATGCTCAGGAAATGATGGTGAAGCCACCAGATATTGAATCGTTTGGCTCAGCTTGATGTACAAACAGTTGCAAGCTATTCAACTAACATAGACTGAATACCCACCTGGAGCCAAACACCCCCTTTAGGACAGGTGCTAGTGCCCCAGCCACTCAAGGGTTCAAGCACCTCACTGGGCCGCATGGATTGGGGGAAAATGGAGACAAAGAGAAGAAGAGGAAGCAGAAACAAAGAGAATTCAATTCGGACTCGTGCAATTTTATTTAAAGCCAAGAGCAGTGACAGTAAGTGATTGCAAGAAAAGATGCTTTACTTGCAATAGAAACATTTTACTGCTGAAAATGTCTCAGGACTCCGAGGGTAAAATAGAAAGCTTGACTGGAATCTAGTTTTGGTCCTTACCTGCCAACTTTGACTAAGTCCTCTAATCCTCCTGAGCCTTACGTTTTATTCTTTATTTTCCCCCCTGATATAAATCAGAAAGAATGTAGGCAACCTCACAGATTTTTCAATAGCAACTAAATGAGAAGATGTATGTAAAATATATAGCATAGCCTTGGAAGCTAATAGATGCTGATTTCTCCCCTCTAATAAAAATTTTGAACAGATGTCTGGTTTGGGCTATGTTTGGTCTGGTTTTTAATTATTTGAAAATATACACTTCTCTTTGGAATTAACTCTTAGTATTTTCAAAACACTGGCATGGTTTTCCCCTGGAAGTTGTCAAAGAGGGAGCAGAGTCCCTGCAGTTTCATGGAGGAAAAAGATCACTTAAATGTTTGCCAGTTGATTTCTTAACTCCTTTGTAAACTGCTGTTGACCCTTTCTCTGGACTCTGTTTACCTGATTGAAATAATCCATTGGGTCTTTCCCTTTACCAAAGTGAGGGTGTCATATTATTCTATTCTTATAGGAAAATTCTTTCTAGTAGGCCACCTCCCCCATCGCCATGTGCTCCCCTCAGAGATTTACCTGGAGAGAGAGAAGCTTGCTAGCTCAGAAATCAGTCTCACCATGATCCAAAAGATCTAGATAATTCCTGTGGAGTCACATTGATAGTTTTCTTAACATCCGAAGCAGTGTTCTTTGAAAAAGCACACAGCAGGGCAGGCTTCTAAGCATTTGTGGGTTGGCGAATGCTATCACCTGTGACTTCCAAATCAGAGCATTAAACTATTGCTAATTCATAAAGCTGTTTCAGTAATTAAATTGTTGGAGACTGATGACATTTAACCTTGGCATTCTGATGGAGGAAGGACAAACAAGGGAATTCATCTTTCCTTTTTAATTTGATAAGAAGGTAGATTGAGACATATTTTAATGGAACAGAATTATTAGTTTTTAATTTTAAAATAATCACACCTGTCTTAACATTTTCCCATATAATTATTAACTGGCAAATGCTAACATGAATTATAAAAAATATATCTTGAAGATGATTGCTTCGTCTGTTTTATTTTCTTTTTCGCTGTACAATTTAATGCAGACTGGCCTGGAAAGGCTGTGATTTAATACCTCAAAATGGCATGACCCAGCATGATTATGCAGCTGAGGGTTTCAAGGAGTCATTGACATCTAGTACCAATAGCATTAATTAGAGAGCATTTCCTTATAAACACAAAATGGCATCAAAATTATCCTAGAATATCATGTTGGCGTCTTACTAGGAGTGTTAGGTTCAGTTATCATGAAAAACTGCGTTTCTCCAAAAGCCAAAATTAAAAAAAAAAAGAATAGCTATTGCTGAAGAAAGTTAGCACATGGAATTTGCTAGTGAATATCTGCAAGTGGTACAAACACTCAAAGATGAGAGATAATGACTCTACAGGTGGAACCGTCAGCTGATGCTGAGCAGAAGAGCAGTGCCAGGAAGAGTCCAGATTATATAACGTCACTGGCTCCTAGGTCAGCGTCCATAAGGTTGATACTAGAGACCACATTATTTCCCAAGTGTGTTTATGTGTATTTTAATTAATATACATATTGTACAGTGAGAGGCCTGGTTAGCTTGTCCAAAACGATGTATCTATCATAAGCGGGGCTGGGAATTGGGAGCTCAGATCATTTTACGATCTTGTTAGCTAAGTGCTACGTATTTGTATTGTGCTTCAAACTTTCTAAGAATCTTTTGTTTATTGTGTCATCATCTCCAAAAAATACAGTGACGGCGAATACTTAACTCATGTTAAAGTTATAAAAAAACAGCTTTAGAAATGTTAAAAGTAAGACGACCTATTGTGATTTCTTTTTTCCAAATCCTTAGACACTTGCAATGGATCAAATCTTCGGATAACATTCATGTCTAGCTGATGACGTGCCAGTGTGGTAATTGTTACTCTGCGAGGACAAATTAAATATATATTGCTATGAAATAAAATGAATTCGTTGAAAGTGTATTTATTTTATGTCAATCAGAAGTTTTATATTGTTGTCTTTAGTCAATAAAGAACCGAGTAAATCTGACACCATATAAATTTTGTATTTTAATGAAAAACTTTATTCCCTCTGGAATGTACCATAAAGGTGATTCTGTTACTATATCCTTAATGCAATGGCTGCTTCTGTCTGCTTATAAATAACATTTTGAACACGATAAAGCAAATTCATATTTTTAAAATGTCTTTTTTAAGAAAAAGAAACAGTTTCTAAAACATTCCCTTGAGTTCTGACAGTCCATCATCCATCCCATGTCTATGTGTGTGTAGAGATATATAAATCGAATATTACTAATACGTTGGGTAAGAGTTTAGCTGTTCATGTGCTTGTGTCCTTTTTCTTGTTACCTACGGCTTTATGACTTCCGGAAATCATGTAGTAAAGCAAAACCCACTTTGTCAGATCCTGAGGATGCTGTTCTTTTTTTCTAACTGACTTTAAATAATTAAGACTTCTGCATGCTTGAGCTACAAATTCTGTCTTTCAGAAGCCACTTTGATTCTTGTTTTGAGTCCAGAAGAGGCTTGCAATCCGGGAGGTGTCAAATGCAGTTACATCCTTCTACGCTCTGCTGGTTAACTGCTCCATAGGACTTTGACTAAGGTCCATAAAATGCAGACATTTAGTAAAAGATAACAAACAATCTTTAAGTGCTACATGACTTACAGACCATAAAGCTATAAGAAAACTTTTCTTTTTTTAGGATTTTATTTATTTACTTTATTTGGGGGGAGGCAAAGGATGAGTGAGAGAGAATCCCAAGCAGACTACCTACTGAGCATGAAGCCCACCTCGGGCCGTGCTCACAACCCTGAAAGCATGGCCTGAGCTAAAATCAAGGGTCAGACACTTAACTGACTGAGCCATGTGGGCATCCCTAACAAAACTCTCCCCCTCCCTCTTAAATAGGGTATAGCTCTGGTCTTACTTTGAAAGCTCGGAAGGTGCTGATATCTCGGCAATTACCGCGAACATTTGAAAGCTATGAACTTTCCCCAAAGTGAGTATTAAGTAGGAAATAGTGTCTCCAAGTGACAGAAGTTTTAATTTATTTTCATTTTCTTCTTCACTGAAAACTAACAGAACACTTTGATGTATGTCCCCAAAGATTCTTGATTGTAATAGAAGGATAAATATTTTTAAAAATGAGAAGCAGCTAAAAATTTAGTTATGATTTGTTATGAACTAATAAAAGTTAAAAAAAAAAAATAATGGCCAGGGTGTCTGGGTGGCTCAATCAGTTAAGCATCTGCCTTCAGCTCAGGTCATGATCCTGTGGTCCTGGGATCCAGCCCCACATAAGCTCCCTGCTCAGTGGGGAGTCTGCTTCTCCCTTTGTCTCTGCTCTTTGCCCCCATTTGTGTGGTCACACACACTCTCTCTCAAATAAATAAATAAATTATTTTTAAAAATAATGACCACTTACTTTAAAATCATTGTCATATTTAAAATTGTCATTGTTGGGCCGCCTGGGTGGATCAGTGGTATAGCACCGCCTTCAGCCTGGGGTGCGATCCTGGAGTCCCAGGATTGAGTCCCACGTCAGGCTCCCTGCATAGGGCCTGCTTCTCCCTCTGCCTGTGTCTCTGCCTCCCTCCCTCCCTCCCTCCCTCTCTCTCTCTCTCTCTCTCTGTGTCTCTCATGAATAAATAAATAAATAAAATCTTTAAAAATAATAATAACAAAAATAATAAAATAAAATAAAATAAAATTCTCATTGTCCTATGATGGCATGCCCTGAATAAGTACACCTAGAGGTGTTATGCTTTGAACTGTTCTTTGCAACTGGGGCTTTTACTACTTGTTTTTGCATGCAAAAATATTGTCCTGGTTGGCATTCCAGGCTAATGCCTTGTGCTGTGTGTGTAGCTGGAGAGCACTTCATGCAGTAAACCTAATCTTCAGACCTCAGGGAGATGAAAAGACCTTTTTACCATAGTGTATGTTATTACTACAAGGCATAGTTTGGGTTTCTGGTCCTACAAAGTCACCTAGAGAGGAAAGCTACCAACCCCATTGTTCAGAACTTCAGATCTATATATATATGTCTCTAAATAGCTTAGAATTTGATTGTACTTTGATTATGATGGTTGCAGACTTTGATTTTTAAAGAGCTTATAAAAATAATGACTAGTTCTTCATAGAGCTGAAAATTTGGTCTGTTTGGCTTTCACATAAAATTGTGAGGTTTAAAGGCCAACTTTTAACTACTTCCAATTTCCAGCGGACATGACTTGGGAGATGGGAAATTGAGAGAAAAGTCGTGTCAACATTCATTTTAGGGATCTGGGGAGAATATTCCACTCTTCAGAAAGTTTAGGAAACACTTATATAATAGATTGCATTAGATTCCAAGTTCCCAAATATCTGTGTTGCCAATAACGTCTCCATAGAATGATGTTGTTTTGTTGAAAGTCAAGGAAGATGGTGGGCCAGAAGAACATTCCTTGTTTGAACAGAAAAATGTGTGTGTGTGTGGGTGGTGGGGGGGGGGGTTGGCTAAAAAATCTCCATTAATGGACATTGAGTCAGCTCCTAATGAGCATAATTAGAGGCAGGGATGTGGGATGCATTTAGGAGTAAGAAGCAAAATGCCAGCAACTCTGTTGCAAACTCTCAACAGGAGTTTGCAGCCATGGCCTGCCTTATCCTTAACTAAATCACTGATAAGTTTGAGATTGAACATTCAATAAAGGGGAAAAGATCATTTCATCAAATAGTGCCTATCAAATAGACACTAAGTGTTGGCAATGGCGATAAAGTCTACGTGTGGTATGTTGTGCTTTCCATGAGCTATTCCGCAGCTCTTCTTGACCTAATGGCTGAGTAGCTGGAAGTGGAACCAAACAGAGATGCTCATTTCCGCTCCAAGCGAGCACACTGTCACAAGGAATCAGGAACCACAATGACTTCACACTGAAATAAATGTGAGATGATGAGTGAAGTGAGATTACGAGGGTATTTTTGAAACAAACAGATTGTGTGACCCTTTAAATATACTAAGAGCAATAAGCATGTAGGTGATGCTATTAAAGTCGAGGATGATGGAGCTGAGAAAATCTTTGTTCATTCAGAAAACAAAGTTTTGGGCAGCTCGGGTGGCTCAGTGGTTTAGTGCCGCCTTCAGCCCAGGGCCTGATCCTGGAGACCCGGGATCAAGTCCCATATCGAGCTCCCTGCATGGAGCCTGCTTCTCCCTCTGCCTGTGTCTCTGCCTCTCTCCCTCTCTGTGTGTCTCTCATGAATAAATAAATAAATAAATAAATAAATAAATAAATCTTTAAAAATAAAAAAAAAAAAGTTTTCATTATGGCTGCACAGTATTCTCTGGCATGGAGGTGCCATACTTTATTCTACTGTTCTCTCAGGTCTGTGTGTTTTGATTATTTCCAATATTTTTCAGTTACGAGGGGTGATATAATAAATAACCTTATTCATATGTATTTTAGTGACTGGTAGAGTGAACTCTTAGACAGACCTAAAAGTAGATTGCTGTGCAGAAATTAAGTTCATATGTTTTGTGAGGTGTTAGCAAAACTTCTTCAGAAAGTTTGTATTTCCTACCAGCAATATGAAATTGGCCATTTCCCTACATTCCTGCGGTAGGCTCCCTAACAGGATGTGTTGTCATTCTTTTTAATCTTGGTCAATGAGGTAGTAGGAGAAAAACAAGCATCTCAACCTTGTCTTCATTGTGTTCATAAGTTGTGAACAAGTTTAAATATTTTCTTTCGAAGGCCTCACTTATACATGTTTTGGAAATCTTTGTTCATGTCTTTTTCATATTTTTATATTGGACTTTTGGTACTTAGTCCTTCCTTTTTTCTGAGTCTTTCCTATATCCAAGGATATTATCCTTTTGCCAATGGTGCACGTGCCAGATAATTTCCCCCAATGTGTAATTTGCCTTTGGCTTTATGGAGAGTTTGCCAGGCTTATTTTATTTTATATTTTATTTTATATTTTATTTATTTTATTTTATTTTATTTTATTTTATAATTATTTTATTTTATTATTTTATTTTATTTTATTTTATTTATTTTATTTATTTTATTATTTTATTTTTTAAGGAATCAGATGTATCAGTCTTTTCTTTTGCCAGCTTTGGATAAACATCATCTGGAAAACCTTCTCTTTATGCTAATGAAAAACCTGTCCATATCTTTTTTTTCTGGTACCTACATGATTCATCTCAACATTTAGGTCTCTAACCCACTTGGAATTACAACTTATGTGTTGCTTCAGGTCTGCATCCAGTCTTATCTTTTTCTAAGCAGTTGTCTGGTTGTTCAAACATTATTTGTCCATTTATTAAAAAGTTCATCTTTGCCCCAGTCATTTGAAATATCATTTTTATCACACACCAGATTTTCACCCTCTTTCTGGGCTTTCTACTCAATTCCACTGGTGTTTTGTGTTTTACTCCAGCACCACACTGTTTTAATTCCAGAGGTCTTTATCACATGCTTTCATTTCTGGTAGGTCTAGTCACCTTTTCTAGTGTTTTGTTTGTTTATTTATTTATTTATTTTCAGTATTTTCCTTACTATTTTCACATGCTTTTCTTTACATATGAACTTTCAGATAAATATTCAAACTCTAAAAAAAAGCTTATTTGTATTTTTACATACAGGTAAGCATGGAACATAAAGAGAATTGATATCTTTATAATGTGTGATCCTATCTAAGAATAAGGAACATCATTCCATTTGTTTAAATCTATTTTTGTATCTCTCAGAAATATTTCAGTGATCCCTTAGATAAGTTTTAAACAATTCTTAATTTTATGTTTTGTTGCAATTTTAAATAGAGGTTTCTCTCGTGTTGTATCTTTTAATGAATTAGTGCTGTATGACGAAGGCTGTTGATTTTTTCCTGTTAACTTTATTTCCTTTTCATTTTTTTCTTCAACTTTTTAATTTAAATTCCAGTTGGTTAGCATACAGTATGGTATTAGGTTCAATATGGTGATTCAACAATTCCAAACATCAACTTGGTGCTCATCACAAGTGCCCTCCTTCATCCCCATCACTGATTTCACCCATCCTCCCACTCCTGTCCCCTCTGGTGACCTACAGTTTATTCTCTATAGATTAGAGTTCACTTTCTGGTTTGCCTCTCTTGTTGGCCTTATGTTCATCTGTTTTGTTTCTTATATTTCACATATGAGTGAAAACACATGGTATTTGTCTTTCTCTTGACTGACTTACTTTACTTAGCATAATACTCTAGCTTCATTCCCATTGTTGCAAATGGCAAGATTTCATTTCTTTTGGTGGCTGAGAAATATTCCACTATATTTTATATATACATATATAAATAAATATCACATCTTCTTTATCCATCCATCAGTTGATGGACACGGGCTGTTTCCATAATGTGGCTGTTGTAGACAGTACTGCTATACACATCAAGGTGCATGTATCCCTTCAAATCAGTATTTTTGTGTCCTTTGGGAAAATACTTAGTAGTGCAATTTGCATGTTAATTTTAAATAAACAGATTGGGACCTAAGGTAAGGAAGACAAGGAATATGAGCCTGAGAAATTGTGACTTAGGGAGAAGGAAGGTCCTTAGATTTTCCAACCAAGATTCCCATGTGTGCACCTGCTCTCTTCTCTGGGTCATCATTGGGGTAATAAGAAAGGCAGTGTTCCCAAATTCTAATGAGATTCTAGATCTATTGGAAACATTGACATTTCTAATCCAGGAGCCAAGGGGATAAAACGTGTGTATCAGATGTAACTACTGTCTGAATCCTTGTTTCTTTACCCAGGACTAGGACCTCAACACATTTTCCTTCATTTAAAATGGTTCCACACAACTTGAAGTAGAGTAAGAAAAGATATTAGGGAAATGGGTGCAAATAATTTTGGGTAAATTTAAAGAAAATCATTTTATTCTACACTGGTCTATGAACTTAAACCAAACTCTTCAGCAACTTTTTATATAATAAGTTGACTACTATAATCAAACATATATCTTGATTGAAGTGTTCCACCCACTCACTATTTGGCTTTCCATGTTACTAGTGCAACACGTCCAACAATTACATGTGCCAAGAGCTATCATTATCCCCATATTACAGATAAAGAAATTGAGTCACAGAAAGTAAAGTATCATATTTCTTCAATTCCGAGATGCACACATTTTTACATTTTAAAATCTTCGAAATAAGACTGTTTCTCAGGGTCAGTGTCTTCCTCTAAGACCAATAACCGAGGATGGGGTCAGGATGCTGTTATCAGGCCTGACATGCTCAAACCTTCTGTTACTCCCAGGGCCACAAAGGGGTAGCTACAGACCCTTGGGGTTTCAATTAACAAACCACATATCTATATATGGGGAAAAAATATGAGTCCCAGTTGTCATCTCTCCAGGCTCGCCATAGGTAGAGATTTAGGTCAGGTGACTGGGTGATAAGCTTGAGAAGGAAATGTCTATACAAGTGACTTAGTGAGAGTGCCCTCGGGAGAAATAGTACACACAAGTACCCCCCAACTTTCTGAAAGTAGAGTGTTCTCCTGAAAACTTCCTCCTCAGTTGAAATGGCCTGATTGAAGAGGCGATAACTATTAATTTATATAGAAAAAATTTGTGAGTGTTTCCAGACCTAAAAAAATAACTCTCTTAGGCATTTCTAGTACTGGAGGACACATCTCTGTAAGGGATCCACCAGCAAATGAAGGAAAAGCGTGCATGCAGGTGCAGCTCAGAGCCCTGGCAGACGATACTTGGGATACAGGGTGCGGTTCTGGGGGAGGCGCTGCGGGCCTGGGGTGCATGCTGCCCTAGAAAGGCTCCCTGCAAAACACACACTGAATGCTACTTCTGTTCTGTTGCCTTTTTCCCTAAAAGCAAACATCTTCAGATTTTCTTCAGTTACTGAAAACGGGCCTTAAGGTGAGTCTTCCATGAAAGTGAAGTCGTGTGACATGAACCTTTGGAAAGAGGGTGGCACCAGTGGAGGACAGCTGGAACTCTGGGCACCCGGATGGGGGAAGCTCTTGGGAAACAGGGCATACGGTGATGTCAGAATGAAGACAGACGTGAGTGTCAAGAGAAGTAAACAGACTGCAAATGTGAGAAACCAGTAACAGCACCAATTCCTGAAAGTCACCAATTTTTTAAATTTTGACATTTACAAAAACACGTAGTTATTTCCTGTTACTCCACATCTGTGTTCTGGGGAGAATCCAGACTATAAAGGTAAGATGATCAGGTAATTATCTTTAGATCAAGCAAAACCTACTTGTCTGTGAGCCTACGGTGCAAGTCAGATACGAAGGAGGGGACGCATGATACCGTGATGGGGGGACCCGGCTGCCGTGCTGTAGGCAACGCTCCCAAGCAGACTCTCCGTGTCTCCTGGTGCCACTGATCCACTTGGCCATCATTTTACCTCCTAGCTGCCCTGACACTGGACAAGATGTATATTCAACAAAATGATTTCGTAGCTTGAAATTCCATGCTCCAGCACACTCCAGGAGTTCATATATTGCTAAGGATTCTCTCAATAGGCCCACACGGACTGCCAGTACATCCCTGATTCTACACGAGTACCTTCCAGTGGTGGGCTCTGCTACCCAAGGACATCTTCATGTGGCTGCAGAGGTGATTTCTGCTGCCAGCATGAGTGTCTCACAACCGGGTCATTTTCCTAAGAAGATGTATGCCCATGTGTGCACCTGCACGCAGACACACACACACACACACACACACACATACTCACACCTCAGCTGTCCATCCCCAGTTGACTCTGCGATTTCTCTGAGCCCAAATGCAGTTGCTATCATCCATGTCCGTTGTCATTTTTGCTGCCCATCTTCTGCTATTTTCATCCTCAAATATCACCAGCAGTGAAAGATGGAGAAATGAGACTACGTGGGGCCATTGGGCCTAATGCAATCACCATGGCTCACAGGGACGAGGGTGCTAAAGTGTCGGTAATTCTTCCTGTGGGCCTCGGCAGGGAGGCGGGGAACGGGCCTTAAGTAGCCTGTCAGTCAGCTGAATACGAGGGGGAAGTGACTGAGGCACCCAACACGGTGCTGTGGGCAGAGGGACGGCTGAAGAGCCCCCAGAAAGAGGCAGGACCTGGGGGACTGAAGGTGCTGGGGCCCAGCTACGCTACCAGAGGGGACATTCACCTCTTGGGAGCACTAGGGAATAGTTTAACTCTATTTAACCTAACTAGGGGAATAGCATAAGAAGTGATTCTTAGAAACTCTCTGCAGGGGGCACTGGGTGGCTCAGTGGTTGAGCATCTGCCTTCAGCTCAGGTTGTGACCCCGGCGTCCTGAGACCGGGTCCTGCCTGCATCAGGCTCCCTGCAGGAAGCCTGCTTCTCCCTCTGCCTGTGTCTCTGCACCTCTCTCTCTCTGTCTCTCTCTCTCTCTCCCTCATGAATAAATAAATAAAATCTTAAAAAAAAAGAGAAAATATTACTTGTGCTAGATATCTTTAGGGACACAGAGATTGAATGTATTCCAAATGCCATCTTCACTCAAAATTCTCCAGGTTAAATTGTTAGGTGTAAATTTACTTACACATGAACAACTGAGGGAACATAGTCTTTACCCCAACTCCATGGAGAGAAAACCCAAATGAATGAGTCAAGAACTTATGTAAATCTGGTTAATTATTATGTGCCTAAAAGTAATTTGATATGGAGCAAGGAAAAAGAAAAAAACGTCAGGGCAGCCCGGGTGGCTCAGTGGTTTAGCGCTGCCTTCAGCCCAGGGCCTGATCCTGGGGACCCAGGATCGATTCCCATGTCAGGCTCCCTGCATGGAGCCTGTTTCTCCCTCTGCCTGTGTCTCTGCCTCTCTCTCTCTCTCTCTCTCATGAATAAATGAATAAAATCTTAAAAAAATAAAAAAAGCATCATGGACTGTGCTTTCAGAAGATAGTATTATTTGAGAAACGAGATACTTAGATATAAAAAAATTACAAAGAAACTAAAGACAATATATGCTCATTGAAAACTTTGTTTTGATGAAAAGTACTGTGGAGACTCATGGAAAGGAATGAAAAATTGAAGTGGCAAATGGTTTAAGCAAGAATTGATGAATATATTTAAAATAATTGCCTCATTTATTCAAAGTATGGATTTTTTTTTTTTTTTTTGCAACTCTTTGGTACAGACACAAAATCCACTAACAAAAACTAAGCATCCTGGGATCCCTGGGTGGCGCAGCGGTTTAGCGCCTGCCTTTGGCCCAGGGCACAATCCTGGAGAACCCTGGATCGAATCCCACGTCGGGCTCCCGGTGCATGGAGCCTGCTTCTCCCTCTGCCTGTGTCTCTGCCTGTATCTCTCTCTCTCTCTCTCTGTGACTATCATAAATAAATAAAAAAAATAAAACAAAAACAAAAACAAAAAACCCACAAAAAACAAACAAACAAAAAAAACAAAAACTAAGCATCCTAAATTTCTTTACAAGTATAGTTATAATTGCAGGCATTCAATAGCCACTCTTTCCAGATAGCTATATGACAGTAATTTACAATTTAGTTGTATATTTAGGTAAAAGGTATTTATCTTCAGGGATAGGTATTTCTGCAGCTTACATGTTTCCAGGATATTCCTGGCCAAAAAGCCTCAAAAATATTTGTAAATTGAACTGATCTATTTAACTGAAGGAGGGGGTAATTTCTGCTTCCTTTTTTTTCTATTTCACCATTAAGATATATTAAATAACTGTTGGGGACAAAGAAATGGCCTCTGAATTGACAGCCATGATGTTTATGATGGTTTCATCCTGTCCCAGTTTCAGTTTTGAAATATAGGGGAAAGTAAGAGCAAAAGCAACTTGATGTTTACTCCAATTAGCTTTAAAAGATAAGATACTTGAGACACCTGAGTGGCTCAGCAGTGGAGCGTCTGCCTTCAGCTCAGGATGTGATCCTGGAGTCCTGGGATCGAGTCCCCCATTGGGCTCCCTGCAGGGAGCCTGCTTCTCCCTCTGCCTGGGTCTCTGCCTCTCTCTGTCTCTCTCATGAATAAACAAATAAAATCTTAAAAAAAAAAAAACAAAGAGAGAAGATACTTGTCAGAGATATATTGGAGCATAGAGTCTGATTTAACTGCAGGGAGGGTGCTCGTCCGGCTTCTGTTAGGGCACAGATTCTGTGATCAACTATCGACTTTCCTGGTCTCTGTATTTAGAACAGAACCTGCACCAGTCTCTTCACACTTAAAAAAAGACTCAGTAAATGTTCATTGGATGTTGTATTCTCAAAATTATTTTCATTTTAAGTTGGAGTGAGATGGGCAGAAACACTTATTTACTCATCCAATGTTCTAGGATAGCAGGACAGTGGGCTACGGAGCATCACATCTATAGTCTAACAGTAAGACAACTAGTTGCAGAAACCTAAATGTTGGGACACATATGAACATGAAGAAAACTGAGCTGGTGGATCCACTCACACTCCATGTATTTTTAAGTCAATTCTCTAGATTTTAAGTCAATTCTCTGGAAGCACTGCTTGAGGCACCCGATTCTTCTTGGGGTTTAGATGTGCACTGTCCACTGTGGCAGACACCTGTTCCCCTCCCTGTAGCTGTTGAGCACTAGAAATGTGGCTAGTGCAACAGACAAGCAATATTTAATTTTATTTAATCTTAATTAAATAAAAAATGGGTACACAGTTCAATCCTTGGAAAACTTTTAAGTACACGTATCATAGCTCGGGTAGGAGAATCCACTTTTGAAATGTAAACTTCATGAAACCAAAATACGGATCAAATATTTACAAAGAAAATTTAGTGTTTGAATCGAGATACACTGTTAATGTAAAATACACACCGGATTTTTTAAAATAATATGGGAAAAGAATGTAACAAGTCTCATTATTAATGCTCTCTGTTTCATACGTATGAAAGCTCCATTTTGGTAATACTGAGTTCTGTAAAATAGATTATTAGACTAAACTTTCTCTATCCTTACTTTTTAAAAATGTGGTACTAAAAGTTTATAATCCATATGGGGCTCACACTGTGTTTCAGCAGCTGTGGTTTATAGCTTGTATAACTCTCCCCTAAGCTGTCCACCAGGACTCCTGATGTTTGAATCTGTTCTTGGCGTTCCTCCTCCCATTTCAGGACCATTTCATGACCTGCTGAACAGACTCTTGGCTCCCCTCAATAGCTGTCAAAAACAGCTCAACCAGCCCTGCTGCAAACCCTACACTCATCGGAGTCAAATCCACGCTCTGGTATTAAGGGAACTGTACAGGGCTCCTTGGGGTCATAGTTCTCTTCTGTTGTAATATGACGGCCATGGGTTATAGATATTTTACTGCTTGTATGAAGTTTATTGAACCATCCCCAATTAAGGTTTGTTCTAGGTTAGTTGATGGGAAGAGATGGAAAGAGAAATCTTCCAATAACTTTAACTATATATATATATATATAGTTATAGTTATTGTTTTCCAAAATAACATCCCAATTAACATTCAACAAACATCATGCAAATATCCACTGTCGTACCAGGCAGAGCACAGAGCACTGAGTACCTAGACAGACCCGAATCCCAGGCCTTGGTGTGAGGCGTGGACAGATGAATGAATGGGGGTCAAAATCAGGTGTAAGGACTGTGACGGGAAGAAGAGTGAACACTGGGAGACACACGCTTGGGTTTCAGGGTCAGGGAAGACTTCCCAGAACAGGTGTCATGAGTAGGGCTCAACCAGCAACAGCTGAATATGCCAGGTTGAGTTTCTGCAAACATTTATTGAATGCCTGTGATGGGCCAAGGCATAGTCATGTGTACTGAGGCTGAGAAATTAAACAGGAACAAGACAACATTCCTGCCTTTTCTGTGTCTATCTTCGGAGGTAGGGAAGGCAAAAATGAATGAATGACTTCGACATTAAATCATAAATAGTACAAATGTAAGTACAAATTGCTATGGTTTTTAAGAGTTACGGGTGAGAAAGCTTTGATGGCACCAGGGACAGATACTTTCTTGTTAGGCGGAAGGAGCATGATCAGTGAGGTTTGCAAAGTGAGAAGTGCTGCTGCTGTCAGGACTGCGGGGCGTCCTGGGGAGCTGCAGACAGGAAGGCTGATGGAGAATTGGAGGACACAGCTTTTGTAAGGAATCTGTGTTTGTATCCTGGTGGTTCCAAGGAGCCAGCCTTATTCTAGAAGCCATAAATGCCTCCTGAAATGTGGTGACAGAAATGATAGGACCTCAGGATTCCTTCTTACTCTATCAACAGACCGCAGGTGCATTTATCTACCGAAACTATCAGAAAAGTCACATCATTGGTGAGTGCATGTATGAGTTCTTGGCAAAACTCCCTTAGAAGTCAGTGCGAAATGCTTTAATTCTCCCGAGGTAAACACATCTCCCTAACTAATCATTGCTTATTATTGGAATTTACAATAATGACAGCAACTAAAAAGCTGAAATCCATTTAGGCAATTAGACATCATATTCAGGCAACGTTCTGAAACGGAGCTTCCATTCTGATGCCATTCCAAATGCTCTTAGAAATAAGAACTCTACGCTGATGGTAATCATAAAAGGCTTCCTATTATGCCCTCTTAAATGATCCATAAAGAGTTTCAGTGTCATTATCATTCCTGGATGGTGACAGCTGCCAATCAAACAATCTGCAGCCCCCTGGAAACCATGACTTACCATCCTCTGTGCCCACAGCTCTACCTTCTTCATAAAGCATTAGCCACCCGACGCTCCTTAATTGACTTTTTGAAGACAGGAGCTGGGGAGCATTTTCAGCAGTGCACAGGCACCAACCATGTCCATGGACCATTCCACTTCTCAGGGTTTAGGAGACTGAAAACTGAAAATAAGATATTAAAAACTCTTCATTTCTACTGATATTTATATTAATAATTAGTGACTTTCTTATACGTATCAATCAGCAGAAGTGTGAGCTGTGGTTTTTAAGCGATACCTTACGACTTACACATTTGTGTTTAATCAAGTGTAACAATATTCAGGGAGGACAGGAACTTAAAATGGAGGGAATCTGTATTTGTTGGTACTTTATCACCTGTGGCAAAAACAACATATTTCCTTACTCCTTGTATTCAGACACCTGAAATGATTTTTTAATTTGGTCAAAAAGACTATCCATACTGTAAGAAGACATCTCTCCTACCACCACTCCTGACTTCACCCCCACCCAACTCAGGAATTCTCGGTCCTAATTCACTAACAAAATTCCACATTTGTAGTTGTGGTGGTAGAGGCTGTGCTGGTAGACTGGTTAGGGAAGAAGAGGACATCAAGCTTACAATAGCAAAAAATACACTGATTCTTATATATAATTAGATCATTAAATTTAATCTCGTTAAAAGGAATCTCAGGTAAATTTACATGTATTTGCATAGCTAGACATTGCAGAAAGTGTCTGAATTAAAATATATTTTTGGCCCTTATTTTACACTTTTATAGATCCGTATGTAACCAGTTCCAAATTAACAAGGGCTCTCTCCCTTTTTTTAAAGCCTTTTTACAAACACTGATATGTTCTGGAAGACATAACGATTAATTAGTCATCACATCTGTAAAGTTCGATAGAACTATTTAATTCTAACTTTTAGACTTCAAAACCAGTTCCACTGAGTATCCAAAATGGATAATACTCACATATGTCCTAAAATTGAGCAGTCATTGCTGCCTTGACAATTTTATTTCTTTTATTTTATGTCATATTTATTTTTTTTAGGAAGAAATATCGTTTCAATCACGAAAAGACCTGGAAGCATTTTAACTCTGTCACAGGGCCAACCACTGGGTTTTACTTTGACTTCCTATTCACTTCTGATGAGATTAATTGAGATCCTGGGTCATTTTGCAGCTCAGTTTCAGGAGCAGCTCTCCCTTTTAGGTTTCTTGGAATTCAAAGCCATTTTCCTTATGAGTTCTTGTCTTAACGAGACAATGTCAGGGCTCTGCGAGGAGAATTGTGCACCTGTCTTTGTTTGTTCTTAAACTGGGGTCTGCAGAAGACTACCTAGCATTTTCTTCGTGTAAGCGGCCAGCCAGGGTGAAGTAAAGAGAAGACCATCATAAAGAAAACCTAAAAACAAAATTATTGCTAATTGTCATGCTACACTTTGTTCTCAGAAGCACGTACCTGTGGCAGAAGCCTATATAAACATTTTCCATTCTTCCCGTGAACCCTCCAGATGCTTTTATCTCTAGCTTCTATGTGTGTGCTCTATACTGTGTTAAACTTTTCTAGCAACCATTTACCAAACCAGTCAGTCATTACGTCTGTCCATCTCACTACAGTATTGTGCCTGTTTAAGGAAAACACGTATACAACACATACGGTAACTTCCTCAGTGATGATTGGTCTGACTGGCACGTAGATCAAGTAACGATGAGTGAAAATATTTATTTCCCTATGCCTTTTGTGAGCATTTTGAATGTGTTTTTTATATACCTTCTTTCTTTCTTTTTCTTTTTTTTTAAGAGAGAGTGTGTGACCTAGAGGGGAGAGGCAGAGAAAGAGAGAGACAGAGAATCTCAAGCAGACTCTATTCCCAGCACAGAGCCCAACACGGAGCTCAATCTTACCACCCTGAGATCATGAGCTGATCCGAAACCAAGAGTCGGATGCTTAATCAATGAGCCACTCAGGCACCTCTATTTATTTACTTTCTTAAAGATTTTTTTTTAAGATTTTATTTTTAGATAACCTTTATGGCCAATGTGGGGCTCAAGACAACAAACCTGAAATCAACAGTTACATGCTCCACCCACTGAGCATGGCATCCCTGGGTGCTTTTATTTTTATTTTTTTATTTATTTGTATATTTTTTAATTTTTATTTATGATAGTCACACAGAGAGAGAGAGAGAGAGAGAGAGATACAGAGGCATAGTCAGAGGGACAAGCAGGCTCAATGTAGGGAGCCCGACATGGGATTCGATCCCGGGTCTCCAGGATCGCACCCTGGGGCAAAGGCAGGCGCTAAACTGCTGCGCCACCCAGGGATCCCCCTGGGTGTTTTTAAATAGATTTTGAACACTATATTTCCCTTCATGGAATGATTCTTTGAAGTCCACTTGAAATTCATGATCCAATGACCCAAAATTGTGATCGAAGCAAGAAGGCCACATAAAGATAAATACTATGATTACCTCTCTAACAAATCAAATAACCCTTAGCTTATGGAAAAATTAAAGCAAACTTATTTTACCTTCTTAAATTTAAATGATAATTTTTATATAATTTTTTTTTACAAATGAGTAAAATAGAATTTGATTCATATAAGTGTAAATTGGTCAGTTAAAATAGTTATTGCTAATTTTTAAATGACCTATTATTTGTATTATTACAATTATTTGTACTGGTAGGGTTAAAATGATAACTATTACTTTATCCAAAAGTTCATTAATTTTAGGTTAGTGTAAAAAAAAATAAAAAAAAATAATTTTAGGTTAGTGTATATCTCAGTGATTTGAGCAAGCAATGTAAAACCAAAAGAATGTGAATATGTAGTAGACAAAATGCTAGAAAAGCTCCCAAGATTCCTGTTTCTGGTTACAATTCCCTCATCTTGAGTGTGGGCAGTGACTGTAACTTGTTTTTAAACAATGGAAAATGGTAGAGATGCAGGGACTTTGCAGATGTAATTAAGATCTCTCATCATTTGACCTTGAGTTGATCAAGAAGGCACTTCCTTCTTGATCAGCAGTCCCAGGACTGACCTGATTAGTGTGGAGGGTTCTGATGTGTCAAGAGGTGACACAGAAGGCAGAGATTCTCTCTCATTCCACTGCTGGCTCTGAAAGGCAAGCTGCCCTGGATTCTGCAACTGCCGTGAAATTAGTTCTGACAACCATCTGAGGAAGCTTAGAGATCCATCCTTCCCTGGTGGAGTCTCCAGGTGAGATGGTCAGCCTTGGAAGAGCCTGAGAAGAGGACTCAGAGATCTTCCATCACTTTAGGAAGCCTTTAGGGCCAACCATGTACCTGCGACCATCATATTCATAAGTTGTTTTTAAATCACCTCCAAACTATATTATGTAAGATGCATTATTCCATCTTTTGTGCCCATTATGTTAAGGTAAAATTGCAGAAACAACAGCACCTGTCTCACATGGAGCTCTGATATGGAGGGATAAATTTGCTGTTTAAAATCTAATAGTGTACGTGCAAGATATCTGCCCCCACCATCATAATCAACAAGAAGACCTCTCCTTTTCTATTTGAGGCAAACGCATTATTTTGGAAGGCAGTGAGTGACTCTAAGCTCATTGCTCTCTAACTTTGGTGTGCATAAGAAACACTTGATGGTACTTTTTAAAAATGATGACTGGAGATTTCTGGCTTCTACTTGCAGCATAAGATGCTGAAAAACCACAGCTATCACGCTTAAAAATGCCAACCTTCTACAAATTCACAGTTTCTTGAACCTGTAAGAGAGCTGATGTCACAGACAAGCACTTAACCTGAAAGGTAGAAAGGGATGGATGCTTCCAAAGAGCGAAGGCATGTGGGCTCTGACTTATCTGGCCAAGCAGTGTCCAATATAGGTAAGAAACATGGGAAATGTGAGTGAGGTGCTCAAGACTGAGTTCAAGTTAGCAAAAGAATACAGGATCCCTGGGGACTTCAGACTAAGGAGATTTCACACCCAATCATCCACAGATACCACCATGAGCTCAAGAAGGATTGGAAGTGGATCAACATCCTGAGAAGGGGTCTCTCAAGGTGTAGGTCCTAAAGCTTGGGAAGCACCAGTCTCTACAGGGTAGGTTCATAGTCTGCAAAGATCAACCTCTCCTTCCTGTCCTAAAGAATATAAGCCTGAAAAAGGTGCAATAAACCTAAAAAAAAAAAATGAAGTTACTAGTGAAAATCACTACAGTTGGAATAGAGGAACATTTTAAAAAATATCCTACCAGTTGGTGGGTTAAAAAAATACATGTTGGATCTAGACCTACTGCTGAGGCAGGGCCAGTTCACAGAGAAATCTCCACTCCCGAGACCCCAGTGAACAGTGTTTGCCCAAGACAAAGGCTGAATCTGAGCAGAAAATGCCACACACTCCCAATTTTTACTTGTGTCAATCAATTAACAAGAGGTGTCCACTGTGGGAGAGAGACAAAAGCATCAAGAGCACCCCTTGTCTGAGTAAGACCTAAAGCTAGAGTGAAGCAGACACTGAGAGAATTTTCCGGCAAGTCCCCAAATTAAGTATAAAGTATGTTAGAGAATATTTTTTAAAGGTTATTTATTTGAGACAGAGAGAGAGAGAGCAGGAGTGGGAGGGGAGGCAGAGGGAGAGGGAAAAGCAGACTCCCCACTGAGCAGGAAGCCTGACCACACAGGCCTCGATCCCAGGATGCTGAGATCATGACTGGAGCCGAAATCAAGAGCCTCCTGCTTCACCAACTGAGACTCCCAAGTGCCCCAGGAATGTCAGAGAACTTTGACGCCGGTGGTTCAGTGGGGGTCAACCTCAGCAGTAAAAAAACTGGAACTCAGCTCTACTTTGCAAACTTGGCGCATATTCCATCCTAAATCCCTAGCAGAAGCAGAAACATGCCCATTTTCAAGAGGAAAAGTGATATACCTTCCTCTCAATTTTGTTGCAAAACCAAAAGCTGCTCTTAAAAAAAAAAAATCTAAAAAAAGAAAAAAATAGCTGGTAAGTGTTTCCTTTAAATCTAGTGCAGTTCACAGACTGCATTATATTAGTTTCGGGTGCACAATGTAGTGATGCCCAATTCTATACGTGACTCAGTGCTCATCACGACAAGGGTACTCTTCACCCCCATCGCCTATTTCACTTCCCACCCATGTCCCCGCTGGTGACCTACAAAATGTTTTTTATAGTTAAGAGTCTCTTTTTTGGTTTATATATTTTTGTCTGGGTTCATTTGACTTGTTTCTTAAATTCCACACATGAGTGAAATCATACAGTATCTGCCTTCCTCTGAGTGACATTTTACACAGCATCGTACTCTCTAGATCCACCTATATTGTTGCAAAGGGTAAGATTTCATTCTTTTTTTGTGAATAATATCCCCTTGCATATGTACACCATATTTTCTTTATTCATTCATTTCTGGATGGACTCTTGGGCTGCTTCCATAATTTAGTTATTTGCATTCCCACCAACAATACCCAAGGATCCCTTTTCTCCATATTCTCACTAACACTTGTTGTTTCTTATGTTGTTGATTGAATCCATTCTGACAAGTATGAGGTGGTAACTTATTGTAGTTTTGATCTGCATTTGCCTTATGGTAAGTGACGTTGAACATCTTTTTTTGTGTCTGTTGGCCATCTGGATGTCTTCTTTGGAGAAATGTCAGTTCCTGTCTTCTGCTTATTTTTTAATTGGACTATTTGGTGGCTTTTGGTATTGAGTTGTGTCAGTTCTCTCTATATTTTTATCTATTTATTTATTTTTTATTTTATTTATTTATGATAGTCACACAGAGAGAGAGAGAGAGAGAGGCAGAGACATAGGCAGAGGGAGAAGCAGGCTCCATGCACCGGGAGCCCGACGTGGGATTCGATCCTGCGTCTCCAGGATCGCGCCCTGGGCCAAAGGCAGGCGCTAAACCACTGCGCCACCCAGAGATCCCTCTCTATATATTTTTACACTAACCCTTTATTGGAAATATCATTTACAAATATCTTCTCCAATTCTGAAGCTTGTCTTTCAGTTTTATTGATGGTTTCCTTTGCTGTGCAGGAGATTTTTATTTTGATGTAAAACTATCCCCGATAGTATATTATTTTATTTTGTTTATTTTATTTATTTATCTTAAGAACATTTCTAGAAAAGTGTTGATACAGCCAATGTCAGAAAAATTACTGCCTGTGTTCTCTTCTAGGATTTTTATGGTTTCAGGTCACACATTTAGATCCTTAATCCATTTTGTGTCTCTTTTGTTTATGGTGTAAGAAATCGGTCTAGTTTCTTTCTTTTGCATGTCATTGTCCAAATTTCCCAGCACTAATTTGTTGAAAGAGACTGCCTTTTTCCATTGCATATTCTTGCCTTTTTGTTGTTGTTTGTTGTTGAAGATTAATTAACCATATATGTCTTTTTTCCCCATCACTCTTTTGATTGAGTATTTAGTCCATTTACATTCAAAGTAATTGTTGACAGGTATATATTTATTACCATTTTGTTACTTGCTTTGTGGTTGTTTTGTAATTTTTCTCTGATCCTTTCTCCTCTTGCTCTGTTTTCTCCTGATTAGTTGACTTTCTTTAGTGATGTACTTGGATCCCTCCTCTTTATTTTTTACATACCTATCATTGGTTTTTGATTTGTGGTTATCACGAGGTTTGTATATAACATCTTCTGCATATACCAGTCTATATTAAGTTGATGGTCACTTAAGTTTGAACCCTTTTACCCCACATTTTAGATCTATGGTGTCATTTCACATCTTTTTATTTTGTGAGTTCCTCGAGTAATTTTTACAGCTATACTTATTTTATTTTATTATTATTTTTTTTACTACTTTTGTGCTTCCTACCTTCCTTACTCTTGCTTATAGTCTTTCTTTTTCACTCAGAGTCCCTGTTATAATTTCTTATAGGGTCAGTTTAGTGGTCTTGAATTTCTTTAACTTTTGTTTGTCTGGAAAATATCTCTCCTTCTATTCTGAATGATAGCCTTGCTGGATAGAGTAGTTGTGGATATAGATTTTCCCTTTCAGCACTGTGAACTATATATCATGCCACCCTTGACCACCACTTTAAATTCTCTATCAGGCATGTTATTTCTCTCCATTTCACAGCAAGGTCTCTTCTTGTGGTTTTGTCCTGTTCTTTCACTTGAAACATATTTCTCTCTCTCCTTATTTAACCTAACTCCCTCTGTATGTTTATTTGTGTTAGGAAAGTCAGCTATGTTTCCTGCTCTTGCATGTAGTGACCTATGAAGAAGAGTTCCTATAGAGCCCTGCAGAATGGTGTCCCCTGTTCACCAGAACTTGGTGCTTCAGGAGTGTCTCCCATGTATGTTGAACATGCCCTGCTCTCTGGCTCTGCCACTTTTGCCTTCGGCCCAGTCATCTGCTGTAATCTCTTTGTCTTTTGTGGGTAGTATTTGGTCCTTGTGGTATTAGTGAACTTGAGTTGAATTAGACGAGGTGTTGGCCAGAGATGCAGTAGCACCAAACTTCGGGGTGTTCTCTCCATGTTGTTCCCTTAGAAGCTTTTGTTGGTGGATGGGCATGCAGTCAGAACAGATATCTGCTCTCAATCCACTACTGGGGTCATGGTCTGACTGGTGTAGGTGGTTATCTTCTCCCCTCCCTAGTCAGGAGTTACTTTGGAGTGGTGCCGGCTCCTGTTGCTGCTGCTTGCACACTGCCAGGCCTGTGACACTGCCCTGGGTGGGCTCTGGCCAGGAGCCTCCTGGAGGAAGCACATCTGCAGTGTGCTCCATAGTGCTGTGGTGTTACCAGGTTTGCACACTTGCTGTGCTGGGACTAAGCCGGACCTGGCTGGAGGGGGTGGATCTGCCCATGCCATGGTGGGTGGGGAATGAGGTAGGAGTTTTAGGAAGTTAGCTAGTGCTGTGCTGGTTCTTGCAGGTACTTGTGTGTTTATGCGTGTGTGTGTGTGGGGGGGGGCGTGGGCAAGGGAGGGAATGGTATTTGCCAGCTTCTATGTTCCTCAAAAAGCCCTCCAGTGATCTCTGTCCCTCTAGGACATGCTCTGAAATAAGTAAACTACTCTCCCTCGTGTAGGAAGTAAGTGTTTTTTAAACTGTTGCTTCTATGCAGTATCACCATGGGCTATTTGTTGTGCTGTCTCCGTAAGGGCAGGGACTCAGTTTCCTCTGACTTTCCTGCCTCTCCCAGAGCTGAACCCACTGATATGTTAATTTCCATGTTTTCACATGATGCTTGTTGTAAGAACTCACAAAATTTGGTCCCTCTAATTTTCAAAGCCAGATATTATATTGATTTGTCTTCCCTGTTCTGGCTTCCTGGTGTGAGAATCTGTTTTTTTTGTTTGTTTGTTTGTTTGTTTTTCCCTTCTCCCTACCCACAACTCCCTCTCCAAGACTCCAGTCCCACTGGTCTCTTTAGTTCCCCACTGTAGCTCCATGCTTCCTACCCTCTTCAGTGTTGCCCGTTCTGTACGTTTAGTTATGGAGCACATTTTTCATTCTTCAGGTCATTTTCTGGGTTATTTACACTGGTGTGAATGTTATCTAATCATATACATGGGACAAAGTGAGCTTTCGATTCTCCTACTCTTCCATCTTCACCGGAAGTCCTGGCTGAGAAGTTTTCAAAATTACCAATAAGCTCCAAACCACAGATCCAAAAAACTCAAGGAGGAAACAGACAATAGGAAAACTAGGCAGATTATATTCAAAAGGTTATAAACTAAACAATAGAGAAAATTTTGATGGCCCCCAGAGGGGGAAAAAAGACACCTTCCACCTAGCATATAGAAACAAAGGTAAAAATAATAGCTGAGCTTTTGTTGTCATTAGAAATGATGTAATCCAGAAAACAATGGAGTGGTTTTTTTTAAAATAACTTTTAATAGCTTTTTAAAAAAATAACTTCATAGTAGCTTTATTGAGATACATTTTACATACCATACAATTTACCTATTTATAATTGTACAATTCAACAATTTTTAGTGTAGTCACAGAGTTGTGCAATCATCACCACAATCAATTTTAGAACATTCCCATTACTTCAAAAAGACACCCTGCTCCCTTAGTCATCATCCTTCAAATCCCCCTACCACCCATTCTCCAGCCCCATACAATCATTATTCTACTAAAGTGAAGGAAAAAGTGTCAGAGGAGGAGTGATTATGTTTCACTCTTAGATTGTTAGCACCAGCATCTGTGGAGTGCAGTGCTATTATCTAAGACAGGGAGATGAAGAGACACAGCACAGTGAGGGAATTATCAAGAATTTCTTTTTGGCCTTATCTTTATAAACATGAGGAGAGCATAAAATATCTATGTAAAAATGTTAAATAGCCAACTGGTTATGAGATTCTGGGATCCAACAGAATGTTCAGGGTTTACAGGTCTAAATTTAGAGACATCGGAGTATAGATTTTGTTTAAAGACACAGAACTGTGTTTGTTTGTCATGAAACAGGAAAGAAGACCTCATATATACCCATGTAGAATAATGCCACATTTTCAAGTTAAGAGAAGAAGAAACAAAGGGAAGAGAGAGGAGCCGTTGAGAAGCAATGACAAAGAAGATTGAGAAAGAGAGAATGATTACATGGGAGGAGAAGTTTGTGTTGGTCAGCTGGCAGGCATGTGAGTGAGGCCACCTTAGACTAGTCCATTCCAGCTAACCAGTCAACTTACCCAGACGTATGAGTTCAGGCAGATTCAGTGCAGAGCAGCAGAGACATCTCGTTGACTGTGGGGCAATAGTAAATGGTTTGTTTCAACCCACTAAATTTTGGAGTAGCTTAGTGTGCAGCAAAGCATGACTAATATAAATGAGGACCAGAATCCTTATGATTATGTAGAGGTTGTATTCCACCTACCATGCTGTGTAGCTTCTAATTTGCTGGGATTTTAGGCAGTATTAGGATGCCCATTTTGTTTGCCTTCCACCATTTCTCTTTCTCCACATATTATAGAACCATTATTAGGGGTATGCAGCTGCTAAGTGTATCTATCCAAATTATGCACTTGGGGGCCAGGGAAGTGACCATAAGGCAGGGCTGCAGACCTATTGCATTCAACGTGAGTTGAAATAGGACCAGAACTCCATTAATCATCTGGTATCCATATGCCACTGGTTGAGGACTACTCCCAGAGGCATGAATTTCCCACAGCCTCTACCCCGAGCATGTTCCCTCAGCCAGAGAATATAGCCATGCAGAGAATATCCACAAAAAGCTGCAGCAAAAAACTGCTTGACATACACAGGAAGAATGAATTCTGAAAGCCTAATGGTAGGCCACTGACATTGTCTTGGATAATAATATTCTTCAAGAATTTGTGAAAATTAACATGGAAAGGATATTTAAGTTGCTTTAAAATATAACTAAAAATAAAAAATTATTATCGTATACTAATTATCTATTAAAATGCCTAGACCCCATTAAATCCACTGATGGTAGGCTGAATTATCCACTATCAGAAAAACAGTTTCTCTGCCTATGCTCACAGTGTGAATAACCAGCAAACTAGAGATTTTAATCCTGATTTGTATGACTCTACATGCCAGGCTATCTCAGGTGAAAAACATGTCTAATTATTTCCGTTACGTTAAATGTCATAAAATAACTAGGAAATAAATAAATAGTTTTTGCCTTGGTTTCAGATGATAAATTAATTTCAGATGATTTGTTTAAGCTGGTGGCTGACAATTCAGGAAAACTTGGGTATGGAGATAAAAGATACAAACATCCAAACTCAGATTCCTATCCATTTATCACTTAAACTACATTATTTCACCAAATAATAAACCCTTAGGAAAAGTCTAATATAAATAGAGATGAGTGGGTGTGTTTGAAATATTTTGTTGAGAGAGAATAAAAGTAAACAATTCTCTTATTCAAACGACATTGTTATAAATTATGGACAGTGAACCACCAGAATACGGAAAGATACATGATGATAGATAGATGGATGATTGAGAGAGACAGAAAGAGGAAGGAGGGAGAGAGAGAGACAGGAGAGAGAGAGAGGGAAGGACGGGGGTGGGAGTTCGAGGAGAGGAAGAGAGAGAGAGAGGGAGTTTGAGGGGCAAGTACACATACATACACAGAGCACACACATGGCTATCAGAATACTTAATCAAGTGATAAGAAAAAGAGAGGTCAGCAAAATTGATGAATTCTGCACTTGAACAGTCTCTGCTCTTCTAAACTCAGTTTCTTATATCTTCAGTTTCCTTCCTCAAAGTTGGTGAAAATTTCTATTGACTCTGCTTTGCTAAGAAAGGAAAAGAAATAGAGAAAGGCAATTATGCTAAAGAAAAGAATATTTAATCATTAAGGACCAGTCTTTATAATTTGGGGCAATGAACCACATCCTTAAGTTTCTGCTTCTTGTGATTTCCCTGGGAAAGAGGCAAATAATAGATTAATGGAATTCTTTTGTTGCCTAAATCATGCTACACTCATCTGGCTGTTGGGGTTCCATAAGTAAAACGAACTAAGCTCTTGCTCTTAGTGGGCTTACATTCTAATGGAGAAACATCATAAAACATCATAAGGAAAAAAAAATATCTAGACTATATTTCCCAGCAGCAGTATAAGGGGAAGAAGCAGGCCAGGGTTGAAATGAAAGGACGTTGGTGATCAAGGAAGACGACAATGACAGTGCAACAATTGAGCAAAATCTCAAATAAAGGAAAGCAGAAAACCAAGAGAATGTGTGGGAGGGTCATGTTCTGAAGGATGAGCTGGTAAGGACAAAGACCCTAGAAATGGAGGAGTTCTTAAGATTTTTGTAAAATGGTTAGACTTGCTGAGAGCGGAGAAAGTAAGGGGAGAGAAGTATGGAATATGTCTGAAAGAAAGTCAGGACCAAGATCATACAGGGCTCCATCCTGAAAGGACAGTCCATGGTGAGAAGTTTGAATTCTGTTCTGAGTGTGACAGGAGCCTTGTGAGTATTTTTAGCAAAAGAGTGAAATGATCCTGACTCATATTTTATAAAGACCACTTTAATCTCTATATCAGGAATAAATGGGTGATAACAAGAGTGGAAATAAGGATAGTTAGGAGCCTATTGCAGTACTAAGGTAGAAAATGATGGAACTTTAGAGTCAGGTGGGACAGTAATGGGCTGTGAAATGGTCTGATTATGGATGTATTTTAAAAAATATATATATATTCTCATATTCCTGTTATGTGCACAGCAGTATTGCCATTTTCTGGGAAACCGATAGCCTACCGTGGCCCTAACTGATTTGACATATTTACAGTCATTGTCTTTATACACCTGGAATACTATTTTTTATGATGCCATGTAGTATATCCTAAATAATAAACATAATATTTAAAAGAGCTGTCAGAAAGAACTAGAAACAGAACATTCCTTGACTTGAACATTTTGGCAAAGCAGAGACGGGTAAGATGACAGGGAGAATGTGGGGCAGAGGTGGTCTGTCTCCCTCTCTCATCCTGTGGTGGTCATCTCCATGTCTCTCCAGACAGATAGATCAGCTCCTGGCAGTAGGACCTGATGGGTCTGTGATCATGACCAGACTTCCCTGGACTTGATGTTCAATGCCTGCTGAGGGGACTCAGGAGAAATGCAGATTGATAGCCATTTAGATAGGCTTCCCGTGGGGACAGAAAACACTCCCACAGCTACACTTATCTGTCTGGTGGCAACTGGTTTCCCATACATCCGGGGACATCTAGACCTAATGAAAGGCACTTCCAATTTGCATTATCCCAGAATCCCAGAATCCCAGAAGTTATGTGATGGATGTTGCCTTGAACATTATATCTATTAAAAGGAAAGAAGAAGAAAAAAGATAGTGAAAGAAAATGGAATGGTTGGTATCAAAGTTGAATGGAGGCCTAACCATAGGATTAGTGGGATTTCCTTTGAAAAGTGAATTTCAGTTCAAAAAAATTTAACTAGGCAGTAGTTGGAGAGGGTGGGTCATTGGGAATGATACCTATCTCTAAGTGAAAAAAAAATTTAGAAAATTAATACTTAACACTAATTATAAAAAAACACTAATTATAAATATTACTTATTTTTGTGGAAAATGGAGAGAAGAGGTGGATCACTGGGTAACACATTGTAAATAGCTACATTTCTTGCTAGGTAAAATTATAAATGACAGAAATGCTTACATCTGTGTAAATGCGAACAATCACTCTGTGGAGGCCAGGATGCTCATGACTACTGGAATTGTACAGAGGATAGTATTTGTGTGTGTGTGTGTGTGTGTGTGTGTGTGTGTGTGTGTTATTCCCTCTCTCAATTCAAGTTCAGCCAGGTTTGTCAGACACATTATGTACTTTCAAGCTATTTCATATCACAAGAGTATCAAAATGGGCCTATTTAGATATATTAATTTTTCCCTACCTCGCATTGATGTAAAATATTTGTTTTATAAGCTTACAAATGTTTTAATATTGCAATATTTTCCCTGAATGAGGTTGCCAGATTTAGCAGGTGACAATCCAAGATGATATGTAAAATCTTAATTATTTCAGATGAAAAATGAGTAACTTTTTACTATGAGTATGTCCCAAATACTGCCTGGGGCATATTTACACTAAAATATCGTTGTTTATCTAAAATTCAAATATAACTAGACATATTCATTTTATATCTTATGACTCTAGTCCTGAGGCAAAGTGCGAAGAAATCATTCTTGGAAATCAGATAAATAACACACATTTGTTACTGAAGGGTAAACTGGCTAACTGAGGGTTTACTCTTTGATACACTATCCTGGGATTGATGATAAAAATTTGGGGCCTATCATATTATTTTTCTATTGCTGTAAAACACCTGACCAAATGTAATGGCTTGAAACAACACCTATTTTCTATATGTCAGAAGTCAGGGTGCAGCTATGCTGAGTGCTATGCCCAAGGTCTCACCCTCAGGGTTCCTTACACTAGAGACTCAAAGGTCATTCAGGTAATAGAATCTAGTTTCTTTGCAGGTGTAGGACTGAAATCCCCATTTCCTTGCTGACTATCAGTTGGGGACTGTCCTCAGCACTCTAAGTGATCTGTTATGGATCAGGTGTGATAGAACCAAAAACAGTATGAAAAGAAAACGGGAAACTTGCCAAGGCACGAAAGTGTATACGCACTCTTGAATGCATTCATTAGAACTACCTGTGCTTCCTCTTCCCCATTTGGAAGATGGACATAATGACTGCCTGTTTCCAAGGGCTGTTGTGAGGATTCATATGGATAAAGCAGTTAGAGCAATGTCTGGCACATAAGTAGTGTCATACAGATGCTGGCTATTACGAGGCCCAGGTGCACCATTAATTCTGGTTACGTAAGGATAGTAAATGACAAAGGAGTAGCAGAGTACACTAGAATAAATGATGGGAAGTTAAGGAAGTAACCATCCTGCATGTGCTAAATCCAGACACGCTTTCATTGAGTATAGACATAGCATATAGATATAGATGATATAGATAGATATAGATATAGATATAGATATAGATATAGATATAGATATAGATGTAGTATAGAGACAAAACACATGTGAAGACACACTAATCACCATTCCTGTAGCAGCTGCATCATAGAATACTCCCCATTATTTAAAACTATAATAATTTAGCACTAAAATCCTGACAAAGAACAGAGTAGTGTTGATCACTAGCTACAGTGGTTTTAAGAGGTGGTGTCGATGCAAACACAGCTTACATGTACTCATCCAGGCTTCCTTGTAGACATAAGGTGAGCAATTATTATTTTTGGGGGTGAGGTATCAGTGGAAATTTTAAATCATATAGAAATTTGTACATAAAGTAAAATTGTATCAATATGTTCCATCAGGACATTTCAGAGTAGTGGATTTCTGAGGCATGGAAGGCAGTCGTTCTGATGAATTGGTTCAATCCAAGTGTTTTGTTTGTTTGTTTGTTTGTTTGTTTATTTGGTTTTGTTTTTTTTTAAGATTTTATTTATTTATTTGACAGAGAGAGAGAGCCAAAGAGCATAAGCAGGGGGAGCAGCAGAGAGAGAAGAAGCAGACTCCACGCTGAGCAGGGGGCCCAATGCAGGGCTCAATCCCAGGACCCTATGGTCATGACCTGAGCCAAAGGCAGATGTTTAACCAACTAAGCCACCCAGGCGCCCCAATCCAAGTGGTTTTTAGCTTACACCAACTTCATAATAGGATAGTATTTACTAAGTACAGGTATGATGTGTAATTAGAAGTCTTGGTAAATGAAACAATGACATATTATTCTTAATACAATCTTAGTTATTTAGTAATAGCTGGGAGTTACTGCTTAATTGTGGAATTCACATAAACTTGCTAAAGACCTAATTCATCCAGCTGTCAAAAGCCCTAATAATGGTAGCATTAGGCAACTGGTCTGATTAATTTTAAGAAATATGTACATTTAACTGTAATTAGTATTTATAATTTCCCACTCGCAACCACTACCTGACAACTCGCTTAGAGCCTCAAAGAAGAGTAGAAGAGCTGTTCTCAGGCACTTACTCCAGTAGATGTGATCCTTATAAATAGAACATGCCAGAAGCCAGTCAGGGACCGTAAAAACAATCCCAATTAGTCATAGTTTCTGATGAAAATGGTTCAATCTTATTTTCCCTGTCTTTATTTCTATTATGTACACATGAAAAATGAAGTATTTCATAAACTGAAGAAATTTAAGGAATTAGAACAATGGATATTTCAAATTAAAGAGTCATGAGTACAATATTGGGTAAGAAACAAATTCTGGATCTCAGTTTTATCATGTGTCAAAGGATGTAATAATCCCTCCATCGCACCTTAGTGTGCAATATTTGACCTATGAAAATACGAGAGCTCTACTTATTTCAAGAATGCACAAGAATCTCACATTACCTTATACTGATTTTTATTTCAAGCTTGTTCAACACCCCAGTGATAGAAAAATTCTCTTAACTGCTTCTCCCACACACAATCGCTTTAAAATTTCACTTAAAAATTCTGGAAAATCAATAGTTGAAGTAACACTACCTTTGATGTTGTCTTGGGGCAACCTCAGTCCTCTAGACCATGACTCTGGACCCTGGAAAGTGGTTGTGAGCACTCAAACTCATGTCCACAGTTTTAACTTTTCCACCATTGATTTTTTAAGTGTGAGCCAGAGAACCAGTATTATGAAATTATTTGCCCTCAGGACAAAGAATAAAATGTAACCAAAGAACAAGGCCAATGTGTGAAAGGAAGTGGCGAGGCCTGGGAGTCCAGCTGCTATCACATCCATAGCTCACAATGGTTTTCTTGAATCATTTTATAGATGGAAATAATGCTCTGTAAATTGCTTATTCTATATAAGATGGCAATTATTTATCGGAGAGAAAACATGTAAGAGGATTAGTAGCATTATTAATATATATTCCCTGAGAACATCAAGGCTCTACTATAATGCATTTTCATTGAAAAGAGTTTAATAAAACAGTTAATATTTTTAAAACTTAATTTCACATCAGTGGAATAGATTCTTACCTAGAGAATGATAAGAGTAAATGGAGTATATGTTTAGATAGTCATTTCTCCAACGGGGTATATCTTTGGAAAGTCATTTATATACAGTATAATTATAAGGGCGTTGCTATTTTTTTTTAATTGACCCAAAAAGTTATGGATTAGAAAATTCAAATTTCAATTCTTATGAAGCCGAAATTGGGAGACAGAAAAAAATCTAGCAAGCTTGAAATAAGCATATAAATAGTAGACATCATTTTACAGTGAAATTAGATTTTCTTTTTCTAGAGGTGTTGTGAGGATGTGTGTGGATGCTGCAAGGAGTCTAGTGGCCAGGCACATGTTTCATATTGTTAAGTGAGAAACTCCCCTTGGCAGCAGCTGCCCACAAATGATGCTAGAAAGCTGATGATGGCAATGAGTTAGGTTAGGGTGGAAATCCTCATGATGGCCAGCCCGTCTCTCTGCTCCTAACATGCTCTGTCCCCCCGGGGTTCTAAAGAGAACAGAAAAAAATTGCTTCATGGAGAGTCCTTTTTACTGAATTCAAACTAAATATCCTAGAAATGGACAGAATTTCCCAGAAGGATATCAGTCTCTCAGCCTAGTGATGTGCTGAAGTTTATCTCTGAGAAGAAACCCACTGGCTTCCCTGAGCACCCCAGCCCATCCTGATCTCCCCCTTCTGTGAACATTGTAGCATTTTCTGATGTCTTACAGTGTGTACCGTGATTGTGTTTCTTTGTGAGCTATTACTTGTTCAAGTCGCAATGCTCTCCTGTTAAATGACCCAAGAAACAGCGTCTGTACGTGTGTGTGAGTGAGTTATGTGCATGCCAGATGGGTTTGTGAGCCTTCCAGGCCCTCTCTGAAAATGTCTCTTTATCACCTCAAGCCTGAGAGGCAGGGTGACAAAGGAGGAGTGCACACAAGGGTTTTTAGAAGACCTGAATTCCAGGAGAGATTCCTTCTACAGCACATCGTCCTCCATGCTTCCTTTCATGCACACCACCCCCTACTCACCAGACTTTGGTTTTACACCTATAAAGGAAAGATTTTCGACCAGATGCAATGAAGGTCCATTCTAGATCCAGCAGCACATGAGTTTCATCATCAAAGAGGTACCTGGAGGGCAAGGACATCGTTATGTTCCCTTTAGGTTTCCTCCAGGACATGATTCCCTGCCATGTGTGTCCTTTGGGGGCACCTTACATACTGGGGTCTGTAATGTCAGTAACACTGTGGGTAAATAGACACGGTTGCAAACAGTCTGTCTCTTTTATCATGATGCATCTCCTACAAAAGAAGCTGAATTCTGTTGGTTCTCCTCCATGTGGGGGCTCAAAGCAAGAGCAGATCCTTAACGAAGGAAATTGCTGGTAGATGTAAATGTCTTCCTTAGATTAAGAAGCTCCTTGATTGTAGCTGCTGACGCATAAGAATTGCAGGTTACTACAGAGCTGAGTCGTCTTTTCTACATCTTCAAAAGCTTATCTTGCCCCATTGCCCTGGAAAGTACTTCGCACAGAAATGTTACTCAATACATTTTTGCTGACTTGATTCTTGGCATTGATGGGTTGATAATGTTAGTACGGATAATGGAGAAAAATGATGAAGTCATTTTTATCCTGGTGGGAGGGCTCTAAATCCTCCAGTAGAGAACTATTTCAGATTTAGATACAGGGTTGATCTACAAGTATAAAGCTAGCAAGATGGATCTTGTTGTTTGTTGACTCCGCCAGTTTCCGTACTGTTAGGTCACACTGTGCATATGCAGCACAGTTAAGAGAGTAAAAGATTGGAAATCACAGCAAAATGTACTTTACTATGAACCACAGCAACCAGCTTCCCTGCATAGTGTTGAAGCACCACCTTTCCAACATTCAAGCCTATTAGCAGACCAAACAATGTCACGCATGTGAAACAAGTACAGTGTTTATAAGGATGACAGAGCATAGGATAGAAGGATACATTAACTATTTTCTAGATGGAATGTAAACTCTCACATTTAATAAAATTATGAAATGACCTAGTCTAGAATGCTTATAAGTATATAAAATATCTTAAATCCATGGAATACCAATTTTTGAGAATCTAAAAAGTTACTAATCTTATATAAACTGACTTTTTTTTTTCTTTCGTGAAGTAGGCAGTAAGAATTCTATTTTTATAGTGATTTTCCAGAGGTCTGCAAGATCTTGAAATGCCCTGGGAAATAATAAATATAAAATAAGCTTTTTTTTCCTCAAACTAAGTGAATGTCATTGAATGCTAAAGTTTTTGTGACTATCAAATCATAGATTATGTTTAATCAGATACTGATTATCTTCCATGAAAAAAAAAAAGGGAAAGTTGTTCTGAGAATATAATTTCCCATTTCAAGTTGCTTAATAGTAAAACAATGAAGTAAATTTGCAAATATTCCATAACGTTATTCTCAAATAAAACAAACATGTCAGATCATAGTAAATCTCATTATGTGATATGAAAGGGACCTGTAAATATTCTTCCTAAAGGAAAACTTTTAAAATGTCTTTTGTAGATTAAAGAAATTATTAAAAAATTAAGTATTTTCAGTGATATCTATTGTTTTCTTATATAGAGTTTGCATTTGCTATGAATGGCCCCTCCCACCACAAATCCCGACCTACTCAAGTTTCTTCCATTACTGCCCAAGACTTTGTATTTATGCCACAACTAATGGCTTGTTTTTTTGTTTTTTTAATTTCCTAAATACACTCCCTGCTTTCCAAATTCAGTGTATTTGCTTGTGTTGTTTACTCCACCCAGGACATCATGACTAATCAGTCAGTCAGAATCCTGTTGCTCTTCAAATATTCATATCCATCTTCACCATTTCACAAACATTTCTTAATCTCCCTGCCATTCCTTTTCCAAAATTATAATGGGGCTGTGTTCAAATCTCTCTCTCAGGAGGCATTTTTCAGAGTGAAAACATTTTATATATGCAACACTATGTAAATACTAATTTTTGGCTAATTAGAGAAGCATCTTGAAGTGCATTTCTAAGTGCATTAGAAAAAGAAAAGAGAGCAGCCCTGGTAGCCCAGCGGTTTAGCGCCGCTTGCAGCCCAGGGTGTGATCCTGGAGACCCGGGATCGAGTCCCACGTGGGGCTCTCTGCATGGAGCCTGCTTCTTCCTCTGCTTGTCTCTCTCTCTCTCTCTCTCTCTCATGAATAAATAAATAAAAATCTTAAAAAAAAGAAAAAGAAAATAATTTTACATATATATGTATATACTTGAGTATAGGGGCATCTGGGTGACTCAGTTGAGCATCCAACTCTTGGTTTCAGCTTAGGTCATGATCTCAGGGTTGTGAGATTGAGCCCTACATCAGGCTCCACACTCAACAGGGATTCTGCCTGAGATTCTCTCTCCCTCTCCCTCTGTTCCTTCCCTCTCTCCCTCTAATAAAAAAAAAAAAATCTTTTTAAAATAAGACGAGTATATATGGCTCAAGAGTTCTTTTTCACTTGAAGTCACATAGTGTTTTCCTATAACTTCTCCTGTTATCTGTGTCTGTCTTCTTTAAACAGAAAGGAGCTTTCAGTATTTGATGTCTTCTATATGCATGCAAACATACTGCTCAGTATTCTCCAAGTTTAAACCTCTTCAGTGTCTTCAACATCCTAGCTATTCATGTTGTTCAGATCATAGACCATTCTGGTTTTATTTCTTCATTTGATTTTATTGCCTTCAACATACAGGAGCCAAAAGAAGAAGGTCCCCTTCAGCCATGATCCTATCATCATAGGGTTGAGAAAGATTCTGAGCCTCCCTTGCTTGGAGAATGTACGTCTATTAGAGCTATCTGTGATGAAATTACTGGCTGGGGAATGAGGGGCGGTTCAACTGTGGGACTCCAATTGAACTTTCAGGGAACCAGAATCCTAAAGGCTTTTTAAAACATGATACTTTAAAAGTATTTTTCATAGTATTTATATTCCATCATACATATGATGTATATATATATATATATATTATATATTTATAAATAAATATATATATTTATGATCATTTTTCATTTTATAATCTCACAAAAATTCTGATGAAAATGTTAAGATAATGAAACAAACCCAAAAAAGGAGCTACTGCATGTATTGTAATAATATATAATTCTCATGTTCAAGTCAGAGAGCCATGCACTGAAAGAATCCAGAGGCCCAGGCCATCTGCAGCTATGTTGACTCCAGAACAATGAGATTGATTTTAGTACCAGAAGACAACATGTCATGAATAAATAAAGCATGTATAGATAAGACAGACAAGTTCCCGTCTATCAATTCCTACCTCAAACAGGAACTACTCCCTCAGAGACCCACCCACCTAGCTTTCTATAATCATCTAAGAGATCATGAATCTATATATCTGCTATTTGTATGGCATTTCATTGTTTACATATATACATATATATATGTATCATTATAAGCCTATGGATATGACAATGAAAGAATTATTATTCCATTTCGTAGGGGAAAAAAGATGGAGTTTCAGAAAGATTCATTGAATGACCCAGGAATAGACAGTGAATAACTGCCAAAAACCACGTGTTGTCTTCTTCCTAAATCATTTCTGAAGTTAATAGAAAAATGTACTTATTTACTTACCAGGAAGAGGGAAGTCATTTCAATTAATATATTAATATCATTAGTGGGGCAAGACATGAAGCATATTGAGTCTTGACTATATGAATGTTATAATGTTGATGGGATCAGAAAATGAGAAGAATAGAAATTCTGTGTCCTAATCCTATGATCATGACTTCAAATCAACATGCTCTAATTTAACGAGGGTAAGCTAATGTTAGCAACTTTAATATAAGCAAACATTGTTCAATACATTCGATATATATTGACTTCTCTACTAGCTTTGCCAGAACAAAAGGTAGCTTTGAAAAACCACATCTGAAACTATTTGAAACGCGAAGCTGATTGACCTTTGGAGATTATGAGCAGTAGATAATTGACTTCATAGTTGTGTTAAACAGTCAAAGTGCTTGGAAAATTTTTGTACTTGTTTTATGGAAATAGAGTTTGATTTAATTTTTTTTTCGATCACTTTGAATCCACAACAGCAGTGATTCATTTTGGAAGCACAAGACAACATATGTCATTAATAAGAAAAGCATGTGTAGACAAGGCAGTCAAATTTGTATCTACCTACTTTTATATCCCCAAGGAGATCCTTTGTTTTATTATTGAAAGGACAAGGGAACTTAAGAGTTTCTTTTCAAAAGAAATACTAAAGCAGGGCATTCCTGAGGAGGCAAAATGGAACCAGCAACAAGACCAACTAAGACAAGCAGCCTCGTTCACATATTTTCCTGAGGGCTGGGGATGTGTGTGTGTTTGTGTTTTAACTCATTTTGAATTGAGGCTTTGGTCTTGTTTCTTTGTATTTTTTGCTAGTACACTGAGTCAACAAAACATAGGGATGCTCCCCCCCCTTTTTTTTTTTTTGCTCCCTTTTTATTTAGGGGAAATATGCTTTCTCTTTCCACTAGAGTTAAAAGAAGGGAAAAGGAAAAATATACATCTCCTTGTGCTAATGCACAGCTGGGGTTTATCCTGGTGGTCCATCCCGAGGCTACAGTTGTCATTTTAATCGGATGCATTCTGCTCTGAGCAATAAAAGGCAATTCTATATTACTCAGAAAATCTCTTACTTAATTACATTTTAATTAACTCAGAGATGCTGGAGAAAAGGTAGGACTTGATCATCAACTGATTTATTTTCCAAATAAAATTCATTTTCGAGAAATTATGTTTTCTGTTTTAGTTTTTCCCTGCTGGACATTTTAGAGTTTTAGATCTTCATATTGAAAATGAATTGAATTTCCTTGACTTAAGCAACCTTCCAAACTCTTTTAAAATTTAAATTTAATTTAAAATATACACAATTGATGATCACAATCTTTAAATGCTTTAGTATTTTAGCAATTGCTTAACAGTTGTGGGCAGAAATAAGAGAATTCTGTTCTTTTGTGATGTTGGTGGGAATAAGAGTAACAGTCATACTGATGTAGGGGAGGAAAAATAATTTTCTCTCCACCCTTCTAGGTTCTTAGCTGAGACCACTTTGTAATAAAAAAGATTCACAAGAGAAAAACAGAACTTTATTAAACAGAAATTTAATAACATGTATACATGGGACATACCCAGGGGAACTGAGTGACTCCCGGAAATGGCTCAAGCCAACACCTTAAATACCATCTCCAACTAAAGACAAAAGACGTATGTGAGTATATTGGGGGGCGGGGATCGTTATGGAAGGTGACCAGGCAGAGCACAGTGAGCAGCATATGGTACATTTGTCCGTTAACTTCACCATTGATAAGAGTTTCCAGAGATTTAGCCATCTTCCTCTTCTTTACAAATAGTGATTTATTTCATAGGCATAACTGCCCCTTATAAAAGATACTTTCTTCTCAGTTTCAGAGCTCTCCTTCCTCTGATGTTCTTAGAAATAACCAGCTCAAGATAATCTTTATGCCAAAGAGACAAATTCCAGGGTGGCAAGTTCTCCTTCCATAATGACAGCAGACTCTAAAATACAATTCTATATTTAAATAAATCTGAATTTAATAAACCCTGGGGATGGAAGTTTTTATTTTAAGAGCTAATATAAGCTAGTGACCATATCTTATCTCTGATGGTGGACAATGGGGAAGTAGGAATTTTTTTATTAGTGTATTTCTATATTTTGACCCAGGGATTATTTCCTGTTTTAGGAAAATCTGTTTCCATGGAACAAAACTTAAAATCTTTTCCATGAGGAGGTGATGTGCTGTAGTAAGGGGGACATAGACATTAGTGTCAGAATAAGGTTGTTCCCAACATATATCCCTTTCTAGTCATGAATACAGATCTTCCTCCAAGGATGGGCTGACATCCCTATAAATACATTGTAAATTGAAAATACTGTTAATGCATTTAATATCTTAACCCACTGAGCATCATATCTTAGCCAAGCCAATCTTAAACATGTTCAGAACACATACATGAGTCTACAGTTGGGCAAAATAATCTAACACAAAGTCTATTTTATTTAAAAAAAAAACGTTAAATATCTCACATAGCTTATTGAATACTATATTGATGTGAAAACAGAATAGTTGTATCAGTATAAGATGGTGGGAAGTATATGCAGATGTTTACGTGGGGGCGTATGAGAAAACTTGCTAGCGAAAACTCCTAAAGTACTAAGTATTATCTCTGTTAATATTATGATTTGTAAATGTAGTTAATGACTTAAAACAACAGGCCCCAAATGGAGTTACCCATGTTAAACCCCAGCAAGACTCAATGTTTGAGGCAGTGAGTTGGGTTCTAACAAGGAGGCCTGCATCCGTCAATGAGGAAGCCATGGCCAGCTATCAGGAAGGTCAACGGCCTGTCCTGGAAGCACTCCAAAGCAAAGCTATAAGAAACCGGATCAAACCAGACAGACCCTATGTGGCAGGTGCCATGACAGGAAACACCTGAGCAAAGAAGGAAGGGAAAACCTTGCTTCCAAGGAATCCCTGCCTCAAGAGCTGAATACTCCATCCCCTAGTTAACAACTGTTCACAAAAGAAACCTAACCCCCAGCGCATCAGCTCCAGAGCTGCCCCACCTCTCCCTTCCTCTCTCCCTCTCCCTACCTTTCTCTCCTCTCCCCCCACCCCATGTGCACGTTAATGAACTTCCCTGCTTCCATCACCTGTCCACTGTACTGTGTCTCAGTCCTTGAATTCTTTCCCATGGCAAGTTCGAGAGCCTTCCCTAACATCTTTAGGGCAGGCTCTGTGGAGGCCCCAGGACACAGGGTCTCCCCATCCTCCTGCAGGACTAATGACAGTTTCAAGCTCTCGCAGGAGTGGAATTTTAAACCAATCATTGTGGAATTTCCGGATCAGCACCAGTGAGGTAATCTGCTTGACAGACACTTTGGTCCCTTTTTTCTTTCCTTGGTGTCTTCCTAGCCCCACTGCTGTCTGCGCCCTTAAAAACCTTCCATTTTGTGCAGATTTTGGAGCTTTCTTCTGTTTGCTAGATGGGACGCTGTCTGATTCATGAATCGTTGAATAAAGCCAATTCTGTCTACATTTACTCAGTTGGATTTTGTTTTATTGTTATAAAACAAAACACTTAGATAAAATTGATCATAAACCTGAATAAATAATACCAAACTATTGTATAACATTATTTTCCTTTTAAGGAGAGTCTTTTAGAAAAAAATCTTTTCAGCTTTGATGTCATCATAGCACAGATACATCACGCTCTTGGTCGTGAGTCGGAAAGCAACGAATATCATTAATCGTAGTCATTCCGATTTAATTTAATTCTAATTTAATGTAATTCTAATACTCATAGTACATTTATGAAGCATGTCTTTTGTTTCTGGTTAATCTTATATTCTCAAAGTTATTTTTTTCTAAGAAAAATACATGCCTTTAGGTTCATAATTAGAAAAAGAGTTTTCAGAGCTAAAGAGTTTGGGTTTCTTATTGTGGGATACGCAGCCAGGAGCAGACTCGTCCCCAGGTTACCCTTTCTCATCAATGCTGTGAAATTTGCTTAGCCACAGGTCTAGAAGGTGAAATGGAAATAAATGCGAGCTTTAAGTGCTCTTACCATATCCCTAACTTCAGACTGAATGAGTTTTCCTCTTAAGTATTTTCTTCCATCATTAAACATTTCTAAGCATTTTGTTTGACTCAAGAAGTGTCCTACTGCTCTGCCTACAGGGAGGATGGGGCACTCTAATTCCAGTTGAAAGCTGAGGTTTTCCTAAAGCCCAGTGTGCATTTTGCCCTTTGTTGAATCTGTGATTTAGCCGAATCTCCTAACAGACAATGCAGATGAGAGAAAGGGGGTTGTTTCTGGGAGTGGAAAAAAAATTTTGCTGTAATGATTTGGTTTGTTGCTTGGTTATAAAATATTGTAATGTCTTTCTTTCTTTTTTTTTTTTTTTTTTTTAAATTTATGATAGTCACAGAGAGAGAGAGAGGCAGAGACATAGGCAGAGGGAGAAGCAGGCTCCATGCACCGGGAGCCCGATGTGGGATTTGATCCCAGGATCGCGCCCTGGGCCAAAGGCAGGCGCCAAACTGCTGCGCCACCCAGGGATCCCAAGTAATGTCTTTCTAAGATAAAGAATATATATAGTCCCCAGTCGGATGCAGTAGTGAAACAATTTAGTCAGTACACTATGAAAAAAAAAATAGCCCTTCACTTTAAATCCATAGAAAGTCTCAGGAAAATAATTAGCTTCTTGGTAAAACTTTAACATCTAAAATTAATAAACTTTAATGTCTATAAACCTAATGGCCGTTTTAAAATATAGATGTACACATTATTTTCCTAATTATTGTTCTTGAGATATTGTAATTGATAAGAAAAATATAAACATTTGATTGTTTAGATGACCAGAATATACTTCTCACATACATTTGGTCTTCCTCCACAGTTCTTGGCTCAGAGCTCCCCAAGCCCCTGGAATTTATTAAGTACAAAGAGTGATTAAGGTGTCTTAACCTAAGGTGTCTTAGGTTATGTTAATGAAATGACTTTTGAGAAGCCTCTAGGGATGGAAGCCCAGTGGAGCCAACCCTGTGATTAGAGGTTTGGAAATTTCAGCCAGATCCCTTGACTTTCAAGGAGGATGGAGGGGCTAGAGATGAAGTTCAATCACCAATGACCAACAATTGTGTATTATTATTTCCTTTATACAATTTTATAGACTTTGGAAGAGCAGTGGTATAGCTGTGGTGAGTACAGGTAGAAATGAAAACAAACAAAAAATGTATATCTTTTTGGAATTGAACTACTTTTGATTGAATACATAGATATTTTTATGGCCACATAGTAAGATAGTGATGAAGTTTTGGAATGTGGGTGAGGTTTGGTGGGGTGAAGTCTGGAGCTGATGATCAAGAAATAATTCTTGAGACGTCTTTGGTGCAAAATGGTAGTTTTATTGAAGCCCAGACACAGGACCTGTAGGCAGGAAGAGCTGCTGCCCCAGGCCTGGGAGGGTGGCTGACTAAATACCTGGAAGTTGGGAGGGGTTTGAGGATAGTTCTCTAAGGAATTTTGGAATCGAGGTTTCCAGGACCTCGAGGGGCCTAGTTGTTGTTGGGAAAAGGTCACTTATTACCATCTACTAAAATCTTAGTCCCGAGACCCTTCAGTTGTACATCAATGGGCCATGTGCTTGGGGGACGATCGCCAACATGTATCTTGGGGGTTTAGAGATGAAGGAAATTTCTAAAGGAATTTTTACATGTTAAAGTAGATTCACAGGATCCTGGGGGTCAGGCTAAATTGACTTTGGCCCTTAGCAAAGTATGAACAGCTCCAGGCAGCTGAGTCCCTAGACGAATGTCCCTCTGCCTCTTTCAAGGACTTGTCAATGTGTTGCCCTGGGCTTGTGCTTTGTCCTCAGCTAACCCTCTGTTCCCCATCGATAGTACTTGAAAGAATGTTGTTAATTAAGCGGTTGAGTAATTTATGACTTTCTAAATACTGGTTACAAGGTTAATTTTAGAAAAATACTCTGGCTTCCCATCCCAACTGCCACATGGACCATTCAGGGAATTAAGGGTCCCAAATCCTATTCCAAGTAACTTCCACCAGCAGCCCTGTGATTCCTCCCTGCTATGAAGACCAAAAGAAAGAAAGAACCATAAATTCTGGATGCTCATGGGATGGCTACCCCCCACCCCCCGCTATGACAGTGATGATGCTGACCATCATATGACACACACCAGGCTCTATGTCAGGCTCTCCATGATTTAGGCCAGCAGCTCTGTGTGCTAACATGTGTCAGAACCAACCTGACACACTTCAGGCTGCTGAGGTCCACTCCAGAGAGATTCTTGTCATGGGGGGTCTGGGCTGCAGCCCGAGAACGTACATTTTCACACAGGTTTCTGGGTGATGCTCAGGCACCAACTCAGGGATTAGTAGGCTTTGAAGACTGTTAACCTCCACACACATGCAAAGTTAGGACGCGATGCCATTACTCTTACTTTACAGATGATGAATCTGAGCCGCAGAGTCATCAGTGAACAGGCTATCCTTCCTCTGTGATTCATGGAGAGACACCTGCCACTGTAATCTCTGAAACCACATAGTGAATTCAAAATGAGGTCAATGATGTCGAAATAGCTTAAAGCCAGTAAAAATCTTGGTCTAGAGAGAATTGGGACCGTTTGATGTATCTTGTTCCCGCTGTCCTCTAATGAAATCTCATTATCTGTTTAATTTGACCAGGGTAGATAACTCCTTGGCCCTTTAAGTAGAAAATAACCTCATTCTTAATAGCTTGTGGATGTGAATTAGCCAAGTGATTTCATTTTTGTAATTTCACCGTGAACAATACTCTGCTGAAAGGATGGGATAGAGCATTGGTTCTCTAAGGAAAGTACCTCTGGCAGGACTTTGACTAGTCTGACTGCTGGGATTCGCTCACAGGTTGGAAAACTCACTGATCGTTTCAGTCAGGGTCACGATTGTCAGCACACCCTTGGCCAGTCGATGACCGGGATTACGAAAGATATTGAGACACATTTATTTCTGAGTTAAGAGAAAGACATACTTTCATTACATTTAAACTTCTTGCATTTTAACTCCCACAGAGAAAATGAATTCCTATCAATCATATAGATTCTGGTTGGAAAAAAAAATAATTTCAGTGTAATTACATTTGTGCAATTTTAATCATCTATGTGATTATGGTTGAGTTGAATTTTGTAATTCAATTAGTTGATAAAGAACTCCCCCCACCCATAACCTGGCATATGAAAAATCACAATTTAGCCTTTAACAAAAGGCTTTATAAAGTAGATTAGGTAGAAACAAATTAATTGAAATTACAACAATCCACTTGTTCTATGAGTCTTTCAAGCACAAAACCTTTTACCAGGTTAGTAATGGATTTTAACAAATTAAAATATTATTATTTTGATTTTGTACTAAAAAATTAAAGAATATACTTCTATGACATCTCCACGAAAAATATAAACGTTGATTTTTTTAGAGAGGTGATAATGTGAAAATCTGTTCTTTGGTTTTTATAGCTTGAAAACTTTTCATGTTATGGACCTAATGAGTCTTTTTTTTAAAGATTTTATTTACTTGAAGGAGAGAGAAAGAGAGAATGAGAATGAGCAGAGGGAGAGGAAAGGGGAGCAGGCGAGGAGAAGCAGACTCCCCTCTGACCAGGGAGCCGGATGTGGGGCTCCATCTCCAGACCTTGAGATCTTGACTTGAGCCAAGGGCACAGGCTTCACCCACTGAGCCACCCAGGGGCCCCCCATACTTAGTGAGTCTTAATCACGTAGTTGCACAAAGTTTAGCACTGGGTTCTTAAGCTATAAATTCATAATTTATTAGTGAATCACGAAGTCTCAGCTGTTTTGTGCAATGCAGTCCTCCTTGAAATCTGTAAGTTCCCATATACATAGATATATGTTGGACCTACGCTCCCTGCTAACCGGATTTCTAACACCCTGATGGATGCAGTCTCTGCTCCTTTCCAAGAGATAGGATATCATATTTGCCAAACACGTCTGTGTTAGTGAAGGTTGAGATTTTTTGCTGGAAGGTGAATAAATGCCCTTGAGAGAAAGGTACCCAGGTGTGTTCTCAGTCCCCTCCTTGCATATAATGCCTCAGTGAAACCTGAGAAAAATTTCTGCACAGAGCAGCTAGGGAGAAAAATGGTGATGTAGGCTGCTTGGAATACCTATCCCTCTCCAGAAGAAGCACCCCGACGCAAGCAGACACGGCAGGACTCCGGAAACAGGCAAAGGTTCTACAGCAACCAAGTGGACAATAAATTCAGAAAAAGGCATTGAAATATGGTGGGAAAGCTTTGTGGCTGTGGTGTTCCTGCTTACCCCACCTCAGCCCTCCTGGCCCAGCACTGGAGCTGCACCACATGGTCTGTGTCCCCCGGCCCTGCCTTGTGCCCCCGTCTGCAGGGAGCAGAGCAGAATTGACTTGCACTTCTTGTGTTTGCCTGAAGACTGATACAAGCTGATTGTCTCTGTTTTACCTATCGTGGAACTTCCCCAGGAGGAAAAACTGTGGGCCTTACCAGAAAACATCATTAAGGCAGATGAAAAACCCGCAGCTGTCTATGACAAAGGGTATAGTCCACACGTATAATAGGCAGCCCAGAGCTTGGGAGGAAAAGGTAAGGACAGAGTTTCTTCCAGAAACTAGGTCACTCAAAAGCATTGAGGCATTGTCCTGAGGGCATTGTCAAAGCTAAGGCATGTCCCAGGCATGGTAGATGGCTAGAAAAGAAAGGAGAAAACCCTAAGCTCTCACAGAAATGTAAAATAAAGATTTACTCCTGTGTTTTCTCTACAAGTTTTATGTTGTAAAATCTTACAATGAAGTCTGTGAATAATTTTTTTAAGCGGACACCATGCCCAATATGGAGCCGCAACACAGGGCTTGAACTCATAGTCCTGAGATCAGGACCCAAGGTGAGATCAAGAGTCAGGTGCTTAACTGACTGAGCCCCCCAGGTGTCCCAAGTCTGTGAGTAATTTTAACTTTATTTTTGTCTATTCTCTGAGATAGGTGTCTGGTACTGAATTTAGGATTTTCTTAACATTTCCAACCTAGAGGTAGATGCGTCGTGTCTTAAAGTCAATGTCTGCACCGTCAGAATCAAACCTGTATATCTGCATTACCCTCGAGTTATGGTTTTCTCCAATGTGTGTCTTCTTTATTGAGTATATCAACCATCCTCATCCTGCCAGATTACATGGTGGAGTGGCAATGAGCTCTTTTCTCATTATTCTAATTCAGTTCGTTGCCAATTTATATGGAATCTGTTTGCAGCACCATGGAGACTCTTCTTTCCTCTGAATTCATGTCATTCTCCCAACTCAGATCTCCAAAAGTTCTTCCAGGAACCACTGCCATAATTCTGTGCCTGCCAAAGTCGCTGCAACTATTCAAATTCCGAGCTTAAAACTTTTCAATGTCTGTCTATAGAATAAAAATACATTTGTGTGGCATTCAGTGCTCCCTCTTTTTTTATAATTTCAGCTCACTTTTCCATCTTTCTTCTGTGCACTGAGCTAAATACTCCCCAATTTTCAGATGTTTTAACTACTCTACCACTAGAACTGAGATTTTTTTCATTTACATGGATTACTTCCTGTTACGCTTAACTCCTTTACTCTTTCCCGTAATTTCCAACACAGATGACACCTCACCTTTGAAAATTTTCCAGATCAATTTGGCTGAAACGTCTCTGTATCATTATTGTTTTTTAAATTTTTATTTACTTATTTATTTTGTCCATTTCTCTGTCCTTCATTATCTGAACATTCTGTGATACTAATCAGGGTGTGCTTTGCCAACTGCTTGTGTATGTTTTATGCCACTTACTACACACCACAACGTCCTTCAGAGATAGATCTATATACAAGTTACAATTTCCACCCCTATTTCCAAAGGTAGTATTTTAACATAATATGTTGATTGCACACTATGCATTAGGCAAAGAACAATTCTGTGTGCAGCAAATGGATGGTTCCTCAAAGATGAAATGACCAGACACATACCTTCATCATTTCAGTGACATTAGAAAAACACCCCAGCAGAAAGGGCTATGCTGTGAACATTATTGCTATTCCTACAGCTAAAGTCCTCTTCAATTACTTGTCCGCGCTGGTCACATTATCAAATGTTACATCTGCAGGTGGGGTGGTGCTGTTTGTAGGCTCATGTTGATTTTCACATGTAGGAAGTGCAGAGTCTCAGCTACATATCCGAGAGGAGACACATGTATACTACTAGGTTACAAACTAGTCATGGGAACAGCTTTATTGCTCTAACACTGGAATCAACGTTCTTTCAATCAAAATCTCTGATTTAGTCTTACAAGATGGCATGGGGTCTGTCTCTGTCTTTCCCCCTCTGTGTCTGGCTTGGTCTGGTCTAGTGCCAGTCACACTGGCCTCCATGGAGATTCCACAGGATGCCAAGAAAGCACCTGCCTCGGGGCATTGCCCTGCCTTTCATGTCGACAAGAGTGCTCTTTATTCAGATATTCTTTTTTTTTTTAATTTTTAAATATTTTTTAATTGAAGTTCAATTTGCCAACATATAGCATAACACCCAGTGCTCATCCCATCAAGTGCCCCCCTCAGTGCCTGTCTTCAGATATTCTTAGGGCTTACTTCCTTAGTCCTCTGTGTATGAACTTGAAAACTGTGTACATTTATCTAGATAGGACTCTCCTTCATCCTCTTCTCTGTTATGTTTTTTTTCATAGTTCTTATACTTAACTGACATCCTATAGCTTGCTTATTTCTTTAGTTTAATATATGTATTGTTTTCATTAAGGTATAACTGACATCTAGCATTGTATGGGTTTTGAGTCTATAACATGATTCTGTATCTGTGTCTGTTGTGAAATCCTGACCATGCTGAGTCTAGTCAGTACCCATCACCACACACAGTATTTTTTTTTCACACACAGTATTTTTTTCTGTTTCTCTCCATGAGGATCCTAAGGATCCACCCTCTCAATGACTTTCAGATACACAGTATGATAGCATTAACCATAGTCGCTGTACTGTGGGTTATATCCCAGTGGCTGGTTTATTACAACTGGAGGTCTGTACCTTGACACCTTCACCTCTTTCCACCACCCCAAGCCCTGCCTCTGTCAACCACCAGTCTGTTCTCTGTATCTATGAGCATGGGTTTTTGTTTTGTTTTCTGTCATTCATTCTCTTGTCTATTTTCTTTATAGTTCTTATATCTAACTGGCATTATATCACGTATTATTTTTAACTTGTCGGCTTCTCTCTCTACACCAGAAGCTCCGTGAAGGAAAAGATGCTTCTCATGTCTGGAACAGTACCCATCACAATCCATCACCTGATTGTGTTCAATGTATTTGTTTGGAAAATGGATGGATGCCTGATGGTTTTCCTGTAAGTGGTCCTGTCACCGTGTGCTAGAGTGATTTTAGTTCATGCCAACCCAGCAGGGCATCATTGAGGAAATCAACAATTACTGAGAAGCATGAAAAGATTTCTTACAATACTTTCCAGATAACAAGATATTAATATGGGAAATAGTCTTCAAGGTACAAGCTCCCCTGGAAGGAAATAACTGTAAAACTTTTTCAAAGATAAGAAAGTATCCAAAAACCTAGTAGTGTGGATCTCATTAAGAGAAGTTAAACAAAAATTTAGGTAAAAAGTTTCCTCTTACCGTAGTCTTCAGAAGACAAAATAAGGGAAGCAACGGAAGTCACAATGCCAGTGCTGTCACTAATCAGAGGCCAGCAGTCATGGGAAGAGAGAAGGCAGAGAAACACTCAGGTGGGCCTTGTCAAATTATCACTCACAGCTGGGACTGAATTTTATATTTTTATTTTATGTTTTAGCCACAGGTCAGTAGTGTTCAAAGGAAGAGGCAGATTTGAAGCTTAGCAGAGTCATGCAAACCCGGCCTCCCTTCTGGTCACCCCTAGACCCTTGGGATCGATCCTCCTTCTCTGGAGTCCAAGGATTAAGTCCAGCAAAGAGGGTGGAGTCCAGTCCTGTCTCTGAATGGGCAGCTGGCGCTAGGTCACGGGGAGAGAGCTGGCAATTCTAACCAGGGAGTTGGACAAACTAACCATCAAACAGCAGCCTAGGGAAGAAAGCCAATGAACAAAATAAGCATTGGGGGAGTGAGCACGGAATAATTAGGGTGGAACTGGCAGTTAAGGACACCTTATCCATCAGCCAGTATTCTGGATGAGCCACAGTGCAGATTGCATGGCTAGGAGCCCAGGTATAATGACTATTTCAGACCCCGGATAATAAGCTCTAATCAACCACTTGGGATAGAGCATAAACACTAAACTGCATGTTAGCGTTGGTCCCAGAGCACACAAGGTGAGATAGAATGGAGTTGGTAAAAATCCCTAGTAATACAGGAGATGCAGTGGATTGGTGGTTATTACTTCCATCTTTCTCAATGTGCAAACCCATTTCCAAATACTCTATTGATAGCATGTGCCAAATTTCTGCTTGTATTATATGTAAGAATGTATAGCAGTGGAAGATTATGTTAATAGGACATGTTTTCTGTGCAGTCTCAAGGACCTTATTATTGTTTAAAATGAATATTTGACTAATATTTGAGAGGAGTTACTTAGAAATGGTTGGAAATTTTCAGAGGAAAAAGTAACCACACCTCTTTGCTTCAGTACAGGAGCAGAGGGGAAGCAAATATCTAAATAATAATAAAAAAAATTGTTTAGTAAATCCCAAAACTCCAAAAAAATGTGGAATAATGAATTAGGTTGGATGTTTCTTCTCTCTTTGGCTTTCAAGGTTATCCTTATCTTTCATTATGTGACATTAACAACATTGACGTCCTTATGATAGCTTTTTCACTGAATAAGTGGGTGAGGGTTAAAATATAATATAAATAAATCTATTTAATACATAAATTGGAAGTATAAGCCGTAATAAAATTTTAAAAATAAATTAAAGATATCAGATGAGCCTGGCCAGTAAGTTAACAACATAAGATCTAAAATATAATAACTAGGATAAGAAATGTCAGCAGAAATGACTTTGTCATCTCAACAAATCAGGTTTATGTGACTGTCATTAACTTTTTTTTAAAGTCAGTCTTGGAAAAGGACACAAGGTGTGCTAAAATGACATATAACACAAAAATATGATTCTAAAAATGCAGAATCTAATGGGTATAAAAGAAAGAGGCAAATCTTCATAGTAGCTCCACGCCTGCCTGAACGGGAGTGAATTCCTAATTCCAGGAACATGAACAAAGCCAAGGAAGTTCCTGTCTACCTATCACGACATCACATGGAGATAAACCAAATGTGGTCAAATGGCATTTAACCAAATATGGTAAATTAGTGCTTCATCTGGAGGTCACTGTTGAGAGAGAAGAAACAAAAGATGGCATAATTTAAAAAGACACTGCAAAAATCAATTCAAAAAGTCAGGCTAAGGGATCCCTGGGTGGCGCAGTGGTTTAGCGCCTGCCTTTGGCCCAGGGCGCGATCCTGGAGCCCCTGGATCGAATCCCATATCGGGCTCCTGGTGCATGGAGCCTGCTTCTCCCTCTACCTATGTCTCTGCGCCTCTCTCTCTCTCTCTCTCTCTCTGTGTGACTATCATAAATAAATTAAAAAAAAAAAAAAAAAGTCAGGCTAAAATGCTATTTAGAGATATATGCTTTCTATTTTTGTCATAATTGCTTGAGGGTTGGAGAACCGATGGATGATATAGTACAGGGAGTACACAGTAATGTAAGCAAAGTTCTAAAAACATCACAAATGCTGGAAATCATAAAAAGAAAAAAAATGCTGGAAATCAAAAGGTTGCTGCAAATTATAAATAAGAAGAGAATATAGCACAAAATGTCAACTATATTCTAAAAATTGTTGAATAACCATGAAAGGTAGATACCTATCATACTACCATAGGAAGTGGCTTAAGTCATTTCAATGTAAATATACACAATTGATCCAGAAAACAGAAAACCATTAACCTCCTGGCCCAACTCAAATAAAGCAACTTCTAATTGTACTAATTTAGCTAAAGCTAGAGAAAAGAAAACACAGTTTTGAAACTGCGTCATGCAAGTGATGGGTCTTTTTCAGGATTTGGTCAAGGAATAGCCTGGATTACACCATCATGTCTAGATGACGAAGAGCGATGGGCAACGTCCTGAAGGAGTGGGGGTTGAGGGATGCCGGGACTCCAAACAGAAACCAGAGCAGGGCGTGTATATTGGGCATCCATGTAATATGCTTGTGAAGAAGAACCAGCAAAGGGTAGTGGAAGATTCAGAATTTTAAGGAGGACGCAAAGGAAGAAAAATCTGTACAAAGTATACAGAAACTAAGTCGTTAAGAGGGAAGGCAAGAAAAGTATTTTTATGGAAGTAAAAAAAGGATATACAGAGGTCCAGGAATGTCAAGATATGTGCATATGACAACAATATATCAAGTAATATAAAGGCCATAGGATCTCTGGATAAAAATTTTATACTGTGTTCAGATGGCAATTAATATGCCCTTTAGGCCAGTACAAATGCATTCCTGAAAGCTCCCCCTGTGTGTTGCTCTCGTCTTTCCTTGTTTTTCTCTTGGATAACATTTACACAAAACACACACAAACATACACATGCATCAAGTAAATTTGAGAAATATTGAATAGTATATCCTGTACTGTGCAGCGTGCAGCCAATAACATCTGTGGCTATTTAAATTTATACTAATGCTAATTAAAGAGTATTAAAATTCAGTCCCTCAGTTGCACCAACCATTCCAGTGTTAACAGGCCTTGTGGCTGCTGCCGATCCCATTGGAGAGGGCAAATATAGACTATTTCCAACATCGCAGGGAGTTTTGTTGAACAATTCTGAGGAGCTGACAATGCATTTTATCATGTTAACCACTCTGTGCCGTGTACAAGACAAAGCAAAACAAGCAAACGATGAAATGTTATTCGGCCATAAAAACAAATGAGCTATCAATACAACCACATGCGTACGTCTCAAGATAATGACGCTGTGTGAAAGGAGTCATACAAAGGAGTAAATTTTGAATGATTCCATTCATATAAAACTCTAGAAAATACAAATCAACCCACAGTGACCACAAACAGTAGCGGCTACCTGTGGAGAGCAGCCGTGGGGAGAGATAGCAGGGGATAGGGTGGGCTGCATGTGTGTGCCCTCTCTTGATTCAAGTGATGGTTTTATGGGACACGTGGATGGTGCAATTCATAAAATGGCACATTTTAAGTACCCTGTTTAATGTCTGGCAGTCATATCTAAATAAAATTATTCTTAAGATACACATGGATTTGGGGAGATCAGTCTTGCAAATGGTGTAAAGAAAGCCAGGAAGAGGGAGTTCATCCCCGTGGCAGGGGCCAGTGGTGTTTCTTTGGAGGTGGGATGGAGGGATGAGAACACGGAGGAGATACTACATTGTGTAAAAGGTCCCAGAGAATATTTGATGGAAATGTTCTGTATCTTGGTCTGGGTGGGGAGCTACACGGGACTATATGTGTATAAAAAATTCATTCAAGGTTTGCTTATATAAGATAAGCAAAGATATATAGGATAAGATAAGATATATCACAATAAGATATATCACAATAAACCAAGCCATGCAGAACTGGCCATACTATGGGTTGCAGAGAATGTGGGGTAACCAGTATTTTTAGAGAATAATGGTGAGGGTATAAATTGATATCATTAAAACTAATTGTCAATGTCTACCGGCCACATGACCAGACCATTCTACTTGTAAGCGTATTCCCAAGAGAAGTGCTTTCAGGTGTGTCCCCAGACACATGGGGAGAGTATCCATAACAGCCTGCTTCCTAATGGCCGAATAAGGAAACAATCCAAATGTTTGTTAATTGAAGAGCAGATAAAATAAATTGTGGTATATTCATGTCAATGGGATACTAGCCACCAATAAAAATGGGTGAGCTGATGAACAGAAATCTCACAGGGGAAGACATAGACATGGCCAACAAGCACATGAGAAAATGCTCTGCATCATTGGCCATCAGGGAAATACAAATCAAAACCACAATGAGATACCACCTCACACCAGTGAGAATGGGGAAAATTAACAAGGCAGGAAACCACAAATGTTGGAGAGGATGCGGAGAAAGGGAACCCTCTTGCACTGTTGGTGGGAATGGGAACTGGGGCAGCCACTCTGGAAAACTGTGTGGAGGTTCCTCAAAGAGTTAAAAATAGACCTGCCCTATGACCCAGCAATTGCACTGCTGGAGATTTACCCCAAGGATACAGATGCAGTGAAACGCCGGGACACCCGCACCCCGATGTTTCTAGCAGCAATGTCCACAGCAGCCAAACTGTGGAAGGAGCCTCAGGGTCCATCGAAAGATGATGGATAAAGAAGCTGTGGTCTATGTATACAATGGAATATTCCTCAGCCATTAGAAACGACAAATACCCACCATTTGCTTGGACGTGGATGGAACTGGAGGGTTTTATGCTGAGTCAAGTAAGTCAATCGGAGAAGAACAAACATTATATGGTCTCATTCATTTGGGGAATATAAAAAATAGTGAAAGGGAATAAAGGGGAAAGGAGAAAAAATGAGTGGGAAATATCAGAAAGGGAGACAGAACATTTCCTAACTCTGGGAAACGAACTAGGGGTGGTGGAAGGGGAGGTGGGCAGGGGATGGGGTGACTGGGTGATGGGCACTGAGAGGGCACTTGACGGGATGAGCACTGGGTGTTATGCTGTATGTTGGCAAATTGAACTCCAATAAAAAACAAAAAATGGGTGAGCTGGAGGTAAATGCACGCCGGGTGGAGGTGTAACAGTTCCCAGGAGAATTGAGATATAGTAGAATGTCATGTGATGAAATGTACACAATACTCAACATCATCACACGTTACATAAGGTGAAAGAAGTCAGAAAATATATTAGGGTATACACCGGGTAATGAGAGGATCTGAAAGGCAGCCTCTAGAATCTTACTAACATCCTATTTGTTAATCTGAATGATGATGATGCCCATGTGTGTGCAGTTTTTTAGAAAATTTATTGTGCTGCACATTGATGGTTCTTGGACCTTTTTAAAGCATGTTTTAAATCACCAAAGTTTAAAATATTTGGTATTTGTTTTAGAATTCAATATTTTTTCCATACAATACAGATTAGTCAGACTCATAACGCAATTAGGAAATTGAGTTAAGGAATGCCTGGGTGACTCAGTGGTTGAAGGCTTGCCTTTGGCTCAGGGCGTGATCCTGGGTTCCTGGGATCAAGTCCGGCATTGGGATCCTTGCAGCGAGCCTGCTTCTTTTCCTTCTGCCTGTGTCTCTGCCACTCTCTCTACTCTCTCTCTCATGAATAAATAAATAAAATCTTTAAAAAAAAAAAGAAATGGACTTAAATGCTATTATGTTGCAAGACCCTGCAATGAAATTGTTCACATAGTTCTGTTCTGGACTGGACGTTTGTGTCCTTCTAAAGTTTATATGTTGACATCCCAAAAACACCCTGTGTGATAGTGTCAGGAGGTGGGGCCTTCGGAGGTGATGAGGTCATGAAGGGGGAGCCATAATACACGGGATTCGTGTCCTTCCAAAAAAAAAAAAAACCCCAAACCCAGAAAGCCATCTAGTCCTTTCTCGGCCATGTGAGGACCCTTGAACAAAAGACAGCTGCCTGTGAGCCAAGCAGGGAGCCCTGACCAGACAGCGAATCTGCCAGCAGGTGCCTTAATCTTGGGCTTAACCTCCAGAGCTGTGAGGAATAAATGTCTGCTGCTTAAGCCTCCCATTACTTTTTATATTTTTTTGGTGATAGCCATGTGAGAAGGCTAAAACATGGTCTGATCTCCTGGAAGTTTAAGAGATGGAAGCAGCTTTTAATACAACTTATGGGAACTAATCTCTTTACTTTTAAATACGACTTTGCTGCTGCCCGGGCAGGCTAAGTCACAGATGATTAGCTGCAAAACTGGAGCTAGACACAACTCCTGCCTGGAATCCCAGGGCTCTCTGTACACACCTGTGTGTCGACATTAACTCCTTGGAGGCTGGTATGAACATACAGGACGAATGGCAAACAGTGTTCACCTCCTGTGTTTTTTAAATGGATTCTGACAAAGCTGACCCAGTAGGGAACTGATTTCAGTATTTAACTTAGGACTTATATTGTACGCATTTTAGGCTTACGAATACTCAACAATATCCACAACTAGAAAATATTCTAGTTTTATTGGAATAATGTCTTCGAATTATCACAAAAAAAATTGTGTATGAATCTGTAAAGCTTGTCATGGCTGGAAATCATTTAGTAAATAAATTTATAGTTCAACAAAACTGTGAGTACTTGTTACCTAGCAGAGCGTCATGCCAGGTGCTTGGGATACATGACGAGCGAACCGGGTGACACTGTGCTTGCCCTCCTACCGCTGGAAGAGTTGCCATCAGTTCAGGGATGCAACACAATCTCACACACGCAGAGACACAAACTAGGAAATTCTGTAAAGGGCATTTGGAGGGGGTACGACATGGGCAACAAGAAACGGGAGGTTACGAAACTTTGTGAAGGTGACAATTTATGTGCTGAGAGAACTTATACCACCCAGAGTTAAAATGCATATGAATATTCGCTTCATCTTCCTGCCACACGGTCATATAGGGAATGTACTGAAGAAGACTGTCACTTCTTTAAACCAGCTCTTCAAAATCCTTAACACCTAATCCTTAGTGTCAGCGTTAGAACACGACTGATTTTTCAGACTCTTATGCCTGATGCTTATAAAATTCCCTTAAAAATCAGCACCATTTACAAGGATGGTTTCCGTTACTACCCTTAATATTTCATCTTTTCTGCCAAGACTGAACTGCCTCACACTGTTACCCGATTGAATTTGCCTGCGGCATACACTGTGCCTTATCTTTTAATAAATGCACACAATGTTTACTGTCTCATTCATCAAAACGTGTCAAACCGTATGTTATTAACTAATAAAAGGAAATCGCAATTGTCCTCAAATAGGTGTCCCAGACATTTAGAGTTTCCTTTATTTATTTATTTTTAAGATTTTATTTGTTCATGAGAGACAGAGAGAGACAGAGAAAAGCAGAGGGAGAAGTAGGCTCCTTGTTCCTGATGCAGGATTCGTTCCCAGGACCCTGGGATCATGATCTGAGCCAAGGGTAGATGCTCAACCTTTGAACCACCCAGAGATTCCTTTAAATCAAGGTTTTGAGTGTAAATGGAATGTCTCTCATCATGGCTTTGTGTTTCTTTTCAAATGCCCAAGTGAGACTCTTGTTTAGTTTTTAATACTTCCAAGGAGAGATATGATTCCAAATACATATTCCAATGAAATACTTGAGGGACTTTGTGTGAAACGCTTCTGTTCTATTCATGTATCAGTCAGTGAACAGAGAGAGACAGAGACAGTGGGCAGGGAGGGAGACAGAGAAGATGGTCCATTGCAAAAGAGAACAGATAGAAACCAGTTCCCACGATGTTTATGAACTAGAGCCTCAGAGATTAAAAATGAAATAAGGTCAGCCCCGGTGGCCCAGCGGTTTAGCGTCGCCTTCAGCCTGGGGTGTGATCCTGAAGACCCAGGATCAAGTCCCACGTCGGGGTCCCTGCATGGAGCCTGCTTCTCCCTCTGCCTGTCTCTCTGCCTCTCTCTGTCTGTCGTGAATAAATTTTAAAAAAAACTTAAAAAAATAAAAATAAAAATGAAATAAATATACAATATAATTCAAAATATGTCTATTACTTGAAAAATAGTTCAATAGGACAAGGACTTCAAAAGTCACTGGATGGATAGCAGGTCTATTAGATAAGGCAAGGGGCAGAAAATCAAGAGGCGGAACATTATGTGAAAATCTGGAGGAAGAGGTGCTCTAGGCTGAGGGGTAGTAAACACAGCAACTCTCGGAAAGGAATAAATCCTCCCTGTTTACAATAGGAAAAGTCAAATTGTGCTAGGGAAGTATTGGGGGAGCATGGTAGAAAGTAAGTTTGAAACAATAAAGACACACGTAGGTTCTCATAAGGTGGTTGAGAACTTTGGGTCATATTGTAAATGGAGAGAATACCAGGGAAAGAGTTTGAGAAAAGGAAGGTGATAGGATCTTGTTTCTCTTCACAAAAGATCTCTGCGGCTGTGTGGGGGAAGAGGCTGCAGAAGAAGAATCCCAAACGGACCAAAACCACTTAGAAATCCATGCACTTTCCCAAGTTTACTGTGACTTGGACCATGTCGGTGAGAATGTTGAGAATTGGTCAGACGTGGGTGCATTTTGAAGTCAACCTCAACAGGACTTGCCTGTGGGGTTACCTGTGTGTTGTGAGAGAAAAAGAAACCCAGAGAGGGTCTTCTAGATTTGAGGTGGGAGGAACCAGAGGAAAGACGGTGCTTGGGATACATGATGAACGAACTGGGTGACACTATACTTGCCCTCATACCACTGGAAGAGTTGCCATCAATTCAGGGATGCAACACAATCTCACACACACACACAGACACAAACTAGGAAATTCTGTAAAGGACAATTGGAAGGGTATGACATGGGCAACAAGAAACGGGGGCTTAAAAAACTTTGTAAAGGTGACAATTTATGTGCTGAGAGAACTTATACCACCCAGAGTAAAAATACATATGAATATTCACCTTGTTTGAAATGATATACATGAAAAATAATAAAACTAAATACATCACTGACGTCACCGGAGCCCAAGGCCCATCTCCTGAAATGGGGACAGAAAGGACATTGGGTTGTCTGCTTTGGTGAACGTTGACACGATGATTACGCACCAGAATAAAATGCTGTGCTTGCAGTTGGTATTGAAGTCAGACATCCAGGGGTGATGTTATCGTGCAGCTGTACCACGGTCTCAGTTTTCACGGGTGGTCTTTTTATTTGCGTTACTTGTGTTTTGTTTTGTTGTGCTTTTCTGGACAGAAGAAACCTAGATGGGAAACAAGAATAGATAGGTATTTCTTCTCTGGTGACTTCTGTGCTATCCAACTTCTTTCTACAAAAAAAAAAAAAAAAAAAAAAAAAAAATTCATAGAAGACAATCATACTCAATTATATTAAAACAGAAGAAAGGGAAGAATCAAGAGTCAGGAATATGAATTTAGGAAAGACCCATGATGTGCGCTACATTTTATCTTTGAAGAGCATTTCTTATGGTTAGCACTGGTGTATATTGAAAATAACATCTCTTCAAAGATATAGAAAACAGCATCATCTAGTCTATTATGCTTCATATTTTAAAGCTTTTGAAACACACTGAGTATATTTTACTACATGCTATTGAATCATCATCCTTGCTTGAAAAAAAAAAGTCTAAAAATAGCAAAAAATCCCATCCACTCAAGTCTAAAAATAGCAAAAAATCCCATCCACTCAAGTCAAAATATCCCATCCACTCAAAATGATCCCTTGGTTCCATAGAAATTAGGCTTCATGGTTCCATGACAATTAGGTTTTTGTTTTTTTTGTTTTGTTTTTTTGTTTTTGTTTTTGTTTTTGTAATCATTCCTTTATGTTACCAGCACCTAGCAGGAAGCAAACAGTTATTGAGCACTTACTGGGTTCTAGGTGCTTTATATATAATATGACCTTAAACATCCCCCCAAGTTTTTGGTGTGGATACTCCTTTACTCTTCTCATCCTCATTGCACAGAAGATGCACAGAGGCAAGACCCTCATCCACAATCACACAGCTTGTGGTTACGGGTTGAATGAGTTGGCTGTAATTCTCATTCTGTAGTATATCACCGTGACACAGTATTTTGACCAGATTCTATTTAAGTAAATTAAGAATGACTGACGAGAGGCCAGATTTTTCTAGCATCAGCCAGATTATTAAGCCTGGAATAGTGGTTCCCTTTTCTCTGTGGTTCTGGGTTACACCCAGCCAAAGAGCAACTTATCCAAAAGGTTTGGAAAGTAGGATTCAAACAGAAATCTTTGTTTTCTGAAAGTTGTCATGCTTAGAGTTCATGACTGACAGAAGTTGAAGTGTTTCTATGGGTTCCAGCTCTTTCACCTCAACCAGAGCCCAAGGCCCACCAACAGGTGCTCCACTGCAGTCCCGAAGGCTTCCCCACACAGCTCTGTGGGTAGGGCCGGGCGTGCTCGCTTTGTCAGTTAGGATGCCTCTCTTAATTCAGCTCCTCCTTCCAGATGTTCCCTTCTCCAACTCTTCCCATAATTGAATAGGATCTCATTCCTATAATAAATCTCTTATCCTATTATTCATAGTGGTTATGCTTCTCTGATTTAACTCTGAGTAATATATCTGTCAAGATATATTTATCCAAGAAAAAATGAAGGTCTTCATCTTGTCCTCAAAGAAAATATTTTTCATTTCGAAACTATATTTACTAAATGAAGCAATCATTTTGGGAAAAAAAAATCCAAAGGCAGAAAAAAATCCATTTCTATATCTATGTAATGGCTACCCCTTGAGGAGTTTATCGGATGTTTATCATGTTTTATGAATGTTTCTGCATTAAGTGCTTTTAAGTACTCCTGTTGCTCAGTGGTAAAGGAAAAGTTCACAATGCGTAAGAGGAATGACTGCTCCTGACAAGCCCCCAAATTGTCACTAGAAAGCTTAAAATAGAAGACCATTGTAAGAGCCAGTAATAGTGCTGCCTGGTGACAGTAGCTACCCCTGCAGGGAGCGAAATACAACGTATACACGTGTGGAATCACTGTGTGCTGCACACCTGAAACTAATGTCACATTGTGTGTCAACTATACTCAGATAAAAAAAAAAAAAAAAGGAAAGAAATGACACTCAAGCCATCTAAGAAAGAGTCAAGTTAGTAAACATGTGTCTGTCTGTGTTATCATTTAGGTTGTTTTTTTTCATAAAGATTTTATTTATCATTCATGAGAGACATAGAGGCAGAGACACAGGCAGAGGGAGAAGCAGGTCCCATGCAAGGAGCCCGATGCAGGACTTGATCCGGGGTCTCCAGGATCAGGCCCTGGATTGAAAGCGGCGCGAAACCACTGAACCACCGGGTCTGCCCGATATCTTTTAGGTTTATATATATTTACTACAGGGAGGACCTTGTCAAGAGCAATTATACAATAGTATTTATAGCAACATAACACCTCGTTTGAAATGATATACCTGAAAAATAATAAAACTAAATATATGGCTGACGTCACTTTAAATTCCTTCCTTACAGATTCAAAATAGCATAAATTAGAATCACAATAGGAACTAATTAATAATCGTAAATAACTATAATAAGTATAAACATATACGGCAGTGTGACATGTATGTGTGTATATTTATATACGTGATGTATTTATAAACTTTAGTAACACGATATACGTTATTTTAAATATTCCTGCTGAAAATTATTTTGCATGTGTGTTAGTTTCATGTTATTGGCTATCGAGGCAAGAGGAGGACACCAACCCAAACCCATGAACAAAAATATGTCAGTTCTATGTTTGTTTTGATAAGAGTTAGGGGAGTTCTCAGGTTGGGCTGTGTTCTTTGTGTTCAACAGACTGTGGCTTGTAGTCGAATAGACTTGGAAAAGCAGAGTGAGCACAGCTCAGCAGGTGTCTTTAGAAACGGAAGGCTGCCTTGCTTTGGGGTTGCCAAGGTGGAGGAGGAAACCAAGTTGCTTGATGACAGCTTTCCTTTCAGAGTCATGTTCCACTAAATGTGATTTGGTTCATTGTGGGATAAAAAGTAAATGATTTGTCCTCTGCTATCAGGACTCTCCATTGCCAACCCAAGGAAGATATTTTTGTCTTCTGCCCATAAGAATAACTACACTAAAGTTATAAATTCTTATTTCTTTTTTTGCAGCTGTAAAAGTAGCTTCCATTCTGCAGTTCATTTTCGGTTTTGACCTAACGGTGGTGTTGGCACAGTGGGAAAGAGCTCCGAAGGTGTTCTCTGAATGTCTGGGTAAATTAACATTAAACCCTAGACTGAGACTGAGGAGCTCTCAAGTCGGTAACAGCCTCAAGCTCAGTTTGCTTCTGTAAAATAGGACAGGCTCGCAGTCACCAGGTCATCCTGTGCATTTGCTGAACATTCACTGTGGTGGAACTTCGTCCTCCAGGGCCACTGGACGTCCTCCAGGTCCCCGGTCTCCTCTCGTGCTTTACAGTCAACTCAGAAAATTAGGAGCAGACTGAGATGCAGACTCTGCTCCTCAGGGACCATTCTCCTTTCTAGCACTGAATCGTTTTTTTTTTTTTTTTTTCTTTTTTAAAAGATTTATTTATCAATAAATTTTAGAGATTGAGAGAGCATAGGTAGTCTGGGGGAGGAGCAGAGAGAGAGGGAGAATTTCAAGCAGACTCCCCACTGAGCTCAGAGCTGATGGGGCCCTAGATCCCAGGACCCAGACATCATGACCTGAGCCAAAATCAAGAGCCTGCTGCTTAACAGACTGAGCCATCCCGGCGCCCCCCAACTGAATCTTAAAATCTTAAAATCTTAAAATCTTAAAATCTTAAAATCTTAAAATCTTAAAATCTTAAAATCTTAAAATCTTAAAATCTTAAAATCATCTTACAATCTTAAAAAAATCTTAAAATCTTAAAATCTTAAAAAAATCTTAAAATCTTAAAAAAATCTTAAAATCTTCTTAAAATCTTAAAATCTTCTTAAAATCTTAAAATCTTCAAATCTGACCAAGAAGCTTTCTTCCTTGTGAGTATGCAATTCAGTTTTATTGGAGCACATAGAAGTATCCTAGTGGCCTGGTATCACTATTTCCATATATAGAGTCCTTGCTTAATAAGGACACGATTCAGCCTTCCCTATACCACTATTTATGTGATCTTTCTAAACCAAGACCGGCCACGCTTGACTCCAGCAGATTCCATGCCCTAGCACCAGGCTGTTTAGTTTTCAGTGGAAAAAAAAAAAAAAAATTGCGAGTAGAGCCCATTCTGCATCATGAACTCTTTTGCATTTTCTTTGAGCCTCAATATGCTTGTGCTCACTTTTTAAAGATACAAATGCCTCCTTATATGACATGGCGTCCAGACATGTCTGTGTCACGTAAAACAAACAAACAAACCTGTTTTTCCCACTTCCCATCTTCCTTATAAAAGAGATAGAAAATACTCCCTTGATGAAATAGTTCTGCAAGGCATTGTCATGCAAACCACCTTTCCCTATGGATACCTCTTATTGCATTTTCAAGTCGACAAATGGGCATAGGGTTTGCAACAAATGAAAAGCTCTGCGTTTCTTGCACATTCTTTCCATCTTCTCTATGATTTTCTATTTAGTTTCAACCCTATTGGGCCTTTCATTTGTTTTGAAAGGTGGTGAATTCGATTCCATAAATCTTAATCAAGTTAAAATTGCCCGAAAATGTAATTAAAGCAGTCTGAAAATGGCTGCGTCCAAAAGGCGTCTTTGTATAATGAGAACGGTAGTAAGTGGCCTATTCTCTGGTCTCAAACACTCCCCCAAAGATAAATTACAATATTTTGTGAAAGCCATCTTTTAATTACACGGCCGTCATTAATCACTGAGCAAACAATAGCTAACTGACAACTTAATAAAAATGCCTAATAGAAATTATTAAATCACTTGTATGATTCTTTTTTTTTTTAACGTGAACTGTGATAGTTTCCTGAGACAGTGAATGTCCATGAAAAAAAAAAAAAAACTTAATATTTGAAATTCTTGTAATTCTATTAATTACGACCTTCTTATCAGTGACCCACTTACATGCAGGTTACCAGGACTGGTGCCTCCTCCCCAGACTCCAAGACAGCTGAGGGTTGTATAGCACCCGCCGCTCTACAAGGTGTTTCTTCACTGCTGCTGCCTGGGCTTTTCTTTTCACTCCTGGAAATCTGGCCAATCCACGCACTGGCACACAAAATTATGATAAAAGATCTCCTGTAGAATTTTTGTGCATTTAATCCTCTGCTCGGATAATTGTTTGCATTTCTGTCTCCTTTAAGTAAAATTTGAGTTGACCGATGGCACTTACATGACTTCATTTGTCTTTAAATCTGTTCAATGTGATTTGAGGGCAGGGGTTTTAGGTCCCAAGGTGTCAGCTCACTTCCTTAGGGGCTGGAGATGGGAGCCAGTAGCCACGCTTCCGTGCTGGAGGCTGGGGCAGGACTGGGTGCACACCAGGGTTCCCAGGAGCTTCCACAGCAGCTCCGCACGGTGACACTGGTCTGAGCCCCTGGACAGGACCGCTGGACTGCACTTGGCCCTGTGATGGGTGCCTGCAGCCACGGGGATGAAGCTTGTTGAGTTCTGTGAGTCCTTCCAGTGAATTGAACCTGAGGGCCACTTTTGTGAACTTGCCATACCTGCCAGTGGTGCCCTAAGTGCACGTGGTCTTGTGGGGATGCCTCCCCTAACTTTCCAGCTGGCTAACTCCTCTCCATGGTGAATTTGACCTTTTGCTTTCTTGCCGTACTCCTTGGCGCCTTAACAGAGTATGTGCTGATACATCTCAACTCACTATTTACCCATAACTTTCCTAACCTTTGACGCTTCCTGATGAAAGGACCCAGCCGTGGAGGCAGCATGTTAGGGAACTGCGTGGGAACCAAGTAGCCTACTGTGGCCTGAAGATGAAGCAGAGAGACGAAAGAGGTCAATCAGTCATTTTTCACAAACTAGATGAGAAGAAAAAAAAGTATTCAGGGAGTATGTAATGCAGAAACTGAAAGTGTACGAGAACGCATGTTTTATTTAGCACCTGAGCAAAGAAATGATTTGAATTCAAAACACTTCCATTCTGTTTGGAAAGCCCGGGTTAGAGACCTGGAGGTATGTGCTCCCAGGAAGAGCTGGTCCGCGGGGATTTAGACAAAGCACACAAACACTTTCCATATTCCAGGTTCAGAAATATAAGATCAGAGTTCATCAGTGAACAAAGAGTTTATAAAAGGGAAAGAGTATGTCCAATAAGAAGGATGTAAGAAGGAGGAAATTTTCGTCGACATGTATAAAAACAGAGATAACAGAGATATCATTAGTACTGGAAAGTGGAGAGAAAGGTCTCTGAGGAAAAAGAAGTCGAATATATCACACATATAGAACTTCTTTTAAACCGCAATGTAATGTAGAAATCCCATAAATAAATCATGTGATTTATTAAAAAAAAAAAAGAAGTCGAATAAATCTTTAAATCAAGAGCAGAGGAACCCCCAACCAGTCTCCTTTATTCAGAAACTTACTCTATGGGATGCCTTTGCCAATGAGTGACTAGTAACTCCTGCATCACTGGGAAGGCTTGTCTTTATGGAGCTACAGCATCAGGGCGTCAAGTAGCCGGGATGCTTTGGGAAGTTATAAAGACGTCCTCTGTTCCCACTCAGACATAATCTCTCACCATGGAGCCCACATTGTCTAATTGTTGACAAGCCACCATCTCAAGGGCACCTGTTGTCCCTCAAGCAAAAAAGAAACCCACATATTTTTTGGGAATGGTAGTTACATTCCAAGCTCCCACTTTAAATGGGTCTTCACTAGACCCACACTCGAAGTCTGTGAGCTCCTATCCTTTTCCTTCCTCCTAGCAAATACAGAATAAACCTGAAAAGAAGTGAACTCATTATGCTGGTCCCTCTGAAGTGAAAAGAACAGCAGTACCACTCAAGCAGAAGCTGATTTTTCTACCTCGAGGCGGTTCTCTTCCTATTTTTCTATATTTCCTCTGAAGTCCAAGCATATGAATTGGCCCAAATTCTCCAGTTTAAGCCAACTCCCTGTTAAACTTGTAAGAAGTTCTGATCAGACCTGGGAAAACTCCCAGGAGTGAGGATTATATGCGTGGCCTTGACATCCTAACTACTTCCTGTTACGAAATTTACCTTAATTTTTTGCTTCTCACCAGCTTCATTACTAAGGGCTCCTGTAGAGGCTCTTCTCGTGGCAAAACTAAGTATAATCGCCTCCTTGAAGAATGACTCTTTCCTGATTTTGTGTGTAATGTAAGTAGGACAGGAAATAGGGAGTTCACACCAAGATTGTATTCATCTAAAATCTCATGGAACTGTAGTCTCATGGTGTCTAAGTGATTCCCACAGGTGAGAGCAGGAACTCCTTTTTTTTTTTTCTTTTAAGATTTTATTTATTTATTCATGAGAGACACAAAATGAGAGAGAGAGAGAGAGAGAGGCAGAGACCCAGGCAGAGGGAGAAGCAGGCTCCATGCAGGGACCCTGATTTGGGACTCAAACCCGAGTCTCCAGGATCAGGCCCTGGGCTGAAGGCGGCGCTAAACTGCTGAGCCACCCGGGCTGCTCAGGACCTTTTGATAGAATGCATTAATAGTTTATTTCCCCACCTTTACTGACAAAATAATTGACAAATGATAATTGATAAATGGAATTGTAAGATATTTAAGGTGAACAGCATGATGATTTGACATGCATAGACATTGGGAAAGGGCTCCTTAGCATCAAGTTAGTTCATTCTTTCTTGCAAATTACATTGTGAGGGTTCTAGGAACCAAAGTATGAGCATCGGTGTAAGATGATAAGGTCTTGACTAACATTAGGGCATTTGATGCTAAGATTCAAGAAATAGTAATCATTTTAAAACCCAAAGGTTTATAGGGGTATAGGATTATCACGTGGTATTAAAAACCATATTGAAAAAAAATAAAAAATAAATAAATAAAATAAATAAAAACCGTACTGTACTCATTTTAATTTGTCATGAAGTAAAAATCAAAACTCCTAGAACTGATCTAGCACCAGGAAAATAATATTACTCGATAAATACAATAAATATTGATACGATAGTAGTAAATGTCTACTGGTAGGAGTGATGACAAATTTATGAATTACGTGAGATATTGTCTCCACCCCTAAGGAAAATCAAACATGATTGAGATTAGACCTAAAAACTGTACCTAAAACCAAGTTGTAAGTCACAGTGATAATGTTACCAGAGCACTTACTGTACACCAGGAATTAGTCTTGGGGCTGCAATTACATTATCTAATTGGTTACCACAACCAGTACACGGGCTAGTATTACCCATAGTTTAGAGATGATTCACCTGAGGTAGAAAGAGGTTAACTTTCTCAAGGTTGCACAGCTGGTAGATAGCAGGCTGAGATTTAAGCCAGCAGTCTGGCTCAGGTCGCTATTCATTGTCTGAAAATTACAAGACGGTAAAATCATTGGCAGCAAAAAGCTAGAACAAAATAGAAGGAAGAGCATGCTTTTAGTGCCAAGAAAACCTAATTCTGAGTCTTGGCTTCACTATTTTTAACTGTGCGCCTTAAACTCACTGCACCTTTGTTCCATCATTCATAAAATTTTAACAGCTAACATTTCCTAGACACTTACTGGCACTGGTTTAAGCAATTTGTATGCATCATCACATCTCATACTTTTAATGAGACCGTGAGATAAAAGCTATTATTTCTTTTCCATTTTACAACTGGTAAGGAAACTGAGGTTTGAGGTAATGTAAGTGGTGGTCCCTCCACCTCAGGAAAGAGTATTATATTCTTTATTTACTATGCTATCAACACTAGTGCAATGTAGAGGCTCAAAACAATAGAAAGTATTATCTTTATTGTTATTTTTATATTACATTATACATGATTATAAATTCATACACAGAAATGTGGGATTTCTGTGTTGAGAGAGCAACTTGCCTGGGAGAAAGGGGTTGTGAGTCAGCCGTACATAAACCCACAATACATTTGACTTTGTGATGCAGCCTTTGATTAACCTCAAAACACTCCCAGTTCCAGACTCACCCTAGCTACACACCATGGCCACCATAGGCACCTGCTGATCAGGGACCTCACAGTCAGAGATGAAAGGGACGTGCCCCAGTTTTATTTATGAGGGATTGTGGGAGAATCTTGCTGTTACTGGAATGTATTGGCAGCCTCATTATGATCTCCTTGAAGCACCTCAAGAGTAGGATGGTAAGGGGTACCCACCCAGTGTGGGGGCTGGAAGGACTCGGGATAGGTGGAAAATGAGAAAGAGAGTCTTCCTCAAAAAAAGCTTCTTTCTCTCCTGTGACTTCTGCTCAGAAGAGGAAAATAGCTTACAAAATCCCATCCTTTGACTTGTTAACTATACAATGTACGTGTGTGCGTGTGCATGTTGACTTAGATGTGTGTCCAATTTGTTATAGCGGAATACGTTGCCTTACTTGCGGGGACACAGACTTTGGGAGTCCCATTGTAGCATGTCAGGAAGTGTGACTGAGGACGTCATTCTGTGAGGAAGCCAGGTCATGTGGAGAGAGCCCAGGTATGTGTCCTGGTGGACAGAGATACCATGAAGCAGCAGGCATGTGAGTGAGGTAGCCTCTAGATGGCACCACCTCCTCGTTTGGAGTCACCTGGAGCTGTTCAGATCTCAGCTGACATCCCCACATGGTGGAGCCAAGGATGGGTCCCATCTGAACTTCCTGAGCCACAGAATCTGTCAGCCACTGAGATGCAGGTTCATTTGTTACACAGCAGTAACAGCAATCGTTGATAGTCACGCGATGCCGGGGATGAGTAACCATCAGTAACAGACTTGGAGAGTTACCTCTTCATAGTCCCGAAGCACAAAGCTCAAAGGCACGGGTTGCTTGTTGGTTATAAATGTGCCATTTTGCAAAACTCAACCTCTGTTAATTAAACAAAAGAAAAAGAACATTCTTTGTCAATTTACCATTCTTCTTAAGCCCTTTCCAATCATAGACTATTCAAATCACAAACAAAAATACTCTTTGGGGGAGATTAAGCAATTGAAACATTCTCTCGTTAAAATGAAAATAAGACATCCACCTTTCCATATTCACCACATTGGAATTGTTAGGTATAAAGTGTTGAATTCAATGCCTTCTATACAGGGAACTCGCTTCTGCTTAGAAAATTCAATTAAACTCTTGAACTAAGATGTTTGTATTCTCAATCACAGCATAGCAGTTGTAACAGAATCCTAAGACTTGATCGAGCATTTATCTGACTCGTACCTTGCCAATGTTAATAACGTGCTGCGCTTCTATCTTCATTACCTTTAAACAGATAACACACTTGCCTACTTGACATTTTAAGCTGATTTCCATTGTTTTCAACATTTAGAGTTCAAAATCATGCGGTTTACCTCCAGAGAATTATTGAACCTTTGCAAAATCCAAACAGGATGGTACATTTCTCCCTAAATCAATATACAAAAATCCCAGTGCTCTGTGTATAGGATCAATTTAAGAACCATCTGCACCAATGAAGTGAGTAATGGTAACCGAAGATAAAGGTTTACTGATCCTTCTCGGTTACAACAAATCATAATTAGTGTCCATTTAAGTTTCATCTGTACATCCTCTTTGGTTAAATGTCTGTTCATTTCTGAGCTTTGTCTTGTGGAAAGCAAAGCACCACGTGTGATTCTACTGGGTTCCCTGCAAGACAGCACATTTGCAGATGCTCCATATTCCAGCAGCTGAGGCTGTCACAGTCAGAGCATTGTTGCCCTTTTCCTAAACAAAGAGAACAGTTGCACCGAAGAGATACATTCAGTTGTGAAAGACAGCAGATTATTTTATTTTCCACTTTGCCTCTTTTCGGGTAGTGGAAGACCTGTGAACTTGAAGTTGGCAGAGCCTCAGTACGACCCTGACTGCTGAAAATCTCAGGAAAGGTACGTGAGTGCTTGGAGCTTCTGTGGTCTCATCTGTGCAGGAGGATAAACAACACTGTCTTCGTTCTCATGTAGGTTAAAGTAAGAATGTTTGACATCGCATTACGTCTGGCCCTTGGGGAGAACCAAAAAAAAAAAAAAAGACTACAATTCATCTCTTACCATGACATGTAAATCTAACTGTGGACAAACTCTGGGAAAGTACGATCTGTACTGTTAGATTCTAGTGGGTTCGTTGTACCATGGAACTCAGCTGGGAGAGGGTGTGGGGTTTGAAACCCAGCCCACTCCCCTCCCAAGCCCTGTTCTCAGACTGGAGCTGCTTCTCCCAGAGGAGTTCACAACTTCTGCTAATCTCTTGAAAAGCACCATAAAGGCCAGCAGCGACACGAGTCCTGTGTTTCACAAGCTAATATCTCAAGCACAGATTCAGAGCATGTCCCCGTGAAAAATTTCTTCAGCTTAAAATAATTTCATTACCAAAATAATTTGGGTTTTTGTTGTCATTGCTGTTGTTTTGTGTTTTTTTTTTCCCAAATAATTTGTTTTTAAACAATTGAGCATATGCTCCTCAAAAGTTAAGTCAGAATCGACTACTCACTCCCCCACTGCCATGAAATGACTAATTTTTTAAAATGTTATGCTACTGGAGATATATGATAATTTTAAACCATAAGTTAACCTTAGAAACCATTTTTAGAACAGGAAGTAATACTTAAAGAACTCCCACTCTAAATGTTATGAAATTAATGAGTTCACCTTTGCTACTCTAGGATTGATGCTAACTCGGGAATAAACTATTCTTTTTCTCCCTCCCTGAACCTATTCTGATTCTCCATATGTGGCCTCTTTAGCAATCAAGTACTGTCTATGTTTGATGTGCACTTTGATATTTATAATAGTTTTTTTTCCCTGGTTTTGAACCTGTTTTGACATTATGTTCCAGTTCCATGTATGGCTTACCTCTTCATACTTCTTGATCCATTTTTCTTTGTTCTGCAAAGAAATGGTGATACTTTTTATCTACCCCTGAAACTATTGCATCCTGAGCTATGACTTTCATTCCTTCATCAATGAATTGATAACTAAGTATGATTATATAGGCCCCTATCCTTGGAAGCAACAGGATTTATATTTTAAAACAGTTAAATAGATAAGGATCAAATTAAATGAAATTTCTGTACAGAGTTTTGGCTTGACTCAGGGAAACTTGACACCACTTAGAAATATATTACTTACATCTGTATTTAGTGGCAGTATTTGCCGACCCACTTGACTTTCTTAGTTTTAATCATATCTTAGTTTTAATCATATCACAGCTTCCTTTATGCCTTTGTTGGTGTTGACAGAATTAATCCATATACAATCCAGGTTTGGGATCTGGGTCCTATTCTAACAATCTTTGCCTTTTATGTGGAGTATTAGGGGCATTTATATTTAATATAGGTCTGTTTAATTCCATCATCTATTTTCTCATTATACCATCATGTAATTGTCACCTTTCCCCCTGCTTCCTATATTTTTAGGATCAATCGAATATTTTATATTCTGTTTTAGTTCCTCTATTGACTTATCCTGTTTTGTAATCTTCATTAAAAAAAATTATAACACATGGAACGCCTGGGTGGCTCAGAGGTTGAGAGTCTTCCCTCAGCTCGGGGCATGATCCTGGGGTCCTGGGATCGAGTCCCACTTTGAAGTCTCTGCATGGAGCCTGCTTCTCCCTCTGCCTGTGTCTCTCTCTCTCTGTGTGTCTCTCATAAATCAATCAATCAATCAATCTTAAAAAAATGATAACACTTAACACATTCCACAAAAAAAGATTTCAGAATTGTGCCTTCTATTTTCCTCTCCCCATACTTGGTGGTATTTTGTCATAGCTTTGACTTCAACATGTTACCAATGCCAAAACTATCAAGTATGCATTTAAAAGAAACTAAAACCAAAAATTTTCTTGTACATTTACACTTATATGTACTACATCTGGTTCTATACATTCTTTGGAATAGATCAGACTTTATTTTGTAACATTTTCTGTAGCCATAAAGCTTCTATTCACATTCTTTTATGTTCTGATTCCCACAGTTTTTCATAAGACTTGGGTCATTTTCATCTATGTTCCTTTCTTCATAAGATACGTTATTTCTTTACTTCACTCTACTTTTACATTTTTTTCTTCATCATTTTTTTTTCAATATTTTTAAAAAATATTACATTTTTAAGTAATTTCTACACTCAAGGTGGAGCTCAAACTCACAGCCTTGGGACCAAAAGTTGTGCACTCTACCAACTAAAACAAGGTGCCACATTCATCACTGGTTTTCAACAACTTAATTATGAGGTACTTTTGTGTGGCTTTCTTTTTATTTACATTTCTTTAATTTCATTGAAATTCTTGTATACTGGGGTTTTAGAGTTTTCCTCGGGTTTGTATACATTTAGTCTTTTTTTCTTCCAATGTTATTTCTACCCCTTAATTTCTAGCCTGTTCTTTTTCTCTCATTTCATGTATATATATATATGTATACTAAACCACTTGATGTCCCACAGGTACCTGGTCACATCTGAGTTATTTATCTTTCTCTATTTATGCGTCTCAGAATCTTTTTGTTATTCCCATTGTCTACCTTAGAAAAACCTTAACCAAGTATAAGGTAATATCGTAGGTTGAAGGGCTTGAAGAAAACTCTTATAAAATAGTGAATGTACTAGAAGTTAACAAGGAATACATGAATCAAAAGCCTGGTGTAGGAATACCAATCCCCAGGAGGTAGAAAGTAGGAAAAAGAAATGGAACAAGTTTGAGGCTCAGGAAAATAGAAACTAATAATTCTTAAAAGCTGGAGGAAAAAAATGTCTACAGTTATTTCTCTGAAACCATTGTGTGATACAAAACCTATCCCTTATTCCTTTATGCTACTTATGCACAAGTTGCAAGTCCCCCAGTTATGTAATTATTTATTATTCTAATTGTCAATATTCATAAAGTCTTTTATTTTCCAAAATAAGCCGATGCTTCTTCAATCTTCCTGTGATATGTCACATGTTCTTATTTTTACTTTTTCCAAAACTTATCCTTGAAGTACTGGTGATGTTTCCTTAATCCACCCAGCAAATACTTAGGAGACCCTTCAGTGCTCTCTTCCCTTGAACACTCCTCGGTAGAGTTTTCTGTGGTGATTATTTGGAAACTGCTAGTCTACCTCATTCCATTGCTCTCTGCTGTCAGATTCAGCATTTGATAACGCCCTTCTGTCTTGACTAACCTCTGGGAGCTCTTTGACAGCAATTGGCATTCCCCCTCCTCTCTCCAATTCAGAGAATTCTTAAATTTCTCCCTTCCTTGTCAACCTTCTTTTTTTTCCTGAGAATTTTCCATTTATTTCTTATTTTTAAATTTTAAATAAAAACTTTATATACTTAAGGTGTACATGATGATTCGACATACATATACATAGTGAAAAGTACTACTACAGCCAAGCTCATTAGCTTATCTATCTCCTTGAGTAGATACCATTTGTGTGTGTGTGTGTGTGTTACAGCACCTATAATCTGCTCTCTTAGCAAATTTCCAGTATTCAACGCAATATTATTAACTATAGTCATCTGTATTAGCTATAGTATCACATCTGCATAGTTGTCCATCTTACCTAATTGCAACTTTGTGCCTGTGGGTCAACATCTCTCCATTTTCCCCAAGCCCAGGCCCTGGCAAACACCCTTCTACTCTCTGTTATAATGAGTTTGACTTTTTTAAGATTCTGCATAGAAGTGAGATCCTTAGTATTTGTATTTCTCTCTCTGGCTTATCTCACTTGTATAATGAAGGTTCATGCATGTTGTTGCACACGGCAAGTTTTCCCTTTTTCAGGGTTGAATAATACTCCATCGTATGTATATACCATTCCTGCATCAATGGACACTAAGGTATTTCTATATTTGGCTATTGTGAATAATGCTGCAATGAACAGGGGAGCACAGATATCTCTTCAAGACACTGATGTCATTTCTTCTGAGTATATACCCAGAAGAGGGATTGCTGGATCATATAGTAATTCTAGTTTTCATTTTTTGTGGAAACTTTATACTGTTTTTCACAGTGGCTGGACCAATTTACATTCTCACCAAAAGTAAGCAAAAATTCCTTTTTCTCCACATCTTTCCCAACATTAATTATATCTTAACATCTGACAATAGCCATCCTAATAAGTGTGATATGATCTTTCATTGTGGTTTTGATTTGCATTTCCCTGATGACTCGTGACATAAACTTTTTATGGACCTGTTGGCCGTTCATTCATATGCTATCTTTGGAAAAATATTTATTCAGGACCTTTCCTACTTTGCAATCAGGTTGCTTATTATTTGCTATTGAATTGTATGAGTTATTTATATATTTTAGATCATAACTCACTAAATATATGGTTTACGAATATTTTATTTCCCAATCTGTAGGCTGCCTTTTTATGTTTTTGGTTGTTTCATTTGTTGTGCAGAAGATTTTCAGTTTGACAGTCTCATTTGTTTGTTTCTTTGTTTGTTTGTTTGCCAGAGCTTTTGGAGTCATATACTCCCACCAAAAAGATAGACTGCCAAGGCCAACATCCAGGAAATTTTCCCCTATGTTTCCCTCTAGGTGTTATATGGTTTCAGGTCTTAAATGTAAGTCTTTAATTCATTTTGAGGTGGTTTTTATGTATGTTGTTAGATAAGGGTCCAGTTTCATTTTTTTGCATTTCGATCTATTGCCAGGTAGACTGAGAAAACCCCAGGCTCTGGGACCTCAACCCAGCCTGTTCTAAAAATGTCCCTGAAGGTTCTTGGTGGTGTCAGGAAGAAGATTTTACGGATAGACAAAATGGCATGACACAAGCAGGAAAATGTATTAAAGTGCAAGTATACTTTTAAGATATGGGAGAAGGTGAGAGAGAGAGAGAGAGAGAGAGAGAGAGAGAAAGAGATGTACCCCCTGAGGTTTGGGTTCTGTCTTTTATGGTCAGTTGTTAAATAGGAGATAGAATATTCATTACTTGAGGCAGGATTTCTTGGAAGAAGGTTTCCCTCTCTTCCTTATTTGATGAGGGGTTTCCTGTCATGGCACTTGCCATTTTGGGTCTGTCTGGTTTGATCTGGCTTGTTGTGGCTTTGTTTTTGAGTGCTGCCTGGACAGGCTGCTGACCTTCCTGATAGCTGGCTATGCCTTCCTCAGTGATGATGCAAGTCTCCTTGTTAGAACCTAATTCACTGCCTCTAACAGATTCCCAGCTTTGAATATAATGAAATCAGGAAGTTGAATGTAATATAATTAAAATAAAAAAATATGATGCCTCCAATTCTGTTCTTATTTCCCAATATTACTTTGGCCATGTTGGGTCTTTTGTGGCTTCATACAAATTTTGATATTCATTTTTCTATTTCTGTGAAAAATACCATTGGATTTTTGATAGGGATTACATTGAATCAATCTGTGTATTGCTTTAGGTAATACAAAGATTTCAACAATATTAATTCTTCCAATCCATGAACACGATATAGTTTTCTCTTCATTTGTATCTTCTTTACTTTTTATCATCAACTTTCAACCTTCTCCTTTTCTTTTGTAGCAAATGTCTTTATTCAGTTCTCTTGTTTCAGAAAAGGAAGTTACCCCAAAGTCATATTTAACTTTATTGTATAAATGCAAACTAAATACCCTCCACCAAAAAAAAAGAGAAGAAAGGGGAGGAGGGAGAAAAGGAAAATCAAAGAAATACAACAACAACAACAACAAAAAAAAAAAGAAATACAACAGTGTTTCAGTTACATGCACCTTGATGATCAGCAGATAATTCCATGGAGTGTGATGTAGTTGTCATAACTCTTGCCTTTGCACAGTCCATCTCTATTTGTATTTCCCTCTCATTCAAAGTATTTTACTACATTGATTTACAATCTATTTGTAGCTCTAGCATAGCAACTGAGCACCATTGAACAACTTTATTTGCTGCTCAATTGAAGAGAGCTCCACTGGACCGGTGCTAGAAGGAGAAAAAAACCCACAACAAATGGTTCTGAATTATTGAATATGTTGCCTTACAAACTGGCAATTCTAAGGGACTTTAAAAATAAATTTGGTCTACACAATTCTGTCCATTATTGTCTTTACAAAACAAATTTAGAATATGCCCCCCTAATAGGCTCTTATATATGTTTCTTACCTGGGCTCACCAGCTTAATCACTAAATCAGACTCTGCTGCAACTGGAGTTATTCTCCCAGACTTGTTACTTTTACATAAAAATAAATGATCCCAGTGGGTATCCACTTGAAGCAACAGGGATACAGTTCTCCCTGTCTAGGGTTAATGTCAAGAATTTGGAGCACACCCTTTCAAAAGGAGCTCTTTTTTGTGTGTGTGTAGGTAAATTGTAAGCTTTGGAAAATTTACACCAGTATTTTATATTTCTTTAGGCACTTAGTCATTGAATCAATAGGCATTTAATCACGATCTGTTATCTGTTGGGCCTTTCTTTTGTGCTTAAGACATTATATAGTCCAGTAGATGAGTAAATGCTTATTGAGTGAACCACATATTCATTACTTCATCCCAACATTGAAAACCAATTATGGTATGCAGTAGTCAATAGATAGTCTATTTGAAAGAGAAAAAACACATTAATGAACACTGTTGGTTTCTTGAAGGATCAGAAAGGAAAAGAGTGTATGTAGTTAACAGACTGGACCCTGTTCTGAGAAAGTAATTCTATTTTCTGGGACCGTCCACAGTTACCTAACTTCTAGAACATGTCTACAAACTTTCTGAATAAATCAACTTCACAGTCAAAAGGTATAAAATAAACACTAAATTATGATAAAAAATTTTTGAGATTTTTTTTTAAGATTTTTTTATTTATTTGAGAGAGAATGAGCAAGGGAAAGGGGGAGAAGCTGCCCCCAACACGGGGCTCCATCTTAGGATCCTGAGATCATGATCTGAGCCGAAGGCAGATACTTCACTGACTGAGCCACCCTGGAGCCCCTGTGATAACATATTTAGATCACTATTTTCATCAGTGACATAGAGTGTATAAAATGTTCTTGAGAACATCACCTTTTTAAAACTTTCAGACATCGGGGAGCTCCAGCATAATATTGAAAATAAGTTATAAAGACCAAAACAAAGAGTGAATATTTGTGATTCAGAATAGATGACATTTTATAGGTCATTTTGTATAATACAATTCCTGTACTGTGGCTAATTTAAAAAAAAAATTGACATATGATTTCCAAGAGAATATTTAATTAGAGTAGGAATATAACTATTTGAAACACAGGAGTTATTTGGATGTGTCATATAGCCCTCAGACATTTGCTAACAAATGGCAAAACAGTGGGGAACAATGTTTTTCCAGGAAGACATGTTCAGATTGAACTCTGATAAAGTAATCGCTCTCTCTCCCAGGTGCCTCTGTCTGTGGCATGTTTAGGGCAGCCAGTCATCTTCTTTCAGGACGGAAGTTTAAGTCTGTTGTGAGGCTTTCAACCTTCCTAATCTAACAGAGTGAAACATTTGTTGAGGCTGCATAAAAACTGAAGTCTATAATATCAGATTCAATGGCCGCTGTTCAGGTGCACCATGATTATTGCACTAGCAAGAAAAACCTTACCTCCTGTATTCCCCTCAGCTTCATTCTGAAATACACAAATTACCTTTTTTTCTATAAGGGAATTGAAAGGTCAATAAGAATTTTGCCTGTACTGAGCTCTTTCTCCGTGATTGAGGGGGGGAATGTGATTTTCTGATACTCGATAAAGGCTTTAGTTAAAGGTTAAACACTCCTGTTAGCTAAATTTGGTTGAGGTGACCTTAGACTTTGATTCTCTATTGCACGAATATGATTATATTTTGTATGTTTTGAAAGGCACAAGCTAAAAGAAGTCAAAAGAGAAACTCCTCCGTGACATCCAATCTCACAAAGACCACAGGCTGCTCCAGTTTCTCTTGCCTGAGGATATACTGAACCTGCGTTCACTTCCCAGGACACGACTAGGCCATTCGTCTGATTATAAATATTGGTACAGTGTGCTGTGCTGAACCACCAGATCTGATCCTTTTAACACATACATCATCCCAGATTAGGTGAAACCAGACTCCATTTTTTAATGCTTTTAAAATTCGAGTCTCACCTTGGGGGTGGTGGGGAGTGCTGTTTATCCAGTTAGATCCTCCAGAATTGACATTGGCTCGTGAGGAATTCCTGGTCTTGTCTGATTTCAGTTGTAACCCTGTTCTCTAAACCCATTACAGTCGAATCTTATGACTTGCATGGATTCATCTTTTGGATATCTAATTATTCATCATTTCTCTATAAAAGTATATAAGATATTGAATAAGTATAAATTATTTTTAAAGATCAATATCATGGTATAGGAGACATTAGACAGGGTAAGACTAATTGTTTAAATTTTCCAACTTGGCTTAGATTCTTAATTCTGAAAATACTCTGTTTACCAGTTCAACTTAAAAGTACAAAAAAAACCCCAAAAACAGATGAAATACATTTCCAAATTTCATGTTAGCAAATAATTTAAAGCCTTTCTTCTGTTAAGAGTCAATTTCAAAGCATATTAATCTCATTTGTAGCTTCTAACATTTTCTACCCAGTGGATGGTGCCAGAGATCAGTGCTAGTTCTACTTACCAGCTCCTGGGTGCAGCCCAGAGTCAAATCTGTCACTTAAGATTATTTAGAAGCAAACAAATCTGGGCCCAAGTGTAACGTAATTAAAGCTTTCCTTTCAGCCACCTCCAAATTCTCTTTCAGCACCCATCTCCCTATTTCTGGTTCATTACCCTCTCCTTCCGGGCATATGGTGCCATAGGGCAGCTCAGCCCTAGCCTCTTGAAGACACGAAGCCATTGCCTGGAAAACATACCTTTGGGCACTCTTTTCCAAGGAATAAATAACTGCCTTAAGACACATTTTCAGGGGCATCTACGTGGCTCAGTCAATTAAGCGTCTGCCTTTGACTCAGGTCATGATCCTGGAATCCTGGGATCCAGCCCTTCATCTGGCTCCTTGCTCAGCGGGGAGTCTGCTGCTCGCTCTCCCTCTTCCCCTGTCTATGCCTCCGGCATGTGTTCTCTGTCACTCACTCTCAAATAAGTAAATAAATAAATAAATAAATAAATAAATAAATAAATAAATAGTTTAAAAAAAAGACAAATTTTCAGGGACATGTTTTCTAAGAGGGCAATTTGCTGTACGATGAAATTTTTTTCTTATCTTTGTTAACAAGGGATTCATCAACTAATTATGCCTTCAATGAAAGTAATGATCCTCAACACATGGGCTTTTAGTATCACATACAGAACAACCTATGGGTGATTCCCACAAATCACATAACTTTGGTAGTAACCGAATCTATTTATGCTGTTGAGTGCTTCTCTTAAAGATGTTGGAGATCAAATCAAGTTCTATGATTCTACTAATTGCCATTCTAGTTCATAGGAAATCAAATTTATGGCATACTAGTTTGTCTAATAAATGATTGATTTTGTTCTACCATATGTTGTGCTTCTCCGTGATGAAATTCTGCAGGGAACACTGAGCAGCTATCATGAAACTTCCTAGATTAACAGGTTAACTTTATTTTACTTCCAGTGAAAGGACTTTCTTCATCAATGGGACTATCGTGAAAAATAAATGGAGTGACAAGGCCAAGTAGAGAGGTCCTGCTCAGGCATTCCAAAAATCGAAAGAAGACAATTGAGAAAGGAGTGCTCCATCCACTTCCCAAACCACTTGGACTACTTCTGTGAACATTTGAAGCACAGAGAGCACCGAGGTGCACCTACAGCTGCTGAAGTGTGTGATGTCTAAATCTAATTGAATGTTTAAGGACATAGTTTTGAGCAACTACACAAGAATACATTTTTTTTTTTTTACATTGAGCAGATCAACATTTTGACCAGAAGAAAGTGAGACTCATGATCTGAGAACATGTTCAGACCCTCAGCATGGGGACAGTGGCTTGTAATGGGACCTAGGACAAGAGCCAAACTCTGGTCACTCGGCAGCTACTCTAAGAGCTCTCTCTGCTGTCTGGTGATGGAGCACTTGCATATACCAGCAGTACCATGTCATAGTTCCCACTCCATTTCATTTATTTATAATAACATTAGTCATTAGCATCTATGAAATCTTCACTTTGTGACAGCCATTGTGCTAATTCATTTGCGTTTATCAAAGACTCTCAGGTTGCCTACTGGATACTTACATTAATATCAGTATGGCTCTTGCTAAAAATCCATTTTCTTATAGGCGTCCCAGATACCTTGCATGAGAATATATGGGCTACAAGCCAGTTCTTCATTTTAACATGTGTACCAGGTGATTCTTTTACACACTAAACTTTGAGGAACTTGGAAATATTAATTCATGAAATTACTACTTCGACAAAATGACATAGGTCGTATTATCCCTTTTTTATAAATAAGGAAACCTTTGAAGAGATAATGTAACTGAATTTAAATGATAAACACAAATACATTTAGTTATTTGAATATAAAAATAAGAACTCTAAATTTAAAAGGCTAATATTTAAATACTAATTATTTTTTCCAGTGTTTGTTTCTTTGACTTTCTGTGTGTGTTTTGCTCTATACTTTTTGTTGAACTAATAATATGTGATAGGGTATCATCGAAGGGATGATGAATCGAAGATATACAAGAGACACTGCACTTGGCCCCCTGGTCGGAGCTCACATTCCTCCTTCCCTTACTGGGGGAGAGCAAAAGCTGGTCCTCACATGTGGATAAGTTACCTATTTTTATGAGCCTGGAAATGAACCAAGTTGGGAAGGAAGGCCTGTCATGGGAATGAAAAAGCTTGAGCTAGGAGCCAGAGCTCAAATGCAGGAGACAAAGCAGCATTGGAGATAACAGATTGTTCTTTGACTTCGTATGCTAAGCTACCAGGAATATGGCAGCTCAAGTGGCAGTCGCATCTGTTGGCTGGAACACAAAAGGATCTTGCCATTTCTGATCTGTACCAGTCAACGCTGGGCAAGTGGCCGTATTAGAGATGCCTCTATCCAGGCAATTTAGATGATGAAAGAGCAAGTGAGACACCAGCTCTAAACCCAGGGGGATTTTCTAAAGTCCACAAAGGTACAGGCTTGATGGACACTTCTGAGGCCGTCTGCCGGGAGGCCTGGAACAAAGGGAGTGTGTCAACAGTAGCCCTTCCCTGGCAGAGGCTTCAGACCAGGGACTGAATCCTTTCATACATGTCATGGTGACTAGTTCACGGATAAAGAGTAATTATAGAAGGCTACAGTTATCAGGGCCTGGTGGCTGCTGAAACAGATTGAGCTCCAATGGAATAGTAAATAAAGTAATATTTGATAGCGTCCATTTGATGGCTTGCACCTATTTTGCCTGCTTTGTTCTCAGTCGTTGGACGCCGTCCATCCCTTAGGATCCAGAAGGTGAACAGCGGCCGCTAACATGCAACATCATCTTTTTGCTGACAAGCGGTAGAATTAAATAGAGAAGAAAGAATGCCTCAGTCAAACCACATGATTATTTTTGACTGAGGCATAAATTTAAATTCAGTAGACCTGGCAAAGAGTGGAAGCAGTGTTTCACTGTGGGTGTGCCTCTGACAGGAAGCGTTTGTTCATCTGGATGGAGGTGATAGTAGAGGGATTCTCTTCAGCACTAAACATGTGAGTTTAGTGAGTCAAATTTAGGCAGCTCAAGCTTTGGAAACGTGATGGCCTCCCCTTTTTTGCAATAATTGTGTATCTTAGGACGGAAATGTGAAATACAGATGACGCTTAATCTGTGTTCCGTTAAACGCATTTATCAAAACCGGTGTATCTCAATTTGGTAAATTAGTGTTAATGTTCAAAGAATTACCTTTTGCATTTGCCCAAATGCATAGCAGTGATAGAAAATAGACAGAGAAAATTTAAAAATACAGTCATGAGCAATAAAAGAATACCTTTACCAAGGATGAGACTGCAATAGCCTTTTTGTATTTTGAGTCCAAAGTGTCAGATATTAAAACCTACTATAGGGGCACCTGGGTGGCTCAGTGGTTAAACATCTGCCTTTGGCTCAGGTCATGATCCTGGGGTCCTGGGATCAAGTTCTGCATCAGGAGAACTTCCCGCAGGGAACCTGCTTCTCCCTCTGTCTATGTCTCTGCCTCTCTTTGTGTCTCTCATGAATAAATAAGTAAAATATTTAAAAGTAAACACAGGGGCAGCCCCGGTGGTGCAGCGGTTTAGTGCTGCCTGCAACTCAGGGCATGATCCTGGAGACCCTGGATCGAGTCCCACATCAGGCTCTCTGCATGGAGCCTGCTTCTCCCTCTGCCTGTGTCTCTGCCTCTCTCTCTCTCTCTCTATGAATAAATAAATAAAATCTTAAATAAATAAATAAATAAATAAATGTAAACACAAAAGTTATTATAAACTTGTAATATTAAAATTTATTATAAATAAGCCAGGGTGCCTTGGAAAGGTATAGACACATAAAATAAAAAAATCCAGTTTCAGACTCCAATATATGGGAGGTTTCACGTATCATACAAGAGACGTGTTGCTATCACTAATCTTCACCAACATCCAATGGTCTTTCTGTTGAAGTCACCACAAAGCCTTATATTTCTCTGCACTTCTGCTATGGGGTGGGCCCTTGCCAGTGGGTTATGACTGAGGATATTGAAGTGAGAAGACCTTGGAGACTTCTCCAGTTCCTCCCTTCTCCAGCTGCAGCAATCATGGATGGGCCTCTCCATCAGTTTCTGAGGAACATCTATCTTGGGGAGCTACATGAAATCACAGAAACATTTATGTGGGTGAGAAATACAGTTCTCATCGTGTGAAAGCTCAAAGATTGAGGACTTCTTTGCTACCACGACATACCAGAGCCCCTCCTGCTAATACAAAAAGGCATGTTATTCAAATAATCGGTTTTATTCACGGTTAAATTTGAATGGGATTGATCAAAAATTTGGACACACATGCATACACTCATAAATGTGTAGAGTTTGTAGAGGGCGCAAGGGCTGATACAGGGAGCAAGAACCCTGTGATGATTGTCCAGCTAAAGATTTTAAGAAAGATGATGCCTACAGTCCTGGGGGGTTTGCTTTAGAAAACATCTCTTTTTGTTCCACATCAGTGAAATCTTCCACGTTTGTGAGTGACTGGGCATGAAATCATAGGAAGGGTTAAACCTCATATGGGTGCCAAAATAATAAATATCAAAACAGTGCATGTTGAAGCAGGGGTCTATCTTCTGAAGCAGTTTAAGAAGGTTGAAATCCCCTTGGGTATTTGCAAAGTGCAGAGGTCCCTGGATGTCTTCAGGCCACAGTAATGAGAGTTAGGGGAGAACCTCTGAATAGTTCTCGATCTTGAAAGACGGTCAAATTGTAGCTGGCAGTTAAGTTATTGAAATAGGATGGTTGAGAGGGAAGAGATTTTTGGGTTCTTAAGTGGTTGACTGTGGCAACACAGCGACTTGGCCAAAGACCTTGCCGTTCCGTTGCATTGCCTGGCCAGGGAAAGCAGAAAGGCAAGAGTGGACGGAGCCAGAGCATAATTGGTTTTCTTTTGCTAAGTGAGTGGTCATCCTAAGCTCACCATCTGTTCAAAGCAAATATTACAGTGGGGGTGTCAGGAGATCACAGTAGAATATGGCTCTGCCAGTTTCTTCGTGGATAATGGTATCTTGCATCGTGGATGAGGTCAAGTGCGAGTCTGCGCTTCCCATTCTTCTTTAGCTATGTCTCTCTGAGTTGTTCACACTTATGTTGGTGCATCCCAATTTGGCTGTGTTAAAACTTACATTTCTATGGGACAGAAGTTATCAGGCCGATTTTTCAGGAAATAAGTCACATAACATGTCATTTCCAGTAAGTTTTTGATGGTCTCAGCTGAAAATGATCCTGAATCCAAAGAATTGTCTAAATAAAAAAAAAAAAAAAAAAGAAAAGAAAAGAAATCAAGAAAGAAACTGTCTGGCAATGCTGCTTTGGATTGAATTCCTGTGAAAAAACACATTAATCAGTCTTTGAAGTACAATTTATCATGGTTAAGGAAAACCACTTAGGTTATGTGGTTCTTGTCTTAATTTCAATTCATAAGAGAAGGAAAGAAAAGCACACATAGTTAATGATGTCTATTCATTTTTCACCTTAGTCGTGGGGTTTTCAAAGGAGACTCCCATAGCTATAAAAAGCTTTAGTGCCATACACTGGATCATCAGTGTGAAATAAACACTTTTTCTTTAACTGCTTTCACTGGAGGAAAACATATTGATCAGTGCCTATCAGTTTCCTTTGACGTGGAGTATGCTCTTTGTGTGGATAAATAAATCATTGACGTCTCTCACTTGTGCATGTTTAGGGGCTATTTTTCCCTTTCTGTTCTGTCGTGATCTGGCTTTTAAATGTGACCTGTCTGACTGAGGCTTGCTATGGATTTTCCAACATCATTCAAAAGTATCCATGATTTCAGAGAAACCGTATCTTGACACACTGGAAATCTTAAATAATTGCTAAACTCTAGTGTCTGCCTTTGACGGAAAAGAGGTTACTTTTGCAAATTGACTTATCCATCTGATTTTGTGTTTTGACACCACAGCAGGCAGAGAGTCATGTAAGGTTCAAATGTGTTTTTTTGTGAGAGATAAATTAGCAAGTATTTTTGTAATCTCAGTTATATATATATATATATATATATATATATATATATATATATATAATATTTTATTTATCTATTCATGAGAGGCAGGCAGAGACATAAGCAGAGAAGAAGCAGGCTCCAAGAGGGATCCCGGGATCCTGGGATCACTCCCTGAGCTGGAGGCAGATGCTCAACCACTGAGCCACCCAGGTGTCCCATCAGTAATATATTTAGAAATCTATTTCCATCTCACTTTTTAAAAAATGACCCAATAACATCCTATCTCTGACTGAAAAAAATATCCATTTACATTCATTTATGAATCAAGCATGGGAATCACTCCATTTGGGGTCACATGCAATGCCCACGCTTATCATCACTCACCCACTTTTCTAGATGGCATTGAACCAAAAGCTTTAAACTAAGTTTGCATTAGTTTTAATCTACTATTAACTGTGATCTATGCTTTTAATTTATGATGTTTCCCTATTTGCAAAATTCCAAATTCACATCCTTTTTTTTCCTTATAACCTTCCATTACTCACTCAACTAATAATTATACGATTGCTAATCATCTGTCATCCTGTGAATTAAGTACTCATTTTTATATTTATCTGTTTATTTAGAAAGATAATTAATGTAATTATCTCTATATATAATTAATATAACGATCTATATATAATTTAATATAAATGTAGTTGAAAAGCAAACTTGGATGGGACATATATATTTATCTGATTAATCCACAACCCCCTTTTACTTGTTTAGAGGAACTGCATGTCTTAGGTTAATATTCTAAAAAATCACTTTGATAGTCATTGAGATCATATACATGAAGTTTCTATAAGATCAGATGTCTGTTTACCTTCATCTGTGACACTTCTGAAGTGAGTCAACTCCAGTGTCATAATAGGAATGTGGACTCAGGAGTCAGATGTTTGATATCTGATGTTCGTCGTTTGAAGACTGGATCTACCACCTATTATGTCCTTCTTCTGTGTTGACACAGCTAGTTTGCATCCCAGTTTCTTCCTTTATAATTATTATTAGGCAGACTATTTATCCTCCTTTCTGAATTAAGAAATAAGAATGCCCCCTCCCCCGAAGAATTTTAATAGTATTATGTTGTGATAATAAAATTTATCAGTGAGGCATTTTGAAGTGACCATTCCAGATGAAAAAAAAAATGATAATCTTTTCCTGGTGGGTTCAGCCATTTACAAGTATTGTACCAATGTGAAGAAAAAAAGAAAAGAAAAGAAAGAAAAGAAAAGAAAAGAAAAAAGAAAAGAAAAGAAAAGAAAAGAAAGAAAAGAAAAGAAAAAGAAAAGAAAAGAAAAGAAAAGAAAGAAAAGAAAAGAAAAGAAAGAAAAGAAAAGAAAGAGAAAAAGAAAAGAAAAGAAAAGAAAAGAAAAGAAAAGAAAAGAAAAGAAAAGAAAAGAAAAAGAAAAAAGACGTGAGGCTTCAGATTTGTAGATTAAATACATAGATTGTAGATCTCCAAATGTTCAGGTGTTCAAAAAAGTATTACATTATGGAACAATAACCTATTTTTTTATTCTTAAAGATTTTATTTATTTATTTGAGAGAGAGAGAGAGAAGCAGGGGGAAGGAGAGGGAGAGGGACAAGCCAAGTCTGTGTTGAGTGCAGAGTCTGACCTGGGGATTGATCCCAGGACCCTGAGATCATAACCTGAGCTGAAATCAAGACTTTTGATTCCAATGCTTAACAACTGAGCCACTCAGGCACCCATAACCAACTTTTAAAACTAAATGTTCATAAGGATGGCTCAGTTTTAAAACGCTGCTAAGTTGAGCTGGAATTAAATTAGCCAATAGATAGTTTGATGACTAGGAGGAGGAAACCTCTTTTTAGAAGGCAAAAAGAAATGAAGAGACACAAGACAAATCTGAAAATAGCATTCAAACTAAATGGGGAGATAAGATGTATTAAAACAATAATAACAAGCAAATATTTACCAAACTAATGATTAAAAAGAAAAGAAATCTAACCACCATGTACATATATTTTTTAAAAAAGATTTTATTCATTTATTCATGAGAGACACAGAGAGAGAGAGAGAGAGAGACAGGCAGAGACACAGGCAGAGGAAGAAGCAGGCTCCATGCAGGACTCGATCCCAGATCGCCAGAATCAGGCCCTGGGCTGAAGGTGGCGCTAAACCGCTGAACCACCCTGGCTTCCCTGTCCATATATTTTAGACACATATTTTTATTTTATTTATATGTTTCCTTACATTATATTAATTTATGCATTTATATATTTATATGTTTATAAATGTATATATGTATCACTTTACATTATGGATGTGTATATTTATATTATATTGTATTATAAGTTTATTGCACTATTAATAATATTATGTATATCTGTACAATTATATATTATGTATATTATGTGATTATAATAATCATAATATATAATAGTAACACATAATATATGCAAACATACATTATGTTTTTATTTTAATGTATAAGTATATATTACTTATATAACTATATTATATCACTTTATACTTATTTGTAAATGTATATTTACATGTCACTTTATATTATACACATGCATATTTTTCTTTGACTCTCAAAAAATTTTTTGAAACTCAGAAGATTCATTGTGCTGTCTTCAAAAGAACATAAAGGTAGGCTGACCTGGATTCAAATTCTAGTTCTGCTGCTTTACAACTCTGTCTTACAGGAAGGTGCCTGCAAGACACGTGAGCTCAGTTTCCTTCCCTGGAAGGGGCTGGATAATCAAAACTCAGAGCTGCTGAGATACCCTAAATAGAACTGCATGGCTCATCAGAGCAATCCACTAAATCACCCCGACAGTGTGGCAGGTGCTGTGCTGGACCATGACCATCTCAGGACGAATGACCCATCGTGGAACATACAGTGTACTTAGGTCAGAAATTAAGCATTAGTGAAAACAGCTTTCCCTGTGTTGCCCAGTAGAATTAGGAACCTTCATGGGTTATGGAAATCCTGCTGCCTTCCCTCGGAGCGCCACACGTCGTTGTCCGCAAGTGGAGCTGCTCCACAAACTTGGACCTCTGAGTTCTTCTGGTGAGTCGATCATCCCTTGAAGTCCCTCCAGAGTGTCTCAAAGTACATGCATGTGTGTGTGCATGCATCATGCTGTCTCTCCCAAATTTGGAGAAAATGCCCTCAGTAGCTCTTGAAGGATGCTATAGTAGACAGACAGACTGAAATGCATCTGTTTACAGTAGTAATGAACTTACTTAGGATCTGTCCTGGGAAATTTGGCACTCTTGGTTCCTATATCCAAATCTTCTGGAGGAGATCTTTGAACTGGGGCTGAAATGAAGGAGTGGGAATTGAGGCTGCCTGTAAGAGGGAGTGAAAATAATGGAATTCGTAGTAATCTGTCTTTACTGCAAATTAAAAATACATGTTGAATGATCAATGAATGCCAGATAGTGTGTCAAATACTGGAGATATAGTAAGAAAAAAAAAAACCCCAAAACCAAAACAACAACAAGACAAAAACACACTAAAAAATATCCTGTACTTTAAGGAAAATTACTTTAGGGAAAACAAGAGATAAGTCAGTAATTGCGATATCAAGTGAACAGTACTTTTATGGATTGACAACAGAGAATTTACACAATTGTGTATTTAGCGTGGAGCTGTGTGATCAGGCAAGAGTTTTTCACCTATATCTGGGCTCAAGGAGACTTCTGAGGGAAACACATGTGAGGACATGTATGTATGCTTAAGAGCAGGACAACTGGTGAGTGAACCACATTTTTAGTAGGGCCAGGTGCCTCTCTGCATCCTGGAATGTGTGATGAGTCACCTATAATTTTCGTTTTTCTAACATACTGACTCTTTAGGAGAAAAAAGCTTTCCCTCCCACTTTTATAACTTGCATTAGTCTTCTTTAATGATTTTCTCATTTACAAAAATTGCCTCTATAATAACCACTGCCCCTTATGAGATAATAGAAAAAAATATATATCTATGTATATCTGCCCCCCATTCCTGGCACAGAGCTCATAAGATGTTTGTATTATTTCCTAAGTGATTGGGATGTCTGATATAGAGCTCCTAAACCCCTGGGAATTTGCTGAGTTGTAGGAACATCTGTTTTAATGGGGAGACTCTTGGTGGGCTGCTGGTAGGGGCTGGCCATCAGAAAGAGCAAGCCATAAGTAGAAGCTTGGAGGCTTCAACCCACTGCCCATCCTCCAGAAGGGGGAGAGGGCTGGCCATTTAGTTCATGATCGATCATGCATTCATGATGAAGCCTCCATAAAAATCCCCAACATACAAGGTTCAGAGAGATTCTGGGTTGTGAATACACCAACATACTGGAAGGGTATGTCTCCAACTCCATGGGGACAGAGGCTCCCGAGCTTGGGACACTTCCATACCTCACCCACCATGTCTTTTCATCTGACCATTCATCTGTATCCTTTATTACATTGTTTACAATATACTGGTAAATGTAGGCAAGCACTTCCCTGATTTTGAGAACCATTCTAGCAAATTATTGATCTCAGAGAAGGGAGTCATGGGAAGCATGATTTATAGTTGGCCGATCAGAAGGAAAAGTAACAGCTTGGGGATTCCTGGGTGGCGCAGTGGTTTAGCACCTGCCTTTGGCCCAGGGCGCGATCCTTGAGACCCAGGATCGAATCCCACGTCGGGCTCCTGGTGCATGGAGCCTGCTTCTCCCTCTGCCTATGTTTCTGCGTCTCTCTCTCTCTCTGTGTGACTATCATAAATAAATAAAAATTTAAAAAAAAAGAAATGTTTAAAAAAATAAAAAGAAAAGTAACAGCTTGGACTTGGAGTCTGAAATGGGAAAGTCTTGTGGGACTGGGCCTTCAACGTGTGGGACCTGGAGCCCACTCCAGGTAGATGGCATCAGAGCTGACCTGAAATGCGGAACACCCAGCTGGTGGCAAAGAGCCTCTAGGTGGGTAAGAAACCACACATCTGGTGTCAGGAGTGAAGTAGCAGTGTGAGCCCCCAGGAGAAATTCAGAGTTTTCCCATATGGCCCTGAAGCTCACCCCCCAAGGTGGTCTTCCCACAGGCTCTGTAGCCCTAAGTTCTTCAACTAGCTGGACAGGCTGAGCATACAAAGCCACTGCGTAATTATTGTCTCAATTTTATCTGGGCCTTTTATTAAAGTTCTATTTTTAAGCATCATTTCATTCTCTTTTATAGCTTTCCCTAATGCATCCAACAAGGAACCTTTGATTTACTACTGTGCTGTGCGTATGTGAATGTGCTGAAACACAGGTCAGATGCAGAGCATTGTTTAAAAGGTTCTCTTGTGCGCTAATGTACAGGCGTTAAGCATGAGGTAGCAGCGGAGATGCTACTCAGTGAAGAGAAATTGCTTTTACATGATTCAGAGCAGTAAATTCTTAAAACCCTCTACCCCTAAAATGATTAAATAAATGAGTTTTTCAAATGTTGAGTGAGACATCTTAACTCAGACCATTGCAGCAAACTCAAAACAAAATGCATTACTGCAAAAATCCAAAAAGTTAGCGAAGGAAGTGGAAATGTTCGACCAAATGGCCTCAAGCCTAACTATTATTTTTGTTTTACTTAAATGTTCCTCATACTTTAAAAAGCTATTATATTACCGGTACACATGTTCTAATAATATCAGAGGTGTTTTATGGAGCGTGGGCTATTCCATATCACTACTGAAATTTCTACTCAGTTTAACACAGTCTTTCAGTGGCACAGGGGGTGGCCTCCTGCCAGGTGTAATGGACTTGTGTCTGACCCTGTTGCAACGCAACGACCACCGAATCCAGCCAGTTGTGTCTCCTACCAGATTCTCCGATCATCCTTCCCTCTCCTTTTCCGCTCCCATGCCCTGGTCCATGCTAGACTTATTTCTTGCCTGGCTTATGGAATAATTTCCAGACTGATGGCTACCACAACCCAGTGTAGAGCTGTGACTCAGTTTGCTAAATTTCTCTTTCATTTGCTTTTCCGGTGCTCATATTCCAGGCAAGGAATACCTGTGAGACGTTTCACTGGAAACTACATTTTCCCCCACCCTGTATGTGGTTACAGTTGACTGATTTCACTATGGAGTATGAAAGGATGAAAGTGAAGTCATAAAAGTATACTTAAAATTTGAATACTTAAAATTTTCTGAGCCTGGAGGCTTTACATCTACTATCTGTATGTGGGAGTTTACATATATCTGTGCTCTCTCTCTCTCTCAAATAAATAAATAAAGTCTTTTTTTAAAAAAGAGACCTCAGCCAAAATCAAGAGTCAGCTGACCAACTGACTGAGCCACCAAGGTGCCCCAAAACATTCAGTTTTTTATAAAATCAACTCTAGAGCTGAGAACTGTGCTTGCCTTTTGGAAAGTATTAGATTTCCTCCAAAAGCATAGATTCCATTTTCCTTTATTTATCACAACAATTTTAAAGAATTTTGGGGGCAGATTTCTGTATATATTTTTAATATGTTCTTTTAAAGTTTGGATAGAGGGCAGCCCAGTGGTTTAGCGCCTCCTCTGGCCCAGGGTGTGATCCTGGAGACCCAGGATTGAGTCCCGCGTCAGGCTCCCTCTGTCTGTGTCTGCCTCTCTCTCTCTCTCTCTCTCTGTCTCGCATGAATAAATAAATAAAATCTTTAAAAAAATAAAGTTCGGCTAGATATTTTTCAGTATTAAATCAATCAATTAATTTTGAATTTCTAAATTGATTTCTAAATTTCTAAATTGACACATAGGCTCTCCTGTGTATTTTTTTCAAAAATGAATTTTTATGTAAAAGTAGAAAATACTTAATAGTAACAACTTACTCTTAAGGAGTGGGACAGTAGGAAAGGAAGTAGGAAATGCCAACTGGAAGTCAGTTTTTCTTACTGAAACAAGAGTTCATGGAATTTTTAAGTATGAAATGATAATCTCAAATCGCTTATTCACATGCAAGACATACTTTCTTTGTATTTTCTTCAATTTCTTTACTGAAGATTAACCCTAAACTAAAAATATTTATTCTTTAGAAATCTGGAAAGTCTGCACAGTGCCTTATTTTTAAATACTAGAATAATTGAAATGGAAATTTCAAAAATATCACAGAAAATTTGAATACCTAGACAAATAACTATAGAGTCAAAGACTATAACTACCTCTCATTGATGAGGATGTTTTAGTCCAAGGTAACAAATTGACATTCACAGTTATAGTCTCAAAATGTTGTATGGAAATGATATTGACATTAATAAGACCAAAGAAGGCTGGAGAAGCACCATTAATTTTAACTATATAGGCAAGTGATTAGGTGGCCCACACTGGTGAGTACCCAAGGGAACTTCTATGTGATTATATAATATGTAATTTGTCCGGTTTATAACATGCCCACTTTCAAAGTAATTCTTTTAAATTAATAACTTTTCTAAGGAAGGTCCCTTCCTTGGGAGGCAATTTATTCATATTCTCTGGCAGATTTAATATTAATTTAATAAACTTTCCTGTTTTTACAAAGGTGCCTTTTGGGAATAGAACATAGATCTTGCTAAAGCGAGGAAGAGTACAAATAGAAAATATTATTATCTGAATTACGCCAGGGAAGGCAGAAGTATGGCGAGGCAAGCCCTGAATGTCAGAAGTAGTCTAATGATGTCTAATACCGTGACAAAGTTGGGAAATGGGAGAAGATGTACAGTAAGAAATTAAGTACATTTTTCATTTGGGAGTAGCAGAAGGCAGCCTTTCACCATTATGTAGGGTGCTGTGTGTGTGTGTGTGTGTGTGAGAGAGAGAGAGAGAGAGAGAGAGAGAGAAACAGACCATATGGTATTTTTCACATTAAACGACTTAGCTATTCATTTAGCTCCTATTTTGCTGAGTCATGTTCACCTTGTGGTTGCTCCACATATGGAGAGCATGTCATCTGGAGAAGTTTAAGGAGCCAGTAGCTTTTACATTTGCTCTACCATAAGTCTACTTGGCTCTGCTTCTCTAAGAGTTGAACCCAGGGCCAAAGGAATATCCCATGCTCTACGTAAACACATATAAAACACATTCAAACAGGCAATTATGTGAACTGTAGCATTTTACTTATTTGCATCTTGCATCTCTTGACTTTTTTGTTTGCCTAATGCCACTGAGTGTTCTTGCCATCAGTTGATTTATTGCAGTACTATTTGTAGTATTTTTTAAGACTTCTATGATAAAGTACCACAGATGAGGTGGCTTAAGCACTCAAAATTTATTTTTTGCACAGTTGTGAGGGTAGAAGTCTAAACTCAGGATGTTGGCATGGCTACTTTCATTGTAAAGTTTCTCTCCTGTGGGTGACCATCTTATCATTGGGCCCTGGTGGGATGTGGCCTGTGTGCATGCACACTATCCATCTTAATCTCTGTCCGGAAGGACACCAGTTGTATTGGGTCAGGGTCACTCATATGACCTCATTTTAATTTAATTACTTCTTTAATGGATTTATCTCCAAGTGCAGTCACATCCTAAGGTATGGGGGTTTAGACCTATAACGTATAAATTTGGGGGAGGACAAAAAAATCTCAGCCTATAACATTATTTTCCAGTTTTTACTCATATGAATCAATTATGCACTCTCCTATGATTGAACTCTTTCAGGTGGCATCTTGGATCGATTTTTATGAATGTGGTATGAATTCAAGATATTTTGCTTCTGTGGGGAGACAATGACTTACAAGGGGTAGACCTCCTTAAAAAAAATGTGTCTTCACACCCTGGCTTCCTTTTCCATTGTATCCCACTCCCTCCTTGTGGAATCAAGGCAGAAACTATTTTTTCAGTAAGATTTTAGGCAATTTGAATAGCATCTTAGTGTCATTCATGCTATGGATATCAATCAATATCTGGCCCAAATCTCTTGGATTGCTCATTCTGTGCAAAGCCAGTCACCATGCAACAAAAACATTCACATAACTATAGCGGGGTTTATGTGGAAAGAGACTGAGGTCTCTTGACTTGTGAGTAAACCTCCATAGTGGTTACTCCCTCCCCAGTCAAGCCTTCGGATGACCATAACCTCCTCTGACAGCTTTGGTGTAAGCACATGAAAGGTCTCCTGCTAGAAAGATCCAGTAAAGACATTTCTGATTTCTGGGTCCAGGAAACTGTGAGAGAGTCGTTTCATACGTGTATTTTTATGTGTATTTTTGTGCTTTATGTGCATTTTTGCCCCTTATTGACAACGGAACCAGTTTTGAATAACAAAATGTGATAGGAAGATTTTCCTTTATCTACTTGTTTTTAAACAATTAAACATTCCCCAAGTTTGTACTTCAAGTCATCACAAGTTATTCTTATTTTACATTTCCACTGAATACATTCATTATGATTTTTAAAAACCTCATAAGGGTTGTTACTGGTATATTTATCCATGAGAAAAGTCTGAGCAAATCAGAAAGAAGGAGCAAGATGGGAGTGGTAGAATGAAATATGGTACAGAGAAAAAGAGACGGGGTGGCAGAGAGAGGAGAGGGAGACCAAAAGAAAAGAGAGGGGGGCAGAGATATTTGAAAAAATGGAGAAGAAGAGGCAGAGAGAAAGGCAAATAGTCTCAAAATCAAGAAAACTGGATCAATGCATCCTGTCTTGACCTATGTTTAAATTACCTAAAATGAACCATAAAAATATATATGGAGTTCAAAAAATTATTACTTCCCAAGGGGGCTTTTTGCAATCTGGATCTCATCTGTAATTTTACAAAGGATGCAAAAAAAAACCCCACAATTATTAATTTCAATTCTTTTTATTTTTTCTATTTTTAAGAAAGAGGGAGAGATTGAGAGACAGAGAGAGAAAGGAATTCTGATAAACTATTGATTTGTTCCCTGCATGAATTTGGGAGAGTATTACAGGCAGCAGTTCCCTTAGGACTCATCGGGTGAAAATCTTCAACTCAACGTAATTATCCTTTCATAGTTGAAGGAAAGACTGACTATGCCGTTAAACACCCTGTTTGCTGACTGAATCAATAATACATGTGCACAGAACTTGTACATAGCAAATGTGAAATAAATGCTGGTTTCTGTTCTTACCAACAGATACATTTTTCTATCTAAGCTATCAGTAACTAAATTTATGGGCAAAATATATTATAGAATGTGTGGTTTAGGGGCACCTGGGTGCTCAGCCCATTGAGTTTCGGCTCAGGTTGTGATCTCAGGGTCCTGTAATCAAGCCCCGAGTTGGGCTTCATGCTCAGTGGGGAATCTGCTTGGGATTCTCTCTTCCCCCCACCCCCCAAATTAAATAAATAAATCTTCTTTTTTAAAAAAGAATGTGTGGTTTAAATGAAGTTAGAAGGTGTATCTCAATATATGCAAACTAAATCCATAGAGAAAAAAATGTACTATTAAATGTATCTCTAAGATGGGTGAATGCTGCTTGTTTTTTGCTGTTTAACCTGTGAAATAATGTAATAGGTAACATAATTATGATGTCAAAAAACAATTATTTTCCTTTACTTATTTATTTCCAACAAAAGAACCTAGGAATGTGTCTGAAATATGTAAAGATATTCAACCAAATGCCTTCTGAATGAAGAATTACATGTGTATATGTGTGTGTGTGCTTGTGCTTGTGTTGCATGTGCATGTGCGTGCACGTGTAACTACCAAAGAAGAGTAAGTGCCTCAGTTGGAGAAAAGGTGTCAAATTTTTTTAAGTACCTCTGGCTGCAACCATGTCACTAAAGGAAGTAAGCTCTCTATTCATGGCAGGTGTCTCTCACAGCCACTTCCCATCTCTCCCCTTTTCTGTCCCTAGGGGGACCCCGCATCAGTGTCCTTAACCATAATACATGGGCCAATGGGGATTCGAGGAGGCAGATTAATTTCTCTAATTGTCTTACAACTTGAGTGATCTACAACAAATACCAACGGTGGTACTAAGGTACTCACATCATGCAGCCAGGTGCCTCCTGGTTCAGTCTCCTCATCTTGGGAGCTCCTGCTACTGGATGCCGAGAGGTTTGCAGCTCTCGGGCAGTGCTGCTATGCATTTTGTGCAAGGGTTCAGGGCACAGTCATGGCTCTTGGTGGACCTATGGCTGCTGAGCTCTGTGTGCACAGTTAGGCTCAGAGGGGCTCCATTCAGAACCCTGTGTCTCTCATTGAGGGTTGGGGCTGGATTGGAGGCAGGAAGAGAGAGGGCCCTGAGAATGAGTCCACGTTATCATACAGTGGGGACTGTTATTTTCATATCATTACTTATTTATTTTTCACTTGTTCAAATTTGCCAAATCTGAAATAGATCCAGGGCTAGAACAGAGCCAATACAATGCTAATAGTAATTAAGATAACATCGATATTGTATTTCCACTGATTTCCACCTGGATTGTGTCCAAAGAGCCACAGTGACAGCCTGCCTTCCTGTGTCCACTTGGTGATAGAAATGCTTTTCTCAGAAGAAATACATTGGGTTAACTCTTGCATTCTTAAGTGCAAAGACATCTACCTGTATTATTTATAACCAGGAACAATTACTGTTTGGGGAGACACTGCCCACTCATAAAAAGGTCTTCTTTAGCTGGTGACTTGTGAGGTACCTTATGGAAAGTAATTTCATTTTTGTATAAAATATTAATTCTGATAAAATTGTATTTCAGCTTCTCAATCTTTCAGCTATTAGTACCAAAATTTGAAAATCTCAGCCCCTTTGCTCCATATTCATTTGATTTGCATGATGTCGTGCAAATTAAGAAATCTCCTAGCACAGGGCAATTTCATGTGGAGGTCGTAGGCTGATATGCTGTTTTCTCCTTTGAGAACATTTTCTTGTACCCTCGTTTTTTTTTTTTCTATAAAATGGAAATGCTTTTACATACAGCCTGTCACTTCATACTGATATTGAATAAATAACTAAGACATATCTGAATGTTTTTTTTCTTTTTCTTCATAAGAAAAAGACAAACTGAAAAGGTGGGATTGTGTTGTTGCTGGTTTTCTGCATTACAATGATTGTGTATTCCTTAAGGTTATTGTTATTTAGATCTGTGATTTGATTTTTTTTCTTCATTTGCTTCAATATTCAAATCTAAGTTCTCCTATCTCAATAATAAAAGTCTTACTTGGCTTTTTATTTCTGCCTTTATAAGATCCTTATAAGTACATATCACACATCTTTTCAACAGAGGAAAACCTGCCTGTCATTCACACAGTCAGGATGGGAGGGAAATTTTTATATTACTGTCCAGACTATTTCACTGAGTCCAATTTCACAAGCCATTAACACTCTGAAAGGGAAAATTAATTTGAATGTCTATCATAGTCTAGAAAGGGGGTCAAAATATTGGGAAATATTATTCAGTTGACCTCTTAGAAAGGACAGACGATTGGAAGATGAATTCATATTTTTAATAAATAAGGTGGGGGATTTTCTCACTTAATTATTCATTAAAAATCTCAACAGTTTCCTCTTTGTCCTTGGTACAATACTAGAACAGATCCCAGGAAGCAGTAAACTAGCCGCACAGAGCTATGTCCTGAACTCAGAGATAAATGAGAGTATGCACGAAACGTGGAATGGGATTTGGGTAACTAGAAAGAAACTCAGGGAGCCGTGGAGTTGTGAACTCAGTGTCAAGAGTGTCAACAGACAAGATTCCCTGAATGTACATTGTTGACGATCGCATATTAAATGTATTAAACAAATAAGACGGGCACCTGGTGGGGGTGCTGCCCCTGCTGGTGGCCTTTGCTCAATAGCTATTAAAGCCAAATGTAAATTGTTGGCTTTTCCTCATCCTCCTCTTCCTCCTTCACCTTCCCATCCTCTAACCCTCTCTTACATATTCATCTTTTCAAAGCAGAGAAAGACTTTGTGGTAAAAAGAACAGAATCTATGATTCTCACATCAGAAGCCACAGATGTGGGATCCCATCTTAGAGGTGAGCGAGGAGGTCCCCATGTGAAGCCAGCAGCCTCTCGGGGTTCTTGCACAATGATCAGTGTCAGAACAAGAATGTGATAGCAAAGCTGACAGATTCCAAAGCCCAAACACTTCAGCACTACAACATACCCTGTTACTGGGAGATTGAAAGAGTTGGAATTGTTTCCAGGGGAGGAAGGTATTGTTACTTCTTCAGCAAGGAGTCCAGAAATGCTTTGCCTTTTAAACTAAATTTTGAGGGGTGCCTGTGTGGCTCTGTTGGCTGAGTGCTAGACTCTTGATTTTGGCTCAGGTCATGATCTTGGGGCCATGGGATCAAGCTCTCCAACCCCACCATCGTGCTCCACTCTCAGCATGGAGTCTACTTGAGAATCTCCTTCTCCATTTCACTCTGTTCCTCTTCTTGCTTCTCCAATCTCTCTCTCTCTCTCTCTCTCTCAAATAAATAAGTGTCCAAAAAAAAAAAGACAACTAAATTTTGAAACTTTATAGAGGACCCTGAAAAAATGAGATACTTCAGGGAAAGTTATGGTTCAATACTTGAAATCCTATGACTTAGACCATTCCTTGCCCTTAAGTGTGAAAGAAAAAGCAAGGCCTGAAGAAGGCCCTGGGGTGTGCATGAGCCCTGCATTCTCCTCTGCATTTTTCACTTTTATTTTCCTGTTTATCCCTTCAGGAGAGGGGGACTTTGAGCAGCACTTGTTACCTACCAGTTCCCTGGGCCTGAGTGGATAGGAATGCTCTCCCCATTGTCCACTGTGTGATCTGCAGCTGCTGGGATAAAGTTCTGTCTTCTTATTAATGACTTACACAGATAACATCAATGGCATGAATTTCAGAGAATGTGAAGGCAACAGGAATAGATAAAATAATAGTTAATAAATCAGATACTCAAATACCTTAACAGTTGATTTATGGATAGAGTATACCAAGATTAGAAATAGAACAATATAGGGGATCCCTGGGTGGCTCAATGGTTTGGCACCTGCCTTTGGCCCAGGGCATGATCCTGGAGTCCCGGGATGGAGTCCTGTGTCGGGCTCCCGCATGGAGCCTGCTTCTCCCTCCTCTTGTGTCTCTGCCTCTCTCTCTCTCTCTTTCTCTCTCTCTCTCTCTGTCTATCATGAATAAATAAATGAAGAAATCTTTAAAAAAAAAAAAGAAATAGAACAATATAACCAAAGTGACGTAGTTCTTCATTTTTGTCTCGTTAAATGAGCACAAAAGCACAAAATAATGTGGCAAGGCTTAGCAGGTGCTTGCATGAAAACTTAGAGGTTCTATATGATACAGCTATAGAAATTTCACCAGAAGAGATCATTTATTATAAATGTATACAGCTTCTGACATAGAGCCACCATTCAAAAAATAAATAAGTCTGAGCTCTGTGACTATCAGATAGGTAACACTTAGGCAAAATGAGTGTGCATTTGAAGAAATTAAATGCTGAGTACAGGGCAGTCACAATCCTGATGTATTGAGAGGCTGAGGCCAGCAAGAATGACTTCTGAAGGGGCTAATCTTTTTGATAAGACTCTCAAAATCTTGCCACACAGCAAATAGGGGGAAAATGAGTATGTCAAAAGGATGGAAATTGTGTACATTGAGTGACATTCAACCCAAACCTCTTGTTGTACAGGATACGCAATTGAGACCTGACCTCTTCTTCAGAAGGAAAGGAATTTTTCCTTTGGCCCTGTGTCTATGTGAACCGGGAACTCATTGTGAAAGTGTAGGTTGATATTTTAGAAATAGGGGTCAGACTGTGGTTGGTGGTGGACTGGGCTGACCCGGTAAGACGCCATGATCATCGTCACCATCATGGATGACACTGGGAGAAGCCAGAAATACGTGCACATCCTTGAGGCCTGACCATCTGCCTCTGTCCTATCAAACTCTAGGGGCAAGTCTGCCTCCCACCCCTCTCTTTCCCTCTCTGCCTGGTGGTCTACAAACTCTTATACCTGAACGCTTCCAGAGTAAACCATCTTGAGCAGCAGAAGAGCCAAAACCTTGACACAAAGCCTACACTGACCACAGAAGGGATCTCACGGTTGTGCGTGTTTCTAGGGGAGACACTGGCATGTGTTCCCTGATCATCTTGGGTCTGTAGATAAGGACCAGCGTGCTGTGTCCTCCATCTGCTCTCAAGCAGGACAGGGGGGTAGAAACGGAAACACCACCACCACTTGTTAAAAGCCTGCACGTACATACTGCTAATTCCTCTGTCAAAAACACTTGTGTTTACGCAGTTGCCAGTTCATGCTCACCCTCGACCTACGAGATCACTGGAAGGGGAGCGTCCATGGAAAGGACAAAAACACAAAAATGGATGGAATATTTTGGTGTGGTATTAGCGGACGTGTTTTATGGCTCCAAAACAAGTTATTTATTTATTTATTTATTTATTTATTTATTTATTTATTCATTCATTCATTCATTATTTATTTATTTATTTTTAAGATTTTATTTATTCATGAGAGACACAGAGAGAGAGAGGCAGAGACACGGGCAGAGGGAGAAGCAGGCTCCATGCAGGGACCCTGACGTGGGACTCGATCCTGGGTCTCCCAGATCACACCAAGAATACTTTTAATGAACAGAAGCGTCTTCACTTGAGGAGTTGACCCCAACTGACAGGCCGTTTGGCTCATTTCCATTAGGAGTGAGGTCCTCGTCTTCACAGCAATGAGAGCACGGACAGAATGAGCCCGAGAGGCTGTGTTCATTTGAAGCAAGGGGGTGCTCTTGAATACAAGAGATGATCAATAGGCCAGCTCTTTTGCATATGATACAGAAAAGAGGCCATCTGTGGATTTTAGCTTCTACACACAATTCAATTTAAATAAAATATTTTAATGGACATAAAGGTATGTATGGCATCTCCTGAGAACAAAAGGAAGCATCTAATTTAAGTCCTCTTGTTTCTCTTATTCTGTGGAATCGACCGTGTCGCAATTCGATGTACAGGTCTGGGCTTTCTTTCCAATGCCTCCTTCCCATGGGCTGTAACCCACCACAAGTGGAGTCTTCATTAATTACAAAGCATCACTCACCACAGGTTATTGCAAGGATAATATGGAAGGTCATATTTCCTCTGCTTTTTTTTTTCATATGACCAATATCTCCAGGGTGATATAAACTACAGATTTTGATGGGATTCTTGTTCTAAAATATTGTAATCAGTGAAATACTGTTCACACTTTCTGCAAAATTGTCTATTTGCCATTACATGCAAATGAAATCTATTTACATCCTTCGGTTCTCTTTCCATGGATTTTTATTGCGCTATTACTAACAATCAAAACGAAATGTTTATATTAACATTAATAGCTTGGATGATAGTTAGTACAACATATAATAATTTCTCTAGGTAAATTGCATTTTTTTTTTTCTGACTGCCTTAAAAAAAAAAAGTCTGTGCCTGGGAGGAAAATTTGTTCCTGCAAAATAAGTTTTGGAATCAGAAAGTGTTTTCTTGCTAGTTTCTTTTCAGAGTCAATAGTGTTTTGTTATCTTTTAAAAATGAGTTATTTTCATTGTTTTTTTTTTTTTTTCATGTCAGGAAAAGTATCTGAGGAGAATTTCTGATAAAAGCTTGTTTATACGAGAGACATGTACATACACAGACATACCTAGAAGGAGAGGTGGTACTGTTTGCCCCCCACTCTGAGACCCAGAAATGTCTGGACAAATCTGTTGTGTGTTTGGGGTGGGTGGTCCCCAGCTCTTGGTTAACACGGAGGGATTTTCCTGGGCTGATGAGAGCAGCGTGGCCTGGGTGGCCTCAGGAAGTCATATCTGAACCTTTTGAAGAACAGAGTTACATGCGCATCCTGGAGGACCACTCTCTACGTGCCTCTTCTGGGAGGTATTATGGGACCTTTTTGTAACTCTGCTACTTAGTCAGATAACTGAGACCTAGAAAGTGATCAGTAGACATTTGTCACATGAGCACATTATTGAATGAGAGTTCATTAAATGAGCCGGCTGTATCCACAGTGACTGCCTTCGTCCTTGAAATGTTTCAGATGCTGCCCCAGTATGACTGGAATGTTGTTCAAGGAACTAAGCACCTGCCGGCTGCAACAGCAAGAATGTGCAATCTTCCAGTGTTGCCCAGGGAAGGAATTATGAACCGCTTCAGAGTGACACGGCCATGTGATCTACTGGTCTAGGTCTAGGGAGCTTGCCTGGTCAACAAGGGGGGGCCCTGGTGTTCTACAGCCTGGGCTTTCAGGGGGGCCTCCATGAGCATCAGCACCTGTAGATCTTGTGAGACGCTGTGTCTTCCATTCTTGCTGGAAGCTAAAGAACAATCAAAACGTAACCACTGTGCACTGTAACCCACTGAGGCCTGCAGCACCATCTAGAAGGTACGTAGCTCTACCTTGAGGGCGACTTGGACGGCGTGATGCTCAGGCCCCAGAGCCCAGGAACACAGTCAGTGGAGGAGCCAAGAAAGTCTGCTCTGGTTTTCTCAAAGAATATAATAGAGATGCTAATTTACTTCATCTGCAGGTAAACCAAGCTGCAGGGTGGGAGTCAGGGTCACAGGGTCATAGTTCCAATGAGCTTTTCTTTCCTCTGTCTGCGAGACAAGCCTGTGCTTCATGCTAAGTGATGAGGGCAGTCCTACCAACTGTTGGGTCCCAAGGCACCGTGCTCTGCAGCGCTTTCCTGTCGACCCATGTGGGGAATGTGTTCAAATAATGGGCTCGGCAATCCCTTCCGACACCTGCCCCTTCCCACCTTGAAAGAATATCCCTTGGCAGAAAAGCTGGTGTGTGTGGGGAGAGCTCACTGTATTATCCTAGTCCGATGATCATGAGACTGTCATTCAAGGCCCATTTAGACCTTTTGGGCATCAGAACAGTATAAGTAGCAAATCTTGAACAGGTTCCTTGGTGTGGTTTGCAGCCACAGTTTTCCTCTCAGCAGGTCAAAAATGTGGAGGATTACTCCCCTTCGACATTTTGGTCCTAGAATCAATTTTATTTTTTAATAGTAGAGTAGACATACTTAGATTATAGATAAACACATTCTGAGATCTGAAGGGGAGCAAATATGAAAATGAGGTGCCAATTACTGTCCAGTGTTCAATAAAACCAGAAAAAGGTAACTGTATTAACAGTAATACATAACCATCACTGCAGAGGATTACATGCAACTGACCCTATTATGGTCCATCCGGGGCCCTAAGGAAGGCAGGTTTGAAAGAAGTCATTTACTGTGGGGTTTGGGGTTCAAGAGAAGGGTTAGGGGATGCAACAGAAAGTAGGTGATGTCTGAAGGATTCAGAAGGAGTCCTTCATTAGGCAGAAATGATAGGCAAGACTTTCCAGGCTGAATAGCTATTGAATGCATTAAAAAGAAAAAAAAATGAAAAAGAATAGGAAAAATCAGGTATCATCCTGTGCGGGCTAGCTTTAAAAGGCTTATTCCGGATCCCAGTCCCCTTCAAAGCACCAGTGTCCTGACACACACTGCCATCTCCTCCCTGATGCTTATTTATAGGGCTGCAGTAGCGGGGCTGCAGTGTTTTGATGCAACAGAAATGCCTCTGCTGGAGGTGTTTCCTAAGCCATTAGGGGGCTGTGGAATGCGTTAGGAGGTAGTGTTCAAATGCTGCCAGGAAAACGACTTTCAGGATGCGGTCCAGGATCTTCCATAAAACCTGTTTTTCTCACACCTGCTTTGGTTTTGTTCTGTTTGGGTAAACGTGAAAAAGTGAGACCTGATACTCAGTTATCTGCACAACGCGTTCATGAGTAACTATGACACCCAGAGACTGCAGAAGGTTAATAGGGGAGAGATGGGATTTCCTATAGTGTAAAGCTGTCACTCTTTCAGGGTTCTTCCAATGTGGGAGCACTGTGACCTTAGCTCCCCCCCAGGCTTTAGGCACTGTGCCTAAAGAACCCGGGTCCCCCTAAGAGGAGTAATGTGTTTCCTGTCTTCTTCCCCCATCACTTCTCACTGGCCCCCACTGAGCTGTCCTGCTGGAGAGGGTGCAGCTGGAGCTCACGCTGAGATGCCAAACACCTCCCTTAGATGGCTAGAATGGCACCTGTCTCTCTTCCCCCCAGCTCTGTGGGGTTGGGGGTTGGGGGGATCCCCCCAACTGCAGCAAGTACATGTGGATACTCACCTGGTAGGTATCTGTTTGCAGGCACTATGTCTTGCCTCTGGCTGTGCGGCTAGCACCCATCACTGCCTTTCTGCCTGGAATGTGACGTAGAATTCACAGCCAGGGAAAATGACCTTCCTGGGCATACGGTTCAGGGAGTGTTGGCAAATGTTTATGGTGTAAGCACCACCCCACAATCCAGATCCGGGGTATTTCCAATGCACCAGAGAATTGCTCAATGCCTCTCTTTCATCAGGCCTCTGCCTCTGCTCTTTAGTCTCTGACAACCACTGTCACGTCCCTGGACCACTGCCTCTCCCTGGGAACATCAGGTAAGTGGAGTCACACCGTGCAAATCCTCCTGGGTCTGACTTCTTCAAGCCACCGTGATGTTTTTGAGATCTACTCACTTTGTTGATCATGTGAGTTTTATGTGTTCACACATCTCATTTATTGACCGAATGGTATTCTGTTTAAGACTATTGGGATCCCTGGGTGGCACAGCAGTTTAGCGCCTGCCTTTGGCCCAGGGCGCGATCCTGGAGACCCGGGATCGAATCCCACATCGGGCTCTCGGTGCATGGAGCCTGCTTCTCCCTCTGCCTATGTCTCTGCCTCTCTCTCTCTCTCTCTCTCTCTCTGTGACTATCATAAATAAATAAAAAAATTAAAAAAAAAGACTATTGCACATTTCTTTACCCATCCACACCTTGGTGAACATTTTTCCCCCCAACACAAGTCTTTCTGTAGACATATATTGTTACTTTTCTTCAGTAAATAGCTAGGGTGGTTGGTTTGTATTATAAGCATCTTTTTTAAAAAAGATCTTATTTGTTTGAAAGAGAGAGAGAGAGCATGAGCAGGTGGGAGAGGGGCAGATGGGGAGGGAGAAGCAGACTCCCCATGGAGCAGGGAGCCCAACCGGGGCAATCCCAGGACCCTGAGATCATGACCTGAGCTGAAATCAAGAGTCAGATGCTTAAGTGACCGAGCCACTCAGGCGCCCTATTATTTATTTTCTTTAAAAAATTCGGCATAGTAGCCTTGCCATCCATCCAGGTCATGTTGCATAATATCTATGTTCTGTTCCATGGCTTGGATGTAGCACAGTCGAACCACTCACTCTTCGAAGGACACCTGAGTTGTCTCCAGTTTGAAACTATCCCAAAGGAAGCTGCTGGTAACATTCCTGTGGAGATTTATGTGAGATCGATTTTCACTTCTCTGCAATAAATGTTTCGGGAGCACAGTTTGCTGAGTCATATGAGTGGTTCCACACTCAGATTTTCCAAGAAAGTGCCAAACGGAACCCTAGATTCCCATTTTACATTCCCAGGAGGAAGGGATGGTGATCCCGTTTCCCCACATTCTCACCAACATGTGTTGTAATCATGACTTTTAATTCAACCTTTCTCATAGGAGTGCAGTCATTTCTAATTGTAGTCTTAAGGTCCATTTGTGTAGCGATATTGGACATCGTGTTTCTATGCTTGTCTGTCATTTGCTAAAATATCTGTTCCTGCCTGTTATATATTTTCTTTTTTTTTTTAAAGATTTTATTTATTTATTCATGAGAGAGAAAGAGAGAGAGAGAGAGAGAGAGGCAGAGACACAGGCAGAGGGAGAAGCAGGCTCCATGCAGGGAGCCTAACGTGGGACTCAATCCCGGGTCTCCAGGATCACACCCTGGGCTGAAGACGGCGCTAAACCACCGGGCCACCCGGGCTGCCCTAGATTTTCTAATTAGATTTGTTTCCTGTCACATCGTGGGTGATCTGTTTATATCCTGGACATAAGTCCTGTATTGAATAAGTGGTTCAGAAATATTATCTCCCAGTCTATAGCTTGTCATTTCATTCTCTTTTTTTTTTAAGATTTTATTTATTTATTTTTGACACAGAGAGAGAGAGAGAGCACACAAGCAGGGGGGAGCAGGAGAGGGAGAAACAGACGCCCCACCGAGCAGGGAGCCTGACGTGGGGCTCGAACCCAGGACCCTGAGATCATGACCTGAGCCAAAACCAACAGTCTAACACTTAACTGCCAACCGCCCTCCCCCCTCCGGGCACCCCTAGTTTTACATCTTAAATAAAAATATGAATCTGTGATCAATTGTGGATCAGTTTTTCTATTAGGTGTGAAGATTAAGTAGAATTGCTTCTTTTTTCTTTTTAACCTGTGGATGTTGAGTTTTTTTGTTGAAATTCTGTCTTTCTCTATGGAATACCTGTTTCACCTTAATGAAAAATCTTCTGGGCATATCTGAGTGGGTGTCCTCCCGGGTTCTCTACTCCATGCCATTGATCCACGAGTCTGTGCTGCCCCCATACCACTTTGTTTTTTTTTATTTATTTATTTATTTATTTTTATTTTTTTCCACTTTGTATTAATTATTATAGTTACGTAAATAGTAAGCTTAACACTGGGAATATTTGTTTCATTGTCAAATTTATGAGCATTAACATTCATATTATGACACATTTATTCTTCTGATGACTATAAGACCTGTGGTAATATCTTCTGTTTCAATCCTTATGTTGGTGACTTGTGTCATCTCTCCTTTCCTATTTGTCAATTTTGCTAGAGTTTTATCAAGTAATAACTTTTTTTGAAGAACTAATCTTTTATTGATTTTCTGTTTTTTTCAAAGTTCTACATTTCTGCTCTGCTTGTTACCTGTTTATTTTGCTCTTCATTTTCTATTTTCTTCAGGTAGGAACTTAAATTATTGATTTGAGACTTCTCCTCTTTTCTAAAGTGAGCAGTTAATACTATAAAAGTTTTGCTTAGTATTATCTTCAATGTGATCCATAAATTCTGATTTTTGTATTTCTGTTTTTGTCAGTGTCTGTTTCTTTAACATCTTTTAAGGCCTTCTATTTGACCCATAGATTATTTAGAAATGTGTTGCTTCGTTTCCACGTGTTTGCACATTTTGCTATTCTCTTTCTGGTTTTGATTTTAGCTGTATTCTGTTATGGCAAGAAGATATGCTCTGTGTAATTTGAAATGTGTAAAATTTGTTGAAGTGTGTCTTATGACCGAGGATAATGTCTATTTTGGTGAATTTTCCACAGATGCTTGAGAAAATGTGTTTTCTGCTTCTGTTGGGTGGACAGTTCTATGTCACTTACATTTTGTTGTTGCTGGTGTTCGCAATTCTTCTACGACTTTGCTGACATTCTTTCTGCTAGTTCTATTCTTCACTGAAAGTGGGTGTTGAAATCTCTGACCGTAATTGTAGATTTGTCTATTCCTCCTTTCAAATACATCTATTTTTGTTTCAATAATTTTGAAGTTCAGAGTTCAGATTGCTATACCACTATTTCTTCTTGCTGGATTGATCCTTTATTATTATATTATGTCACTCTGCGTCTCTTGTAATTTTATTTTGAAGCCTACTAGATCGATATTCAAATACCCACTCTTGATTTTTTGTCTACTAATTTTCACACAGTGCATCTTTTTTTCATTCTTATCCATCCACCTACCTGTATCATCATGTTGAAGCGAGTATATAATGTGTATTTTTACATATTTCACTTTTTCCCTTTCCTATCAGAAATTCCAAGCTTTCTTGAGTTACCATTTCCTTTCCATTTTGAGAATTTCTTTTAGCCTTTCTTTAGCAATATGTCTGCTACTGGAAAATTCTCTTCACTTTCTATTACCCAAGAACTTCTGTGAATCCCTACTCATTCCTCAAAAACATTTGCATTAGTAAGTATCTGCAGGAATCATTTCATTTTTTTCAGCACTTGAAAAAAAATTTTTTTTTTGAATCCAAGGTTTTAGATTAGAAATCTATTGACATTTAAGTGGATATTTCCCTGTAAGTAATGTGTTGCTTTTCTTTGGCTGCTTTCAAGATTTTTATTTTGCTATTAGTTTTCAGAAGTTTTAACTATTGTATCTCTTATTGCAAATTTCTTTAGGTTTATGTTCTGATTGGAGTTCTGTCATTTAATGTATATGTTTATGCCTTTTGTCAATTTTTGGAAAGGTTCAATCCATATTTCCTGAAACTCTTTCTCAACCCCACTCTTCCCCCTTCCCTCTGGGATGCTGATGATACAACATCAGATGTTTTGTCATTGTCCCACAGGCCCTCGACCCTCTGTTGCTTTCGGCTCTTGTGTTTGGTTCTTGTCTGTTTTTCAGACTGGATGATTGGTCTTTTTCTGTGTTCCAGCCCAGCAGCTCATCCCTGTCATATTTATTCTGTCATTAACTTCATTCAGTGAGATTTTTTTTCTGTTATTTTATTTCCAGTTTTCTAATTATCATTTGGTCCTCTTTCATATCTTTTGTTTATTTGAAGAGGTTGTCAGTTGTTTATTTCTTTCAAAGACAGTTATCTTTGATTAGTGAAGTACTTTTTTTTATGATTGTGTTTTAAATTCCTTCAAGATAATTCCCACATGTGATTCATCTCAGTGTTGCTTTCTGTTGGTTGGGTTTTCTAATTCATGTTATTATTTTCCTCATCTTTGGTGTGATAAATGATTTAGGATACTCCAGATCCTACTAAATCCCCATTTCAAGAGGTAGTCACTCTGATCAGATTGGCCTGTAGGCCCTGGATTAATTTTGTGGGCTACTGGTCTCCTGAAAATTTAGTTTTCAAAACCCTTACAATGATAATCTCATCTTTATCCTCAGGCTGCTACTAGGGTTCCCATGAGTTCCCTACTGGCTCCTTTCACAGGAGCAAATGGACATTGACAGGAGAGAACCCAGGCCTGTGGGCATGGAAATTTTATTCACAGGCCCCTGGGGCCAGGGGAGCTATTACTGTCTCTACTGAAGCTACCTGCAGAGGCAGGAGGTCATTTCCAGGCTGTCCAATGCTGTTACCTGGGATGGAAGATGCCAAATTCATAGTATGGAGAGCTTTCCTCTCAATTCCCTGTCTACATCATTCACTGCCAGCAGGATTGTTGTTTAATCCACACTGGTGCTGTCCACAGGTGCAGAATATTTATAATGATGACTGAAACAAGAATAGCATTGTCATTAAAACCCAGAGAAGTAAAAATAATGCTCTATAGTCTCAGTGTTAATCAAGGCAAAATCCTAAGTTTCTTTTTTTTTTTTTTTTTAAATTTTTATTTATTTATGATAGCCACACAGAGAGAGAGAGAGGCAGAGACACAGGCAGAGGGAGAAGCAGGCTCCATGCACCGGGAGCCCGATGTGGGATTCGATCCCGGGTCTCCAGGATCGCGCCCTGGGCCAAAGGCAGGCGCTAAACCGCTGCGCCACCCAGGGATCCCAAAATCCTAAGTTTCTTTAACTTCAGTAATATAGTTTCCTATTGAACCACATGGTCTCCCTGGTATGGACAATGCACTACTAACATATGTCAACTCTCTGCGATGAATTCAGATGTTTTACGTATGGTTAGACAGAATTTCATCTCATAGGTAAAACTAAAAATAATTATGGACAAGCTGAGAGAGCATCTGAAGAAATACCAATAAGTTCAATGATTTTTAAAACATCTCAAGATCTTAGTTCCTTGATATCCTCAATGAACTCTGAAAGGATTTGGAGGCCTACCATGAGCTTACAAATAGAATGTGAAAAATAGTCCCTTAAAGATTTTTTATTTTTATTTTTCAATTTTACATTATTTTTATTTTACTTTATTATTTTTATAATGTGTGTTTGTAAACACATATTTAAAAAAGATTTTATTTATTTTTTTGATACAGAGAGAGAAAGAGCACAAGCAGGGGGAGGGTCAGGAAGAGAGGGAGAAGCAGACAGCTCGCTGAGCAGGGAGCCCACCATGGGGCTCGATCCCAAGACCCCAAGATCATGGCCTGAACTGAAGGCAGATGCTTCGTGGACTGAGTCACTCAGGCACCCCTCCATCTACAGTCTTGATTCCCCTTTAACTGTGGAAGGTATCATGTGCTGGAAACTGGGGTGTGGACATTTGGTGGTGGGCATTACTCTTCCTACCATAGATGCTTATTGGACAACCAAATGAAGCCACAATACAGTCATACATGCCTTTGATCTTACATACCATTATATTCTAAAAGAAATATATTAAGAAGCAAGATGGGAATGGAAGAGCAATAAGTTTTGCTGCTCTATAAAAGTGCAGAATTACCAAATCATCTCTCTTTAAGAAAAATAAATGAAAGCATCAAAAACTATAAAAGTTGGTTTTGGAAAAGGAATTATTGTAGGGTTGGGTGCCACCTAGGTGCCCCTGTAAATATACATTTTTATTTTATCCTCAAAGAGAAAGTAATCATGCACCCAACCCTACAATTGTTCCTTTTCAAAAACCCACTTTTAAATTTTTTGACGCTTTCATTTATTTTTTTTTAAGATTTTATTTATTTATTCATGAGGGACACAGAGAGAAAGACAGAGACATAGCCAGAGGGAGAAGCAGGCTCCATGCAGGGAGCCCGATGTGGGACTCAGATCCCAGGACTCCAGGATCATGCCCTGAGCCCAAGGCAGGTGCTCAACTGCTGAGCCACCCAGGTGTCCCAAACTTAAAAATCAAGCAAATGACTCATAGTAGTGAACAGAAAATCATTACATAACACAAAGCAAGAAATAACTAAAAATAAAAATAATGATAGCGTAAAAAAAGGAATTTTTCTATCTCCTGAGCTCTGATGGTGGAATAAATATGATAACCCTTTTCATTACCTTAAAGTTGGTTAATTTGTACTTAGTTGCAGATATCTCATAACGTGAGAGCTAAGTATTTGACAATGAAGTTTGTCCTCATAAATTTCTCATGTTTTATGGAAACTGCCTTGACTTTCTCTTAGTGAAATGCATGATTATAACAAGTCTGTGTAATATCAGGAAAGGAAAGTGTCCACCTGAGATAATTTATCGATAGGTACTAACACAGTAAAATACCAACCAAACAGATACAACCTCCAGAATTGGCCTCAGGAGAGACCAGACTCTGTTGAGGGGTTGGTGGTAAGGGTCATAAAATAAAAATGCCAGGAAAAATATGCATGTATATCATTACGGATTATGGTAGGTTTTATGAATTACATTGGTACATTTATGCTTTAGTGATTAACCGGTGGGACCTGGTCAGAAAAAGCTTCTTGGAAAAAGTTGGTATCTAACCTGTGACCTAAAGGATAAAGAGGCCTCATAGTGAACAGTTGAGAAAGAACAATCCTCATAGGGAATATGAATATAGAAGGTCCTTATTATGCAGAGCTTACCTTGACATTTGAGAAGAACTCAGAAAAGAACTGGTACAAACAGGTAAACAGGAGGTTGGCCAAGATTAGGCTGGAGATAAAACCAGAGTGAGATCACACGGTACTCTGTTCAGCCCAATGTATTGTACTATTATCACTAGTACAGCTGCAAGTCGCTCAAACCACTTGTGTTTGTTTGTGATGTAACCAAAACTGTATTTTTTAAAGATTATTCTGCTGGTTGTGAGTGAATGGATTTGTACATGAAAGTCTGAAAAGAAAACTTTACTTATTTATACGTATAAACAACACATTAAAATATACTATATAATACACCACACACACTGTATAATCTGTATTAATATACAACATATGCACTCAGGGGCCATTATGATTCTCCGTTGGAGAAGCAATGATTCTTTGGGTGATAACAGTTGAGATGAAGAGAAGAGACTGAATTCATGGGGTGTTTTAGAGGTAGATCTCAGGTATGCAGATCTAAGAGGTTATAATAACAAATGAAATATTTTTTCCCTCTAGATCTCCAATATATTTGAAATTAATTAAATGCCTGTTTGTGCAAAAATACAAAACAAATAAAACATGTGAAATTGTGGGGGCACGTGGGTGGCTCAGTGGTTGAGCGTCTGCCTTTGGCTCACGTGATTCCGGGGTCCTGGGATTGAGTCCCTCATCGGGCTCCCTGCAGGGAGGCTGCTTCTCCCTCTGCCTGTGTCTCTGCCTCTCTCTCTCTGTCTCGCATGAATAAGTAAATAAAATCTTTTTTAAAAAATGTGAAATTGTATTAAATTGCAGCAATGACTTCATGTGTAAGAGATCAACGATGGCTCTACACATACCCGAAAGCTCAGACAAAAGGATATAACGAGGGACTATCCTTTTATTTTGTTGGGTGACACATTGACTTCTAATGCTCTGAAGATCAACTGATTTCAGTTTTATTCATTGTACATACAACTATTTTAAAAATAAATTCAGGCTTTATCCTCGAAGCTCTTTGGTTCTCTCTCATTTCCTTTCAGTCTGCTACTTCTTTGTATTTTTAATAACTAACTCAGGAACATTTTCTACTTTGGGTTGTCTAATACACGCTGTACAGTATAATACTGCGTTATTTGAAGAGAGCAATGTTACCCTGGTGACCCTAATATTCTGTAGCAGACACTGAGGAAAGTGAGAGAGTGAGGTGCCTTCACCAAAGACACCAAATTGGCTTTGCTGCAAGCTTAGCTGGCATTCCTTATATACTCTTCCTCTAATTGTGTCTTTATCTTCATAATACACAGCCAGGAAGAAATATGATTACAGAGTCAGAATGCATTTTTTAATTTTTTTTTAAAAAGGCATTAACCAGCACTACATCAGGTTAGTGATATTTTTTGTTGTCTCAAAAGTAGATACCAAAGAAAGTTGGCTACTTTTTATTACCTCACTGTCTAGATGACAAGGTATCTTCCCAGGGGTTTATTTGGAATCCAAGTTACTCATTTGTGGATACACCAAAAAATTACACTGATGTGAGAAAATTGATGTCTTTCCTACCTAAATCCCTATGCTGAAAGGATTATCTTGTCTTCTCCTATTATTATAATCGGCATAGATGGTCTGGGCAATTAAGATTATGTCATTGGAATGCAGGACTGATTAGAAATGAACACTATATTAAGCTCACAAACACACATTATCATAATCAGCCTCTTGGTCATCCTCTATGTCTAGAGGTGGTGTTTTGTATAATTGTTGAATTATGTCCATTTAAGTTATCTGATTACTTTCTTTTCTTCCAAAACCTTAACAAAAATCAAGTAAATAGACAGAAAAGAAAAATAATTCTCAGCTAACAGAAAAAAAAAAAAAAAACATTTTAAATGATTCTCTATGCATGGAGGAAACACAATGTCCTGGCAATGCAATGTCAAAATAAATTTTGTTCCTGCAAGATTACCATCTCGACCAAATATTTCCTGACCTTGATGTTGTCAGAGATATGAAGAGAGGAAGGCATTTTCCCTCTAGAGTCTCTGTTTACTAAGTCTGAATGAAAAATAAAATTCAAAAAGAATTATTAAAATGGACCCACAGACTGTGGATGACTAAATTTTATGACATTTATAATAGAATTAAGACAAAATTTCAGTTGTGTATTATTCTCTTAATGTAAAAATAGTTTAAGACATAAAATATATATTAAGTATGTTATTTGGCCTTTCTTAGAGGATAATAAAAATGATAGTTTGTATATTAATATATATACTTTCCTTTCTACTCTGCATATCACCATAAAAAGAGTCATGTGTTTTGTTGCATATTTACTTAATTTTATAAAATGCAGCCCTGTCCTATTCCCAAATTACTTTTAAAGATTCTAGTCAGATTTTTGTTATAAACTCTCTAAATGTATTTTTTTTCTCACAAGAGACTTGATTCTTTGCAACTTAAAACAAATTTTAATTTTAAAAAGTCAAAATGAGATTGTTAATGATTTATGAAGGAAAGATGTATTATCCTACAGTACAATTTTGAATTCTATTGCTTTCCAGTCCTATACAGAAATGAAAGAGAAATGAAAAGAAAAATGAAAGAGAAAAGATTATGTCTCATGTCTGTTTGAAATTCAAAAACTTTTATTCAATTCAGAGATGTATTAATGTTCTCTTTTAGAACTTAGGTACTTGAAAGGATGAGCCCCTTGCCAGCCTTTATCCCCATGTAAGTGGATCCTGGGACATGAGGTCTTCTGGGACACTCACACGTGGATCACCCCTGTAAGGCTTCTTCAGGCCACATGAGCATTGGAGGAGACAAACAATGACAGAATTTGCCTGTTGAAAGCCATTCTTTCACCAGACCAGAGTCTTGCATACTGTGGACAGCAACAAAAGAGGTCAAGATGGTGGTGATGGCACATCATTGCAAAGAAGGTAAAGCCTGCAGAGCAGGGAATGTATCCTTGGCACTGGCTATGGGAGAAGATTCTATGAGCCATGCATGTAAATTATATATCTGAATAATGGAATCTGTGCGATAGATGTCCACATTTTGCTGAGATGGATCATTAGGACCATTTGGTCAAACCACCTAAATCCTATTTCATATTTACCAACCAAAGTTCTAATTTGAACTTGAATCCTCCTTGAAATTTGACCACAAATATTTAAATGTATATCAACATTGATCAATTTGGAATTAATTGAAATATTAGCTTTTTAATATGGGTTGTTACTTATTAATAATACACGGGCATGTGGAGTGTCTGAGTTCGAATATCTGTGTGTTTGCGTATGTGTCATGGACGGGCAAGTTATACATAACTTGCAGCCATGTGTATTGAGGAACACATAAGTGATTTAAATTGACAAGCATGGCTGTTCCTTTCCTTTCATTGGTAGAGAAGAAGTAACATATTTTCTCGCAAGTTTGGTGGCTGTTACCTCCCGCCATGGGCAAAACAGTGAATGTTGTATCGGTTCTAGGTGTCTTGTGAGAACCCAATGCTCTACAGATGGTAGGAGAAGTTATCCTATAGCGGGAAAGGAGAGTTTTGGTTTTCCACACTCTCACTGGCACTTGTCAGTGTTTTAAATATTACTTTTACTAAATGGTATTTAGTGGTATTTCCTTGTTTACATTTACAATTCTCTAATGACTAGGAACTATGAGCATCTTTTCATATGCTTCTTTGCCATCTGGTGAGGTCAACGTTGAGATCTTTTGCTTATTTTTTTCAAACTGCTTGCTTCTTGTTGTTCTTAAAGAGTTCTTTGTATATTTGGGGTATCATCCTTTATCATATTTGCATTGCAAGCATCTTCTCCTACACTGTAGTTTGTCTTTTCATCTGCTTCACATTAAATTTTTTTATCTTAATGCAATCCTAACTCATTGACTTATTTCCCGTAGATCTTACTTTTGGCCTTATATCTACAGTCATCCCCAAACCCAAAGCCACCTAGATTTTCTCTTATGTTATCTTTTAGGAGTTTTATGATTCTGTATTTTACATTTAGATCTATAAGCCAACTTGTGTTCATTTTCACTGAATGTATGAGATCTGTGTTTATATTCTTCTCTTTTTGAAAGTAGATGTCCAATGTTTCCAGGACCACTCGTTGAAAAGACAGGTCTTTATTGAATTGCCTTTGCTTGTTTAAGATTAGTTGACCATGATTGTTTGGGTCTCTTTGTGGGGCTTTCTTCTGTTGCTTTGATCTATTTGTCTATTCATTCATTAAGGACATGCTATTTTGATTACTGTCCTTGTATAGTAAATCTTGAAGTTGAGTAATGTCAGTTTGCTAACTTTGTTCTTCTTCAGTATCCTGCTGGCTACTCTGGGTCCTTATCTCTACATAAAACTTTGGAATCGGTTTGTTAATATTGATGATAAAATTTACTTATTTTGCTTGGCATTGTATTGAATCTATAGATTAAGTTGGAAATAATTGACATCTTTACAACACTGAGTCTTTTTATCCATGAACATGGAATATTTCCCCAGTTATTTAGATATTCTTTGATTTCTTTCATCAGAGTTTTTTAGTTTATCTCACCTTACATATTTATACTTTTGGATTTCTTTTCTTACTACTGTTGGTACTCAAGTAAACAATATTGAGCTTTTATTTTAAAATTTCAGATCCTTTTTTTGTTGTTGTTGTTAATGAATCACTCTCTTGATGTACTGTTCAATAAATCTTGGCCAATCCAAAGTCACAAAGATTCTTTTCCTGTGTGCATTTAATTGTCTGTTCATCTTTGGGTTCTAGGTGAATGGACACTCTTATCACTATGTAGTGCTTCTATGGCCTCTATTAATATTTCTTTCTCTGAACTAGACTGATATTAATATAGCTATCTCATCCTCCTTTTGATTAGTATTTGCATGGCGTATCTTTTTCTTTTAATCTATATATTTCCTTGCGTTAAATGAGAGGTTTTTAAACCACTCAGTGGTAACGAGATAAATGCTCCAAAAAGATATCCAAAATATTGTAATACATTTTGCAAATGACAGTGTCTAAATGGTCACAAAGCATAAAACAGTGCTCAGCTTCAACTATTCATAAGGGAAATGCAATTAAAATCACAATGAGGTACCAGTGCACAACCACTAGAACCATTAAAACTTAAATGACTGGCAATACCAAATGTTGCCAAATGTTGCAAAGGATGTGGGACATGTCCTTCCCTCCAGAGCATTATTGTTAGAAGGATAAAATGTCAACTCTTTTGAAAAAAAAAAAAAACAGTAATTTCTCATAAAACTAACCATAAACCTCTACTTATATTCACTTATTCCTTTTTATAAACATTTAAAAGAAATTTACAAGAATTCATAACAGACTTGTTCATAAAAAAAACAAGAAATTAAACAGCCCAGATATCCAACAATAAATAGAATGGTGACTTGAACCGCAGTATCTTTAATGGAATAATAGTCAATAAAAATGAACCAGCTACTCATATGCACAACAATGTGAATTAGTTTCAAAAATATTATGCTATATGGATAAGCTGTGTAAATAACATATGATTTACATAAAGTTCTGTAATGGCAAAACTAATTTAGGTTGGGAAATCATCAGAGCAGTGCTTGTTTTTGAGAGTGAGAAGAATTACCTGAGAAAAAGCATCTGTTAAATTTCTTGTGTCCTCATACACTGTTTACTTCTGAAGCTGATGACAGAAATGGTGACAGTGATTTGAGTCCATTTTAGAATCATGTTTCAAGGTCATGGAAATCTCATTGGAGCAATGACAGTGTATAAAAGAAGCTAAAAGACTGTTAAGATAATTAACTCCTTAAGAGTTTTTACAACTCTGAACACTTGGAAGGACCTGTTTTAGTCCTGAGTGTGGTGGGCAGAGCAATGGCTCCCCAATCTGCTCCATGTCCTAATCTCTGGAATCTGAGACTATGTCATCATCGCATAGGAAAAGAAAAACTTCACAGATGCACTTAAACTAAATGGGACGATTCACCCTGGATTGCCTGTGGGATCAGTGTAATGATAAGGATCCTATAGTCAGGAGATAGGAGGATCAGAGCTTTTATGGTAGGAGAAATGTCAATGACAGCAAGGGGCTGGAGATAGGAGGAAGTTGCCATGAACCAAGCAATGCAGATGGCCCCTACAGCTGAAGAAAATGGTGAGACTGATGGGGAAGGTGGACTGCCCCATCTGTCTCCAAAAGGAACCAGCCTAGCTGACACCCTGACTTCAGCCTAGAAGGGCTAACTTTGAATTTCAGATATCCTGAACTATAAGATAATAAACTTGTGTTGGGTTAAGCCATCTAAATTTCTTAATTTGTTACAAAAACAGTAGAAACTTAATACATCTACCATATTTTTTATTTACTCTTTTAAACTCTGGCTATAAGGATGATATAGGTATGGAGGCTAGAAGAAAAAAACATTGGCATATTGAACATCTTGATTCTCTTATTTTCTTTGTTTCAAACAGATTCCTTTAGGCCAGTCAACCTTAGAATACTTAAAGCATAGAATTTTAGAGTGGAAGAAACATATAGACTACTTCAGTCACATTTTTCATTTTATCATTGAGGAAGTTGAAATCCAGACAGGTAAATTCACTTTTCAAAAAGATCCACAGAGGATCACCATAACTCAACAATTGGTGTTCTGAGGATTTAGATGTCCAATTGTTAGCATCTCTTAAGGAAAGAACAAAGACTAATGGATAATTCATTTGTATTCTACTTGAAAATTGCATTGTTTTCCTAATTTAGCCTAATAAATATATCTGAAAAATTGTAAAGATTGAATCAAATGGGAATTTTATTTTATTTTTTTAAAGATTTTATTTATTTATTCATGAGAAACAGAGAGAGAGAGATAGAGAGAGAGAGGCAGAGACACAGGCAGAGGGAGAAGCAGGCTCCATGCAGGGAGCCCAACGTGGGACTGGATCCTGGATGTCCAGGATCATGCCCTGGGCTGAAGGTGGTGCTAAACTACTGAGCCACTGCCCCCGAATGGGAATTTTAAATTAAAGTATTAGATAAATTTTAAAACTGATGTCAGATTCTGTTTTTTTTTTTTTTAATTTGTAAATGAAATTAATTTTCCTGTGAAAATAGACTGCCATATAACATTAGATCAATTTTTCTTGGGATTAGATGGACCTTTATTGATCTGATCATTACATTCCAATGAGTACAGCTGATACATTTTGGACTCTGAGGCCGCTCCTCGTTCTGCTCTAAAATAAATGTCATCTATTTCTTCATGTGATGATACTAATTTTCAATATTAAAGATCTGGAAAGTTAGTAAGGGATATTTGTCACAAGTATGCCTTCTTTTTTGATATCTTTATGTTAATAAAAGATTTCTGTCATTTTCTGGTCAAATATTTTAATGCAAATACAACTGTGAAAGGCCATAACTTGGTTGACACTCTGAATGCTTTGCATTGTGAATGACCACTTCTTTAATTTGCTAAAAATGCTATGAAAAGCCCCTACATTTAATCTTTCACTGGCACATTTGGATAAATTGAAAGGAGTGAGCCTGAAGGAAATGTCAACTTTAGATCAAACAAAAAAGGATATTCCAACTTATTGTTGACAGAATGTCTCTAAACCCATTTAAGAGAAACTGTGTCAGCTCTCTGCAAATGCCAAACCTAATACTGGTATTTCCTGACAAGTGAAGAGTAGGTCTCATAAAATTGTCAACAACCAAACAAAATTCTATTTTCTCCAGTCCTCATCCTTCTCCTTCAAAGACTTTGTTTTTTATTTACATCTCTGTAAACTATCAGAAATATACATATATATACACATATGTGTGTGTGTGAGATAATGACACTTAGCTTGTGATTCCAGCAATAATAGTGTGTGTGTGTGTGTGTGTGTGTAGCCATATTGCAGGATTCACAAGTCTACAAAGTCAAAGCACAAAATAATGAGAGAAATGCTTAGAATATGTACGTTTGTTTGTGTTGCTTTATGAGTAATTGAAATTATGGTAAATTTTTCTTTTAAATATCAATGCCTGTGCCATTTGAATCAGGAAAACACATTCCTCAGTTACTTCTATATTTGATTGTGTGTAATGTGTTGTTGTACATTATGTGTGGTTAAGAGACACTAACATTAATGTTTTTGTGTAAAGTCTGGTTTTTAAATGCTGACCTAATTTTATATAAGATACTATTCTGGGCACATAAAATGTTTTGGACTGTAAAATTATACCAGAAGGCAGCCAAGTTGACACCTATAAAAATAAAATAATATCATATTCTTACTAAATTAGTTTTATAAATGTAATGTTATATGGCCAAGGCATAAAATGCTCTCTTATTATCCTTTAATAGAGCTAGCTAAATTATCTAATTTTTCCAGACCTAGAGGAATTAGTAATGATGAAATTGAGTAGCTATTTGTACAGGAAAATGTTCAACACACTTCCAGATCATTCAACAAGAATAACTAATTGTTATATTGTTTTTAAGGCTAGTGCACAGTCTCTAAACATAACAGTCTCCTGTAGACTAATCTAATAAAAGGAAATAGCATTTTTGCCTTGGGCTGATATGTTTAATGGTATGCCATAATGACTAATGAAGATAGAAAACTTTTAATCTATTTATTAGTTCCCAAACATAATAAACTCATAAGAACTAGACTATAGATAGATTGGTAGTTTATTGATACAAGGAAATGATTGCTTATTTAAATCTTGATAAGATAATCTCAGGCTCATCACTTCTTGTCACGTGTCCATAATTTGCAGCAGTAAAAGAATACTCTTAATGAAACTTGACAAGATTGTAACTTTAGCAGTTAGTCGACATGACATAGATGTTGAAATTCTAATTATTTCTAATTAGCAAAATGGAGTTTTTGAAAATGGCAGTTAACAGTTTTCTAAATTCTTAGATGAGTCATGAGGCTTTCCTAAATGTTACAATTACATATATTAAATCCCTTTATTAGTAAGGCAAATCACTATACTACATTATTATTTAAATATTTTTGTTTAAATGAGTTTTTTTCCAACAAAGATTTCCTAATGCTAAAATACTAAAATGATTTTTCTCTCTATGTGAATTTATTGTTTTCTATAACAAACAATTTTGTAAAATTGTCATTCTTATAAGTATATTCCATAGATTTGGAAAGAGTGATACTTCCCAAAGGTTCAAATTAAATCTCTCATTATAACTGTAATTATTTAAGTTTTATTTTTCTTAGTCACGATTTCTTTTAGAAAACTGCATTTGTCTTAGAAAAGTATTTATTTTGTTTTTCTTAATCAGTAGCAAAATTTAATATTATTTAGTTATTAAGAGAGTAAGAATAGATGTGTAGGGGCACCTGGGTCACTCAGTGGTTGAGCATCTGCCTTTGGCTCAGGGCATCATCCTGGGTCCTAGGATCAAGTTCCACATCGGGTCCCCCCAGGGAGCCTGCTTCTCCCTCTGCCTGTGTTTCTGCCTCTCTCTGTGTGTCTCTCATAAATAAATAAAATGTTTTTTTTTAAAAAAGAATAGATTGTAATGCAAGATAAAATAATGATTATCATGAACATGTAGTCATTCAAATATAGGACAAAAATCTACATAAATAGAAAATATAAGGGAAAATAGGACAGGACGTCATTATTGAGTATGTAGGTGAAAAAAAGGAAATTAACTTCTTTTCCAATTATCAACCAAAACCTGCTTTTTAAAATTTGCTATTTATATATTTATTTACTGTTTCACAAGTCTCTTCCCAAAATGTATGCTTCAAGTAGTTTAGAAGCTTTCTTTACATACTGACTAAACCTAATAGGACAAAGTATCAAAATAGTTTGATCCAAATGCCCGATTTGAGCTCCCAGAGTGCAAACTTCATATAAGTGAAGACTTCCATGAATTTGTCAAGATCATAGGCACACAGCAATGCACCTTTTTTTTTTTAAACTTAATTGGCAAATACAGTTTTAGAATTTGAGACAGTACAACTGGACTTTGTACTGAACATTTTTATATCAATTACTGTAAAACAACAATGATGCTCTACTTTCAGAATTGTTAAAGCAGACATTTGGGGATCCCTGGGTGGCTCAGTGGTTTAGCACCTGCCTTCGGCCCAGGACATGATCCTGGGGTCACTGGATCGGGTCCCACATCGGGATCCCTGCAAGGAGCATGCTTCTCCCTCTGCCTCTGCCTGTGTCTCTGTCTCTCTCTGTCTCTCTCTCTCTCTCTGTCTCTCTGTCTCTCATTAATGAAATAAAATCTTCAAAAAAATAAATAAAGCAGACATTCTTCCATGAGCTTGATGCCAAAAAAGGGCACATTTCAGGCACAAACAGAATTACTAGGTATACGCCAAGAGAGATCAAGGCCACTGCCTACGAGTGTTCTTGCTGGGAACTTCACATGGTCCCATCTCCCAGCTCTTTCCCCTTCTGAATTAAAACCTGGCCAGTGTCTACCTTTTCCTTTGGGACTACACTTTTGGACATTGAGAACACATTCTTCAGCAGTCCTCTGAGTTTCTGCCTCCAATGGGCAACAGCTCATTCTATTGTGCTCCACAGAAGAAGAAGTGCAGGTGCACACTCTTAGCTGTGTTCTCTACATTTTGATGCTGTCTTCACTACTTTCTAAGCCATGACAGATATTGCAGGGACCATACTGAATTTAATCACATCTCTCAACTGGCATGCCCAATAGAGATTTCTTAACCAGCTGCTTGTCACTAGCTGCTTGTCACTAGCCACCCTGTGGATCTGGGGCTGCTGCAAGGGCCGAAAGAGATTAACGTCTTAAGATGAAATTGAAATCTACTCGCTGGACATTTGATCTAGGCCCAGTCTGAATTTAAACATATGGGTTGTTTTCTCTGGGCAATCTTAATCTTCATGGGCATCCATAATAGAATAACATAAACTGGGTGGGTTTAACAGCAGAAATTATTTCTCATAGTTCTGGGGGCTGGGAAGTCTGAGGTCAATATGCCAGCTGATTCAGTTCCTGACAAGGCCTCTGGCTTGCAGATGGCTCCCTTTTCACTGGACCTTCACTTGATGGAGAGACAACCACAGACTCTCCACTGTTTCTTCAGAGGCTCCCATCGCATCATGTGGGGCTCACCATCCTGACCTAATCACCTCCAAAAGGCTCTAGTTCCTAATATCATCATTTTGAGGGTTAAGGCCTCAAGATAGACATTTTGGAAAAACACAGTTCAGTCCATAGCACCATCTTTAACCATTCAAAATATGCCAAGAAAAAAAGTTATGCATGAATATAGTTGCATTTGATTTTGTATTTTTTCTTCACTATTTGATTTTTTCCCACTTTTTCTGGCTTTTTCTGTCTTGTGAGTACATAGTTATGGGCATGAAACTTGATGTGAAAGATTAATAGTTTTCTCTTGTCAGTAAGTTTTCTATAATGCATTCTCTTCAGCTTATATGCAATATTTTGGCTATAATCTTTGTTTCAGAGCATTTAGTTCTTGTGTCTGAGTTTTACATTTGTCTCTGTGTATATGTATTTATGCATGTTTGTGTGGGTTTGTTTGTGGGAAGGAGGAGTTTCTTTCTAATAGAAATAACTGAAGTTAAGTTTATAAAACTCAGATGAATCCATTTTTATCTATTCATTTCCATGAGATTGGTTTGAATATCTACTTTTACTACATATAAAAGATTCATTAGATAATCCACTAACCCATTTATGTGCAGAGCATAACTCTTTTCTCTCAGTAGGAAACATATAAAATTGGTTCCTCCATTTGAAAATGTTCTGTGCTTTTTTTAAATTAGCATTTCAAAAAAGTAATACATTATTAACCTTCTGTTTGAATGTAATATTTCCAAGTATTGCTATCTGTAGTGCTGCATTCTTCTTTTAAATTGAGTGACAAATTTCCCAACATTGAAACATTTTAATAAATATCACAGAATTTCAAGTCAGAAAATAGCATTTGCTTCCCAAATACTTAATTATGACAACGACTATGAAAAATACTTATAGAGTTTTAAATTGAGAGAATTACATCTCAGTTTTAATAAAATGTGTTACCTATCTTCTTTTTGAGACTATTTAAAGACAACTTTATTTATTTATTTGAGAAAGAGAGAGAGAGAGAGCACAATCAGGGAGAAGGGCAGAGGGGGAGGGAGAAACAGACTCCCCGCTGAGCAGGGAGCCTGATGCAGGGCCTGATCCCAGGACCCTGAGATCATGACCTGAGCCCAAGGCAGATGCTTCATTGACTGAGCCTCCCACATGCCCTTTGTTGCTATTTTAAACATACAAGTAATTTTTTTAGAATATTACTTTGGAAAGGATTTAACTTTTGGGTCTCAGTTTTACGATGTTATTTTAAACCTAATTAGCTAAAAATGTTCTCAACAATATAATCATAATTATTATAATGAGGGTGGTGTTATTGATGCATTTGTGTAAAGGATTTTCTGAATCTAAGAGAATAGTATAATACTATACAAGTGGGAGTTTTTTTGCATATTTTTTAACCATGGCTTATCATTAAGGTTTTAGCCATTTCAAACCCCTCAATTCTCCAATTAAACAATCGACTAAGACAATATTCGATTCTAAAGTCTAAGCATTGTGTTATATAGTCTTATTATCAACTTGCTTATACTGGGAATTATTTTCTAGAATCTTCTTCTTGTATGTTTCTGGTTGACTAGAAAAGGGACATGTGCAAGATTTGACAGGTCTTGCACTGAAGGTTTTTCTGATCAGGCACAGTGATGGACAGATGCAGAAGTGACTGTCCTTGTCCTGACCTTGGCCTTGCTAACCAATAGCAACTCCATGCACCATGGACACAAACCACCGGCTCTAGTAAAAGCAGGCTGAATAAAGATGAAAGCACTTGCTAAATCTTTGCAAAACCAACTTTCCCTTTGGACAATTCAACAGTTTCTCTGTGATTATCACTTTCTTTAGCTACAAAATAAGGATATTAAAACTACCATTTAATTACCTGGGCACTTGATGGGAACCATTTGATAAAGCAACTTGTATACTATTATCACAATAAAACACACATATTTAAATCCTCCGGTAGAATATGCTCCTAGGCATAATAAAGTCTTGCCTAAGTTGAGACTTCTTTTTAATTCAAGTTTTCCGACTTGTGTTATTTACATTAGGTTTTCTTCATTATTGAAGCTTGTTCTCTGACTTGAGGTATTTTGTCGGACTGACAACATAAGACCTTATGCCTGACATGCTTCCTACTATATTAGTCTCCAAAAGATAAAAGTGGAATGCAGCATTATTAACTTAAGGTGAGGTTTTGTTGGAGGACATGTGGACAAAGAAAGCCCACACATTGGTAATAATGATTGTTATAATATGATAATACGAAATAATAATTTTACGACAGTGATGTGTCCCTCTTAAGATATGTTGAAGCCCCTAACTCCTACTAGTTGTGTATGTGACCTTTTTGGAATGATGTCATTGGAGATGTAATCAAGTTAGAAGTCATATTGCGTGGGGGTGAGGCCCTGATCCAGTGACTGGTGTCTTTATATGAGAAAGATGAGGGATATTGACACACGGAGACATAGGTTGCCACCAGCCGGGGGGAACCTTTTATCACGACCTCTGGCAGCCACCAGAAACTAGGAAGAGGCAAGGAAGGACTCCTCCATGGAGCCTTTGGAGGGAGCATCACCCTGCTGACACCTTGATTTCAGACTTTGACTTCCAGAACTATTAGAGAATTAATTGCTGTTGTTTTTAGATACCAGATTTCTGGTAATTTTTTTACCATGGCCTTAGGAAACTCACACAGCCAGTTTTTGCAAAGAGCGCTCATTAAAGCATGAGATCAGCAGGATTTTAATATATTATTTCAGCAGAAAAAAAGATCTTGTAATCACACAAGTTTTCTATAGCCTGAGTTTTATTTATAAAGTTGACTGGATTTAATTTTGCAATATAGTACATGTGTATGTAAATTGTTAAGTTTATGTAGCATTTTCAAAGCCATTTGGAAAAGGAAGACAACTATAACATAGTATTTCCTATAATTAGGTATCTTTTAAATGATAAACTTCGGAACACACTACTATAAGCCAATCTGAATTCTCAACAGAAATTACACGAAAAAAGATTTCAACTTAATCAAGTAAGACTTATTCCAGAATTGCAAAAATCTTTTAGAAAATTGGGCAATATATTACTGATATAAATTAAATACTTGAGTAAAGTAAGCATCAACATCATAATCATAAATATAGTAATGAAATTTTGCAAAATACATTGCAGGTTGCTGTCCATAAATTCAGGAATAAGTGAATACTAATGGTAAAACACAAGGACTATTTCAGTAAGATCAGAAATATAACAAACTTCTTATGAATAATTTTACACCTTGCTAAATATTGATTTGAAAACTCTAGTCTATTTTATCACCAAAAACGTATTAAAGAGCTGTAATTATTTAAAATGAGGAGGTGAAGCCACATTGTGTGCAGGGAGTGCTGTCTCACTGGTTGAAAAATAATAAAATGGTATGTAGTCATTAAGATATTTGATACATTTTAATGATGTATTCAATTTATTTTTATATAATAAATGAAAAAGGATACAAGTGTTTGTAGTATGTAAGCAAATATGTAATATAGTATATGAAATGCAAGTTTTATATTAACAATATCTTAGGTGGAAAACTAGAAAAAAATCTCAAATATTTAATATTAATCTTTTTTATTGTTGAGTAGTGGTTATTTTAATTTTCTTCATTGTACAAGTTAGTATTTTTCAAATTCTTTACTTGGAATATGCACTAATTCTACATGTATGATTTATAAGAAATGACAAAAAATCCCCAAATGTAGAAATTATATTATTTTTCCATTTAAATGACACATATAAATGGAAATTATTTTCATTCAATCAAAACGAAGGATAACAGTTTTGTCTCATGCGAGCCCTGGGATTCTCCTTTTCTCCTTCCCTTTCTTCCTCTGCTCTTTGACCCTCTTCCTCCTCCTCTTGCTTTGTCTTCTTCCTTAAGAAATATTAATATGGAAAAAGATTTGCATGTGACTATTCTTTGAGTAATGTCAGTTATTCACATTGTCATTCAAATGTAGATTTTTAGATATTATTAAATTTATCCTCCAGTGCACTATGGAGAGATTCAGCTGGTTAGTTGCATCTGAGCTATTCAAGGGACAAGATGAAATTCTGCATAAAGCCTTATGGGATGCTCTCTTTCCAGTTTCATTCAACTTTCCCCTCTCTTTTCAGCTGTTTTCAGGATCTGGAAAAGAGGGAGGAAATGGCTGGGTATGTTCAGGCTTACAAGTGAATCTGGGCTCTGATGGCCACTGGGAGGTGACTGAGCCTGGCTCTCCCGCCTGGCAGTGATGGTGGAGGCTGTGGCTGAGGAGAGGCATCCTTGGGACTCATGGTGGCAGGGGCTGGGGAGGCAGCGATTCTGTGTAACCAGAATGACCATTCAGGAGGAGAGAGGTTTCACAAACACTGTAGAGCACAATTGTGCACCTAAGAAATGATGTTTAAATTCATGCAGAGAACTGCTTTAGGTTTTGCTTCTCCCCTGGGCTGGTCATCAAATGGGATAAAGGAATTTTCATGGCCAAGTACATGCTGCAATGATGTACTCGAGACCTGTTGTGATCAAGTGGACAGATACAGGAACAGCTGATCAAGACCTGAATGGGTTCTACTATTTAAACTTGGAGTACAGAAATGCTTATGCCTCTATAAGTGGACTTCTTTGACTTTCTAGATCCAAAACAATCTCAAATGCTCCTAGTCATGATACAAATAAGTTTCATTTTATTAACTTGTTGAGGCTTAGGGAGCTAAAAAAAGAAGTGGCAAAAGAAAGGTGGAATAAAACTAAAGAAAGCAGAAGTCAGAAATTAATAAAGATAAAAACTCACATAAATGGTATATAAAAGGAAAAAAAAACAGTAGACATATACTATAAATCCAAAAGTTCTTAGAAAAAAACAACAACAGGATAGTGTGATATTAATTAGCCTTATCAGATACTTGGATTAGAAATGAAAAAGGTTGATGATAATTAGAGAAAATTTTTAAATTGCAAGAGATCCATTTGTACAAATTTGATACATTTGTAGAGATTTTCTAAATTTGAAAATCTAGAGCAAAGCAATTTTTTTCTAGGAAAATGAAGCTTCCCCAAATGGAATATTGTAAGAAAAATAAGTATTCAGATTAACTGTGATACAAGAAATAGACAAAATTGTTAAATGCCAAATAACTCATCACCAGGAAAAGACCAGACTCAAATTGTTTTGTTTTTTTTTTTTAAAGATTAGATAATGCCAGTGCTACTTAACCATTCCAAACACAAATGACAATTTCCATTTTAAAAGATCAACGTTGTTCTCCAAAACTGATAAGATTACACAAAAATATAAAACTACTGCCAAGTTTCACTCATGAATATTGATGTAAATTAGCAAATATGATGATACTAGCAATAAAAAATCAAACCAGCAACACATTAAAAAATAATAAACCATGAAAAAAAAATCACATTTATTTCATGAATGCCATGGTGGTTCAATATTAAAAAATACATTCACGTAATCCACTTATTAGGAGAGCTAAGGTGAAAAATCTTGTAATTATCTCCTTAGATGATAAAAGGTATTTGACAGACTTTAACATCCACTTGTGTTAAATGTACTCAGTGAAACAGAAATTGATAAATCACATTTCTAACATAATTTATTTTCCTCTGCCAAAAAATCAGTTTTGAGGAACAACACAAGAAAGGCCACTCTTTCTACTTCTATTTAACTTTGTGTTGGGTATATGAGCAAATTCAATTGGACGGGAGAAAGCCACTAGTTATAAGATGTGGAAAGAAAAAAGTACAACTATATCTTTTTTGCAGATCATGTAATTTTTATTTTTAGAAAGATGAAGAAAATGTATGGAAACGGTACTGAACACAAAATAATTTAACCATCTGGAAGCTTATGAAATAAACATGAAAAGACCAGATCTGCAATTTATAAAAACAAAAACTATTCAGGAAGAATAAAGTAGTAGGAATAATGTCAAAGACACTTCCCCCCTTTAACAAATAACAGCACACATTAAAAACAAACCCAAAACTTAATCAGACAAGGACAAGACAACTGTTCTGCAGCACATCAAAGTAGATTGAAACAATTTGGAACTCACATTATGATCTTGAATAGGAGGATTCCTATCATAAAGATGTCATTGTTTTCCTAAAATAATTTAATTTAATACAATCCCAACACAATACAGCCACCTCAGCCCTCCCCACCCAAAATTAGATAAGGGAATTAACATGTTGATTTGGAAGAAAAACAAAAGAAGACTGGAAAAAGGTTAATCCTATCAGTAATAGAATTAGACATAAATATTTTATAATGAAAACCAATTTTTGTTGCTTGCAGTAATTAAACCAATTAGAATAAAATGTTTAAAAATGAAGAAAAACACATTGGAAATGTAGTTCCTGATAACATATTTCAAAGTAGTGGGAAAAGATGAGTTTTTGAATAAATGGTACAGAAATAACTGAATATCTATGAGCAAAAAGGCAAAATCTTTTCTGCTTTAATTGGGCTCCTCCTTAGTCTTGGAGCTTTTCGTCCTCATGCCTTTTGTTTGATTTGCCTTTTTTCTGTGTCAACTCAGTACCCAGCTCTGCTACAAAATCCCAATTTTATTAAATCAGTTGTCTGAGTCTATTGCTACTCTCAGTTGGGGATGTTACTATGAGAGAAAGTAGGCCCGAGTACACCTTGTCTTTCTCAGACGTTTAATGTTTGCATACCCTAAAATAACATGCTTTATTAACAAAGAACTTTGGGCTTAAATGAAGTGTCTCAGTTTCTGGATACTGTCTTCATGAGCCACGCTCTTTAATTTTACATTATGTTTTATTTAAACAGACCTGGTTGTCTTTGGTTGAAGAAACAAGAATATTTGGGACTTGTAAAATTTTGAATATAATTACACTTTTTTTTTTTTAATGTCTTAGATATTTTCTCCTACTGCTGAGGGCCCCAGGAAGCACAGACTCCTTTATTCGTTAACAGATCTTACCCATCTATTGGATTATTTCAGTTGAAAAGAAGCCTCCTCTCTCAAGGCCAGCATTTCCCAATGTTCGCTTCCCTCCATTCTCATCCGAGATTCAATTTGTTCCGCAGGCAGTTATCTGTATGGTTCTCAAACCAGCAGGAGGCATCATTATGTTGCATTGAGTGAGACCTTAGCTATGTGCAAGAAAGTAATCGAACCCAGTGTTATTAAAATAAAATACAAAAGGGGCTTCAAAATTCCTCTCCTGACTCAATATAACAAGCTTAATAGATGATGCAAAAAGTACTTGTAATGCAGCAGCCCAGAGGGTCTTGTTCAGTAGTAATTAAATTTCATGAAAAGACTATTACCTCGTAAATTATAACACTACACCAACATTGAGTGTTTTTGCTTTATTCTAACTCTGTGTCCTTTTGTTTAAAATATTTACAACAACATACTTTTCAGCAATTTTATGAAGACGTAGTAATGCCGCAGAAACTAAAATATACCAACCCTGAATAGAGTGAATTTTGTTAAATAACAGTAACACACAGTTCTAAAAACATACTCACACAGAACCTTGTCTCGCCATCAGTGACACTAGGAAGAAAGTAAAGTAACAAAAGAAATGATCAGTCATAGAGAGGAAATTAATTTTAAATAGTCATGTGTGATCCTGAAAAGTTTATCTTTAAAAGATAGAATGTTATGGTAAATGACTTTGTAGAAATCAACACATTAATGACTCAAAACCAACACTGCTGAATAACAAAAATCCAAGTGAATAAGTATGAAGATCTAATAGGCTTTATTCAATGATTTATATATTGGGCATCATCCCGTCTAGCAAATAGGAACTCTGAATAGCAGTACAAAACGGAAGGTTTAAAAACCTTTAAAAAAAAGGCAGAGTGGACAAGGAAGTCATAAATGAGAAGAAGGATTATTTCAGGCAAGGTGAACTTCCTCTGGGGGATGTAAGGATCTATCAGGCATATTACTCCAGGGGGGCTGACCAGGAATTGCAGACTGACCAGTTAAGATTATATTCCTGGGAAAGGTGGGATTTGTAATTAGATCAGTTCTGGTGACATGGATTTACTGAGCACGAGGAACTCTCTTTTGGGCATGTTGTTTTTTTTAAATAACATTCATATGCTAACTTTGACCTCTATGTAAACTTTGTGTCATTTTGAAAAAAGAAGAAGCCACACTCCAAAATGTCAGTACTAATTCTCTTGTTTTATTGGGTCACATGTAAAATTTTGACAACTTCAATGTCGAAGTCTTTTTTTTTTTTTTTTTTAGCATCGTGTATCAATTCTAAACTTCATCCAAGACTAAATACAACTCCCATCAGAAAACTCATTTTGACCAAACCACCATCAGCACCCCTGGAATCTCACTGTTGGGTGTTGTCTTTTCTAATCGCTAATGAAAACTTGTGATATGTTTTCATTTTTTATGTATATTCTTATTATCCTGATCTCCAAGGTGTGTTTCAATACTCTCTCACAATATTTGATATGACAATTAGAGATTAGGGAATATCAGAAACTGGGACAGTGCTCTCAAACACTTTAACCTAATTGACCTAACAATAAATACAAAATAAATATAAGAATGTAATATAAGTAACAAAAAAAAGGCAAAAAAAAATCATTCCTCTTAAGTGCACATGAACTATGTACCCAGATACTTCTAAATTATATACTAAATTTAAAAAGTATTGGACAGGAGAAGTTAGAATGTCACCTTTCTTAACAGAATGAGACAGTGCATGCATGGTCTGTAAGGAGAAGAACTTGCCGTAATTAGAGTGGGAGGTAGAAATCAAAGTTACAAGGAGATGCTACTTCACACCTATTAGAATTATTGTCATTAAAAAACCTGAAAACCCAAAATTGTGATTGGAATAGGAATTAATTTGCACTCTTCTAGCTTCCTGCTGAGAGTATAAAGTAGTAATAGCATTTTGGAGAATAACTGGGCATTTATTATAAATGTGCGTCTCCCTTGTGACTTAGCAATGCTGCTCCTAGTTATTTACCTCCCAGAAATGATTACATGGGTCCATTAAAAAGCTAGTAAAATAATATTTACAGGAGCTTTATTCATAATACTAAAAAAAAAACTTGAAATAAAATATCAATAGCGTAAACGTTTTAGCATAGTCATACATTGAGCACCACTCAATTCTAGTGCTGCAAAACTGATGCATACAACCAGAATAAATCTCAAAAACATTTCACTGCATAGTTGAAGACAGACAGGAAGGAATGCACACGGCATAACTCCATGTATATGGAACCTATGTTTATCTATCTTTTATCTATCTATCTATCATCTATCTATCTATCATCTATCTATCTATCATCTATTTATTTGTTGGAATCTTAGTTTAAAGAAATAGGAATATTTTTTACTTCATGGAGGATATGGATTGGCAGGAAAGAGACAAGAAAGAATTTGTTGAGTTGATAAAAATATTTTACCTTGAAAAGGATATGGGGATATTTGGAAGTATACATGTGTTCATAACTGTAAAATTGTACATTGAAGATTTATTTTTCTTCCATGTAATATTTTCCTCAATTAAAAAAATGATTAAAAAAAAAAAAAGCTTGGGGGATTGGGGGAGAGGAGAGCCAGTCCTGCAGAAAATTATGAAGTCAACAACACATGAAAAATGCCATATTGTTTGACTTTCTCTCTTTACTGAAATTCTATGAAACTGTTCCCATGTAGTAAAATTATAAAATGTAAGGTGTGCTTTCCTTTTTCTCAACTTTCAATATAAATGTATTTGTATTCTAAAATTATCAAAGAACAAGAAATGGGTTAAGTGTTACAAAGATGAAAAGAATAGGTCTCACTAATCACTATAGCAAGTATCTGGATGCCATCGATGGTAATGAAGCCAACACTTCTCACATTAAGATTCATATCTCTCTCATATTCATGAAGCATCTGGTCTAAAAGTTTTATGACCTACATGTGGCTTAGAATTAAATTTTCTTTAGGAAGTTTTTCCTAATAAAATTAATTTAAAAATATTAATTCATCTCAAGTCAATAACTTTGTAACTATTACCAATGTGTTTCCAACCGGTAAAATGGATGGACTCCCTATATTACAAACCAGAGCCTATTGTATCTTTATTTTTTTTCCCACTTAGATAAATATGTGATGAAAACAGGTGGCACAATCTACTTACTGGCATTTGGCACACTAGGTAAGAGATGAGAACTTTTGAGGGCTTTTGAAAGTAGGGGGCAATTTTCATTCTGGCACTTCGGGAATTAACCATGTGACTCCCATTAATTTTAACGGGAGGAGTGTGGATAATCCATGAACCATTAATGTATCCTGGAAAGGTTCACAATGGAGCAGCACAAAGTTGCACAGCACAGGTGTTTAATTGGTGATGGATATAATATCAGAGCTAAATGTGTTAAGACCAAAGAATAAAAAATCAATTACTTGCAAAGATAGTAAGGTCTGAAAAATAAAATGGTCGTGTTAAATGTGGCACAGATTTGAAATCTGTTACTAACGGAACCAGAGGTGACTATCAAGTGAAGCTAATCTGCATATCACTTGGTGGATTTGTCTATTTTCAGCATTTTGCCATATGTGTAATTTAATTTACATAATAATTAATTTTCACTACAATAAATTTTATAAAGCCAAAAAACCAAAAACACAACAAATTAAAAAAAAAAAAAAAACCCTCCCAAATTTCAATTTCGGATATTGGGCCTCAAAACTTCCATCACTATTATATCAACAATAAAATATTCCCCAAAACACATAGAAACATTCTTCAGGACTAAAATTACTTTCTATGGTGAATAAAATTTCTTTCTATGGTGCTCGATGAATGAGGTAGCAGGGCCAGGAATATTTGATATTGATACTTGATATGCTGGGCTCAGAAACCAGAGCTGCCAGACATTTATTAGGTTATCTTTCATTAGTCATATTTGTCCAATGGTCTTTCTCTCTTTTACAGTCAAAGGAATTCAGATATCAGCCAGTCATGTGAAAATACTTCCTAACTATGCCAGATAGAAACTTTTACTTAGTTGTGATTTTACAGCAGTGATAAGGTATATTACAGTGAATTTACCAATTTTTTAAAAGATTTTATTTATTTATTCATGAGAAACACAGAGAGAGGCAGAGACACAGGCAGAGGGAGAAACAGGCTCCCTGCAGGGAACCCGATGCGGGACTCGATCCCAGGACCCTGGGGTCACGCCTTGAGCCAAAGGCAGACTCTCAACCACTGAGCCACCCAGGCATCCTGAATTTACTAATTCCGAATTTGTTGCCTACACTGTCATGTGATGAACGGGGGAGAAACTTTTCAATTAAAGTAAATCTGACACACAACATTACAGTAGTTTTTGGTGCACAACACAGTGATTTTAGGAAACTCTATGCTACGTTATGCTCAACTCAAGTGTTGCGACAGTCTGTCATCATACAACAGTCACGACAACCTTGAGTCTATTCCCTTTGCTGCACCTTTTATCCATGTGACTTGCACATTCCATAACTGGGATCCTGTATCTCACACTCTGCTTCTCCTGTTTTGCATGCTCCCCACATCCTTCCCATTGGCAGCTATCAGTTTCATCTCTATATTTATAGATCTGGTTTTGCCTTTTTTGTTTATTTGTTTAGTTTTTTAGATTCCACATATAAATGAAATCACATGGTATTTTATCTTTCTCAGTCAGACTCATTTCACTTAGCACAATACCCTCTAGGTCCGTCCATGTTATCAAAATGGCAAGATCTCATTTTTTAATGAATATCATTATATATATATATATATATATATATATATATATATATATACACACATATATAAATACTCATTGATCTACTGATAGACACTTAGGTTGCTTCCATATCTTGGCTTTTGTAAATAATGCTGCAGTGAACATAGGGGTGTATCTTTTTGAATTAGTGTTTTCATTTTCTTTGGGTAAATGCATCAGACATCCTTGCCAATACTTCTTATTTACTTTGATTCTAGCCATTCTGATAGGTGTAAGGTCGTATATCATTATGGTTTTATTTGCATTTTCCTGATGTTTAGTGATGCTAAACATCTTTTCATGTAACTGTTGGCCATCTATATGTCTTCTTTGGAAAAATGTCTATTCAGGTCTTCAGCCAATTTTTAAATAAATTATTTTGGCTCTTTTGGTGTTGAAGTGTATAGAATTTTTTACATTTTGGATATTAACTTTTTATTTGATATATCACTTATAAATATCTTTTTCCTTTTAATAGCTACCCTTTTGTCTCATTGATAAACAAAGTGGGTTTAAGGAGAACATTATAAAGGCCAAATATGAAAAATCTACAACTAACATCATACCCCATGGTGAAAAATAGAACTTTTCCCCTAAGATCAGGAACATAATACTAGAAGTCCTAAACAGAACAATAAGATGAGAAAAGGAAATAAAAGTCATCTAAATTGGTAAGGAGGAAGTTAAAACTGTCACTATTTGCAAATGACATGATACTAATAAAACCCTAAATACTTCACTAGAAAAACGAATAAAATCAATGAATTCAGTAAAGTTGTAGAATATAAAATTAATATACAAAAAATGGCAGAGTTTCTATACACTAGTATTTATATGCTATAAAGTAGCAGAATGAAAAATTAAGGAAATAATTTTATCTCAGAATGTTTAAGATACACATATTATCACCCTCTTTGATCATAAAATAAAAGCTCATATAGAGTATGTTCTTCTATTGCATGACCTTTAAGTGAGTTTTTAAAATCATGTTTGCATCACTACAGAGACTATTTAACCACACAAGGCATAGCCATAAAATTTTGGTACAATTGTACCAAAAATAATAAAATCCCTAAAAACAAACTTAACCAGGGAAGTGAAAGACTCATACTCTGAAAACTATAAAACATTGCTGAAAGACATTGAAGATGAAAATATACAGTATATGGAAAGATACTCCACATGTATAGATTAAAAGAATTAATATTGTCAAAATGTCCACACTACTCAAAGTACTCTATGGATTCAGTGCAATTCCTAACAAAATACCAACAGCATTTTTCACAGAAATAAAACAAATAATCTTAAAATTTGTGTGGAACCACAAGAGACCCTGACGAACAAAAGCAATCTTGAGAAAAAAAAAGAAGAAAGATGCAAGTCACAATCCCAGATTTCAAGAATTACTACAAACCTGGAGTATTCAAAATAATATGGTACTGGCATAAAAATGGGACACAGAGATCAGTAGAACAGAATAGAGAGCCGAGAAATAAACCCACAATTATATCAATTAATCTGTTATAAAGGAGAAAGAACATGCAATGGGGGAAATACATACAATCTCTTCAATAAGTGATTTTGGGATAATAGGACAGTTGCAAACAAAACAATGAACCTGAACCATCGTCTAACAGCACACACCAAAATAAACTCAAAACAGACTAAGGCCCTAAATGTGAGACCTAAAAACATAAAAATGTTTTATGAGGGCACATCTAGTAATTTCTCTGGCATTGGCCATAGCAACATTTTTCTACATATGTTGCCTAAGAAAAGGGCAACAAAAGGAAAAATAAACTATTGGAACTACCTCAAACTGAAAAACCTTTGCTCAGCATGGAAACACTCTTTGCAGAATTTAAATGTGACCGCTTTATTTCCCTCATTTGTCTAAGTAGTCATAGTCATATATGACTTAATAACAAGAAAACAATCATAATCATTTAAAAAAACTTTGGATATACACAATATGTTTTGGGAATGTGGGATTTGATTTTCTGGAGCAAAGCTAATCTGATCAATTCATTCAAATATTTGTTTTTTCACTTTGAAATTTTTTTATGGCTACTATGCCTTACGTGGTCAAATAGTCTCTGTAGTGATGCAAACATGATTTTAAAATACTCACTTAAAGGTCATGCAACAGAAGAAAATGTTCTATATGAGCTTTTATTTTATGAGAGAAGAGGGTGATAATATGTTTATTTTAAACAGTCTGAGAGATAGAAGATAAACAGTATTTGGCACGTGAGTGCTCAGTAACTCCCGGGTCCTCTTCTCTTTGTCACACTTTCTAGAGCGTTACGTAACAATCCCCTGGGAAGACTATAAACATCCGCATTAGGGTTTATATCCCAAATCCAAAGATTCTGATTCAGTGGGTCTGAAGTGGGAGCTGGGAAACTATAAGGTTAATACGTACCTCCCAATGTTACCCCGATGCAGGTGGTCTCTGGAGCACAATCTTAAAAATGTTGCCCTGGGAGGGGGATGCTGCCTTTATTTGGAAGCAAAATAAAAATCCATTTTAGTATGGATCCTAATCTAGTTGAGAGAAGTCCAATAGTCTCAAAGGCAGAAAGAAAAATAGACCTCGTAAAAGATCTATTTAAAATCTACTTCTAAAAAAAAAATAAAATAAAATAAAATAAAATCTACTCCTAAAAAAATAAAAAAATAAATAAAATAAAATAAAATAAAATAAAATCTACTTCTATAGCCAAGGCTATCCTCACTTTTCATTAATACAAACAATATTTCACATCCTTCTTGTAGTCACCAATTCTGCAATTAATTAGAGACAATCACTTTATATCAGTTTGATAATCTCTTGTCTTTTGCTTATATTTTAGTATTGTGTCATGATTATAGGGACATAGTTAATTTCTAATCAAATGAAAACCAATTTATGTTTTATGATTTTCTGGCATAAACTGAGGACCTATAATTTTGTTTCTAAATATATGCTTAAGTGGAACTGTAATACCTGTGCTTCTATCAATGCCTTTTCAAGTAAAAATATTATACCACAGTGGTGTTCTTTGTTAAAGATTACTAATAAATTTTGCATGAATCAAATGCAAGTAAGTTGTGCACAACTAGGGTTGTGCACATACACACACAGTCACACACTACAAATATATACACATTGAAGGAGAATTTTTAAATCATCCAAAATATATTTCATGAAAAGTATTTCCCTCGATTTTTAGCATTTATAAAAGTATAAAATTCTCATTTTCCTTTTTTCCCCCACTGTCTATTTTATATGCCTCTTTCTGAATGAACAAATTTATTAGGAAATTACAAGTCATAAAACGTTTGTGGTATCTTAACTTTCATTATAATTAGCATATCTAAGATAAAAATTTCACTACGGAGTATATGGTCTCTCAATAGAAAGGCAAACAAATAAACTGATGTTTATGTAAAATGTTACTTGACTTTTTTTTAATAAACTGAACAATCTGACTATAGAACATTTAACTTATCTTCACGTTTTAGAATATTTTAACACCGGTACAAATTCAAATTTCTTGGGAACTCTTAACACTCAAGTTTATCTTCAATTTCAAGAAGAATTTTATAGATAACCAACATGTATCCAGGTTGGAATAGTATTAAAAGTAGTTATACTAAATGAAAATGAGGGGGCTTAAATTATCTTGCTACTTTGACATGAGAAATGAGGAAGTTTTACATTTACCAAGAAAAAGAAAACTCAGATTCTTTTAAACAAAAATAAAATGAAAATCATTTTTGTCTATGTGTAACAAAATGTAGGGCTTGTTTACTATTATTTATGTTATCATTACACACTTAAATTTTCATGTTTTGATATAGAATTGATTGATCCATATTTCTGTAGAGCTCAGGGATTTATTCCCTACCCGTTCCCACTTTCTATACAAATCCTCTGACACATGACGACTTGTCTTGGCACAGGACTTCTAAAAATGGCTGAATTCAAGGATCTTGGCAAGTCTTGTTCACTGAAGCGTCCATAAAAATGTACAGAAATGATCAAAACAACCATTTAAAGTTTCTGAAAATTTGCCAAAGGTCATGTATTAAATAAAGAAGAATTTACACCCAATTATCTATTCATATTGATAAGGACAATGGGGGTCAGTGATTTTAGGGCCTGATGCTCCCCCTCCTCTCTGTGTTGCTGGAGCTCTACACTGGTGCTCTCCTGGCAGCTCCCACCCTGCTCCCCATGGCTCCAGGCCCCATGTCGTAACATCCTGTCCAGGCTGGACGTGGTTGACCACAAAGACTGGTATCTGTCACTAAGGGAATGGACTTTATAGAGGAGAGTGAGGAAGCCTGCACAGGGGTGTTGTTGAAAACAAGGGAGAGCAGGATGGTAAGACGCCTGGGAAGGCCAACTTCTCTTGGATATCAGCAAAGGCACACAAAATGGCAGTTCTATCAGAAACTCAACCGAGAGATCTGAAGAGCGAGACAGCTAAAGAGCAAACCTTCATAATCCCACTCATATCTAGTAGCCCAGGGTGGTGCTTGCACGCATAAGATGATTGCTGTTGAGGAGCAAAGTGGCATGCATGCAAGCTGCTAATCCCTGGCTGAACCTGCAGCCAATTTAAGAACTCCCCCAACTCCACTGAAACGAAATCCACCGCTTATTAAAACAGCTTTGAATTCTTTGAGGAGCAGTGAGTTACTTTTTTATTATTATTATTATATATTTTTTTATGGAAAAGTTAAGGAGAAAGAGTGTATCACATTTGAAGTTCTCATTTTGTGTTGCTGACAACAATTTCTCAGAATCAGGAGACATTACTTGAACACCAGGCTCTTTTGTGAATGGGGATCGTCTTGGAAGTCACCAGGGTCTGAGACAAGACCCACAACTTCTGGAAGCAATTAGATCTCATCACTCAAGGACCTTTCAATTTCTAACATGACGTGAGAATAAAGTTCTGCTCTTTCTGTTCCTTTGCATTTCACAAAAGTCTAACTTCCATGATTCCCTGATGCCTTTCACATAGTAGTATGGATACAAAAGCCTGGATGGGTTATTTCCCCTTTTGTTCTTTCAACATGACTCTGAAAAAGACGGTCTTGAATAAAGTTCACACCATTAATCTGACTAATTTTTTTTTTTTCCCTTCAGGTGACCTCTTTTTTTTTTAATTTTTAAAATTCTTTTTTTTAACATTTAACAAAATATTTTATTTATTTATTCATGAGACACAGAGAGGCAGAGACACAGGCAGAGGGAGAAGCAGACTCCTTACAGGGAGCCCGATGTGGGAATCGATCCCAGGACCCCGGGATCACGCCCTGAGCTAGAAGGCAGATGCTCAACCACTGACCCACCTAGGTGTCCCTAATTTTTAAAATTCTAAATTCCTATATAGTTAACATACAGTGTTATATTAGCCTCAGGTGTACAATATAACGCTTCAACACTTGTATACATTACTCAGGGCTCATCAAGATAAATGTACTATTAATTCCCTTCACCTGTTTCACCGACCCCCCCCACCTCCCCTCTGACAATCGTCAGTTTGCTCTTTATAGTCAAGAGTCTGTTTTTATAATTTGTCTCATTTTTTTTTATTTCTTAAGTTCCACATATAAGTGAAACATGGTATTTGTCTTCCTTTGACTCATTTCACTTAGTATCACACTCTAGATCCATCTATGTTGTTGCAAATAGCAAGATATTATTCTATTTTATGACCGAATGGTATAAACATATATATATATATATGTACACACTAGTGTATACATCCACTCTCAAACCAGTCAAATCTGGTTAAAATCACACACCCAGTGATCCATCCAAAACCAAGGACTGCAGCCTAAATTCCAAATACCAGAGACTGAAATCTTCAGCCTTGCCTAGGGGAACACCTCAATCTTCGAACCTTTATTGTGTTGTTTTGTACAGGGCATTCTTTGCATGAATTTGTTGTGGTTATAAAACAATTAGAAAAAATTCTTACATTTGTATTTATTTTCTATTCCATACCTCTGCCTCATGTTTTTTCTCCTCAAAATCCATTCCTTAAAAAGAAAAAAAAAAAATCCATTCCTTTCCAAATAAATCTGTTGGAGAAGTGAAAAAAAAATACACTCTCTTTTAAAGTACACGTTCACTGAAAACCGTGAACAACCGTGTTTATTCATTAACACATTTTTCAGAATAGATTTGATTATATATATATATATATATATACATATATATATATATATATATATCACAACTCCTTTATCCATTCACCTACTAATGGACCCTTGGGTGGCTTCCATAATTTGCCGATCATACATAATGCTGCAATAAACGTAGGGGTGCATGTATCTTTTTGAATTAGTGTTTTCATATTTCATATTTTTGTGATAAGTAACCAGTAGGGGAATTACTGGACCAGGTGATAGATCTATTTTTAATATTTTGAGGACCCTCCCCATAATGTTCTCCAGAGTGGCTGCACCAGTTTGCATTCCCGCCAACAGCGTACGAGGGTTCCTTTTTCCTAACATCCTCACCAACATCTGTTGTTTCTTTTGTTTTCGATTTTAGCCATTCCGACGGGTGTGAGGTGGCATCTCATTGTAGTTTTGGTCTGCATCTCCCTGATGATCGGTGATGTTGAGCATCTTTTCAGGTGTCTGTTGGCCATCTGGATACCTTGCTTGGAGAAATATCTGTTTATGTCTTCTGCCCATTTTTAACTGGATTATTTGGGGTTTATTTTTGCTTTTGTTTTTATTTCTGTTTGTTTTTTGGTGTTGTGTAAGTTCTTCACATATTTAACTTACTGATTCTTTATCAGATATGTTATTTTGCAAATATCCTCTCCCATTCCATAGGTTGCTTTTTAGTTTTGTTGTTTCCTTTGCCATGCAGTTTTTTTTTTTTTTATTTTAATGTCATTCCAGTAGTTTACTTTCCCTTTTTTTTCCTTGCCTCAAGAAACATATCCAGAAAAATGTTGTCTTGGTTGATGTCAGAGAAGTTAGTGCCTGTGTTATCTTCCAGGATTTCTATGGTTTCAGGTCACATTTATAGTCTTACTCCATTTCGGGTTTATTTTGTGTACTGTGTAAGAAAGTGGTCCAGTTTCATTCCTTTGCACGCTGCTGTCTAGTTTTCCTAAGACCATTTGTAGAAGACACTGTCTTTTACCCATTGCATATTCTTGCCCCCTTTGTTGAAGATTAACTAACCATATAATCTTGGGTTCATTTCTGGGCTATTTTGCTCTATTGATCTATGTGTTTTTTTTTGGTTTGGTTTGTTTTTTGTTTTTTTGTTTTTTGTTTTGTTTTGTTTTTGCCAGTACCATACCGTTTTGATTACCATAGCTTTGTAGTATATTTTGAAACTTGGGATTGTAATTTCTACAATATTGTTCTTTTTCAAGAATGTTTTTGTTCTTTCAGGTCTTTTGTAATTCCACACAGATGCTAGGACTATTTGTTCTAGCTCTGTGAAAAAAGCTGTAATTACAAGTGTAATTATAAGAATAATTACACTTGTAATTGCAATTATAACAATTATAATTGTTTCTTAGTTATTTTCTGTTATTTCGTTATTAGAAATGCAATGGTTTTATGTGCTTTGATTTTGTATCCTGCAGCCTTACTGAATTCATTTATTGGCTCAAATAAGGTTTTTTTCTTTTGCTTTGTTTTTGTGGAGTCTTTAGGGTTTTCTATAGTATTATGTAATCTGCAGATATAAAAAGTTTTACTTCTTCCTTACAAACTTGAATGACTTTTATCTCTTTTTTGTCTGAATCTGTCTTCCTTCCTCCCTCCCTCCCTTCCTTCCTTCCTTCCTTCCTTCCTTTGTTCCTTCTTCCTTCTTTCCTTCCTTCCTTTTTCTGCTGCAGCTAGGGCTTCCAGTACTATGCTGAATAAAAGTGGTGAGAATGGATTTTCTTGTCTTCTTCCTGATCTTTAGGGGAAAGCTCTCAGTGTTTCCCCATTGAATATGATGTTAGTTATGGAGCTTTTATATATGACCTTTATTATATTGAGGTATGTTCCCTCTAAACCTACTTTTTTGTATGTTCCCTCCAAACCTACTTTTTTGAGGGTTTTTCCATGAATGAATGTTGTACTTTGTCAAATGCTTTTTATGCATTTATTGAAGTGATCATATGGTTTTTATCCTTTCTCTTGTTGATGTGATATATCTCACTGATTGATTTGTGCTTCTTGAACCAGTTACATCCAGGAATGAATCCCCTTGATTATGGTAAATAATTTTTAGAATGCATTAAATTTAATGTATTGTTGGAGTCAGTTTATTAATATTTTGTTGAAGATTTTTGCATCTCTGAAAAAAAAAAGATTTTTGCATCTCTGTTCATCAGAGATAATGGCCAATAGTTTTTTTTTTTTTTTTTTTTTTTTTTTTTTTGTGTGTGTGTGTAGTGTCATCTCATTTGGTATCAGGGTAATGCTGGTCTCATAGAATGAAGCTTTCCTTCCTTCCCCTTCTATTTTTTTAGAAAAATTTGAGAAAAATAAGTATTAAATCTTTAAATGTTTGGTAGAATTCACCTGTGAAGACTTCTCACATGGATTTTTGTTTGTTGGGAGGTTTGTTGTTGTTGTTGTTGTTGTTACTAATTCAATTTCATTGCTGATAATTGGTCTATTCAAATTTTCTATTTCTTCTTGATTCAGTTTTGGTGAGTTATATGTTCTAGGAATTTATTGATTTCTTCTAGTTTGTCCAATTTATTGACATAATGTTTCATAGTATTCTCTCACAATACTTTGTATTTCTGTGGTGTTGGTTGCGTTTTCTCCTTTTTCATTAATTTTGTTTATTTGAGACCTCTTTGCTTTTTTTTTTTTTTTCCATAATGTTGACTAAAGTTTCATCAATTTTGTTGCTATTTTCGATGAACTAGCTCCTGGTTTCATTAATCTGTTCTATTGTTTTATTTTTTTTTTTCAGTTTTAATTTATATTATTTGTGCTCTAATCTTCATTATTTCTTTCCTTTCTTTTTCTAGCTCTTTTATGTGTAAATGTGGGTTGTTTATTTGAGATTTTGCTTGCTTCTTGAGGTAGGCCTATATTACTATAAATTTCCTCCCAGAACAGCTTTTGCTGCATCTGAAAGATTTTGGACTGTTGTGCTTTCATATTCATTTCTCTCCATTTAATTCTTTATTTCTTCTTTGATTTCTTGGTTACTTATTAATTGTTTCTTAGCTCATTATTTAACCCTCATGTATGCTCTGTCTAGATTTTTACTTTTGATTGATTTCTAGCTTCAATAGCATTTTCGTTAGAAAAAATGCATGGTATATCTTCCATCCTTTTGATTTTGTTGATACTCATTTTTTAGCCTAATATGTGATCTCTTCGGGATGCACTTGAAAATAACGTGTCTTATGCTGTTTTGAATCTATTTGTTAGATCTATTGGGTCCAGTGTGTCAAAGCCATTTCCTTGTTGATTTTCTTTTTGGATTATTTGTCCATTGATGTAAGTGGTATATTAAAGTTTCCTACTATTATTGTATTATTATTGATTATTTCTTTTAACTCATTTTTAGCTGCTTTATGTATTTGGATGCTTCAGTGATGGAAGCATAAGTATTTACAACTGCTATATATTTTGGTTGGAGTGTTCCTTTGGATTAAATAGTGTCCTTTTTTGTCTCTTGTTACAGTCTTTGTGGTAGCCTACTTTTCTGTATTGCTACCACAGCTCTCTTTTCACTTTCATTTGCATGATAAATGTTTTTCCATCCCTTTACTTTCAATCTGCAGCTGTCTTTAGATCTCAAATGTGTCTCTTGTAGGCAGCATATAGATGGGCCTTGCTTTTTTACCCATTCTCTTTATTTAGATTGAGTATTTAGTCCATCTACATTCAAAGTAATTATTGATAGGTATATACTTATTGGTATTTTGTTACTTGTTTTATGGTTGTTTCTGTAATTCTCATGTGTTCCTTACTTCTCTGGCTCTCTTCTTTCACAATTATTTGGCTTTCTTTAGTGATGTGTTTGGATTCCTTCTCTTTATTCTTTCATATCTATTACTGGTTTTTGATTTGTGGTTACATTATGTTTGTATATAACATTCTTCATATAACAGACTATATTAGGTTTATGGCCAATTAAGTTTAAGCCCATTCTTTCTTTAACTCCTCTCCCCATCCACATGTTTTAGGTAAATGGTTTCATACTTTACAGCCTTTTATTTCATGAATCCATTGAATGATTTTTAGAGATATGCTTAATTTTACTGCTTTTGTGCTCCTACTTTTTGTTACTTTTTATCATCTTTCTTTTCCACTCATAGAATCCTCTTTAATATTTCCTATAGGGCTGGGTTAATGGTGACAAATTCCTTTAACTTTTATTTGTCTGAGAAACTCTTTATTTTTTCTTCTATTCCAAATGATAGCCTTGCTGGATAGAGTATTCTTGGCCCAGATTTTTTTCTTTCAGCACTGTCAGTATATCATGCCACTCTCTTCTGACCTATAAAGTTTCTGCTGAAAAATCAGTTGATAGCCTTATGGGGTTTCCCTTGTGTGTAAATGTTTTCTTTTCTCTTGATGCTTTTAAAATTATTTCTTTATCCCTACTTTTTGCCAATTAAATTGCTAAGGTCCTTGGTGTTGACCTTCTTGGGTTGATTTTGTTGAGGCTTTTCTGTGCTTCTGGATCTGGAATTCTGTTCCTTTCCCCAGATTTTGGAAGTGTTCAACTATTAATTCTCGAAATAAATTTTCTACCCCCTTCCCTCTCTATTCTCCTTCTGAGATTCTAATGCAAATATTATTACATTTGGTGGGGTAGCTGAGTTTCCTGAGTATATTTTCATTTTTTAATTATGCTTTTGTCTTTAATCTTTTCAGCTTGATTGTTTTCTAATACTCTGTCCCCTGGGGCATTGATCTGTCCTTCTGCTTTTCCAGTCTACTTTTTATTCCCTCTAGTGTATTTTTAATATAAGTTACTGCATATGTCATCATTGATTGTTTCTGTTTTATGTGTTCTGTCTTTTTGTTCAGGGTCTCACTGAGGTTCTCCACCATTTTCTCAAGTCCAGTGAGTATCTTTATCACCATTACTTTAAATTTTCTATAAGGCATGTTACTTATCTCCATTCCACTTAGGTCTCTTCTGTGGTTTTGTCCTGTTTTATTTGGGAGCTTTTCTTCTGTGTCTTCAATTTGTCTAACTCTCTGTGTCTGTTTCTATGATAGGAGAGTCAGCTATGTCTCCTAATCTTGAAAGTAGTAGCCTAATGAAGAAGAGGTCCTTTAATGCCCTGCAATGCACTGTCTCCTGTTTAGCAGAACCTGGCACTTTAGGAATTTCTCCTATGTGTGTTGGGCCTACCCTGCTATTATGAGCTGTTTTTGCCTTCAGTCCAGTTATCTTCAGTGGTTCTCTTTCCCTGTTGTGAGCAGTGTTTGGCCCCTGTGGTGTTAGTGGACCAGTCTGGGGTCACCTGGGCTTGAGCTGAATCAGACCACGTATTCCAGAGGTGCAGGAGCTTCAAACTGTAGGGTGTTTTACCTGTGCTGGTAACATGTGTTGGTGGCTGAGGACTGCAGTCAGACCAGATGTCTGTCCACAGACCATTGTTAGAGCCCTGGTCATTCTGGTATGTGTGGTTATCTTCCCCTTCACTCAGGGCAGGAGTCACTTGGAGTGAGGCTGGCCTCTGTTGTAACTGCTTGCACACTGCCAGACTTGTGCCTCCACTTTGGGTGGGCTCCTGATGAGGGCATATTAAAGGCGGCAGGTCCACAGGAGAAAGTATGGATAGTGGAATCATGATTTTAGTATGTTAGGTAGCAACAGTTAGCAGTGCACTGGTTCCTTCAGGTGTCCATGTGTCTAGACTGGGTGAGGGGAAGGAGGGAAATGATGCCTGCCAGCTCTTCTATTCCTGGAGGAGTCTTCCAAAGATTCCTAGCCCTCCAGCACACATTATGTGATTAATAAACATATCTCCCTCCTGTACACCTTGGGATTTTCTCAAACTGCTGTTTCTATGTTGTATCCCCATGGGCTGTTTGTTATGCTGAGTCTTTAAAGGTGAGGACTCAGGCTTTTGTGCCCTCCTGGCTGTCCAGAGCCAAGCCTGCTGATTTTTAAAATTCTATGTGTTAAGCCTTGGTGATTGTAAGAACTCTTGACATTCAGTTCCTCTGATTTTCAAAGCAAGTGTTTTGGGGATTTGTCTTCCCTGTCTGGTCCCCATGCCTGGAGCACTTAGTGTGAAGGTCTGTTCCTTTCCTCTTTTCATGCCCAATGCATCCCTCCCTCTTTCAGACAATCCCAACAACAGTTACTGCCTGCCTCTCTGCCCTTCCTATCTCTTCAATGTGGCGTCCTCTCTATATTTAGCTGGAGAGTCTGTCCTGCCAGTCTTCGGGTCATTTTCTGAATGATTTACACTGATGTGTGTGTTATTGGGTTGTAGCCATGGGACAACATGAGTTTTGGGTTCTCCTACTCCACCATCTTCCCTGGAAGTCTTCTCATTACACTCTTAACACTATTATCTGTGGGATACTCAGATCCTTAAAATTAAATAATATCATAGGAGCACATACTTATGTAGCTTTATTTTTTTTTTTTTTCTTATGTGGTTTTATAGAATTTCTGCTTTTCTCTTTGGCTCTGGACTTGAGAAAAAAAAGAATGGCCAACCTACAAGATAAAATACAGTTCCTTAAATTTTGGTATATGCAGTCTGCTCTTTCTGACAATTTATGAAAGTGGTGGACAGTGAATAGGACATCAAGCTTACTTACTTGACTTTAAACAAAAATTGGGGGCAGCCCTGGTGGCTCAGCGGTCTAGCACCACCTTCAGCCCAGGGCATGATCCTGGAGACCCAGGATCGAGTCCTATGTCAGGCTCCCTACATGGAGCCTGCTTCTCCCTCTGCCTGTGTCTCCACCTCTCTCTCTCTCCTCTCTGTGTTTCTCATAAATAAATAAATAAATAAAATCTTTAAAAAAGTAAATAAACAAAGATTGGTATTTTGATTACAGGATATTGGCCAAGACTTCTTGTAATTAAATAGAAATGATGCTAGAACAAGGTTAAAAGATGTTGGAAAGTGATAACATATAAATTAAGAATTCTCTAAAGAAAGATGTGTTTTCTTTATTAGAAGTCACTAGATATTTTGGGATAATCATTATGCTATCAATTCCAAATATATTTGAGAGTTTTGTTTGGTCAAATGCTGTGTACAAGAATGATTTTTTTTCACATATAGACATTAACAGTTAACACTGTCTTTATTTCATCTGCACAAAACCTTGAATGTCAAATCTACTACTCTTTTTAAATATTGGCAAGTCACTTATTATAAAAATTTTTGTCATTATAATTGTACACCTTCACTTTGCACAGAAGATTTGTTCATGGAATGCTGTGAACTTTGAAATGAAAATGTGATTTTGGAACATGGGTTTAAAAATTACTAAGAAAACAACTCATGGAAATATAATCTATTCTTGATGTACTTTATCTTGTCACAATTGGCAGTCATGTAGGGATGTGCATCTGTTATGATGTATAAATCTATTCTGTATGGATGTGCATCTATTAAGCAATGACAGAGTTCTCATAGACTCAGGTTTATTTATCCTGTAATCACATATTTACCTTCATTACTATGTGGCCAAATTTCTGAGAATGAACTTTAATGCCATGTTTATCTGAAGTATGTGCAAATATTATTGTTTAGCTTGTATCCTAGAAATATATTTAGAGATAGGAATAGAAATTGGATAGAAGTGCACAAAATTAGCTGACCAAGGTTTCTTCAAATAGCTCATAAACATTTGAGGAGATAGCATTACTTATCCAGAGTAAGTAACAATGATATAAAACATTATTTCATAAACTGTTAATTTAACAATTATAACGTGAATTAGCAGAGCCAAAAATTACTAAGATATACACGGAGGTATTTGGATACTTTCAACCCATGTTTTCTGCAATAACAAATTGCTTATCTCTGACTTACATTCTTGTTTCTGTCCAGTTATAAAAGAGTCTTTATCAGTAGTGTGGTTGACAGTGTATAATGATTTGGATGGAAATTAGGGTCTTTGGCATGAAATCTTCACCTCAGTACTGTAGACACATAAATCTCTAAGAAAATTTTGATGACAATTACTGTTGAGCTAAATTGACTCTTTAGTAAATGTTTATTCCCTTCTGCCTTATGTGTTTCTTATTAATAATCATCTTAAGATTTGTGATGTTTAATACGCTAAGAGATTCAGCCCAAGTGAATAATTACAAATGTCTTAACTCATATTGAATATAAATCTCTTTGGGGCAATCTGAGGAAAAAGAAACCATGCAAGTAAAGAAATAGAATTTGAATACTCAAAAACATAATATACAGAAAAATACATTTATTTTCTTACTTTTGATGATGATTGTCTTTGAAAATTATTTTATCTACATTGTCAAATTGTGGTATGATTTCAAGGATTATTCCACTTTATCAAATACTATTTTTTAAAAAGCAATTAGCATTATTTTTTAAAAGATGTGTGTATTTTAGAGAGAGAAAAAGAGAGTGTGGAAGGAAGGAGCAAAGGGAGAGAAAGTCCTAAGCAGACTCTGCACTGAGTGCAGAGCCAATGCAGGGTTCAGACTCAGGACCCTGAGGTCAGGACGGTAGCCAAAAACAAGAGTCAGTCGCTCCACCAACTACACCACCTGGTAGCGGAGTTAGTATCCAAACGATTGGCATTACTCACTGTAATAATTGCCCTTTTGTTAACTATGAAAGGGAAATTGCTAATAGAACTAGAATAAAAATAAATCCTTTTGTTAATTGTGAAAAAAAAAGGCTACTAGTAGAACCAGAGGGAAATTAAATACTAAAGTATCCATGTTTTCTCTTTCTTTTCCCCTCACTTTTGTCCATTAATTCAACATAGGCAAGCAATACAAATACCATTTTAACAAATATTCTATTCTGGTTACAAAAAGAAAGATAAATTAATAATCTAAATTGAATACACAATGGTCATTTTATCCACAGATATATCTTAGAGTATAATTAGTATGCAATTAATTATAGTCTTTTTAATATTTTAATATATAAAATAGAAAATTTAGGCCATCTAAAATTTCTTTGACGGATCTGATTTTGTAATACCCCTTCAAATGTGTCTCACACATTTCAATATAAGGTATTCTAGTTTTCAAAAGTCAAGAGGTAAAACATATATACAATCGTGCCCTAATGCTGTCATATTATTTAACAAGAACACATGTTATAGATGCCGAATATGGTATGGGTATCATCTCAGGAACTGTATAATTTCCTCCTAGATAATTTGCTTCAATATAGTTAATTTACCACCAAATAAAACCTGCCAATGTCTTCATGTCACAAATACTTAGACTTCCTGAGGGTGTATTTAACTGTAAACTTAAGTGATCATCAGTTTCACTTAATAATGCTCTTTATTTAATAAAAATAAAATTCTTTCAAAACCACCACCAACAACAAAATAACCAGTTATTAGATTACATGTTGTCCTAGTGTCCTTAGGTTGCTATAACAAAATACCCCCGATGGGGTGGCTGAAACAACGGGCTATTAGTCTCTCATGCTTCTGGAGGCTGGGAAGTCCAAGATGAGGGTGCCAGTGTGATTGGGTTCCAGTGAAGGTCCTTTTCCTGACTTGCTAAAGACCACTTTTCTTCACATAGTGAAAGAGAGAGACAGATATCTTTTTTTTTTTTTTTTTTAATTGGTGTTCAATTTACTAACATACAGAATAACACCCAGTGCCCGTCACCCATTCACTCCCACCGAGAGACAGATATCTTTATCTCTTCTTTTTTTTTAATTTTTTAGTTTTTTATTTATTTATGATAGTCACAGAGAGAGAGAGAGAGAGAGAGAGGCAGAGACACAGGCAGAGGGAGAAGCAGGCTCCATGCACCGGGAGCCCGATGTGGGATTCGATCCCGGGTCTCCAGGATCGTGCCCTGGGCCAAAGGCAGGCGCTAAACTGCTGCACCACCCAGGGTTCCCTCTTTATCTCTTCTTAAAAGGACATTAATCCTATCATGAGGATAAGCATCTTCATGACCTTATCTAAATCTAACTACCTCCCAAAAGTTTTATCCCTAAATACCATTGCATTGGGTGTTGCGTCCTCAACATATTAATTTTGGAGACATATAAGTGTTCATTCCATAATGAATACTTTAAAGAGGTGGCATGTTTTTGAGCAATATTAAATATACATTCAGCATGTATTTATTATCACCTGTTAGAGTAGGATAAAATGAGATATATAAGAATTAACAACCACTAATCCATTTTCTGTCTCTCTATATAAAATAAGCAATTTTATATCAAAGTCTATACCTCATAGTGGAGTGCATGGCGGGATATATGAGTTTGACAGATATAGACAGGACTGAAAGTCATGGAGAGAGAGTTTAGACCAGGGGTTGGCAAACTTCCTATAAAAGGCCAGGTAGTAAATCTTCTAGATTTGAAGACCATATGGTCTCTGTCACAACTACTCAAGTTGGCCCTTGCAGCATAATAACAGTGAAATATGACATAAATTAGTAGGTATGGCTGTGTTCCAACAAAATTACATTTATAGAAACAGTCAGAGGGCCAGATTTGGCCCAGGGGACATAGTTTGCTGATATCAGCTTTAGACAAAAACTACCTCAGTAAGTGCAATGACCAGTTCTTATTACTCATAAAAGGAACAGTTATTCTAGTTTAACTGTGACTCATCTCTCCACTTTCAATTACATGTCCTTACAATAACCCCTGTGTTCACCAAATTGTGTTTCATACTCCAAAAGTACTCAGTACCTCTCTGTATCTTGGTTGGGCTAACAGAAAATTTTAGGATGGATTAAAGTTGGTTTTGCTTTTAGATAGAGGAGAAAAATAAGGGGGGGGGGTGAAATAGAAATAGAAAATGGAAATTTTATGACTGCTAGATCAAACTCTTGAGTGGCAAGAAAGCATATTAAACAGGAAATGCTATCTTACAAATCCAAATTTAATTAATTAAAGCCAAATCTAAAAAAATACATATGTAAGAACTATTTTGACTCACAATTTATCATTATGAAAGGAATTGAGATTTTTGCCAATCAAGGAAATGGAAGAACGATACTAATAAAGAATTAGGAATGTCAGCCAAGAAGTGGGACTATACTAGAACGACAATAAGGTTTGAGTAAAGAAGAACCAAGGCACACCCACATTGGCTGATACCCTGCCCATATGCGTTGTGGTAGTTGCCAATATATTCAAATGTTTTTTATACTCTTGGCAATAGAAAAAAATACTGCTTTTCCCCAATCTGTCAAGGTCCCTTTGTTGCTAAAACCTCCCTGCATTCTCTGTAAGAACCCCTTAACTCTCCATGACCCCTCAATCCAGGCTCACTGCAAAACAGGGGCTTAAGGATGCCAGCTCCAGCTCTCCATTCTGGGTCATTAGCACAAACCCCTGGAGTGTATTGAACACCAGCCCTGATGCCACTAAGGCAAGTTTAAGTGTGGCTGTGCCTTAGGGATGTTCACTCACTCACCTGGCCAATGGGGGGTCATGGCTTGCAAAACAAAGGCCTGGTGTTAAGTAGAAAGCAGAATTTAGGAAAACAATCTGTGTAGACCAGTCCCAGAAATGGGATCACAGAGAGTAGCAGAAAGCCGGATGAAAAGTGGTAATACGTGTCTGCAGATGGGGGCCATCTAGACAACTCTTAAGGCTGCAGCCTGGGATTACCAATTGCTTCCTGGCTCCTGTGGGGTTGCTGATAAATATGGCACCTCATAAAGGGATGTGAAACTACATCTATCAAACCTACCAAGAGCCATTAGGTGCTTGTTCCCCAGGGAATATTAAATAACCGATACTTCTTTCCTTATCCATGAACTTCAGTCACCCTCTCCACCTCCCCCCTCACTCCCATTCCAGGGAGTCAGGATACTTTGGTTAAAATGATAAAAAGACCATCCTTCTGGGGGAATACAAAACCCAGAAATCATCCTCATCCAGAAAACCTAGAGAGGTGGTGCCATCCTCTCAACTGGATCCAGAAGCCAAGGTCTTGTAGACCACTGTACCATTTGGGTCTAGAGGCTTGCCTGCCATCACAATCTGGCCATCCCAGGACCTCGTGGGGGCATTTCCATGCAGGACGGAACCCACATCTTTATACACAGTGACTCTGATAAGCCACATTTTATTCATGGCATCCAGGGTTTGGCTGTGTTGATTACAGTAAGTGGTAATCTTGGCCTAGAATAATCCAGCCTGTGTAAAGGTTATGTCTGAGTGATGGTGGAGCAGCCAGGGCAAAATTCACAACCTTTACATACCTCTTATTTTTCTAAGCACACACAATTACTTATCTTGTCCTCATTTGTTTTGTGGTGATTCTAGTTTTTCCCTCAAAATACTCTTTGGGCAGAGAGGCTTGAAGCTTATTTTAAAGCCAAAAAGCTTTCACTATATCATTTCTTCCCGTGGTTGCTTGCACTCTTATGGAGACTGGTTTTCCTGTGCTCGGATGTACTGCTTTCATCAATCTCCTGGACCATAATCACACTTCATCTTGCTCCTTATATCTGCCCTTCACTGCAAGCTACTTTCCTCCAAAAGTTAACTAAGTTTTCATATATATACACAATACAAGCAAAATGAATTATTTATGAGTTTGGATTGCCTAAGATTACAGCTATCCTAGGCAGTCATTGCGATCCTAAAATTATTAGGGAAAAAATTGATTTTATTCTTCAAATAGGCCCATGGCCTGGCTTTGGAAATGCATTCTTAGATCTCCAAGACCCTGTGAAGGTTCAATACATCACCAAGGAAATGACTCTCTGGTGTTTTATTTCAATGCATCACTGGTACCATGATTCTTTAATAATATATTGCCAGGTGTCACATATCAGAAGAACACTGCAGAGCACAGAAGTCACTTTATTTATTTATTAGTGCTGTGTGTCACCGCAATGATGCTCAGGGTCATGAACCCAGATAGGATATTGTGCATCATTTTCATTATGGTAAGTAATATCCTTTATGCCAAGTTCAATATAACTAAGTTTGCCTGGGGGATCCTTAAAGAGTAATTGTGAGAATTTTGATGGGGAGGCAAACGTTGTTTGTCAAGCACCAAGCAGAAATTTTAACATAAATCTCACTTGAATTATTTGTAGATCTTATTTAAAATCCTATTCATATGTGGTAATTTATTAGATTTTTCGTGGTATATTTGATTATGAGTTATGACTTGCTTATTTTTTCATGATATCTGTTGATAATGTTTACTTTTTTGACTGAGGAGATTTTATATGCTGTGTAAATGACGTTTCTGTTCAATTGCTACTCTTCTCTTTTCTACCTGAAAAATATCAGATATTTTTTCCTCCTAAGTTTGAAATGCAAAGTCTATGTTGTAAGACTTTCCTTGAAAAAAAAAACACATTTAATTGATTTATACTATTTGTACAATAGCTTTTCTCTATTTAGTTATTTATTTACATTATTTCTACATCACTCTTTCCAAAAGACCGGTTTTCATCTTACATAGCCCTATAAAAACCTTCCTTAGAGAGAAAGAAGAAACCATCATATTTCAATCTTCCACTGAGAAGGTATTTTATGATATTTTTGTGGCCTCCTCCTGAGACCAATATAATTATTCCTATTCCATCAAAAGAGTGCTTAGAGAAGATATATACTCTCAAAAAATGATTGAAAGAAAAAAACCATTCAAGTAAAGAATATTGATTTTTTGAAAAGCAAGAGACATTCATTATTTTGAGAGTAGAACTCTCCCTGGTACTATTCCCACTCTGACATTAAATGAGTACATATTAAAATGATGAAGACAGTAATAATATAGTAGAAGAAAATATCTTCTAATTGCTTCATATTAATATTAATGAAACAATAATTTCTTCCATTGAGACTCAGCATGACTCTGAACAGTGTTGCTCACACGGAGGTCCATATATTCACTATGATGAGGTACCCAATGGAAAAATCCTTCGTTCTCTTCCTCCTTGGCCCAATAGGAATGTGCTTGAGGCTTCATGAAGTTTCTCCATCTTTTTAAAAGATTGTGTGTATAAACGATGAATTCCATCTCTAATTTTGAATATTATATTACAGAACTGCATTATATATCACATTGCCCATATTTGTGTGCTTATGATCAAGCTTCTGTCAAGTGAGAGCCAGAAAACTGTCCACTGGGAACATAAAGCTTTTGAATAGTTCACATAGCATACACAGATGTGTAGGCACACAATTTAAAACAATAGAATGAGATAAAGTAACAGAGGCTTTTATAATTCTCCTACCTCAAAAGCCAGGCAAATACTCACAAAAATGGGAAACAGGGGTTTCAGATATTGGTGGTGGCAGGTGGTAGAACATTGTGATTCCTGAGATGAGGGAAATGGGAAAGCCCATAGAAAGCACCTGCTTTGGAGGTGATTTCTAGCATGAATCCCAGGAAATAGAGCCCAGAGAACTCAACATTCGTGATGAGTTGAGGAGACTGATTTCCAAGGAGCCAAAGAGCAGAGGAGTTGGAATGTGTGGAGAATTCTGGAGATCAGCAGGCAGCAGAGAAAGAGAGTTCCAGATCTGCATGAAGATACCAGCAGTATTTGGTTAAGCATTGAATTGTGTGTTGGCAGGAGGTATCTAAATATTCCAGGCAGGAAAAACCACAGAAAGGGATAAGTGGATCCTTTTCTGGCTGGCTGGCAATATTTTCTTTCCATAAGTCAGGGGATAAAGAACTTATAACACAAGAAGGCATCAGATAAAGTCCTCAGAAGTGTGTTGTCTAAGTAGGTTACAAGGTGGGTCCCTAACACAATTTAATAAAAGAAGCCTCACAGATGTCTAATTCCAACTCACTTAACTCTGTGCCAGAACAAAATGTAACACTCTGTAAAGGAGCACAACAAAATTAAGCAAACAACAATGTATAATTCACAATATCTGACATCTAAACACATATTATAATTCTTGCAAAAAAAAAAAAAAACCTCAGAAAAATAAGACCAATAATTGGGAGACAATTGATAGAAAGAGATACAAAAATTGTAGAAATGATGGAACTAGCAAACAAAGGTATTCAAAGAACCAATCGAGTTTTTATAAATGACTTTATATGTTCAAGAATGTAGAGGGCATTGTGAACAATACATGGATAATGCCTTCCAAAAAAAATGCTAATATTGCAAATGAAAACTACAACACCTTAAAAAATTCACTGGCTAGAGATGAAAAGAATACTTCAGAAGCAACAGTTCATGAACTTGAAAACAGAGCAAAGGTCTTATCCAGAATAAAGAACAGAGAAATAAATCTTTAAACAATCAACAGAGCATCAGTATCATGCACCTAACACATATTTTTAGTGTCCCAGAAGAGGGAAGGCATTACAAATATATTTGAACTAATAACGAATGAATTTTTTCCAAACTTGGTGAAAATAAGAAGCTTACAACTAAAAGATGCTCCATGAATCAGGAGCAACATAAACTCCAGTACGGAATACCAGAATCAGAGCTCTGAAAACAAATGTTCAATACAAAACAGTTTAGAAAGGAAAAAAAAAATCTATATACACAGAGGAACAAAAAGAATGACAATAAAAATTTGCCCATCAGATATCATGGAATCAGAAGACAGTGGAGAACCACGTGTAAAATTCTGGAGAAAGAGCCAATTTATAATTTTTTTTTTACCCAGCAAAATTATCTTTAAAAATGAAGGTGAAATAAAGACTTTGTCAGACAGTAAAAGCAATACAAGACTCAGGTAATGAGGTAATATAGTGCCAGCAGACTCGTGCCCTATGCAGACTCAGTGTTATTAAGATGTCACTTCTATTAAGGTAAATCCAGGGCAAGCCTGACCCAAATCCCAGCAGTCTATTATGGTTCAAACTTTGCAGGTTGAATATAAAATCTCTATAGATCCCAAAGAGCTACACCAGCTGAAACAATTCCGAAAAGGTGTAGCCTAGTGTAGTCTGATTTCAGAATAGCTACAGAAATCCAGACAATTTTGTTTTGGCATACGTTTAAATATGTAAAGCAGCCGAACAGAAAAGAGGGTCTGTAAATAACCTCCAGTATATATTGCTACTTGGTATTTTTTTTTATGAATGTCCAAGATATTGTGAGAAACAATAATCAAATGGTTTTGGACCATGTAGAAAACAACGAAACCTTATTTTCTCCATGTAAAACCTAATTAGGCATGGATCACAAATCTAAATGTAAAGGACCTGAAAATATAACACTTAAAAAGAGAAAGGATGTTTTTTCCTAACTGAGGTAGGAATAACTTTCTTATGTACGGTACAGAATGAAGAAATCACCGGAAACAACAACCCATACAATACACCTCATCAAAATTTTAGAATTTGTTCTTAAAATGATACGCTGTGAAGAGTCAAGCCTTGTCATGAATGTAGATTATTTTTGCCAAATATACATCCAGTAAAGAATTGCTTCTAAGACATATAAAGGAACACATCCAAATCTTAAAAAGGCACAAATCCGATAAAAATGAGTAAATATTTGTTTTCATTTTACCAAAGAGTATTTTTAAATGACAGGTGAACACAGGAAAATTTGCACAGCACCATTTGTCACTAAAGAAATGAAATGAAAACCACAGTGTATTTTTCTACGCATGTACCAGAACGTCTAAAATGAAAAAAAAAAAATGCCCTAAAAGTTGCGATCATGGGACAGGCTGAAGCCTCATATGTGCATAAAAGCTTCTTTCCTAGTTGCTGGAGAGGAAAGAATCTAGAAAGACAAGAAAAGGAACAGACCTCTGATACATGCAATAAAATGAATGAATCTCAAAACCGGTCGACGAGGTGAACAAACACATGCAAACCACTACACCTGCTCTGATTCCATTTGTATTAAATTCAAGCCAAGTCTAACTATAATGACAGAGAGCCAGGAGCGGGAGCAAAGAGGGGGCTTGACCGCAGAAGGGCACAGAGGACTTTCTGCCTGCATGACAACTGAAATATTATAGGATTGTTTTGGCGGTAAAAGAACTGGAAACATTATTCAAATTGTACTCTTCAAGTTGGTGAATTGTACTCTGTGCACCTTATACCTCCATAAACCTTAAATAAATCTTACTTTTCAAATAGCAGCATTGATTTACATTCTGAATTGGGACACGTCTTGAATCAATCACCTACTGAGATGTATCAATTTGCTATATTTTCTTACAAAGTTGTATTACATATGTATTAGGTCTTTTGCTCCCAAAACAAAATTTGGATTCAGCATTCATTTAATATATTTTCCACTGAGGCTACAGTTTAACAGTATATTGGTGGAAAATACACTTTTAGTGTTAATAAATGGCAGGTCCTAAAAATGGCAATTTCTTCTTAGTGGGATTTTGAAAAGTTCAAACCCTAACTTTTATTTTTCCCTAGCAAACAAAGACATAACATGATTAATTTTATGAGGTAGGGCAGAGATATGTAAACAGGATAAAGTATAATATCATTGAGAAAAGAAAAAAAGGTCAAACCAAAAAAAAATAATAAACCAACATGGTCCAAGTTTTTTTTTTTCTAATTTATATCCTAAAGCAATGATTTATTTCCAATTAAAAAAATCATCCATCATGCTAAAATATTGTTCTTAATTAGAATTTTACATGCCTTGGCACTTTTGTCTGTGATTAATTTGTAAAATTTATTTTGATCTTTTTTTTTTTTTTAATTTTTATTTATTTATGATAGTCACAGAGAGAGAGAGAGGCACAGAGACACAGGCAGAGGGAGAAGCAGGCTCCATGCACCGGGAGCCCGACGTGGGATTAGATCCCGGGTCTCCAGGATCGCGCCCTGGGCCAAAGGCAGGCGCCAAACCGCTGCGCCACCCAGGGATCCCTATTTTGATCTTGTAGCTGAATAAGCGCTATGTATAAGATGTTGAAACTTAATTTATACATGTGGCATTAACACTAAAATCAATAAAATTTAAGTCACTATTGAGGGAACAATATATTTACATGTTGTTTATTTTTTTATTTTTTTAAAATATTTTATTTATTTATTCATAGACACAGAGAGAAAGAGGAAGAGACACAGGCAGAGGGAGAAGCAGGCTCCATGCAGGGAGCCAGATGTGGGACTCAATCTGGGGTCTCCAGGGTCACACCCCAGGCTGCAGGTGGTGCCAAACCGCTGCACCACCAGGGCTGCCCTATTTACATGTTGTTAAAATCACCCCTACACTGCTCAAGTTTGGGGCCATTGGGTTAAAAGAAGGATTAAAAATATATGATACACACACATATATAATTTACACATAAAATATATAAACAAATAATGCATTTTAATTGAAAAAAAATAGTACCTTGCATTATTTTGCTCTCAAAATTCATTTTGTAAGGGGGTGTTTCTTTGGCACTGTCCTGAAATAGATGCCGTGACCTTGAGCAAGACCCATATCTGAACTTTAGTCATTGGTAAAATAGAAATTATTATACCTTTTTCCCCGTGCGTGCTGATTTATTATAGCAACACACAGTTAGAAGTGGCCCATTCCTATACAACATCTGTAGAAAAGGTGTTCATTTCATGGATTCCATAGGTCATTTAGTGACAAATATGTAATAAATCAACCAACCTGGGAACAAAGAATACCTGCTTCTTGATTTTTTTTTTAAATTCTTTTGTTTTCATTATTGCGTTTTTGGCTATCTGACGTGGTGAAGATGATCATCAGCTTGCTAGTAGGAGCTCTTTGAAAAGAAGGAAAGCCATCTTACACAGATTTGCATCATTTACAAATTATTTAACTGGTAACTCTCTGGAAAAAACCAAGTCAGCTAGCCATTAGACAAGACTGGTTCTCCCTATCATTGCTATTATTTTTCCCTCTTTGAGAGAATCTCCTGTGCATCAGAATTTCAAAAATAAAATGACTACGTGAGGACACGTGGGTGGCTCAGTCGGTTAAGCGTCCAATACTTGGTTTCGGCTCAGGTCATGATCTCAGGGTCGTGAGATCAAGCCCCACATCAGGCTCTACATGCAGTGTGGAGTCTACTTCAGATTCTCTCTCCCCCTCCCTCCCACTGACTCTCCTCTCTCTCTCGCTCAGATAAAAAAAAATAAGATCTTTAAAAATAATGAAATAAATGACTACATCAATGTAAAAGTTCACATACAATGAATACACACACATGTTGTTTTATTACAAAGTGTTCTTCAAGGAAAAACATTCATTTTTTTTAATGATTTCGTTTCTGAATGGTCATGACAACCTATCATTGAGTACAGTTCATTTTGATATTTTGTTTTCTGGATTAATTGTTGCCTCTCCATAAACTGTAGTTAGCATACAGAATCTCTTCTTGATAATTTTACCAATTGTTAATGAAAGTAACAGATGCATGTCAGCAATTGCTTGACTGAAGGATTTAATATTTTCCCTCTCCATGACTTTTATTTATGACATACCAGCAGTACGGCATACAGCCAGACCGTTATACACCACCGTGACTTAGCTTTTCTGAGTTGTCACAAAAATAGCCATAAAAATCACTTTTAAAGCTGTTGCCCCTGTGATATTTCTGGATTGATTGTAATGACAAATTAATGCCTTCTCTTAAAGGAATATTTTCCCAAAGATTTCCCTCACACTTAATTTTTTGAGTGATCAGTAGGAAATTGGGCCATTTTTCATAAAATTTTGAGGAAAGATTGTAGATAACCCTTATATAAACATAGCATGATAGATGGTAGTCAGATAATATTGATGACTCACCTTCAGGAGGAAGTGTTGGAAAGTTGGTTTATGGCTTAATTTGATGGGAACGAAAGAGGAAGAGTAGCTATTTGCTTGAGTTCAAGATATCAAAACCAGAGAGGCAGGAAAAGCTCCAGTAAGACTTGAGCAGGTTATTTTTGTCATTTTTTAAAAGGCAAAAATAAAAATTAATCATGTAGAATGACAATTGTGTGCTCAGGATTATAGAAGTAAATATGCACGTTTGCATGTCTATGTATCTACAGCTCCTTAACCTTTATAAGATCAGTGAGTACAGCCGTATTTTAATCTTTTTATTATGAAAAATACAATCAAAGCCCCAAAGCAATTATGAGTAAAAAGAGAATAACGAGCACACAATCTTTCTCAAGATAATATAGGCACACCATCCTCGCCTGCAAAATTGATCATGATTTTAGGCTAATACTATATTTTAAACAAGCTAAAACAGTTCTTTTTTTCCAATCACACAGGTCTCTATCTCATTTCTGAGTTTTTAGTTCTGATTCATATTGTTTTCATAGCTTCTATCTTTTTTTTTTTTCCAGAGCTATCAGAATTCAGACATGAGAGAGAAAAAGAAATAATATATTTTAGGTTTGAAAATGAAATCATAAAAGTGCACGCACACACACACGATCAAATATACACCGTGTATAATTCCTTATACAAAATGCAAGTTGAAAGGAAGAAAATAAAGGTAAATCCAAAAGATATGAAGGGAGAGATAAGAAGGGCTTGAGAGAAATAAATACGTCCTAGTACCCTCGTCTAGAGAGAGCTGTTGTGCATCCTGTAGATGAGAAAAGGAGGGGGAACAGCATCCCTGTTCCAGAAACTTCCAGGGGCTGCCACACTTCCAGCTAAGAGAATGCAGGCTTCCTTTTTCCTAGCCACTTTGGACTTGGGAAAGCAGAGATGGATAAGGGGAATTTAGGATTTACATTTTCCATGGGTTAAAAAAACAAAATGTGTTTAAAATGTTGTGGACAGTTATGCTAATTCTGAAATCTTTCTGTTTTTTTTTTTAATATTTTATTTATTTATTTGAGAGAGAGAGAGAGAGAGAGGGAACACAAGCCAGGGAGAGAGGGAGAGGGAGACACAGACTCCCCCTGAGCAGGGAGCCCAATGCAGGACTCGACCCCAGGACCCTGAGATCATGACCTGAGCTGAAGGCAGACGCTTCACCGACTGAGCCACCCAGAGGCCCCTGAAATCATTCTTAACAAATAGACAGTATTTGGGATTTCCTCTCGGCTTCCGTCTGCATGAATCCCATTAGCCCTTAGTGTGAGCTTTACATGCACAGAAGCTAAATCCGGATTCAGAAGGGGTCTGGTTGTTCAGTATACACTGCCTCCCTTCCCCCATGTCCTGCTTTATGACCCCGTTGGTGGTCACCGGAGCTGTGGCCTGCTGTCCTCGCTCCTCCACTCTTCGTCTCTCTCTCTCTCTTTCTCTCTCTCTCTCGCCACATCTCCTTGCTCTCTGCATCCATCTGCAGCTCCAGTTCGGTCTCTCTCCTTGCTTCTGCTCCTTTCTCTATGACTTTTTTATACTTATTTTCCAAAAACAAAACAAAACAAAACAAAACTTTTTTTTTTTTTTGCATTTAAATAGGCCCCAAAGACATCCTACACTTTTTTTTTTTTTTAACCTCCGACTGTACCTAATTTTGATGGCTGTCTCTATCCCGAGCTAGCAATGAGACCTTAGCCAGGCTTTATAAAAATTGTTTAGAAAATTGGTCAACGTTCACTTTACAGGCTAGAATGAAATGCTCTAAGGGAAAGCATCTAACCTGGTTTCCTATATGATAAGGATTCGATGTATCTCACTTTCAACATTGGGGCTATGGTTTCCCCCGGTTCTGGCTGCAGGAGCATCTCCCTTGTCCACGCCGCTCCAGTAGCTCAGTAGTAGTGCTGAGCAATGCTCCCCAACGTCAAGCCATGGAAGGCACCCTCCGACCCCAGGGCAGAGCTTCAGTGAGATGGAGCAGGGACAAATGGGAGTGGACATGTCCACAAGGGCGTGAGCCACGTCTAAGGAGAAGCAGGTTTGAGTCCAGGAGGCAGCACCAGCAGCACACCTGTGTCTGGGGTGGCTGGAGAGTAAAGCTGATGAAGCCGGGAGCACATGCACCAGTCAGGGGTCCCCCAGTAGTCAGCCCCTCAGTCATGCGTCTTTGTTGACCGTCCCTTTACCTGCTGTCCCTTGCTCTCTGCCTCAGGGACTGGTGGCCCAGTCCTCCTTCCTTTGGCCCATCCCAGGGCTCCCAAGCCGACTTCTCTTTCCACTGGTTCATCACAGAAGACAACGTTCTATCTTCTCTCTGACTTTCCGATGGAAACATGTGTTCCTTTTGGACATGTCAAAGGTTGTATTTTCCTCTTCATGGCAACACCGTAGACGACAACGACCGAAGCCCTTTGCCAGGGTGGCATCCCAGGGACGCAGAGCCAAGAGCTGGCCGTCACACCCCGGTGTCAGGGCCTCAGACCTGGGACACATTAATGCAGTAGGAAGCATCTGGAGGCTCCTGAGAAATTCTTGCCAGAACTTGAATACCGGGAAGCGCACCATGGGAGAATGGTGAAGAACCCAGGGTTCATTATCGGAGAGATTTTGTTTGAGCTGAGTCTCCATTTATCAGATTGTGTGATTTTTGATGATAATAAATCCCCTGCATGCTCTGATGTCATGGGTGGGTGAACCACATCAGGCCCATGAAGTCATCACGCAGATTAAAACATTCGTGCACGGCCTTTAGCATCGCGTCTGAACCATTGTTTAGTATGATTCATCATGAATATTCATTATGACTATTATTCATTATGACTATTCCCCCCCCCCAGTTTTAAATACTCACGTGAAGCCACTCTTCAGTCAAAGTCCCCAAAGTATTTTCTCTAACGATACTTTAGAAAAGTCCAATAGGACTACCCGCCTATTCCAGTGGTGATGACGTCAGACTGCCTTCCTGCCAATTGCTTTCAATAATTCATGTTCTCTCCATGTGGTCTCATGTCACAAGCACTTTGGGTGTCAATAAAATTGGTTTAGAAATGAGCTCCTCGTGCTGAAGCGACTGACAGATGCAGGGACATAGGGTTGGGTGTGACCGAGGGGAGGAGCTGGGGGGTTAAGATGTGTCACTCACTCTATCCATGGTGAGAACCGTCTTCTCTAGGCTACAGGTGGTGCCCCCTGGGTCCCTGGGTGCTGATGGGGAGTGATGGGCACCAGGCAGTGGGACCGCATAACAGGGCAATGTAGCTCTCTGCTGCCATTTGGGGGGAGCTGATTTTGTTGTCACGCTGGTGAAAGAAGGGCACAGAGTGTGGTTTTCAGGCAACATAGGTTGTGGGGGCAGCACGGGCCTGTAACTTTGCTGCCGCTCTGATTTAAGAGGACACTGTTCCGTCTCTTCATTCCATCGTAGGCCAAGGCCGCTCTGGGTACTCATCTTCCCATAACGTTCCCCTTGTGTCTGACTTCGTAGCTCTGTCCCCTGCCACCCTCTCCTCAGCAATGTCACCGCAGTTTAGATGACTTCACACAGCTCAGTGCAGACAATGCTACGCTCTCATTCAGACTGTTTTCAGGCTTCCAGAAGGAAATGCAGGTGGTTTGGCCTGGCATCCATGCTCCTACCCAATCTGCCAAAACCCAACCTGCCATACTTCCTTCCTTCCTTCTTTTTTTAAAAAAGGGTTTAATTATTCATCTGAGAGAGACAGAGAAAGACAGAGAGAAAGAGAGAGAGAGAGAGCACACAAGCCAGGGAAGGGGGCAGAGGAAGGGGGGAAAAGCAGATTCCCCGCTGAGCAGGGAGCCCAAGGTGGGGCTGGATCCCAGGACCCCAGGATCATGACACTTGAATGACAGCCACTCAGGCGTCCCGACCTGCTATACTCCTGTCCTCACTGCCTATCTGGATGTGACTAATCACACGCTCATGATTATTCTAAACACACCACTTAATTTCAGACCTTCACAGCCTCCCACCTGCAAACGGTGTCAAGCCGCCTCAAGATCACCATCTCCATCGAGGTGGCTCAGACTGCTCGTGGCAAAGGCCTCTCCTACCTCTCCCCACTGAGCGCCCGCATCTTAGAACACAGCACCAGACACCTGTCCTGTAGAAGCAAAACTGGTCCATTTCAGCCTCGACATTCCAGTTGATGGAGGCCCCTCGGGTGAGAGACCACAGCTGCCCCGTGTCCCCAGATCCGCCCGGCGGCCCAGCATGCTACTTGGCACCTATTAGGCTCTCCGACAAAATCACACACAAATTGCCACAAAGCTCACCGTTTAAAAATGAGACGTCAATTCAGATTATGTTCAGCTAAATCAATTTAAAATATTTACACATATGGAAGGGGATCAGCTGATAAAATTGTGTGATGGTGAATTCTGTGCTCAAATTGACTAACAGCTCCTCCCTGTCGGAGTAGAGCACTTCTGGGGCCCAAGGACTCTGCGGAGAGATTTTGATCAACTGGGGTGGGGGTGGAGGGGGGTGATTCTTGGTTATATTATCCTGAAATATCTAAAAATAGACATGTATGCTTCTATGGGAAAAAAAAAAAGTCTTCAAAAAAATGTTTATAGGCACGGAGTCTGATTGACCTCTTGATAATTATGTGCCCTGTTGAGAAATACGTTTTATTCTCGGAGTTTGATTTCACCTCTCTCCAACCTTAGTCAAAAGAAGTTTCTCTTACACACACAAAAATGTCTTGCTAATGAGATTTCAGTAAAATCAATACCATGGCACCCGGAATAACAAGAGAATATTCTTGAGGAGCCTGGGTGGCTCTGTGGGTTGAACATCTGACTCCTGATTGCGGCTCCTGTCCTGATCTCAAGGTCATGACATCGAGCTCCCCCTGCCCCCAGTGGCGAGTCTGTTTGGGCTTCTCTTGCTCTCTGCCCCCCACTCACATGCTCTCATGCTCTCCTTTGCTCTTTACAATAAATAAAACTTTTTTTTTTTAAGAGAATATTCTTTAATTTCCTAGGGACAGTTCTTATGAAATAAAGGCATATGAATTTTACTAAAATGCAGGAAGGAAGAAAATGACAGGAAAATGACACATTGTTTAATGTGTCACATATTTGTTAGTAATGGTGAATTACTGAAGTTTGCAAATTATATATATGTGTGTGTACACACACACAATTTAACAGATAAGAACCAGCATCATCAATAAATCACTTGTTTTGAATTTCAAGGGGGAAAATGGTCGTGTTTATGCACAAAGAATTGCAAAAATTCTCCACTTCTGCATAAAAACTGTGGAGAAATGCAGGTTTTTAAAAATTATTTACTTCCTTTCAGGAGACTATTAATTTATGCACAAATTACTAGAAAATTGCTGAGCACCTGCTTTATAGAGAGAATGATTTTATTTCTTTGGTGGATAATTGAAAGGATTGAAAATATCCTCCTCTTCTTACATGATTTATACAGAATGGGGAAGATAGAAAGTCACACAAAATAATATATTATAAATGTAAATAAATTGAATAAAATGTTATATATATATCATCTATCTATATAATTACATTTATGTGTATGTATGTATAAAATAAATATCATACCCAAGTCATCTGGGCTGCCCTGCTGAGCACCTACCCATGGTCAGCAATGAAAAAAAAAGAAGAAGAAGAAGAAAGAGAAGCAAGGGAAGGGAATTCAGTGTTTGTAACTCAATGTGTTTTTCTGGAAATGAACCATGGCTGCCTTTGGAATATTTTTAAAATTCCTTCTTCTAAAACAGGAGTTTTATTAGGGCTGTGATGAGCATTTAACTACTTTTATGTGGCTAACACCGAATATGGCAGTAGAAAATCGATAAACCTCTGCCGAATGAATAAATCTATTAATTAATGATTCCCCTTACTGGCCTTCCGTGTGTATTTAGGCTCAACCATTCCTCTTGCGTTGATCGCATTTGGCCTGGCCTGGTCAACACATAAATGTTGAGTTGGGATTCTGTTGCACCCAATTTTTCTCTTTTGTCATGTAGTAGATGAGACCCAATATGCATGTGGAGGGTTTCCGCCCAGAATGGAGGGTAGACAGATCTTTTATTCCTTTCTTATAACTGACCTATCACCTGCAAATATGGTGGGCGATGACCTCAGCAATAGTTTGACTTCCCTCTAGGACTTAGATTCTAGTCTAACCTGAAAATCTATATTTAATCATCAATTGTGGCTAATATGGGGACATAATCTCACTAGTGATTTATATTTTCCATCACTATAGCCATTCTTGTAAGATTGAATTAGGTGATCATTTATCAGAGCTTTCACTTCGGAGAAATAACCCAAATGACATGCTGCAACAGGTAGAAACATGCACATGCTTGCAATAGTGCATTCACTGCATTTTTATAGTATGTTAATACAGGTTCTCTTATTATTCTAAGCATCTCAGCGTAAGGTTCAAACCATTACCTTCCAAAATGATGCTTTAAAATAAAATATTGATTTTTAATGCATACTAATCACTGTGCTTTAAACAAGGTAGAAAGTGTTGTAGGAAACCCAAGGAAATATTTTTAAAAGTTTTACTTTTAAGTGTCTTAAACTGGAAACACAGACTAATCTAGGTGGCACAATAAACAAATCTTGCAAAACAACACATTGTGTTATGATAAAAATGATGAAAATTTTAAATCATTTTTTTATAGTTTTTACTTAAATTCCAGTTAGTGTACAATGCAGTGATTCAACACTTCTGTACATCACCCAGTGCTAATCAGGACAAGTGCACTCCTTAATCCTCATCGCTTATTTTCCCCATCCCCCCCACCGCCCTCCTGTCTGGTGTCCGTCAGCATGTTCTCCATCGTTAACAGTCTGTTTGTTGGTCTGCCTCTCTCTCTATTTTCCCCATTTTTCATTTCTTTTGTTTCTTAAATTTTGCATATGAGTGAAATCATAGGATATTTGTCTTTCTCCGACTGACTTATTTCATGTCGCATAATACACTCTAGCTCCTTCCATGTCGCTGCAAATGGCAAGATTTCATTCTTTTTATGGCTGGGTAATATTCCATTGTATAGATAGACCACATCTTCTTAATCCATCCAACAATTAATGGACATCTGGGCTCTTTCCATATTTTGGTTCTTGTGGACATTGCTGCTATGAACATTGGGGTGCATGTATCCCTATCACTTAGTATTTTGTATCCTTTGGGTAAATACCTACTGGTGCAATCACTGGGTCATAGAGTAGTTTTATTTTTAACTTTTATGAGGACGCCCCATACTGTTTTCCACCATGGCTGCACCAGTTTGCATTCCCACCAACAGTGCACAAGAGTCTTCCTTTCTCCCTATCTTTGCCAGCACCTGGTGTTTCTTGTGTGTTTTTTTTTTTTTTTATTTTATTTCAGCCACTCTGACAGGTGTGAGGTGATATCTCATTGTGGTTTTGATTTGTATCTCCCTGATGATGAGTGATGTTGATCATCTTTTCACGTGTCAGGTGTCCATCTGAGTGTCCTCTTTGGAAGAATATCTATTCATGTCTTCTCCCCATTTTTAAACTGGATTATTCATTTTTGGGAATATTGAGTTTTATAAGTTTTTTCTATATTTTGGACACTAACCCTTTATCAGATATGTCATTTACAATTATCTTCTCCCATTAATAGGAGACATATCTTAATAAAATAGGATACAACGAAGCTAATTTATAATTGCACCCCATGCTAACAAGGACAGTGACCTTTGTTCTTCCAGCATATCATGGGAGTCTGACATAGGAATGTCAAGTAAGTCTCTATAGAAAGAAATGATGTCAGATGCTGCTTAGCTGATGGGAAATGCTTTTTTTTAAAGATTTTATGTATTTATTCATGAGACAGAGAGAGAGAGAGAGAGAGGTGGAGGGAGAAGCAGGCTCCCTTTGGGGAGCCTGATGTGGGACTCAATCCTGGGATCTCGGCGTCATACCCTGGGCTGAAGGCAGATGCTCAACCACTGAGCCACCCAGGTGTCCCTGGGCACTATTTTCTAACCCATCTTCTCCTTTCCTTATGTCTCTTATGAAACTTTTTTTGAGTTAGATTCCCTCAGTAAACTACTCTTTACTGTCCTGCTGATATTTCCAGTTAATGAACTGAGAAATGGAAGAATTCTAGAATTAAGCAGAAATTAGATGACAGAACTCATTCTCTGTTTCCTTCATCTGGGATGCAAGTGTGATTCCTGGGGCTGCAGCAGCTATTTTGTCTCCACGAGTTAACCACACACACCTATACCACGGGAGGATGGAAAGATCCTGGGTTTGATTACATTGTTTATCCCCTGCATCAGTCCTAGATTGCCTACTCCCATGTTTCTCTTTTGTGAATTTTTTTTGATATTTTATTGCAAAAAGTACTATTATATAGTTTCTATCATGTGCAATTTAAAACATCAATTCACTATGATACGGATGAGCTGTGGTCAAAGGATGTGGGGAAGAAACTGAAACTAACGTGGTAAGGGAGAAAGTAGTCAGGATAGAATATTTCTATGTAATAGTAGTTTTTAAAAATATTTTTTCTGGCCTTATTAAAGCTCTTCTCATCTTGCTTATAGTGCCGTAATTAGTGTATGTGGCAAATAAACATTTTACTATTAAGTGTATCATTTTGGGAATAAAGCAAACAAACAAAGTGGGAAGACTTCTATTTTATTAAGCCAACTAAAAACAAAGCAAACACACAGTAAACGTTTACATTGAATTCTTCTTCCATATTGTAGAGAAAATAAAATCATTTTGAAAAAATCCAAGTTGATTGCCTGTTACTTTTTGTCTTATATTTTCTTTTCAGTTCTCTCATAGTTATAAAATTACAACCCACTTTTCTAGGAAACAGCCTAGATAATTTCATAGTGAAATTTATAAGTGAGAATAGACAACATGGAGAATGTTTATTGATTATGGTTTGTGGTAAAACTCAGTGATAGGAGCCTCCTGCTGTGTTGCGAGTATTAGAAGAAACTCTCAACTATTCAAGCTGTTTGTATTATAGAAGCTATCGAAGCTCACTCATACCCATGAACAGAGTCCTTAAATGATGCTTTTAAACATTTTGCCTAACTGGACTTTTTTTTATTATTTTGTTTATATTTTCTAGTACACATAGTAGGCAAAAAGATTTGTGGATTATATAAAAAAGAAAATTAAAAATACAAGAAAGGCATACGATAAACCTCATCGTCTTATAGTTTCAGACAATTAGAAAAGAGGCTTGAAAAGAACAAAGAACCCAAATGTAGTGTAATATACAGGATATTTTTGTCTTTGGATAGACTTTGAGGAAAATTATATCTCTTCTGCTTTTAGTTTCATGCTTCCTTGGAACCTAATAAAGAGAGAAAATCGTAACCAGTATTCTATGACTACATCTATCTCATTTAGCAACCACAATGATTCTACAAAGTGGATGTTTTGAAAATTATCCTCAGATAAGTAGAGTCTTCATTATCATGACAGGTACACAGTAGACTTAACAAAAATTACTTTACTAAACTCCTCCCAAGATATTCTTACCTTTTCTTTAGACCAAGACTAAAGCATACAGCAATAGGGTTAAGCTAAAGACGAAGAGATAAAGTTGACATTTAACATTTAAACATTTAACATTTAAACATTTAGACATTTAAATGGACATTTAAACACTAATTACTCAAATTAATTAAAACTACTATTGATATAGCTATTATCAAAAAGGCAAAACATAAATATTTGTGAGATTGTGGAGAAAAAGCACTGTTGGTAAATATGTCAACTGGTACAGCCACTATGTAAAACATTAGCGATCCCTCAATAAATTAAAAATAGAACTACCATATGATCCAGCAATCCTACTACTGGGTATACATCCAAAGGAAATGAAACTAGTATCTTGAAGAGATGTCTGTACATTATAATAGTCAAGGTATGGAAACCTAAGTCTCCATCAACAGATGAATGGATCAAGAAAAGATGCTATATATTTGCAACAACATGGATGAATTTTGAGGGCATTATGCTAAGTGAAATAAGCCAGATGGGGAAAGACCAATACCTATGAGTTTGTTGAGAGCAGACATGTTTAAGAGATTAACAGATAATACATGAGTAATTTTCAAGAAGACAAAAAGAAATTACTTCAGAAAATGTTAAAGAATAAGACATAAGAGATAAAGAAGAGATTTCATATAAGAGATGTTAAAGAAGAAGATTTCCAGGCAGAAGGAATATAATACTATATGGAAATTTGGATCTACACAGAGGAATGTAGGGAACCGAAAAGGTAAAAAATGAAAAAGAATGTAAAAAAGATCTTTTTCCTTATTTTTAATCATTAAAAAATAATTGACTGTTCAAAGCAGTGTTTACCAGTATAGCCCATTTCCCAAATCAGACTATGGTGCTAGAAGCAAAGATTTTTTTTTTTATACATTTTACATGATTGTAAAGATGAATACAAAAAAAAAAAACAGAATAAACATATCACATGCGTATGTGACTCACAAAGCCTAAAATATTCACTGTGTAGCTCATTTGAGAAAAAATTTTCTTATCTTTGACCTAAATCTAAAGTAAAAATGGTGGCAATGTATTGTAAGGCATACAAGGGACACATTATGACAGTGATAACACAATGAATAGGAGAGAGGAAATGGACACATAATATTGTGACTTTCCCACACTATACATAAAATAGTGTAATATTATTTGGACATAGATTGATTTGAGTTACATATGTATATCTAAAACCTTGGAATAAGCCAATAAATAAATAAGTAAATGAGTAAGTAAATGAATTAAATAACTAATGAGCAATAGTGGAGTTGAATTGGAATCACATATACCCAATCGTAAAAAAGGTAGGAAAGAATGACAAGAGCAAAGAATAGATGAAAAATTTTTTTTAAAAAGTTATCAAATGATATATTTAAATCCAACCATATCAATAATTTTATTACTATAGTTGGTCTGAAAACCCTGGTTATAAGTCAGATATTTTCATGTAAGATAAAACATATACTGTGTAAAAGATACTTTAACTATAAAGACATAGATAATTTAAAATTAAACGTTAGAAAAAGATATCCAGTGCTTACACTATATTAATACAGTTGGATTGCCTTTATTAATATAGCACAAATTAGAATTTAGAATTAGGAGTATCATTAAGAATAAAGAGAGGCAAAACATTGATAAATAGGTCAATTCACCAAGAAACTATACCAATCTTAAATGCATATGTACTAAATAATATATCTTAAAAATTCATAAAGCAAAACTGATAAACTGAAAAGAAAAATAGAAATAGAGAAAAAATATAAACTCCTTCAATATTTTTTACTTTAATTGGACTTGAAAGATAATGCATTGGATGTATGGTATTAAAGAAAAATATTATTAAAATAATTTTAAAAAATAATTTTATCTGCTAATATTTATGTGTTTTAATACAGTTATAGAAAACTTTATATCTGTGGCTAACAATATATCTCTATTTGACAATGTTTCATTAGAATAACTAAATAGTGCATTAGAACATATTCAGATTATTATATACAATAATCAATTTCTAGGGTGGTCTCTTCACTGGGTACTCAACTACCTTATACTGTAGTTAATTTACTATCAAAGAGATTATGGTTCAAAAGTACAGAAAACTGCTTCCCCCGTTACCTCAGTACTCTCCTAAATCCCTTCTGCGATTGAAATATTTTTACATGTTTCTATATAAACAAGTTCAAATGAGAGTGAGTGTATCATTTGAAACTTTTCCAAATGGGGTATGAAATTACTAGAATCAGATATTTTTATTGATTGTTTTCTTGTTGTTTTTTTGATTGGTTTATTTTTAAGAAGGTGAGTGAATGCAATAAATATGTTTGTTTTAACTTATTTAAAAAATTTTGTGAGTTTTAAAAAAAGAAAAGTGAAACAAGATACAGAAAATGTATTTGTAGCTGAGGTATGAGAGACACAAAGAAAACATAGATGGGAATATCAGATGAAGCTAGTAATAAAATTTAGCCCTCAAGGCACATGTCAGGAGATCCTGTAACTTTCACCATCTATAGGTCAGAATTGGGCTTTGTATTTCCTAGCTGCCCCAGAATAAAGAAAACACATTGATTTACAAGATCCACAGTGTAAAAACAAAAACTGAAATAAATAAATGAAAATATAACTTGTTCAGCAGAAGCAAAACTTACTTTTACTAAGAACTAAAATATATTTCCTTATTTCTTAGAGGATGCAATATAATTAGGAAACATAAGAATAGCATTCTAGTCATAAATACATAAACCAAAATCAAAAAGCTATTTTCCAGGGCCCTTGGGTGGCTTGTAGGGTTGAGCGTCTGCCTTTGGCCCAGGATGTGACCCTGGGGTCCTGGGATCGAGTCCTGCATAAGGCTCTCCACAAGGAGCCTGCTTCCCCCTCTGCCTGTGTCTCTGCCTCTCTCTCTGTCTCTTGTGAATAAATAAATAAAATCTTTAAAATAAGAAGGCTATTTGCCATTGTGCTCTTCAACACATATCTTTTATTTAAGAACAAAGCACAATTTCATAAATCCCATGAATAGGAAAGATAATATTTTTTTTTTCTGAATGTGGGCATCATGATCTGGTGTAATGCAAGGATACAAGGCAAACTACAAGAACGATGGATTTCATATCACATAGATAATCCATTTATTGATGACCTCAGTTTTGGTTAGCATTATCGAGTGCAGAATTTGTACCAAAGGGTTGCTAACAGATAGCAGGGAGCAACACTTTTTCAGTTTGCCAATTCATTAAAAGGAAAGCAGAATTAACATTTCCTAATGGAAATTGAAGACATCTTCCAAAATAAGAGTTCCTTCCACCTCCACTAAGGCGCAAAAGGAGAATGAATAAATAAAATTGTCAATAAAATGCTTGTTTTCCTTTACGAAAGCATATTTATTCTCTGCCAAACATTTTCACCTTTATAGAGAATTTTTTTAAAGATTTTATTTATTTATTCATGAGAGACACAGAGAGAGAGACAGAGAGTGGGACTCGATCCCGGGACCCTGGGGTCACACCCTGGGCCGAAGGCAGCGCTAAACCTCAGAGCCATCCTGGCAGCCCAGAGAAATTATCTTAACTAAGAAGACAATTGTTCAAAATTACAGGGAAATAGAAAGCACAATGGCAGCTTGGTTTCTTATTTTCTATTGACAAACACATTTAAAAATTGCCATACTTTCTTCCTGTCCAGAATGAGTATCCCCTTATAATTGCAATGTGGCAAGATGAAAGAGGTAAAGAAAAAACTCAAGAAGGAAAGAATGTTCCTGGAGGCGTTCTATCTAGAAGCCAGCTAGAGTCCCTGAAAGTCGTGTAAGTGTAACGTGCCAATACAAATCATGGTGGAAGGCCCTTCCAGGGCTCTGAATGAATAAGGCAAGACAGATCATGTGTTGCAAATGTGTTGTTGTTTCTTTGAGTTCAATCAACTTAACATGTATGTTTTCAAGGTTCTCTAGCCTCAAATTAGCAAGCAGCACTTCACTATTGATGTTGTATGAACATATTTTGCTTTGAGTGATTCGTTTTTCTGAAAATGGAATATGCAAAGCCAAGATCATGCTGTGTGAAGATATCTAGTTTATATTTTTAGCCAATCTGCACACCCAGAGAATATGAATGCTTGAACTCCCAAAACACACCTGAGTTGTATGAATATACCATGTTTCTTTTCTGCACCTGTATAGATTCCAACTAAACCATGCTGAGGAGGGATTATTGTATTTCCATGGTGCTTTTCCATGCATCCCTTGTCTTTGTGGAAATCGGGGATTCTGATCATCAGAAAGAGCTCATCCGTATGCTTAGGGTCAACCAAAGCACTGTGTTATCTGATGCAAAAAAAAATAGGGAATGTTTTCATTATGTTAAAGGAAATATGCTAGAGAAATGTAATGTTCCTATGAAAATATTAAAAATATTTAGATGCTAATTCACTGCCCGCCCTAAAAAATCTTTAATAAAAAAGTATCAGATTTCATTATTTTAAGTTATTTAGGCACTAAAGTTTCTGTAACATGGATTTTTTTTTTTTTTTAAACCAAGGTACAACTAATTGACGGTGAAGTCCCCATTTGGCATTATGCTTCAGAAACACATGTAGTGGCTGACAGGAAACAATGGGTGTGTCCACAGTTTTTAGCATCATTTGATAAAAAATCTTATTAATATAGAGATATATTGTGTCAAGTAAATAATCATTTGTGCTTGTCTCTTAATCAAAAATACTGGGGGAAGATTGTTTTTATACTGCCCATCATTCTTGAACATACTGCCTGATGCCAGACACAAAGTAATTGTTCATTATATTTGTGTGCTGAAAAAATGGATTTATGACAATTTTTCTAACCAAACATCACACCTTAAGGAACATAATGAAGTATAGCAGATAAATACATGTTAGAAAGACAGATAAGGGAAGCCTAAGTGGCTCAGCAGTTGAGCATCTGCCTTTGGCTCAGGGTGTGGTCCTGGGATCCAGTCCCACGTCCGGCTCCCCACAGGGAGCCTGCTTCTCCCTCTGCCTGTGTCTCTGCCTCTCTTTCTGCGTTTCTCATGAATAAATTCATAAAATCTTGATTGACATGTATACACACGTGCATACAGATGTACTTTCATGCCTGTATACTATGTCACAAATCATATGTGCATAGATCCATGAATTTTGCAAAGTGAACAGATTGCTGCAAGCATGTAAATCAAGAAATAGAATCTTACAAGGGTCCAGAAGCTCTCTTACTTTCCTTTCAGTCATTTCCAAAAGTAATTTCTATTAAGACTTTACCTATAAACTAATGTTGCATGTTTTTGAGCTTTATATAAATGGAATCATATGGTTAGTACTATGGTGACATTGGCTTATTCCACTCAACATTATGTTTGTGAGAGCCATCCATATTATATGTAAAAATGCTTTTATTACATACATATTAAAACCTCAGCGCTAAAATAGTATTTTCCATTTTGTAGTTCCCACTTTCAATGGTGTCCTTTAGAGCAACAGAACTTGTAGAGTTTTTTTGGTTTTTTGTTTTTGTGGGTTTTTTATTGTTTTGTTTTGTTTGTTTTTAGAACTTGTAGTTAAATTAAATAGTTTGATTTATCATTATTTTTTCTTTATGTTAGTACGATTTGTGTCTTGCTTAGGAAATCTTTGCCTACCTCTGAGATTATGTCTACATTTTCCTACTTTTCCTCTAAAGCATTTTTATTTCTCCACTTCCATTTAGATTTATAATATATTAAGAATTATGTTTTGTACATAGTATAATAGAAATTCACAATTCCCCCCCCCCCTTTGTGGACATAAAATTACCTATTAAAAAGACCTATATCTACCTATTAAAAAAGTGATTACCTATATCACCTATTAAAAAAGACCATAATGTCTCACTCTTATGCAATGCCATCTTTGTGTATATGTGGGTCTATTTCTGGACTGTTCTATTCTACTCTTCTATTTATCTATACTTGTACCAATAGCATGCTTTCTCAATTAATGCAGGTTTAAAGTGTCTCAGTATTCAATCTTACATCTATAATATCTATACTTATAAATGTCCAGATTTGTTGAACATAGTGTTTATAGTCACAGTTAAGTATATTACATTTTATCTGCATTTTTAATTTTTTATTTATAAATGAAAGCTAATGTGGTTTTAATTGGAATTCAAATATATCTATAGATAAATTGGGGAGAATTTCCATCTTGAAAATATTGTGTTATAAATCTCTTTGTCTATTTTACTTTATGTCTACAATCTTCTATTATTTTCAATTTCTGAATGGCCCATGTCAGTCTCAGAATTAGTGCAAATATTATTAGGAGAAATTCAGTGACAAGTGGCGCTCAGCTCTCTATTCCTCTAGTGTACTGAAATTTTAACTCACTAAAGTCTCTGATAGTTTCTCTCTCCATTCTGTAAGACTGGTGATAGTTCCATTGAGTTTCCCCACCTCTTATCAGATAACTATACTATGGAACATCCATACAATGGAATAATATTCATCTTTTTAAAAAATGAGCTGTGAAGCCATGAAATGACATGAAGGAACCTTACATGCATATTAGTAACTGAAAGAAACCAATATAAAAAAGCTTCATACTGTAAGATTCCAATCATACAACATTGTGGAAAAGGCAAAACTATGGAGACAGCAAAGGGATCAGTGATTGCCAGGGGTTGGGCAATGGATAAGAGGGATGAATAGATGCAGCCCAGAGAATGTTAGAGCAATGAAAATACTCTCTGCTATATTATAATGATAGACACATTTATTAAACATCTGTCCAAACTCATGGGATGCATGATACCAAGAACAAACTTTAAGGTACCACCTTCGGATGAGTAGGATGTGTCAATGAAGGTCCATGGACTGTAACAAATCCAGCCGTACTGGAAAGGTTATATGTGTGTGGGTCACGGAGTATATGGGAAATCTCTGTACTTTCCTTTCAGTTTTGCTCTGAACCTAAAATTCTCTTAAAAAATAAAGTCTTTATAAAACATTAATAAACCCTCAAAGAATACATAACAGAGCACTGCTTCTAGACAAGATGTGATTGCTAATCCTACCTAAGTATGATTTTTACTAACTGAATCGACATTACAATGATTCGATTCCACCTAAAAACATTCTTCCTGTTGCTACTCTTTTTCTCCTTTAAATACAGACCTCAAAGTTGCTAGTTGCTATGGTAAGACTAATTACTTTTAATGACTCAGAAAACCTGTGACAACCCTTGCTCTTAAATGTGACAGAGAAAAAAGAGCAGCTTCAATTCACTCCTTGCTTAGTACGTTCACTCTGAATACATTGTCTTTCCTCATATACAGCTTGAGCTCTGAGCCAGAGACGGATTGAAAGACATCCAGTCATCAGCGTGGGACTCCAAAGCGATAGAAACGTAACCAGTTCAAGCAAAAATAGAGGGAGGGAGGCCTTTTTCTCTGAACAGAACATAATTCATCATCACAAACCATCAGGAGCAATTTGTTCATGGGAAATCAATGCGGTCCTTAACCTTTCCTCTACACTCTGTCTCTCCCTGCAAACACAGTACTTGGGACTATGTGAAACTCAAGTGATAAAAACAAAGGAATTTTCACACTGGAGAAGGCACTAGCTCATTTAATTCAGGATCTTGTTTTTATAATACTGTTAGGGGTCAGTTTTGAGAAGTCTGTAATGATATTTTAGTAATTCTTATAGCAATTGAATTGCTTTGAGTAGGCTGCTTATGGCTTGGATAAGGATTTGTGGACTACTGTGTCCCTGGTCCCTAAAAAAATGCCTTATAAACTGTCACTCAAATATTTTTCATGACTAGAAGTTGAAACTGTAAGTACATTTTTATTCTAGCTTTAGTTTTCTTTTTGATAATTTTGCCTTTTGCCTCTAGAAAGCCCAGCCATGGACTGATGCATTCTGAAAATTGTAATTTTTAAAGAAAGGCAAATGACAAGTGGATAAATGCTATCTTGTTTACACAATGGAATACTATGCAGCCATAAGAATGAACAAATCATAGCTACAACTGACAATACAGATGAAATGCACAAGAGTAGATGAATAAATAGAGCCATATATAAATAAGTAATTATTCCATTTATATCATTCAAATGATTGGAATCATTAAAAATTATTCAAAATGATTAGGGTCTGATTCCATTTATATAACATAGACAGTGTGAAAGTCAAGGTAGTGGTACCTCGGGGTGAAAGGAAAGTGAGTAACGAATTCTGTGTTGCTAGTAATTTGGGTGCTGGTCATGTGAGAATGCAGCTAAGATGTACAATGATAATTGTTACCTTTTTGATGTAAAAGTCAAGAAGTTATTTAAATGTTTAGCATTTAAAATATGTTTAAAACAAGGCTATTTAATTTTGTATGGAAACAAGTTTGTTCTTACTACAATTGCTTTTTTAACAAAAAAACCCTAGAAGAAACAATACAGTCATGTCATCTGATTAAATTTATTATGTTCATATTAGAATTTAGCTCTAAATGAATTTGGAAACACTGATTTTGTCCATCATCTTCTGTGTTCATGCCAAGAAGACACCCTATACATTTCAGATTAATGAGAGGCAGCACATAGGTTGCAGGGAGCTCGTTTTCCTCTCCAGCTTTGCTGAGAATATTATTCTCCCAAGTAGTCACTTCCCCCCATCTCATTGCAGTCAGGGAGCTGAGTAGCAGAGCTACTGCTGGGTGGTGAGTTGTGTACACTGGCGAGTTGTGGGCTCTACAGTCATGCTCACCACAATATCCTACACTTGCTTGTTCAGTATGGTGGAAGGGCCTACGGTAAGTGCTCATGCAGTTTGTTTCCTGTCATTTGTTTTCAACACCAAAGACAAAATCATATGATGCAAATATATATTTTGCTTGATCTTCAAAGTGTCTTAAAGTAAGCGGAGGAAGTATTTTTAACATCTGGATTGTTCACACTTTAAAAAAATTAATATTTTTTATCTTTCTTGAACTAGCAGACATTTTGGCATCCCTAGGCCTATGTTCCCAGGAAGTAAAATGAGCTTAATGAGTAAACACCACCTCCTTGAGAAAGGGCATTGTGCATTTCAATTCAGGACATACCATCAACTCTCTTTTAACTTCCTAGCAGTGATGCCAAATATCAGTTGCCATTTTTCCTGAACAATTATTTTTTTTATAGAAGAAAAATATGTTTTATGACAAAATCCCTCTCACAAGCAGGAAAGTAAAATTTAGACTTAGAAGCTACATATTTCAGGGAGGTTTGGGGAGCACAGTCTGTGTTATTCCAAGTGAAGATGATTTTTAGAATTGAATATGCAAACAAAGACATCATTTATCTTAAACTCAGACTGTTTCACTCATTTGGAACGTGTGTGGCCCCTAGAGAAAGCCAGATTTAAAAATTTTCTCTGAAAAATATCTTATATACCTTGCAAGTGGTGCCCTTCCTCTAGCTCAAGTGAGTTTATAGAAAAGATGTATGTCGGGGAGAAAGAACAATCACAAAAAATGTGAATAGTGCCCTTGTAAAAAGATGAAAAATGAAGAAGGATCCAGAGCAGCCTGAGGAGACACTGAAAAAGCAATAGAAGCATATCCACAAATAACTATAGAGAACAGTTTTTGCCTACATTTGTCTTTAATAAAAAAAAAAAAAAGTCAAATGAAAAGACTGGTACGTATGAGTAGGATAAAATTACAAAATCCCCTGCAGGTATACACAAAGGAAGAGAAAAAGTGGGCATATAGATTTCCAAGAGTATGTCTCAGAAAGAGCAGTTCAGTTTCTGTATGCATGTAGGGTATGGCAAACATATGTCTTCAAACTTTACTTTGACCTAGAATTCCCACCCAGTGAAGATGGGGTCTGATCATCAGAAACATATCAGAGCTATAGACCCCGGGGCTCCTTATTGATCTTAATTAAAACAGTCTCAGACCTGCCCTAAATAGAAAAATGCTTGGGTTGGGCCCTGGGGACAGAGTTGTTATGTGAGGACCCAATGTTTATTTCCATGCCAGAACAACAAAAAAATACTTTTGGTATAGTGGCACCCCAAAGCCTGGCTGCAAATTGCTTTTCCACTTGTGTTTAAATAGAAGAATGAATCCAAAAGGAAAAAAAAAATAATCTGTTCTTCCCAATGAATAATTTAAGTTAAAATAATGTGAATGTTTATAACATCGTTTTCTGTGACAGTTGATTGTTTTGCATGCTTTATGCTGGTGTAAAGTTAAAACATCCCCAGAATTACAAAGAAAACACCCAGTAAACACTCTCTGCTTCCATGTAGGACTTTACATCTTCATTGATATTATTTTCAGCTATCTTGCATTAGATGGACAAAGAGTGGGGGCAGGCAGTGATGATGGAATACAGAGGACTTTGGTCTCCTGGGCACTTCTTCATCTAAATTCCAGTGAAGGTGGAAACAGTGACTTTTTACTGAGGGCAAAGCTTACCCACCAGATTAAAGCTTTCCTTGGTTAAAAAAAAAAAAAAAAAAAAAAAGAAGAGTCACAATGATAGTAGAGCCTAGGAAACAGTAACTTGCTTATTTTGTATAAAGTGTAAGGAGAATTACTCCTGAGACCAGTGGGAGAAGTGAATTAGATTCAAATTTGATCAAAAGAAAGCAATCCCACCATTCAAAGGTCATTCTATGCTGATGAACATTGGCAAAATCCTTTTAAATTAGCAGTAATCCCATTTGATTTCAAGACCTTATTTGGACTTACCTCCTGAAGCATTTCTGAATATAGGGTTAGGAATTGAGAGTTGACTTGTCAAAGCAAAAATTACACTGGATAAATTCAAACCAACAGGAAGCCTTTATTCAAGACTATTGCAACAGGGAGAGAGGCCAGAACTAGTATAAACTCAACTCCACTGGAGCAAAATGTAGTAGAGCTTTATGAACTGGGGTGAAGGGGAGATTATAGTCTGTCTGTGTTTGGTAATTGGCTATAGCCAAAGGAAAAGTAAACTTTTTCTTCTTGAGAGGAGGCCTTGTCACAGACTGGACCTAGGAATCTGCTGAAATCCCATAGGTCCTGGAAGGAGGGACCCTAATTTCCTTGATGATGACATACATTTCAGAGGAATGGCTCCTTTGTCCTTGAGAAAGACAGCCCCAGGTTGCAAGAGCCACAAGAGGCTTTTTAAAAAGATTTACATCTCAAAAGGCAGAGAAGGATTTACAATGACTGGTTTTCCAAAGTAAATGTTCTAAGAAAAGGGAGGTCAGTGTCCTGAAGTCAGGAAGACGCCTGAGATTTAGTCAAGCTCAGGGGAACATTAAGGCTACCTGGTCAGACTCCAGACTCCAGATCCCACTTCAATTCCACTTCTACTTTTATTTGTTCTATTTCCTTCTTAGATCCTTGCTATCATTTAATCTCATCATTTGTGTGAACATATCAAATATTAACACATCTGTCGCACATTTTTGAATGTTCAAAACAGTACCTAAGGGGCATGGGCTATAGTTCATGTTGTCAGAGTATCACAAACATGTTGGTAAAGCAAGATTTTCACAAATGTATTTGAAATTTGAGCACTGGGTTCAGAGTCTTGGCTCTGAATATCACTAGGCACATGCCCTTGGATAGTCTAAGTCAGTATAGTTTTCAAGTCCACAAGAGAGTGCTAAAAAATAAAAATAAAAAAATAAAAAAAATAAAGTTAAATAAAAAATAGATAGTCCCCAAACCCTATCTCTTGGGAACTCTGGTGAATGGACCCTCCAGGTGTCACCCCTCCCCACCATGATCCCCACCTTCTGGAGTTCAGGCTTTTATGTAATTCCCTCCCCTTGGAACTCTATTTGCTCCTTGGTGAAGGAGGTGCATTTTGTCAAGGAACTTTGTAGCCTCTGGGTGCTGAGGGCAGCCTCCAGCAACGGAACTAGATTCTTATCTAGGGAACATCTTTTCACTCCTTGTGAGCCTTGTACTACCTTGCTGAATCTTAATTTACTCACCCATAAAATGCAGGAATGATTCCAAAACTCCCATTCAGATCAAGAGATCAGGACACTGCAAACACTTGAGAAGCTCATAGTTGGAAAGTTTAGAAGCAACACCTACCTCTTTTCTGTGGACAGATTAGTTGACGAAATTACTTAAATTTTTTTTTTTTTTTTTTTTTTTTACATTTCTCTATGCTACTAATGATATTTCATTTTCCTTGAATATTTGGTGCTATGGGATTTCTTTGATGCTTGACATTGTACTAGACACACAGAAAAGAAGTATTGCTTAAAACAAAAAAGGCAGATTGTAAATCACACCATTTGTTGCTATCCAAAATATGAAATGGAAGAGTATAATTAACATGATCATGTTTAAACATAATTAGGGAAATGATGGTGGAAGTTCAGAAGGTGATACTTCTCTTGTACCAAGAATAAGGAAATTATCTTCTCGAAATGTTTTATCAGAGTAGCAGACCCTCTTCAACTCTTAGATGATTCTGAAATCATGGAGTCTTTTACTGTCTATAAAAGTTATTCAAAATGTATTTGTTCCAGAAACTCCAAAAATATATATAAAAAAAAAATGTGTATCCTGTCCTAAGTTCAAGTCAGCATCGAAAACTCTGTATTATGAGTTTAAATAATTTATAAAGTTGTAAAAGCAAAACTATCCTGTTTTTAAGAAATTTATGTAATAAAATGCACATAACATATTGGTTTGATACTTCCAATTCAATTTAAAAAAATAAATGGTGGAACACCTGGGTGGCTCAGTGGTTGAGTATCTGCCTTTGGCTCAGGTCATGATCCTGGTATCCTGGGATCGAATCTTGCCTCAGGCTCCCTGTGAGGAGCCTGCTTCTCCCTCTGCCTATATCTCTGTGTGTCTCTCATGAGTAAATAAAATATTTAACAAAATAAGTGGAATGAGATATTTATTAGCAATTAAAAATGCTACATCATTTTCTTATTTTCCTGTACTCATAATTTTATTTCAGATTCTATCAATGATTTAACAACCTTTTAAATTTTAGAATAGTTTTAGATTTACAGAAAATTTAGAGAGATAGTACAGAGTCCCATGTTTCCCACTCAGAGTTTAACATATTACTAACATGTCCAGTGAGTAACATCTTACATTAGTAATAATGAACCAATACTGAGACATTATTTTTAGCTAAATTTGGTACCCTATTCAGGTTTTTTTAGTTTTTAATCTAATGACCTAGTGTTCCTTTTATAGTTTGGTATCCCGTCTTGAGTGCTGCATGACATTTGGTTGTTAAGTTCTGTTAGGGTTCTTTTGGCTGTGATAATTTCTAAGTCATTTTTTGCTCCTGATGATCTTAACAGTTTTGAGACACGCTGGTTGGATATTTTGTACAATGTCCCTCAATTTGGATTTGTCTAATGTTTTCCTCACATACACACACACACACAGAGATGGCTTTTTTTTTTTTTTTTTTTCCTGGGAGGAAAGCCATTCTCATTGTGCCACATCAAGGTGCATAATAGCAAACTGGCTTCTTACTGTTGATAGTGACCTTGATCACCCACTGCAATTTTGTTGTATTTGTCCATAATAACGTATTCCTACACTGTACTTTTTGGAAAGTGGTCACGATTCATAGCCCACACTCAGGGACAGGGACAGGCACTATGCATGCATAGAAGCAATGGTCTGTAAGGGAACCTCAGCTGTTTCCATTCAATTTTGCTGTGCATCTAAAACTTCTTTAAAAAAATAAAATCCATTTTATTTTTCTACTTTATTTTTTTAAAGATTTGTTTATTTGGGAGACAGAGAAAGGGGGGGTGGTTAGAGGAAGATAATCTTCAAGCAGACTTCCCACTCTGCTTGGAGCCCCACTTGGGGCTCAATCTCACAACCTTGAGAACATAACCCATGAGATCAAGACTTGAGCTGAAACCAGAGCTGGATGCTTAACTAACTGATCCACCCAGGTGTCAAAAATCTATTTTTTTATTTTAAAAATTAATAGGACTCTACCCTACTGGAAGCAGCTTAAGACCTATTTGGAATATGTTACCCAAAGTGAAAATATTCACTTGGAGTTCTTCGTTAGATTTTTCCAAAAGAAAATATTTAGGAGTTGGTTAAATAAGGGAGAATCCTTATTTAAAACTTTAACTCTGAGAAAAGACAATGATCAGATAAGAAGCACTGAAATTATGACTTACATGGAATGGAAATCAAGGGATTTGAGGCGCATGAAGTATAGACAGGGAACTGGTAATGCTGGTCCACACATTTTCTTAAGATGTAATCTTGTCTTCTCATTTTCTAAATCACAAAGCCTTGAGAACTTTGAATCCAACCTCTCACATATTCTTTTTTTTTTCAACCTCTCACATATTCTTACAGTCATTGTTTTAACTGCCATTCTAACTTTAACCGATGTATTTTTAAAAATATGTATTTATTTGACAGAGAGAGCACATGTACTCATGGGTTGGGGGATGGCAGAGGGAGGGAGACAGAGACTCTGAAGCAGACTCCACCCCCAGCATGGATGGAGCCCCTACCCCTTGTAGGACTTGATCTGACAACCCCAAGATCATGACCTGTGCTGAAACCAGGGATCAGATGCTTATCCGACTGAGCCACCTACACATCCCTTAATTGATGCTTATTAAATTGCTAGGTTCTGCACTAGTAGTTGGCAACAAGATGATGAGAAAGAGACAATTCCAATCGTCAGCTAACAAGTGTTTGTTTCTCTTTTGCCCACACGCCATAGGGAAAAATGCATGCAGATACCTCGTGCCTTCCTCTTCCATCATTTCCGACCCTCTGAATTGGAATGCATTCAGTTCCCCATTGATCACCATCCAGTTAACCTTCATGCAATTAGTCCCAGCCATGCATGCTGTCATTCAGGAGGGGGCACCTGGAGGTATGTGTCTTTATGGGGTTGTCTCTCTTTTTCCTTTAAACCACCATACTGGAGGTCTGACGGACACAAAAAGCTTCACATGTGTAATGCATACAACTCAATGAGTTTGACAGTAAGCACACACTCATGAAACCATCACCACATCAAGGCTGTAAACTTATCCATCTCCTCCCAAAGATTTCCTGCCTCCTTTAGTTTTTTTAAATTTATTTCTTAAAATATTGTGTGTGTGTGTGTGTGTGTGTGTGTGTGTTAACAGTTCTGTATTGTGTAGTTAATTTACTAAGATGAGAGATCTTATGTTAAGTGCTCTTACCACAAAAGAAAAACAGGAACAACATGGGGCTCTCTCGTAATCAGAGGCTCTTCCGGGGAGCCGTCAGCATGACATGATGTGCAGCCTGGTTTGGATCCCAAATATGTAATGTGTTAACTTGCAAGTAACACCTGTTGTTTATTGCCTTATCACAGCAATCCTGCCAACTAAATACTACAGTAATTATCATTCCTACTTTACCCAGGAAGAAACTGAGGCAGAATAATTAAAAGGATGGTCTGAGATCTCTGAATTTTGGTTAGTTATGAATCTAAGCAGAGACCTATGGATTTTCAGTTCCATATTCACCATATTCACGTCACTGTTTCTGAGGGGTTATAATTACACTACCTACTTTTTCACCTTTGTTTTTATCTGGGGACATATATTTTTTGATAGGATCATCTTTGAAGTTAAATTCATGATCCAACAATGGTTGAGGACTCTAACTTTCAATGAATTAGCTTTTATCACCATGCTCAAAATGGCAGGATGGGGTATGAGACTTTTGCTTTTACAACCTTCTATCTTATGCCTCCCAGTATCTTCCTATTTTTAATTTCTTCTTTGCAATATAAAATTACATATATTTCCACATATATGGTTTCTTATGTTCATAATATACTCACATTGAATTTAGTTTTTGCTTCCAATCACCAACTGTGTGAGGTGCTTTAGACCAATGAGTAGTGCTTCATAATGAAATTCCCTTCTGGCTTAATTTTTCTACAGCTTTTATCTTTATAATTTATTTTAAATGAGTTCTTGGTTTCCATAAATAAGACTCCTTTCAGTGCCTCTAAAATTCCATCTTTCTTCTTAGTCCAAATGGTCCTTCTGTATTCTGTTTTCCACCTAAAATGATTCACATTTAGTTATCATACAGAAGAGGGAATCAATGGTGTGTGTGAATGGCAGAGAGCAGAGGTTGGAGGTGTATATATAGGTTTGAAAGTTTTATTCAGATCTCAATCCTAGATATACTTGTGATATGGCGTAGCTGTACTGTCAAAGGTTAAGTTTAGGGAAAAGGGATCTGTTTGTAATTTCTCATGGAAATTCTTTTAGATTAGTTTGCACATCATTGCCTTGAGCTCTATGGTTCAAACCCCAGCTTTATTGTCCCAGTTCTGTGTGTGCACTTTGCAGTATAAAAGTCTCCATCAATACACATTACAAGGATGAAATTTATAACAACCAGTAGGCTGTTACAATCACAGTAAGCTGGATCATCCAGCATATTTATTTAATAATAAAGAGCCCATGCATATCCTTTCCTGTGGAATTGGAAATTAAGCTTGTGTGATGATTTTTTGATACTCATAAAATAGCTTTACACTGGGATTTAAAAAATGTTTTACAAATACTAATCCTTGTAACACTTCAACAGATAAGGATTATAAATTGTACTTTCTGAGAGGAGCTAAGAGATCATCCATTGGTGCCCCAAATTGCCAGAACATGAAGCCAGCATAAGAAATAGATTTTCACTGCTCGCCACTCTCTGGTACTCATTCTAATCAATGGATGCCGTGCTCTCAGTAATGTCAGTCACCAGCCTGATTCAAAAACAAACCTTGAGAAAGTCGATGTTTCCCAGAAGAAAGGAAGATAATATATGAGAAATAAGCAATGAAATGTCCTCTCAAAGACACAGAAGTACACTGTTGTAGATTATTTTGAGAAATGTTTATTCTGTAGAGTGTTTAACAAATTACTTAACCAAAAAGTGTCTTCGAATTCATGGTTGTTAGTAACATGATTATCTTATTTTTCATATAATTATCGTAACAGTGAAGTGCACTGTATTCTTTGCTATCCCCCTGGAAGGAAGTCAAGATTCAAAGACATAAAATATGTCTCAGTTAGTATCTCAGTTAGTCGGTCGTGACCCCAAGATTTGAGGTCTTCACTCCATCATTCTGCCTTTCTAGGGGGAATAGCTATCATTTATTAATTTCTTTTAAAATCCTCAAGCACTCAGTATTTGTATGTTTACAATTTACAATCTCAAACTTGGTAGCTTACAGTGGATGGATAAAATCACAACTCGCATGCTATTCTCAGAAGCCTTCTAGAATTCAAAATGTAAGGCATGTAGTTAAACAGCAACACACTGCATGTCTGGGAATTCACTTCTGATGTTTTGTAACAGAGCAAAGTGAGTGACTGTTGAGAGACAAAGCACCTCCAAGTAAACAAAGCTGGTGTCATCAGAGACAGGAACTAAAAATCCATTAATGGTGCATATTGATGGGGCTTCTATCTGCCTTCATGCAGATTTAGAATTGAAGAGAAATTAGAAATATAATTTTGAGAAAAGGCAAGAAAACTACTGTAGGTATTGAAAATGGTGAAAATGAGAGTTTATTACAAAGCATGAAGAGCTTTTTGGAAAACTGAAATGAACAAGTTACTTTTAGGAGCAGCCATTCATATTTTATTTGGAAGTGTTTTGACAAAAAGACAAAGAAATATGTTCCTCTTAATAGGATTTGTGGGCATCAACGTATTGTAACATAAGTTAATTGTGAATGTTCATGTGGCATGCAGAACTCTCTCCTTCTGCTGAACATGCCCTTCATAATCCCTGGATCTATAGAGATGATGGTTTTACCCCCACGATTAGGTTATATTATATGGTCCAGTTGACCTTAAAATAGGGAGATTACCCAGGCTTATTTTAGTTACATAAAATAGAAAGTCATTCCCAGCTGGTCAAAAAATAGAAAGTCACTCTGACCTGGAAGAAAGCAAACATTCATGCCTATTGGGTTACATGAAAAAGGACATGAAAATGGCCCATGGAGGAGAGAGCAGCTGCTGGCAGACAGGCCAAGAAGGAGTCTCTATCCTATAACCCAAAGGAGGCAATTATATCATCATAACAAGGATTTTGGAAGTGGCTTTTTCCCCAAAGCCTCCAGAGGAGAGCTCAGTCCAGCTGAGATAGTTGTGTCAACCCCACAGTAATATCCGGAGCAGAGAATGCGGCCCTGCCTTTCTGGACTTCTGACCTGAGAACTGTGAGCTCAGACACAGGTTCTGTTTTAAACTTTGACGCTTGCGGTGACTTGTCATACAGAAACAGAAAAGTAAGGCAATTTCTGCCAATGAAACATATTACATTGCTTATAAAAAATATGGGCTTTTAGGGGTGCCTGGGTGGCTCAGTAAGTTGAACAACCAACTTGATTTCAGCTCAGGTCATGATCTTGGGGTACTGAGATGGAGCCTCATATTGGGCTCCATGATCAGTGGGGAGTCTGCTTGAGATTCTCTACCTCTCTCTCCACCCCTTCCCCTGCTGTCTCTCTCTTTCTAAAAACAAAACAAAAAAACCCACAAGAAAACAGGGATGCGTTTTAAATTTTTTGACTAAACACTCATTTGTCATCTAGAATGATTCATACCCTGGAGGGTGTGGATCCCTCAGTAGGTGATATCAGAAGTTTTTCATGTACAGATGTATATGATATACATGTTCAAATCTGATCACCTCGTCATTGTTAAAGATATATCTGAGTATTCCAATTAAATTTGATGTATTCTTTCTTATTTAACTGATTAACATAAATATTCATATTGGACTTGATAAACACAAAAATATGTTTGTATACATTAAACTTTGGTGCTTACCACAATGAATAACATTTATAATACACAGTTCATTCTAAAAAAAAAAATGCTTGATTTACTCTCATTTGAGTTGCAACAAATACATTAGTTGAAATTTCTGAATGAATTTTAGCAATCCTTCTACAGTGTTATAAATCTATTTCAAAAAACATTGGTCAGCTGCAATTAAGACAATTTAGCATTTTTTAATTATGAAAGACTTTGCACTTATTATCAGAGGTAGACAAGAACAAAGAGTCTGCAACTTAATGTTTGCAGTTCCAAATAGTCTAGGGATTGCTGAAGACATCAGAAAACAAGTAAGCAACTGAAAGGTCGACCAGAAGTCCATATTTCTCAATGGCTGAACCTTAGTGTGGGAGCAATGAACACATGGAGGTCTGGAAAGCATACAATCTAAGATGATGGCAGCTCCACTCAAACTGGTTGTTGATGTACAGGAATGTATGATCTCATCTTGGGATTTTTCCAATTGAGACCAGAAACCTGGATCTTCAGGTGAAACTTCCTGTTTTTTAAAAGTACTCTATATGCCAAAACTCCATAAAGGGAAAAAAAAAAAAAAAAAGTTAGGAAAACTTGTCTTCAACTGCATATAGTATAGTATAGTTTATGAGTTGTGAATATGCCCTCTACTTTTCTGTGTTTTATATTCTGAAGAGTCTATTACAAAGAAATCCAGGTAATTGAGAGCAATAAATAACTGAGTTTGGCTAAAAAATAATCATCCCATATGAAAAGGTGACTTTTTGTCACTCTGCATGTATGTGGAAAACTGCATGAATTTAGATGCATTTTTCAAGATTCTTTTCAGAAGCAGCTATTTTGAATTAAATTTGCGTGATTTTATATGTTAAATGTAACACTGAGCTCTATTATACTGCAATTTACCATATTTCTAAAATATCTCAAACTTCTACAAGTACATTATTATGCTTCCATTTTTTCAGAATCAAAGCATTTGCTGTCTTTTGGGATACAGGGTACTTTTTGAATACAATGTCTTTTTCTTTCCTGTCAGGGTCTTAGAAATTTAGAACAGGAGTTAGAGTGAAAAACAAATATTCATGTGATCAGCCAACCTATAGATTATTTATAGATAATAAAATTATTATTAGCAAATATTTATTAATTTGGGGAAATAAGGATTCATAGGACAAAGAAGTTTTTCTAGGTCATCAAGGATCAGATATGATAAAAACTGAATAATATCATATTGTATTATATCATATGCGTTATATTACAATAGAAATAGTAATAATTACTAATAATAATGTAATAATATATTATAATAAATAATAGATGTATGTATTATCCACATAATAAAAATAATATATGGATATACTCACATAGCAATGTAATTTAAAATGTGGCAATTTTATTTGCTAAAAAGTTAAAGATAAGATGAAAATCTAGTGCACTAAGAATACATGACTATTTTAAGAGCTAGGCGGAGTTGCTCTCATAAATAAGGTAAAGAGAAAGACAAAAGGAAGAATCTTCAGAGTCTGAAAGAAATAAGAAACGGAAAGAGAAGACAGGAATGTTGATGTGTTATACTGCAGAAGTGTAAGAAGCCGGGAAGAGCTTGGCCAATCAAGGCAATGATTTTGGCCATCAGGAGCCCATAAGACATCTTGTCCAATATTGGGTTTTACAAGAGTCGTAATAATACATTCTCTTCTAAACTGGCGAATGCAGTTTTAGCTTGGCAGAAAGGCTGAGAAATTGGGAAAGGTTTGGCAGTAGACAAAGAAAAAATGAGATCAGGAGTCAAGAGTCTGTATTGTCAATAAAAGGGATTGTCTTGGACTCGTGTGGTGAAAACCTTCTAGAGAGTTGTAAATGTTGTTACTCCTCCATGTGATATTGTGTCATTCAGTGTAAGTGAAGTAAATGCTTCCTTGTACCCAACTAACCCCGCTGGCCCACATCTACCAACGAGTACAGGGAAGGGATCTGGCAGGAATGATAGTCTGGTGGGGGGTGCAGAGGATATGTGAGGGTGTGTGTGTGGGGGGGTGTAGATAGACATGCATTCACCAATTGTATTTCAGCCGTTCAATAATTTAGGTTTTGGATAAATTCTGCACTAGTGATATTTGTTGTAATTATGTAAATGAATGAACTCTTATAATAGCTAATTGATTGCAAGTCTTAGGAAGAGTAAAAGGTCACCTTACAATGGTTAAGTCTCAGTTTTTACATAATGGATAGGCATTATGTAAAATGGGAGGAGAGCATGTGGATCAGGATACTAGCAATCATTAGGCTAATCAATGGAAATAAAATAGCAGCTCTCTTGACACTTAACTCAGCATCATTAAAATTTACAGGTGAGATGGTTATTTGAATAGATATTGGTTGCAAATTAAATTTCAATCAAATTTAAAAGACACTAGATTCATATTGATAGTTGACTAAATTGGTCTTAAAAAATCAATAAAATAACTACGAAACCTTCACTATAGAACAGAGTGACAAATGGAGATAAACTGTTGGGGATTTGGAGACAGGAATTAAAACTCAGATCTCAGTGAGTTTATTTAGCTAATTAGCACTTCTTTGAAACTGAAATTGAGGTCTTTATTTTCCTCATCGACATACTCCAGGGGTTTTGTTTGTTGGCATATTTTGTTTTGCTTTGTTTCACTGAATGTGTTTACTTGGAATGCAGGGGGATGAAGAAGCCCAGTGGAAGGTTCTGTGACAGCCTGAGTAGGATCTCAGCCATAATTGCAGCCTGAGCTATGTCACAGGAGGCTCATTGCATCTCCTACATAATTCCATTTAAAATTGATAACATGTTTTGCCCAAACATGGGGCTTTAGTTCTGTCAGAAAACACAGTTGACAAGTTTTGTTAGGAACCCACCTACCATCTCACGTAAAATGTAGCCATTGCCACATTTTTTAAAAAATATTTATTTATTTATTTTAAAGAGAGAAAGATTGAGAGAGAGAGAGAGAGAGAACAAGAGTAGGATGAGGGGCAGAGGGTGATGGAGAAGCAGACTCCCCACTGAGGAGGGAGCCTGATGTGGGGACTAGATCCCAGGACCCTGACATCATGACCTGAGCCAAAACCAAGAGTCAAACCCTCACCAGACTACACCACCCAGGTGCCCCAATGGTGGCTATAGTTTTAAACAAACAAAAAATAACTTACCTGAGCAAAACTTTCTCATTTGAGGAAAAAGTAGAAAGTAGGTGCTGCCGTTTATTCAATTGTTGAAACACTTAGTAAAATTGAACAAAAATGATGAAACTATAGATAGAAATACATCATTGTTGGAGGGCTCTAACAAGATACTTGGTGTAGCTTCTGAGTGCCATTTGTCTTTTCTTAAATATCTGATATTTAAATTTAAGACAGGAAAACAGGAAGAATTCCAATCTTTCTCTAAATGTTATTCTTTCAAAATGGTTTTAATTTCCACAAAATAAAAGCTGTAACTGTCTGAATATGTTGTTTTAGTATGCATCATAAGTCTATGAATACATGTGAACATTTGACCATAATTATTGTGTGCTTATAGCTTTCTGATACCTATTCACAGAAAAAGCAAAATGTGGATCAGTTTTTAATATCCTCTTATATGAACCAAAGAAAAAAACTGAGTTTTTACTAACAGGATCTGTTGTCTCAAGGCTAAAATAATGTTCCACAGTATTGGAATGCATGTGTTCCTTCACACATATATGACATCCATGGAGATTTTCCAGTAAAAGAAACAGTAGTGTAGTGTGTGTGTATGATTTCTAAGGTCAACGATATACAAAAGTGTTAATGTCAGTAAAATTTATAATTTCAGTAATTCCATATATTTCCATTTTAAGAATATTACAGAATTTAGGACCATCTGGGTATCTCAGTTAGTTAAGGGTTAAGGGTCTGACTCTTGGTCTCGGGTCAGGTCATGATCTCAGGTTCATGAGAAAGAGCCCCTTGTTGAGCTCTGTGTTCAGGTGGAATCTGCTTGAATTTCCCTCTCTCCCTCTCCATCTGCCTCTGTCACTCATGTGTTCACTCTTTCTCTCTCTCTCTCAAATAAATAAATAAGTCTTTTTAAAAAAGAATATTATGGAATTTATTTAACCAAAACCATTATCTTTGGGTGTTGAGATTTCCCTCCCATTTATATCTAATTAATTGAAACAAGCATTTTTTTGTCTAAATAACTATGCCCGATCATAATTATTGTCCTTAGAACACACAAAAGTCAGTTGAGTAAAATTTCCTGACATCTCTAAAGCCTGTCATTAACATTTTTCTTTTTTTTTCCTTAAAATTCTCTTCTGGCTTTAAGTGAAGTCTTACCAGTTTGTGTCTAGCTGTAATGAATAATAGCACATTCTTCCCCACTCTCCTTCATTGAAGGAAAAGAAATAGCAATTTTAGTAGTAAGTAGAGATTAGGAGTCCATTGTCTCTGCTACTTGGACAGGGAAAAATTGTTACTGCATTTTCACATCCACAATTAGGAGTATATTTTGTGTTGGACTGGAATATATGTTCTTGAAGCCAGGGGTTATGTCGTGTTGTGCTTACAGCTACATTCCAGACTCTTGAGTGATGCCTAGTGTGTAATGTAGATGGTGCTCTCTCAATGATGCTTGAGAGGCAGGTGTGGGAGGCATGTAGATGCCGTCATCACATTGAAGGGGGCAGATTGCAGCTATGAGGAGAAGGCACACCTGGTGGGTGAGGTATGGGACAGGTGTATGAGACAGCTGGTGAGAAGCCAGCTAGTGGGAGAAGTCCCGTGATGAAACAGGCTCCCTGAGCACGGACCCAAGCAGGCTGGAGAGCCACAAAAGCTCCAAGTGGCCTGTACGCATCAATACGTCTCAGTCGTGGTGAATGGTCCTCTGTAATGAAGAGGTCCTCTGCAGGTGCTCTACATTATCCACTGCCTCATGAGCGTCTAGAAAGTGGCACTCCAACACAAGGTACATGGTTCAATGGGAGCAGAACAAACACCTAAGATTGGCATGAGAGGTGACAGTCAGTAGATCAAAAATGACAGTCAGTAGCACATAAAAACATGGTGCTTTTTTCAACAAAGATCTTGAGCCGACTAGGATTTTGAGAAGGCAGCTTTAGTGATAGGCTTTGCTAATAATGTCTTCCACAACAGCAATCATTAAAAACAAAAAAATCAAGTGGGATCTTTCTTTGAAATAACATTATGAGTGCAGCAGAGTCCTTAGACTCAACGCTAGCAGTGAACACTGTTGGCCAACTATTTCTGATTACGAAGAAGAGCAGTACAAAACCAGTACACAAAGTTCTGGGGCAAGCAGAAATAGAATTCCTCCCAATTTTTAACTTTATTTTTTATTCCAAGACATGCTTATTACACTTGTGGTTAGTATGATTCTATTAAGCTGCATGTATCTGCTTTAACAAGCTGAATTGATGCTTTCCTCACATTAGTTGAGTCTATTTCTGTAGTGTTCACACATTGAGGCATGACAAGTACCTCCAAGCTCAGAGGAACACAGCAGTAGTGTTCCTTCTAGTGTTTACACATCAGTGGGTCAGGTGATGTGGCTCTTCTCACTGTGTTTCTCATTCTTCTGACAGGAGCAGCCACCCAGGGCATGTTATGGTCACTGTGATGAGAGACGCAAGAGAGCAAGTATATTTTGAGCCTGTGCTAAATGCACATCCAATAACAGCCCATTGACCAAAACAGGTCACCTAGCCAAGACCAACGGTCAATGAGACACAGGATCATTCTCTGCCCACAGGAGGAAAAAGAAGTGAGCAAATATTTACTGATGGATGTTCAAACTGTCCTAGTCACTCAGCCAGTTATACAAGCTACTTGCAATTACACAATTTAATTAAGTGTTGTGCAAACCAAGCATATGTAACACCAGAAAGAGAGTTGTTTTTAAAAATCCAATGATTTGTGTTGACTCAATAAAAATAAATGCCAAAAAAAAAAAAAAAGATTTTGTCAAATCGGATACAAATGACTTTATTGTAAAAATATATTGGGGAAATGGAGAGAAGAAAAAATGAAGTTCAAGAATTTTTTTTTTTAAGAACATATCAGAGAAGAGCATGAGTTGTGGGTGGGAAGGGGTAGAGGGAGAGGGAGAAGCCGACTCCCCACTGAGCAGGGAGGCTGATGTGGGGGGCTGGATCCCAGGACTCCAGGATCATGACCTGAGCTGAAGGCAGACCCTCAACCGACTGAGCCACCAGGTGCCCAAAGTTCTAGATGATTCTGCCCCCAGATTACTTTGGAATAATTTTTAACTTTTTAACTTCTCACTGCATGCTTAGAAATTGATTCATAATTGGTGAGTGACTCTAGTTAATATGAAGTCATGTAGCTCTCCAGCTGGGAATTTACAGCCCTGGAATGACCTCGGTTGGACATCAAATGGGGTGTGTGTGTGTGTGTTTAAATTTAAAACAAAATATTTAAAATATTTATGCGTAGAGAGCTGTGATTTTCTAGATTAACATACTTTTTAATTAACTAAAAAAGTACTGGCCTTGATCATATGAGAAATAAGGACCTCCTGGTACTCAAAGTGGAGATTTAATCATTTAAAGGGGAAAAAAAAGAGCCAGATTTTAGCATGTTTACACCTTTAGCTAAGTATCAAATCTTCAGAAACTCACTTGACCCTTCTTCTCTTGAGGACAAGATGATTAAATTAGAAAAGCAGTTTCAAGTGAATAGAATTCCCAATGAGATTTGTAGCACTTTGATCTCTTTATTACTCTGGGAACATTAGCAAAACAGCCCTTTATAAAGGCCTCCTTTCACTTAGATCACCTTCTGATCAGTGTGTTCAAACAAAGGCACTGTTCAGAGAAATTAATCAAATCATGTCCTCACTCATGAGACCCTCATTTGCAACTGAAGCTTAAGACAATATGCTCCACTGCTTGAGTGGCTTTTGCTTACAGGTCATGAGTTCATGGACAGACTAGGGTTTTCGCCCCGGGAAAACCACCCAAGAGAAGTGTGTGTACTTAATATTCCAAATTGAATTTAAGCTTTAAAAATTGATCTAGATATATTTTCTTGGCTTTATTTTTAATGATTCTCCCCACCCCTACCTCCAGAGCAAAATGCAATTCCTTCATTTTTTGTTTTCTCTATACTAATAATAACTGACACATTTGGTTAGGGTCATTTTCTGTGTTTTCAACACCGTCCTGCTTTTCTTTTCTTTTCTTTTTTTTTAGAAGTGACCTCTTCAATTCTGTTTTTGTATCAAACTGCTTTAGTAGAATTGATCCTTTCGAACAAAAAGCTACCACATCTTCTTAGAAGTTTCCATTCTATTTTTTGTTAAATATCGAATTAAAGATGCGATTACTGTATTTCTCTAATGGTTTCCAAGCTAGCATTTTCCAAGCAAACCGAGTACTGTGAATCAATTCATTTCAGAGTCTCCAGTTTCTTTTCTTTGCTGATGGATGATATAAGATGATTCTACAATCCTTGAATCACTGCTTTTCTATACACTGTCAGCTGCATCTTCTTAAACACACAGTCTTAATTTCATCCAGAAATCTTTTATTGCTTTTCCTTGATGCTGCTAGTTAAATGCTTTGCAAACATACAGATTTACAGTACCACATGCTGGCTAAAAATAGATCTGCCATCATAAAGGAAGCCATCATAAAAGAAGCCAATATCACGATGAGCTTAAACAGTTATGTCTACCATTTACTGTCTTATGTTGTCACAGAACCTGAGGTAAGGAAAGGATATTTACGATGAAACATTTATTGGCTGTTCACATACACATATATACTCTTTATCCTGACAAGAGTCTTTCTTAATGATCTTAAAATAGTTAACCACAATACCAAAGAAAAAGAAAAGATTTTTAAAAAGTCTTTGAAATATTTTTATTATCTTCCTGGAGTGAGTTTTACCAGCTTATTACTGCCTAGAATCGGCGAGGCATTTAAGATGTATCAGGAAATAATTGCGTTGGTCCCTCCTGCCCTGTAGCAAATCACTTTTGTTTATTTTTCTTTAAGATGTTTTTTTGGAAATCAGCACGGACAACTAAAATTATTGTAGAAACTCATGGCAATTCCCTTTTGAAATTGAATTCCTTAGAAGACTGTCAGGGAAGTAGAAAAATGAAATAGAATGGCTCTTATAGTTTGAATTTTCTAAATTTAGTTGATTATTGCTTCTTCCATGTGGCCTTTTAGATGGGGTAAGTGCTTACAAAAATACCCAGGCAAGAAAGTAAAATATTCAGCCTGACAAAACATAGGTCACTGCAGTGGTTTTTATTTTTGTAAGCTAATGATTATGGTCATTATATTCAAAATTAGAATCATTGTATCCTTTTTTTAAGTAATAGAGCTTACAATGTATGAACTTAATAAGTGAGGTGCGTCCCATAAATTTTAAGATTAACTTTATATCATTTTTTCTCTGCTTTTTGATTCAATCTTTAAGTCCTGGAGAACAAACAGTCTTTTGTTCAAGATACTCAACTAAATTATTCTAATAAATAGTGAACAGTGGAAAAATCAATGGGCTGGAGATCACCCATCAACTGGGTCCTATCTCAACCTAATACAGTCTGGCTGTATGAACCCTAGCAAATGCTTTCTTTTCTGATGTTTCATTGGGGACCATACTTTGATTTTTTTATTTTTTATTTCTTTGTATATTTTTTGTTGGAGTTCTATTTGCCAACATATAATACAACACCCAGTGCTCACCCCGTCAAGTGCCCCACTCAGTGCCCATCACTCAGTCACCCCGTCCTCCTGCCTACCTCCCCTTCCACTACCCCTTGTTCATTTCCCAGAGTTAGGAGTCTCTCATGTTTTGTCACCCTCTCGGATTTTTCCCGCTCATTTTCTCTCCTTTCCCCAATAATCCCTTTCACTATTTTTTATATTCCCTGAATGAATGAAACCATATGATGATTGTCCTTCCCTGATTGACTTCACTCAGCATAATATCCTCCAGTTCCATCCACATCCAAGCAAATAGTAGGTATTTGTCATTTTTTGATGGAGACCACACTTTTAAAAGAGTTGAAATCCCAGATCTCTTTCAAATCTGAAATTTTTGGATTCTACTTGATGGCAAATAATCTCAAGAGATCTTCTCAGAAAAAAAGGAAAAGACTCTCCTTAAAAAAATTCAGGCACTACAAGTGAAATAGCTGCCCTCTTTTTTTTTTTTTGATGCCAGTGTCAAGAAAAAGTTCTCTTACTTAATGTTTTACAAAATCAACCAATTATATGTTACTGACTGAAAAAGAAGAAGCATTTATAAAAAAAAAATAATGTAAAACTCTTCTAATTAATCGGGGCATTACTGTCAAGGTTCAACCACATGAAAATGGTTGCATCTGGGTGTCAGCTGCGGGGGCCCTGTGTCAGCAGGGGGCACTCTAATACTGTTATGTTTTAGGTTTATTAACAATGGATTTAGGAAAACCCTCATTTTTAATTTGGTTGTGAAAATTAATATTTAAATCTGGCAAACCTCCAACTATGATGGTACCACCAGAGTGATCCTGTTTATTCAAAATGCCATTATAACATTAAAATCGTAGTGAAACTTGTCAACTGTCTTCACAAAATTCATCTTTGGGATGATTCTATTGATTATCCAAAACCTCCATGAATCATAGGAATACATGTGTGTTAGTGTATGTGTGTGTGTGTGTGTGTATTTCCAATGTAAAGATGAAGAAACTGAGCTGCCAATGTGTTCTTATTCTTTCAAAATGGTCAGAGAAGCAAATTTACCTGCTCTAATTGGAACAATTTTTCACCATCTTTACCAGAATATTTTTCATAATCCTGCATACAACTTGTCCAACATCATTGAAGATATTGTTTTTCCAGAATAGTATTATTTAAACCTGAACACAGAAATATTAAATGTGTTTATTTCCATAAGCTAAAATCTTATATATCCAAATGTGCTACAGAGTAATCCGTCAGCAGGGATCCAGTGAATGCTAAGATAGCAAGATAGTCATTTCTTGTGCTTTTAAAACAATAACTGGCGTGTGAAAAATATGGCATGTCCAATGCAACAGAAGGAAACAGGAAATCATTTGTGAAACTCTTCATTTCCTCTCCCTTATCCTAATCCTGAAAGATAATAATCTTTTGAAGTGTAACAAGTCCTATTTGGCCAACAACATGGCCTATCTCTTGTCTAAAGCATGGCTTCTCACATGTTAATATGAATGTCATTCACTTGGGGGTTATATTAGAATATAGATTCTGACTCAGTCTGAAATGAGACTTGCACATTGGATTTATATCACCATTGAAGGGCTGCTGCTGTCAGTGGACCATGCTTGGGTGACCCAAGGTGGTGCACCACGCTCTGCATGAGCATAGAAACCTCCCGTGCTCCAAATCTTCACCCTCCTTTTCTTGCTGTCAGCTGAAAATGACCTTGGAAGCCAAGTGATTAAGGTGGGAAAGTTTTTCTTCCACAGCCTGAGTCTCTGACTGCCTGAGCACATTTCTTTCTTCTTCTTCTTCTCCTTCTTCTCCTTCTCCTTCTCCTTCTCCTTCTCCTTCTCCTTCTCCTTCTCCTTCTCCTTCTCCTTCTCCTCCTTCTCCTTCTCCTCCTTCTCCTTCTCCTCCTCCTCCTCCTCCTCCTCCTCCTCCTCCTCCTCCTCCTTCTTCTTCTTCTTCTTCTTCTTCTTCTTCTTCTTCTTCTTCTTCTTCTTCTTTCTTCTTCTTCTTCTTCTTCTTCTTCTTCTTCTTCTTCTTCTTCTTCTTCTTTTCTTTTTCTTCTTCTACTTCTTCTTCTACTTCTTCTTCTTTCTTTTTTTTTGACTATAGTTGACACATGAAGTGACATTAGTTTCCGGTGGACAACACAGTGATTCAACATCTCTACATGTTATGTTATGCTCACCACAAGAGTAACTACCATACAACACTTATAATATCATTGACTCTTTTCTTTTCTGTATTATACCTTTTATTCCCATGATTTATTTACAGAAAGGAGTTTTTAAATAACTCAATATTAAATATTGAATTTATTGAGTGATTCAGTATTGAATTGAGTCATTATTGTGAGTGATTTATTTATTCCATAACTGGAAACCTACATCTTTAATGCTAATTGGGAAAAACCAGTTGGATTTATGTTTGAGAAATAAACTTTTATTGTGTTAAGCCACTGAAATTTGAGGTATATCTGTTATATCAGCTAACTTTATTTTGTTGATAAATGTATACTGATAGTATTTTGATAAAAGTCCATTCTATAAAGGTTTATGCTTGTTTGCTTTTGTGAGAAAGGTTATATGATAAATTCTAGGAGACTTCTTTTTACACAAAATGAAATAAAAATTTTAAACAATAAATATTACCAAATTGACATTTTAAAATACTGTATCAAATAATATATCTTTTTTTCAAATAATATATCTAAAAGGAAAAAAAAACTCTACTTTCCAAAATCCTCACCTCCGTTAGATAATTCTGATGATTTGTGTGTATATGGTTTAAAAAAAACTTATAATCATGCTAAAAACTTATAAAATGTACATCTTAACCATTTTTAAGCATATAGCTCACTAAAAGTTAATATGTTCATTGTTTTACAACATATCTCCAAAATGTTTTGTGTGTGTGTGTGTGTAAAACTGAAACTCTGTACCCATTAAATAATGCCCCATTTCCCCTCTTCCCAGCCCTTGGCAACCACCATTCTACTTTCTCTTTCTATCAATTTGACCATTTTAGATACCTCAAATAAGTTAGAATCACACAGTATTTGTCTTCTTTCTGACTGGCTTGTCTTACTTAGTATGTCTTCATGGTTCAGAAATGTTGTAGAATGTAACAGGATTTCCTTCCTTTTAAAGGCTAAATAATAATATTCTATGCTATACCACATCCGGGGTGCATATGTGTATGTGTGTGTATGATGTTTTTTTAAAGAGAGACAGAGAGAGAGAATGGGGGGAGGAGCAGAGGGAGAAGGATTGAGAATCTCAAGGAGGCACCACACCCAGTGCGGAGCCAGATGTGGAGCTCAATCTCAAGACCCTGAGATCATGACCTGAGCTGAAATCCAGAGTCACCCACTCAACTGACTGAACCACCGAGGTGCCCCAGGGGTCTATTTTTCATATTGCCTTAGAAATTTGCTAATTTTTCTGGTAATTTACATATTTCTGTTTTGTTCTCATTTTTAGCAATTTTTCTATTGGATATTTTGTGTTGGTTTGCATAAGCTCCATTATACTCCACTAATTCTTGCTCTTTAGATGTTGCATATTTATATTCATCATGACAGTTTAAATATGTAGTCGGACGTGGCGATATTTTCCACATGACTCCTGGACAACAGTTATTTTGGTTTTATATGTAGAAGAGAACTGGGCTCCATGATTTGATTTTTAAATGGACCCTGGAATTGGACATTACACTGCAGAAGAAATCTTAAGAGGCTATTCTAACCCTATGCTTTTCCCTAGCATCAATTTTAACACATGGGAACTCAATAAATACCCAATGCATTAAAATTTGAACCAATATAATGTATCATGAATTATATTTAGAAATTCCCAGTAACCATTTTATGGAACAGCCCACACACATTTTCCTAAGCATCAACTCTTTTTTACTTTGTCTCATGTTGAATACAGAATCTCCTTTAAATGAGAATTAGCTGCAAAGGGTTGGCTACTCTCTTTTTGTGAATTGTACATGCAGTCATCTTTGAGGATAGCCTGCCTGCTTGGAGACTTTCTGCGTGTGATTTCTGAATCTCCATGTTGAACTTAAACCTACTTATCGTTGTTCTGTGCCTAAGCGGAAGAGAGGACATCTGGCCATCAGCCTCCATGTAATTAGCTCTCATATTAGAAGATTAGAAGGTTGAGCCTTTGCCTTCTGCTTATGTCAACCCATTAAAATCCACTCTATGTCTTCTTATCACAAAATTTTTAAAATGGCTAAGAACAAATTCTTCTTCCTATGGTGGTTTGATATACATAATAATGGGAGTAAGTGGTTAAGAATCAGGAAAGATCAGACCACAGAGGATTTTCTTTTATAGCTAAGCATAAATTCAGAAGCGAGAAATAAATTTCATCATCTGCCACAAGGCTCAAATTTCAATATGATGGAAATTCCAGATAAAAAAATATGTAAACTAAATTGGATTTACAATGTCTGAATATTTTTATAGGGGATAAGAGATGCGAATATCATCATTTCCAAACCTCTCTACTATACAACGTCAAGAAAGATTTCAAAACTCTCTGTTTTAAGGATGACTGAGATCCAGTTAGAAGTTAAAAAAAAAAAAATTAAGGAAAGTCAGGTTGTCTGGCATTTGTAAAAATTAGAAGCAGAAACAGCCTTCATGTACCAAAAAGTTAAAGTTGCATTAGGCAGCCAATTAAGCCAGTCTGACATATATATATATATATATATATATATATATATATATATATATATATAAAACAAAAAAACACTAAAATCAAAATGAAATGAAAAATGTATTTAAATAAAGTGCTGCTCCAAATCTACACCACTCCACTGGTGGCCCACAAAATATTTGGTCACAGAGCTAGTTTGGTAGAAGGTTTTCTTAGGAAATGCACTGTTGCTCTTCTGGTTGGTTTGGGTCCCTGGGAAACACTGAGGTGGAGATTAGCATGCAGAAGTTCTAGTAGAAATGTTCTTCTGATCAGCATCTGTGGAAAGGTAGAAAGATTGGGCAGAGGATGAACTGGAACAGGGATGATGTTTATCTGAAAGTCTCAGCCAACCCCCAGTCCTGTGATGGGATAACCCTTCAAAGCTGCCCCAGATTGGGCAGACAGCGAAGCCTTTGCATTCCCATATGGATGAATTACTGGATGCTGGCTGATAATCTGAAGGGGGAGCAACTGCAGGTGAATTCCAAAAAGGGATGACAGCCAGGGGATCTCTCAACAAAAAGTAAGGGGTATGCTCTGATGACAGTAACTACAGACATCCATCTTTGAGATTAAAAAAAAATCCAACAATATTTTATTCTTTTTTGATGTGTAATTGAGACCTGCATTTCCCAACAAGATTTTTTTATTATTTCTTTCAGAATTTACTCTGCTTCTTCACCTGAAGCATTTTGAAGAGAGATTATTGAAGATCAGTTAAAAAGAGACTGTTTTAGAAATCTAGATGAAGGCATTTGCATGACCTGGAAAAGCTGTCCAGACCGATGCTGGGAGGGTCCCTAGCACGAACTGGGATAGACATTCTCTGGTTTTCTTACCAGTCCTGGGATAACTCTTCCACCAGCCGCCAAGTGGTGGCTCAAATCATCACCAGCTGACCTTATGCCTAATCTAGGCAATTTATAAATTTTGGCCTAGCTGGGTTGGACTACCACTTAATAGCCCTGTCTTTTTCCAGGTGACTTAAATTATTTGAGTTTCAGTGTTTTTATCCAGAAAGTGGGAATAATTATTCTTTTCTTATGGGAGTGACATGAATTCCATTTATTTATTTTTATTTTGAGAGAGAGAGAGAGAGAGAGAGAATGTGCACAATTGCAGGGGAGGGGCAAAGGGAGGGAATGAATCTCAAATAGACTCCCCAGTGAGTGTGGAACCCACCTTGGGCTTGATCTCACGACCCTGAGATCATGACCCTGAGATCATGACCTGAGTTGAAACCAAGAGTCAGACACTTAATGGACTGAGCCACCCAGGTGCCCCCAAACTGAGGTGAATTTTAAAGGAAGTAACACGTAGAACATGAGAGCAACAGGTGATAATAGCTTGTACTTTTTAAAGCCAAATAGCAGATGTGGTCTACATTTGACAGAGTCTATGTTTGATATTTTCTCTCTAGAGAGACTTCCATTTTCTTGGAGGGGAACCAATCTGAGACATTTTTTTTAAAGTCCAAGATGATGCCAAACTACTTTTTAAAAAAATGCATTAACATAAGTTAGTCTTATGACAGATCTGTGAGGCAGCTATTATTATCTCTGTTGTATAGATCAGAAAATAACACACATAAAGTTCAAGCAATTCTTTAACATTCACACTATTTGTTAGTGGTGGGCGGATCCAACTCAAGAAATTGGTGCCAGGGTGCACATGTTCAACCATGATACCATCTTATCTCTCCAAAAATAAATTCCACCCATTGCTAGGAGATGTGATTAATGCTAGTCACTTACTTCACATTAAATCTTATACGTAGGCTAAAAAAATTAGTGTGCATGTATACAAAAGTGATAACATGACTTGATCATTCTTAATATGGAAACAAGTATGATTACAAGTATTTTCTTGCCATAATTTAATATTAGCTAGCAGCATAACCCACTTTATTTTTAAATTTTTTTGCAAGGTCTTTGCCACTTTATGACAAGGATAACCTTTCCTCCTGTTTTCAAGAACACATTCCTCACTTCCATCAGAGTCTTCATCAGAAGCACTCTGGATATCCATGTTTCTATCAACTGTCTCTTCGAGGTTTGGTGGACAGTTCCCAGTTTCTTCATGATCAATGGCTCCTAGGACTTTCTTGAATCCCACCCTTGAACTCCCTCAAACCACAGAGCAGAATTGAGGGGCAACAAACTCATGGTGCGGCAGGGCCTCAGGGCATGGTAGAGGGTACAGCCAGGAAGGTAGAGAGACCATCCTGAGCTCTAAAGAGGATGCCAGGTTATCATCTGCTTGGGTAGTGGTGGTGGAATTGGACAGCCCAATGGCTTAGAGGATAACCCACTTTATAACAAGGAAAAAATTGCCCCAGAAGGCATTAGTACGGTTGAGATCCATATCAAAATTATAATCGTATCATGCTTCATACCAATCTTATGTCATCTGAGCTGCTGTGTTTAGCATAATGTAAAAAAAAAACAAAAACAAATCAACAGTAACAAAGGTATGTCCAAAATATGGAGACCAGGCAAGGAGGAGTCCAGAAGCCAGGTCCTTTAAGGACTAGCATGTAGAAAAAAATGAATGGATCTCCAAAATGACTTCAGTCTTATAAGAAATTTTTTAACTAGTGAAATTCGACATAGTATCATGAAAGGAGTGGCTTCCATGTTCCTGGCATGTCCAAGGCAAGGGGAGATCATCTTTATTCAGAAGCAGTATATGATGTGGAAAAGTTAATCCCATTAAGGCCCCCAACTAAGGCTTAAATCATCATCATTGGCTCTTCTAACTAGCCAATTCATGTCTAACTTACTCTTAACTCTATATTAAATAATACTGACATTCTAAGATAATTGTAAGAATAAGGAAATCTCAGGGCATGTGGGTGGCACAGATGGCCGTTGGGCATCTGACTCTTGGTTTCAGCTTGGGTCATGGTCTTGGGATCGTGAGATTGAGCCCGTGTAGCGCTCCATGCTTAGCACTGAGTCTGCTTGAGGTTCTCTCTCCCTCTTCCTCTGCTCCTCCCCATGCTGCCCGACGCACTCTCTCTCTCTCTCAAATAAATAAATCTTTTTTTTAAAGAAATCTCTCTCTCTCATTGTGTTCCAGGCACTGTGCTAGTGAACATGTATCTACTTGACATTTATTAATTGTAATTTTGAACTAGTAACTGCTCTCAACCATTAGTTCTTTATTTGCAAAATGGAAACAGTGGTAAAGCCCACAACTTCTGGCACAATTTATATTCCTGCCAAGGTTCATCCAACCCTGTCCGTCTGAAAGGCAAATACTTCACCCTGTAATACCATCAGTTTATTTTGTTTCCTGGGTGAGCAGAGGCTTCATGAAACCATTTCTTTTAAAGATCTCCTTTTCTTGCATGTCCTTAAATCTTTACTAGTTGTGTCCCAGCGTCAGCCAAGGAAGCATGGTACAGAGATTAAGTGATTTTTCCAAACTAGCATGTATTTTTTTCTCTAATGATCTGTTATGTCCTTTCTTCAGTCTTTCACAGTACAGGATATTGCCAATGTCACATGTTACAGAAAAATTTGTAGTATTAAACCCTGGATGCCTGAGACATGATTCTACTTCTAAAAAGCACTGTCAAATAAATTGACTGAAGACAGGAGTATTTTCCATTTTACAGGAAGGAAAAGTTTTCCTCTTTTAGTTTCAGACTTAATTGGAAACTTAATGTGCTGTCACAATTTTATAAACAAATGATACAAATGATGAGCAGAAATCCAGAATTTCTCTATGGAAATGGCTCAGGAGCAGCAAATGATTTGGAATAAGCCTTGAAGCTGCACTCAGCTAATTCTCCTTGTGGAGTAGTAATGGTAGTGCTGATTAATTCTTGGAATAATGCATTCTTAGGAGTCATAAACAGAATAATTTTAAGAAAAGAGAATAAGATTGAAGAATAAATACGTCTCACTTTTTAAGGGCAAGCATTTGTTCTTGGGAAACATTTATCTTCATTTACATTTTAACATCTGTGTATATTGGGTGAGTGGTTATCTATTTTTTCATAATAAATCATTCTCCAAAAGAACACCCTAAAACAATAAAAATGTATTAACTCATGGTGGGTCATTTAGTCAAGAATTCAGGGATGCCTCAGAGTCTCTCATGAGGTTGTGGTCAAGATGGTGGCCAGGATTAGTCATCAGATGCTTTGACTCGGGCTGGATGGTCTACTTCCAAGATGACTCAGTTCCTTACAATATGGTAGCTGGCTTCCCCTAGAGCAAATTTTCCAAAGAAAGAGCAAGACAGAAGTCTTGATGTCTTTTATGGATCCTTTTAGGATGGTACATTCCATCAACTACACCATTTCCTTTAGTTTTGGACAATAGTCATTCCTATGTAATGTGGGAAAAAATGATGGGATGGTGAAAATACCAGGATGTAGTGATCAGCACATGCTTTCTGTGGGCTGGCTGCCACAAATGATTGCAAGGTAAATATTTCCCTGACTATAAGTCACAATCAAAATTGGTTCGAAAAACAAAATACGCAGCTTGTATAATCAGAAGACTTCGCTTTGAAAACCAATTCTTTAATCATGAGCAAATTATTTCACCTTTGAGGCTAATTTTCTTATCTTAAAAATGAGAATAAAAGTGTTTCCCTTTCTTTTTCTGCATTGATGATTGTACTGTTAATCAAGACTATGAATAAATGCTTTGTTATAGGTTAAAATTAGTTTGTTCCCTTATACTCTCCAGATTATTAGCAGTACTATTTATCCTTAAGTAAAATTTTAAGTAAAAGTATCACAAAGGACAAATGTTGGTTTTATTATTGCAATGAGGATTCAATAAAAAAAAAAAAACAGAAAATTTCTAATCTTAAGGATTGATAACATGTGAAAACTAATGCTATTCTTTCATCATGCATATCTCATCCTTTTTTTTTCTTCTTTATCCTACTGGGTTTTTCATATATTTAATGTTTGATTTTAGGGTCACCTGAGTGACATATCGATTAGGCATCTCCGTCTTGGCTTTGGCTCAGGTCATGAACTCAGGGTCATGAGATTGAGCCCTGCATCACAATCTACACTAAATGCAGAGTCTGCTTGAGAGTCTCTCTTCCCCTCTCTCACCACACACAATTTCTCTTTCACAAATGAATAAATATTTTTAAAAATGTATCTGATTTTATGTCCCAAATTTAAAAAAAATCTATTACTGAATTTGGACATATACTTCATGTGGGCTGTGATTAACACAGTAGTATCCAGAAGTAGAAGAAATATTTACTTTTGCACAGGCCACTGGTAAAAAGGAATATCCTCCTGTAGACATTTAGCTAGCTAAAATTTATCTATACTTTGTGACAAGAAGTATTAAAGTATAGAAAGAGAAAGGAAGAGATAATCATAAAGAATTTACATTGTGTGGACAATCACACCTGCCTTTCCCATCAGTGAACTCCTAATGCAGCATCTACTGTATTTTCTACAATTAACTTTAAATTTTAACATAGCCAGAGTATGTAAGTCAACCTTAATCAATCCCTAGGGAAAGGAAACACATGCACACTCTCAGAAAAAATTGAAATGAAATGAAATGAAGAATAAAATAGTGGGCACCTATTTCTAGAACATTGCCACTCAACAGGTAGTTAATAAATATTTGTTGGATAAATGAGTGAATAAGTATTCCCTTTGTCTCTCTTTACTAATACACCTTTTTGTATCTAAAGATATATATTAAGGGTATCTCTAATTTATGGAGGTTTTATTTCTTCTACTTTAAAATTGTCCTTTATTTTCCCCTCTGTGATGAACCTTCCTGGTTTGCAAATATGCCAGAGGTTGATTGACAGGAATTTTCCACCCTATAGAACAGTAATGTTCAAATGTTGTTGTGATAAGAAAAGAGAAGTCTGCTAAAATTACAAAATTTCAGTTGAAATTCCCCAAATGCCAACTCAGTAAGTTTGGAAAGGGACCCAGACATCAACAGAATAAACGACCAATCCGGATGATTTGGATACAGGTTTCATCTGATAATAGTTTGAGAGATACTTTGGGTTGATCACAAATTGGATATAAAAAGCACTGTCTCTGGGTGATAACCATTCCTATAGATTTTTAACTAGTAAAACTGCAGTGCATTTGCAGTTTGTTTTATGTGGGGTGGATTAAAAAAGAAAAGACAAATAATTTCTTTGTTTTCTGGTGCTTTATTGATCACTTATATTGATTTATGTTAAATAGCTATGTGATAATTAACAAAATAATTTCCAGTTCAGCGAGAAGTTTTTCTCTGTCTTGGCTGATTTTCAAGTATAAGTAAGATTTAAGTTCTACTTTTAAGAGTTAAACTTGCAGTTACCCCCAAATCTTGTTGTTTTAGAACTGGTAATTAAAATGCAGTCATTTATTTTCCAGAGAATTCCAATGATTAGTACAGATGAAACATACTCAGGTCAAGGCTGCTGTAACTACATTACCAATTCAGACTCTCATCTCAATTTATGTAACTCTTTGCAAAGTTATTATGTTCTATTTTTTTAGGCTAAATTCCCTTTTATTTGCAGCAGTAATTATTGTAACTGATCTTGACAGGAAGATGTAGATGAATCTCTCTGTTGGAAAAGACAATTTGTCATTCTTGGCATACACAGAATCTATCCTCCTGTCCAAAATCTATTCAACTGTACGAAAAAAAAAAAAAAAAACTGAACTACCATAGAAAGATAAAATAAATAACAATGTGACATAAGATAAAAGCAAGTTAAGGGAAAGACATGAGGTACAGTTCAGACCACTTTCCAATTTATGTCAAATTCCTTATTATTAACTTCTTGGCTTTCTTCAATAGAACTTCTTAAAAACGTGAGCACTACTGAATTCACTGCAGAACTACTGAATTTTAAAGTACAGAGCAAAGGTTTATGTCTAAAAATTGCACTAAGAATACAAAAATTAAAGATTGCATTAAAAATATGAATGTGCTTCCTCCTGGTTGTAGACATGAAGATAGTTCCCGCAAGGACAAATGAAGAACACTAAATGCTTACCTCTTAAACTAAATGCAGAAAAAAGTCCCCTTTAACTGAGATATGATGATAAATATATTTGAATTATTCAGATTTTCTCAGAAATATCCCACTTAACTGTGTTTAGATCCCACCTACAGAGGTCATCCTGGAATAGTCATTTTAGGTTTGGTTCCTCTGTTCTTCAGCGGAGGGACCATGCTGCTGGGTGGGAAATCAACTTTGTTAGCATCTATCGATCACATCTCATGCAGAAAGTATGAGTTTAATGCTGGCAAGGAAGAGGGAAACGCAGATGAGTGAACAGACCCTACAGTAAACAGTCTATTAAACTAAGTAGTACAACCAGAATCAACAATGAGTCTGTAGACTGCTGATTCTACACAAATAATTATAATTATATAGAGTTTCAGCAGAGTGTAACTCTTATCCTTATAATGAGAATTAGCTCGTTATAAACGAAGCCAAAAATAAATTGGTTCCATCCACATCATTGCAAATGGCAAGATGTCATTCTTTTCGATGGCTGAGTAATATTCCATCACACACACACACACACACACACACACACACACACACACACACATCTTCTTTATCCACCAATAGACATTGGGACTCTTCCCATAATTTGACTCTTGTGGACATTGCTGCTATAAACATTGGGGTGCAGAAGCCCCTTTGAATCACTAGTTTGTCTTCTTTGGATAAATCCCTAGTAGTGCAATTGCTGGATCACAGGGTAGTTCTACTTTGAACTTCTTGAGCAACCTCCATACTGTTCTTCACAGTGGCTGTGCCAGTTTGCATTCCCACTAACAGTATAAGAGGGTTCCTCTTTTTCCACATCCTCACCAACATTTGTCGTTTCCTGACTTATTAATTTTAGCAATTCTGACTGGTGTCAGGTGGTATCTCATTGTGGTTTTGAATTTCATTTCCCTGATGATGAAGGATGTTGAGCATTTTTTCATGTTCTTGCTGACCATCTTGAGGTTGTCTTTGGAGAAATACCTGCTTATGTTTTCTGCCCATTTATTGACTGCATTTTTTTTTTATTTTTGGGGTGTTGAGTTTAATGAGTTCCTCATAGACTGGGTAATTGCCCTTAATTCTACCTATGGAAATAGGTTGCCTTTTAGTTTTGTCAACTATTTCCTTTGCTGTGCAGAAGCTTTATATCTTGATGAAGTCCCAATAATTCATTTTTGCTTTTGTTTCCCTTGTCTTTGGAGACATGTCTACTCAGGCTATGGCTGAGATCAAAGAGGTTGCTGCTTGTGGTCTCCTGTAGGATTTTGATGGATTTCTGTCTCACATTTAGGTCTCTCATCCAGCAGATATGTTCTTTGCAGTGGCCAGTGATTTGGGCGGTAACTGCCCCTTTTGGGGCTGCAGGCACTCCTGACCATTGCTAGTCCCTAGGAGGCAAACTGGAATCCCCCCACCATGCCTTTGAACAATTTGTAAGCACTGAATTCCTGGTATAAAATTCCTTTCTTCATGAATCCTGGAAGATTTATGTTTTCTGGAGCATACCCTTACACTGATTCTTGTAAACTGCTTTCTTTGCAGTAAGTTTATTTTTAAATTTATTTTTTTAAATATTTTATTTATTTATCCATGAGAGACACACAGAGAGAGGCAGAGACACAGACAGGGAGAGGCAGGAGCTTTCTGGGAGCCTGATGTGGGACTTGATCTCCAGACCCGAGATCATGCCCTGAGCATAAGGCAGATGCTCAACCACTGAGCCACCCAGGCATCTCCTTTGCAGTGAATTTAGGCATGTTTAAACTATGTTCAGATTCAATCAAATATTTCTTCATCTTCTTTTTTCTGTACAGTCTACTATACCAGAGTTACCTCAGACCCGAAAAGAACATGGTAAATGTTCATAACAAATGTTTGAGTGGTCCTTTTTTATAAATAAAATAACCTGAAGATGTCACTGAGTCAAAATAGAGAATGGTATTCAAATCAAAACCTTTATATTAGGGAAACAGTGTAAATGGACTTGCTCTTATTTGCAAAGTTTATAGAAGTTTTTGAAATATTGAAAGAAAAGATCTCTAAAGATAATAGGTAAATTTACTTATGTTTAGGTTAAATGGAAAGAATTCAATAGTAGATGTGCAGAATTATATTGGCCTTTAGGTATTATATCATAGGTCCTTTTGATCTGTTCTGCCAACAAAATGCTCCAATGATATTGTGTAAATTATATCTGAGTTCAGATGACACAGGAGAGTCACAAAGGGTAGCATATGCATGTGTCCTCAAGCAGAATCTGGAATTACATTTGATAGAAATATAAGTTAGACTTTAATACCTATTGTTTTTTGGATGGTCTTGCTTTTATTTATTTATTCTAACGCAAATGTGTACAACAGACAATATCACCTATACCCTAAAGAGGTTCAAATATTATTTCCCAATTGCCACTTTCTTATTCTGTGGCCTGACTCAGAAAAGCTCCAGCAAGCACATTTGCTCAGATGTTATAATGGTTAGGATACAAATTATTTGACAACTTGGTCCTATAGCTGTAGTAACATGGGTAGGCTCTGTTTCAGCCCATATCCCAGGATGTATAGCTCCATCAAACTAAGGAATGGCAGTAATATAAGAACATGTGTTGTAAATGGGGCAGTTTAGCAAAGCATTTAACGATAATTTTGCTGGAGATTGCAGTAAAGGGAACAAGAAGTTCACATCTCAGGCCCGCAGCACTCTCTCTTGTAAACATTTACAATGAGGTGATTAAAGGATCATTTGCTCTTTATGTCTACCATTCCACCATTTGAGGCTTTGTACACCAACTTTTAGCAGCAAATGATTATAGTTCAGAAGACAGCTACCTTTTATTTTCCGTGATGTATTTTCAAGGGAAGTGCTGAAGGTAATTTATCTATAGTGAATGCAAGAGTTGAGATTATTTGTTGGCTGGAAAACTAGATTACAGCTGCTAATCTGAAGTATGCATAATAAAGTGCAAAAGATCTTAATGCAAAAGAGCTTTCACCAAGTATACTAGAAACTGGATGTTGCTTTATTTAATGTTTAAAGAAATAGCTTCAGTTTCTGAGTTAAATGTAGAGTTTGCAATCATTTTCTAAAGCAAGAGAAAATTTAAGTATAAACCACAAAAACACATACTTAAAGGTGTGTTCATTATAAGTTTTAAATCGTTCTCTATGTAGATGAGTAGCACAATATAAACTATAAGAGGTAGCTAAATCTCTAGGATCTCAAAGCTTTAAGTAGTCATGTGTGATGAATACTTCTTTTTTTTTTTTTTTTAAATCAAAACAGTGACATTCAGAGTTGAATTCTAAGATGTGTGTCTATGTGTAGACACCCAGATTAGAAGTTAAGCCCCTTCCAAAGACAGTGCCCTGCTGGAATCAGAAGAGGAGGAAGGGGTGGAGAACCAAAAGGTTCTGTGGTTGAGGACGTAGTCCAGATTTATCAGATATAGAGTTGTCCTGTCTTTGGTGCCATTGTCCTGTCTTTTAAACACAGACCCATGGTTTTCATTCAGAAGAAAGAAAAAAAAAATACAGGGTGGCCTATCAGTAATAGTAGAAAAACTATGAAGCCCTCTTGCCTTAGAGTTCCTTTCTCTGAAAGTATTTGATAAACCTGTTTTAGGAGCTCACCTTTGAAGCCAAACCATATTTTGGTCCAAGTTTCTTCTTATGTATCTCCAGGTTGGCTGCTGGTGTCTCTCTTCAAAAGACTTCTTTCCAAAACATGAATAGTAATTATATAGCCATGGACTATCTTTTTAAAATATAAGAGTTTTATGAGGCTTTAACTGTTTGATTGGTTTATTTTTGGTAATTTTTTTCTCTAGTTCTTGAATTCTGTATTATTGTATTTTAATTTCTCATATTTTCTGCTCTTTCTCTCCAAATTCTCTTCTGGAATCTGTTTATGCAGAACAGCTCTAGTTTTCTAAAGGGGGTAGTGGTAGAGTCTCCTTCTTCTTGGGTTTCAGTGTTAAACAGATGATATACTTGTGCTTTTCCAACCTTGGGTTAGCTTCTTGTGAGACTTCTTCCTCTGAGATTTTAAAAATCTTCTGTATATGAGGATCCCTAGGTGGCTCAGCGGTTTAGCACCTGCCTTTGGCCCAGGGTGTGGTCCTGGAGTCCAGGAATCCAGTCCCACGTTGGACTCCCGGCTTGAGTCCTGCTTCTCCCTCTGCCTGTGTCTCTGCCTCTCTCTGTGTGTCTCTCATGAATAAATAAATAAAATATTTAAAACTAATCCTCTGTAGAATTCATATTTCCATCAAAATTCACATTTAAATTATTTTTATATTCTTTTCTCTGTTCCCAAATTGACTTGAAGATTTTCTGTTAGAATATTTCGAGCCCCTTTAGTGTTTGATTAAGCAGAGACACTTCCTTGAAGTGAATATTTTATCTTGTTTCTCTAAAAACTGTCCCTACAAAAAAAAAAATACAAAACAAAAAAATAAAAAATAAAAAATAAAAACTGTCCCTACTCTTCAGTTGTCTAAAATCACATTATGAAGTTCTTTAATTCTTTTGACATGATTGGAAACATTTTCCAATTTACTGTTCATGAAGATGATAAATTCTTTTTATCATCAGAAGGAGTTCTGACAACAAAATAGTAATAATTACAGGCTCTCAGAAAATTCTGGAAAATCAGGCCCCACGCTTGGTGCTTAGGGTTATATTTTATACTTGTCACATATTACATTATATATTTTAATTAAAAAGAATTACATTTAAACATGTTTTGAGGCTTTGATCTCTCTTGGTCAACATTATCTCAAATGGTCACCTTCCTCCAATACATATAAACAATCTCTAGATATTTCCATTCCAAGATTATTATTCAGCTCTCTGTTAGCCTTATTTTTCTGCTGAGTATTATACCTCATTCATTAACATTGGCTTTCAGAAGTGTCCTTTGGGTTATTTCTTTGTTGGCCACAACTGGTCAGGGGGTCACTTTCTTCCTGTGAAGCCTGCCTCTAATTGTACTGTGGAGATTTGCTTGGGGCACAGAAGTGTTGTGCTTCTCATTTCTATGGTGTTTCAACTCTGGCTCCAGAGCTAGTGCAGCTGTCATGGTGGCCCTCATAGAAAATCAGATCAGGTTGTGAACAAGTGATAGGGAGGTGGCTGAGACATTAGAAATTCCACGGAAGCACCACAATAGCCAGGGTGGCAAAGGTTGGCCTGAAGCCTGAAACCATGACCTTCTTAAACTCAGCCATGTATGCCCAAAGACATGTAACCAGTAGACGCATCAATGTTGTTTCAATAATTCAGGGGCATCTGGATGGCTCAGTGGTTGAGCGTCTGCCTTAGGCTCAGAGCATGATCCTGAGGTCCTGGACAGAGTCTCGCATCAGGCTCCTCATAGAGAGCCTGCTTCTCCCTCTGCCTATGTCTCTGCCTCTCTCTCTGTGTCTCTCAGGATTAAATAAATAAAATCTTTAAAAAAACTGTTTCAATAATTCAAAGGAAAGCTGGAAGGGGAAATAAACTAATTTTTAAAATAATGGAATAAGTATAAAGCAAGAAATAATATGGGGATCTAAATTCAAACATATAAATAATCACTCTAAATGCAAAGTATCTGAATCTACTAGTTAAAAAACAGACATTCTTAGATTGGATAATGAAGTAATACCTGACTATATGTAGTCTACAAGAACCTGATTTTATGTGTAATGAAAGAAGTAGGCTGCAAGAAGAGGAATGGAGGAAAATATGCCATCCAAACTCTAATTGAAGAGCTGGAGAGGCTCTATTAATATCTGACAACATTGACTTCAGAACAAAGAAAATCTTCAGTTATAAAGAATCATATTCTATTGTGATAAACGGATAAGTTTGCCAGGGAGACATAACAATCTTAAATAATTATGCAAATATAAACAGAGCTTCAAAATGTATTTAAAACTGAACATAAATGAAAGCAGCAATAGGATAATCCACAGTTGTAGCTGGAGACTTTAACACTCCTCTGTCAGTAATAGAACTAATAGACATAAAACCAGCAAGGATATATAAGAACTAAAAATACCATAAACCAACTGGATCTATTAGACATTTATAGAACCCTACACACACCAACAGCAAAATATTCTCAAGTGTTTCCGGAACATTTACCAAGTTGGATCATATCCTAGCCCATAAAACAAATGGTGAAAAATGTAGAACTGAAGTCATACAAAGTGTGTTTTCTGACTTTAATAGAAGTGAACTAGAAATAAATAACAGATCTCCACACACTTTAAAATTAAACTGCACACTCCTATACAATACATTGATTGAAGACAGTCTTAAAATAAATTTGAAAATACCTTTAACTGTACACAAATGAATATATAGTATATCAATTTTCATGTGATAGAGTTAAAGCAGTAACTAGCAGGAAAGCCATTGCATTAAAATGCTTATACCAGAAAAAGTAAAAAATTAGAAGCAAATATATGAGGTAAGAAACTAGTAAAAGAAGAGAAAAATCAAGAAAGCTGAAAGAAGGAAATAAAAATAGGAGCTAAATGAATAAAATTGAAAACAGGAAAACAAGAAAATCAATGAAATAGAAAAGGTGATTTTTTTAAAAGATCAATAAAATTGATAAGCCTCTAGCAAGATTGACAAAGATAAAAGGAGAGAAGACACATGTTGAAACCCACCTATACCAAGGATAAAGAGTAACACTGTAAAAATCTCCTTGTACATGACTACAATAATTTACATGAAATAAGCGAAGTCTTTGAAAACTGCAAACTCACAAAACTCAACTACAAAATAGATATTCATTCTGAATAGTCTTATAATTTCTAAAAAGATTAAATATGTAACCAACAAGTGGGTGGTAGGTTAACAGATCATCAGTACTGAAGATAGTAAATCAAACATGACCATTGCTTCTTGTTCAAGAATTCTTAGCCAATCCTTTCATTGCTGTATCAAATTAGTGGAAAAATAATAGACTAAAACTTGTATATATATGATAGTTATAATTTTACGTTAAAAAAATATTCTTGAAGAGCAAGTTTAATCATGAATATATTTAGAACCAAAGCAAGCTAATACAAGATTGTTAACAAAGGATAAAATACAAGATGGCCAGTTAAATGTGAATTTCTGATAAACAGTGATTTCTTTCAGGGTAAAAATGTCCCATGAGACATTTTGGACATACACCAAATAAAACCAGACGGGCAAAATCACATACTCCAAAAATTAAAAAGCATCTGCTTAAGAACAAAGCACTCATAGTACTTCACTCAACACTTTCAGGAAATCCACAATTTATAAATAATCTATCTAGAAAATTTTTTTTTAATAGATGAAATATAGAAGAGAAATAGTACTTCCAAACACAGGTATCAGCTAATCTTAACATTGATGCTATTGTCACCAAGCATAAATCAGATACTGAAGAATAAAATGTCTTTAAGATGCTGAAGAAAGCATTACTGAGTAATAAAAATTACAAAGCAGCCAAAAAGTGGCTATAAATCATTCTGCAATATCTGAAAACACGTGACAATATCCAACATCTATGGGCAACGTGCTGATATAGCAGAAGAGACGGCCAAGGCAGATAGTCACCTGTGGTGGTGCCCCCTTATGTGTGATTTTGCTTTCTAATGGTTTAAGTGACCTGCAGTCACATGGTCAACCGAGGACAAAAGCATAGGGTCCTCCTCATATTCTCAGGTTACTAGTGGTCTAACACTATTGATTCAGCCCTCTTCACAGCACTACATGGCATCTTATCATGTCACATCATCACGAGAACAGTGAGGACAGCACAAAAACCTATTTAGAGAGAGAGAGAGAGAGAGAGAGATCCCACTCAGTACGTCTCTATTCCAGTAGATTGTTGTAATTGTTCTATTTTATTATTATTGTTAATTTCTTACTGTGCCTAATTTCTAGATTAAACTTTATCATAGGTAAATATACATAGGAAAAAAAATATAGTACGTATAGGATCTGGTACTATTTGTGATTTCAGGCATCCATTGGGGATCTTGGAATGTGTCCCTCATGGATAAGGGGGATTGCTGGTTTTTTTTTTTTTTAACTGACTTATAATAAACCAGCTCTTATTGTTTCTAGTTCTTTGTGGTCACTCTCTATTTCCTACCATGGGTACTGCAAAAATGAAAGATTCTAAGGCTCTTCAATTTGTTCCTGGGAGAAAACAATCACTTAATAGCTCATGAGCTCTGTTTCTACATAGATGGTGTTGTCGATGGATAAGTTAGTTCGTGAGGCCTTGGTTCACTCTATTTCTCTGTAACTGGGATTAAGTTTATTCCATACTTCTTAAATTGAAGTATCAATGTCGATGGGGGTAAGAGAGAACTTTCATGGTATCCAAAGGGTCATAGTAGCAAATGTGAGCAGCTCATTAAAACGCTGAATGAATAAAGGACAGTCGTTGCACAAATTCCTGGTGTGCCAATGTATAGGGTTGTTGAAGTTTTATCAGAAATATGAAATCAGGTAATGTTATTCAGAAAAAAAAAACATTATTCAAGTGTTAAAATAATAATACCAAAGGTCATTTTTGTTTAAGTGGAAGGCTAAATTGTGTTCTAATACGATGAGTGTCCATTTGTTGAACATGGATGATTTAGTTTTCATTTTGATATAGTTTTCATTTTGTCTAATAGGAAAGTTAAAGTTTGGATGGGGAGCCTAATGTTTTTGACACAAGAAGTAACTGTCACTCAGTGCTATGACCAGATTCCCTCCTTCTCTACTTTTGTCCAATGAAGGACTCAGCTTCTCTTCCAAAAATGTGCTGAATATGATTATTCCTTATTGGCTTCAGGAATGTAAAATTATTCATTCGTTCAATCTAACAAATTTTTAGCCTCCTAATTCTTTCATCTGTGTTGATCATTCTGAGGTCTCAATAGATTTGTATGATAAGATACAAACTGGGGATATTTTTAGTTTCAGAAAAAAAGGATGTGTATCAAAAGAGAGTCATCCTGCCACTGTTTTAAGCTCTGTCTTCAGGGACTCAGGACTGTGATTTATCCTTTTTTGCCCTTACAGGCACTCCGTAAAGGAGTCAGCAATACCAAGTTCCCCTGCAGCTGAATGACTTTGTATGTACTCACTGGCTTTACTAATTTATGAAATCACATTACACTACACTTGGATGGGGACAGAACTTGAAATTAGAAACTGTAAGTATAAGGAGAAATGTTATATATTTTTCATTAGTGTAACAGATTCTGATTGTTTTACCAGATTGACAGTAATCTTCATATTTATTCATTTGCTCATTTTTTAAAAGAAACCCTGTATTGACAAGGCATGATGCAAGGCCCAAGGTGTCCGTTGGTCAAGGTAGACAGACTCTCTTCCCTTGCTCAGGCTATTGGTAAAGGAATGATGTTTCTACAAGGAATGACAATTGGTTGGTATAAAAACCACAAGGGAAACATTACATTGTGTTATTATAGTATTTTGCTGGATCAGCTAACTGTGTCCAGGACTGAAGGAAGACTATTAGAGAGAGATGATACTTTAGTTAATACCTGAGGGATGTTGGACCCCTGGGCAGGCTAAGAAGAGGAAAGGAACACTCCAAGTGGAGGAAACAGAAATGTGTTCACAGCATCTAGGATTTGACAAATCTATATTTAGTCCATTTTTATTTTGTACTCCGTAAAATGGAAGAAGTTTAATTATTTTTCTAATAATCTTAAATTTATTTATTTATTTATTTATTTATTTATTTATTTATTTGGGGGTAGGGGTAGGGCCAGAGGGCAAGTGAATCTCAAGTAGACTCCATGCCCAGTAGGGAGTCTGACACAGGGCTTCATCTCATGACCCTGTGATTATGACCTGAGCCAAAAGCAAGAGTCAGTCCCTTAACTGATGGAGCCCAGATGGCCCTATTTTTCTAATAATAATTATAATAAAATGTCATGCTTTTATTGTCTTTAAGCAATTCCTAGACAAGATCTAGTAGTAGAAGATTAAAGGAGAGGCAGTTAATAACTAGGAGAAAACAATATATTAATCCCTATATCTATCTATCTATCTATCTATCTATCTATCTATCTATTATCTATCTATCTATCTATCTATCTATCATCTATCTATCTATCTATCTATCTATCTATCTATCTATCTATCTTTTGTCTATCCATCTATCTCTATCATCAATCTGTCATCTATTAAGAAACACAGAGAGTTGAGCCTTAAGGAGGTTACTGATTCAGAAACCAATGAAGTCGATTCTAACCCGAGGGAAAAAATGTGAGGCTGGTAAACTTCACTTAAGGAAGATACAAGAGAAAACAAGCATGTGGAAGACATGGATCTGACAGGCATGAGTTTGGATCAGGTTGAATCAAGGAGATTCTCTTTCCTATGAAATTCTGAGCTGTGAACTTTGAAAAGTGACAGATCTAGAGGAGAAGAAAAGACCTGCTACACAAAAGACCTGTCAAGTGTGTTTGGATTTTTGCTTTGTTTTCTGAGTAAATTTTTCTTATTCTTCTTTGCCTATTTTTCTTAAATAAAGATCTAATTAGAATCTATTATGAGACATACCAAATGACAACTGAAATATGAAGATTTATGCATTTAGTCTGTAAGAGAGGGTGACAAGTTTATAAAAGAAGGCAACTTATAATGAAAGATATATTTTGTATTTTGATATGAGGGGGAAAGAGGGATGTTAAATTTCATTTAAAAAGTCTTCACCAGGGGAAGTCTGGGTGGCTCAGTGGTTTAGCGCTGCCTTCAGCCCAGGGAGTGACCCCGGGGTCCCGGGATCGAGTCCACATCGGGCTCCCTGCATGGAGCCTGCTTCTCCCTCTGCCTGTGTCTCTGCCTCTCTCTCTCTCTCTCTTTCTTTCTCTTTCTGTATCTCTCATGAACTAAATAAATAAAATCTTAAAAAATAATAAAATAAAAAAAAAAGTCCTTCACCTGTTTTATTCTTATGGTTTCTCTGATTCTTTTTCTTCTTTATGATTAGGGGATAACAATTGCTAGAAATGAAATATCTCTGCTTATTTTTGAATCTTCAGCTGAATATATTGTTCTGATTCATTCCCTGTATGCAGTTTTGGCTAAAGAAATCCAAGCACTACTTTGCCTCTAGGACTTACCGACTCACTGAAGAAATCATGCAAGTCAGAGTGACCTGGATGAATTATTTTCCTATGGAAAACCAGACCACCTCAAACTCCCTGAGATTTTTACTGGCATTTTCAACTCCTCCTGGAGCCAGTTTTCAAAGCAGAGGAATCACAATGTTATTCATTTTCAAATCGTTTTTCCTCTCCACCTAAATCTTTCAATAATGTGTGTTACTCTAGGTGACAAAATGGCTGGCTGCCAACACTTTCTTCAACAATTTAGAGTACAGTATTGTGTATTTTGGCCTTTGCTCAGATATTTATCTGGAATGCAAATGTACCTTCTCAATAGTTTTATTCTAGAATGATAAGACAATGATAACAGGGCAATGGTACACCTTGACAGCAGTGAGTCAGAGAATCTAAGGAAGGAAGGGCCCCTTGGGCTCTCCTCTGGGCCAGTTTCTTTTAACAATGAGCAGCTGAACACCCCAAACAACGGAAACAGGTGGCTTTCCATTGTATGTATGATACAGAGCCATCACACAAAATGCATGTTCCTACAACTCTTGGGAATCCAGAATTGTACGTCTTCATCAGGCAACCTGTCACCAAAAAGAACAATTCTGTTTGTACTCCAATCTTCAGACAGCATCTCTGCCTGATTTGGGAGACTTTGGGTTATTGGTAATACAGGACTGGGCCACCGGTCTTTGGCCACTTATCGATGACAAATGGCATTCTTTGTGACTCCTTCTCTCTTGTCGCTGGCTGCAGAGCTAACTGGTAAAGGGAAGAATCAGAATGGCAGTTCAGTAAAACAACAGAACACGGAAAAGATCTAAGTTGTACAATGAAGTGTTATTTTGCAGGGGACAGATGAGGGCATAAAATTCTAGCATCTAATTCCTGTGACAAAGCTTGTAAAAAGAAGAGAAAACAGTGCATCATAAATCCAGCCCTCTGCCACTGACTGGAGCAGAAGAGAACTTGGTACAATTCCATCTTTTTTAGTTACAAGGTTAAGAACGTAATCTTGTGAAAAACAGTTCTATAATCACGACTAAGCTTCAGTGTCTTTCAGATAAAGAGCTTTGGGTTGGAAAATTATAGAGCAGTTATAGAGCAGTTTTCTTAAGCAATCTTTATTTCCACTGTATTTATTTCTTTTAAGGATTTGGTTGGGGTTTTGAAAGAAGCTCTGAGATGTAAAACATTTAAATTGGGATCATTTAAAATTTCTAATTATATCAAAGGGGATCATAAATATAATAACACCCAGTGTAGGGGTGTGTGGGTGGCTCAGTTGATTAAGTGGATGACTCTTGATTTCGGCTCAGGTCATGATCTCAGGGGCCTGAGATCAAGCCTCACTTCAGCTCTGAGCAGAGCATAGAGCCTACTTAGTATTATCTCTCCTCTCTCCTGCTGCCCCTCCACCGCTACTCACATTTCCTCTCAAAAAATAAAACTAAAAAAACAACAAAAACAAAAAACAAAAAACAAAAAAAAACAAAACAAAAACAAACAAAAAACAATCAATATATATATAACTGCCAATTTACAATATAACTACCAATTTGAAAAATAATTTTCACCTAATCACGCTCACTGTTTAGGTGTAATTGCAAATATTTTGAGAGGGAATGTATCAATTTATGGAGACATAAAATTGAATTATCTTTGTGATTACATCTGGGTTGCCTGAAGCATTTTGCTCTTGTCGATTTATCTGTGTTTGGTTTAGTATTTTTGCTCCCAGCCTGAAGACATTGCCAGTCAAAATTCCAGAAAAGTCATTCCTGTTTCAAAATGTTGAAATCCCTTGAAGTTGTTTCCGTTCTTAGACTGCTTATTCCATCTGTAATGGAAATCTCCTAATTTCATTCATTTCCATGATTTCATTTGCCGTTTAATAACTTCTGAATCTATACCTTCAACTCTTATATTAATTTGCTCCTAGTCTTGCATTAAAAAAAATATCTCCTGAAACACCGACCTCATTGTCTTCTTTGTACGTAATTCAATGTTCATATATCATATATTCCGTATGAGTGAAGGGCACTGCTGCCACCCCCCCCCCCCCAGTGGTACCAGGAGGGAAACCTGGAGCCATGTCTTAATCGTTCCTCTTCCTAACTGCCCATGTCCCATAGATGATTAAGTTCTGTAACACGTAACTCCCAAATGTTGTGAATCACTGCACTACTTTCCACCATCATCATTCTATCATATTTCAGATCGCCATTTTCTCCTACAGAAAACACCGCAATAGCTTTTTCACTGATCTTCCCCTCAATCCAGTTTCCATGCTGAAACAGAATTGTTTGCTCAAATCTGAACCTGCTCAAATAACCAACATTTTTCATCTTTCTCATCCTCAAATCTATGTTTCAAACACACTATTTTTTTTTTTAATTTCCTGAAAAAGCTTCTCTTGCCTCTAGGAACAGCTCCGCATAAAGCTGTTCCTCACATGCCGAATATTCTCTCCCTGTTTTCTAAAATACTTACTATTTTTTTTTAATCCTCTTTGGTAATTCCACCTACTAATTTTTTCCCATGTCTATTCCCCTACCCCAATTCTAGACTAGTACCCCTTCATTATTCATTTTTTGGCACCTTCTCAGCAACTTTCACTTCTCTTCCATATTTAGCAAAATCTATTGTAATTGTGTGATTACTTGGTTGAGTTCTCAGTAAAATCCTTTCACGGAGAGAACATGTCTACCTAACTATAGCACGCTCAATAACTAACACATAGTATCTAAAATATTTAGCACTCAGTAGGTGTTCGGCAGATATCAATAGAATGAGCGAATGAGCAGGTAAGTGAAAAAATAGTTAAATCAAAATGAGATTTGATTTTACTACAGAATAAAATGGTTGTGTTCTGAGCTTTAAGACATAGAGTCTCTTTAAAATTCAATCCCTAAGGATATAAGTCGTCCAATTCTTTAGTCCTTTGTTTCATTTGTTTCTTTTGGCTATCTTTGCTTTCAAGAAGGCAAGGAAATGGGTTCATCATTTGTCTTGCATAGTTGCCGCCAAGTATTTCTCCACTAAAAATCAAAGCCAGCTCTAAATCAAGGCAACAGCTAATCTTCTTCCTTAGCCTGATATCTCCACACAAACCTAATATACCTTTTTAAAATCAGTAGACTTTATCTTTAAAGCAGTTTCAGGTTTATGGAAAAATTTAATGGAAAGTATACAGAATTCACATTAAGTCCTTCACCAAGTTTTCCCTATATTATGCACATAACGCATTAGGGTGGCACATTTGTTTTATAATTGGGGAACCAATATTGATTCATTATTATTAACTTGAGTTAAGAGTTTGTTTACATTAGGGTTTGCTCTCTGTGCTGCACATTTCTATGGGTTGTGATGAGTGTATAAGGGCATGTAGCCGCCATATGTTACCAGACAGTATAGTTTCGCTACCCTGAACACCCCCTGTGCATCCTCCCTCATGCTTCCTGAGCCTTTAGCAACCACTGATCATTTTCCAGTTTTCATAGTTTTTCCTCTTACACAATTTCATGTAATAGGACTAATACAGTTCATGGTTTTTTCAGATTTTTTTTTTCCCTTTAGCAACATGCATTTGCATTTCCTCCATGTCTTTTCAAGGCTCTATGGCTATTAATAGCTGAATAATATTACATTGTATGGATGTAGGTCAATTTGCTTATTCATTTGTATATTGAAGGACATTGTGGTTGCTTCCAGACCTTGGCAATTATGAATAATGCTGCTATAAACTGTTCATGTTGTTGTGTGGACATAAGTTCTCAACTCACCTGAATAAATACCAAGGCGTATGACTACTGGGTCTTATGATAAGAGTATAGTTAGCTTTGCAAGTTGCTGTCAAACTGTCCTAAGAAGTGGCTGTACCATTGCTTTCCCACCATGAATGAATGAGAGATCTCGTTGCTTCACACCATCCTCAGCATTTGGTGTCTGCAGTGTTTTGGATATTGGCCATTCTAATAGGTGTGTAGTGATATTTCATTTTTTGGGGTTTAATTTGTAATTCCTTAATGCCATATGATGTTAATCATCTTTTCATATGTTCATTCGAAGTCTTTGTATCTTCTTTAGTGAGATGATATTCACATCTTTTGCCCATTTTTAAATGAAACTGTTTTCTTACTCTTGAGTTTTAAGACTTCTTTGTATATTTTGGAAACAAGGACTTCATCAGATACATGTTTTGCAAAGATTTATATCCCAGTCTTTGGCTTATGCTGCCATCCTCTTAAAGGTGTCTTTCACAGAATGAAAGTTTTTGATTGTAATGAAAAGTCTTATATTCATTCTTGTTTCAGGGATGATAACCTTTGGGGCTGTGCTTCTAAAAGGACATTATCAAACCCAATGTCACCAAGATTTTCTCCTATGTTAATCTTCTAGGAATTTTAAAATGTTGGATTCTTCCTTGAGGCTTATGATCCTTTTTGTTTTATTTTTTTGTGACCAGTATAAGATCTGTATCTAGATTCACTTTTTTTTTTTTTTTTGCATGTGAATATCTAAGTATTTCAACACCTTCCGTTGGAAAGACTAACTCTTTTCCATTGAATTGTCTTCATTCCTTTGATAAAGATCAATTGACTATATTGGTGTGAGTCTGTCTCTGGCTTTCTGTTCTGTTCCATTAATCTATTTTTCTACCCTTTCACCAGTACCACACTGTTTTGATTCCTGTAGCTTCATAGTAAGTCTTGAAATCATGTTGGTGTCAGTCCTCTGAATTTTTTCTCCTTTAATGTTATGTTGGCTCTTCTGGGTTTTTCACCTTTTCATATGACCTTTATTTTTAAGATTTTATTTATTTATTTCAGAGAGAGAGAGAGAGAGAGAGCAAGAATGAGTACAAGTGGAGAAGGGAGAGGGGCAGGGGGAGAAGGAGAAGCAGACTCCTGCTGAGCAGGAACCTGATGTGGGGCTCAACCCCAGGACCCTGGGATCATGACTTGAACTGAGGGCAGATGCTTAACTGTCTCAGCCACCCAGGTGCCCCTCATATCAACTTTAGAATCAGTTTGTTGATATCCACAAAATAACATGGATTTTGATTGGGATTGCACTGAGTCTATAGATCAAGTTGAAAAGAACTGACATCTTTACATGGAGTTGGTCTGATAGCTTGAATTCAATATTTTATTATATTTATGCCCTGCTTTCCCTTTCAGTAATAGAGTCATGTATGAGGGAATTATAGTATCGAGATAGGAAGGACTTTATTTTTTATTTATTTTTTATTGGTGTTCAATTTACTAACATACAGAATAACCCCCAGTGCCCGTCACCCATTCACTCCCACCCCCCGCCCTCCTCCCCTTCTACCACCCCTAGTTCGCTTCCCAGAGTTAGCAGTCTTTACGTTCTGTCTCCCTTTCTGATATTTCCCACACATTTCTTCCCCCTTCCCTTATATTCCCTTTCACTATTATTTATATTCCCCAAATGAATGAGAACATATAATGTTTGTCCTTCTCCGACTGGCTTACTTCACTCAGCATAATACCCTCCAGTTCCATCCACGTTGAAGCAAATGGTGGGTATTTGTCATTTCTAATAGCTGAGTAATATTCCATTGTATACATAAACCACATCTTCTTTATCCATTCATCTTTCATTGCACACCGAGGCTCCTTCCACAGTTTGGCTATCGTGGCCATTGCTGCTAGAAACATCGGGGTGCAGGTGTCCCGGCGTTTCATTGCATTTGTATCTTTGGGGTAAATCCCCAACAGTGCAATTGCTGGGTCGTAGGGCAGGTATATTTTTAACTGTTTGAGGAACCTCCACACAGTTTTCCAGAGTGGCTGCACCAGTTCACATTCCCACCAACAGTGTAAGAGGGTTCCCCTTTCTCCACATCCTCTCCAACATTTGTGGTCTCCTGCCTTGTTAATTTTCCCCATTCTCACTGGTGTGAGGTGGGATCTCATTGTGGTTTTGATTTGTATTTCCCTGATGGCAAGTGATGCAGAGCATTTTCTCATGTGCTTGTTGGCCATGTCTATGTCTTCCTCTGTGAGATTTCTGTTCATGTCTTTTGCCCATTTCATGATTGGATTGTTTGTTTCTTTGGTGTTGAGTTTGATAAGTTCTTTATAGATCTTGGAAACTAGCCCTTTATCTGATATGTCATTTGCAAATATCTTCTCCCATTCTGTAGGTTGTCTTTGAGTTTTGTTGACTGTATCCTTTGCTGTGCAAAAGCTTCTTATCTTGATGAAGTCCCAATAGTTCATTTTTGCTTTTGTTTCTTTTGCCAGGAAGGACTTTTTTAATGACTTAAAAAAATCAATGTTTAGGACAAATTTTGTAGAAAAATTTGAAGACAGTATAGAAGGTTTGCATAGTGAAATGTGAATTTTAATATAATGATAAAAAGAACATGTAATTTGATAAATACATGTAATTATGAGATCAATTTCTCTATACTTGTTTCAACAGTTTTAAAGTACTTGTTGACATTTTAAATTATATTTGTGTTATCTTTATTTTTTTTTAATTTTTAAATTTTATTTATTCATGACAGACACAGATAGCAAGAGGGAGAGGCAGAGACACAGGCAGAGGGAGAAGCAAGCTCCATGCAGGGAGCCTGACATGGGGACTTGATCCCTGGTCTCCAGGATCACACCCTGGGCTGAAGGCAGCACTAAACCACTGGGCCACCGGGGCTGCCCTATATTTGTGTTATTATTAATTATTCTAACAGGAAACTTCATGTCCCTCCCCCATATATATATATGATATATTTATATATGTATAATATATATATATATATTTGATTAGCTCTTTTACTGATTTGGACCTTTTTTTAAAATTAAAAACACACATCTAACTAGATTGTATACAAAAGACTTCTTAGATTTTTTTAAAGATTTTTAAGTTATTTATTCATGACAGACACACAGAGAGGCAGAGACACAGGCAGAGGGAGAAACAGGACCCCTGGGGGGAGTGGGATGTGGGACTGGATCCCAGGACTCCGGGGTCACACCCTAAGCCAAAGGCAGAAGCTCAACCACTGAACTACCCAGGCCGCCCTACAAAAGACTTTTAATACTGGTTTGTTGTGAAGCACAAACTAAAGGGGAGTAAAAGATCAAATGGAAACATTGTCTTCTAATGGAGAAATCTTTATAGTCAAATGTTCTTTAAAGAGAAGTCCATAAAGTTTCAGCCTCCTAGATATAAAAGTAAATTCTCCTTCCAACAAATCTATACCTAGCTTTTTCTCAAAATTTTGCTGCCACTGGTGGTGAACCAAATTGCAATTACCTTTGATAAGATTTCTTTCAAAGTACTATAATATATGACACTGTAGTGAGTGGCAAACAAGGAAAACAGGATTTATTTTCCTTTACCTTGAAATAAATAACATTTTAATTTTCAATTTCAATTTTTTTTTTTAAATTTAGTAATTATCTTTGGTGATTCTTTATCCTGAGGCTTTGATGCATTTCGGTGTTTTCCCTCCTTTGTAATTAAACTTCCTGTGCATAAAAAAAAAAAAAAATACTTCTATTTTATGGGTAAGGTTTGCCATGCATTTAAATGACATATACGAGTAAGTGCTTTAATTCTCTGCAAATGTGGCTTGCTTTTATGGCAAATCTTTCTCATGTTATGTCCTTATCTAGGATTTCATCTCCCTGTATTATAGATTGGTGTGACAAGCAAATATTTTTTAATAAGTAATTGATTTTTTTTTCTCAGATTGGATGTGACTTTTAGACCCTTGGTCTTTTGTTGCATACCTCTTTGTCAATACCAAACAGGTATCAGCCCAGTACTAACTTAAGTTCCATACCATAGTGGAGGGATGTGTAAAGAAGCCCTTTGCAATTTGATGTCCAACTGACTTATTTATACCCAAGATAAACCATGGACTCCTGGGCTGGACATGGAAGCAGGAGGAGAGCAATAGATTTAAGAGGGACCATAGATGGGACCCAGTGTCATTCTTTATGGACTAATGCTTGAAGCCCATGAACATGAGAGTGTAGACAGATGCCTCCGAAGACCCTTCACTTCCCTTAATCCCTTTTCAACATTATGTGCTGTAAGCCCTCTTTGGATCTTAGTCACAAACGTAGGGAATGAGTGAGAATACAAAATTGACTGAATTTATTTATTTATTCACTCTGGTGAAATAAGAGTTATCAAAATTATAAAAAGGTTATTACAGAAATAAATTAAAATGATGATCTATAAAATGATGATCTATCATGATGAGCTTTCAATCAGTGCCTAAAGTTCACTTCCAAACACACCCATTAATTGGACTGATATTTATCCACTCCTTGGCCTGATGTTTGGATATTTCTGTAACCTGCCATGCTCTCTGCTCTGTATTTTCCCCCTTCTCAGATACACCGGGTCTTGATTAGCTTATGACATGTACGTCGTCCCTGCCTTTACGTTTATGCTCCTTGACTACCCTGCGTGACAACTCAATTGGGCATGTTCTTGGTGTTGCATGTGGAACATTAATCAAAAGCAATCAACCAACCATAGGAAAAACCCAGGGAAAGCAAGTGCCAAAGTGAATTTGGTACCTGTTCTTTCTTTATGTTATTAGTGGGTGTTTCAGAAACACACAGAAATTCACAAATGCAGATGGTTTAAAATATTCCAGAAATATTGAGTGCATTTAATGGATGTGGATTTCAGAGATGAATATGCTATATGGTTATAAATATAAATCTAATTTTATCCTTTTCTGTGTGCCTTCTTTATCCACGTTGGCATAGCATTGCCTGATCTGGCGTATGCCTCCCCCTCGGCCTACGTATCTCTGACTCCATGGTCTGTAGGCATCAGGTATCTCAGCCTTTTCTCCTCCTATCTCAAACATGCAAGTGTTAAGACACTTTCTTACACATATTTACTACTTATGATACACTTTGCAGCAATCCTCTGTATGGCTCTCTTATCCTACCTGAATCTGACACATAATTCCTTTACTCTGATCAGTTGATTTCCATAGCACTTATATGTTTTTAAAATTTACTTACGTATTATGTAATGATTGCTAGAATGCAAGCTCCATAGGATAGAGATTTTTATCTGCTTCATTTAGGGTTTTATTCCTAAGGGGGACTCAATAAATATTTCTAGAGCTGTAATTAATGACTTATGACTTTTTGTTATTATTAGCCTATTTATTGGTTTATTATATGCATTCCACCCTTAGAATTTAAGATCTTTAAGGAGATCTGTACCTCTCATAATAAATTTTAAGCCTATGGGATTTTGCCTGCCTTTTTTTCTATGTAGGCCCAGTGTTTATTTCACGTCTAACAAAGTAAAGACTCCGTGAGTATTTGTGAAATGAATTATTTCATTTTAATTGTAGTGAGCAATTTTTTTCAGTTCAATTTCAGAATTTATATTTTTCAACCCCTGTTCCCAGAAGGGACAACCCATGAATACTCACAGTTTATCTGAGAAATTAAAGTTCATTTTCTTAGCTTCTTCTGAAATGCTTCAATACGCCATAATCAGATATTTAAAACATGATAGCAATTCAGGCTGGCAAGGACACGTGTAGGTAGCTACTGGCACACTTCACAAAGAGAATGTAATTGGCACAATTATGAAAGAGGGCATTTAAAATCATGCACCTGAACTTACAATGTTTTTTCTTTTTTTTTTTTTCTTAAAGATTTTATTTATTTATTCGTGAGAGACACACAGAGAGAGGCAGGGACACAGGCAGAGGGAGAAACAGGCTCCCTGTGGGGAGCCCAATGCGGGACTCAATCCCAGGACCTGGGGATCACGCCCCGAGCCAAAGGCAGACACTCAACCACTAAGCCACCCAGCAGTCCCCTGAACTTACAATGTTAATACCCATGGTATTGGGGGATTTGATATCAAAATGATTCTACATCTTTAGTAATAGAGACAATTTCAATCAGTGCCTTAAGATTGTCTCAAAAGTAATATACCTGGCATCTACCTTAAGAAATCTCCTGATCCAAATATCCCAACTGGGGGCAGAGAGAGGAAAACAGAGGGAGAAAATGTACAATTTGTGGGGGTAAATAATCTTAAACATTTCAGTAGAATATGTTTATTAGGGCAGCCTGGGTGGCTCAGCGGTTTAGCGCCGCCTTCAGCCCAGAGTCTGATCCTGGAGATCTGGGATCAAGTCCTGCCTCCGGCTCCCTACATGGAAACTGCTTCTCCCCCTGCCTGTGTCTCTGCCTCTGTCTCTCTCGCTCTGTGTCTCTCATGAATAAATAAATAAAATCTTAAAAAAAATAATTTATTAATGAATGATTAGTAAATATAGCTATATAACTATAGTTATTATAGTTATATGTCATATAACTATTATATATAACAGCCTTAAATAATAACCTTATAATATAATTGTACTGAATTATCAAAAAAAAAAAGCTAAAATAAGATCTGTTGATTTTTTTAAAAAAAGTCTCAAAACAACTCTTATATTAGTACTTAGAGAAAAAATTGGCACTTAAATTGTGAATTTCAGTTATCTATATAATTCATTTCTCTGGAAAAACAATTTTACTAATGATTCTACTTAATTATTATATTCCTGTAAATAATCATGCTGGACTTCCATGCCCTTTCTCAAAACAAGACATAAGAATAATTAACTTTTACCAAAATTCCTCTGGTATTTTAACACTTGACTGAAATCATCTATCACTTTTTTTTATTGGAATAATAATGCTAAAAAAATAAACATACCTCATACCGACTCATTCCATTCTCTTTTGTACTAGTTCAAGAAGTACATCCTTATAACATATCATTAAAAATAATTCCTGCTGCTTTCAGCAACAGTCAGCCAGAAAATAGACAAGGAAGCCAACTTCACGTTGAGGGAAAAATGCTGTCTTCCCTGGGAGGAGCAGTGTAGACCCTGTCTTGGAGGTTACAGCTGCTAGAGCTAAACCATACTCTCTCTCCCCTCCAGACTATTCTTCATTTATTCCATCATAGTTCTCACAGTTCTCTACAACTAAGGAAAATGTCCAGTTGAAATAATTGACTAATATTTCTATTTCTTGAGCACCCACTGTGTGCGTACCATCTTAGTAATGATAACGACACTTACTATTAGACATTTGAAGAGAAACTTGTGTCATGAGGGCAAACTTATCTATGTTCTACCTTTGGAAAAAATATGAACACTACATTTTTTTCTAAATATCTATTTGCCATCAGTTTTATCAGTAGAGCATTTAACATTCAAGCTATGGCTCTGTTGTCTGTTTGCATGACATATGTATATGCCCATGTATCTACGTATTTCATATGCATTAAGCTCTAACTAGATCTAGGTAAGTCATTTAACACATGGTCTCTAAGCCCCCTTGATAAAGTAGCCCTGCCCACCAAGCCTCCCTGAGTCTTTCTAAAGAGTGTACTCTGTGGGTAAGAGCAGGTGTGGGAGTGGAGGCGGGGCCGTGCATCTCATGTAAAACCAAGGCCACTTCCTCTTGCCCTTGCACACCCTGCTTGGTTGCTGATATAAAATATAATTTTCCTTTTCCTGTGCCAGAATCCAGGCCATGCTGGGCGGCCCTTCATTAGAGGTCCCCCCACTTCCAAGAAACAGACTGTGAGTCTTACCACCCTGCTCTCTCCCGCCTTGAATAAGTGTGCAAACTAGGACCCAAGACAGAGTAGAGTGAGTTCATAAAGCAATTTCACACCATACTCAGGACAACTGAGTCATCTGGATAGCTAGACTTCTTGGCTGAGTTTATTTTGCACCAGATTCCTGTTTTTCCATGGGAATTTTTCTTTTTTTTTTTCCTTCCAACATCTTGCATTTCCTTCCTATGGTCGGGCTTTTTCCAGGGCCCCACTAAAGTCTTGGCGCCCATGTACTCGTGTCTTAGCTCTGACCTTTCACCTGACACCCATTCTCCAAAGTAAAGCGCACTGTAAAACAGCAGAGTCTAACCAGCTTTTAAATGTACATTTTATTCTAGTATTTATGATATAAAGATGACGTGGCTCTGAGGAAACTTTCCATTGATCAAATCTCCTATAGTCAAATGCTCTCTCGGTGTGCATTTCTGAAAGATAATTTTCTTCCAAATTATGTTTGACCATGTGTGAGAATATATGTCGTTCTGAAAAGCTATAATCTAGTGCAGACGTTAATACTAGGAACTCTTTTAATTTTTACTGTTTTTGAGTTCATCAACTCTAAGTGTTTTCAGTGTCAGCTGACTTTTTCTCAGTGGGATTATGTCACAATGACCTCACCTAGTAAGCAGTGGAAATGGCATTCCAACCTGGTCTCTGTGGATTTATAAGGAGCTGCCCTCTGACCCTCAGCACTGCCTTCTGTGACAGCCCGGGACTTCCAGAGCACACAGCGTCCATCAGAGATGACAGTGCAGGGCTGTCCCCCCTTCCTCGATGGTTGACACTTACTGGGAGCTAACTGTGGGCCAGATAGTGTTAAGTGGACACTGGAGTATCATTCAGGATAAATATAACCATCTATCCCTTTTGGAGTGTACATGTGCCGGCCAAGTTGAGACAACTTCTGAGTGACTGGGTGAGGGTTTGAATTCAGGCAGTCAGATTGCAGACATTTCCACCCTCCACCCACACCCCCCACTCTTCTGCAGTGAGTGAAACCCCAACACCTAATGCATACAGACAAATTGACTGGGTTTTACCTTTTTAATCAACTTTCATAGCAGGCCAAAACCAGAAAATATAGTGGCTTTAAAAGGTGAAACATTGTTTTTAGCAAATATTAACAATTAGAATTTGAGAATATGTTCGTATTTACATCAGTTTGCCCCAGATAGGAAATTTATCAAAAGAAACCTTCTTGGGATCCCTGGGTGGCTCAGCAGTTTGGTGCCTGCCTTTGGCCCAGGGCCTGATCCTGGAGTCCCTGGGATCCAGGCCCACGTCGGACTCCCTGCATGGAGCCTGCTTCTCCCTCTGCCTTTGTCTCTGCCTCTCTCTCTCTCTCTCTCTCTGTCTCATGAATAAATAAATAAAATCTTAAAAAAAAAAAAAAACCTTCTTTAGCTTTAAGTTGGAGTACTTTTTTTACTCAAACTTGTCAGGGAACATTGACAACCTTAACTACATGGCCTTGTTTGGGATCCATTAAAATTTCTTTAGGATGCTGGACCCAGGACAGGGTTATCTGGAACTGGAGCTTGATTAGCAAGCACCAAAGCTACTTACATTCACCTATCTTAATTTTCTTTCTGGACATTCATAATATGAAAATGTATTTCCATTTAGGCAAAGACAGCCATATATGGGATAGAGAGTGCTTTACTGAGAAACACACATACCGAATGATTTGTGCATTTTAAGTATTTCCTGAAACCGTCATGCAGGACTTGAAGGGTTTGGGAGGCCAAATGGGAAGCCCACAGACCCAGGTGCATCAGGGTCTCTCAGTTCTGACACTATGGACTTTTGGGCTGAAGAGCACTGTGTTACAGAGGGCTATCTACGCATTGCAGGGTAGTTAGGGAACTCTTGGCTTCCCACTCACTGGATGCCAATAGCATTTCTCTCTATGTTGTGGCAATGACGACCATCTCTAGACATTACCAAATATCTCCTGGGGCACAAAATCACCCCTGGTCAATAACCATTGATTTAAATATTCACATCTATACAATCATTCAGGAAACTATAATTAAAATTATCCCATTAAAAAAAAAAAGTAACAGGTTTGTGAGAGAAATTCCCTCGGAAAGTATTTGCCCTCAAATAAAAACCACAGTTGATTTTACTTAAAATAATTTTTATATGTGATATCGTGCTATTAAAAATATATAAAATCTAAAAATATATAAAATACACAGAATTTTTATGACAAAATTAGTACAAATGTAATTTTTATTCGTTTGAATTGGAACTTTTCTATCAAAGACATCATTTGTTTTATTATTATTGATTTATTATATATTTCCATCCTTCAAATAAATCAGGTTTCAATTTTGCTTCAATTTCTAAATAAAGAGTATATATATCATTTAGGGCATATACTTCTCAGTGAAGACATATCTATTTTAAGGAAGATATAAATCAAAGGACTCATCAGTTTACTTAAATATTGGAGAAATAGATCGTCCTAGGGAAGTCTTTATTTGAATGGATTTATTTTTATTTTTTAAAATAATTTTATTTATTTATTCATCAGAGTGAGAGAGAGAGAGAGAGAGAGAGAGAGGCAGAGACACAGGCAGAGGGAGAAGCAGGCTCCGTGTAAGGAGCCAGACGCAGGACTCGATCCTGGGTCTCCAGGATCATGCCCTGGGCTGAAGGTGGGGCTAAACCCTGAGCTACCTCAGCTGCCCTATTTGAACGGATTTATTTTTTAAATTTTATTTATTTATTTATTTTTTATTTTTTATTTATTTAATTTATTTTTTATTGGTGTTCAATTTGCCAACATACAGAGTAACACCCAGTGCTCATTCCATCAAGTGCCCCCCTCAGTGCCCATCACCCAGTCACCCCCACCTCCCGCCCACCTCCCCTTCCACCACCCCTAGTTCGTTTCCCAGAGTTAGCAGTCTTTCATGTTCTGCCTCCCTTTCTGATATTTGAATGGATTTAAATGCAAACTATGTAATGTCTCATAGGTAAGGTGAACTCTCATCCCAACTGAGACCCTTGATATTCACTGGAAATTTGACCATGAGTATTTTAATATCCCTTTCCTCTACTAATTTTCTCCCCCTTAAGATTGATATAATGATACATTAATAGTCCCAAGGCTCTGGTTGATTTGATTCTCTGGTAAAAGTCACTTCACTTGTCTCTATAATCACACCTTCCTTTTGTGATCCAGTCGCCCTGAACCAGATCCTGTCCTGACCTTCAGCTCAAAGGACAAACTTGATTTCCCAATGTCACTTCATGTCCTGCCCTCACTATTGATGACCCCAGCTGGATACTCTTGCTCTTTATAAGGTTGATGTGAGATATTTCACATGATGTTTCTACCAAATGCATGTACTAAAGGCTCAGTATTGTAAGTAGGTAGAACAGAGTGTTTGTGGGGTTTGCAGAGTCATGTCAGGAATGGACGTTCCTCTATCACCGCTGCAGACAGATCATTAATGCTTAAATCACTGATACTACTGCTTGTGCAAGGTTTGACAAGAGGCCCTTAATACATGCTGCCGAAGTAGGAAATTTGCTCTTGTGGTTTACTTCTGTGTGTTTCCATTAACCAATGGATAATAAGCCTTTAAGGGCTGAAAGAGCCATATATTTACAAACAGAAATAGTCACCACATTTTTGTCATTTATCCACCACTCAACAGTATTTTTTTTCAACTTCTCTTTTTCCCCTCTACTTTATGCTATTAAAAATCATTAGTTTCTTGATCAATCCAGTGATCACTAACTTTCCCAAAATACACTACAGGACATGGTCTACAGTGTCTGTCACCAAACAGTGAAAAGATTGGTAATGAGTATATTTTATATAAATGAGCAGAAAGAAGCACACAAGAAGCCCTACACGTACACATATACAAGTTTTAAAATCTGTACTAGTTCACCAACCACAGGACGGAGCTTAGAAATGAGAGCAAGAGGCCTCGTTTTTAGATCTTACTGTTTTCCAGCAAATTAATGTTCATCCTCTACAGGATTGCTGCACACATTGTTCGTTTTCTTAAAATCCCTAATTCCTTTGTGCTGCTTAAAAATAAGTTCATAACATTCAGCTTTAATAGTTGTTTCCATAGTTGATGAACTACTTAGGCACTCTGACGTAAAATAGTATAGTATGTTATATTCTCTTTGACAGAATAGTTTCTCCATTAAAATGACCAAATTTATATATGACATTTTGCAACCTCAGTGAAGATTTCAGTGAGTACTTTGCTGGCTTTATACATTTTTTTTTTTTTTTGGACTGGAAACAGACTGTTACGATACTAGTTTTTTCACAATTCATACAGGAAATTATATTAAAGCTTTTGGTTATTTAATTAGTCTATTACATAATAAGCTAATCCTTGACAGAGGGAAAAACGTGAAGGGCAGTCAGTACTCACTTGGAAGCCATCTCCTCGGCTAAATACGTGGAGTGCCTCTGCATGCATATTATTATAGTTGATAAGGAAATTAAGATAATTTAAGAGGGAAATTATGCACATTTAATGTAGGCTCCTGTTTAACACAGAAAACACCAAAAACTAAATTCCTTGAAGACCTGATGCTGCATTAAGTGATAATTTAGACATGACATAGCATAGAATAAAAGTGAAGTAGTGGCCTGACAATATATTTCATCAGACTTTGGCAAAGAGGAGCATGGAAGTGAGTCAAATTATCTCCAGTTGGAGGGTAAGACACAAGAGCAATGCTGTCAGTCTTTAGGTTTAGGGTGATGAGGTTGGGAGTTTTGGGCTGACATAAATAAAACCAAACAACCTGCAGCCACCAGTAAGTAGATCCTGGAAACAGCCTGCAGCCCACCCAGAACTCCACTCTTAGAACTCTTGTTACACTGACCTACGCCGCACCTGTATGGGAACTGTGGTGGGTAATGATGACCCCCTTTCACCAGCTTTAGGACATAGACTATTAAAGAGCTCAGACTTTAGTATATACATTTTCACTGCTTTCTAATAAAAGGCTTTATTTTAAAATATTTTATATTTTTCAATGATAAAAAAGAATAAGACTATGATTTAACCTGGTATCACACTGACATTTGGTCATGTAGCCTATTTACTATAATTTAAGGAGGGGTTGAGGAAAATAGTTTTCTAATCTAAGAAGAGACTATCCCTGCCTTTACTGTTAAACTCAATTACAAATGTTTTTCCTTAGCATAAAGTATATAGATGTACTGTGCTATTATTATCCATCCTGAAAGAGGCCACCCACTCAGCTTTGTAATTCACTTTGCCCATGATATTAATGTGGTATAGTAGTTTTTTTTTTTAAGATTTATTTATTTGGGAGAGAGAGTGAGAGAGTAGGGGGGAAGGGCAGAGGGAGAAAATCTCAAGCAGACTTTCCCACTGAGCTCAGAGTCCAATGTGGGGCTGGATCTCATGATCCTGAGATCATGACCTGAGCAGAAATAAAGAGTGGGATGCCCAACCAACTGATCCACTCGCACCCTTATATGGTGTAGTATGTTGAGAATATGGGAACTCAAGTCTGCCAGGCCTGGGTATAATCAGTAGCATCTCCCCCTTAATATGATATTTTAAAAGGTTCCTTCACTTTTCTCAGCTTCAGACTCTTCCTTGGTAAAGTAGAATTAATCCTACTTCTGGCTTTATTGTAAGAGCCACATGAGACTTTATATAAAGCACTCAGCACCCTAACTCAGTGAATGGCTATGATTATGAGTATATGATATCGCCACTATCATTGTTACTCTATTGCTACATATTTCGTAAGACAATATTTTTAAAACACAGGGTGGGAAAATATGATATCCTTTTGAAGTTTGATGAAACCTTTTTATTTATCCCTAGATCCCTTAAATTCACATAGAAATATGCAAAGTTTTAGAAAGTATTTAAATATGCCAAATCCTACTTGGTGTTTGCAATTAGGTCCATGGACATTAGGCTAAGAGACACTATGCAAGAGCTGGTTTGCCTAGAAAGTAAATGGAAGAGACATTGAGAGCTGTTTGTGACATTGAGCATGGAGACTAGGGCAGTGTGTAGATGCATGATGGATTCTGAATCAAATCAATATGGGTTCTAATCAAAGAGATATGATGAAATGGGAAGCCAGTATGAACATGCATTACATGAAATTTCATAACAGAAATTTCTTCTGGCCAGTGAACCACAGAAAACAAAGTCTGTCCTTGATCCAACATTACTTCCCACATAGCTCCTCAGCAGAGTATGTGCATAGAACCACAGCAGGAAAAGCAAAGCACCTCTCTGTTGTTACCCAAGACTTTGACCTCAAGAACCAGTAGTTCAATCTAGTGGGCTAAACTGGATTAGATTCTTTATCCACTTTTAGTTAGGCCTTTGTAGCCTGGTCCTACTGTATCTTTAGACATACAGAAAGGAGCTAGGAGGGAGGGAGGGGTAGTAAGAGGGAAGGGAGGAGAGGGGAAGAGAGAGTATTGACCTCCCTACCTTGATGCTAACTGTCTTAGGATGGAGACTGAAAGTTTCCTCAAATCAGGAAGAATCTGGACACCACTATTCCTGTGCATAGGGTAGCTCTAATTTTATAAGTTTTGTTTAGGTTATTAAAATTGTATGTTCATTTGAGGGGGGGAATGTTAAGGTGGCTTTATGTGTACAGTGCGTAAACGTGGAAAGAAGGCAAAGAGTCAGTATTAAGTGATGAGCTTTCTCTCTCCTGTAGAATGGGCTCTACTTGACTAAAAATGCCAGGAAAGGGTGTGGAAGGGGGGTGCAGTGGAGAATAGAGAAACATATGCCGATTTTTGAAATAATTTTAAAGTTCCACCTTTAGATACTTAGACACCATCAGTGTTCAAATTTACAATATCTCCTCCTTTGAGGGGCGGCATTTTGCCCTTGATTTTGATTCATTCTTTTATTTATTTTTTAAAAAGATTATTGATTTATTTATTCATGAGAGACAGAGAGAGAGAGAGAGAGAGAGAGAGACAGGCAGAGGGAGAAGCAGGTCCCATGCAGGCAGCCCGACGTAGGACTCAATCCCGGGTCTCCAGGATCAGGTCCTGGGCTGAAACCAGTGCTAAACCGCTGAGCCACCCAAGCTGCCTTGATTCATTCATTTGAAGCAACAGTGCTGGGATGGAGGTGTTGAGCAAAAGAAGAAAGTGTGAATCCCCCCAAAGGCAAGTTGATGTCATCTGCTTGTTTCCTAGTAGAGACTGTGGAAGCAATTAGCTTTGTGCATGAAAGACTAGAGGCACTATCACACACACTATGAAAATGTAACATAACATAAATTCATTATTTTATTAACAAATCCCAAAGCATCTCTTAGGAGACTTACACGTGGCAGGAACTCGGCAATGATATCTTTTTATAGTTGACATTTTGCTGTTGAGTTGACTTTTTCTGCATGTTTTCAGTATGAGAACCCAATGGAGTATGGCGGTCTGTGTATACCACGGGGCATATCCCCAAAACAAAGACAAAAAAAGTCACTGTAAAAGTTCATATTAAAAAGACCTTAAAAAAAAATAAATAAAAAATAAAAATAAAAAGACCTTATTTGTTGTCTAAAATCCCTGAGTAGAAGTTCATGACATCATCCTTTGACATCATTTGTGTGTTTTTGTGAAATATGTGTACTTACTTTGGGGAGTTCACTAGAGTAGAATCATTCTGAGAACAGTAACTACAGAACATGTCAGTATCCTTTCATGCTTATGATGGAAGATACTAAGGTATCATAAGCTCTTTCAGGAAACCATTTTCCCCAGTAATTAATGTTAATATATGACACAATTTCATTTCCAGGAATCTATTATAAAAACCAATCCATGAAATTCTTATACAAATACATGGCTGTATATCATGTGAAAATTCTCAGAGGCCAGAGGATGCTAATCATATCCTAATTCTTACCATTGGTCTTGACTGTAATATCATGGAAGGGGGGGGGGTTGTCAGATGTCAGAAAACAACTGACTATTTCTCCTATTTCTCAAAGAATTCTTACCACCTCTGGTGTTCCTTAAACTTTCCATAGTAAAACAAATTTGTTTCAGGTCATCTAACAGAAAACTCAAATAATAGTGGCTTATGTATAAAATATTGTTCTCCACCTAAAATATGCCCACAAGCCAATGGTGAAGGATATTGGCTCTTCGGCATCACAAAGGGTCCTACCTCTTTCTTGCTACCTTTTTTTAGGATAGATGCTAGAAATCCACCTATCGCATTCATAATGTACAATTTGTTTTACTGTTATAAGAGAATGCTCACAATAAGAGAGTTATAAAGATTTTTGAGATTCTTTATTATTCAGAATAAATGCTCAGAAGTGTAATTATTAGCTCTAAGAATTGGGTCCCCTAGTAAAGAAAAGTACCTACCTTTCATTAACTTTTTACATCTTTGAGAGTTAGCAAGCTATTTAATCACTGACATTCAGACAGGGAGATGAAAAATGACATTTAATTATTGCTGTACTCTGAATTAATTTAATTATTACTGGGCTTTGCAGGAGAAACTACTTTAATTCTAGCAGATGGTGTGGAAAGATCCTGTATAATATAATGCTTACAACCCCACCACATTGTTAATATGAGGGTAGCGCATACTTGTTCTGGTCCTGCTACGTTAAGAATTATTAATATCATATTTTTCAACACAAATGAAGGCAAAATAGTTTTGAATTCCCCAATTATATAACATATTTGAGAGATTAGTGAACTTATGGAAGTGTATTGAAGAAATATAAAAAACAACAGATATGTATTGAGAGTCTCTCTCAAAATCATTATAAGGCTACTGCAACAATTTGAAATCTAAATAAAAATTTGCATCTCCCTTAAAAAGGCAAATAATACAATTCAATGCATTGAGGATGAATGCAATCAACCTGAAGCACTAGAGGTATTTTAAAAAAACAGCCCTCAGGGCAATCAAAGACAATCTGATTAGTATTTGAACAATGAACTTTAAAATTTTCTCACGAACTGACTAAAATTCTCCCCTTTCTGCTCCCAGAGATCATTTGCAACATGGGGATTATGAAAGGAAGTATGAGTAAGTTCCTCACTTTTCCCCCATTTTTTTTCTTAAATTATGGATGAAAATGTCTTCCTTTGCTCTCCTATGAGATTTTATATTATGAATACCAATGTTTTCATAGTACTATTTAAATTTAAAATGCCATTCAAATTCTAGGTTCTATGATCATTTAAACAATAGAACTTTATTGGGTAACTGCAATCAAGCATAGTGGTTTTATTAAAATGCTGTTGTCTCATAATATTTTTATATCTGATCTACTTTTCTCTCTAATAACCAAAACTAGAATCTGTGAAAGTTAACCCGATGTAAATGAACTAGTAAACACATAGTTATAAAGCATTAAAAAAAAAAAGACTTTCAGATAAGTCTTTATATGTTAACAGAAATTTTAACTTTTCTTTTTTTTTAATGGGGTATAAGGGCAGAGGGAGAAGGAGAGAGAGAATCTTAATCAAGCTCCACACCCAGTGCAGAGCCCCATGCAGGGCTTCATCTCATGACCCTGTAATCATGGCCTGAGCCAAAATCAAAGGTCAGACGCTTAACCAACTGAGCCACCCAGGCACCCCATATGTTAACAGAAATTTTGAAAGTGTGCCACGGCTGACATGAAATTTCAATAATGCAATAAAAATTGCGAACAATAATGTATAAATCATTTCATGTCTTCTAGATTTATTACAATACTAGTATTTTTTTAACAGACCCTAGAATTAATGAGATTTCTCCACAATTTACCATGAAAACTATTTATTATCACTATTAAAGCTCTAACCTAAAAATATTTTTCAAATTGACCTAAGAAAACTCATTTTAATCCTAGTACTGTGAGCATCTCTATGGTTCTTTTTCTCGTTTTTTTTTTGTTTGTTTTGTTTTTGTTTTTGTTTTTGCTCTGGCATCAGCTAAAGCACACCATGCTGTTGTAGAAAGTTTCAGCTAATAATTTTAAGGCATTCGATGTGTGACAAACACATAAAATGTGTGATAGTTTCCCCAGGAAAGAACATTGGCAAAAGCAACAGTGCAGTTGATAAAAATACTTCAATACATCCAGCAGTGAGTGTTGATATAAAGTATAAACCATTTGTAATCTGTTGTTAGGAATAAATACAGAAAAAATAAATCAGATCCCCTCATGCCGATTCCATGTGCCAATCGCATCGATTTCCATCCAACAGCACCACGGCAGAGAGCTCGGGATTCAGGCAGAGTGAGTTACATGAAGTAGGGATATTACTCTCGGAAGTGGGGGCCCCTATCTATCAGCAAAGCTGATGGTGACGTCCCTCCTGGCACCACTAGCAGAAGGGTGATCAGGACAAGTCAACTTCCCCCACTGCAGTTTAAGGAAAATGATTCAGAATACCTCCCAAAAGTTAAAATGAGAAGATAGCAAGGGTTTATTCTAGAAACAGAGAAACTGGACTAAATTACAATATAAAATAATTGTATTTTTTATAATTGGTAGAGCTAAGTCTTACAGGCAAAGGGTGTGTCATATTTGAGGTAACACGTTTTTAGATATTATTTTAAATGTCACCACTGCATTTTGCCCTTGTGAATAAGCCACTTTGCCTCGTGGGCTATTTTTGTGTTTTAAAGGGGGTGTGTGCATGTGTGTTATATGTTACAGGTGTTGTGTTATGGGACTTGCTATGTACTAGGTGCCTACTTTGTGTCGGGCTTTCACATTCACGTGCAGCACCATCTGCTAAATGGGCAGGATGGGGACTGCTGAAAGGTAAACTGAATATATTACAATTGTTGAGACTACATCTGAGCCAGGATGGATTTGAATTGAGCAGTGATTAGGAGCTGGGGGGAGACTTTTATGAAGAAAAAGCGGAAGCCAAGCAAAAAGAGACGTTACTGAGTGACTGTTACTCAAAGCCAAGCTGGCTGTTTGTGATTGGTTAGTCCCAAAGTTTCCATTTCGTGACCTCGAAGCATTTATAGGATTAGATCTCGGTTTGCCTACGTAGACCCCTGCAGCAGGAGAGCCACCTCAGTCTGGGGGCTGCCTTATTTAATTAATAACAATGTCTTTATCTCCATTTAACAGGGCTAGGGAGACACTGAGGATTAAACACATTCCATACTGCTAAGTCATCCTACTAGAAAGTGGCAGAGACATTACTTGTCAAACTAGAAATTCATATTTTTCCAAGCAAATACAAAGACAGTTAACGACTCCCCCAAGACACCATGAAAGTGATTGACAGGCAGGATTAGAATTCTGGGCTTTGGCTGCAAATTCAACGTGCAGAGCCAACACTGAATGATCTGAAATGTTTGTGCAGCAATAAGCCAATTTCCACAGTGGGACGGGGATACTTGGGCAGATGGACCCAAGTATTTCCTGCTCAGGTCACGAGATGGAGCACCGCGAGGGGCTCAGCACTCAGCCAGGAATCTGCTTCAGGATCTCTCTCTACCCTTCTGCCCCCACTCACACGTGCACATGCACACACACACTCTCTCTCTAATATAAATAAATAAATATTTTTAAAAAAAGAATGAGAAAAATTGTTAATCTTTTTGATTATTCAGTGATAGATATGAACATTTATTGTAAGGGGAAATTCTAAAATAAGAGAAAAACTTTAGTCATAAATATGTGCATCGCACTATTATTTCTGGAATAAAACCTGAATGTCTAATGATAAAGGGAAGAGCTTATTAACATGATGGGAGTCTCTGCAGACTTTCAGCTACTAAATTTGTCGGTGATGTAACAAGCAGCCTCCTCAATTATGTCCTTGGTGGGAACGCTGCCAGCCCCTTCCTCCACCCGCTATGCAAATCTTTGAAGAGGCTGCAAGGCGTGGATTGTGACAAACAACAGGGCAGAAAATTTCCCATATATTTTGTCATCTCATTCACACTTCTGTTCCCTCAATTTTCTCTGCCCTGCCCGCCTCTGCTCTTCCCTCCCTACCCGGCTAGTTCTAGCCAGCACACCTCCAAATGCAGTCTCCTATAAAGGATCACAATCAGAAGCATGGAAGCCTGTCCCTACAGATGCAGGAGGGACATTTGCAATTGTTGTGACCAAATATATGAATATTTATAAGGCTCATCACACATCTTATTATCTGGGAAGATTATACCAAAATAATATAGATTCATATGTTAATGCCTTAACCCCCATTATGACTGGATGTGGAGATCTGGCCTTTAAAGAAATTATTAATTTCACTGAATCATAAGGATGAAGCCCTAATCCAATGTGACCCTAATCCAATATGAATAGATGTGGAACTGATACCAGGGATGTTCAAGAACAGAGAAAGGGCCAGGTGAAGACACAGAAAGATGGTGGCCCCATCTACAAGCCAAGGAGAGAAGCCTCTGGAGAAATTGATCCTGACAGTACCTCAATCTGGGACTTGCAGTCTCTAGAAGTGTGAAATAAAATAAAGTTCCATTGTTTCAGCCAAAAAAAAAAAAAAAGCATTTTCAGTATGTACCTTTTCACGTTATTTCCATCACATAGTTGTGAATGATCTTGATTTAACGCTGAAAACCCTGTTAACAGCTTAAAGGTGTAGCATGGTCCTGTGTCTCTCCAAAGGAGTGAGTTAGAAGCACGGTTGCACTTCTGTCATTAAAACGAATAATTTGTAAAGGAAATTACAGATGACATGTGAACTTTCACAGAATGTCGGATGCTCGGTTTTCAAAACAAGAAGAATAGTAAATGGAACAAATGATTTTTTTTCCTTTCGTATTAAAATTCAAAATCTAGGGGCACTGAGTAGCTCAGTCATTTGAACGTCCGACTCTTGATCTCAGCTTAAATCTTGGTCTCAGGTTCCTGAGTTCAAGCTCTGCTTTGGGCTCCACACTGGGTATGGAGCCTCCTTCAAACAAACAAACAAACAAACAAAAAAAACAAACAAAGAAATACCCCAAATCTAAAAATCTGAGGTGATGGAGTTAATTTTTCTACCCATGATCTTGGAAAAAAGTGGCAGTTGTAAATAATATGAATCAACTTTATTCTTATTAAACATTCATATACACAAATTTAAAATATATAAAAACAAAGGAACTATTTTAAAAAGTGGAGGAAAACAGAGGCTAGGACTGATTTATTATTGAGAGGAAAATTTCATAAACACGAAAAGGACCAGTGATGGGTAATAAGATAACAAATATTGGCATGATTATTAAAGCAAATATCAGACTGGAAAACGTCTTTGGACCAATATCATAGATAAAGGTACACCTGTGAAGATCCTTATAGATGAATAAGAAATGTCCTATCACCCCATGCACATAAACAGACAATTCTTAGCAGAAGAGTTAAAATTACCAATATGGCATAAATTGTTCATTCTCATGAATTAAAAATATGTTTATAACATGATGCCAATTGTCTAGTATAGTTTGTGAACATAATAAATAAATGAATATAATTCAATAAGGAATAAGGAATGAATAACGGATATCCTATATGTTCCTGAGATATTAAAGATAGAGATACATGCCACCAGTTTTAAGGACTACAGTTTAAATATTTCTCATAAACAAAAACATTTACATAAAGCAGTATTTGGACCTAGAGTGTTAACATTTAACCGATATAGGGATGAAGAACAGGGACACCCGCAGATTCCTCTAGAGGTTTTTCTTAAAACAAATTTCTCAGAACCTCACTTCTAGCTTAAATTTTAAGGTTCGACAATTTTCCTATAAACGCAATGCATAGTATTTTATTTTATTTATTTTTTTAAAGATTTTATTTTTTATTTTTTTTTATTTTTATTTATTTATGATAGTCACACACACAGAGAGAGGCAGAGACACAGGCAGAGGGAGAAGCAGGCTCCATGCACCGGGAGCCCGACGTGGGATTCGATCCCGGGTCTTCAGGATCACGTCCTGGGCCAAAGGCAGGCGCCAAACCTCTGCGCCACCCAGGGATCCCAATGCATAGTATTTTAATCCAAACTGTATCCACAGTGAACCCACCAGCTACAGGATACATAAAATCTTTGGCCATCTTTATAAATCCCCTCAACCTGCTGTGCATGTAATTTTAGATTTATCAGGTTATTAAAATGATACGTTAGCTCATTTACCTCTTTGAGCCTCATCCTACTTTAATTAAACTCACTGCTTGCTCATATGCACACCCAGCCCCAAGCCGATCCGCCTGCATCTGTTACCTGCACAGAGTGCCCATGGGAAAGTGCTCACATCGCAAACTATGTTCTGCTTGGGTAAAAAACAAACAAACAAACAAACAAACAAAAACAAAAAAACACAGAAACTTATAAATGACAGCATAGCCCAGCAAAGAGTCAAACACTCAGCTGCCTACAACAGGATTGCTAATTTCTCTCTGTTTAATCTGGTCACCAAGCTCTGTATCCACAGACAGAATTTCCTGTCATTGAAGGTTTTCCTGAAGGCCCTAAGCAATTTCCTGTTCCAAGTCAGCTACTGAGTCACCAGAGTCGACAATAGTGCAGAACTGGGTGCGCACTCAGATGATTTATATACAGCTCCAGAAGGAAACGAGAACGGCATTGAACTTGATAATGGCCGATACAGAAAACCGTATGAATAGAAAAATGTGCACATTGTGTTCTTGCCCCACAGGAGAGAACCAAGATCTATTCTGAAGGCACGCAATTCCCATGTTCCTATATGAATGCTAGCAAGAGAGTCAGTGAGGAAGCTGCAATCAAGAACAATACCCCCCCAAAAAAAAAGAAAGAAAGAAAGAAAGAAAGAAAGAAAGAAAGAAAGAGAAAAAGAAAGAAAGAAAGAAAGAAGAAGAAGAAGAAGAAGAAGAAGAAGAAGAAAGAAAGAAAGAAAGAAAGAAAGAAAGAAAGAAAGAAAGAAAGAAAGAAAAAGAAAGAAAGAAGGAAAGAAAGAAAGAAAGGAAGAAAGAAAGAAAGAAAGAAAGAAAGAAAGAAAGAAAGAAAGAAAGAAAGAAAGAAAGAAAGAAAGAAAGAGTAAAACCATTTATATTAAAACATGAGACTAACTAGTGATGGTGCCTTTAAGAGGACTTGAGACTAACTCTCCATGTGCTCTGGTTTTGCTAATTCATTTGTTGTTCTATCATTGCTATCAACGAGTAAGACATTGGAAAAAGATGCGTAGTTGACGAGCACCGATGCAAATCATTTGAACTGGGAAATTGCAAAACAAATGGGTGGGTACAAAGAAAATCATGTTTAAAAATGGTATTAACATCAGAGCAAAGTGTGATGAATTTGATAACCCAATTCGGCAGCACAGTAATGAAGAGCTTAATTAAAAACAGATGTTGGAGGGAAGAACAAATGGCCTCGTGTGGTGGGCTCAACAGGATGTCCCTGTGGATCGATACGACCTTCCTCTCTCTTCTCTCTGTAAAACAGAGATTTTCTCGATGCTTCTGCAAATGCTCTCTGCTATTTTTCCTTGAGTCCCATCAGCAGCCAAGATGCAGCCAGGTGTCCAGGTATCAGGTCTCAGAAGACCGCCGGGCCAAGAGCATTTTCCTCTGCGTCAACTTTGCTGTGTCCTGCGTTTCTTCTTGTAGGGTGTCTCCCAACACATATTTGCCTGGCAGTCCTGACGGTGGCCTCCTTCTCTCCCTTCAAATTCTATTTTGTTCTCTGAAGTCCTAAGAGCACACCTGTTGCCTACCACCACCCACACCTGCCTTCCACCTCCCGGGGACCTGTGGGTAACTTTTCTTCTTGCTGCACATTCTCATTCACTAGAGGTTGACAAATTAATAGCAAACAAGGCACCATGCAGAAATCCCCTCCTGGGGGAAATATATATATTTATATATTTATAGATTATTTATATGTATATATGTTAAATATCTGCCATAGCCTTACAGAACCATCGTATATAGCTGATATTTTATTAAGGTTAATTCATGTTTCTTTTTATTCCCTTTTTTTTTAAAAGATTTTATTTATTCATGAGAGACACAGAGAGAGAGAGAGAGAGAGAGAGAGAGAGGCAGAGAGAGAAGCAGGCTCCATGCAGGGAGCCCGATGCAAGACTCGATCCCAGGACGCCGGGATCATGCCCTGGGCCGAAGGCAGGTGCTAAACCACTGAGCCACCCGGCATCCCCTCTATTCCCTCCTTTTTTTTTTTTTTAATAGCCAAAAAAAAAAATTGCCTTCCATATTCTCACTTCATTTATGCAGGACTTTTGTGTCCTTAATTACTTCTCCTTGACTTTGAATTTGGGGTTGTATATTTTGAAATGCTTGCTCTTTGGGTGTGTATATATGTGTTTTCTCACCTCTGCAATCACAAACTAACATCTTTCCACATTGTTTGAAAGGAAAACTTCTTTACTCCATGGTCCTCCCTAAATGAAATTCTCCAAATCAAGCTGATTGAACACACATACCTGTTTAAATTCAATATAATCTATCCCTGTTAAAGCCCTACTTGCTCCACAATTTGATTTTAGGTTTATTACAATATTGATTGCCCATACACCTGAGCTCCCTTTTACCTTCCATTTTTGTTAATTCTTTAATGCTTTCTTTGAACTCTATTTTCCAGTTGCTTCCACTTACTCCTCCAAACATGAACTGCTTCTATAAAGTTTTCTATTCCTGCATTTACATAACGACTTCTTGGCTATTTTGAGGGTGTAAATTCTGCTCACCTCAGTTTATTTTCTAAAGTTTGGTTCTTTTTACTCTATTTACAGAAGTTTTTGAACACATCTGATTTGAGACAAAAGAGTTATCTGTGATTCCCGGTTGTCAATCCAACATCGCGGCCACTCTCTTCTAAGTTTCCCTTCACTGGGAGGAAAAGGCATAATTATATTTTCCAAGACCTTTTGACTGTATGGCTGTGATTTTTTTTTTAAGATTTTATTTATTTATTCATGAGAGAGAGGCAGAGACACAGGCAGAGGGAGAAGCAGGCTTCCTTGGGGAGCCCGATGTGGGACTCGATCCCAGGACCCTGGGATCATGCCCTGAACCAAAGGCAGATGCTCAACCACTGAGCCACACAGCTGTCCCCATATGGTTGTGGTCTTAAATTTGTCAATAACAGGTGCTCTGTAGAGTTTGGAGGGCACAGGAGAAGGTAAAGCCATTTTTCTGTATAGGTCCTACAGCCATACGTAAGGCTCAGCTCTTCAGTAGAGATCTAGAATTCTCTAGATGCTAGTTCTGTAGTATATAATTTCAACCGCCTTTCCCCTATGCCTTGGAGTATATTCAACATACCTTTTTCCCCAATATATTTGTCCTCATATGATGTTTCTTCTCACTTGATAAAGGCAATACTTTCCTTTATGGATTGTGTAGGAACTCATCTTCTCCACTTCTCATGTTATTTTGGTCTATCTGAGCTTATTGTATTTGTAGTAAGATATGGTGAACCAACACTTTTTAAATCCTCTGTAGGGGACCCCTGGGTGGCTCAGCGGTTTAGCACCTGCCTTCAGCTCAGGGTGTGATCCTGGAGACCTGGGATCAAGTCCCACAACAGTCTCCCTGCTTGGAGCCTACTTCTCCCTCTGCCTGTGTCTCTGCCTCTCTCTGTGTATCTCTCATGAATAAATAAATGAAATATTTAAAAAAAATAAAATCCTCTCTATGCTTTTGTATGTAATATTCAAAGAAGGAAGAAAGAAGCTTCGAACTTGATGTGTGTTAGCAAAGACAGAGTGCAGACAAAATTTTAATTTTGATACTATGCACCAACATGTCTTTAAAATAGAGCAGGAAGGGGAGGAGTAGATCAGTCTGTTCGGAACAAGGAGACTTTGGAGAGAAAGGGAGATCTGCAGATTTGCTCATGGCAAGTAGATGATCTCAAACTATTCAGCCCATCTCACCTGTGAAGATGACATGAAACATACATTCATAGAGTGCCCTGTGGTTAGTGTGCTATGCTGAGCCATCAGGAATGGATGGAAACTTGTCTCCCAGTTGTGTGTGGACACAATTGTGGAGCTGCAAATAAATTTTGAATGAAAAATGATCCTGCTATCTGGAGAAATTATGCATACTTGACTATTTCTGATTATCTAAAAAGGGAAGAGTTCCTGCTTTTATGTATGTAAATACATTGGAAGGTAAGGCATTGGTTTATTCAAGCTAGACTTCTGTCTTCATATTTTCAGATTCCTTGCCATAACTTTGCCATGCAATTCAGATATTTTATATTTTTGTCTAGGGTTATAATGGCATTTGTGTATAACTAGAGACACATCAGATACTTTCTTTTTTTTTTAAGGATTTTATTTATTTATTTATTCATGAGAGACATGGAGAGAGAGAGAGAGGCAGAGACACAGGCAGAGGGAGAAGCAGGGTCCATGCAGGGAGCCCAATATGGGACTTGATCCTGGGTCTCCAGGATCACGCCCTGGGCCAAAGGCAGGCGCTAAACAGCTGAGCCACCCAGGGATCCCCCCAGATGCTTTCTCTGTAAAGAATGAGTTGCTTCTTCGGTTCCTTTGCCTAAATTGTAAAGCTATCCAAGGCAAGTCACAATAATTGTCCATTTAATTTGGCATTTTCTGGAACATTGGTTTCTAAAACAAAGCCTCTTCCAATTAAATTCAGTGGCATTTTTGTCCAAAACATTTTTGTAGGGAATTGGTTTCCTGCCATGGATCTGGGTCTTGCACCATTGGAATACATTAATCACAGATTCGGGCCAACCACCGCAGACCCACACAGTCCTCCCAGCACCCTCCCCACTTGGCTCTGCTCTTCTCAGCACAGGGTTTGATTCATATCATACCTTCCCACACAGAAAATGGTAATCTGAAAAGAATCTTAGAATATCAGCATAGTAGAATAAAAGGCCATGTACACACATACACACAGTTTTATATATATAAATAAGCCAAAGGAAATAGTCAATGTCTTATAGAAATGGTCTTCTTTTGACAATATTAAAGAAAATATCTATGCATCTCTCTCTCTCTTTTTTTTTATTTTGGTTATTGAGCGATATTACTTGATTAATGAGGAAGGTCAAAGCCTAAATTCTGTTTGGATAAGTTTATTTCAATTCTAGCTTTTCTTTTAATCATATAATAATGAAAGCCTGATTTACCTCTGCATTACTCTGTGTTGATACAAAATAATCAGTTACTTTTTTTTTTAATTTGGGAAACCAATGTAACAAACAAACATAATCTAATTAAAAATGAAATCAGTAGGGGCGCCTGGGTGGCTCACTGGTTGAGCATCTGCCTTTGGCTCAGGGCGTGATCCTGGCATCCTGGGATCGAGTCCCACATTGGGCCCCCCACAAGAGGTCTGCTTCTCCCCTTGCCTATATCTCTGCCCCTCTCTCTGTGTCTCTCATGAATAAATAAATAAAATCTTTAAAAAAAATGAAATCAGTAACTAAGACTCTGCAGGCCCCATCCCCAACCAGCACAAAAGCTTCTTGGCTTGACCAGAGTGTTACAAAAACACTAATTCAAAGGGATACAGGCACCTCTATGTTTATAGCAGCATTAATTACAAGAATCAGATTATAGAAACTGCCCAAGCATCCATCGACTAATAAATGGATAAAGATGATGTGGTGTATATGTATAATAGAATAATACTCAACTGTAAAACGTTGTAAAATCTTGCGATTCACAATGCCATGGTTGGAGGTAAAAAATATAATAAATGAAATAAGCCAGTCAGAAAAAGACAAATACCATATGATTTCATTCATATGTGGAATTTAAAAACAAAACAAATGAGGAAACAGGGAGAGAGAGTGAGAGACAAAGAATCTGTCTTTTAATCTGACAGAACACACTGATTGTCACCAGAGGGGAGGTAGGTGGGAGGTAGGGAAATGGGTGATGGGATTGAGGGAGAGAACTTGTCCTGATGAGCACAGTGTAATGTCTAGACATGTTCAATCACCATATTGTACACTTGAAACTAATATCACATGGTACGTTAACTGTACTGGATTTAAAATAAACTTTAATATATAGGGGTGCCTAGCTGGCTCAGTTAGAGTTTGTAAAGCATACAACCCTTGATCTCATAGTTGTGAGTTTTATCCCTGCGTTGAGAGTAGAGTTTACTTCAAAAAACAAAACAAAACAAAATCTTGACATTAAAAAACAACAACAACAACCCATAGATGTGCTACCTATAGAAAAGGTCAAAGATGCTTTTGCCAAAATTATTGACTTTGGTTACCATATAAAATATGTCTGTTAATGTGTATGCTCCTTCTAGCTGCGCAGGTAGACTTGTCTTCAAACACTGTCTTGGCAATTTATAGTTGTCCAACCTCACCTCTGGTCCACACAGACAAACCTCACAATGTTGCAACACCTTACGAGGATGAGAAAGCATGTCAGTACAAAAGCGGTGGCTATAATAATGTAAGAAATCTAAGATGTACCAAGATCTATAAAGAACTTGCCAAACTCAACCCCCAAGAAACAAACAATCCAGTCATGAAGTGGGCAGAGACATGAACAGACATTTCTCCAAAAAAGACATAGACATGGCCAACAAACACATGAAAAAATGCTCCTCATCATTTGCCATCAGGGAAATACAAATCAAAACCACAATAAGATAGCACCTCACACCAGTGAGAAAGGGGAAAATTAATAAGACAGGAAACAAGTGTTGGTGATGATGTGGGGAAAGGGGAAACCTCTTGCACTGTTGATGGGAACTCAGGCTGGGGCAGCCCTTCTGGAAACTGTGTTGGAGGGTCCTCAAGAAGTTAAAAATAGAGCTACCCTATGACCCAGCAATTGCACTACTGGAGATTTACCCCAAAGATACTGATGTAGTGAAACGATGGGACACCTGCACCCCGATGTTTCTAGCAGCAATGTCCACAATAGCCAGACTGTGGAAGGAGCCTCGGTGTCCATCGAGAGATGAATGGATAGAGAAGATGTGGCCTATATATCTGAGTGGGATATTACTCAGCCATCAGGAAGGACAAGTACCTACAATTTGCTTCAAGGTAGATAGAACTGGAGGGTATGATGCTGGGTGAAGTAAGTCAGTTGGAGAAGGACAATCATCATATGGTTTCACTCATATGTGCAGTGTAAGAAATAGTGAAAAGGATTATAAGGGAAAGGAGGGGAACTATGTGGGGAAAATTAGAGAGGGAGACAAACCATAAAAGACCCTGACTCAGGGAAATAAACAAAGGGTTGTGGAAGGGGTGGTGGGCAGGAGGACGGGGTAACTGGGTGATGGGTACTGAGGGGGCCCATGATGAGGTGAGCACCGGGTGTTATACTATATGTTGGCAGATTGAATTTAAATCGAAAAAAAAAAAAAAGAAATCTAAGATATAAGCTGTAAAAGATAAGAAATCATATATGTATCTGTGTAGTGACAGGATAAGTATTGCATCATTTTTAAAAATAAAGAGGGTCGTTGGTAGAATGGTGTCTCCTTCTCTAAGGTCTACTCACAATACCCTCTACCTCTGCTGTTAAATGAAGACAGTGGATTATGAATGAGGGGTATGGTGTTATACTCTGATTCTCTTCTTCTGTCAAACACATATATAATGTCACCTGAAATGGCATTTTTTCTGGATACTTCTGCATGATTTATTTTGTGGCTGCAATGGGTTTATTAGCTACATTGGGCAGAAGATATCTTAAAGGAACTGGTTATATTTTAAGAGATAAGAGGACAGTGATTAAAAGTCCACAAAATGTGGTATCAAATAAAAATATAAAAATTAACCATTTGCAACAGAATTTTGGCACACGACGTGAACAGATAATTCACAAAATGGTAGATAAAACAAAAATGTGACAAAACCCAGTGGTAGTGAAACTTCATGAAATAATATGTAAATTAGATCCCTGGTAAAATGAAAACTAGGAAGCCTCCCAAGAGTCTTTTTTTTTTTTTTTTTTAATATACAGGACATGTCCTTATTTTTTTTTATTTTTATTTTTCTTAAAGATCTTACTCCAGAAGCATAGAGTGATAAAACACTTCACTTATCCCATGGAATTTGCCTTTTCAAAAATAATTTCCAGGGGCACCTGTGTGGTTCAGTGGTTGAATGCCTGCGTGTGGCTCAGGTCATGATCCTAGGGTCTTGGGAGCCTGCTTCTCCCTCTGCCTGTGTCTGCCTCTCTCTGTGTGAGTCTCTCATAAATAAATAAAAAAAATATTTTTAAAAAAAAGAATTTCTAGAAATTTCTATAGATCCCTTTATAAGAAAACCATTTTTCACCATAAACCAGAACAATTATACTTGGTTGTGAAATTGATGTCCTGTTTATATGTCCCCTTACTTTTTTGTCTGGTTATCTGTTTTAATTATAGCTTCTCTCAAGTCAGATTTTCCTTTTTTTCTTTTTTTCCTTAGGAAAAAATGTTTGCAGCCAAAATAAATACACTGACCAGGGAGTCTCAAACCAATTAACTGCCCTACTTAAGAAAATCCAGCTTAGTTTTTGCAGCTGAACCAGCAATAGAAATGATCTTATGATAAAATGAAATACAAATGGATAGATTATATGACCGCACGTAACTACATTAATTTTTTCATGATCTCTTGTGAGAATAGAGCACAGCAAGACTATATTTAATTAGACTAGAAGGTAGCATAACCCAGTGGGTTATATATGCATTAACTGAATCAAATGTTACTCTTAAGTATTATCTACACTTGTTTTAATGCCGAGGTTTTGGCTATGCGTCAGAGTGTATTCAATATCCATCGTGTGCCAGCAAACTCTGCGGTCTTCACACTTCATTATTGATAAGATAAGCACCATTTCAAAATATGTTGCAGCCTGTCTAAAGGAAAGGCACATAATAAGCCTAAATTTTGGCTTTAATTATCAATGTTGGCTGCCTACAGATTCACTAGGTCACAGTGACATTCTCAACTTACTTATCTTAGGAGGGTCCAATTCAGTGTCTTTTCTTCTTTCTAGAATTCTAAAGCCACAAGACTCACAATTATCCATGTATCTATCTGTGATTTAAACTGTAGAAGAGAAAAAAAAATAAAAATAAAAAAAAATAAACTGTTGAAGAAAAATTCCTCTGTATATTTAGATACATGTTATAGATTCAGCTGAGGTTTTCAATACCGATCGCATGAAACTTTTTTGACAATTCACTATGTCAGATGCAAAGGAGGCAAAGGGGTGAATTCATGGTTTCTATTCTTCATCTAGCAGATTCTTGGAGACAAAAGACCAGATGGATCCTGTAGCTAAATGGTGGCTTAATTCCACCCTCATTTCCTGGTTAAAGAGGCTTGTTACCAAAGGAGGTAGGAGAAACTTGGATGATCCAGGATCTTTGCCTGCAGTTCAGAAATCTGAAGGATCATAATTGCAAGAAAGTACTCTTTTTTTCATTCTTATTGTTTTATTTTTTTTAAGATTTATTTATTTATTTATGATAGACAGAGAGAGAGAGAGAGGCAGAGACACAGGAGGAGGGAGAAGCAGGCTCCATGCCGGGAGCCTGACGTGGGACTCGATTCCGGGTCTCCAGGATCGTGCCCTGGGCCAAAGGCAGGCTCTAAACCGCTGAGCCACCCAGCGATCCCCTATTGTTTCATTTTTTAAGGATTTATTTATTTATTTATTTGAGAGAGAGAAAGAGAGAGAGAGAGAGAGAATGAGCAGGACGGCAGAGGGAGAGGGAGAAAGAATCTCAAGTAGACCGTGCTGAGCCTGGAGCCTGACGTGGGGCTAGATCTCATGACCCTGAGACCGTGACCGGAGCCAAAACCCAAGAGTAGGACACTTAACTGGCTGAGCCACCCAGGTGCCCCAGGTATTGTTTTAAACCATTGAACTGAGACTCACGCCCTTATCAAGATCGCACTACAAAGGGACACCAGGCCTGCTGAGCCTTTTATGAGAGCTGTGCATGTGAAAGGGTAGAGTCTCTTTATCAAATGTCTTCATTAAACTGCTTACATTTCCAATAAATTTAATCTAGGATATCTTACTTTGGTGTGCAAACCATTCATTATTTTCATTTAAAAAACTGTCACTTAAAGAACTATTAGATGCAGTGGAGGCTATCCCAGGCAATTTCCTTCACTAAAGACCTGTTTTCATGGATTTAAAATCTGGCCTCAATTTTACACATCTTTACAGGGATTCACAAATGAAGCCCGTTAAATACATTTAATCCACAGCATTGTTTCACTGGCCGGTGAAAGGCTTCTTCACTCCTTCAGAGGGAGAGAAATCTATGGAATGGCAGTCTGTAGTTTCTAGGTTAGGTTTCGGACGAAGGAAGAGATCACACTTGCAGCTGGAGTGGGAGCAGTTTTTAAAACTAATGGATTCATCATCTCTTTCATGTGATAGTAAAGCAGCAGTTGTCCAAGACCCTTCCAGACTTCTGTCTTACGCTTTTGCTTCCATTACAACTGATTCTAAACTCTAAAGAATAACTTTATGCTCGATCACAAAGAAAATGCGTGACCGTGCAACATAGGGATGCCACTTGAGGAAAACGATCACAGCTACCGTAGGAGCTACCCTCAGGGCTTGCCTATGCTAGATAATTCTCTTTTAAACTATGCTTTCGATTTGCCTCTTGAGAAAGCAGGAGCAGCCTCTTCCTATAGAATGTGGTCAGTCAATGAAAGTGGACACGTTGCTTACCGGTAAGTTGGCACATAGGTTGAAAGTACTTTTCAACCTACTATCCGACGATTGTGAGGCTGTGGCCTTTGACTATCTGACATTGACAGATCAAGGGCCATCTTTCTGAGATCTAGCCAACTATGACAGTTCCTCTCCACGGCAGTTCCACTTTGTGCCTTCCCCCGCGCAGTCTGGCAAGGTTGTCTGAGGACTGTTTTTCTCAAGAATAAATCGATGGCATGTTGTTATCAATGTTTTCTTCTAGTTTCGTACTGCTCTATGCATCTAACATGGTGTCATAGAGTTAGTACGCGGGAGCATGCTTGATCTCCTCATTAAATCTAATTAAACATTTCCCTTCTTTTCATCATGACTGCTATCTTGCAACATGAGTGTATTAAGACTACTTCTTTCACTATTCCAACCATAGATGATAATGATCAGAAGCCCTAAGACACAGGATCCTCAGATGCCAAGTTATGCATATTAAGATGTTAGAGGCTTGTATCCACAGACCCTTTTAGACTACATCTTTAGAATTCGATGAGTTGATTTTCTGACATGCAGCCTCTCCGAGAAATGCAACTTTTTTTTTTATACAATTCAAGGAGTTGCCCACAGATAGCTCAGTCTTCAAATAAGGAAATCGAGTTGAGTCTGCCCCTGTAGCAAAAGTCTCTATCAACTTGACAAACACATAAAAAATCTTGAGTTCAAAGGATGACCCTATAGCAAATTCTTAAGAGTTTTTCTAGACATAGTTCCATCCTGGGTGTTAGCATATGAGAAGCCTGAATTATATCCACCACTACTTGGTTCAGAAGGCAACACTCAGGCCAGCTTCTGGCTGCGTGCGATGATGTATGCGCCGCCCCTTGGTCTTCTGCTGAAGCACATAGCTAATGGTAGCTGTCGATGATTCTTCTGGGAAATATCCATTTGTGGGTATCCCCAGACGTTTTTTTTTTTCTGCTGCCAATTTTAAGTCTCAATTATTTGCAATAAAAAGCCCCAATAAAGTTTTTAAACTCAAAGTGAATGCTGCGTGTAGGGCTATGAGCATGTTTATTTGAATCTCTGGATGAAATATCTTATAGGAAACAAAAATTTGCCATCAGCATAATTCCTATTCTGCATTCTCTTCATAATGAAAACAAAAGTTTTTAAAGCCATTTAAAGTGTAGTCTGGGAAGAAAGGAGATTACAAAAACGGTAATGGGTCTTTAAAAAAAAAGTTGAGTAAACAACATATGTAATTATTTTGCAGGGAAATGCAGCTAATTAAAACCAAAATTGTTCCTATTAGTATACACACCTGCTACTGCACAAACAGTCCGTTTCTTACCAAAGAATTTAATTCTGTAACAGAGCTGAATCCCAGTTCATTACTTTAAGGAATGTCCATTTTAAAAAAACATCTTTATTTATTTGAGAGAGAAAGAGAGAAGGAGGGAGAGTGAGAGGGAGAAGCAGACTCCTGGTGAGCATAGAGTCCAACATAGGGGTTGATCCCAGGACCCTGAGATCATGAGCCAAAGGCAGATGCTTAACTGGTTAGCCACCCCGGCACCCCTCCACTTTATTTTATCATTATTTTTTTAGATGGGGGAGGGCCTTAGGGAGAGGAAGAGAGAGATTCCAAGTAGGTTCTACACCCAATGCAGATCCTGATGTGGGGCTCCATCTCACAACCTCAAGATCTTGACCCTGAGCCAAAGCCAAGAGTCCAGTGCTTAACTGAGCCACCCAGAGGCCCCAAGGAATGTCCACTTTAAAATCCTGCCTTGGATTTACATTGCCTGGGCTGATGGCTGATCTCTTGGAGTCATCTGTACAGGGCACCAAAGGGAAAGCCTAATTTTATCACAATAGTTATCTCTGCAGACTTTACTGTTCTGGATGGGAAAGAAGTAAGAATCTATCTCTTCTCAAAATATTCAGAACTCAGTTATCTCTGCTCTCAGGTCACAGATTTTTCTTAAACACCTCAAAGCATAGACTTAGTATTTTAGTCAATGGAAGAGGAGAAGAAACCAATGGGCCTTTCCTTTTCTGAAGCAATAGTCTTTTGGCATTATATTTAGACATATTTTAAAGATCACTGCTCTCTTGAAATCATTACCATGTTAAATGAGCTTATGTTCTTGCCCTTGTCCATTGTTATGCCCTGTTTACACATATTTAAAACACTGATGTAAGTTGTGGCTAAATGCTCACAGCAGCGATAGGACAACAAAAATAACAAGTGTGAAGATGCATAAAACATGCATGTATCTACACAGGTCACTATACCAAGTAATTTAATTGCATGCATGTCCCTTTCCTTATTTTTTGTTTGCTTTTTGTCTATATGATCATATTCATTTTCATTCATTCCTATAAATGTCAAAGACTCACAAGAACATTTTTCAATTTATAGCCAATCCCTGGCATCAGTACTATTAATAATTTATTCCCTTTCATAATATATAACTAGAACATATATTGGATTTTTTATTATGTAGTAAACTACAAATAAAATAAAAATTACCCGTAATTTCACTGCCTATATATCCCTTAGTCACTTAAGCAGTAAGACCATATTATGTGGTTGGAAAACCTGAACAGTGTGAAAAGGCACAAAATAAAAATGAGAGCCTTCTACCTAGTTCCTTAATGTTATATAATCAAATTTGGATGGTTCTTCCCAGATTTAAATATGTACATATTAAATATGTATTTATAAATAATTAATATCTACTTACAAAGAGTTTATATGTTAAATATATACAAAAAGTTCTTTGCCTTAATAATAGCTTTTCTAAAATCAGCAAACAAAAACATACATAATTCATGTAATGACCGCAGAGTATTGTATAATTTTCATGGTGTATTATTAAGTTAAATAGTTGATTATTGATGGCCACTTTGTTTGTGTCCAGGCTTTTTACCGTAAAATTGCTGTGATGGCCACATTGTGAATGACCATGCAGTAGGTACCATTGTGACTGTCATTAAACCCTGGAAGAAATAAAAGTGCAGGCCTTCAGGTAGCTTTCCTGGCAACACTTATTTGTCTAGTGGAGCTTCCTTGCCTAGTGAAACTACAAAGCCAGGCAGTCCGTGTGCCAATCACAGGCTCTTACTGCTCATGTATTTCTAGTGGGCAAAGGTGGCTCTACTGGTAGCTTTGTTGTCCAGTATTTCAAGATGGACTCTGAGTTTTATAAGTTCCAGAGCTTTTTCCTAAGTAAAAATGTGTGTAATAAATATTAGTTTATGACTCAATAAATGCCATATAGCTCTTGTCTACCTGGAATAAAAAGAACGGATTCCTATAATTTTATGCTGAAAGGTGAGACTCCAGAAGCAAGATATCTTGTAACAGAGACATTAATGATGTTTTGGAAATCCAAATGTCAGTCTAGACCTGAGGATATAGAGTGCACATCCCTTAAAAACAAGATAGGAGGAACTATACTTGTGGGAGAAAAGATCTAAGGAAAGAGAGGGACAATCACGGATCTAGAGTGCATGGAGAAATATAAACAGTATGCTATCCCTACAGTGCAGAGTATGATAATAGAAAAGCCTTGTGGATGAGGGATAGATAATCATCTATCATCTTCATTTTACATCTTCTCATTTGGCACTGTGTGTGTGTGTGTGTGTGTGTGTGTGTGTGTATAAGGTATCTTGGAAAGGACGCTGAATTCCAGATGCAAGCTGGTAAAGAATAGAGGAATAAATACAGGAAGGTTTAGTGATACAAGTGAAATGGGATTTCTGCCACACAGGAAGTTGATGTTTTCAGAAGGGATAATGAGGATACCTCCCCGCCATGAAAACTTAAAGACATCTTATGGACAGTGTTAGATTTCCTACAGAACCTGAAAAAGGAGAACTCTTGACATTTATTTAATTACCTTAAGGCAAGTGTGCCTCTTCTGACATTGGGAATTAAAAAATGATTTAAGGGGCCGTCTAAGGAAAAGAGATCCGTCTAAGGAAATATAGCCAAAATGGGGTGGGGGAGTGGCATTTGGAGAAAATAGGACAGAGCAAAAAGGGCAGCTAAGCATTTCCCCCTTCACTTTCCTTTGTTAAAATTTTTGATATAGTTTCAGAACTATAAAATTTGCAAAAATAGTACAAAAAATTACTAGACACCTTGATCCAGATTCATCAAATGCTACCTAACAGTTAGCTACAACTTTTACCATAAAAACTTAATCATCCTGCTTTCTCTGTCCATAATTATCTATCTATCTATCTATCTATCTATCTATCTATCTATCTATCTATCATCTATCATCTATCATCTATCATTTATCTATTGAGATATATATAATTTATATATGGTAATTACTTTTTTTCCTGAACTATTGAAGAGCAATTTACAGATAGGATACTCTTTCATTCCCCCAATTTTCCTTGTGTATTTCCTAAAACTAAGAAACTATTTTACATAATCATAGTATAATTATCAAATCAGAAACTTAACATTGATTCACTTCCACTATCTAATCCTGGGGGTAGCAAACTTATTTGCTTAGGGGTCAGGTGGTAATTATATTAGGCTTTGCGGGTCTTTGTTGCAGCTACTCATCTCCCTGTTGTATTTCAAAAGGAGCCAGAGAACATATGTGAATAACAACCCATGGCTGTGATCAATATAAATTCATTTTCAAAAACCAGTGGTAGGATGGCTTGGCTCATGGGCCATAATCTTCTGATCTCTGATCTAACACATTGATCTTACTCAGATATTCTTTATTGCCCATGGAATGTCCCTTACAGGAAAAGAAAGAAATCTTACTTTTGTAAATCTCAGACTTGGAATCAGTCATTTCTTTAGGAGAGCCTTCATTCCTTTTCGGAAAGAATAGTATTTGGAAATGAAGATATATGCCCAGGTACAGCCATTGCTGTTAGGTTTTTATGGCTTCTAGTTCCTCTTCATGAGCAGAGCGAGAAGCAGAGAACATACATGTACAGCATATACCCACATATATCGATACCTATCCCCACACATCTGTTTATGTATCTCTTCATGTATGTACGTACGTACGTATGTGTGTATCTGTCCATCTATCTGTCATCCGTCTTTCTTCTCTTGAGTTCACACTGACATATTTAATTCCAATCCAACATGGCAGGATTTACTCTGTCCTTTTTTCTTTACATAAGTGTAACTCTCAATAAGAAAAACCTGGCTGTCATTATCCATGACATTTTTACTTACTTGCTCAACCCTCAGATGGGCAAAACTAGTTTTAGCATTGCTGATACACATCCGAGGGAAAAAAAAAAAAACCCTAAAACTTAAATCTTAATATTTGATTAAAATTATTTTTGCCTTTATCCTAAGGGGATTACTCCAAACACTGCCTTGAAAGTTACCTGGGTTAGCCCTTGCCTTGCACTCCCTGTGGTATGTTTATATTCATTTGGTTCCATGATCACAGCTTTTAATTTCCTCCTATATTTGTTAGCTTGATTTATTTAGTTTTAGAATAAGTGAAACATTGCCATGATTCAAAAGTCAGTATGGTAACAGAAAGAATCAAGGGAGAATTCAACTCCTTTCCATTCTGGCCACTGCTTTCTTACTCATGCCCATGAACTGACCCATCTAGTTATTCCTTGGTTCATTGTTTCTCCCTTTCTTCTGCTCAAGTGAGCAGATGCTTGCACATTTATTTTTATTTTGTATTTCTTCTTTTCATGATAAAGGTGGAACAATATGGCAATTTATCATACTTTGCTTTCTACATTTAACAATACCACATGGAAATCATTCCACATAAGTTCACAGAGATCTACATCACTCTTTTTTTGTAGCAGCCTAGTACTCTAATTTTGGATGTGTCAAGTTGCTTCCCAGGTAGGAGCACTGAGATTGTTTCTGATGTTTTGTGATTACAATGAAGGCTCAAATGAAAAGCTTTCTGAACATGCATTTTGATAGTGCCAGAGATGCGACTTTAGGAAGATTCCTAGAAGTGGGATCATAGGGTCACTAGAGAAACGTACTACATCTTCTCTCCCTTTATCTCTCTAGACAGATATATTGCTTCTCCTCTTTAGCAGAGGTGGGACCAAATCCTCCTCTTCTACTTAATCTGTGCAGAGTTGGGCGTATAATAAGACCATAGTATATAACTGATAAATGGATAAAATTCTTCCGGGTATGGGAGATTTGTTGAGCAGTGAACCTACCCTGCCTCAGAATCCTGGCAAGGAGAAGTGGGTTGTAGGGGAAGCTCCGAAGGAAAACTAAGATGTGGGCCTCACAGACATGTGGCCAAAGGAGACAAAGCTTTCAAGTTGACTGGGCTCAGCTACGGGTTGCAAAGGGGGTTGTAAACAATATCCGGGCAGAGCCAGCAAACAAGGGATGGATGTCACCATTTTCAGTCCTGTTGGTGCCCACAGGAGCAACATCGGCCACGGAGTTTGTCAGATAAAAAATACCCTGCAGAAAAATAGCTACGAATTTAAATCCTTTGTAGAAACTGAACCTGGGCTTCAGAGAACACAACACAGCAGCTTATGTAAATTTCTGCCAATTAAATTGGCAAAAAAACCTATGAAAGTTGTTGAGTCCCATTGGATGGATTTTGTGCCCTTTTTTTTTTTTCCTAAAGAAAAAAATAATTAAGGTAGTAGGAAAATCAGTCTCCAAAGTAGGAAAATCTGTTACCTTTTCCCCAAAAGAAATGGACAGAATCATAATGCTCACACGGGCTCTCGTGCAGCAGAGGTGCATCGATTTAACACAGGCCTGTACCAGCTTAAAAAAAAATCTATTACAAGCTTCTCCCTTTCATTATTTTTCATTGCTTAGTTCCGATTCAGAAAAATGTGAATAATGCATAAGCTCAAATGCTCTCCCCATTATGGTGAGTAACTCCACAGTGAAGCTGCTGCTTGTGTTGGCAACTGCATATTGCTAAGAAATCTCTCTGAGACCTTGCACCACGTCTCCCTAATAAGATGCCTGTCCCTTTCTAAGGCCAATGCATGTGTTGTGAAATCCTGATGGTTTCATTTTCTAACACTTCGATTCATTTAAATACTCTCCTGTTAATTCTCTGATTTCCCTTGACAGTCTTTTTCCATAATAACATATTGCAAGTGCTACCGGCAGCCCTATCTTCTACAATTCTGAAACTGTATTAGGTACCCGTATGCTACCTGACGTAAGTGCCCCGTTTCCTGAACCCCCTTAAGGCCCCTGATGTAGCTGTTGTTACCTGCATTTTGCAGATATGGAAGTGGAGGCAGGTGAACTGGAGTTTCCCTGTGATGACAGCGTCCCCGTGTAACACCTAGGTGGACTTGCCTCTCCTTGTCCTTGTCGCATGACGACGCTGTTGGACTCACAGAGGTCTTTTGGCCAAGCCAGACGGTGAGGACAACTTGTGAGCATCACTCTTCCTACTGTCCTTATGGAAATGAAAAGATAGTCGTGTGCAAGAGGTACAAGTGACATCCTCTGCCTGCTGTTCGGCATTAAAAGTCCAGATTTAGAAAATTACCAAATATTTCATTTGTCTGTAGAGCTCACTTTTTCAATATTCCATTTTGTAGAAGCGTGTTGTTACTACGTTCATAGTACACACCAGGCCCTGAGCTATGCATTCTGTGTGATTTGTGCCCTTTTGCCTTGATTACTCCCAAACCCTGAGTGCGTCCAGGAGCCGCCTGCCCAGCGACAACACTTGGATGCCTAGCTGTCACTTCCAACTGTGCACATCATCCTTCCTGACAACCTATTTTCCTCCCCTCTCCTCCGTCTCGGATTTGTGCCCCAATGTGGCCTCACTGCTTGGGCCAATACCCTAGGGGTGGGACCGGATGGGGTATGTACGTTCCCTTGTCTCCTACGTTCAGTTTAGTGTTAAGTTCTGTGGATTCAAATCTCCAAAGTAGATCTTAAATCCAGTGGCTTCTCTCCATCTTTGTCACCCTAATTCAGGTCCAAGTAACTCTCTCTCTCTCTCTCTTTTAAGATTTTATTTATTTATTCATGAGAGACACAGAGAGAGAGAGAGGCAGAGACACAGGCAGAGGGAGAAGCAGGCTCCCCATGGGGAGCCCAATGTGGGACTCAATCCCAGGACCAAGGATCATGACCTGAGCCAAAGGTAGATGCTCAACCACTGCGCCACCTTTCTTACCTTATACTGCTGTCACCACTTCCAGCTTCTGTGCCTTCAGGCTGGATTCCTTCACCTCTACGTGGCCAGAGTGGTCTTCTGGAATCATCTGTCAGGTCACAGCCATCTCTTGCTTGAACTTCTTCCTACTTTTCCTAAGTGGAACCCCACGGTCCTTATCAGAGCCCCTGCCTGATTTCCCAGTTGGGTTTCCCTTGCTTGTTTTCCTCTACTCATAACATCCAACTCTTCATTCCTTCAATAGTCTAAGATTTTTTTTCTTGAGACAGAGACTTTTTATTTGCTCTTCTTTTGACTTGGAGCACTCCTCCTTCAAGCTTCTCACACAGAAGACGTTCTCCTACTTGTTCAATCATCACCTTCTCAGAAGGCTTTCCCTGGTGCCTCCTTCACTTACACTGTCGTATCACAGCATGTATCAATACATAGGCTAGAGGCCACCATCCTTATATTTCTTATTCACCTCTTTAGTGGCTCTCGCCATAAACCAGGATGCAAGCTAAAGACAGAAAGGTCTGTCCACCACATGTAGCGAGCAATAAATAGCTGTTCAATGTAGGAGTGAAGAGAAGCTCACAACACCTCTACGAGACGTGAATTATTGTAACCTCGCTTTGGGGGCCAAGAGAATCAAAGCTCAGAAGAACATCACAGGAAATTTCCGCAGATCATAAATCTAGTAAATGACAGTGCTGTGATTTAGACACAATTCTGCTGACTCTGCAGTCCAATCACTAATCATTTTAATCATGCGTCCTGCTTAAAATTATTCTGCTTCTAAATAAAGGACACTGGGCTGGCATTTTTCAGTCACCCTTATCCCGGGCTTGCACTTGACCTGCAAATGAGTTCCAGGAGGTAAGGAACATTATCCCGACGTAGCTCAACAAGCCCTTGGCACTACGTCTGTCATTGAGGGCATCAGTTAGTGTCTAGGGTGAGCCCGTGATGCCACCACGTCTCCTCCAGCTCAGTAGAAAGTTCTGGAATGGCCAATTTATTTTCCAGGTCATTACTAATCTGGGCAGCCTAGGCCTGCAGGTAGCTCTGATAGATCTACTTGTCACAATAATGAGTCACTTTCTTACAGTAGCACAGATTAGGGGGAGAGTGTTTTTCCACTAAATCACTAGGGAAACGATTTTCTGAAGATATACCATACATCATTTCGGGTTATAATAAATCTTATAACACCATAAAATACCATAGAATTTGCCTACTATGGAATTACATTTCTCCCTACACCCACCAAAGATAGAATAATTTGTCAACAAGGCCTCCACATAGAGTTTCTATTAAAATGGCTGTAACTTCCAGGATCATCAAGGAATTTTTATAACAACTCAAGGGAAATAATTTTTCTTCTGCAAGACATCCATTTGATTAATTTTCCCATACCTATCTTTAGATGGTTGTTGGGCAGTTTTCATGGAAAGGGTGAGAAGTTTCTAGCTATCTATCAATAAGTATATAATAAAAAAAATGAGTAAAAGTGTTGTTAAAAGTTTCCATGTCTAATTGTCACTATTACTGAAAGGAAGCATTCATGGTAGGTCAGGAGTCCCGGATTTATTCTATACTCTGCTGGCATAGTTGTCTCATCTTAGAAATGCAAGGCCGACAATAGAAACCGGATACCTATGCTATAAGGTGGTAGATAAGAACATGACTCTCTCAATGCAATATGCATTTTCCTTTCTTTTTTCAGCTGTGGTAGTGACTCTCCTGAATTGCAAAAGCTTTCTGGCTCCTGTGGCCCCTTTCGTGGACAGACTCTACCAAAATTTAGAGTGAAATATCGTGCAGTGGATTGTAATGGCCTATTTACAGGTCTCTGTCACCACTAGATGCTTAGTATCCAAGGCAGAGAGGTATCTTGGCATGATTTAAGTCAATTGGCCTCACTTGGAATACCTGGCACCACCTCTGCGATCATTAGTCAGTGAAAGAACGAACACTTCCTCACCTCTCCCAATTTCTGATATATATGCATTTGGCAAGCAGCAACCATTAATGGATTCAAGTTTTAGGTAACCAAGTGAAAAGGGTTGTTGTTGGAAATTAACAGGGCAGACATGAGCTCACTGATACGCAGTCTCCATTATGGAGATCATCTTACTGCACATATGCAGGCTAATAGCTCAGGATTGCTGCTTCAGCAACGACAAGAACAACTTTATAGCCTACTCACCTTAAAGATTAAGTTTTAAACCCAAGGGAGGGACACCTGGGTGGCTCAGTGGTTGAACACCTGCCTTTGGCTCAGGTTGTGATGCCAGGGTCCTGGAATCGAGTCCTGCATTGGGCTCCCCACAGGGAGCTTGCTTCTCTTTCTGCCTATGTCCCTCCCTCTCTCCCTCTGCGTCTCTCATTAAGCATAAATAAAATCTTAAAAAAATACAAAACAAAACAAAAAATACTAAGGGAGCCAATGAGGCAGTGGATTCAGATATCTAAATCCAGTCATATTCCTCTTTTTACCTCATGAAAGAGGTAAAAAAAAGAGAAAGAGAGTCTCAGTTCAGGTTTTCGCAGAGCTAGATATTTTCTCACCACTAAAAGTAGTGTTCTCTGGAATATAAGTTTTGAAATGAGTGATCTTTCGCGATTACTTCATTAACTTAGCTGGAGCTAGAAAAGTGTAATATAAAAATAATTAGTGTTCGGCATTTTTAGTCTCTTCCATCAAAGTCTCTTCCATCAAAATCAAATCCAGGACAAACATTATATGGTCCCATTCATTTGGGGAATATAAAAAATAGTGAAAGGGAATAAAGGGCAAAGGAGAAAAAATGAGTGGGAAATATTAGGGAGGGAGACAGAACATGAGAGACTCCTAACTCTGGGAAACGAACTAGGGGTGGTGGAAGGGGAGGTGGGCGGGAGGTGGGGGTGACTGGGTGACGGGCACTGAGGTGGGCACTTGATGGGATGAGCACTGGGTGTTATTCTGTATGTTGGCAAATTGAACACCAATAAAAAATAAATTTATAAAAAAATACAAAAAGAAAAAGAAAAAAAATCATCAAATCCAGAAGAGCTGGGTAATGTGAACAAAAACGAATAAGAGACACACAGTGATGTCCCTCCATTTCACAAGCGAGCTAATTTATAGAAAACCGAAGGTGAATTTTTATTACTCAGAAATGTTTCATGATCACATCTGTAACAGAAGAGAACTTATCTCGTTAGTAAATAAAAATCACGGGATTGAAACCACTAAGTTCCTGGGCAAAAGGACACTGACAACTTCCCTCTTCCTTTGACACCCCTAAGAAAGCTAATAGCAATTTATGCATTGAAGTGTGTTTTAAGATATTACCTTGATTTAAGAAAATATATATTTTTAAGAGGACGATGCTGAGACGAATGATGTTTTATGACTGAGGGATGGACGTTTGTCCGTGGCTGGTAGGTCTAAGAAACGATGATGGGGAGTGGTCAGAGCTCATTCTCAGGCTCATGTCCTGAGGAGCTTCATCCTTAGCTTGCAGGCATCCTATTCCAGAGGCAGGTGATCGATATATGTGTGAAATGTTCCCTTCCCTTGCTGGCATCCCATTGTTGACGGGGCCGCCTGTAGTTAATGGAGATCGTAAGTGGCTGGCACTCTTCCTGCTGCTGACCTGGCTGTAAGTTTCTGGAAGGAAGTCAGAAGGGCCATGCCATCACCTGCCAATGAGCCCTCTTCTCCAACAGTCGGGCTGATAGGGCTGAGCTTAGTTTAGCACAGCACAAGTCTCTGTTTGGTTCCTTGGTTAAGGTTCTGTGCATATTGACCCATGACAAAGGGAGGTCTCCTATTTTGGCCCATATGTAGATGAGGACACTACAGTATTGAAAGGTCAACTACTGGCGGAAACGTAATTCAAGCCGTGGCCCTGGAGTCTGTGTTAAAACACCGCTCTCTGCCAGTAAGACTTTTATATGGTCATAAATTTCAGTAGAGAAAGTTCACTGGCTTCAGGAGGGTGGACACTAAGAAAACTCTGTAAGGATATGTGGGAAAATCAAGAGTTCTTTCTTCTTGTTTTGTATTTTTTTCCAATCAAATGAAGGAGCCAAACAAATACCCTGCAAGCCATCAGGTAAATAGAACTATAGCAGAATGAACTCTCCATGCTTTTTCCTTTCCTCCTCCTCCTCCTCCTCCTCTCCTTCTCTTCTCCTTCTCCTTCTCCTTCTCCTTCTTCTTCTTCTTCTTCTTCTTCTTCTTCTTCAACCGGGTTGCTCCATGTAGTTGACATCATCTATAATCCATAAGGTCTTGATCTATTTCCTGAGCGTAGGTTTCTACTTTGGGCAGGGCAGAGCCATGGATTGAATCAACACCCACAAGAATTGGGGAATGATGTTAATGGGGAAAATGTCTCTGTCCAGCAGTGTCCAAAACGGAAGCCGTGCTCCAGGATGCCTTAGCGACATCCAACACAGCCCTAGTGATGACACTTTAAAGCCTCTCTTGCTCTGAGAATAATTTCCCTTCAATTATTTTTCCAGTCCCACAAGGCACAAAGGTATTGTCCCTTTAAATACAATTAGATGAATTTATTTTCACCATTTCTGTCAAGAGTTATTTAAATGCCTTTTTCTCTTTTTGTTATTCGATGTCTTTGCCTACTGGTGACAATAGCATTGTGTGGTTTGTTTGAATAAGTTTCGTTTGAGCTGATTCACAGGACCCATACACCATACCCCCACCCTCGCACACGCACATACACACAGGCAGGCACACACAGAGGCTGCCCTTGTTCCAGCTTCAATTTCTCACGTAAGCTTATTCACAGCTTTTATGTGTTGAAATTAACGGCTTTTGGAAACACTCATCACGGGTAGTATTTTTTTTCTGTAATTAGTTTTCTTTTTTACTGCTTTAGTTTATCCATCCATAACTCTTCTATTTTAGGTCAAATAAACTAGCAGTTAGGTCTGGGACGACGTGGTTTATGATACTATATTTCTCTTATTCTGAATCTGCACTGACTACTTCAGTTTTAGCTTCATCACTGTAGGGTGGGTTGGTTGCTCTCATTAACTTATGAGCCTCTAGGGCAAGGAAGGTGCTCTGTGCTCCACCACGGCTGGAAGCAAATGTCCTCTCCATTCCTTTCTGAACACTTAGGAGGCAATGGAAAAATGTTTCTGACAGATTTTATGTGAGTTTCCAAGGGCCAAACTAGGTAAGTTCTAACATCAGGATGATCATCTCACAGATAAATAATTCTGAAATGCCACCACAGGATGGGACCGCCATGTAACCAGGTCCTAACTTACTTTCCACAAAGATGTGGAAATCAATGATTGGTGTTATCACATCCAAGCTCTGCATATACCAACTTGCAATCCCCTTACTTAACTTCCACTCAGTAGATGATATCAAAGACAGGTGAGTGAGAAGAAGGGTTGTCCAGTGATAAAACTGCACACAGGTGTAGTCCATTGGCTTTGGAATTAGACTGCTTGGCTCTGACTTACCTGTGACCAGAATATTCCTTGGTCTCTGTTTTCTGATTTTCAGAACAGGGATAAGAAAGTTATCGAATTCATAGTATGTCTGTGATGATTAAAATAGATACTGAATCTGAGAAGCCTTAGTTCTCTGTCAGATAGGAAGGATGAACTCAGTAGGCATTGTACATGGCTTTATATTTTTCCCTTCTAAATAATAGAATTGAATAATATATGTTCCAATATGGTTTTGATTTCTTGGACTTTTTCATACTCTTGTATTATTAACTCATCCCTGGAATGACACGATCACAAATGACACTGGAGAATTTCTGGCTTAGACAGTTTTGTGCCTTTCAAAGGCTATCCTATGGGATAACAGACTATTTTATTTAAAAAGACATATCCTTAATGAAAAAAGTGTCTAGGTTGTTTGGAACTTAACTGCAGAAGGATGTGACTTATCAAAAGAGTCAAAATGCCCCCATTTTAAGGTCTGTCACTAACTACCTGTGTACTCCTGGGTGTATTGCTTATTAGATTAACTCTTCATTAGTAATGTGAGATCGTTTTGCTAGATGTACACCAGCTTAAATGAACTGCTGGGGTCCTGGCAGTTTCTGCTATCAAATCAGACTAAAGAATTCAAAAAACTCCAGATCAGAAGGGATCTTACTTTATCTAGTCCAAAGATAGAAAACCGGAATGCCTATAGAGCCATGTGGGTTATTAAGGTGAAGGAGAAACTACAACAATAGCTCGAATAACAGGGGAAATGGCAATTAGTAGTTAAGGCTGGGTACGGAGGAGAAAGCACTTTTATCTGTGGTTACCTGCAGACAAGAAAATTTGTCTAAAGGAGCCAGTAACTCCTTGGCTCTTATTTCTTCTTGCTGCAAACAACATAGTTCAATTTTGCCAGATTTTCTGATATTCAAGTACCAAGAGATATACTACGACATGCAAGAAATTAAGATTTTCAGGCAAAATATTCTAAATGTTATATGGAGACAAATTTGTCTTTTTAAATACTATGTTACAGCCAAACAAAGAAACCTCGGGGCTCCACTGAGCCCCCAAACCACCCCCTTGCCACCTGCTCAAATACAGTTTCTCATTCAATGCTTGCATTCAGCCGCAGCATCCCTGAGAAGTGACAGGTAGATTTATGCCTGGACAACCTTACAGGTGCTGTGCTTCTTACTATTTTGGCCAACTCTTCCCATGTCTGGACAGTTGGTGGTAGAAAGTGGGGTGGGTTTTTTTGGTTTTTTTTTTTTGTTTGTTTGTTTGTTTTGCATTGTTTTTGCTAAAATATAGCCTCAATTACTCATATGTATTTATTTTGTTTCTTTCTCTTTCTCTCTCTTTTTTTTTTTTTAGATTTTACCTATTTATTTATTCATGAGAGACAGACAGAGAGAGAGAGAGACGCAGAGACACTGGCAGAGAGAGAAGCAGGCTCCCTGTGTGTTTCTCTCTCTTAAACTCTAGTATGCTTACATTTTTTCTATTAAAGAAAGTTATCACATTTCTGCCCCCACGATAGTGCCTAAGTTTTTTCTTATTTTAATGATTTCATATACATTTAGAGTTTCTTCACCTTTCTGGTTGAAACTGCTGAACTGACAGACTGTATTTTACGAGTGTTCTCGCAGCTAACCACTGTGGTCTAGGTGTGTCCCACCAGCACAGAGCTGGAGGGCTATCTCATTACCACAGCACGGGAGCACATAAAATCCTCGTTGTTTCTGGAATGCCTTTGCTATTCAAATTAATTATTGCGACTATTATATGCACACTACTGTCCTCTTCATTTCGTGAATTTTCTTTATAACTTTCGCACTTGATCCCACAATGAAATACTTTCAGGTTCCTGTGGTCGGTAGAACTTGGTAGGGCTTAGCCTCAAAGAATACAATATCTCCCCCAAATTCAACAGTTTGTTTTGCCATTCCTTTATATTTTTTTAATAATGATTTATACATTTCGTGAGTGGTTTTAGTCATAGTTTTGGATGACGACGTAGATTATTTTCAAAGTTAAAGTTAAATGTCTTTTAAAGTTAAAGACATTTGGGACACCTGGGTGGCTCAGTCGGTTAAGCACCTGACTCTTGATTTCAGCTCAGGCCATGATGTGAGATCCAACCCCACATCGGGCTCCATGCTCAGCAGGGGAGTCTGCTAGGGATTGTCTCTCCCCCTCCCCTTCTCCCTCAGCTCCAGCCTCCTCTATTCTCTCTCTCTCTCAAATAAATAAAAATAGATTTTTAGAAAAAGTTAAAGACACTTTTACAAAATCATTTTGTAATTTCCCTGTAAAACTGAAAATGATTTCAACTCTGCAGTGACAAAACAGTGCAGGCTCTGTTTGTTTGCTTGTTCAGCTCATTAGGAGTTTGGCATAGCTCCCATCATCTTAAGAAGTAGCGTAGAGTGTGTGTGAGATCCCAGATACAGAATCAGGGGTAATATTGAATCATGTGTCAAAGTCACAGTCTCGTCCTGCTCTAAACCAAGGCCAGTTTATGTTTGAGAAAAGGGCTCAGTGACCAACCTGAGAGTGGCCAATTACATGGGTGTCTAGACTCCACACTAGTTCCTTCCCACTGGTCTTTTATTTTATTCTATTATCTTTTTTTTTTTTCTGTCTTCAGATTTTATTTATTTATTCATGAGAAACACAAAGAGAGAGAGAGAGGCAAAGACAAACACAGGGAGAAGCAGGCTCCATGCAGGGAGCCTGATGCAAGACTCGATCTCAGAACTCCAGGATCACACCCTGAGCCAAAGGCAGACGCTCAATCGCTGAGCCACCCGGGCGTCCCTAATTATTTTATTTTTCTTTCTCATGTTCTCCATATTCTTCCTCTGTGGGAAACAATCTACGAGTCCCTGAGAACAGTTCTAGGTTCCATTTTCTGATTTACTAATAAGTCATTGTGGAAGAGACGATCACCCTACCAAGGACATAGGGATCCCTATGAACTGTAAGGTGGTGAGGTAATGCTACCCTGAGTGAGTCACATAACGTGACATATTGAGCCCGTAGCCATGCATCATCTGCATCTTCCCTGCAGCTCTGTGTTGAGGGCCTAATGAGGTCGTTCAAGGGCATGAAGCTTTAGCTACAGCTTTGAGGGAAACACTGGGTGTTTCCCCTCTTATACTTCTGTGGGAAATAGCTGCTATGCTGACTGTTCATGTGAGTAAATTTTGAGTTTTACATAAATCCCATTATGGGGGGGGCAGGGAATAAAGACAGGGATTTGAGGCCCCCTCCCCAGTACCTGAGTTTACAAAAGAACAAGAAGGAGTGATAAACTTTTCCATGCAATCTCCAAAAGAAACAGATTCAAGGTAAGAGTCCTCTGTTTTAGTGGTAGGAACAGTAAGTCCGTGGATCAGTACCTCAACTCCCTGTCTACTCTTTCTTTACTGAATTTGTACGTGAGAGCACCTGGGTGGCTCAAGTGGTTGAGCTTCTGCCTTCAGCTCAGGTCACGGTCCCAGGGTCCTGGGATCGAGCCCCACATGGTCCAGCTGCTCAGTGGGGAGTCTGCTTCTCCCTCTCCCTCTGCTCCTCCCCCTGCTTGTTCTCTCTCTCTCTTTCTCTCTCTCATTCATGCTCTCAAATAATAAATAAAATCTTAAAAAAATAAATTTTGCATTTGAACTGGTTCTGAATCCAGGTCCCTCAGGACTTCCATAGTCTCCTCACAGCTCTGCATCCAGCTATCCCAACCCGTTGTCTTCCTGTCTCATCTTTGCTGTTTCTTTACCCCACCAAACATTTCAGGAGAAAGTTGGATCTTTTTGCTAAGTGGGTTTATTTACACGGGGGAGCACACCCGGGAGACGCTGGTCCAAGGGCACACACTTCCAGCTAGGGGACTGACTTCTGGGGATGCAAGGGGCAGCGTGGTGACACTGGTTACCAATATTGTATCGTGTCCTTGAAAGTTGCTGGCAGAGATCTGAAGCATTCTCATCCATGTTTAAAAAAAAAAGTGACTCTTCCATCTTGACTTCCTAAGATGTGTTTGTTGATTTATAGGTGAAGGTTTCCCTTTCTCCAGAGCTGCAGCTTCCAGTATTTACCATTGTTCTCAAATTCCCAAACCATTGGCTCTTTTTCTAAAGCTCCTCTCTGCCTTCATTCTTGTTTTGATTCATCCTGAGCCACAGCAATTCTCTATTCTCTTGAATAGAATAAAACATGCTTTAAACTCTGTGGGGATTAGTTCTTTCCCCAACACCCCCCTCCCCCTCTTACAATGGAAGATGGTTTGTTTGGTCAGAGGCAGGTCCCAGTGACTCCACAAGGCAGGGCGCAGGTGTACCCGGGAGGGCTCAGATGCACACCTGGGAATTCACAGGAGCATCACACATCCCCCCAGGACGCAGGTGCACCCAGGAATCTGAAGGTGCGCCCCACATCCCCCCAGGACTCAGATGCACCCGGGAATCCAAAGGTGCGCCCCACATCCCCCCAGGATGCAGGTGCACCCAGGAATCCGAAGGTGCGCCCTGCATCCCCCCAAGACACAGGTCCATCCCTGCAGCTCTATGGGGCTCACACTCAGCAGCCCCTGGCTGTCCATTTGGGACCCAGTTCTGGTTCCTCTGCTCAGTCTTGGTGCTTCCTGTGGGTCACGGGGCCCATTGGAATGTGGGGCGTCCAGCCGGGGTTTTGGGGAAGCAGAGTCCTCCTTGTGAGCCCCCATGACCTAGGCTACCTCTTTAATGCCTTGAACTCACAGGGCTCTTACTTGCGAAACTGAAGGAAACGTAAAGTCTCAAGGCCCTTCTTAGTTTTCCGTTGCTGGGGAGTAACTTTTCCTGGCAAGAGCCTTTGAAAACCTTACTGACTGGTCATGTCACAGTCCCTGTCTTCCCAAGGGGACAGATGATTATCATCTGCTAATCATCATCACCCCCGATCCCTTCCTCTACACACGCTGGGAGAATGAAACTCAACCCAGTTTTCCAAACTCAGAACCCTCCTTCTAGCCTGGTCGCTACATCCTGGGTCCTAGTACTCAAAGGACTAGTCAGCAGATTACTGACTTATGAATTCCATAGTTTAGGTCTCAGTGGCATTGGACCTGTTTTCTTAAAAACAATAAACCTATATATTTCAAAATTTGAGTACGGCCACATTTCTGGTACATCTTCAAATAAGACAATAGACTACCAGTCAAACACAACTCGGTGGCATTAGTTATCGTCTGAATAACCGAAGTGGAAATCTGGAAAAGAGATTAAAAAGTGCCCCAAAGTGAGGGATTTGAAGTGAGGGGGAGTAAGGCGAGCTGGTGTATGGAAGGAGCAGGCCAGCGAGAGGCAGGTCAAACTTTAACCTACTAGTGATTACTCCGAGGCTTCCTCTGTTTATTGGCAGTTTGATGGCTCCCTTGAATCCATTTTGCTAAAAAAAAAATCAAGGCCAATTGAAATGATTAGTGTTTCTCCCTTCTCCTTGTAGAAACAAAGGAAGACTTTCTGGGTTTTGAGCAGAAAAAAAAAGCTTTTCTCGCATTATTGACACCAGAGCAGCTGTAGGTCACAACTGAATGTTGGGGGTGACCCCTTTTGGGGCCATCTGCTGTGTTTTCTTCCTAAATCATCACTTTGGAAACAGCACTGTTGTTTCCTGCTCCTTACAGTGACCGTTGTGACGTGGAGAGAGGCCGACAGGGGCCGCACCTGTCATACCCCGTCCTTGGCGGTCTTCAGGGGTGTGACCTGGGCTCTACTGTGAAGACCTGATGCAACATCACCCAGGGATCCCTCAGCTTGTCTTTGTGGCCATGAGAGATGACGACGCAGACCCGAGCATCAGGAGTGGAAGTGGCAGGACATCGCTTCTGGGGAATCGAGCCACGCTGTTCTGCCTCAGTTGGAAAATGGACCAGGGGTCATGATAATGAGATCCCGCCATTCAGATCTGCCCTGGTGTCAATAATGGGAGAAACTGAGTCTTTACTGGGGTTGTCCTCTAGGCCTCTGAAGCATCACATTTGAACCATTATCATGACCCCTGGTTCCTCGGTGTTATTGTGTTTTCACTATTTATCTCCCTCTACATCTTCGATGGCATGTGACTTCCACTTTATGTCCCCATTGCCTTGTCCCACACGTGGTAGCTGCAGGTGCACACACAGTGCATCCAAACACAAATACCAACACTTGCCTTGCACTTGCAACTGAGAGGTCTCAAGGCTACCAAATCCCGGGGCTGTAACATGCTCAATTATATCAGTCATTTGTAATGTCTGGCTTTATGATGAGCAGGTCAATAAATTGTAAGATGCTCTATTGTGGTGCTAATTTTATGTACAGTAAACTAATAAGGCAGCAGAGCTACCCACCTTTCATTGGAGCAGTTTCTGCAGGTAACAATTCCACTATTCTCTGGGGCCAGCCTGACAAATACAAATAATCTCCTCTTTAGAAATGGAGCCTCTTTACCCTCCAGGGCTCTGATAAATACTTCAGGGACCAGCTTCCCCATTTTAGGGCTAGATTTGAGATCAGCTGCAGGACTGCTTACAACTGCAATGAGACGTCAGGGGAAGGAGGTTTCAACGGGAAAGCCATCCGGGATGCGCCTAGAGGGCAAGTTTCATCATGGCCACTTTCTGCAATAAAATTAATATTTACCAGCAACCTGTGGAGTGCTATCAGCCATGACAAAAACAGTTAACTGCGACCATGGTGATTTCTGACTTGGCATCCACTTATTTGAAGAGTGTAAGTCAATGGGTGAGAAAGGAAAGTAGACTCGGTGGGGAAGAAAACAAAGTCCTTCTCACAGCTATGAGAAGACTGGAGCAAAAACCATCCCGGGTTAAGATAGATGTACTCTTCGGGCTTTTTACCTTCCCTGCAAAACCAAACGTAGAACAATCCTGTGACTCATGCGCAGTGATGGACTTGCACGGTTACTAGAAGAAGACATCTAGGGATGTCGATGGAAAACACTTCAGGTTCTAACATCAATCGTAATATCTAAAAGGAAAACAAAAGCGATGAATATAACTCACTACATGCAGCGCTACGTTATTTTAGAGGAGAAATCCATTAGTCACCCATGTGTGATCTCTCTTTTTAATGGCAAGCAAAAGTTCCTTGGTGAATGGGGGGTGGAATTTCTTTCAATAGGTGGAAGTTTATTTTGAGAATATAAACAGAAGAAAAGGAAATTAATACATGTGTACCATCCTGCATCAATAGATACAGCTCTGAGGCTGGGAGAGCCTCTAAGTCAGGTGGAACCAAGAAATTCTTTCTTGAGAACCAGGTTATTTTTAAGGCTGTCCTCAGGGCAGAAGTATGCACTGGGGGAAGAAGAGGGGAATCAGGAATAGTATTCTGGAAAGGTTCTTGAGGAATGGAGGTAGTGAGACACCAGGGGCAGGGGCCCAAGGGCCTCTAGAGAGAAAAAGTGACTCGAGATTGATGAGGTGTACCCACTGTGGATGTCCTCACAGAGCTGGGTGTCATCACAGGGAAGAGCTCTATGCTGTCCTGCAGGCGAGGGAAACACAAAAGGAGCTTCCTCAAGATGATAATGACAGCTCACACAGTACACAATGTTTGCATCCCAAGAAATACCTCTTAACTCCCTTCTCATGGCAGACCTACATGGCAGGTGCCTCATTGATCCATTCATTCCATTTCATGGAAGAAAACAATTTCAGGTCTTCCCCCAAAGACAGAGATAATTAGTGACAGTGGAGATTCTAACCCCAAAATTCTGCACCAATGCCTCATAGCATCACCATGGGGCTGCTGGAGATCATCCATCCCTCCGGTGGTCGGCATCAGATGGAGATGGAGGGGTCAGATCTGAGTATCTTATTACACTGAAATCAGCTTAAAGCTCAAGGCAATCCACCTCCCACTCCACCGACCCTCCAAAGGAAACAGCCTTTCCAGGGAGAAAAACATCTTCTTCACCCTGAATGATGTAGGCCTACCATCTCCTCCACTAAGTTGCTGCTGCTCCTTGTCATGGTGAAGAAATTCTCCTTTAGACCCAAGAGCTGCTAGATTGAAAATAAAGTGTGGTTCAAGTCAGTGCAAAATAAACAAACAAAGAATGCAGGGTGCAAATCTAGCTAGAAATTCTTCTCAATAGAGTAGCATTGATTCCCTCTCCGGATGTAGAATTAAAAAATAATTGGCGGTCTTCTCATCATTTCTCCTTTTTGGGAGAATATGGGATTATTTATTCCCTTCTCTGCCACATGGAACATTCGACTTCAAAGACATAAGCACATTGTTCACCAGGTATATTAGGTCATGACTTTCTCCCTTTGAATACCAACAGCAACAGAACCATAAGGTGTCGTGTTCTCATTTTTATGTTCAGAATTCTGCTTTCCACCTTGATCTCAAAGACTTTCAAAATAATCTACGCCACTGGCCGGTTGCTCGGGTCCTTTTGGCTAATGTAGTTCCTCAAGAAAGGTGCTGTCTTCCTCTGCTTGCCACAACTTGGGACTTGGAGGCACTCAGGGGACCTTCAGCGGGTGAACGGGTAAATGGACAGTGGGATTTTAGCCAGCCCTAAAAGGAGATAGGCTACAAACCGATGACAGGATGTGGAAGAAACAAACTCCTATTGCTGAGGGAAGAAGCCTTCTGAAAGACTATGTACCATGGGAGTCCAGCCATGTGGCATTCTAGAAAAGGCACAGCTGTGGGCACAGGAAAAGGATGGGTTAGGGGTTGTGGGGGTTGGGAGGGAGGTATGGATGGGAAGGCAGGGCACAGAGGGTTTTTAGAGCATTAACATTGTCTCTGCAAGACACTTTATGATGAATACCTACCTGTCCATACGGGTGATGAAGTATAACCTCTAATCCCTAACGTTCTATCTGCCCCAGCCCCTAGGATGTACGACATCCCAGTGAACTGGGATGCACACCATGGACTCTGGCTGATTTTGACGTGTCAACGGAGGCCTGTCAACATTCACCATGAGCCTTCTGGTGATGGGGGTGGGGGGTGGGGGTAGGTAGCTGATGATGGGGGAGCAAGGAGCATCCAGAAAGATCTCTGCACCTGGTCTTCATTTTTGCTTTGAACCTTGAACTTCTCTAAAAAACAAAAGACTGATAAACACATTCCCAAAGTTCTGGTCTTTGTGAAGAGTGAGTGAAACCAAAAGAGCACTGACAGTGTGTGAACTGTTCCTGTGGAGGGTTAAACTGTAAACTGTAAAGATGCTCCTTTCAAAACTATTAGATAAGAAAGTCCCAGAAGTCTACGAGCTCTAGAAAGAGCAGACTCACAATTTGAAATGAATCCACTAATAGAATCAAGGGGTCATATATGTAGAAAGTTTGACATTAAGCAAATGTTAAGGTGCTAAAAATTATGTGGTAAATTTGACATTTGTTCAAGAGGTAAGCTAATTTTAGATTCATAGACTCTCCCGACAGGAAGTAAATTTAAAAGTCATCCTAGTCAAGCACTCCTCCTTTTTTTTTTTTTTCCCTGCCATTACATCTGTAACACAGAGCTGTCAGATTTGATTTGAATGCCTCAGAAACTTGGAAATTCATTCCTCTTAAGGCAGATCCATCTTTGGACACCTCTAATTTATGGCAAAGTTTTAGTTTTATTGAGAGGAAAATGTATCTTGGTCCCCTTCTGTAGTGAAGACAAATTCCTCCAAATTATTCATTTCTATAATGCCTCCACTGTGCTTTACTTTTTATAACAAGGAAATCTGGGAGAGCAAGTTGATCATGAGACCACTTTAACACCCAATATTAAGTTTAAACTTTGACATTATTTCCAGGTGATGTGACTGTAAATTTTTTGCGTGTAAAATTTGTTGATTCCTTAATATAGCATATATGGCACACATGTTATTGTCAACATTATCCATTGCTAAGTTTTTAAATATACTGAGATACTCAAAATCAAAAGTGGTTCTTGCCTTTCTAGACCTTGGAGACCACTGCTTATACAAACTGCTTATGTGATTCATAACTCTCCAGTGTGTTCCTAAGAATGCGGCAAATCTTCTGCACTTGACATAGATATAAATACATGAGAAGCTATTTTTTTTGGTATTCTATGCCTAAAAATAATATTCATTTAATAATTTCACACATTTTAATTGATTTCCTGTTATGATTCTGGAAGATGAGGACAGCTATGAACAGAACAAATTCCTGTTCTTTCAGAATTTTCATCTGATCACTGAGCATCACAATATAAGCACATAAAATAAGTAAAACAATTACATAACAGAATTTCAAATATTGGTAAAATATATGAAGAAAAATATTCACAATGGAATAATGATATGTAGGGTTCATATAGTCAAGAAGATTTTTCTGAGGAGGAGACTCTTAAATGGTCTGGTAAAGAGTCAGCCCCGCTATGCCTCAAGTTAGAAGCCTCCTCACAAAGCATGGCAGTGAGAGCAAAGGCCCTGAGGCAAAAGTCAGTTTGGTCCATTCAAGAGGCAAAAGTCAGTTTGGTCCATTCAAGAAAGAAGCTAATAGGTCTGTTGAATGTTAATCAAGGGAGAAAATATTAAGACCTTACGATGGAGAGGTGAGTAGAAGGCCCCTCTAAGGGGGATAGGAAAACACAAAAAGCAGAGGGAGGTGGGATTGCATTGAGTTCTCTAGATGGGAATTTCTGGAAGAATGATGATGCCATTAGCTGGAATGGGAAGAAAAGGAACCAGCATGGTAGGGGATTGTGGGGAAGGGTGGTGGATAGGCTACATTTCATACAAATATAATTCATTTACCTGGGGGGTATACTAATGCTTATTGTGGATAGTCCAAGCATTGTGAACTCAGTTTAGTGGGATGTGACCAGGGCCTTTTAAATCAATCACAGTGCCGGATTTCAAGTTGTGCTACAAAGCTGTGATCGTCAAGACAGTGTGGTCCTGGCACAAAAACAGACACATAGATCAATGGAACAGAATAGAGAATCCAGAAATGGGCCTTCAACTCTATGGTGAGTATTAACTCGACAAAACAGGAAAGACTATCCACTGGAAAAAGGACACTCTCTTCGATAAATGGTGCTGGGAAAATTGGGCATCCACATGCAGAAGAATGAAACTAGACCACTCTCTTACACCAGACACAAAGATAAACTCGAAATGGATGAAAGATCTAAATGTGAGACAAGAATCCATCCAAATCCTAGAGGAGAACACGGGCAACACCCTTTTTGAACTTGGCCACAGCAACTTCTTGCAAGATACATCCACGAAAACAAGAGAAACAAAAGCAAAAGAGAACTATTGGGACTTAATTAGGATAAAAAGCTTCTGCACAGCAAAAGAAATAGTCAACAAAACTAAAAGACAACCTAGAGAATGGGAGAAGATATTTGCAAATGATGTATCAGATAAAGGGCTAGTATCCAACATCTATAAAGAACTTATTAAACTCAACAGCAAGGAAACAAACAATCCAATCATGAAATGGGCAAAAGACAGGAGCAGAAATCTCACAGAGGAAGACACAGACATGGCCAACAAGCACATGAGAGAATGCTCCGCATCACTTGCCATCAGGGAAATACAAATCAAAACCACAATGAGATCCCACCTCACACCAGTGAGAATGGGGAAAATTAACAAGGAAGGAAACCACAAATGTTGGAGAGGATGTGGAGAAAAGGGAACCCTCCTGCACTGTTGGTGGGAATGGGAACTGGGGCAGCCACTCTGGAAAACTGTGTGGAGGTTCCTCAAAGAGTTAAAAATAGACCTGCCCTACGACCCAGCAATTGCACTGCCAGGGAATTACCCCAAAGATACAGATGCAGTGAAACTCCGGGACACCTGCACCCTGAGGTTTATAACAGCAATGTCCACAATAGCCAAACTGTGGAAGGAGCCTCAGTGTCCATCGAAAGATGATGGATAAAGAAGATGTGGTCTCTGTATACAATGGAATATTCCTCAGCCATTAGAAACGACGAATACCCACCATTTGCTTCAGCGTGGATGGACCTGGAGGGTATTATGCTGAGTGAAGTGAGTCAATCAGAGAAGGACAAACATTATATGGTCTCATTCATTTGGGGAATATAAGAAATAGTGGGGGGGGAGATAGAGGGGGAAAGGAGAGAAAATGAGTGGGAAATATCAGAGAGGGTGATGGAACATGAGAGACTCTGAACTCTGGGAAACGAACTAGGGGTAGTGGAAAGGGAGGTGGGTGGAGGGTGGGGATGACTGGGTGACGGGCACTGAGCGGGGGCACTTGATGGGATGAGCACTGGGTGTTAGCTATATAGAACTCCAATAAAAAAATACACAAAAAAAAAGAAAACAGAAAAAAATAAATCAATTATATAGGATAGGATAAGAAATACATGATCTTATCACATGCAGTAAAGAGTAATTTTGTGAACTTTCTGTACCATATATGTTTTTGTCTCATATATATTTTATGTATCGTATTCATATTTACACATATAATGGATCACAATCTAAAGTATGTTCCTTATTGTGGATCACAGTTGAAGAAGTCTAGAAACCACTGACCTAGGAAGGTTTTAAAATAACGATGGGAAAAAGCCAATGTGGTGTCCCAGAGCCCCTTGTGCCTGAGAGGTAGACCAGAGGAGTCAGTGGCAAGTCAAGTAGGATGGAAACCTTGAGTCTGGAGTTGACTTTGTGGCATGCATGTGGGCTGACATGACCATCTGACACGAGCAAAACCACCCAACAATGGTAAGTCGTCTTCCCAAATCAGTGCCTCCCTCAGAGAAGAAAGTGGAAAGAATGGACTGTCTATTAAAATGTTGACTTAAGCTTCATGCATGTCTATACTGAGGTGTCAGCCTGCTTAGAAAATGCTGCAATGGGACTTCTAATTTAAGCTTAGGAGGGAATCCCAAAGACAAATTTTATAGCAAATGTTGTGTAAGACCTGTGTGCTCTTATTGACATGAAAAGCCAAATATAGGTTACTCAGTGAACACGCTGTTCTCCATTAAGTGAATGCAAAGTTCCAGCAAGATGGGACCATAGTGGATCATTTAGAGAATACTGAGTTGGTGTCAGAAGGCCAGGGACACAGTATGAGTCCTCCCCACGGAACTTGGAACAGAGCAGGACCTGGAACTCCTGGCTCATTGTCTGAAATGTCCTCTGATGTTGACATTGTCTTGTTGGTGAAGGATTCTCTTCCGAGGTCACAGTGCTAAGTCACATCAGCTAGGTCACATCTCTAGCTATTAGAGATGACAAAGACTGGCCCAGTCAGTTTTCGTGCCTGCTTGTACACCACAGGGGACCACAGGCAACTTATCCTGAGACGGGGCTCCCGAGTTCTGCGGGCAAGGTTCTTGGAATTTATTCAAACTTCCAGAGATCCTCACTTTCCTGATATTGAAAGGGTTAAAGAAATGGAATCAGTCTTGAGCTTGGGTCTGTGTAAGAATCCAACAAACGCACGACCAATCCAGCCAGAAGATTATCTCCAAACTTCCAAGGCCTTTCTTAACATACTAACAGTTATTTCGTGAGACCTTTTCGCTAGTGCTCATTTGATGAGTCAGTGCTAACTGTGTAAGTCAGATTCTAAATCAAGTCTTTGGGATGACGACGTATTCCGGGAGGCTTGCAATCCATCCGAATCATTCATCCAGTTAATGCTCAAGTTATCAATTAACCACTATTGTCAGAACAGGCTAATTCAGCTGTAACTTCTGCTTTGACACTTAAAAACAGGGACATTTGCCCGAGGACCTCGATTCAGACATGGTGTTTTCCCCTAAATTCAACTTTCCAACTGTAGTCTGGACAGAAAAGGACAGTATCCAGGAAATCAGGAAAGAAGTATCAGATGCCATATGGCTCCAGCCCAACCTTCCAGCGCTCTGAAAAGTGAAATAATTTTCCAACTTAAATCTGTGTTACATGTTGTTTGTATGTATCAACTAGTCTAGTGGAAAATAAAGCCAACATTCAATAAAACTTTGCTGAATGAGTACGTAAATAAATGAATGATTAAAAAATAAGTTCTAAGGTATCCACAGATAACTACTTACCTTATTAGGAATATAAACTTAAAGGAAAGTATTGAATCATATCTTCGGTTACTAAACTTCTGTACATCCCAGTTTCATCATCTGAACGTGGGGATGGGATGAAACACGCTCCACTGCGCTCTTGCAGTGATACGCACCACCAACGTTTCTTTATCTTTTGTATCATACATCCATATATTCATGTTCCGTGACTAAGCTTCTAAGCATCCTACGCAGCAGGAGAGTTGTTTTTAAGCACTTTAGTCCACTTAAGCTTCAAAATGTTGCATGTATATAAATGGGGAAACTGAGATATGTCCATAGCCTTAGAGCCGTGAGATTTGAACTCAGAACTTCTAGCTCTAGGACTAGGATTGTCTCCATTACACCACGTCACAGTCCCGTGGTGTTCCATTAATCATGCCGACGTCTGTGGCTGACAAATGCATATCACACAGCAAGGTGGAAGGAAAGTGAGACGGATTTGGAATGCATTCATTCATTCACTCATTCACTCATTCACCAAAAACTGGGTCTCCTAAGTGAAATGCACTGCTCTAGATGCTGAGGATAAAGCAGCAGTCAAGACCATATCCCTGATCTTATGGGTATTTCATCCGGGCCAGGGAGCTGGGAGAGAAGCACGCTTGATGAGCGTCAGAGGCAGCAGCACATCGTCTTGCTGGAACTCTGAGCAAGTTGGAGAACGCAGGAAGCAAGGCCAGGGCCTGGCCAGGTGGGCCGGGCTCTTGCACCCCCTCCAAAGCCCTTGGAACATACAAAATATGAAGAATATCCTTGGAGAGTTGAAGGAGGGATGCCGATGCATGATCTGACTTTACATTTTGAAAATACTTTTTTGTCTCTGCCTCTCTGTGTCTCTCATGAATAAATAAATAAAATCTAAAAAAATTTTTTTTTTCTGACTGCAATAACCCTTTCTGATTCTCAAGTACTAAAAATGAAGACACAAGGCCACAACTGCTTCATGAGCGCTTAGAGTGTGTTTGGCTGCAGCCTAAGCACTCCACACGGAGTATCTAATTTAATCCCTGCCAAGGCACTGGGGCCTAGGGTGTGTGTTTATCCTCCGGGTGAAGAACTCCCTCCGCACCTGCATGGATGATGACTGGCCAAGGCGGGATCTGAAACCTGGCCTCCCTGATGCCAAAGTCAACCGCTGACAACTGTTCAGAGCCCTGTAGGCTGAGGAATAGCCCCTGCAATCTCACACACGTCAATCAACAAAAGTAAATATCCCAGTACAGCTAAGCACGTTTATGGTAAGGAAAGAACTGCGGTGAATATTCAATGAGCAAAAGGTCCAAGTTGTCTTCATTCCGGTGGAGCCTCTGTGAGATCTTCAACGACTTAATACAGCAGCACTGACAGGACACCGTGGCTTCCGAGTTAAAGACCTGGCACTTCTAGGAGCACTCATCCCCACAGCTTGTCCCCACGCTAGGTAGCCTGGCCTGTAGCACTTTTCCCCTGACTGTCAAGTCACAATAAACAGAAACTGTGTTGTCACTCGGTTGCTGACAGGTGGAGTGAGCACCGCGTGTTTATTTGCACGGTCGAGTGAGGGTGCAGGATCAGAACCAACGATCCATGGATGGGACGCCTGGGTGGCTCCGCAGTTGAGTGCCTTCGGCTCAGGGTCTTGGGATCGCGTCCTGCACTGGGCTCCCTGCAGGGAGCCTGCTTCTCCCTCTGCCTGTGTCTCTGCCTCTCTCTCTGTGGCTCTCATGAATAAATAAGTAAAATCTTAAAAAAAAAAAAAAATCAATGACCCCATCTCACCCTCACCCTTAGAGCATCGCCAACCCAACTTGTGACACGTGAGCTCTGCCTATGGCCTCCGTTAGAAACCCAAATCACAGTGCTCAACCTCTCAGAATAGAGCCTGTATAGAGGACAACATAAGCACGCGTGCCGATAGCTGTAGCTGAATAAACTGTGCCTGAACCTTTTATGAAATGTGAAAGATTATCCGTGATAATAATCAGAGAAAAGTGGGAATACTTTTGAGCTCTTCACTATGAGTGCTAGCCATATAAAGCTGATAGACGTGGGAAGGTTCAATGCAAATGTGGGCTCTCTTTCTTACTACCAGCACCAAAAAAAAAATAATAATAATTAACCTGAAGTATGATTGTTTTAAGTACATTAACCATGGGTAACTGCTCTGTATGAGTGTTCAAGCTCGCGAATTAAAGATATTCTAGGATAAGAGATTTGTACAACTCTTCAGCGGGTTTAATGAGCACACGGGCCCTGGGGACCTGAGATTAGCAACTACAAACCTAGAAATGTTAATTGAAACTTAAATGAACTGTCTTTTGCCAAGGGCACAGGGTTTCCTACATGCTCACGTCGGCTGGCTGCCTTTGCCGCGCTAACTCCCACCTGCTGCCGTTGCTGGATGCGCGGTGCACCCGCCGCTGGCTTCTCTGTGTCTCTGCTCCAGCTTCTTTCTCCAGAGGACGGGAGCCGTGGCGACCCATAAGGATGCTGAGTCAATATTGATGCTGGTATCTTGAAAATCAGCATCCCAGGTAGGAAGACACTGGGTCACCTTTCCAACCCCATTGGCAGGACCAGATGTCAGGTCTTGGCACAAAGGCGGCTCTGCAAAGTCGGTCTTGAGTTCAAGCACACAAGGCCGCCTAGGCCTGTGGGTGTTCAGCTCTGCCAAAAGCCATCAAGCCTGTCACTTGTAGGGTGGTAGTCATCATGCTGGGCCGTCTAACATCATTTCATTCCACGTGAGTACCTTCTTCACCATCTCGGGCGTCAGTGTGGCCATTCATCAAATCATACTACAAAATCCGGGTACGTTTCTACACTGGCCCCCCTCAAATTTGTTTTGAAGCTCCGTATTGACCGCAGTGCATATTGAAGTGGAAATTTGTTAATGCATTTGATAGCAACTTGGAATTACTTTGGAACGCTTAGGACCCATTTTCTCTGCATCAGTCTCTTGGATTCCTGGGACCGCTGTGACAAATTACACAAATGGTGGCTTAGAACAACAGAAATTTATTCTTTCATGGTTTTTGAGAGCAGTCGTCTGAAATCGCTGTGTCAGCACAGTAGTTCCTTCTGGAGCTCTGAGAAGCATCTGCTCCATGCTTGCCTCCTGTTTTGGTGCTGCCTTCAACCTCTGTGCCCAAGCTTGTCGCCCCGTGGGGCCAGTCTATGCCCACTGCTGCGGAGCCTTCCTATTTTCCTCTCTTCTGTCCGTGTCTCTCCTTTGCCTAAAAGGACATTGGCATTGGATTCAGGACCCAACCAACTAATCCAGGAAGGTCTCACCTTGAGATCCTTAGTTACACCTGCAAAGGCTCTGTTTCCAGATAAGGTCACATTCATGGTCCTGGGGGGTTAGGACTTGGATGACTCTTCTTTGAGAGATAGCATCAAATGCACTACAATTTGCAGGGTAATAACAGTATAACTGATATATGGGCCTTAGGTGATTTCCTTTCAACATCTTTTTCGAAAATATTAGGGGGAAAAAAACTTTCATCGAGGGGCTAAGCGATCATTTTTATCAATACGCTACAACTACTTGGGACTTCCACAGTAGGATACAAGTGCTTCCGAGTCTCGTCAAATGTGTTTAGACATGATCTTCAAGAAAAGCGTGGTTTGGTTCATTTTGTTTTCTTGTTTGGCATATGTGCGTCTTTAAATTTGCTAGTATAATTATTCTTTAATTGTGCAAAAGCATCTCTCAAGAGGTCTTTACTCAACCTTTTTTTTTTTTTAAATAAAAGAGAGAATATGAGCAGGAAATAATATGGCCATAGCCATGGCAAAGGGGTAACTTCAATCTCGGCAATAATAAAACTAAACATAACACGTCCTAGAAGAAGCGAGATGGGAAAGATAGCTTGAAAAAGAGAGGCAACCGAGAAATACAAAGAGGAAGTGAAAATAAGTGATGGTTTCCAGTAATGAGAAATTTTTTTTTTTAATTTTTATTTATTTATGATAGTCACAGAGAGAGAGAGGCAGAGACACAGGCAGAGGGAGAAGGAGGCTCCATGCACCGGGAGCCCGATGTGGGATTCGATCCTGGGTCTCCAGGATCGCGCCCTGGGCCAAAGGCAGGCGCTAAACCGCTGCGCCACCCAGGGATCCCAGTAATGAGAAATTTAAATAGAGGAAGAAAAAAGCAAATGAACCGAAAGTATCCTCGTTATCCCTTCCCCATCACTTCACATCTTTGTGGCCTCACCTGATTCTGTGCTCTGCTCTGGCAACTAGCTCACAGAGGCTAGGCCAGGGGCTCCCGTGTTCCAGCGGGTATGTGCCCCTGGGAGTGTGCTCGGTGGCCACGCAGGAGCAAGCTGCAATTGTTGGGCAAGGAATGTCCTGGGGGACCGCCCTGGACAATGGGGAACAGGAATCAATTCAGAAAACCCATACCTCTCCCTTCCCTTGAGCAGATATTTCTGAGAAACTTATGATGAGCCTTAGGGAGGCCTTTCACGCAACAGATCAACTATAACTACTATAACTGTAACTAACTATGACTATAACTAACTATAACTACAGCTATGGCCAACTTAACAACACGATCCTCTATTGGCTGTTTTTTTTTTTTTTTTTCCTATTGGCTGTTTCATTGCCCTGGTTTCACTCACGCTTCCAAGCATCAAATTCCCAGATTTCTGAAGAATAAACCCGTGTCTCAGGGTTTTGAAAACCCAGGCTAAAACAAATGCTATCTTTTTATCTGGTTCGTGAAATAAATGGTCGTTATTTTAAAATCATCTGCTTCCGGGGCACCTGGGGGGCTCAGTGGTTGAGCATCTGCCTTCAGCTCAGGTCATGATCCCGGGGTCCTGGGATTGAGTCCCACATTGGGTTCCCTGCTCAGTGGGGAGCCTACTTCTCCTTCTCCCTCTGGCCCACCCCCTGCTCAGACTCTCTCTCTCTTAAATAAATAAATCCACTTTAAAAAAATCAAAATAATCTCCTTCTATATTAAAATAAACCTAATTTTTAAAAGTAGCTTGTTGAGAAATTCATGCAGATAGAAATGATGAAGTTTTATAGCAGTTTAGTTTTGGTCCTGAGTAGAATAGTAACGACGATAACAAGTACGAGGTAATGAAGAGGCTATCATATCTTGTGTTCTTCGGATGGAGGTTCTTCTAGAAAACCCAAGTTCATGAAGGTTATATACCCTTAATTAAATGTTTACTCTCTTCTCCAACCACTTTTATCTTGATTGTTTACATTTGTCTTTAAGAGCTATTTATCTGTTCTTAACGACAGGAGAAAGAAGTGCAATAGGTAGCATGACAACAACTATGATGCTTTAGATTATGAGACAATCTATTTACATCACAGTGACTCAAACGTATTTTGTAGCAGGTGTTGTGCTGGATATTGAGAATTCAATGGTGAGTATGGCGCTGACAAGTGTCCTCGAGAAACGTGGTACTGTGGAGTGACAGGCAAGTAAATAAGACTCCGGAATGATGGGAAGAGAAACTAAATGGGATTGGGTGGCCTGAGGATTATTTCAGGGGATCCTTAGTCTCTAAAGTGAGAGGCAAAAATTCTGATGAGATTAATGTTTAAAAAAAAGGCATTGACACAATAAGCTAGATAAATGTCTTCTTATTAAGTTTTAATATACTCCCAGATAAGGCAATTAGCTTGGGTACTTAATTGTACCGAATTAAAATTCTCAAGGGTTCTAAGAACCATCACGTCAGATTTCACATGTAAATCAGAGCCCAGTAGGAGAGATAAGATTTGGCCTATTGAATTCTTGGGGAGTTGATGTTTCTCTAATCCTTTACTTATTTTTCTTGGCTTAATTACTTTCTCAGTGAACGTCTAACATTTTATTTCAAGGAGGATTATGCTTAAAAAAGACTGTCACCCATTTTTTATCCTTTCCCCTTTATTGCCTTTCACTATTTTTTATATTCCCCAAATGTATGAGACCATACAATGTTTGTCCTCCGATTGACTTATTTCACTCAGCACTTGATGTGATGAGCACTGGGTGTTATTCTATATGTTGGCAAATCAAACACCAATTAAAAAATAATAAAAAAAAAGACTGTCAGAACATGATGTGAAGTTTTAAGAAATCACATTAATTTCCCCTACATTGAATTGCTTATAAACAGTCTCTTCTCCATTTTTCTGTTTCCTTGTTTATAATAACTTCTCTACTTTTACAAAGTAGTCATTTTCTGTGAAAAAAAATTAATTCACACCACATATGAGTCTAATCTCTCCCTCATGAGTTTGATAATAGGCACTTGTTATTTGTACTTAAAATAATTGCTCCGTACAGTCTTTTTCCTAAGAAATTTGGAAGTTAGTCCTTTGAGGACGTCCATAAATACTTCTCTTGTAAGACCATAATTTTAAAGGGACTAACGTATTTTAGGTAACCGGCCTCTGCATAGCCTTTGGATCAGGGCAGACGATTGAACACTTAGTCTTCTTCTTATCTAGAAGGAAGAGGTAGAGCCAATTGGGTAACATCCTGGCGCCCATTGAGACTTGTCCTATTTGTTCATGGGTGTTGGGCCTCAGGGGCAGAGAACTCGCTTCCTCTCACACCTGCCAAAGCTTTTGGGACCATCCTTGGTTCCTGTCAACAGCTACACATCGAGCACTTCTCTCTCTCCCTATGTCCCCCCCACTCCTCCATACAACCCCCCTACCACTACCCCAGCTTCTTTGCCTAAAAGCAAGAAATCAAGGCATTCTTTGCTGCAAATTGTTCTCTTGTTAAGGTCACAAGAAGTAAAAATTCCAAGTTCAGCTTCAGGCCTAAGCCGGGTCCCACTAGTCAGTTTTTTTTCCAGCCAGAATCTGCACTGAGATTTATTGAGTGGCTCTATCTCTTACATAGTTTCAAGGCTGTGAATATGTTTTTGTTTTTGTTTTGTGACAGAACTCAGGAAGGAAGGATGCGTAAGGCTTAGGCCCTTGATGTCTAATGTGATGTGATAAAAGAAGTATACTCATTAATTTGGGAGAGAGGAACTGCACAATCAATCACACACAAAATACAAATTCACCCCTTATTGTGAATAATGGAGTTAATGAGATTATCAAAGCATAATCCGGAAGCTGAGGTTTTTAATCCCAGGCATCTACCTACAGAACAACAGAAGAACATGCCGGCGAATGCCCAGCTGGATTTAAGGGAGTTTTTCTCCAAAGTGGAATTTCTACTGAGCCTTGGAAAAAAATGGTCTCATGTAAGAGGACAATTGGGTTGAGGAAACTGGCTTGACTTCCATTTAAAATGCAAATCTAGCCCCTTCAAATGAAAGTTTGGCTGGTCTTGAAATATTGTAACTATGTAAGATATGATCTCAAAAAGACATACATGAAATATTATTAACATTTTTTAATTGGCTGATATTTAATTGACTCCTTGGAGAAAATGCCTGAAGTTCATGTCAAGAAATCTACTCCTCTACACTTGAATGCATTCAAAGTCTTCAATTAAATACCACTGATGAATCATGAACTAGCTCAAACTTAGTTTAAGTAATATAGAGTGGTCTAAGAGAATGTTCATTGTGCTGTGAGATTTCTAAGAAATTTATCGAGGGGGATTTTTTTTTTTTTAAGAGAGAGAGAGTGTGCAAGAGTAGGGGTGAGGAAGAGGGAGGGGCAATAGGAGAGTGAGAAGCTCATGCCAGTTCCAAGTCCAGTGCAGAGCCCCATGCAGGGCTCAATCTCACGACTCTGAACCCATGACCTGAACTGAAATCAAGAGTTAGATGCTTGATGAACTGAGGCAACCCATGCACCCCCACCCCCCCATGGAGAAATCTCATCCTCTAAAGTTTCATCTAGTGAAAAGTAGATATAAAAGTGCAATCTAAGTTTCTGGATTATAACATGATACTGTGCGTCTATCCCTGATGCATCAGTTATTTCTATTAGGGAAAAATATTTTCATTCGTTTCATAAAAAGTAATCATTGTGGATCAAGTGGCATAAAAAAAGTGCCACTTGTCATGAGTCATAAGAAATCAGGTGGTATCTAAAAGTAGGTTGTAAGAGCCCCACTTGAGTTGATACAAGATTGGGTCAGATGCATCGCTTGCCTGTCAGTGGGTTTGCTTCTTTTGAAGAGCGTTTGGAGGCACACGGGAATTAGAAAAAGCATGCAAGTTACTGTACTGTTCAGGGTTAGTTGACTTTGCCAAATGTTTTTGTGCAACAGCAAATATTCCTCATTCTTTCTCTTACTAAGTAAAAAAAGAAAAAAAAAATTTAGGATTCCAGAGGTTATCCCTTTATGATGGTAGTTCTCAACTTAGGCTGCATGTTAAAATCCCATGGAGAGGCTTTAACTGGAATGCTCAGCCCTCCCCCCAGATGGGGCGGATCAGAATCTCTGTACAGAGGACCAAAGCATCAGTCTTTTTTAGAGCTCCTTGATGAATCCCATGTGCATCCAGATCTGAAAACCACTCCTGAGAGTATGAGGACTTCTTCAATTGACAGTTATTTAGAACTTCTCAGCCCTGTGTCCAAGGAGTTTTTAAAAGATGGTTTTGCATCTTATCCTAAAAGTAGCACACAAATATTTCATACATATGTGGGGTTAGCTCTTAAAAATAAATGTAGACTAGTCCCCCTCATAGGAGTTTAAAAGAGGTTGCCTCCTCTCGATTCAAGACAAAGGGTTTCTGTATCTTTGAGAGGCAAAGGTATCTGCTTGCCCTCCCACATGTCTTGAGAACCCTGCTTCCTCTAACTCACTTCACACATGGCAGAGATTTGGGGGAGGATCACCGAAAGAAAGGGGGACCATGCAGAGGACCACCAAACAGAGGAACTCGGAAATGTGAGTAGCAACATGGGCTTTGGTGTGCGGTGTACTCTGACCTGGATGGTCTCTGCCTTCCCCTCTGTTTCCCTAAATTGTAGACATTTTTGCCTCTGACAGCCTTCCCTCCTTTCTAAGAACATCTACTAAGGACACTTGCAATTGTCCCTTTGGAAGCAGTACATGCTCCCCGGACTGGCCAGTCTTACAACCCTAGAGATGGCTTTCTCAAAGACCTGAGGACTCTGTCTTTGAAATGCGAGCACTGAAGGTGATATAAGCCTGATCTTCCAATCTCCAGGGGGGTCCCAGGAGCCCAGTGGGGTAATAAATTACAATTAACAGGCACAGCTGGCCCAATCACAGAGAAAAGCATCTACAAACTCAACAATGACTCCTGTGTTCCTTATGTCCCAGTGGGAGCTCCTGCTGCCCCCTGGCATCTTCAGTGTCCCTCCCCAGGCTCCCTCAGGCCTGAAAACCCTCCTGCTCTTTGTTTCACTGGAGTTGAGTTCAACCTCTGCCCTGTTGCAACTGTCTGGAACAGTCTTCCTCGCCGGCTTAACTTGTCTGGTGCAATTCATACTTTCACTACCTGGAGGCCACACCCGTTGTATCACTTCCTAGCAGCGAGGAACCAAGCAACGTGTTCCAGATCTCTAACCCTCCTTCAGCAAAATGAGGGGAGAAGTAAAGATAGTCGGAATTACGTTCCAGGGTCATGGGGAGGACAAAGTGGTTTCCATTCATGCTCTCATGATTTGACGTCACTCACACACTGTTCACAAGCCTGCCTTAGCATGTGGGGGCAAGCATGTGGGTCCTTGGAGTCAAATCTGGGTGGTATTGGTGGAGGAAGAGGAATAAGGCATGATCAGACACAGAGAACACATAAGGCTAGGTGTTGTCTGAGTTGGCACCATTGCTCCCAGTGGGGAGCAGCGAAACCTTCTCTTCTCCAACATGAGGCCCTGTCACTTGAAGTTAATTGCCTGTTCCTGTGTACAAAATGCCTCATGTCATCAACCATAAATGATTTGCTGGCTATTTAAGGCCCTGCCCCATTGAAATACATGGCTCCAGAAATGGAAAGTGACTGAAAATCTAGTTGTATTTTTAGTTGTAAAGACGCTTGGAGATGTCCACGAGGAATCCCTGGTGCACAGGTCATGGGCAACTTGTGCGAGCACCTCCGTCACTCCCCATTCATGTGCATGTGGACAAGTCATGTAACTGCTCTCGATCTTGCACCCGGGTGGCTCAGTCAGTTAAGCATCCAACTCTTGATTTCAGCTCAGGTCATGATCTCAGGGTCCTGGGATCGAGCCCTGTGTGGGGCTCCCTGGTCAGCGTGGAATCTGCTTCTGTCTCTGCTTCTGCCCTTCTCCACTCACATTCTTTCTCTCTCTCTAAAACAAAACAAAACAAAACAAAAAATGTGCTATTTCAGTCCTCCTTTGCAATGTAATTGGATTGCAATAAATGGTATGTGACTATTATCTTGCAGCTTTGATTCTGTCTCTGTAGGGGACACTCACATCTTCTCAAAGGTTAGATGCAGAGCCATGTTCAAAAGCAAATCTTTTTTTAATTTTTTTAGTTTAAATAATTCATAAAATTCAGTCACACAAAATGTCCTTTGATTCTCCCTTCTTACTCTGGCCTATATTATTTTATAAGAATCACATTGTCTATTCCCAAAAGTTTGAGGTGTGTTGGTTTCTATGCCTCAGAAAACTTGGCTGGCTCTCCATCTCTTATTACTCTTCTGCTACGCTTCGCCTACTTGATCGGCATTTCCTATTGCTCTCATCAAAATCACTGAAGTATTTTATAGTGGTTCCTTTCAATTTGACAGTTTGTGCATCTAGTCAGATGATGAAATAAGATAATCTTCAAATTGACAATAGACAAAATATGAAATGCTATTTATTCAAACTGAACATATACACCACAAATATTAAACGTGTACACCATAGAGTTGGATCAATCTGGGATAACACCAACAAATTATCAATCTCCCACTTACATTTTTAATTTAGATATTTATTTGTTTAGTGCATATTGTGTTCCTGGGACTAAAACACTACAGTTCTTAAAATTCTTGTAGTGCTTTCATAGTAATGGAGAGGTAAAGCACAAAGACAGATAAAGGTCAAGTAATTATTCAACTGCTCTTATAGCGAGTGATAATAGGGACCTACCTGAGAGTCCAATGAAAGTCTGTAAAAGAAAGTCCAAGACCCATGTAGAACAAAAATTTCTTTGAGGAAATTATTTTTAAATTTCAAAAAAAAAAAAAAATTCAGAGCATGGTCATTACTCTTACACACACACACACACACACACACTGATGTGTTTCAGTTTCTAAATTCAAATGTATGTTGAGGTTTTCTACATTCTTTTAAGTGTGAGAGACTCTGTGAGGGATATAAAAATATTCCTATATCCAAGGAACTTGTCTAATCCAAAAAGAAAGTTTCTTTGAGACATGTATCATTTCAAGAGAGTCTATTATGAAGAGTTAAATAGTACAGACAGGAAGTACAGTACTTTCTGGAAAAGACGGCCTCGTCTATGCTGGTGGTAATTACCTTACAGCAGGGAACGCAAGAGGAAGTGGCTGTGCAGAATCAGCTGCATGTTGATTTCTGGCCAGAATGGAGAAAAGATAACAAACAGTAGGAAAAGCTGGAGTAAAACTGTATTAGAATCAGCTATAGAGGGGCACCTGGGTGGCTCAGTCGGTGAAGCATCAACCTTTGGCTCAGGTCATGATCTCAGGGTCCTGAGCACATCGGGCTCCCTGCTCAGTGGGGAGTCTGCTTCTCCCTCTGCCTCTCCCCCTGCTCTCTGACTTCTCTCTCTCTCTCTCTCAATCTCTCTCTCTCTCTCTAACAAATAAAATCTTTAAAGAAAAAAAATAGCTATGAAAGGAAATATTTCACAGAGGTTACTGATTGAAACAGTTACGCTATGAAATTGTATAGGCCTAATGATAAGTATCAACTTCTGTCTGTATATTTTGGGGAAAAATCAACACATCCTCAATCTGTTCTAAAATCATCATCCTGTAGTTTGACATTACAGTCAGGACATCAATGGGGAGGGAGCTTATGTGACAAACAGACGGGATATAGTTTTCCCAAGCAACCTATCTGTCGGTGTCTTTTGGACGTCGCATCAATAAGTTGATGTGCAAAAGGTGAAAATCGGCACCCCAAATAGCAAAGTGTGTGTTGAAGTTGCACAATGACTACCGCTTGAAATGCCAGGTTTGCCCTTTACCGAAAGTAGCATTTAGAAAATCACAGCTTTGAATAAACCTTTCATGCCTTGATTTTCATAAAATAGTTTCAAGCCTCAAACAAGGGTTCAGGCGTGTGTGGGAAGAGGCCATCGAGAGAAGCCATAGATAACTCAGGTCACCAGGGATGCAAAGGCCTTTCAATGTGAACCTGCCATTTACCGTTCTATTGGACAGAGGCAATTTTCTTTACTTAGGGTAATAGACAATGTTATGTCTTCCAGTGAAGTCTGAGAGGAGTTAAATTATCCTTATGATAATAAACCTATTTACTCTCCCTACTCCAATGTAATAAATCCAGTAAAGCAAGCAAAGGGACGTTTGCCACAAGGACATCCATTGTTTTCTGTGGTATCAGCATATGACCTTGCTACACGTACACCAGTATATGAGAAGAAAATCATTAAGAGTCTTAAGCACAGGCTCCTGTTTTCGTGCTTAAACTGGTTTTCTCTATCTGTGTCTATACACGTCACCTCTCTTCCTACTGAGATCATGAACTGTCCTTGCTTGGATTATAAAGCCTGTATGTAGGAAGCCATCCATTCTCACTGATTCGGGATGCTCTTCTGCCAAAAAGTTTGCCTGCATTTCCTAAATTATGCTATTCCCACTTTGACTCCTCTTTTCCATCATCATGGAAATACGTCGTAATTTCTCATATTGAAGTTTTCTTTAATTCTCCATTGACCACCCCCAAGTACACTGCCAGCAAATGCCCTATTTTTCTGTAACATTTCAGAGCTAAGGTCTCCAAAGAAATTCTCTGTATTCACTGTCTCCACGTTGTTTCCTTGCATTTCTTCCTTCGAGTGCTCTCTCCTCAGGCTTCTGTTTCAACCATTCCATTGAGATGGCTGTTCTCAAGGTTTCCACAAAACCATGGAAACATTCATATTTTATCTTACTCATCTAGCAGCAGCATTTGACACAACTGGTTTGTGAGATTTCAGGCCAGTGGCTCAGCCCCACTGAAAGAGAATTAGCCATAAGTTTAGGAAATGCACCCCCTTTCCCCATAACTTATTTTGAATTCTTTGTCAGGCAATGCGTACACCTCCATTTCTCCATTTCTTTGGCATTGGTTACTGGAAAATCACTGTGTTCCTTTGGTGGTGTCATTTTCCTCGATCTTTCATGTTACTTGAAGTCTTGTTTTGCTTTCTTCACATTTGTAGAACTGGTCACTTTCTCCACTTTCAACAGTCAACCTAATCTGGGATCCTGAGGCTCTCTTAGACATCTTACGTGGATTTGTCTACACCACACGTCTTGTGCCCTCTTGTGGCTGTGCGCAGGGGGTGGAGTGGGGGGGGGGCGTAATCCTTAAGAATCTCTCCCAATTCTGCAAAGCCAAGCCAGGGGCTGAGAGCCTCCATTGTGCTTTCCCTGGGGTGGTGCTCTGAAATGCCCAAGTTCTTGTGCTCACTCCCCATCCTGCAGATTGGCAGCTGGAGCCAGCTCTCTGTGCACATTTGTGAGCTATCAGCAAATGCTCATGCTGGCCACCTGCATGAGCATGTGCAGGGAGCGGGCCATAGAAGCCAAGGGAGTGGGGCATCTCAGGTGACACCTTGAGCCTCAGGGACACCTGTGGGACATTTGTAGGTGTCTGCAGTGAGGCGGAGGCAGGGCCCCCAGATGGCATCCACACAGTACTTAGAAGCATCCATGGCCGCTTCTTGATTTCCAAGTCCTGGCTCCCTGCTCTCATCCCGTTCCCAGGTCTTGTCCCTCTCCCTGTTGCTCAGCCATGCCTATCACCTCAGTATTCTGGGTGATGCAAGAAAGAAATTCCCTTTGTGGGCAGCACCTTACACAGCTGGGGAGTTGGCTACATTCATTATGGTCCCATTTTCCCCAGCCAGAGAAATCATGGCCTGAGGGCTCCTCTTGTGGATCTGACCTGAGCTGCACAAGGGAGGGGTCATCTTGGATAAGGTGATACTTCTTACGTACTTCAATGTCTGTTTTTTTTTTTTTTTTTTTTTTTTTTTTTTTTTTTTTTTATTCTCCAGTGGTGTGCTGGCACTTCTTTGCTGTATTCCCAGACTTCCACAAAGTCTGTGGGTGGCTGTCAAAATGGATGCTCCAATAGGGAGATGATGATAGAAATTCTTGTTCTGTCATCTTGTTCATAACTCCCACTTTTAAAGGTGAGCTGTGCCTGTGACTTCTCAAAGAGCAAAGAGTGCAAAGAGGGGTAGAAAAACCATCTTACTATGAAGAAACCTAATGGATGCTCCTTCCACTAGGTTAGCAAGGGCAACCCCAGAAGTAATAAATCATTTCCATAGTGTGTCTCCTTGATATGTATGATGATAATGGCTCTTTACCTCTGTGGTCTCCCTCTAATAACCCATAAATTCAGCAAAATCATGTGGGAACATTAGATAAATTTATATAGAAGGATATCCTACAATACACCTGAGGGGGACTCCTCAAACTGTGGAGGTCATCAGAAACAGGGGAACTCTGAGAAACTATCACAGCCAAAAGGACCCAAGGGAGAAATGACAACTAAATATAGAATGATATCCTGGATGGGATTCTGGAAGAGATAAAGTACATTGCTTAGTCAGAACTTAGGAAATCTGAATAAACTATGGACTTAACGATGCATCACTATTAGTTCATTAATTTTAGCAAATATATCACATATATGTGTTATTAAAAGAGGAATTGAGCGCAGAGATATAGGTGAACTCTGCAGTATCATCTCAATTTTTCTGTACCTCTAAAATTGTTCTAAAAAATAGTCTGTTACCAAAAAATCATTATATACAATTCACATTAAGCAGTAAGGAAAAAATTCTATGACTATCTCATTAGACACAATGAATTCAACACACATTCTTGATTAAAACCCATCATTAAATCAAGACTACAAAAGAACTTCCTTCGCCTATAAACCTCTAATCAGCAAAGTACAGCAAGAAAAAGAAAATCTGGCACATTTCCATGTTGGAAACAAAAAGTGACATTGTTTTTATTTTTATAAAAGGCCTTATGGAACCTATAAAGAAATCTAACAAAAAAGCTACTTAAACTAATCTAGGAGTTTAGTAAGGTTGCAGAATGCCAAATCGATACACAAACATTAATTTATATGCTAGCAATAATCAGAAATTGAAATTTAAAAATACCATTCACAGAAGCACCACACTTAGCAGTGAAGATACAGTGGTGACAAATGAGCACATAAAGGGATGCTTGATGCCGTTGGTCACAGGGGCAGGCACACTAAAAGCACAGTGAGGTGTGTAACCTTTGCACACATCCCAGGAAGGCTGAGTTTGACTCCACCAAGTATTGGGGAGGATGTGGGGCAGCTGGAACTATCATCAACTTGCGATGGTCATACAGAAAACTTAACACCTGCCCTATGCTCCAGCCATTCCACTCCCAAGTGCTTATTTACCCAGATGCCAGAAGGTAAGTGCCCATAAAAAGACTTAACATCAAAGCTCATGGCAGGTGCATCCGTAACAACCTAAATCAGGAAGTGACCTCGGTGTTTCCCGTCAGGTGAACAGGAAGCGGCCTGGATGTTCATTGTCAGGTGAGCAGGAAGTGGCCTGAATGTTCATTAACAGGTGAACAGGAAGTAGCTTAGGTGTTCACTGTCAGGAACAGGAAGTGACCTGGGTGCTCCCTGTCAGGTGAACAGGAAGTGACCTGGATGTTCATTGTCAGGTGAACAGGAAGTGGTCTGAATGTTCATTAACAGGTAAACAGGAAGTGGCCTGGGTGTTCACTCCCAGGAAGACAGGAAGTGGCCGGGATGTTCATTGTCAGGTGAACAGGAAGTGGCCTGAATGTTCATTGTCAGGTGAACAGGAAGTGGCCTGAATGTTCATTGTCAGGTGAACAGGAAGTGGCCTGGATGTTCACACTCTGGTGAACAGGAAGTGGCCTGAGTCTTCATTATCTGGAGAATGGGAAGTGGCCTGTATGTCCATTATCAGGAGAACAGGAAGCAGTCTGGGGTTCACTCTCAGGGTAACAGAAGAACAAACCGTGCTATATCCATATAATGAAACACTCGGCAATAAGAAAAGAAGGAGATATTGACATAAGAGTAACTTGTGTTATTCTCAAATAATAATGCTGAGTACAAGAAGTCAGACCAAAGAGAACAGGAAGTCTAGAAAATACAAACCAGTCTCTGGTTACTTGGGGATGAGGCATGGCGGTGGAAGACGGGTTACCACGGGGCACAATTTGGGGGTAATAGCCATACAATGACTGTGAGAGCTTTACAAATGTGTCAAAATGTATCAAAGTGTACAGTTTAATTTCTAAAACCCTTTTAAAATCTAATAATAGTATTTGTGGAGCAGAGTAAAAGCAAATAAAATCCCTCTCTTTAAAGACAAGATTAAGTTGAGCAGGCCAAAAGCAAATCTTGTGCAAGTGATTTCCATGAGTCTGTGTGCAATTCCATCCTCAGGATTGACTCCCAGCCTTGGCGAGACTATCTCCCTAAGATTCTTATGGTTATTTCTTGGTTCCATATGTGACTCTTCAAATGAGAAAATATTCATCACATGTAAACCTTTCCTGTAGTAGAGTTCTCAATGGAAATTAAACTGGCAAATATAATTTACATTTATGGGTTATTAATTAGCTCCGCAGTCAGAGTGTGCTTATTTTAAAAGGTTTGCTTAAAACAGTTAGTTTAGAAACCAAAATTAAAGATGCTAGCAGTGTATTTGTTTGCTTCACAGGGTTTTCTGGAACTGGACATCATCTCTTTGCAATGATTCCCCATCTGTGTTCAAGCAACGTAGAATTCAAAAAGTCCTTGGAGGCTAATAGGAGGACAGGGCTGGGTAAAGGGATCAACAGAGGCAATATCCAAACTCGGCCTGTATGACGTCACTAATAACAGAATCATCTTAATACAAGGAATCTTTCAACATGAACATATCTGAAAATAAACTATATGCTTATTATAATGAATACTGCTGTGTAGCTTTTTTTTAAAAGATTTTATTTATTTATTTAAGAGAGAGAGAGAAAGAGAGAGAGAGATCACAAGCAGAGGGAGCAGCAGGAAGATTGAGAGGAAGAAACAGGGTCCCACTGAGCAGGGAACCCATGTGGGATTTGATCCTAGGACCCCGGGATTGTGGCCTGAGCTGAAGGCAGATGCTTCACCGACTGAGCCCACCAGGAGCCCCTATAATATTTTCTTTTTTAAAAAATTTTTTAAATTTATTTTATTTATTCTTTTTTCCTATAATATTTTCTAAATGTGAAAAAGTGATTTGTTGTTGTAGTTGTTCAGCCAGATATTGGAGCCACAATATAATTACCTCGGTGAATTAGCTTGTCAGAGTATTTGGGGACACTTTCATTTTTTCCTGTAAAAGAACTTACCACCAACTCACATTAAGATGTTTTTGTGGCAGGAAGATTCAGAGATTTCTCTTATAACTTACATGTACAGTAGCATGATTCTGAGATAAAACTGATTAAAATTGAGACTGTAGGTACCGAGTACATTATGAACATTACAATATCATCAATTATGCTTGGATTTTTTCCACTGTTGAATAATAAAAAATAAAATCTGGCACAGAAAAAATTAAGCAGAATAAGAAATTACTCACTCTTGAAAATGAGAGTTTTATTAGTACATTTGTCATGGGTTTTTCTATTGTATCAGTGCTAGGCATTAAACTGTTAGTAAAAAGTTAATGAGAATTTAGTTACACTGAATTAAGTCTGTTGTTAAATGTGTTACACACTCTATAAAATATTATAAAGACCTCTCTGAACACCATGCTATAACCGGTTTTTCAGAGGTTAACCCACGCCATAAATATTTACCTTAATGGTTATTAGAGAACTAACCAATATTTTTAAAGCATTCAAAATGACTAAATGCTTCTTTTTGCAAAAAAGTATTGTGACTTTAGAAAAAATATTAACTTATTTAACTAAGGAATAATAAATAGCTGGAAATACATGCATTCTCCATAATAAAAATCCTATTTTTTCAGGGGGTGGGGGAGAAAGAAAAATGAATTGAATTCCCTGCTTCAAAACCTTTATTATTATTTGCTTTTTTTTAGCAATGCAGAATCCACAAATATGTAAAATGTCTGTCTTATCTTCTCATATTTTGTACTTACTCGATGAAGACAATATATTTTTTAAAAATTGTCCTATCTTTTATCCATTTTTTTCCATATCAAGCAACACCTTAAAGTAAATGTCAGAGAAAAGTAATATTTTCCCCTTAAATGACAAGACCTAACTACAGTCAAGGGTTTGCAGTGCTAAAGTATGCAGTAGGATATACAGCAGTATACAGTAGGCACTTCTAGCTAAAGAGCTGCGGAAGCCAAGCGGTGAATCGTGTGTAAAAAAGCAGCTTAAAATAGATGCTTAGAAAGGGTTTTATGCTAAATATTAGACTCAAAATTGATGCTTTTATGACTTTTCTACTAGTGTTGAAATTTAAATTCTAACCAGGAGATAATTTACCTTGAATCAAATGCACCTATAAAGCAATGACATTTTCAGCAAATAGTTAATTCTGGGGGAAAATGATGAATTTCTCTATCTCATGCCAAGATAATTTCAGATGATTTGTAACTAGAGCTTTGCAAAAAGAAGGGTTTTGTTGTGTAAAAATGTTGCTGTAATTTGATCACTTAAGTCACACTTTATGCTTGGCTATTGCTAAATGACACGCTCATTACGAACATTGTCAAGCATGTTGAAAAGTCTGTGGTTTTACTCTGTATCTATGGCAAGAATGTCAGATAAAAAAAAAAAATTGTCTACTTCTCTCAAAAAAGTTGAAGTCCCCAAACTAGGGTCACAAGACCCCAGGGCAGAGAGAGTGTGAACCAGTCACTACACAATGACGTTGAGTGTATTTTCCATGGAAACAATGAAGCAAAATAGACACACACTCCACGCTTCTTGATGATGGTCCTGGGTCCTGGGTCAGAAAGATTCATACTCAGATTCCTACCTGTTGACGGTCGGCATAAAGACAAAGTTTTGCATTTATTGAGGTAGTTAGAAATTCAGAGGACGTAAATATTCTCTGACAACTTATAAATAATGTCTTTTTAAACTTTTATAAGAAGCACATAATAAGCAAGAGCAGTTTTCTGAGAAAAATAAGTCTTCTTTCTCTATTTTTGAAGAAAAAAGAAAGGATGGAAGAAATCATTTGTGCATTGTTAAAAAATATAGTAAGACCCCACACTGTTTCTGTGAAAATCCTTCTGATGACTGCTGTGGACTTTTCTGTGCCCCCAAATCCATACAAATGGGTTTTAAAGCCCAAACCCATTTGTGGTGCTATTTGGAGGCAGGACCTTTGGAGCCCTCATGAATGGGATTCGCATCCTTGCAAGAATCCTGAGAAAGGTGCTCTTCCACCTTTTTGTGAGGACATAGTGAGGAGTCATCCATCAGCAAACTGGAAGATGGGCTTTACTAGAAATTAAATTAGTCTGCACCTGACCTTGAACTTCCCAGGCTCCAGAGCTTTGGGAAACGTGTTTCTCTTCCTAAGCCACCCAACCTATGGCATTTTTGCCAGAGTGGCCTGAACAAACCCAGCAACTTAAATTACTATCTTGATTTTAAATAGTAATGATTATATCGAAGCTGCGGCCCTTTTTGCAAAATATTGATGAGAAATACGTAGTATATATATATTTTTTCAACTCAATGGTAAAAAAAAAAAAAAACAAGCAATCAAGGAGATTTATCATACATGAGCACAAAGAAACACACTTCAGTTTTGCTTTCATGTCTGTGCTGATTAGCTACCAGGTGAATTCGTTGTTAAAACACCCGAATCTTGAGCGTTTTATATCCTCATCTCCTCTTACTGGCACAGAAGTGTTTTATAATCAAGAGCCTGATAAACAAAGCTTTCACAGGGCCCCCCTGATTGGTTTTATTGTTTCTCCTTAATTGAAGCTGATTGCATGCTTACAGGGGTATCTACAGCTCTTATTTTCAAAACAGATCTATTGAGGAATAGCTGAGAGAGAAAAAAAAAACGGGTGTAGTTAGTGTGAGTACGAGTTTAAGAGTTTGGAGATAACGCATGCATCTGTGATGACCCACGACCCCCCTCCCCCCAGTCAAGGCAACCAACAGAGCTATCACCTCCAAACCTTCCTCTGCCTTCCTGGGATTTCTGTGTGTCTGTGCACGTGCAGTAAGAACACTTGACGCTTCTGTTTTGTAATTTCCTTGATCAAAGGGGAAGGAGCATAATTGGGTTTACATCTCTCCTAAGAGAAATAAGATATAAGTTTTATTTCCACAGCTGCCTACCAGATGCCCGACCTTGGGCAAAATCCTTCATTTCTCTATCTTGTTTTCCATATCGCTAAATTGTGGACACTGATGGTATACTCTTGAATGAACTTTTGTGAGGATTAAGTAAAATAATCCTATAAGTGAGGTGCTTAAGTGCTGGCACATGCTTTAAAATGTCTTTTTTTTTTTTTTTTTTTTGGTCCTATGTGCCCCCATGGGTAAGCAAAGGGAAGTAATAGATCTGCTAACACACCCTCGAGGAGTGGCCCACCAAGGCACTATCAAATGATCTCTGAATCTGGGGCTGTTATTAAACCACAAATTAAGTAATTAAGCTGGGGGGAAGGGGAACAGACAGACCAAAGCAGAAGAAAAGACAACATAACACATTGTCCTACTTCCAGGCAAATGACAAGTAGTCTGTGTACATTTTTCTCCTTGATGGACAGGATCCTCCTCGGTGCTAATGTCATTAAAAAAAAAAAAAAAAGAAAGAAAAAGATGGAAGTGTTTCTGCTTCAATGACAACAATGTAAAAAGAATATAAACAGTTTTTACTTTGAAATGGATATTTTAGCTGTAACAATTACGCCTATTCGTGTCCGTGGCTCTTGAACTTGAAGAATGACCCTCGTGGGTTGAAGCACCACTGAGCTCTGAGCACTTAGGAAACTAGAACCACTTTCAAAAAATCATTATGAAGTATGCCCATAGTGCAGAAGGAATACATTTAAGAATTATCTAGCAAAAAAAAAAAAAAAGAAAAGAAAAAAAGAAAGAAAAAGAAAACAAAGAAAAAAAAAGAATCATTGTCCTTGCTGTGGGAAATGTGGTTAGGTGTTCTCGCTCACTGCTGTAATAATGATTCAAGTGTGTACTATTCTGTTTAATTTGGCTGACTTTGGAAAGTACTGCCTTGCAGAAAAACAGATGTCTCTTCGGGGAGTGCGTGAAATCACGTATTAAAGTTATCTATGGCTGCGGGACGCACCCGCTGATCTCTAAAAAGCGATTCAGACTTTTTGAATTTGTATACTACACTAAAATCGTATCTTTCAATATCATGGTACAACCACTGAACACAATGATTTTCCAGCCTCCTTCCAGCCATACCCGTGATGTTGTATATGGCGTTTATTTAAGTGATGCTGGTAAAGTGGGATGTTTTTTTCCCTTCTATTTTTTATTACAGTATCACATAAGGACAATAAAATTCATCTTTTTAACTTTATGGGCCATTGGGTTTTGATGAATGTGCATCCAAGAGACAGAATGGTGACATGGCTCTAGGTAGTTGACCTCCCTCGATCCCTGGCAGTGGCAACTACCTACCTGGTTTCTGTGGCTATAGTTTTGCCTTTGCAAGAATGTTCTATGAGTGCAATCCCACAACCTGTTAACTTTGCCATCATCACAGCACAGCCCATGTGAGATTTACTCATGTGGCTGCACATGACCGTGGTAGTTCATTCTTTCGGTTGCTCCTAGTATGCCCCTAGGTGAGAGACCACTTTTTGTTTTCTTCTCAATCGCTTACTTGACTCCATGTGTCTTCTTTGGTAAAGCAGTCAAGATTCGTGTCCATTTATTATTGGATGCTTGGCTTTCTTATTGAGTTTTTGAATGTTTTTTAAATATTCAGGATGCAAGTCCTTTATCATGTATGTGATCTGCAAATATTTTCTCTCGGTCTGTGGCTCAGGAGTCTCTTAGGAGCAGAAATTTTAATTTACGGTATATCGATCGCCCTGTTATCATATTTTCCTTGGAACCAATAAGCTTCCCGTTCCTTGTCATGGGACTGTGTGTATGTGTGTGTGTGTGTGTGTGTGTGTGTGTGTGTATTTACCTTAAAGCAGATACTTTGTAATTCTGCTTCAGTCTTCACTTCCCACTTGCACAGAGCCTCAAGATCAACCAAGAAGAGATCAACCTATTCTCGAGGAAGGATGTTCTCACTCCTTCCTCGAGAATAGAAAAAGCCATGAGCATGTGCAAAGTCTTATGTATGTGTGTGGCCTTCTAGAGTCCCCAGGACATATTGGAGCTTTTCAAAGCCCTTAAGGGACATCTCAATCCCAAAGTTTTCTATATTTTTTTTTTTCGGGGGTGGGGGCAGCTTTCTGTTTGCTCCAAGTGTTATCACTGCCACAGGCTGCTGCAATATTAAGCAATTGCTTCCTACTGGTTTTGACAAATGCCCTCAGAGAAAAGGCCTTTGCACTGACTGATCTCTCAATTAAGTCAAATAAATATAAGCCATAAGATGAAGATTTCCAGGGACCTGCCAGACAGTTCCCTGAATAATGACAGTTCTCTGAAAATAATGCTTTTAAGGAGCTCCAAACCTATTTTGCTACCTCCAGTGGCTGCTAGGCTGCTGGTGTTCACCACGACTTAGCAGGCATTGGTTTTTATGAATGCCACAAAGCTTGAACAAGGGGATGGAAAGAGGGTCAGTGTTCTCACCAAGAGTAAACTATTTTATTTCATAGACATCTTTCTGATCATTACAAACCTTTGGTTATTGTCTGAGTTTTGAGAAAGTTTATTTTGACCATCCCCCCACACACACAGTTTTCTCACTGTTCTTATGGAGAAACAACGATTTAGAAGTTCTTAATCCACCACCCACACTGATGTTCCACATATGATTTCTTGTTTCAAGCATCTGAAAAATGCTTTTGTATTTCAGCTTTTTCTAACTTCATGGACTTGAAGGCAGTCCAGGTCTGCTTTCCAGGACCACGTCTCTTGGCCTTAATATAAAGTTATATAACGCTTACAACAACTGAATTTTTACATGAAAAACCTCCTGTGTTTCAGATGAAGCCTTTGGGGGAATCCTCAGATTCAAGCCACTCAGTGTCTTATCATCTGTAACTTTGATCTCTCAGGGCAGGTGGCCCACGGCTCAAAAAACTTGTGTTGGGGACAAGCCTGGCCACACAAACAAGGACATGTCTGCACACCAGCACAATGTACCTTTTTTTTTTTTTTTCAGTGTAGCTAACGGAGTTTACAGAAGTTTGCATACAAGTAAAAAATATAGATAAAAACAAACAAAAAAAACAAAAACAAAAACAAATATATATGTATAATTATCCCTTGAAAATATTTAAATAAATATAAGGAAAAATACTGTGCGATCTGAATTTTTGGTGCAGGGTATTTTTCTCTGTCACTACACAAAAACACACTTGACAACATACTGGCATGAAACAAAATGTTATTATCTCTCTTGATCCTGTGGGTTTACTGAGCATGTCTTGGTAGATCTTGCTTGGGTCTCAGGTGTAAGTGCTGTCATTTTCCACAGGAGATGAAGATGTCTGAAGGACTGAGTGAGCTGCACGTCTGGAATGGCTCAATACTGTGGTGGCCAGTTGAAGCTGGCCATGAGCTGTGCCCCCTCTCCTTCCCTTCCTCCCTTCCAACCCCCACCCCTGTAATCTATGCTTATGGTCTGGTCTTCTCACACCGTAGGAGCTTGGTTCCAATGGGAAGCATCAAGAGAGCCCCGGGTGGAAGTGTTAAGGCCTTATATGACCTCGACTTGTGAGTCTCAGGACATCACCTTCACCATAGCCTATCAGTCAGAAGGGTAGCCAAGTGCCAAGATGTGCAAGGCATAGGAAGAAATGTGCCATTCTCCCTGGTTGAAATGCAGGCTATCAGCTTTGAGAAAGGGTTGATACTCTCATACTCCCCTTTTACACAAAATCTCCCAGGGGTGGCTTTTTAAAGAATGCCTCAGTTTCTGGAGAGAGCAACAGAAAGAATGGTAGTATTGTTTACTGAAATACGGATTCCTAAATGAGCATCAGGATTTAAAGAGGGTGGGGCTAGAGAGAGTTGAAAGCTTGGTTTTGTTTAACTCTCCGTGTAGTCTAAGAGTATAACATGAAGATAGATCATATCTATTGACCTACTCTGGATTGAGCAATACATAGACTGTGAAGATATTTTTTTTTAAGTAGAAAAAATTGCAATTATTCAAGCATAACATTTGTAAGTAGTGCCTTTTGGAAAAGTTAATAGAATCTTTACACGAGTGGTAGGTGTGGAACCTCCCCGGCTCTGAAACTATTTAACCAGGAGAACAAAACGATTTCAGAAATGTCTCTGTAAAAGTGCACAGAGTGATTCATCTGGCTAACCACAACTTCCATGCCTGTTTAAGTCACACTCCCAATGGTGTGTTTTACTGCTCATTTTCAGTTTCTCTCCCGCATACTGTTTATCAGCTAGAGCCCATAGGCAAGTTTCGTAAACTCTTAGTGTTATTCTCACATCTATGAAAGAATAATAAGTAACTCACTTGTCTTTTTTCATTTTTGAGATTTAACGATAATTATAATACTAATACGATGATATTCTAATACCAAAATCACTTACCTCGACTTGAAAATTCTAGAAAATTTTGAAAAGTGAAAGTTCAGAAAGATGTATTTGACATCAAAGTCAAACATGAAATGACAAGACACTAATAAATATATGTCAAATACGGCATTTCTAGGAAGGACGTGTACATATATAATGTATTTATGTGTGGAGTTCTGTCCTAGACTGAACACTAAACTCACTATGTTGCTGTGTTATAGGTAATAGGTTAGAGCTAAACTTTATATGTAATACTTCTAAAAATCTCAATTACTAAATCCCCAATTACATCTGGTTCAACATTTTTAGAGAAGAGATTGGTCGTTTTATTACAGGGTACCTTTAATTATTTTTATTGTTTTTACTCTTCTTTCAATAGGAACAAACAAGAGGGTGATCTCAGTAGCAGCTGGTCGGTCTCGGGGGATGAGAATTTAGGCCCCAACTTTCATAAGGAATTAGGAGACAGGGCTTTCACCTCTGCTCAGGCTTCGGTGCCTCTTGGACAATGATGCCCAAAAGCATAACAGGCAAGACGATGTGGCTATGCAACATTATGATTTATTACCTATGCTAATTTGACCTGAAATAATGGAGGTAACAGGGTTCAGCAGAATTCAGATGATCTTTCAACATTCTGGTTCACCTGACCCTCTCTTATATAACCAATTTCTTCCTTGTATTTGCTTGGATTTTGCTACGGCACAAACAACTCTCTAACTTCCAGTCAGACCACACGTGGCTTCTGGGTTAGTTCCTGTTGTTCAAATTTCAGGCCTCCCTCCCCTCACTAAAAGTCTTAAAAAAAATGAAGGTTTTGCTTCCAAAGCCTCATGTGAGAACTACGCCCTTTATAGCACCTTCTTCCTCTCACTGGTGTGCTATCCTTCTTTTGTTCAACCTCCAACTCCACAGTCTTGGTGCCCTATATTCTTGCACTTATAAATGTACAAAAATTATTTGGTTTCTCCTTTCTGATACTGCTGTCTTGCCATAAATTTTTGATTTGTACACATTCTCCTGAATTCTAGTTTTACTTGTGATATTTCTCTTCTTAGTACTGGTACTATTACTTTCTTGACATTCAAATGAATCCTATTTGTTATCATAACAATATTTTTAATCAGGGCTCCTGGGTGGCAGAGTTGGTAAAGCATCTGCCTTCAGCTTAGGTCATGGTCTCAGGGTCCTGGGATCAAGGCCCAAGTCCGGCTCCCTGCTCAGTGGGGAGTCTGCTTCTCCCTTTTCCTCTACCTCTTCCTCTTGCTCGTGCGCTCTCTTTCTCTGTCAGATAAATAAATAAACTCTTTAAAAACTAATAACATTTTTAATCAGATGGCAAAATCTATGGAATTCAAGACTTCTTCTTCTTTTTTTTTTTTTACCTTTCAGGAACATTGCCAAATCCCATGAAAATGCACAAAAAATAAATAAATTAAAACCGTGATCTTAAATGGATTCCTGCTTTATAATAGATTCTAATCAGGCTAAATAGTTTCTAATTAGTCCTTAGGACAAATACTTTTTTAAAGTATAGAAGAAAAACTAGTGATAGATAACTTATGTTTATATACTTAATTGTCTTAGAATTGGGCAAATTGTGATTTAATTAATGTTCATAGTAAACTACAACTGTTCAATTCAGTTGACACACCATACTTGGAACACAAATCTGAGTACACCAAAGATAGAACCATTATACAGTATTTTAAAATGGGATCTACCATAAAAACACTGAAAATTACCATTACATGAGAAGAATATATCTGTTTAATGAAAATTTTAGTGTGATTTAAATATTTAAGGACAGATCCATTTATTACAAACAGGCCAAGGAAACTAAAACCAAAAACAATGCCCCAAAATGTTATGCTGCATGTAGAAATGGGCAGGTGTGAATACAATGAGCTTAGTGTTCTTATATGCTAGCTGAACATCTTAGAGAATTTGGTAGTTAGTCTGTGCATATGTAAAATCAGAAAATAAAATTTCTGGTTCTATGGTATCTAGTTAAGAAATCCTTATCAAGGGATATTTTTAAAAATATAACTCAAAAACATTGATATAATTTAAAGCATTAATATTGAATAATATCATTTCTTATTATAGATAATACAAAAGCTAATAATACAGTATCCTAATTTTATCTATCTAAGATAAAGTTTTGAAAATTAGTTTACAAAGTAATTGTCTTTCTTCTTTTCTTCTTTTTCTCTTTCTTTTTCTTCTTCCCACATGTTTTTATTACCCTACATCATTCTTTTTTTCTATTTAAACTTTATTTCTGATAAAAAATAATTTATTAGGGGACAATGACTTCTAAGCACTAATTTAAGTTTAGTTTCTTTTGAAAAATTTTATAAATTTTAGAATTTTATGTTTTTTGTCCATTGGCAAGTATTTATTGCAAGCTTCCATGGAGGTTTTTATATTTATCAAATGAGGGCTTTCTGTGACATCTGTTTATTTAATTAGGTGGCCTATTTTCTTTGCATTTGTAAGTAATTTATAACTAACTTCTAGGTGTAGTTACACAATGACTACCAAATTTAACACCAACTTCTACATGCAAAGTCGTACAATAAATCTCAATTCTAACTACCTGTGCAACATTTTACCATGGAATAATCTTCTGGGGTTTCAAAAAGTTGAGAGCTTCAGGCAAATATGTAGATTACTAGGAAGGAAGCCAGAAGTTCTTTAATCATGGGTTGCAAGACACCAAGACTGAAGACAGAAAGAAAAGAGAGGGAGAGGGAAAGAGAGAGAGAAATGGGGGGGGAGGGGAGCCCAACTATCTTCTATATTAAAAAATATTCACAAATTTTTCACCCCAAGAGGATAACTTGAAACAATCTTTTAAGTCTAATATTGATCAAAATATTAGAAAATATTTAGTTTCAGAGCAGAAAAGGTATTTTTTATGATGAATTCTAACCAGGATGGAATGATAGAAATTCTCAAGCACACTAGCCTCCTATTGCTTAAATTACAATCATGCAGAGCTGTCAGGGAAATTACACAAATCTTGTTACATCTCTAAGAAGATGCTTTGGCCAAGTTTCATTAGTTATTAGTTTATTTGTCCTGAAATATTTTTTCTTGATGATCAATCTCTAGACATGGCTGTCTTTACCAAAAAACAATAAAAGGTATTACTTCAATATGACGGACTTAGTGCATGTAATATGGCAGCTCTGGCTCCATGTGGTACAACCCTGCTATTTATAAAGTACTCTTTTGGTTTTTTGTTTATTTTTTACAAGTCACTGGTTAAGCATTGTAAAGAACTTTATAATCAGAAAAAAAAATTTTAAAGGTAAAAAAACATTTTTTTTTATAACAACAAAAAATTTGAGATTTTTATATTTTAGGGATGCTTCCTTTAGGTGTTATTTCACAAGTTATCAGAAGTTATTGATTCCTAAGTGGCTCCTACTATTCTTAATGCTTTCTCTCCTGATAGCTTCAATCAGAAGAATGCAAAAAAGATTATGTAGTAAGTGCATCATTTGAAGTATTTTTACTTCCTTAATTTGTTTTTCCATGAGCTCTTCAGCTCATGTGAATCTAGTCATAACTGATTTTTTTAAGTTGTACAGTAAAATGGGGACTGCTTTACAGCCAGAAGCAAACTGGTTAAAATGGAAAGGTTAAAACCCATCTATAACTAGCAAACAGTCTTTCTACATCAAGTATAGCTGCGTCTTTTGTATAGACAGCTTGTAGAACCACAAATAGAATCATAATTTTGTTTTAGCAATTATCCATAATAATTTTAAAAAAGATTTTATTTATTTATTCATGAGAGACACGGAGAGAGAGAGGCAGAGACACAGGCAGAGGGAGAAGCAGGCTCCCTGCAGGAAGCCTGATGTGGGACTTGATCTCGAGATCATGACGAGCCTAAGGCAGACCCTCAACCACTGAACCACCCAGGCACCCCTTATCCATAATAATTTAAAACCTAACTCTGAGTACTATTACTGTGCCAAATACGATGCCCCTAGTAAATCACATGCTATTTCATATACGTGTTACAACCACCTTAGAGTAGATCTTACATACACACGTTCAATAGAGTAAAAGTAAAATCAAAATGACTAAAATAAATGCTATAAGCTCTGAAAGTTACTGTGTGAATTGCCAAAAGTCATATAGAAAGGAAGTAGCAGATAAAGAATCAAAGCCAGGATTTCTATTCCACAGCCAAGTCTTTCAGGGGTTCCCAAATAGATAAGTGTTTCTGTTAGCATATGTTATTCATTAGATGTCTGACCTATAAGTATTTCAGAAGAAAATATCATGTATCATTTTCATGTCAGATTCAATTCACTTGAGTCACTCTCCTCCTTGAACCAGATAGAGATATTCCCGATGTAAAAATAATATAACTAAGTTATTTCCCTAAGTCAGAAGAGGACACAGTTTTATAGTTAGGGTGGTACACACAATCTCTTTGAAAATCCCTGATGTATAAAGCCTAGCCTCACTTTGGGGACATTTTCCAATTATCTTTTGAGAAGTATAATCTGAAATACAGAGAAAATATTTCATTTAGTTATAAGACCATTTTACATAGTTATTTATTTCATTAGTGATTATTTTTTATTTATAAGAAAATGCAAACTTCTCTCAAATATAACCATGTCAGAAAATTACCTATTGACAATTTTTAAAAATAAAATATGAACATAATTCAGTACAGTGGTGTACAATGAGCCTGAGTCAAGGTGCATTTTTGACATCTGATGAGTTACTAAGACAACTTACAAACAGGATGTATCTGAAAGCAAAAAAATTCCTTGATCCACATAATTGTTCCTTTGGTAACAAGCTTGAATTGGTAGAACTGGACATGTCAGCAAGCACCCCAGTAGAGGGACACTCACCTCTGTGCTACTATGATACTTAGCATCAGAGTATAGAGATACAGGTTTCCTATGTTCCTGGCCTGGGAAATTCCACTGTGGAGCCTTCATTGCTCAACCAGGAGGCATTCATAGCAACTTAGTCATGTTGGGGGAAGAAACTTCTGTCTTCTGTGATCTGGCTTGTCTGGCAATACAGCTCACATCAACTGCTCCAGAAAAGAGAAATCATGACCTTGCCGGTCATTTCTCCTAATGTAAAAATGTGAAATTAATTACAAAACACGAGTTCCTTAAATAGTAAATCAGTTGCATTATTTTACAGTAATGCCATATTTCCTCCTAATTCGGGGTCAACTTTTAGTACTCCAAGAAAGAAGTGAGTGATACCACAGATGGTGGCTGGAATGAGAAAGGAAGCAGCAGCATATGTGGCCACATTGCATGGGTAGCAGCCACACATAAACCAGTCTATCGTTAATCAGTATTAACATTTGTTGGGTCAGCAACTCATGGATATGCTAGCAGTTTGAAAACCTCTTTTATCCTCTGGGCCCGAAGCTAGTTTTAAGTACCTGATAATCAGACTTGCTAACCTTGTTTCAGAAAGACATTCTCAAAAGCAGTACCTCCTTGAGTGAGATTTTGAGGAAAGATCTATGTAAGTTTAAGCCTAAAGGAGAGATATAATCTGATAGAAAAGTATTAGGAGGTGATTTATGTTGAAGGTAGAAATATTTACAGGAAGGGGGGAAGAAAAGCAGAAACTAAGAGTGAGAATGGAGTGACTGAAAAAAATCAATACATTTATTTCAAAATTAAAAGATAAATCCCTATTTAGGGACAGAAAATTTCTGTTTACATTGTAAACATTTGGACCTTTAAAAAAAATTGAGTAACAGATGGAATTCTTCATGGAAACAAAAGTGAAAATCTCACCAGAAATTCTTAACAACAGGGAGAAAAAAAGCTTAAAAACCAGTGTTAAGATACCTGGATTGCTATCTGTAAAGAAATAAAATTATTTCATTCTTCTACAGTAGACTCTACTTAAATTTCAAATAAATCAGAATTTTAAATGTAAGAGACTGACTCCATGCAAATATTAATGTTAAACATTTATGAACATCTATATAACATGATAGGAGAAAAAAAAACATGATAGGAGAAAAACATAGTCTGATTATAACTGTAATTCCAGGAACAGTAATGTTAATGCTTTACGTATACAATTCCTTTAAAGTTTATCCCATGGCAAAAAATACAGACTATAGCAGAGTAAGAGACAAATTAAAAAACTGAAGAAAATATTGGCAACTTATATGACAGAACAATGGCTTCTAACTAGGAAAAAAAAAAAAAAAAAAACCTCCAACCCCTAAATCCAAAAACCAAAACACAACTGGGCCAGAAACATGATTAGAGGGTTTTTCGAAAAATGAATGCAATGGGCCAATCATCACAAAAAGTGATGGATTTAATATGACAGCAAGTTACCATTTCTCATGCTCCTATGGCAAAAATACACAGAAGTTGGAAAATATCTTCTGTGACTGAGACACATGGCTCTTGTGGGAATGTGAAATGGAGCAAATCTTATACAGGGACTTTAGCAATATTGAGAAAGATTACCCTATGTCTTTCCCCTTTATATAAGCAACCCCATTTCCAGGAATCCATGTGCAAAAATATACTAGCAATTGTACAAAAACTATGTAAGTCAGGACATCCATTGCCACAGTATTTACAACAGTGAAAGACAGGAGGAAAACTGGTATTCCATAGGGAATTGCTTGAAAAAAAAAGTATAGTATGTCCCAACAATGGTGTGAAAAGTAATTAATATTATTTCTACATACTGCAAGGAGAGTATAGGTAGGGTATATTGTTTGGGGAAAAAGAAAGAAGGAGAGACAAGTTTATATAAAATGCCCTTGCTTATTTAAAAAGGAATAGGAGAACTACACTTTTGCAAGTATGTTAATAAATAGAAAAAGTTAAATTAAGAGCTGTGGAAATAATGCCATGTGAATGGGTTGCATAATTATAATGCAGAGATAAATACAATTTAAGAATGAAATCTAGACATTTTGGAATAAAAACATAATAAATGCTTTCATCTATGTATTGAGTTGTTGGCTTAACCATGTTGAGAAGGATTTTCTTCAAGAGATTTTAAAAAGCCATGAGTTAACTGTACTTTTACAGTAAGATATATCACAAAGACAGCTCAACTGCTTACATAAATAAGTAAATAACTAAGTGAGCAGGAGAAGAAAAAGATAAAGAGAAAGAAAGAAAAGAAGGAAGGAAGAAACGTAAGAAGGAAAGAGGAAGGAAGGCCTTCAACTGTTACTAGTGATATTATTTCAATTTCACTGGTGCTGTTGTTCTAATATCCCTATCTATATATGTGTGTGTGTTTCTATGTCTTTATTTAAAATAAAAAAAACCTCATAAGTATTCATGTTAAATGTAGTTCAAAATCAATATTTCGGCATAAGAAAAACCAAGAAAATAAAAGGCCATAAAGGGAGGTGCCTCAAATCATGGGGTCGGCAGTCCTGAATATCTGTGTAGGAAGGGAGAAGCTAAGGATGTCAGAGCAAGGCAGTACCTGGACAGAGAAAAAGCTGATCAAGGTGTCCAGATCATCCAAATGTTAAAAAAGTATTCTAGTTGAAATGTCACCAAGTTAGGGACATTGGATAAATGTTTTGGGTTTTCTTTGAAATCCCACGATACCCGTGTCCCAGTAGTAAGGATCGTATTCCAGAATTAAGAACTATGCTGGAGATGTAAGTGAACAAAGAAAAAAACTCACAAACAAACAAAACACCCATGGACAAAATAAGAAAGGGGATAGGATGTGCGACTCTTTTAGCTGAGAAGATTGGCAGTGAAGGTGACTTGGGGGCTAGGAGCTGGAATTACTTGAGGGTATCTCTCTTCACATCTAGTAGTTGCTGCTAGCTTTCCTGGACTTAAGCTGGAATTTGGGGGTGGAGCACTTACTCGTGGCCCTTCCATGTGTCCTGGGCTTCATAAAAGAAGAGAGGAACTCAGGGTTGTTGGATTGCCCACGTAATGGCTGAAGATGTCAAGTGATCTAATGAACGAGATGGAAGCTGACCTACCAGACCCACGTGTCCTTAGGTGAGTCTCCCAGAAAACAAGTGAGACACTCAATCTCTTTCTCTGACCTTGCCTCAGAAGTCAATCAGAATCAATCTGTCACATCCTTCCCCAATATAAGCAAGTCAAAGTCCTATCCAGACTCCAAGGAGAGGTCATGGGCCACATCTATCAATGGGAGAAGTCTCAAAGAGCTTAAGGATATGTCTAAACACTGTCCAGAAAAGCTAGACCAAAAGCCTCTACAGCTTTGTGGTGATCCAAGAGTCATTTCAGTACCTGCTAATAAAAAACAACATGTTTCAGGAAAGAGCATAGATTTTACAGTCTCTACAATGTATCATCCACAGTGCTCCATATACAATTAAGATAGCTCTGAATCATTTAGATGAACTTAGATAAAAAGTGACCCAGGTTTAATAGAAAACCCAGAAAATCTTTCTGGACTTAGCATAAATTAACTATAAAATATGTTTAAGAGCCTATAGGAAAATACAGATGTAATGAATGAATATATGAGGAGGATTAGAAAGTAAAGTAAAAACCGGGGGAAAAGAAGAAAACAGAAAAACTCTACTGAAATATACAATATCGGATATCGAAATTCACATGATGATCTACAGAGCAGATCTACAGGGAGAGATTGGTCAGCTGGAAGCCCCTGCAATAGAAAACACGCAGGCTGTAGGTCAAAGAAGAAAGGTATGAACATAGCAAACTTGGTGCTCAGCAGACGAGGAAAGTAAAAATAAATCAAGCGATTTTGAAGAAACAACTGTCATAAGTTTCTAATTTGGTTAAAAATATCAGCTATGTATTCAAGTACCAGGGTACAACCACAGTAAAAAAAATAAATAAACAAAAGGACGATTTTAAAAAGAAACTATGCCTACTGTTTCGGAAACAAATTACTGAAAACTCAAAGACAGGATCTGAAAACATTATTAAAATCAAGACAACAGGAGCAAAATTGAGTCACTTATGCTAAGTCCCAGGTCACTAAACCAAGATTTAATTTATGGAGTCAACCTCTCCCAGAAATGGAATCTTTAACCCATCAGCCAGGAGTCACCTGGTGACCACTTGGGTGGTCATCGGCCTGGTGGATCCCAGCCATTCCTGAAGGAAAGTCACCTGGCCACAGGTCACTTTTTTTTTTTTTTGTAATTTCCTTGTCTCTACTTCCCTCAGCTGTGAAAGTCTTTTATTTTGTGCAGCAACTTGGAGCTCCTTTTTATGTGCTAGATGGAGTGCTGCTCGACTCATGAATCATTGAGGAAAGCCGATAAGATCTTTAACATTTACTCAGTTGAATTTTGTTGTTCAACAGCACTCATTGAGGAAGGCAAGAGCAACAAGGTGAATGGCAGCTGCCTTTGATCCAGAAGCAATGGAGGCCTGTTACTGAACACACTGTCTCCGTTTCTGTCGCCTCCCTTCCTTGGCATAAATGTCTCATGTGAGTCTCTGTGTTTCCTTTTCAATTTATTCTAATATTTTTTGGAGCAGAAAGCCTAGATCTCCCTGAATGCTGAAGTTTATGGAACAGGGGTAACCCAGGAGCTCATGAAGGAGTTAGCTAAGTGGAATCCTGTTTGTTCTTGGCACCGTTTTTCCCCTTCTGACTCCCCTGAGTAGTTGGTTCATTGTAACAATTCTAGATCGGATTGATCGTAAACCCTGGGGGCATTATCTAAAATTGCAGATAGGAAAATCCACCTGTTCCCTGGGAGGAGGCACTAGACTCTAATGGTAGTTTGGATGGTTTTTCCAGGAATGAATTATGATGAATTGGTTTATAAAGACTGGCTAATTGTTGACAGGAAAGTCACAGAGCACCCAGCTGTATTTGGAAGGCATTCACAAAACTCAACAGATAAGGCTTGCGTTGTTATCCAAAGCCCTGGAGAGGGAGCATGGTATGCTGCTCGAGATGGGCAGGGTCAGGGGTCAGGGTGCCCAGGTCCCCGAGAGAGGGTAGGGATGGCGGTGGAGACCCGGTTAGGACCACCGTGGCCTATCCTGGGCTGCCAGAGCCTGGCATCAGACATCACCATCCAGACCCTGGACATCTCACCTTGAAACAAAACCAAATGCGTGCTCCCTTGGGGACTCACCAACCTTTCAAGGCAAGGAAGCTGGCAAATAAGGTAGGCATTTCCAAACAACGAAAGGCATGCAAGCACACAAATATGTCCTTCAGTACCGCATTTTTCTTATTGTCTTGCTCTCCCTATCCAGCTGGGGGAAGAGCTCAGCTCTCACTTTTCTCACTCCAAGCATGTGTTACCATTCCAGAAGATCTTACACGCGTGAGAGCACTCCTCCATTTAATGGGATAGTTTACACACCTCCTGATTTTCTCATGTCATGCTTCCTGTCAGCAAGGCCAGAGTCTTATCGAAAAGAAGGGAAAGGATCTTGGCTCCAGTGGACTTCAGCTGCATTTCCAACTCCAGTTTCATAGTCAACGATACTGTAGCCCACTCCTCAGTTCTGACTTATGACTCTTTTTACCTTGGGGGACGTGCGGGGGTGGCACTGAGTTTGTTTCCAGAGCTCTCCTTCCAGGAGCCTTCCACACAAGTTAAAATAATCCAGAGAGTATATATCCAAGTTTTCATCTGTGCAATCTCTGCATCTCTCCGGGGTGACACATATTATGTAGCCTTGCTCAAAAGCACATTTTTATTGTTTTTGCCCCAGGAAAGCATTTGGTTGCAACAATAGAAGCCTGTTCAAATTATGTAAAGGTGAATTTGGTGTTTGGAAATAGGTGACAAGGACAAGTGATGGAATGGGTCATGATAAGAGGGATGCTCTTGTGATCCAAGGTGGCATCTCATGCTTACATGGGTTCAGATAATTAGAAGGACTCAGACTCCACAGAACACATCCTTGAGAGACTTTAATAAAGGTGAAGGATGTGGTAAAGCAAAGGAATGGCAGGCACACATCTGGGCCGAGCACCTGCTAGGAGAGACTTAGTAGGTTTTGAGTCACACGAGACACACTTTGTGGATCATGAAACAGCAGTTATGTGCAAGAAATCTTGGTTTCAGGAGACACCAGGCATAAGTTTCCAACAGGACATATCAGGCCCCATTGGTTACATACCCAAGTCAGGTTTGTAACCAGTTACATGATATGCAAGCCATCAATTTACACATTGCTACATATCTGAGAATCTCTAGGAAATTTTTGAGGTTTAAATAGCACGATGAAAAATCACTAATTAACCCCCTGTGCTCTTGATTTGGTCAAGAGTGACCATCAATCTTTCTGGAGCTGGAAAAGAACTCTATTTTACACACAATTGCTTTCTTTCTTTGTCTCTTTCTATGGCAACCTCGTTTCCCTCATCTCTTCTTTAAATCTTCTGTTTTCACAGCCTCTGTGTGGACCTGGTCCAGGACTGTTACCAGTGCTGACCGTACTGGTCCAGTGCCCTTTAGCGTCATCTTAGAATTCCCATCTGAAGGACGGTTACTACTGGTTGCTGACCAGCAAATGGATGACTTGCCCTGGAGGTAGGTGTCCCCTGACAGCCCCCATGGCTTTGGTGGGTGGTCTGGATCACCAACACAAACGTATTTCCAAAAAAGTTCTGAAAATGTGCAGGCTCCTTTCCAAAATGCCATTGCATTTCAGTAACCCAGAAGAGTTGTTCACGAACTACTCTGTGGGGGTCAGGACAGAATTCAATGCCCAGAGTGAAATGACAAGTGATGTAAACCAGGTGAGCTCTGGTTTACTCAAGCCCCAATTGCAGTCAGAGAACTCCTCCGCTTGTATCTATTTAAAAAAAAAAAAAAAAAAAAAAACTTTAAAAAATAAGTTTAAATTTCACCACATACCATGGAAATCCTTCTGAGATACTACATAAATCGTTTTGATAGATTAAAGCAAATTTGAAAAATTATATATCCTATTAATTAGAGATCTCATAGTACGAGGTTATAAATCAAGTCCTTAATTATTCGAGAAAATTGAAGTCAGTATCCCTGCCTTTGCAGTTTGCCCTGATAGACAAATATGTAACTCATTATGGACTGCCAATAAAATATATCTGCATTTATTATTAAAACGCATACTTAAGTTTATCTAAATGAGATTAACATGAGAAAAGTAAGAAAAATGGTTACTGATTAAGACTAACTCTGTTCCATTAGAAAAAAAGAATGAAACAGTATGGAAAATGCTATTCTTGAACCCATCCTCAAGCCCATTGCTTTAGAAAAGGGGAAGGATGTTATCTCATGATCCCGAGGTTTTATTGCTCTTCTACATAGCAGAAAAGAAAGCATTATCTAGAAAAGGTCAAATGAAATGGAAAGAATAAATCCCCTGTGGAATTCCAATGAAAGATACATTGATTATCCATAAAGGCAACTCATAATGGAGGACTTAAGACAAAAAGGTGTAAAAATTAGATGAAAATATGTCAGTTACCTGAGAAAACATGCACTACTCTTCTCTCCCCTTTGCCTGGAATTATAAAAAATGAGACATTCTGTGGCCCTATTGACATAAACTTAAAAACACGCAAATGACCCCCAAGTGTTAGAGGTCATAACAACGGTTACCTTCGTAGGAGAAGTGGTGGCAACAAGAGGCTGAACAAGGGAATTCTGAGTCAGTGGTAATACCCCTTCTTTTCTGGGTTGTGGCTACACTGGTATATTCACTGGGGAATTTCATCTAGCTCTGTGCTAACAATCTTTCCACTTCTTTGTATCTATACTATTTATCAAAAACAAAAGTTTGTTTTAAAAAAAAATGCCCCCAAATGGAAACTTTCAGCTGTTCATTTTTTATCCTGTTTCTCTTGACTCAAGAGACAGTAGAAGTTTTCCCAAGGTTTTCAGAAGCTCCAGACTCTGAAGTCTGCACAGGCTAGTGTAACACCCAACACACACACACACACACACACACACACACACACCATTGTGTGTCCCAGGATGTGGTTTCAGAGTCCACAACAAGCGTACACTGAATGACTGTTTGCTCAAGGACCCAGTGCATGGATGTGCATCAGATGCCCTAGAAAGCTATTAGGCCAGGAAGCAACAAGTAGATTTAACACAAAGGAAGTTGTCATGAAAAAATAGAACAGTTTTAGTGAAGTGATAGTTTATACTTTAAGAAGTGAATAGCAGGAGCACCTGGGTGGCTCAGTCAGCGAAGCGTCTGCCTGTAGCTCAGGTCATGACCTCCAGGTCCTGCAACTGAGCCCCACATCGGGCTCCCTGGTAGGTGGGGAGTCTGCTTCTCTCTCTCCCTCTGTCCTACCGTCCTGCTCATGTGTGCTCACTCTCTCCCTCTGTGTCTCTCTCTGTCTCTCAAATAAATAAACAAATTCTTAAAAAAAAAAAAAAAAGAAATGAAATGAATACCAGGTGAAAAAAATCAGCCATTGGGAGCCAGGGCTGCTCTCAAGAAGAGCCCCCTCATCCTTTCCTCCTGTGAGAGCCTGGGGTCACGATCCAGGAAATTGGCCCTCCTCTGGCACCTGATCTTGGACTTCCAGCCTCCAGAATCCTGAGAGTGGCTGCATTTATAAGTCATAGCCTATAGGATATAGTCTATAGGATTTGCTATAGTAGCCTGACTAGACTATGATATCATCCCAATTAAGAAAAAGCTAAGGGGATCCCTGGGTGGTGCAGCGGTTTGGCGCCTGCCTTTGGCCCAGGACGCGATCCTGGAGACGCGGGATCAAATCCCACATTGAGCTGCCGGTGCATGGAGCCTGCTTCTCTCTCTGCCTGTGTCTCTGCCTCTCTCTCTCTCTCTCTGTGACTATCGTAAATAAATTTAAAAAAAAAAAAAAAAGAAAAAGCTAAAAGGAAGAGACTGAGACTCCGAGCAGCTGTGTGATGGTTCGCAGATCCTCAGGTGCCACTTATACCGAACCTGGCACACAGGGCCTGTTCAACAAATACTTGATAAATTCTAGATAAAACGAGTAAATATGATAGAGAAAGAGAATCGGAAGAAGGAAACTAGGACTCTTTGAATATAAAGTCCGTCCTCTTTCCCATGCCCTGCTTATGGTACATTTAGATTTTCCATATAACAGAAAGGAGATCTTTGAATCTTCAATCACGTACGTTAAAGTAAAAAGAAATTCTAAAATATCATCATATCATCGCCTCTTAAATCCCGTTAGCCTCCCGAATGTGCTAACGTTTGCTACGGAAGCGAAAAATCTCTTGTTCTTATAGTGTCTGTGTGATAAACTTAATCTACAGGCTAAATCTCAACCATAAGCTTCAATTAATACACACAAGACCGATTCTTTCGCCCTGAGTCCCACAGTAGAACAACTGGAGTTTAGATTTTGAATGAGATAAACAGCTTTATGAAAAGATAGAAGCTGGGATTATGACAGCTCAGCATTACTCATTAAATATTATAACGAGCATATGCTGTCTGCGTCTAACAAAGAGAGTAAGATAAGAAATAATCAGTTTTGGCTCCTGTGTAGTATTTTATCCACTTTCATCTTCTATAATTCATAAAGCTACTTGATAGCATTTTGGAGCTTATAGTCTTAAAATTATAACTGTTGTATAATTTAATTGCAAATAACTGGGCCATCTCATTTAAATTCTCATTACTTTGACATTTTCTAAACCCATGGAGTCCTTTGAGATTATCTTAGTTTGCCAGAAAATTATCAGACATAGTTTGGAACCATTATAAAAGTTTGAGAATCATTACCTTTGAGATTCTTTTTTTTTTTTTTTTTTTGTTCAGTAAAATCACTGATGCTGAAAACTTTCAGCTGTTCATTTTTTATCAGTTTTTTTCTACCATTGATCTTAGCCCAGAAACTTGGATCCAAAGAACTGTCTGAACACTAGATTAAATATTTCTCAGAGAGAAAGAGGGACAGAGACAGAGAGAGAGAGGGGGACACAGAGACAGAGATGGAGGGGGCGGGAGAGAGAGATGCATTGTACTCAGCATAGCACAGACATGGTTAACTAACCTCAATTTAAATTGAGTTTTGTTGTTTGATAACTTTTTCTTCTTCAGGCTGGAGAAGTACTAAAGCTGCACTGATTATCTTAGCTCCCTTTAGTTACCAGGAGACAAAAGAATTAGAATACAAATGATTCCAAGGTGTTGACACGGGGAGGAGGAGACTTGTGACCAGGAGCAAGCACAGGATTTTTAGCTTCATTTCTTGAAATGCATTCCCAGATGCTTCTTTTCAGGGACCAGATGATTGGATGTCAGCAGATAAACCACCTAACTCTCCTCTTCCCTGCTGAACACGGGTCGGCCCCTTTACTCACACACTATGTCGTCACAATCGGCTAAGACCCTCATCACAGAAACTTGTGCTGATATTCACACGTGTCCACAAAGTGGGTCGCACTTTGCGAGGCGACGTCGAAGTTAGGAAGTCACATGTTGCCTGTGGTGGAACAGACACAGCTACACCCGGAGATGCCTCTTCAGCCTCCTCAGATGCCGAAATGTGTTTTTCTAATTGGTCTGGTTGGCCACTTCCCGACGTGCAGCATTGAAGTGGGCAAGCTAGAATTCCTATCACATTTAAGAACACAAGATCTGTTCTTTCCCACAACATATGTTGCTTTTATTGAAGAGATTCTCATTCCCTATCCTAAGTAAAAATTACATCTTGTCTATTAAATAAGGAACGAAGCTTCCTTACAGAGTATGACATTCTTGGCCTGACTTGCAAAAACAATCAGATACATGTAAAGATAGAATTTAAAAATCGTGGAGAACAAAAATTCTGCTAAAATCTGAGAATATGGAAATTCCGGTAATATATTTCTTGAGATTAGTATGACTTTGATAACAAACTAGATAAAGATAGGAGGATACATTAGCAGGTTAATTTTATTTATAAATTAGGGACAAAACTCAAACAAAACCATGGTTAGCCAACTTCAAGTGTGTATTTTAAATATATATATTTATGTACATGATACATTATGCATTATGCATACATCCCATTATTATCTATATATTGACCAAGGCTTGCTTATCCGCCAAACGTAAGACTATTTTAACATCAGAAAATTTATTATTATAATTCACAAAATCATTTAACCAAAGAAGTAAAACAGTATGATAAGTGAAATACATTACATAAGACACTGCCTGAATTTTCATAATTTATTTTGGAGTCAGTGTAATGAATTAAGAAAGATTCTGCTTATACTTTCATATTCACTTTTTATAGAACTTTTAGAAAAATAAGAATTTTTAAAAAAAGACTTTATTTATTCACAGAGAGAGAGAGGCAGAAGGAGAAGTAGGATCCATGCACGGAGCCTGACGTGGGAATTGATTCAGGGTCTCCAGGATCACGCCCTGGGCTGAAGGTGGTGCTCAACCACTGAGCCACCCGGGCTTCCCCAAAAATAAGAATTTAAGAAAATGTCCATGATATGTACAAACTAGCTAATACTAAGCTACAGTAAACATCATTTTCAGCAGAGACAACCCTTAGAAACAGTTTCATTAAGATAAAAAAACAAGATACCGGCACCCATTATGGATGGTCTTGTTCACTATATCATTTAAGAGATGGTCAAAATAATAAGGAAAAGAAGAAAGACAACGGGATCACCATCTGGAGGGGAGATGTAACGGTATAATTATACCATCGTCAGTAACACTGTTATTTCCGTGTCAGTAACATTGGAAAATGCAAAATCTGTTAGTTTGGGAAATTCCCCTACACCATGGAAAAACCTTTCAGCAAATGAAATGGAAAAGATTTACAGTTCATATCAGCAACAACAACTTTAAAGTACCCAGGAACTGACTGAACCAAATATGCAAGTGTGTAATGGTGGAGAAAGTTTTCGCAATACCTTGTGAATGTGAAAATCCTCTCAGTCAACGGACAGATATGCCAAATTCATAAACTAGAAAATTTAAGAAGATAAAGATATTAATTCTCCTCAATGGGATTTCAATTGAACTTCAGCAGGTTTGGGCTGGGCCGGAGAACTAATTCAAAAGTTTACAGAATGGGTACGATCCTCCAGAAAGCAAGGTCATTGTGAGGAAGAAAAACTCATCTACCCTAAAAAGCACAACCTATTAAAAGTCTCAGGAGGTAAAATTTGTGACCAGATACTTGAAAATTAAACAAAACAGCTGGTTCCCTGATCCTCCTGGGAGCTATGCTTCCCTGTGGGTAGAAATTCTTTAAAATCATGATGTAGAGAAATACTACTTTTTTCAAGAGCGGGCCTTCAGCCCTCTCCATAACGCACTGAACATCCCAGTATTTTACAGAAATTCCTTTTTCACCTAATCCAGCCCAAGTCACCCTGCGTTGCTTAAAATTAAGAATCCTGATGGACAAAATACCGCTAACCAACGCCGAATCCTACAAATTGACAAGAACGAGACAAACAGTTCTTTAAAGAAAATAAAATCTTGGAATTAACTATGAAGTTTTAAATTCAGTGCAGCAGATCCCTCTGCCTGTCAACCCAAGTTAGCCGAGACCATCTGTTTCACATCTTCCCCCGAGCTCACAAAATACACATAGAAAACAAATGACTTTTCTTTCTTTTTCTTCATAAAGTGCAGCCACAGAGTTAATATGCCTCTGTGATTTCCTCTTTTCCTTTGGAATCAAATTACAGACCCTCAACCAAGCCTTTCCCCGACTTACGGATATTAAGGCTGCAGGGTGTTTTCCCCTTTTACTCATTTTCTTTCTTTCTTTCTTTCTTTCTTTCTTTCTTTCTTTCTTTCTTTCTTTCTTTCTTTCTTTCTTTCTTTCTTTCTTTCTTTTCTTCTTTCTTTCTTCTTTCTTTTCCTTCTCTTCTTTCTCTTCTCTTCTCTTCTCTTCTCTTCTCTTCTCTTCTCTTCTCTTCTCTTCTCTTCTCTTCTCCTCTCCTCTCCTCTCCTCTCCTCTCCTCTCCTCTCCTCTCCTCTCCTCTTCTCCTCTTCTCTCTCTTCTCTTTCCAGAGCAGTCTCAGGTTTATAGCAAAATTGAGAGGAAGGTACAGAGATTTCCCATATACCCCGGCCACACACACACATAGCCACCCCCGTTATCATTGCCCACCAAAATTTTTGTACATTTGTTATGTTGATGAACCTATATTGGAACGTCTTTATCACTCCAATCCATGGTTTACATTAGGGTTCCCTCTTAGTATTGTACGTTCTGAGTTTGAACAAATGTATAGTGATATGTATTCACCATTATAGTGTTTCTTTCTTCTCTCTGTAGGAAAGAGGTGGTAAAATTAGCGCCGCAATAAATATCCTGATATGGATACTAGAGGCTTTTAGAGTGTCTGTCTTCAGAAATGGACTTGCTGTGTCATCCCAGTTAGTGAGACAAAGCAGAATGCATTAAAAAAAAAAAATCATAGTCTCCTACTGTCACTGATTGATAGGACTTCATACACATGTTTTCCGTAAGAGGAGAAATATACATTTTAAGGTACACTTTAAAAAAAATCTGGCTCTATTTCTAATTGTTTTCTCTTTTTCTAAAGATTTTATTTATTTATTCACGAGAAACACAGAGAGAAAGAGAGAGAGAGGCAGAGACACAGGCAGAGGGAGAAGCAGTCTCCATGCAGAGAGCCCGATGTGGGACTCAATCCCAGGGCTCCAGGATCACTCTCTAGGCCGAAGGCAGGCACTAAACCGCTGAGCCACACAGAGATCCCTGTATTTCTAATTTCTTAATGTGCAGGAAAGACATCCATTGATGCAGATAACATGGCACAGTGCTGGGTTTCCCACTAGAATTCCTGGTTCACCCTTGTGGTCACCACACCCTGAAACCTCACCAGTCAGTGAAGAGCACTCAGGTGCTCCAGCGTCTGCAAGGTGATTTGCACTCTTGTCTTTACTAAATGTTGCAATGGCTCCCATTTTTACATTTTCAACAGCTTTTGTGCCACAAATAGCAATCAGACAATTCATTACTCAGAATAGATTCAACCTCATAAGGCCTCTGCATTCAAATGAGGGACCGCCCCCCCCAGCCCTTCGGTGTGACACTTTACATCTAGAGGGTCAATTCTTCCCAGGCTCACTCATACATGCTCAAGTTTTCATCGTCTTTCAGTGTCTTCCTTTGTTTTTGTTTTTGTTTTTTTTTTTAATTTTTATTTATTTATGATAGTCACAGAGAGAGAGAGAGAGAGAGAGAGGCAGAGGGAGAAGCAGGCTCCATGCACCGGGAGCCCAACGTGGGATTCGATCCCGGGTCTCCAGGATCGCGCCCTGGGCCAAAGGCAGGCGCCAAACCACTGTGCCACCCAGGGATCCCCCTTTGGGGTTTTATTTGAATCTCCTGCCTTCATTTCCTTCTTATAAAACCCATAGAGGCAGCACACTTAAGACAGGTGCACGGTGCCCAGCATTGCTGATGGCATTTCAGATGGTTTGAGCAGCGTGTTTGTGCCTCCTGGGGCTCCCAGTGCTCTCAGGACCCCACGAGGAGGCCGGCGCTGTGGTGGGACAGCTCTGTCTCCAAGTATGTGTCCTGCTTTATTATCTGGTCCTGACATTCGTGCTTCTTCCAAGAAATGGGCTCAATCCGTCTCTGTCTTAACCTCTTTCCCTGAGATCAACACTAATTCAACGAGCCTCCTGAAGGGAGTAATGTCACCCCACAGCAATTGGTTTTACAGGTGTTTATGGGAACAATAAAACATGTTCCCTCCTCTTCCAGCCCTAATTGCAATGCAGCTTTCTACTTACCACAAATACATCTAGGTATGTCTCTTTGGGCTTCCCCAGAATACTAATACATTGGATAAGGATTTTATTGGAATAAAAATTTTATTTTTTGGTTGTTTAATTGGGTGATTTGTTACTTTACTCACAATGTTCCTAAAAACCTCTCAGCTATTTGATGTTGACAGTGAGGTCTTCATGGGCGAAATTTTCGACCTGCAGCACAACACCTATTTGACAATAATCATGCCGCTAAATTGGGTGGGCATAAGCATTTTTTGGTTAGAAGCTTTAGGAAAGAGTCTTAGACTTATTTTTATATGAGTTTATCTGAAGTATAGTGTTCGAAGCCGACTTTTAATTTCATAAACAGCTTCATTCTGAGAACACAAATTCAGTAGGTGAAAAATGGTACGCATAAAGAGAGGCAAAGCAAAAGCATGCCACTTGACAAATTAGATGTGAATAATTGATCTCTCCATCTGACTTGCTAACTACAAGCTTGAATCATTTGGGAAAAAAAATGTGGAGACTGAATACAGAAGTCTCACCAAAAGTCTCTTTCGCAAAATTGCCATCAGCAAAGACAAAGGGAAGAAGGGAAGGAAAGAAAAGAAATAAAAGGAAGGGAAGGAGAGGGCGTTAAGAAAATGAAGACATAAAACCTAATTGGTGGTATCAATAGTGTCTGGTTCTCTTCTTTTTTTTGTTAATGTTTAGCTACCTCTTTACTGTTTTAACGTTGGTTAATGTGTCATTTCAGTTTTAATCTGCTTTCTAATCTTCTATCTGGCTCAGCTAATAATATTCATCCTCCTGTCTATATGAGCAAAATACACAAAAAGTGTAATTCAGGTAGTTTGTTGCTCATAATTGATTACTTCGGTGTCTCCGAAACCCCTTCAGTATTATATCTTCTTGCTTTAATACTTTGAATAATTACTATCAATTATTCATTTCACATTTTCTACTTAGTCATTGCCTTTGTTATTTCTATGTGGGATAAAGAAAAAATAATTATCAGCTACACAATATCTCCAAACGTTTGTTCATTTTTACCTACTTGAAATAGTGCTAACAAACTAAACTTCTTGGTATATAACTGCTTGTTGAAATGGAGCTTAGTGTCCATTCTATTCTTATTCTGTGATATGAGACTATATATGCAATGTGTGTATAATATAATATGAAATAGTTACCATATATACAGTATATATAGATACCACATCTTAACACTAGAGTAGTCTTCCCACACACTCCCATTTCCTTATTCATTTTTTAGACCCAGATGAAAATATCCCACTTGCATGTGACCTCCTGAAATGCTTCCTCCTGTTATTTGTCCCCTCCATTTTATTCCACAGCTTTGCACGCTAATATTTATACACTTTGTGGCACATAACTATGTCTCCTTCCTCACTACAAGATACTATCTTTTGGGTGACATCCTGTTTTAATCCAATTCAACCCCATGAATTATCAGTCCCTAAGGTGTGAATATGAAGATGCATAATCCTTCACCAGGCGGAGATCACAGGCTTCAATTGAACGTGATGACTATTTGCATGATCTATGTCTTTTTTTTTTTTTAGGTAGATGGATGGTTTTAATTTCATTTTATTTTATTTTTTTAATAAATTTATTTTTATTGGTGTTCAATTTGCCAACATATAGAATAACACCCAGTGCTCATCCCATCAAGTGCCCCACTCAGTGCCCGTCACCCAGTCACCTCACCCCCCACCCACCTCCCTTTCTACCACCCCTTGTTCGTTTCCCAGAGTTAGGAGTCTCTCATGTTCTGTCTCCCTCTCTGACATTTCCCACTCATTTTTCTCCTTTCCCCTTTATTCCCTTTCACTATTTTTTATATTCCCCAAATGAATGAGACCATATAATGTTTGTCCTTCTCCGATTGACTAATTTCATTCAGCATAATACCCTCTAGTTCCATCCACCACGTCGAAGCAAATGGTGGGTATTTGTCGTTTCTAATGGTTGAGTAATATGATCTATGTCTTGATTGCTGTTAGATGACATTTCAGAGCAGCATTTTAAAAATCCCCTCATGTTCTCAGGGCTTAGGAAGTATGCTGAATTATATTTTACTTGAATGAGATATTATCTAACTTAAAGAGGCTGTAATTGCCATGATGTTTCAGAATCATTTGTACAATACCATAGTATTTCCAAAGGTTTGGTTAAAGTTCTGGAAAAACAAAAAGAGAATATCATAGAGTTGATGGTATGTTGTTTTTGTAAAAAAATAAATAAATAAATTACCTATGCAGAATTAGAACTATATACATAAACTAAATTTATATTTTCCTTGAAGAACATTCTCTTCTACAAACATCCAGAAAAAAATACTATTAATTAAGCCCAGTAATGGAATGGATGCTATTTGTTCACTGAGGCATCCAGCTTGTGAGACAGCATGAGTTCTCATCATGTGTAGGGATTATCAAAGTAGAGTCGCTATTAAAGATAACTGTGAAAGGGACACCTGGGTGGCTCAGCAGTTGACTATCTGCCTTTGGCTCAGGGTGTGATCCTGGAATTCTGGATTGAGTCCCATTGGGTTTCCTGCATGCAGCCTGCTTCTCCCTCTGCCTACGTCTCTGCCTCTCTATCTCTCTCTATGACTCTCATGAATAAATAAACAAAATCTTAAAAAAAAAAAAAGATGACTGTGAAAATGACAGCCATTTTTAAATTCTGACAGTTATGTAAATGGAAATCCGAGAGTTTTAAGCATGTTGTAAAATGGTACTCTTTGTTATCTTATTCTTGCTTTATACTGCTAATCTTTAACCAGGCAGAGATATTAGGTGTAAAAAAAAATATATAAGTGAAAAAAATTTAAAAACATAGGATCATTTAGAAAAATAGAAGAATAGATATAGCTAACTAAAAACTCTTTTCGAAAATAGAAGTTTAAATTAAGGACATTTCCCAATTGGAAGAAGGGACAAAATCATAGGCAATATAAAAGAAAAGGTTAGAAATAAATAAATTAAAAGTACTAAAACTTAGAACAATATAATTTCAGAAAAAGAAGTAAATATAAATAATGAGAAACAGTTACTGAAACAAGAAAGAGAAATCTCCCTAATTTAAAAAGATGAAAATTTCAAGTTAAGGAAAAGAACATAATCTAATTATTTACAGAGGGAAAAAAGAAGATCACATACAAGGAAATAAGGTTAATATTTTTCAATGATAAGAGTGGATGCAAATGACAATAGAATAAAATTGTATTTGTGACCCAATTTTTGTTTCTGTGACCCCAGAACAGTGACCTGTTCTCTTGGGATATCTCCCCTAACGATGCCAAATGGTCATTGAAGTTTAAGGTACAAGTACAGTTGAAAAGTTCAGAGGTAGATAAACAGACTGGCATAGAATTTTCAACATTTTGAGAATAGGAAGCTCAGGACCTAGAATTTTATATCCAGGCAAATTGGTCTTCAAATATTAATCATACATGTTAGTTAATGATATATAGTAATGATACACTCAGGCATACAAGGCCTCAGAAGGTTTGCCAAACACACTTCCATCAAAAATAGTTTTGGAGGGGGCACCTGGGTGGCTCAGTTGGTTAAGCATCCGACACAGTTTTGGCTCAGGTCATGATCTCAGGGGTGGGGGATTCAGCTCCAGGTAGGGCTCCACCCTCAGTAGAGAATCTACTTGAGATTTTCTCTCCCTCTCCTACCCTTCCCCTCTGCTCACACACTTGTGTGCTTTCTCTCTCTTTAGTAAAAAACAAAATATTAATAAAACGGTCTTGTAGATGAGGCAAATATAGGAGATATTAGAGGAGATATATTAAATAAAATTGATCACATATCTTGGTAAAATATGTCTTAAAAATAGCTACAACCAAAGAAAGAGTTTGGAGGTAAACAAGGAGCCTTAAAGAAATTCTTGGTACCATCTCATATACTCTAGATCCTGTGTACCTTCTCCCTTACCAAGCGCATAGCTCTGGTGTTGTACTATTATAGATCTCTGGATACTTAGCTCATGGAGACCCACAAACAACCCCAACACACTACAGTAAAAATACAAGAATTTAAGCCTTTTGTCCTTTTTGTACTATCCTTATGCTTACTGAAGTAACTGTCACACAGTGTTTAATATTTCTTTCATTGAAATGAAAGACTGACTCCCAGGAAGTGAAGTCATTTGTTTGCTTGGTTGGTTTTGTTCTACAGTCTTCTCTCTACTAAACAGCACTCAAGTGAAAATCTGATGTCACATTTTAAGGTTAATATATCTTTTTACAAACTCTTTAAAATTATCTACATAAATTTATGTTTATTAATTTGTGCAAAATAAGACTCTGTTTTAAACACATAATTCTAATTTAATTTGGAATGACTCATTATACCTCTAATTCCCTTTAGCTTTCCCATGCCAATAGGTTCATGAGTCTCCTCATAATGAGCTGCCAGCTTGTTTCATCAACGAAAATCTTCCATTATTGTACTTCCTGACTACAGTGACTGCTGTATTTTGGCAAAAACTCTGGTGCTTTTTCCCATACATTTTCAGTATGAATCATAGTCTCATCATTTTTTAATTTAATAGTGAGGCATCATAACAAATTAAAAATAACCATTCACCAGTAGGAGGTCTGCTATTTATACTTCTTGTGAAGGATATTCATTTCTTGACTACATGTAGAATTATTCTTTCTGGGATGCAAATAGAAAGGTATTTCTTCCACAGAATGGAATTTCAACTAATGTAGTTGATAATGGGAATTGGAATTATGAAGTATTTACATTTTTTGTAAAATTCTGAATTAAGCTAGCTAGTGGATGCTAATGTGATTTTAAGCATATTTATTCTCAACATGACCCTAAATATCTGCATGATTAGCCTATAATCAACGGAATCTGTAGTTTCATTAGAATATGTTTGGTTTTCTCTGTGTGATTATTATAATTTGGTACAAATGTACCAAGAAAAGAAAAACAGGGGCAGCCTGGGTGGCTCAGTGGTTTAGCGCCTGCTTTCAGCCCAGGGTGTGATCCTGGAGACCTGGGATCGAGTCCCATGTCGGGCTCCCTACATGGAGCCTGCTCCTCCCTCTGCCTGTGTCTCTGCCTCTCTCACTCTCTCTCTCTCTCTGTCTCTCAATAATAAATAAATAAAATCTTTAAAAAAAAGAAAAAGGTATACTTCGAAACTCAGACTGTATCATTCTAACTTTTCAGCTATCATAGATCCCTCCCCTTATTCCTGCAAAATGACAATAGATTATTGTAAGTTGTTGGTTGGCTCTTCCATTCAAACCTAAGTTCTACATCTTATTTGTTCTGGAATCAAGAAGATCTCATAGGTTGTGTGGTTAAGTAGGAAAAATGAATGGAAGAAGACTTTTGCCTGAAATATCATCAAAGAATGGCTTCTGTTGATCTGCAATGTAATTCCATTCATATGACTCTGGGGTTAAAAAAAAGCCATGGAAGCATCAAAGTCCTGTAGGCTAGATAATTTGTAAATTGATTCCATGCGCTTCTCCACTATGTTATTTTGATATTGATAGATCATAGAAAATGACAGAGAAGAATAGATTTAGAAGTTATTGGCTAAATTAAAAAGCATTTAAATTTTAAAATCTTTGAAAAACTACTCTTGGCTATTTACTTGATGAATTGATTAAATAGAATTTGCTTTTTTATCATAAATATGTCTTATTAACAATGAAATATTGTATTTTTAAAAAATATTTTATTTATTTATTTGAGAGAGAGAGAGAGAGAGTATGAGCAGGGAGAGGGACAGAGGAAGAGTGAGAAGCAAGCTCCCCGTTGAGCAGGGAGTCCCATGCAAAAGTGGCTCGATCCTAGGATCACCTAGCTCATGACCTGAGCCCAAGACACACTTAACCAAATGAGCCACATGGGTACTCCATGAAATAGTTATTTTAACAATAAAAATGTTCTTTATCAAGTATTTAATATGATACAAACATCACTTTTACCACTATAGCTATCAATATAGATAGAGGAGAATGAATAGTGCTCAGATATATTTCATTTCTCAGTATAATAGAAATTAAAGGTAGTTTGCAATGGGATAAAACTGAAATTCAATTGTAAACTTTGAATAATATATTTTGGCAGATGAACAATAGCAAAAATTAATATTCAAACTATTCACATATCTACAACGAAAAATCTAAGACCATAATTAATTATTATTTTAATAAGCTGGGGATGTGGTTGCAGGATATGGGAACAGAGACAGTCCACACTCAGTATGGAAGCAGAGGCTGGACTATTGAGGCAGCATAGATGAGTCTTGTGAGTAAAGATATAAGAAGTTTGGCCTAAGACCCATGAGGAGCTGTCAAAAGATTTTAACAGAAGGTTATTAGAATCAGCTGTGCCTGGATATCAGATTTCAAGTAGTTCATGCCAATGCTTAACTAAGTTAAACAGTTAAGCACCATTTCTGACAAATGCTATCTGTTTTATTTATCTCACAGGTATGGACTTCATCCCAGAAGGAGGTGAACAAAAAGGGGCAGGATATGGGAAGAGAAATTGAGCCTCTGTTTCTCCATCTAAAAATAAGTGACAAAATCAGTATCATTTTTACTGTGAATATCACTATTTTGACATACTGGTTTAAACTGAAGGAGGTTAATGTGGTTGTTAAAAAAATTTGAGTACTTTAAACAGATAATGAAAAACAAACTATTCAACTAAACCAACGCGTAAGTCAGGACAGTGGTTACCTTTGAGAGATCAGCAGCGATGTGAGGGATTTTCAGTGAGTTTCTGAGCTGTTGGCAACAGTGTGCCTCCATTTGGGGCTTGCTACCATATATGAAATATGGCATAAATGTCAAACATAAATAAGTGGAATCTTAGAGGCAAAAGAGAAATAAAAAATGAGCAAAAATATGTGTGGAGAGATATGCCTGAATTTTTTGTAAAAATGATGGAAGATATCTAGCAACCGATTTAAAGCACTGCATTTAAAAAGCACCAAAGCAGGGGGCAACTTGGTGAGTCAGTAGATTGGGCCTCCCATTCTTGATTTCAGCTCAAGTCACGATCTCAGGGTTGTGACATGGAGCCCTGGGTGTGGCCACACTCGACATGGAGTCTGCTTCTGCTTCACTCTCTCTCTTCCTCTGCAACACTCTCCCTCCCCTCGCACCTGTGTGCACGTTCTCCCTTAAAAAAATCATATAACATTAAATTAAAAAGGCACCAAAACAAGATAAATGTAGAAGAAACCAAATCTAAGCACATTGTGACCAATCTTGGAGACAAATCTTAAATAGAAAATTTATTGTTAAAAAAATGCATCAATAATATACCACCTGCTGACTTATAAACAATAACAATAGTAAGCAGAAGGCATAGGACTCATATTTGCAGATTACTTAAAAAAGTAATTACCAACTGTGCAGGAAAACATACCAAACTTGCGAGTGCTATGTTTAGAAAAGCCTCCTTCTAACGTTGCCCTTGGGTGGCATCTTGAAATGTGGTTTTCAGGACGTCTCAGTAATCAGTTAACTGGAAAGGTGTTTATCATGCCTAGTCTTTTTATGAAAACATTATGGCTTATGTGGAACAACTGCTCTCCTGGGAGTCTAGAATTTGGCATGTGCTAGACAGCAGGTGTCAATGGAACCAGCCCAATCAAAACGTTGAGTGTCAAGTCTCTTACAATCTTCACTGCACACAAAATCACACACATGTTGCTGCAATTATGTTGCTAGGGAAGAGTGCACTCTGTGAATGCAAAGAAGAGAAAGAGCCAAGGAAGCCTGCACGTGGATTCCTCTACACTCTGGTCTTGTCTTTTGCCCTTATGATGGAGGTACATATCCTCACAGGCCATGGGGGTAAATCTCAGTGAGGAGTAGACCATATGCTGAGGTCATGACTCCTTCTAGAGCATCTTCAGGTGACAGGGTGGTCTTGGGGAACCTAACAGCCAAGAATCATATAGTTACTGAAATTATCTGTCAACATTTGAAATTAAACGAAGGTCTGAATAAGGAAGTTTGAAGACAAAAGAAAAAAAAAAACTCATTGTCACCAACAGGACGACATTACAAATACATTGAGCAGTATGCTTCTGTCAGAAACAAAATGATCTCAGATCATTGCTGGTGCAGGAGATAATACAAACTAGTTGAAATAGTAAATACGTCAGTGAGTTTAAATGAATAAATGATTCTATAGAACAGTAACATTGGATATATTCACATTGTAGAGAACAACAAAATATGTATTTAAGCACATAAACATACCTAAAGGGTCATACATAAGCATACACATGGTATCTATAATATGTAATTTGGGAGTCTGGAAAAGCAGTTAAGATATTCTACAATCAACGATTTTCCTGGGAAACAAAGAAGGTATCAAGGAAATACACTGACCAACCTTTAGTATAAACCAGGAAATAGGAAGATTATAATGGGTTAGCCAACAGAGGGGGAAAGTGGAATAATAAAAATAATTTAATCTTAAATAAAGAAGAGGAAAAATGGGGACACAAGAAAACAAAAAGAAAACAGTAAAAATGATTATTTAAGCATAAATTCATCAATAATTTTATTAAATCTGTTTTTTAAAGATTTTTATTTCTTTATTCATGAGAGACACACACACAGAGAGAGGCAGAGACACAGGCAGAGAGAGAAGCAGGCTCCATGCAGGGAGCCCAATGTGGGACTCAATTCCGGGACTTAGAGATCAAGCCCTGAGTCGAAGGCAGACGCTCAACCACTGAGACACCCAGGCATCCCAATTTTGTTAAATCTAAAGAGAGAAGTAGACTACTCCAAATGAAAAGGACTTATCAAGCTGGATTTTTAAAAACTCACCTATCTCAATTCTAAGAGGACCTAAAATATGATGATATACTGGGGTTGACAGCATAAATTATGTAGATATAACATTATGAAAACATGAAAATTGGAAAACTAATATGGCTACATCAATATCAAAACATAATTTAAGGCAAAAACATTGCTTGACACAGAGACACTTAATATTGATAAAAATATTAATCTACTCATAAAATACAACATTTTTCTATGAGTGCATATATAATAGGTCTTGATACATAAAGCAAGAAATTGACAGGGTTGGGAGAAATATTAAAAACTATAATGAAAAATAATGTATTTCTCTTAGTAACTGATACAACAAGCAGGCAAATAATCTACAGCATAAAGTTTTGAATTGGAAACAAACAAATATACTCTGATTGACATGATACATCACCCAAAAACTTCAGAGAATATGTTTTTGGGGGCACATAGTACAGTTTAAGAACTATGTATATCCTAGGTCATAAAAAAATGTCTCATTTTAAGTGATGGAAGTAAACTGAGTCTGTTCTCTTGCAAAATAGAATTAAGGGAAATATCAACAACATCAAAAAAAATATAAACATCTCATATGTTTCTACAGAAGCAATTCACTTCTAGATAACCTGGACACCTTCTTTAAGCTGGAGATTAAAGAACAAATATGAATAACAATTAGATTAGATTTTAAACTGAATGATAATGAAAATAATGACAAAATTACCAATTGCATAGAAACCTGGGTATTTTGAGGGAAATTTACTGTTTGAATGCATTTATTGAAAAAAAGGATCCATCTAAAAATTTATAAACAACAGCCCATTAAAATAAAATAATTGGAATAAAGAAATAATTGACATAAATTAATATAATTGCAACAAATATAACCATTGATGTCATACACTGATTCTTTGGAAAGACTAGTAAAATTGACAAGCCCCTAATAAGATCAGTATAAAAAAAATTGCAAAATACCCACTGTGAGGAATAATAAAGGGTATAACAGATTCTGCAAACATCAAAGACATACTGAAGGAAAATGATTAAAAATCTTGTGCGGGTACGTTTGCAAATTGGATGGAATGAAATAGTCCATTGCTTAGAACTAGCACTAGGTCATCAGCACTGAGCCTGGTGCTGTGTGTCACTGTCTCTGGTCCCAGGTGGTGACAGAAGGCAAAAAGGGCTTTGAAGAAAGTGTCAGAAGAACCAGGGAGGAGAACCTCCCTGAGGAGATGCTATTGGAGGATGATAAAAGAACTTCCAACTTTCAGTGTTCCTGGGCTCTGCACCGCCCACCCACCCCCACCCCCCAGGATCCCAGGGATGCTACACTGGCACATTGACCAAGATTGGAATGACTCAGCAGAACCTCAAAGGAGGCGCTCAATTTCTGCTCAGAACACACACTGTATGTCTGCCTCACTAAAGAAAATAACCAAAAAAGGAGTGCTCTGAGCACAAAAGATAAGAAAATGGAAGAAACTTCCCTGGTACCCATAAGATGAAAGCCATATTGCCCTGCATCTACTAGAAACTTAAAGTGTGTACCGTTCTGAACTGTTCTTAGTCTAGTAATTTGTAACTCTATATGTAAACAATGTGTATAATCCTGCACAGAATGTTCCTTCGGTGGAGCCTGTTCCCTGTAAAGATGGTCTGTCGCCATCCCGGAGCAACTGGGCTCAACTGGGCCCTTCCTTCCTTCCTTCCTTCCTTCCTTCCTTCCTTCCTTCCTTCCTTCCTTCCTTCCTTCCTTCCTCCCTTCCTCCCTCCCTCCTTCCTTCTTTCCTTCCTTCCTTCCTTCCTTCCTTCCTTCCTTCCTTCCTTCCTTCCTTCCTTCTTTCCTTCCTTCCTTCCTTCCTTCCTTCCTTCCTCTTTTTCTTCTTTCTTTCCCTCTTTCTCTCTCTTGAATTTCTAAAAGGTTTGCTTATTTTGCCTGGACGAGGGTCAAAGAAAGGATTTCTTGCACTGTATTCATGGATGGTTTATGTCACCTGTTGCATGCAGTTTCATGGAAATTAGAAAAGGTATCTAAAGAGCTGGTTAGATCTACCCGAAAAGATTTCCAGGGAGAATCCGAGAAACCAATCTCCTTTAGGGATGTACCATAAGATATGAATAGAAATAAGCCAAATACATTATTTTTCAAGTAGAATGTAGAGGATTATATAAAGGATATATATAAAAACGTTCTGTTTTTAACAACAAACTATTTCCCATCCCCTGTTTCGCCAAACCCCAAATATCTTAGGTGAACAGAAAACTGAGGTCTCAGGACAAACTTGAGACCTTTGCTAAGACCTAAAAGAAATCTAAAGTGGCATCTACCAGTCTTTTAAGGCAAAGAAAAAGCCTTAAGGAGATTTTAAGGCTGTGCGGGTTGTAAGGACTTCAAAGACTTACAATGTCACAGTCTTTGGTAGCATCACTGGGAGCCCAAGAGAGAAAACTATCATCTCAAGGGCACTTGTCCAATAGAATGATTTTCCAATAAAATTCACAGTAAACCTATAAAAGTTTAAAATAATTTTATTGGTGCAAATGCCTTTGTATCAAAGGGTCAGATAGTGAACAACGAAAAGAAGACTTTGGACCTCATACCTTTTCTGAGCAAGAAATAGGCCGAGAAAGCAACTTTGTTGTAAAAACAAGGTATTGTTTATGGAAAGATACACCAACTGAGAGAGTGAAATCCAAACAGAATCAAGAACCACCCAGAACACAATCCTATAGACTAGGACTTCTCTTCCACCCAGGAACTGGCCAGATTTCAGTTGGCGTATCAAGCAGCCAGTGATGAGTGTGCACCTGCTGCCACACTGATGCAGACCTCGCGGGCCTTGCACTCCTGCTCTACTGTCTGGGTTGAGGATGGTGGGCGTCTACTTTATTCCATGGGTGATGGAACTTCTGATGCAAAGGTGTATGAAGAACACACCTGAGGAACCTCAACTAAACCCAGATGGATGTAAGTGAGGGGATCTCGGATCTTAAACTTGAATTTAGAGTCATAAGGGGACAAGATCTTTTAAGAGTTTCTGGACGAGTGAGCATAGTTTGTGTGGAAGGAATGGAGATCATTTGTGATCAGATGGTGAACTACAGCTGTTTGAAAGAAAGGCCGCAACATTTTTTTACTCTCTTCCCATTGAAAAGAGGGCTCAGGTTCCTTTAGCGTGAATCTGAGTGGATTTATTGTTATATTTTTATGGTATGGTAGATAGTAGGTACATGCCATGTAACTTCTGAGGTACAGCATACAAAAACAATGTGGCTTCCATCTTGCTCCCCAGTGATACCACATGGGATGTGTGACTATCAGCATTATGGAAATAAGCCCAAGGCCATGACAGAGGCAATGGGTTGATCTTTTTGTCAATAGTGCCAGCAGACTTCAACTTTTGGATCATCCCAGTCAAGATGCCAGATATGCTGGTGAAGGAGCTTCCAGATGATGCCAACCCCTACCTGTCAAAATGAAACCAATTTCACAAAACATCTATACTCAGTCTGAGATGAAATAGTTTATAGCTTAGGCCACTATTTCCTTTGGAAAACAGCAACAACAATAAACTCTGGTTAAATTTTGTCTCTATGTGAAAATGGTTCATTATTTCTAGAAATTGACATGTATGTATGTATCTCTGTATGTAGCTTTAGCTTTCTATTTAGTTATGATTTTTCTTTTCTTTTTACTTTATTTCAAACGAGTTAATTGAACAATTTTGAATGGCCACCTTTTTCTCAATAGCATATTAGGCCTTAAACTTTTGCATTGCTTTCTATGAAATATTCCTCAATTTGAGATCCACCCCCTCCCCCCCCCCCCCCCCCCCCCCCCCGCCAACAATGTGACTCCAATAAAACCTGTCCCTGGTATATATTTTAACCAACTCCGTGGAAAGAAGAGACAATTCCAAGAGAAAGCAGACTTGTACCTCTGATACTCAGGTCCACTGAACAACCTTAAACATACCCAGGCAATCATCAAATTCATCATCATGAATTTGGAATAAGATGGAGAACAAGGGGTGGCCGAGAAGATCAACATGCACCACGTCTCTTTTGTATCATTTTCCTTGTTACTTAGATGTGCTTGATTTCATTTTTCTGTTAATGATAAGCACTGATCATAACTCCAGGAGGACAGATGCTTTGTCTTAGAGCTCTCTTTCTAGAACCCCACACCTGGCACGTGGTTTACGGATTAATACTCAAGAGTAAGTGAATGACTGAATGAGCAAGTGAGTGAGTTAGTTAATTAAAAAACTTTGGGTCAGAAGCATTTCTCTATATTTGTAGCATCTACTGTAAACCCAAAGCAAGGTGTTTTCAATGATGTTTTCATAAAGGATACTCAACAAGTCTCTTTAATGCTTCCGTTTCCTTATTTGTAAACTAAAAAGGTGATTTTACTTAACGTTTCCTTGTAATCCCTGTTTGATGATTCCTTTCTTCTTTAATTGTATCCTGAGATAAGTCAGTTCTGTGAATAATCTGCAAGAAAATTATGTAGTATTCATATTTTTATGACATTTTACTTTGAGAAACTTTAAGAGGAACCCAGAAATATGCATTTTGTACAGGATTCCATTTTGTAATTTAATTTAATTTTTAAAAGATTTTTTTATTTATTTGATATATAAATATATATATTTATTTGACATATGCATACATAATATATATATATATATATATATATATATATATATATATATCACTTCATTCATTCCTTTACTCTTGAGTATTAATCAGTAAACCATGTGCCAGGTGAGAGAGAGAGAGAGAACACAAGCAGGAGAGGCAGAAGGAGAGGGAGAAGCAGGCTCCTCACTAAGCAGGGAGCTGAACATAGGACTCAATTCCGGGACCCTGAGATCGCCTAAGCTGAAGGCAGATGCCAAACCAACTGAGCCACCCAGAGGACCCAGGAATCCATGTTTAATGTAAAGACCAAAAATAAAAAAAATAAAAAATAAAATAAAATAAAAATGTAAAGACCATCCTCTGACTATTCCTGGAGAAGCCCTGGGTATTATGTTCAGTGTTCAGCTCATTTGCCGCCCCCCCCCCCATACATTTTAAGGTCCTTCTGAGATGAACAACCTACTATAAATATGAGGTAAAGGTGAAAGAGTAGGAATGAGACTTGTATCACCATTGGATATTGGGAAAAGAGCAATCTCCCGGAAATTTTGCCTCGCATCTCCACAATAAAGAATGAGAAGATGTTTCGATCTGGCCTCCAGGACAGTGAGAAATATCTACACAGAGACACCTGTAAATGGCAAAAAGTACTCAGTGCAAATACCCCACTCCCAGGGGTGATGCAGCTGTGTTTCCTACATTCTTCTTTCTATACCAGTCAGTGGCCAAAGACATTCCTGAAGGAGAGACCTATAGTGATTGTATTATTTTAAAGAATTCTGCTTGCCTAATAGAAAGTCTTGTGTCTCTTAGACCAACAAATATCTACTGTGAATCTTCTAATTTGCAGATGATTTTAGCTTCTCTGTCCAGGTTGAAACCAAAAAGACCCAGGTTAGCTCATCGTTCAGTCCACAGGAGGCATAAAAGCTCCAAGCTTGTCAGAGGGTCTGATAGTTACCGCTTTTCCTTCCCTGGGTTTATTCCTGCCGGTTTATTTGTGAATGCATAATCTAACACTGTGAATCCCAGTTGTCACAAAACAATTTGCAAAACTGCTTCATTGAAGATGTGTATGCCACTTGCCATAATCCTGCCTGACAGTGTGTGAAAAGATATACAAACCTAACAAGTCTCCTGATGGTGTGTCAATGTCCAAATGCAAAGGGATGGAAGACAAAAGCAGGCAATTACTTATTCACATTTCACGGGGTCAGCCGGGGCATAGCTAGTTTCTTTAAAGAGGATTGTTATTTTCCCAGCCAGTCCAAGTGAAGTTAGACACGGAAATCCCGAGCGAGCTAGAGGTGCTCAGTGCTGACATGCATATTAGCTGAAAGGCTGGATGTGACCGTTATTTGGAAGAGTAAGGCTTTCATGAGATTTTAATTCCTGTAACACTAAGGAGAAAAGCATGAGCATGAAAAGATGTTAAAGAAGGGTGCCTGGGTGGCTCTGTCAGTTGAGCATCTGACTCCTGGTTTCAGCTCAGGTCGTGATCACGGGGTCATGGGATCAAGCCCCGTGTCCAGCTGCACACTCAGTGAGAAGTCTGCTTGTGTCCCTCCCTCTGCCCCTCCCCCTGCTGTGCTCTATAAATAAATAAATAAATAAATAAATAAATAAATATTTTTTTTAAAAAAATAAAAGATGTTAAAAATAATATGAGAAGGACAATGAACTGGTCCAAACCATTACTTATCTAAAACTTTAATATATTGACTAACATTATTATTTTAAAGATGGTGATGGCTATTTAAAACACAGTAGTCTTTAACTGATGGAAGAATCAGTCAATAGACTTATCAACTGATGTCAATTAATAGACTCAGGTTTTTTGAAGTGGGTACAAGAAAACTTTTTTTTTTAAAGATTTTATTTATTTATTCATGAGAGACACACAGAGAGAGGCAGAGACACAGGCAGAGGGAGAAGCAGGCTCCCTATAGGGAGCCCGATGTGGGACTCGATCCCCAAACTCCGGGATCACACCCTGAGCTGAAGGCAGATGCTCGACCACTGAGCCATCCAGGCATCCCAAGAAAATTTTTATATAGACTATATTTCTGTGTATTCCTAATAAGTCTAAGGTTGACTTGGCATGGCACATCTACTGAGCACAAAAATCCGTCACCAATGTGCCTTGGCCAGATGACCAATGTGCCTTGGCCAGGTCTCTGTGATTAGGGATCCCTAGCTGAAAGCCTGGCTCAGATCTGGGGTTGCACCTGCTGGTACAGAGAGCCTGAGCTTCTCCTATGAACCAAGTTCTTATTCAAAAACTGCCTCCTCCATACTAGTCCAGGGCCATTTTGTCTATCAACATACTGAGTCAACTCAGATTCTGGAATCAGGCCACCTGCCCCCAAATCCTTCCTTTGCCACTTAGAAGATATGTAACCCTGAGTAAAAGATGTAACCTCTGTGTGCCTCTTTTACTTCACTCTTTTAACTACTTTGTCAAATAGAAATACTAACAGTAGCATTGTCATAGGGCCACTGTAAAGACCACGTAATTTCATGCATAGCGGCTGGTAGTTGGCGCTACGTTGGGAAGGAGTAGCTGTTGAAGTTAGGGGTGACTTAGTTTACAAGCAACCACCATGATTAACCTTGAGGCTGTGGGGCCTGAGGTCTCAGAGAGGAAGAAAAAAAGAGAGCCCAGAAGACTCATTGAAGAGCAGAGAGCAGGATCAGAGGAGGACAGTACCGTGCTAGCATGCCCCCAAAGCAGTGGCCATCTGCGATGCGCTTCCGATGATGGGAGCAAAGTGCTCCTGAGTGGGGATGGAATATAAGTAGGACGTGCCATCAGAAGAGGGGTGTCATGGAATAAAAATATGTAATGTTTTATGGCACGTGGATGATTTGCTGAAAGAAATGAGATAATGCATTTGTACATAAGCTATTGTGCTATAGGCTTTTTGTGGAGTCTTGGCCACTGTGTTCTGGCCCAGGGTGTTGAATCCAGGAAAACTTGAGCAGATACCCTAGGACCATAGTGAGGGAGTGTCAGGGGCCAGTCAGAGGCCCACCTTTTCTCCACCAGATACTTTAGTGAATATTTTTAAAGGAAATATGAAGCCTTTAAAGCTACAGCATTTCCTATGACAAGTGGGCTCCTCATCAGCCATGAATTTATTCTTGCCATGACAATAAACTGTACGGCTCAGAGGTTAGTGTGATTCTCTGTGTGAGAGGCCGATCATTCAAAAGTCGGTTGCTTATTTTTAATAAAATATGGGTTCGGTTGGATTGTTCTCAACCAAGAAAGTCCGGCACTTCATCAAGCATCCAGCATATTTTTGGCACTTTACCTATAAATCTATCCATCGGCACCACCCACGTGATGGATCCCAGTTGATAAATAAGCACGTTATTCAAGTTGAATGGATTTTGCAGTGTGATTGGTGAAGGTGAAAGTACTCTGATAAAAGAAAAAAATATGAAAGAGGACATAAATAGAATTTCTGCTCCTGAAAATGAAACCATAGGTGGATAGAAAACAAAACAGGGTGACTGTGTTTCTGAATTTCTTACAGGAAAGGCACTTAGTCACAGCAAATCGACATTAAAATTTTTATATTTTTTTGAAGTTCAGCTCATTTTTAAAATAAGGAGTCAATTACTGTGGTTATTAGCAACTCACAGAAACATAAGAATTTTGACTATTGGGAGTGAGTCCTGGGGGATGTAAGATCACATAACTCATTTGGAAACAGAATAGGAATGTGGAAACACAGCAAACCACAGGCAGATAAACCAGCCTATTGAAGACCCCTCAAAGTCAACTGGAAGCCTCTCTGAATATCAAAGTCAAGTTTTAAAAAGTCTCAACTGAATTTTTTTTCTTTGCCATACTTTAACGATTAGTTTTCAGGAAGCCGTCTGGGGTGTAGAAAGCAAATGTATTTCTTGAAATCATAAGCATCCCTCATATTTTCTAGGGCATAACCCCCTTTTCGCCCTTGATGATCCCACTCCATGTCCCAGTCGCCTGTGCCTGATGGCTGTACGCCCAGACCTCCCAGCCCTCCGGCCACCCCCAGCTCCCAGCCACTGCCAACCACTGGAGAGCTAAAAACCACGCACCACACCAGAAATGAGAACCTCACCCAAACATGGACTGTGAAATATTCTGGGTACACTCTGTGGATCCACTGATGGGCTATTTCCGCTGTCTCTGTACAGAATTCGCTCTCCCTAGTTTTTTTTTTTTTTTAGGTTAAAGATGGGATGTGCTTCTTGCCTGCTACTTCATCACCATGCTTAAAACTGACAGTCTTTAAAATAAACATTATCAAAAAAAAAAATAAAATAAAATAAAATAAAATAAAATAAAATAAAATAAAATAAACATTATCATCTCCATTTCACAGTGTTAGGTACTTGGACCAAATTTTACTGGCTAGTAATGACAGGCCCTTGAATCAGTCCCGTGACAAAAAGCCAAGTTTTTCTACTAATTTATGAAGATAATTATGGTATGAAAAGGGAGCTGAGACAGGACCTGGAACATTTGAACTAATTAATTAATGGTGAACTCTAATATTCTTTTAAAATTTATTCAAGTACAACTCACTCTGTGATGTACCGATATATGGCACTGGATAAAATGACACAGTAATGTTAATTATTAAATATATTGATAAAATTACTTCATATTTCCAAGGCAGTGCATTTTGAATATCTTCTGTCTCACTAATAATAACTGGCCTTGAGTCACTAACTAGAGCATCTTTAAAGCAAAGATCCCTTCTCCTTCCATCATTATAACCCACTGGTCTCACTAAGAGAGATTAGAAACTGTGTTTTACAAATTTGTCATGAGGGTCAATAAATATTTAATGAGATCAGGCTCTGCTTTAAAGGGAATAAATAGTGTTTTGTTTTATTTTGTTTTGTTAGTTGTAAATTAGGCAATGCCTTTCCAGCAGGAGACCTTGAACTTGAATCAGAACCCAGATGGGTAGGGACTCTTATTTGTGCTTTTCAGGGAACATTCTGATCCCCTACTTCCCCATCCAAAGGGCTTGGCCAGATGTCCCAAAGAGCTCTGGGATTCAGAGCCATGGCAGATTTTTCCCAGCACCTCATTCCCTTTGAAGGATCTCATGAGACCGGGCACACAGAGTGTAACGGGTTGATGAGAGTGATTCAAATTGATGAGTTAGGGACAAACAGGGCTACATGGGGAGAAGTCGGTAGGGGGCCATGGAATCTAGCTCACAAAAATCCCCAAAATGCTGAAGTGCAAGGAAACCAGAGATAAGGAAACAAGCCAGACCATCCTGCCCTAGGTGTGGGTGGGCAGGGTGTCCTTTTTATGACAGTCTCTGAGACCAACAAAGAATAACCAGACCCCAAAGAAGGAAGCCATTAAAAATGTTATCATCAGTCATCAATCAATGGTGGTATCAATAGATATGTTAAAAGGATATAGGTTCCTTTGTTGGCTTTCAATAAAACACCAACTCTACAAGCCCCCAGGGGCAACCCTGTTGGGACCCCTCTCACCTCTGAGAGGTGTCCTCTGTATCCTCACTTTAAAAACTTATATGGCTTTACTCACTCTCCTTTGTCCAAGAGGTTCATTCTTTGACTCCCTGAGGCAAGAACCAAGCTCTCCGGGTATCACAGATAAGACTCCCTTAATAAATGCATTCCTAGGGATACACATCCTAAGGATGAACTGTGTTTGGTGGAATATAGACCTAATCCCATTAAAAATTTTAGAAACTAAGACTCCAGGAAATTAAACATATCACCCAAGCTCATACAGTGAAAGCAGAGCCCACAACTAGACCCTCGTCTTTTGACAACAGTTGATGTTCTTCTCTTTAGGCCACAGTGAATGATTTCTGTGTCTCTTGGGCTTATAAATAGCTATAGGCACATCTGTACAATAAATAAATAAATTCATTTCAAGTGCGTTATTAATCTGTTTTTAAGATTAGGATAAGATATGGTTTGATTTAAGCATGGAGAAAATTTCTTTAGCAAAGACAAAAAAATATATAAGGGGAAGTAAATATATTTAACACTTACATCTTTTAAATGGTATGATAAGAGCCCATCAGTAGAATCATAAGGTACACTGTACACCAGAATAGGTAGTTATAACACACATGACAAAGATTTAACATTCCTAACATACAGAATTCTTAACAAAAATTTATTTTTGGAAATAAGAGGAGAAACCTAACATAAAAATGAGCAAAGTATACAAGCAGGAATACTATAAATGAAGTAAGGTAATGTAATGTAACCAACCAGTGAGAATATGGAAAAATGCTCAATTTCATTAATAAAGAGGGAAATGTAATTTAAAACCATGAGATATTTTCATCTCCTATGAGACTGATAGAACTTTAGAAGTTTGATAAAATCAAATTTTGGGGGAATTAAAGAATTAGAATTTTCAGATGCTGCGGATGGGGAAAGGGATGATGGACTCACCAAATAAACAAGTAAGGATAGTAAAAATATAAAGATAAAATAACTTCTATTTTGTTACAGGAAGGGGTGGTCAGGCGTTTAACCAACAAAACGAAACAAAACAAAAAACAAAACAAAATCCAAAAAACAAAAACAAAAACAAAAAAACAAAAAAAATAATTTGCTATTGCAAACACATAAATCCACAAACTCCAAAAAGATAGGAATATTGGCATTTAATCATAGCACGTCCTGGTAAACATGCCAGTTTCTCTCTCAATGTGATTGTGCCTTTTGCTAGTATAGGAACAGTATTTTCATTTCATGTTTTTAAAGTTACTTTTTAAAAAAGATTTAACTAATTAATTAATGAGAAAGATGGAGAGAGCAAGTAGGGGGAGGAGCAGAGGGGAAAAAAAAGAGAGAATCTCAAGCAAACTCCCCTCTGATCGTGGAGCCCTACATGCCAGGGCTCAATCCCATGACCCTGAGATCATGACCTGAGCCAGAATCAAGAATAGGACGCTTGACCAACTGAGCCACGCAGCTGCCCCTCTAAGCTATTTTTCATAATTTATCTGCTTCTAATGGTGTGTTTAGCACCTTTCAAATTAGTCCTGCTAGATATTTCATTAAAGGCCATGTTCTTCTGTCTTCCACGTCATATAATAGTAAACAAATCTATTTCCAAAACACTGCTCCCTAGGGCACTCATTAACACTTTTGGTCTGAAGATAATTATGATGAATAAAATTATTAACAACTCTCCTCCTTTTATTTTGTATTCACATAGGCCAACATGAAGAACCTCAAGAATTCTGTTCACCACACTTAACGTAAAAGAAATATAAATATAAAAATACAAATAACACCATCAAGAGTTTTTTTCCTCGGAATATATACACACTTAATGGGAGACACTTTCCTCCTGAACGGAGATCCAGATCACGTTGGAGAAGAGAAGACACTGTTGAGGGCACATTGGCAAAATGGACTGGAAATCCACCATTTGTAACTTGTATCAATCTGCCCTCTCAGGTTCTGGGGAAAGTCGTTCACGCAGGGAGGTGTCTCACTGAAAGTACTTCATTCTGAAACCAAAAGACCTGAGGGTGAAACTAGGCAAATCCAAGGCCTCAAGGATCTTTACTCAGAGCCATTTCTCAGGGTTGTGTTTGCAGTGAGCAATCTCGAGGGATGCTCCTGAATCTTGGATTTCCTTTATCAACATCTACAACTGTGTCTGATTTGTTCTTGACTGAATTTGAAAATCCTAGGAATGTGTCACTCCACTGGCCATTCTAATTAACCCAATTGACAGAGGACAGAAACAAATATGTCATAAGCACTTAATTAAGGCAATTATCAACAGGATTCCAATAATTAGAAAGACAATCTTTGCCCAAAATTATGGTCCCCAGGGTACCAGACACAGCTAACAATTACTAAGTCCCACAAAGGATTAGTAGTTCTCAAGCCAGACAGCCACAATGCAGTCCAAGGCTCAGCCATTACTTAGTGTGACCTGGGCAAAAAATTTTAGATTGACCTGCCAATCTTTGGGGCAATAAATGGGCCAAAATGAACCTCAATCTTAATGGAGGTAATATGTGTCCCCAGAGAAATACATGACCTAAAAGGGCTCAAATAACTCTGAGATTTGTTCTACGACTATGTTTGGACCACTATCTCATTGATTTGGGAAGGAATATGTGTATCATCTTCACAAAGTTAAGGCTTAATTCTCATGTTGGCTTTCAGAAAGAGCAGAATGACTCAGGACCCACTATGTTCACATGCAGTGTCTTGTTTTATGGCACGTGGGGAGGGTTGATGAGTCCAGCAGCAGGGACCTCCTAACTCCTGGGGTCAGGCCCCAGGAGCTCGGGACAATGTTCCTCCTCCATCACTGCAGTTGTTGGTGTGGCTCATTGTAGTGCCTATAGTTTCACCTCTCCTGTGATCACCTTTTATTTACACCCAAGCCTTTCAACCATGAGTGTCCAGTGCAAAAGGAACCATGTGTTTTTAATCCAGAGGTCTGGCTCCTTTGATCACCTTGCCACTTGGAGAGTATAAAACCAAGCTGGGCTGTGGTTCCTTTCACAGGTAGGAAAAACCAAGGCCAAGAATTATCAAAGCAAAAATCTCAAAATTTAAAGTAGGTTTATGCAAACTCCACCTCTTGTTCTGTTCATTATTCAGAAAGCAACCAAGAAGACATGACCGTTTTGTGAAGATAGGCGCAATTAGTGACCAAATTGGTCCTGAGGTATGTGAGGCAGGAAGAGGACAGGGAGGTAGAATTAGAAATATCCTTGAGTTCATTTATGAGGTTGCCACCCCCAATTGTGCAACAACTCCAGATGCGTTGGGTGGTAGGGAACACACAACGTCCATTGGATTCCTTTACTACTGGACAACCCTTGTGAGAAAGAAAGCTTGTCAGACTGAATGGTCCAGAACCAGGAACCTGACACAGAGGAGTTTCATAGCCTGTGACAGACTGACTGGGCTAGAGAAATAACCTGTAAAACTGTTAGTAGTGGAGACATCCCATTCATAGCCCCAAGAAGAGGTAAAAAAATATATGTATATAATATAACTGATTTATCCAGAATGAGTCATAGCAATGCCCCAAGGCAAGACAGATGGAGGAACTTTGGGCAGGAATCAAGCTTGACGTGTCCTGGTGGCTTCTCTACTGGAATCACAGCACTGATGGAAAAAAAAAAAATGAATGAGAGGATCTGGGATGAAATCCGCATTGTAAGAGAAAGTGATGTTAATTAAAGAAGAACGGGAAGAGTGGGAAGATGACAACATGGTCCCCGGTCCTTAGGTCTTTGGGCTTACCAACAGAAGGACTGTTAGCATATTCACTGATAACCTGAAGTTTGAATCCATGCCTTTGGATGAAATTTTTTCTCTCTCCCTTACTGATAACCTTTTCGTTAGGAATGCTCCTCCTCATCTTATACCTAAAACCTCTTAAGTGAACTCCTGGGTAAAGATCTTGCTAGGGGTTTTTTGTTTGTTTGTTTGTTTGTAAGTGGTTTCCCATTTGTCTGTGTGATAAGATGGAAATAGATTCTTTGGTGTTTGATGATCTAGCTCCTGCCTGACACACAGACTTATCCTACATTTTCTGACCCCTACCCCACTCCATTGCATTCCATTAAAATGTGAAATTGAATTACTGGTCGTTTTCTGAATATATAATTTAATTTTCTTCCATTTCTGGCCTTGGCACAAAATGGTCTTTTTGTTTGACTGGCATCCTCCTGTCCCCTTGTGGTCTCTCCTCCTCCCCCCACGGATGACAGAGACTTGTTTAATGGATCGTTTTCGGTTGTTCTTCAGGAATGTCCTTCTCTAAAGTCTTTCTTGGCTTCCAGAAACAATTTCTGCTACCTTTTTTGAGAGTGAAAGTAGATGCTCTTATTCACTGTGCTAGTACAAAATATGCAAATGGGTCCAGCAAGCCAGTGAGGCCGAGGGTGAGTGCAGGAATTTGGCAAGCTGGTTAGGAGGCCATCACTACATGACCGGTGGGAATCTGAAAATCCAATGAATCATTTTGATTCGTTTTGTTTTTATTTGTTTGTTTATTTTTTTCTGCAGGACCAGTTTATAAGACATCGCTGAAAATAACACTACTTGTACCCATTCTTGGCCAAGTATATAAATATTAATATACTGGACATAATTAGGCTAAATTAGTCCAGCAATTAAGATGATAGTGTATTCCTCATCTTTTTACCTATTTGTATTATATATTCTTTTTTTTTTAACCTATTTGTAAGAGCTAGTTTCATTCATGCAAAAAAAAAAAAAAATGTTCTCTAAATTCAGGCCCAAGCTTCAAGGGGAGAAAAAGTCTATGTTCTGAAGAAATAAAGAAATAGGTCTGCATTTACATATGCCATCATCAGCGAATAGCACAGCCACGGAGCTGTGAAAATTGCAGACCTTTACAACCCAGCATTTGATTAATGACTTAATTAAAGTGGGATTAATATAAATCTGTGGGCAAGACAGAGTGCTAGTGGAAGGAAGTAGGAAATATTCCGGCAATCTACTCTTCCAGCAATCACTGTAGGAAACGCTGATAACAGGGGAACAGCCAGTGCCTTAAACACTCGAAGGAAGTATCGATGTTTGTGAGCCACGCAGGAGAAAGCAGAGACGTACAGAAGTGAGATTTGAACCCCGACAACTTAGCCAATACATCATATAGCAGAATTTTTCTAAAGACCCTTAGGACAAATTTCTCTTGGGTCTTGGCAACAAGCAAAGCTGACTTCTCTCCAATAATTGTTTTTCAACTTTATGCACACTATGAATCTTGTAACTAATTCTACTTTCCCTTTTGGTCTGACAGCTGGGAGAGAGGAGGGCTCAACTTGTGGCTGGAATGATTCATGTCTAGGAGCATGGGGCGCGTAAGTCTAGGTGCGAACCTCACCACTGTGCTTCTCTCGTCTTTATTTCCCTTTGTCTCATTCTTTCAATCTTCCTCCACCTCTTGTAGTCTTTGCATTTTTTTAGATCCCCATGACACCTTTCTGTTTTGAAATGGGATGTAAAGACACAACATGTGGGAGATGGCCACAGCTGCGCTTGTCAGGCTTGCTTGCTTCCAGGTAATGTTGTTCTCATGAGTTCAGCTTCTCCTCAAAATGGCCCCAGGACTGATTTCTTCGTTAGGAAAACTGAACCAGAGATTCAGTGATGTGACTGATATAAAATAGTGACAAAGAAATGACTAGAACCAAAGTTTATTCTTTAAGCCACAGTGGGGGAACTGACTATGCACGCACTGGAAGATTGACTAGACAATGATGTGTTGGTAGCTTAGGACCCAAATTATTTCAGCACTAAAGTCAAAACTGAGGGTCTTTTGGATAAATCTGTCTTTTGGTGATAGCAAGGACCTATCCAAATCTAGTAATGCTCCTTAGATACTTGTTTCTGGCCTATGCTTCTTGCTCACCAAGCACATTATAGCAGTTGTGATATCTCAGTTATACCCGCTAGCATAAATAAGCCTTTAAGGGTTAGTTTGAAAAGGCATACAGTAGGGGATCCCTGGGTGGCTCAGCGGTTTAGCACCTGCCTTCGGCCCAGGGCATGATCCTGGAGTCCCGGGACCGGATCCCACATTGGGCTCCCTGCATGGGGCCTGCTTTTCCCTCTGCCTGTGTCTCTGCCTCTCTCTCTGTGACTCTCATGAATAAATAAATAAAATCTTAAAAAAAATAAATAAATGGGCTCTGTGAAATTGCCTAGTGAACAAATTAGTCTTAAAGTTAAAAAAAAAAAAAAGACATACAGTATATATGCCTTACTTTTAAAAGGCAAATATCTTTTTGTAGCAGGAATGCATGTGTTTGGTCTCTCCTTTGCCGCACCACCCAACAAATAACTGTCTTAATATTATACGCGTGAGTACTTGTCCCCCCCCTGGAAAAAATACATGTGAACTGATGCTGATGGTGAGTTTAATAGTGTAAATAAAATTATGTGACATGTGAGAGACAATAAAATATTTGGATAAATATATTGTTTTATTTATATGAATTGTTTTATTTATATGAATTTAAATTTGTCTATGGGGATCCCTGGGTGGCGCAGCGGTTTAGCGCCTGCCTTTGGCCCAGGGCGTGATCCTGGAGACCCGGGATCGAATCCCACGTCAGGCTCCCGGTGCATGGAGCCTGCTTCTCCCTCTGCCTGTGTCTCTGCTTCTGTGTGTGTGTGTGTGTGTTTGTGTGTGTGTGTGACTATCATAAATAAATTAAAAAAAAATAAAAAATAAATAAATTTGTCTATGCAACTAAAGTGACTATGTAACTAAAGTAAAACAATTAAAATATATGACATGGGCTCATCCCATTTATATATATATAAACACAATCTCTCTCTCTCTCTCTCTCTCTCTCTCTCTCTCTCTCTATATATATATATATATATATATACAATCTCTATATACCTATCTCTGTCTCTATATGAAAGCTAGCTAAAATTTCATTTTCTCTCTTCATTGTCCTATGAATGGTATTTTTATAGGGTTTGAAAGATGAGAATTGTTTATAGAAGATGGCAGAGGGGAAGAAATCTGCTGGGAAGTAGGCAGCAAAGGGACACAGAATCACAGATATTGACATTTCCAGACCATCTTTTGTCAATATACTCCTTAATGTAAATCATGATGTTGAGATTAGGGCTACAGGGCCAGATTTTAATAAAAACCTCCTCTTTCACAACAAATTCAAAAGATCCATTGTTAATTCGGTGATTACTCTATGTGAAAGATGCGTTTGAGGTAAGTTTTTAGATATAAATGAAGTTTTGGATGAGATTTCTCAGTGGCCCCCTGCACACATTCTCATGAAAGCCTTGAATAACCTTCCTGTCACCCGGGCACTACTGCATGGTAGTCTTTTGACAGGTGCTTTTATTTTATTTTTTTAATTATACAGAAAATTATACTGAAACCCAAGTCCAGGGGAAAAATTCTAGAAATCTATTTTCTCTTTGAAGATCTATACCTGTAACTTAGACCATCTACCATGTGGACGAGATCAATAACATGTACACTGGCTTTTAGGCGGTAAAACACTAGAAGGCCTGTTTGTGAAGAAATATGCAACGGAAGTTGTCTAATCTTTTGTTCTGTACATACAGCTTTACATATAGATTCAGATTAACAATCGATTTCTTCTCGTAGTTGAAGTGAGTGCTATTATCACCATATTCGAACGGAGGAGGCAAATAGTAAAATGACATGCCCAGAGTTACGCAGTGACAGGGCAAGGATCCACTCACTCAATGTCTTTCTCAACAGCTGTTGTTCACGCAGGGCATGTGGGCCCTGGAAATAAAGGCTACACAGACTTCTGTCTGTCGAGTGAACACTGGAATGGCAAAGGACCAGGAATTCTCTCTATATTCAATGGTTGTCTTAGCAAATTTGTTCTTCTCGATCTGATTGTTTCAGATGAAAGGCAACTGAAATTATTATATCATCAGCTGCATTATAAATTTATAATAAGGGAAATACAAGCCTATTCCATATAGTCAGAGAGGTGGATGGACAGATGGATAATTAGATATGGATACAAGTGTACAAATTGTAAATCTCTGAAATACCAGCCTCTATCATGTTAAAGTCGTAACGTGACTTCATGTCGACTCTGCTTTTTGATTTCTTTATTCTATTTATTCAATTTAGCATTTCCATGAATGTAACATTATATATGAACGGCTTCCTGCTTAAATGATTTTATATATTTTTTTAAAATAAACAGATAGCTAGTATTTTAGGAAAACTGAAGTGTCCATCCTTCTTAGAACTTGATGACTTGTATGCAGGACTGAAAGGTCTACAAAATGATGAGAGTCTCAAAGTACACTTCCTTCCTCTGCATTATTCTAAGATAAGAGTCTGCAGAGCTGGCTTTTCTTTGTACTTTCAAACTAAAATACTCAAAACATGTAAATGGGAAAATAGTTACTGATTTTTATCCCCACTTGACAGAATAATGAGAAACATTTTTTTTCAAATGGAAATTTATTTTTGAAACATTGTGTAGTGAGTAACAATGCATTTTAACTGAAAATTTCTGATTCATATTCCTCATACAGCAACGTAATATTTGTGAAGGAAAAAACAGGTGTTTGGTTAAAGAAATTGGGAAAGCAGTGAATGTGTTGATAATTTACCAAACTATAGACAAAGCTCAAATCTTCCATACATGTGCTTCACTTATCCTAAATTTAAAGTCGATTTCAGTAAAAAAAAAAAAAATAAATAAAATAATAATAATAATAATAAAAAATAATAATAATACCAAACTAACAAGTAAAGATTGTTCTAAAAGATCAAGGTTCACAAATGCAAAAATAAGAGAGAAAAAATAGAACAAAGGCATTCACATTATCATGTGAGTAGAGAGAGAAACTATCAATAAAAATAGAGGTCGTCAATATTATTTTGAACCTATCCCTCAGCCTATCGCTGTGTTTTTTGCAGGCACCAGGGGGCATCTGCCCTGAGAATAGAGTATTAGCACTTTCTGCCTATTTTACGAATTAATCGATGTGGCATACAGAAGCTCCACTTATGGGACGAGTGCAGAAAGTGGAGCAGAACAAGAGAAAAAGCAAAGCTCATGAAATAAAAGAAAGAAGAGGTCTTCCCTCAAGCATTAATATTCAATATTTTTTCCTGGCTCTATGATACACAAATGCAGCTAATGATATTTCTGTGGTGGCTATCATATCCCACGTGGAAGGACCACCTAGGATAAATAACATGTTGTAACCTCCCTATTAATAATGTGGCGTAAGAAAAAATAATAATCATGTGGCCTAAGAAACAAAACAAAACAAAACAAAACAAACCCCCAGCAATGTGATCTAATAACACGGATGGCATATCCCATATAAAATTCAAGGCAAACTTCTTTTTTTTTTTTTTTTTTTCTGGATTTAAAAAGATGCTTTTGGCTAACCAACAGTTAGGATGCTCTGACAACTTGCAGAGTCTATAATTAAGGAAAAATGAGAAGGCTGGGCCAAGACGTTAGCGTCTGTGAGCTGCAGGCCACAGAGGCACAAATGGTCCGTCACCAAAACTTTATTTTTTCATTCTCCCTCCCTCTGCCTTCCCTGCCCACCAGACCTTCTGAAGTCTGCAGGTTTTAGCATATTCCAGTCCTACCCCTTCGTTGTCACCTCAACAGCTGGGATCTCCTGTTTCTCTTCCCATGGGAAGCCAAAGGATTACAATCACTACGCCTACCTTGGAAAAATAACCACCAATTTCTTTATATGCATTTACATAGAAACATCATTTATATCAAGTATTTTTAAGTTTAAACTACCTGGACATCTCCCCTGGGTTCTACAATTTTAATCCTGAGTCAGAGTGTTCTAGGATAGTGAAAGTCCTAGCAAAGTAACTCCATCTGGTTGGATTCAGTTAGTTGGTACTGTTCTTGCTGCCGTGTAGACTTTACCTCAAAATATACTGACCAAGGGTTCGGTTGGGTTGTTCTGTGTAAATACTGATCATCTGTACCATCTCCACTCACTTAGGGACAGGTTAACTTCATAATTCTTTTGACTGAAACGGTCAACTTGAAATTGCTGAAATATGTCTACTACGAAGCCTATAATATTTTGACATTTCCTTACAAAAAGTTGAACCTTAAAATACAGTGACATCTCATATTATGGAGACATTACTCTTCCACCGACTTCAGATTTCTCAAACAGTGCTCAGATCCCCAAGAGCGATTCCCAAAAGCTTGAGAATCGCCCAACTTTTGTTTGAAGTTACATACTTGATCCCTGTCTTAGCTTTAAGGATTTTTCAGTAACAAGCAAAAAAAAAAAAAAAAAAACGAACAAAGACACAAACTTTCTCACCAGGAAATTAGAAGTACACTGGAAGATCAATTTTAGAGAGAGGCACAGTGACAAAATTAGTTAAATATCACAGCCTGAAATTGGAGAAAGAGAAAAAAAAATAGATAAAGCTCTTTGCACAGGGACCATCATGGGATGTTAGTTGAGATGACCCTCGGACATCAGGGAAATAGTAAATTATAGTTAGTGGCCTCTGACTGAGCAAGTAGGAAAATATGTGCGATCTAACTTCTATCCAAAATATGTTATACTAAAAACAATTGCTTTGGCGCAGTAAGGAGTAGGCCCTGGAGTTCAGTGGTATAGGTCATTATTGGCCAAAATTTAATATGCATACGAGCCACCTTGGGATCTTGTGAGAACGTGGATCTTGTGTAGCAGACCTGGGGGCGTGAGCAAGATTCTATATTTCTAACAAGCTAATGTTAGAATGCCATATTTCTTTCCAGTTAATGCTGGCAGTTTTTCCAGCAAGGGTATAGAAGGTATTGATTTCCCATAATGTCAGATAAATGAGATGTTCCTGCATTTGATCTCAAGTACTTTTTGAAACCTGAAATTAAAACACACTACTTCTATACGTTGGCAAGTTTATGTTACATACAGTTCATTCCCTTTGGAAATAAGGAAAGAGCATTATAATCAACTATTTTTAAACTGTGAAACATGTGAGATAGAAATTAATAACAGTGCATTTTTCAGTTTCTTTCAACCGTATAATAAGCATGCATGAGTGAATTTTATTGAAATCTGAACTTGGTCAATACTGTGCAAAATTTGAGGTGAACTCTATAGCATACGAAGTCATATTCAATAAAATTCTGAATTTTCTCCTAAATTATATTGTGTCATCCTTTTAACATCTGGAGAGTATGCAACACACAAGGCAAGTTTCTGGGAGTCTTCTTCTTCTTCTTCTTCTTCTTTTTTTTTTTTTTTTTTTTTGGTTGGGGGGGAAGGATGCTTGGTTTTCATTTCGGTTAATTGTGAGACACTGTGCTTTGTTCCATGGTGAAAAATCAAGGCTGTGTTCTTTGATAAAAAGAAATGCCCAGGCAATCATTTTCTGGTTCTGCAGTTTATGCACATAAATATTATGGGTATTAAAATATTCTATAAATAAACTGTAGGGGGGGGAGTGATATACTGTAATACACTCAAAGCTGTGGATTTATACCTTCCGTAGGCATTTCACATATTATATAAATTCTTGACCCTGCCAAATTCCTTTACAAAATATTCATGACCAATGACATTAATGTGAGACTTCTCTGATCTTACTACATCCTCCAAACTGAAGTTGTGGTTCTAGATGCATTATTGCCTATTAGATCCTTTCCCACCTCAGGAAGCTTTTGCTGAAGGTGAGATTTCTGTGATGCTCCAAATTATTATTTAACTTCCGATGGCGAAACTAAATCACCTGCTACGTTTGGTGTGGACGGAGTGTTCATGAAGCGTGTGTGCACAGGGGTCAGGGTGAGGAGACATCGGGGAAATCACGAATGGCATTTATAAAAAAGATGTGATTTCACGTGTTCCTTCAAAGGGCCACGGATTTGTATGTAAAAACCTAAAAAAACTGTATATCGGACAATAAGGAAAATAGGCTCATGATTCTAAATAATTTACAGAAGATTCTCACATTTGCTATCACTTTGTAATTCTATCTTTCCTTTAAAAAATCAGGATGGTATAGACAGCAACTGTATAAACCCAATACCTGTAAAATCCTCTAATATAAATTTTTCCCTTATTTGTTTTTTTATGAAAAGTAAATTCACATGTACCAAAAAAAGTTCTGTGAAGCTAGAGATGAAGAGTAATCTAGGTTAATCGACAAAATATAAATGATTACTTAGTAAATTACTTCTTGTTTATTAAAATGAAAAAAAAATCAAAACCCAACCAAACAGCTTGAACGATAAGTTTAAATGATAGGTTATTTAGGGACTTGAGAATCTGTCCAAAAAAGATTTTTCTGGGAAGAACAGTTCATTAATACAAAGGCGAGTGCAAATTCGTCTCTTGTCAAACTTTAAAGCATATGGTTCAAAGTTTTAGCTTGTGTGCCTGATATAAATTCCATACCTTTTTTTTTCTCAGTGACAATAAAAAGCACAGTTTATTAAAAACTGAAGTAAAAATCAAAATAACTTGTTAAAAACGCTGTCACAGTTTTGTCATTGGTATGTGGAGGTTGTTCCAGGGACCCATCCAAAGCTCCTCGTCGTCGGAGTGCGTGTGGTCGCCGTGGAATTGCAAAGGCTCCTTGATGTTCGTAGTGTCACCCATGGGCACCTGTTCCCCTGGGCTTCTCAGCCTGGGCCCCAGCGGCTGCCCTGCAGGACTGTCGGCCCCCACGGGCCCGGGGGCAAACGTCACCAGAGTCGGCCTCGGGTTCATCTTCTCCGTGGAGAAGGGCCCCTTGGACAATGTGTTCAGGGGAACATTCTCTTCCTGTGTCACCGCCAGCCTGTCGAGTTTCTTAAAGTGCCTCCCCAGGCGGCCCGGGGAGGAAGCTTTCAGGGTGTCAGCGAGGCAGGCCCGGCGGGTCCTCACCACCGACCCGTTCTGGGCGATGTAGATGTTGCCATTGACGTGGCTGTGCACACTGGGGTGCTGCAGGCGGTTTGGCTGGCACTCAGGGGCACTGTCCTCCCCGGGGGAGCTGCCTTCATACCCACGATCCACCACCAGCTTGATCATTCTTTTTCTCGCCCACTGCCAAGGAAAAAGACACAAAGGAGTCACCATCTCAGGAATTGGTGGGGGGGGGGGGAGCAAAGGTCACAAGGCCTGGAAACCTCAAAGACATGGATAGGAAGCTATGGAAGGCTTAAAGAACTCAAGGGAGAGAGAGAGAGAGAGAGAGAGAGGCAACTCTTCATGAACATCAGATTCTTTCCTGCCAATGGTCAACTGGTTTTAGAGCCTACCTTCTTTTTCTTTTAATTTTTTTTTAAGATTTCATTTATTATGAGAGACACACGGAGAGAGAGAGGCAGAGACAGAGGCAGAGGGAGAGGTAGGCTCCTTGCAAGGAGTCCAATGTGGGACTCGATCCCGGATCCCGGGATCATGCCTGCCCTTCGGCCCGGAGCTGAAGGCAGACTCTCAACCACCCAGGCATCGCTAGAGCCTAACTTCTGAAGAAAGTTTGTTGCTCAGCTAAGAAGCAGACATACCAGGAAGCACGGGTGTTCTTTTTGATGAAATTACTGCTTTCCATGAAAAAAAAATTTAAAAAAATTTATATTTAAGTAAGGATCTGATCCAGTGTGTGACAGTTGCTCTACTCTTTGAGGAAGTTAAATTGAAGGGGGCGCACAGTATTAGGATATTATGTTCATACTAACACTTCCTTTTCCCAAATGTTAAAGATATTTTTTTTTTTACCCTACGTTATTTTAATTCCTAATTCATACTCCAGTATTAGCCAGACTTTTTGTATTGACTTCAAGTATCCTGATTTTCTGGATCATTTCACTTAAATATATGTGACCTAGAAAGAAAATACCTTCCCATCCCCAATAGTTTATCCAGTAATACACAGAAATGAATTATTGTCAACTTTCTTCTAGAATGCAATGGACATTGCCATAAATTTATAAGATTTTTACCAATCCACATTAGAAATGGCAAAGAGGAAAGGTTAACCGATGCTAGGTTACTCTCAAAATAGTATCACATTTTTAGAATATGTGAACTACCAACGTGTGGTACTAAGTAAGCCATTCTTTTTGATTTCCAGATCTATATTTCAAACTTAATATGTTTACTTACCCAGAAAAAAGTTTTGTAAACATTTAATTATATTCACTTTTTTTTTTTCTAAATCCATCTTAACCTATATGCACCATGGAAAAGAAATAGTATAAATTTAATTTTTAAACTCCGTTTCATTTATCTCCTAATATTTGAAATGGCCATCTACAAACCTATCTGAACATGTTTGTGACTTTTTTTTTTTTATAATACTTTTGCCAAATGAAAGATACATATATGCAAAAGTAGAGTCTTCGAGATCTCATTTGTTGCAGGTTTGGTCCTAAGGATTTACTGTCTACAGATGAAATAACCGCCCCCCCCCCCCCATGCATTCATAAAATTCATTGCACTAGGCAGGACATCACTGGTGATATAATATTGCCAGACAGCATGAACAGAAACCCCACTAGGGAGTATTAAATTTTGATGAATTGCTGGTCTTGACAATTGCTAACTTAAGAAAGAGGAGTCTGTTCTGCCCTAATACAGTGTAGTGTGCAAGTCTGTTGTAGAGAATCTATGCTCACTTTAACAGCGTGCTTCCACTCTTAGGTCAGATAAAGATCAAGACCATGTTTCTCCCCTCAAGTGTCATTCCAGAAAGCACACAGAAGGCACTGCACACAAGAGGCTGGTCACTGCACACTCCCACCTCCTGGTCCCCGAATCAGAGTGCCGTGTTGTAGCCCTCAGAGCTGGTTCCTGGGGACCTCTCCCGGCGTGCGTCCCTGCTGTTGGCATAAGGGGGCACCTGAAAGCCCCAGGGGCCCCCAGACTGGCTTTCGCTGCTGCTGCTGCTGCTGCTGCTGCCACTACTGCCCGGCTCAGACTCCTCCTCACTGTCCACACCTCGCTCTACCGAAGCAGACTCTGTGCTGGCCTCCTCGGTGGCCTCTAGAGCCACTGCCTCCTCCGCGGGGCCCAGCTCACTTTCCTCTCCTGCTGTTGGTTCCTCCTCCTCCTTCTCCTCTTCCACTGGGGGCTCTTCCTCTGGCTCTTCAGGAGGCCCCTTTTTTCTACTTTTGACTTCCTTGACCTCTTCCACAACGGGCCTTCTTCTGGCAAGAAAGATGTTTTTCCTGGCCTTCTCCCCTTCTGACTCTGTGGATTCTGACTCTTCTGACTCTGGAGTAGAGCTCTCCTCCTCCTCGGAGGGCGTCTCTGACTCAGACTCCTCTTCTGTGGTCTCTGACTCGCTGAACTCGGATTCCTCTTCACTGTACTCAGTGTAGTCACTGGAGGACTCCTCCTCAGACTCCACCGTGCTTTCCGTAGCCTCCTCCTGGTCCAGAGTGAGCTTTAAATAATCCTTCTCTGCCTCCTCAAGGCGTCTCTGCCACTCTTCCCCCTCTAGATCGGCGAGGGCCCTTCTGTCCGCTAGCCCTCGAACTTTCTTGAAAATCATTGGGAAGATCCTGGCTCTCTTCCATGTCGTGTATGTGGGCTCGGCTGGTGGCGGCTTCTCAATGGTGACAACTACTTCTTCCTCCTCACTAGGCTCTCTAATTTCAACTTTGGGCTTTTTAATTTTCTTTGCCTTTTCCTGAAAATCATGAAAATGCAATTGAACTGTAAGCTGGGGGATGGTTGTGAGGTGACCTTGTCCCACACAGGTCAAGCAGAGGTGACTCTGCAGGGTTCTAAGTAGTTTCAAAGAACAACCACACAGTTCTCCACCTGCTATTCCCACTGCATACAGTTGGAAAGTGATCACGAGAAAATATTTTATTTTGGCTTGTACATTAGAATACTAAAATCTAAGGCTTTGCCATTGTTTTCTTATTCTGAGTTTATTTTACATCTTAGATCAAAGGAGAAGGAAGCAATCATTGCCTCTCCTCTTCTCCCTCCCTACACTTTGATTAATAGTTTTATGTGTTTTCTTTAACAAAATCGTAATCAGGAGATTATGATACTTTAATTGACTAATTTCTGTGATATGTGGCTATATTCTTAATTTGGCACAGGGTAAAGCTATAGGGACATGTATTTGTTTTCATTTTTGTTTTGGATAAATGTTCCATGTAAATTTTACAGGCAAAGTATATAAATGACTCGTGAATTAAAACCTACATGACATAATTCTATTAAAATATTGGTGTCATATTCTGTTTCAGTCTGATAACTGTGCTTTTTCATGATTTTTAGGTACGCTGGACAATGTGGGAACCAAAGTAACCATTGTTTTGCAACATGATTTTTATGTGTTCCATTGTAATGTTACATTTATGAAGTGCCATTTAGGATTTTAGAAAATATAAACTTTATGGTGGCTTTATTCCAGATAGTTAGCATTTCAGAGAAGGAAATAAATTAAGCTTATACAACAATTAATTTCCTTCTATAAACAAGGCAGTGAAATGGCCCACGTTATAAATTTCTAAGGGAAGCAAGTACTAAGTGAATAGGATTTCTGATTTTTGACATTTTTTTGCAGCCTGCTATTCAAGTGGGGTTCAACATTATGGCATTACCTCTTCCTCCTCGTACTCCTCCTCCTCCTCGGCTTCACCAACTACCTCACCATACTCCTCTGGTCCAGCCGGTGGTAACAGGCGGCGACGGCTCCCATACTGCGGCATCTCATACCTGAAACAGAAACTTACAGCCTTCAACATGTTTCCATGTGGTCTTTGTAACCATGACTCATTTCTGTTTTCTTCGTTGTTTTCATCATTCCATCAACAGATATGTATATAGCACCTGTTGTGCTCCTTGTCAACTAGTCACAAAACCATAAGTAAGAACTCTAAGTTGATGGGCCAGTGGTTTTTACCACGATGGTACCCAGGGATAACAGTACAAAGAGTCAGGTTATTTCAGATTTAAGTTTGGGGAGAGACTAGGGTTTAGAGAGGGGCATATCCCACCTTAATTAGTTGAAGAATTTAGAACATGAAATAGGATCTTTGTAAACTAATAGCTTATTCAGAACAGAATGTCTCTAACTCTACACTGAAGATCTGCTTCAGACATGGTCTGGAATGGTATTTACATTCCTCTTCTGTATTTTTAGAAAGCAGTTAATATGTGTGTAGAGTGACCTGAAATGCTTATTACTGGCTTCTGAAAGATGGTTTCTTCTTAATTTCTCTTGGGCAAATCTTGAGGCTGACTAGTTAGATAAAATGTTAAAAATCTCACATGTGAGAAATGGTGAATTCAGGAATTGAGCAAATATGTTTGACTTCTATTTCTCATGTAAATAATTTTGAATCATTTTACTGCATCATTAGCGTTATAGTCGATATCACCATAGAACAGCAAACCAGAAATGAATACAGAAAGGTGGATAAAACTTGATTGAAACTAAAAGCAGATACGTAATTCTTTTCCAAAGATGAAACTGATGAAGTGGTATTTATAACGCAAATGCTAGTAATAATGATAACTCCTTATTATTCACAAAAATATTGATACCGGATAAAAAAAAATCTGAAGATGTACCCATGCTCATAACTGTAATAATCTTGTCCGTATTCCTGGCCAGGATCAATTCCAGACTCCATGGATAACTCCTATTGTTCAGAAAGAGAAATTGCATTTGAAAATAAATTCTTATCACATTTCAGGTCAAACGAATTCAGATTTATTTCCAGACCTAGATTCCCATGACTCTCAGAACGCTCCTGCCAAAAAACTTTAATTACAAGTGTTAGTCAGACATATTCAAAACTTCTTTTTCTGGCTATAACTATTTTACATGAAATAAAGTTATGTTTTTACAACTGAGGGGGTAAAAAAAAGTACATTTTTCTAATGGTGACTCTGTTAGAGATTACAGATGAGCTTATTCCTTGTTCTTGGGTAATTTTTATTTTTATTTTATTTATTTTATTTTCTTGGGTAATTTTTAAAACTATCAATAGACAGTTAATACTTCACTCTATTTTAACTTGTATTATTAATGGACTTTAGCCTTGAGAAAAATTACAAAGTTACCTTCAGCATTGTTTCACTTCCTGATAATAGCTTCATAGCATGCATAGCACTTTTATGCATCACATTTATTTTTATGAAAGGATCTGATGATAATCATTTATATGTTAATTAAATATGACATTAATGTGTGGTATCTCTCAAGGATGTTTACATTTTAAAATATACTGCTAGTTCTGGATTTAATTATTTAAAAAATTGTCAGGTTGGCAGCCCTTTCAAAGATTCCAGTTCTAAATTCTAAGTAATACTGATTTTTGTCAGTCTGTTCTTAAAGATATTTTTCCTGAGACACACAGATATAATTAGTTTCAAATAACTATTACATTCAATTTCAATATATTTTCATGTTTAATTATATTTTAACATTTCCAGGAGGCTGAACTGCAAAAGTGCATTAACCACATGAATTGTGCAATGACATAAAAGGGAGGGAGGAAAAAGTGTAGGTACCCCTAGGAAAATGGGTGGGTATTTATGCCTAAGATCACCTATTATTTACATAAGAATTAATTTTGTTGGTCCAAAAAATTTTTTTTGTTGGTCCAGATTTAGTAACAAGTCAGGAAAAAAGTGTCTTCTGAAGGCACATGTGTCATTAAAAAGTGTGAAACCACAGCCTTCGTGGTGGGTATGGACAATGACCCTCCCTTTGCTTTGTCACTTTAAACAACTGATTTAGTTGCCAAAATTCTAACCAGAAAATGCTATCCAAAATCTGAATTTGGATTTCTCTTGAAAATTAAAAAGCTGGCAGCATTGGGCTCTATTTCTATGTCATGAATTTAGTTGGTGGCACTACTCCTTGCAGCGATCATGTTCTCTCCGGGCCACCGCCTGTCCTCTGGCACAATGTTTGCACCCATCGCCAAAGTTGGGTCTTCCTTGTGCTCTTCTTTCATATCTAATAACCTCCATTTGCTTCTATCACTTCCCTCCATACTTCTTCACATTCCTCCTCTCTGGTGACTTTACAGCTTACAAATACCATATGCCGAGGAATCCAATTTCAATGTTAGAACTGCTACAGTGTACCCACAAGATTGGCTCAAACAAACAGACAGGAAGATCAGCAGTACCATGTGTTAGCAGGGACATGGAGCAACTAGAACTCTCATACATTTTGGGGGAGATTATAAATCCACCAAATCCTTTGGAAAAATGGCAATAGTAAGAAAGTCAAATATATGCATATCTTTTCACAAAAATCCAATATAGTTTAGTTGATATGCTAAACATAAATGGGCACAACTGTGCACCACAGTATATCATTTGTGACAGCTGAAAGCTGGGGCCAATGCACAAGTCCATGAGATACACATGACTACCTCACACGGTAGCAGAGATGACACTCCCAGACAGAATGAGGAGCAAAACAAGTCAGGTACACATGAAACACATGATTCTATATAATCTTATTTATATAAACTTTTAAAATAGACCAACTAATGTGTGTCTTACAAGCTAGGCAAGAAGTTTTCAATCCATGATAGGTGTAACTTGGATAAACCTCATTGGCTACACTATGGCTACTGTGCAGTAAAAGTCTACATTTTGACAGAAGAAAATCCTGCCATTTGTGTCAGCCTGGGTGGGAACTGAGGATGTTACACTGGAGAAAACAAGCAAGACACAGAAAGGCAAATGTGGGATGGTATAAATTCTGTGTGGAATAAAAAAAAATACATAAAAATAAATAAAAAGTCAAATTCATAGAAATGGAGGTTAGAAAAGTAGTTGTCAGGGGCTAGGGATGAGGGAAGTAGGGAAAGCTGGTAAAAGGGTGCAAATCTTAACTACAAGATGAGAAAGTTCTGAAGACTGAATGTGTCACATGGTGACTGCAGTTGGTAACAATGAATGTGTAATTGAGATTTGGTAAAAAAGAGAACTTAACTGTTCTTACCAAATAGCAAATCACCACAATGTAGACTTTAAATATCTTACAATTTTGTCAATTATACTTCAACAAAGCTGAAACTTTTGGATAGATAGATATAGATACAGATATGGATATGGAGAGATATAGCCTTAAAATACTTCTCTTAGGGGTTAAAATAGAAGCCTGGTGAATGGTTAGGGAAAGGAGAAATAATATCTTCATGTTGACAGGGAAAGGCTTGATTTCTGGAGACCAAGCTTTGTAAAAATTTATCTAGTTGTGCAGTATGATCTGTATACCTCTATGTCTGTAGTTCTAATTCAACAAAAAGTGTTCATTACAGAAAGGGGATGGGAAATGAGGTCAACAGAGGTCAGTAAGAATTGGGGCAAAGTTAAAGTTTAAATTTAAGTTATTCAAACTAAATGACTTTATATACGTGTGTGTGTGTGTGTGTGTGTGTGTGTGTTTCCATATTGGTAGGCTTAGACTTTTGAAGCATCTAAAACCCAATGTGATTATACTGGCTTAAAAGAAGTAAATTGATCTCAGAACTAATACTTTGAAACTGCTGGGCCAGTGTGTGCTTAATCTAAAATGGAGACTATGTATTATGAAAAGACCACCAAATGTTTCTGAAGTTGAATCCTAAATTTTCATCAATGGAAGAATGGATAAAGAAAATGCAGTATGTAAATATAGTGGAATATCAGTCAGGCCTTAAAAAGGAAGGCAGTTGTCACTATATGCAACAACGAGGATGCACGTGGAGGACATTACACCGGGTGAGATAAATTGGTCACAGTGGGACAAATGCTGCATGATTCTGTGGTGCAAAATATTGAAAATTATCAGTCTCAGAGAAGCAGGAAATATAATGATGTTGCTAGATGGTGGGGAGTGGGCAAAATTTCAGCTGGAATAAAGTTTCAGTTAAGCGGGATGGAAAATCACACTGTGTTATGATAGTTAACCACACTGCATTCTACACTTAAAATTTGTTAAAAGGGAAGAACTCAAATTAATGTGTTCTTACAATTAAAAACAAAAAAAAAACTATTTTGAAGTTGAAATTCAATAACTTTTAGCAATAATGAGGGTATTATGCTGAGTGATAGAAGTCAATCGGAGAAGGACAAACAGTGTATGTTCTCATTCATTTGGGGAATATAAATAATAGTGAAAGGGAATATAAGGGAAAGGAGAAGAAATGTGTGGGAAATATCAGAAAGGGAGACAGAACATGAAGACTCCTAACTCTGGGAAACGAACTAGGGGTGGTGGAAGGGGAGGAGGGTGGGGGGTGGGGGTGAGTGGGTGATGGGCACTGAGGGGGACACTTGATGGGATGAGCACTGGGTGTTATTCTGTATGTTGGTAAATTGAACACCAATAAAAAATTAATTTATTAAAAAATAATGAAAACAAATATTTATAGAAACATAATGAAACTGAGCGGATTTCAGATGTTAAGAGTTAGAATCCAGTAATTTTCTTTACACATACTTATCTTTTTTTTTTCCTAAAGGGAGAATAAAGCTCAGCTTGTGCTAGTTCTGATTATATATATATACACACTGGCCTCAAAATGGCTTAAAAAATATTATAGAAGGATGGAAGCAACTGGGAAGGAATCCAGGGAACTTAATCTTTGATGCAATTAGTCACTCTGTAGTCTGAGCTGGGCAGAAAAAGACAGAGGATGGTAGAAAGGAATAACCTGAAAGGTCCCTCTGGGATTCTTGTTCCACCCATTACTGAAGGGCAGAGCATCAACTATTCAGAAAAATATAATAATCAATAAATGGAGGAAGCGCGTGGCAACCATTATGATCCCTAACTGGCCTGATCAGACAGGAATGTGGACCCTCTCTGCTCTCCACCCGTTTCCAGCTGCCACACATTTTTGCTGACCACACAGAGAAGCCAGGATTAATTTAGTATTTCACTGACGAAGAATAAATATGTATACTAATGCAAACAAAAGCAACATATTACTACCAGTTACGGAATTTCCTTCCTACCATGCTCCAGCTGCTGAGGTAGGAGCTTGTACACTAAATATTACTGCCAAGATTTTATAGAAGATGAAAATGCTTCTCAGGAAGGTGCAGATCTTGGCTAACATCTTGCATGAGGAATTGGCATTTGGATTTTAAGTCTGATTTGTCTGATTCAATCATCTATGGAGATGCCTTCATAGAAATTTTTACTCAAATTTTATAAAATTTGGATATTCCTGTCACTCAACCTCCGAATTTTGGAGGGTAAATTCTCATCACAAAATGCCTCTCTTTAGCAAAGTTAAGATCCTGTTGTTAAAAAAAAGGGGGGGGGGGATAAGAAGAATAGTTTTTAAGTAAAACTTATAGAATACTAAATCTGCCAAAAGAAAGAGACATTTAAAATTAACGTTATTTTTTAAAAGGGTAGAGAGTGTATGAGCATAATAAATATGAATTATAGGCATTTGTTGTATAATTCCGAATATCTTTTTCTCATTGTGGAAGAAAATGTCATAGGCACTTTGAAGTAGTAGACATGTGCCCAAGGGTAGTATATTTTATTTAAAGCACCTGAAATGATTAAAGACTATTTATCACGACCCAATTTCTACTTTTCCTTATTTCAGTCCCGATGCCAGCGTTCCTTCCTCAAATATCGCCTAACCCAAAGCTCTCATCTCAGGAATGGTTCTGATGAATCCAGGTTCACCAAGACAAGAGACTCATCTGGCTCATGATTGGTCTCCTTCAATGATAGCTTGTTTTCAATAGGAGCAAAGGTCTTATTTGTCTAACTCCAAGAGAATGAGGCTGAAAATTTAGAATTTCAGCCCGCAGCAAGCAAAAGAGACTTGCTTGCTTACTTATTTTATGTATTTGTTTTCATTTTAAACCACCTCTTCTCTGTCTTGTAAAATTATGCCACGTGGGCAGCCACCCACTCTGCCTGCGTGTAAGATGAGCCTTAACAGTGACATAAAATACCATGGAGACTCAGCGAGGTCGAAAAGAAAAAGAAAATTGATACCTCTGGTTTAAGAAGAGAAGGCCTCAGCAGTTGCTGTTGCTGCCAAAGGAAATTAAAACAGAAAAAAGGTTTAGAAAATAATTCAGGTGGAAAACGGAGATGATGATTGAAAAGAGAGAAAAAAAGGCCACAGCTTAAAACTGGTTACCTTGGGATTATGATTTATTAATCATGTGATAGCTACCGATATTTTGACGATTTATGGTAGAAAATGAAATAACAAATTCTTTGTTTCCATTTTATCATGGTTTTAATCAACATCAAAGTTAATTGCGTTTAATAAATAAAAACCCATAAATAACTTTTTGGTTCCAACTTCTCAGTACAAAAAGTTATTTATGATTTGAAAAGCACTTTAAGTGCCACGGGATCCTTTTGAACAAGTTTAACCTTGTTTTAAATTGCCCCTCTTTTTTTCTCCCCAATCGCATTCAATGTAATCAGGTTCATTTGTGAGGAGGGTAGAGCACATGACATAATGATACAGTCGCAACATACGCATCATCATATTTAAGAAACATCCCTGATCTTTCTTTACCAAAACATGGATGGCTTACAGTGGAACATTGGGTGTGCTTCTGGAAATTCTTTTGTGATCAGGGAAATCACCCTTCCTTGGATTTTGCTGGCATCACTCCTTACTGCCTCTCAACCTTACTCATACTTATTTAAAGGGAACAAGGTCCCTACTGCTCTGTTTTCTGATAATTTAAACAGATGAGAACAAGAGACACAGTTCAAATTTTGGTTTATCCAAGAGTGGATAAACCACACGAATCTGAAGTGGGAATGGCATTGGGAATGTGGGCAGAGAAGTTCTGGGAGACAAGTTCACCAGCGGAGCAGCTGTTGGAAATGGCCAGGGAGAACAGCTATGTGGCTGAAGGGGTAGATTTTCCGTGACACGGCCTTGGCCCAGGTAAGGCATTCATGGAAAGGAGCGGAAGCTGAAGTTAGAGATAGTCTGATCCAATCTCTTAGCTATTATAATTGTCCCTGAAAACTGGTTATTCTTAAATGCATTCATCTTGCTTTCCAAAGACGTTAGGACTTGTGCATTCTCAACTAACGGCCAATGAGGTCGTGTGCTCATTTAACTCTCTTGACTGGGAAGCTGTCTGCCAAACTCTGCTAGGTTCTTGGTGGCATCACTGACAGCAGCACGTTCAGAGCAGCTAGCCGAATACCACCGGCCAGGATGAATGCCTACCATCTTCTCCGCAGACTGAGAATCAAATTAACACGATGGTGTGAGATTTCCCACAGTCTGGCTTTTTAAGATCTTAAGCTCTAATGTGTTAGGAAGGAGACTTGGACTGGTAAAAAGGAACAGAAGTCCCAGGTTTCTAAATTAGGTCTCTAGCCTTAGAAAAATAAGTTTGGGGGAATGTCACAATGCTGAGTAGAGGCAATTTAGGAAAAAAATAAATTCATCCTTGGAAAGGTGAGTATTTGTATTTGTTCACCCACTTAAAACCCCAGAACAAAACAGCAATAGGTATAAAAGAGAGTAAACAGCATAGCATACTTATAAGTTTTATTGAAATAAAGGAAAATACCCTAGTTATGAAAGAATATAAATCAGTCCTGCCTGTAATGCAAATATTTTCCTAGTAAGCTTGATATAACACCATAAAGCCCTTACCTCTGATGCATAACCTCTCCTGAAAGGCAGAAACAAAGAAATCAGTATTAAACAACTTAGAGTTTCAGATCAAATAAAATTATAGATAAGGGTGTTTTTAAAAAATCTGAGAAAAAAGGAGAAGATAATTTTTACTAAAAATTGTCTCGTTGAGAAATACATTTTATCAGAAGAATCGAGGTTCCATGTCTGCATTACTGAGAACAATTATCAGCCCAGACTCTCGTGCCATATGAAAACTAAACTTTACATGGTCAATTTTATCTCAAGGGTGTTTAAAAGCACATTTGACACTGTTATTGCCAACTGGATTAAAAATATTCCATATCATCTCTAACCTAAACAAGTTTTGATAGATATTAGATACTTATTTGGGGGAAGAGATGTGTTTTATACATGAAGAGCATATCGGTACAGGATAAAAAATGATCTCAGTGACTAAAATATATTCTTCCAAGCATTTGTAAGATGTTTTTTTTTTTCTGTCTGTTTGCATCAATTTATTCTAAAACTAATGAATGCAAAGTACTTGCTAGCCTTTAAGAGTCACTGACCTTACCAGATATGAGAGCTGAAGATTTTCATTTTCGTTTTCAATATTACATAAAGATCTATAAAGTTCATGGACTGTAAGTTGGGGAAATGTTCAACTGTACTTGAGAGGGGGAAAAAAAAGTCTAAAATGCTTTTTGCGTTAAATGTCACTAATTATAAAGATTTTTAATTTGTTATTTGCTAAACAGTTGACCTAAAGTCCTATATATTATGAACCAAGTATACAAAGCCGGTAACTGCTATAAAGAGGCACATACATAACTTTAAAGTCCAACAAAACAATCTCTGTAGCAAATTTCTTTAAAATATTACAAGGGCTTACGAAATAAGTCTACTTATCTGAACAAATCTTAAGTGGCTAAGGCATTGCTGATTGAAATGGTTGGTCATAATGGTACTAAAATGCTTACTTAATCCTGTTGGCAATTTGTTACTTGAAATGGTTCTTTAGTGAGTTTTGCTTCTATGGTTCTGCCAATAGTTATGAGAACAGTAATCCTTCTAAAGCATTTAGGAGTTTGTTAATTTGCATCTGAGATAGAGAAAGCTCATTCTCTGGTTTTAATAATGAGCATCGAGTCACATATGTGACGTGAAGTGTCAACCAAAGCTGGACTTCATTCTCCAGGATATTTAAGCTGACTTTTTTTTTTCATTAGTTGTATTTTCCCTAAATATGGAAAATAAAAGATCAAGAGATGAGCTACACTGTTTCCATTAACCTTTTTGTTATCTCTCATGTGATTATTTGTATTGTTTGTTTCAGCTTGAAGGCAGAAAGCAGCTTGAAGAAGGTTCACAACAGAATCAATATGCATCATTGTCTGTATGCTTTCGATTAACATGACTTCCTGGTGCTCTTTATAAGACCAATCGTATAATATTGATGCGTTTTTATGTAGATTATATCCAATGGGTATTAATTATTCATTTTACACCATTTGTATGCCCTAAGTTTACTTTTAACAGTAAGGAAATGTATGGTAACCTAATTTCGTCATTTAAAAAGATATCTAACAATTTCTTATTCTTCTTTCTAATTCTTTAATTAGAATATATTGAATGCAGAAGATACAAAATGATATTCTTTTTCTGGAGCTTGGTTGTCAGGTTGTGGGGACTCAAGATTCGAGAACAGGAATATCATGGCCTGTGTACTCAAAGAATATAGGTCTCATGAAGAAGGCATTCTAACTGACTTTTATGATGAAGAGAGATCTCTAAATAGAATGTGCAAGTAAAAAACTAGATATAAAACATGGGAATGGATGTTTCATTTGAAAAGTGTAAGATACTAATAAAATATTCAGGCTAAACAGATATTATAAAAATGTTACAGAAAGTATTATAAATTCAGTAAGGCTGTAGATACCTACATAAAATTGTTATTTGGAGTTTCTATAATATTTGTTTGAAATTAGAGAATACATTATCAAAGAATTTCTTTCACGTATTCAAAAAGCGGGTACAAAATAGCTTTAAAAAACACACAGTCATATTAAAGGCTTACACAATCATGAATAATACCTTGTCAGAGTCCGCCAAATAGCACAAGTTCTCATGCATATGACCAGCTGCCAACAAAAACTCCAACTGAAGTGTTTCAGTGAAAGAGAGAAAAAAATCATGTTCAAGAACCCCAAGAAGGAAATTACTCTTGATTTGGATGAAAAGAATCTGAAGCAGAGGAGCTAATGAAAATAATTAGATTTATAGGCTTTTTAAAAAAAAAAATCTGATACTATCAATTCGGGGATGACAAACCAAATTCTTGAAGGAATATCACATAATGTAGGAGCTGAACAAAACCTTTGAAATGATGCACTACTAGACTCTGACCCTATATTAATATACTTACGATGGAAGTTATCAAGCAAGACTTTTGACTCTATTTTGAAATTGTGCTTTGTTTTTATGTGCAGACTTTTATCTTCTACAATATTAAAACTAATAGGTCACATAATTACACTTGTATTCAAAGTGGGGAATTCCAGTAAATAAAATGTATTCCGTGTGTTACATGGGAAAACAGCCTAATTACTTGTTGGTCAAGTGTAGCTTTCATTAAAGAGATAGGAACATAGCACTTAGCTGAGCTGATGCCTCCAAGAATTTAATTGAGTTGAGTTCTGAAAACAACTACAACATAAAATTTCTTTCTTAAGTATAAATTTTCATCACCTTTGCCTAACAAAGAGTAAAGGCCTATAAAAAACTGATGACTGTTCACTAGATATATTCCTTCTTGATTTCTATTTAAAAGGTTTAGATTTTATTTGTACGACTAAATTCGGATGATTTATCCAGAGTAACAAAAGGTAACTAGAAATGAAGCCAATATACTTCTCTAAAATTTTGGTAGGTAAACATTTTATATTAATGATAAACTTCATAAAAATATTTATAATTTTCATCAATCACATAATAAATTAACTCATACTAGATAAGCCTTTGTAGACATTTATTTAACCTCATTTTGATGAAACTGATGAGAATTTCTTTATTAAACTGGAGATAAATATTTTCTTTGAAGAACCTCCTGATAAAATTATAATTATGAGATGTTATCATCATAATGTGGTCAAGCAAAACTGAAGACCTCTTTAAACATCTGTGGGAACAACGAAATGTCTTACAAAAGCCAACAAGTCAAGATTTATTTTCATTATAAAGAAGAGAAGAGAAAGCACAATGAGAAATAGAATAAGACAGTTAATTGAAAAAGTAAAAGATTTTTCAAGTGTATAAGCATACTAGTAAGATAAAAGCAAGCCAGAGTAAAGACTGTTCTTGTAAGAAAACAGATGACTACATCTTGTAGCACCTGGGATTTATTTTGGAATATCATCATGTCTGTCAAATCCTACATTTCCGGTTACATAACATTTTTACTTTGGGAATGTTTAATCTTACCAGATACATAGGCTTCAAGGAAAGAACAGAACCTATAATAGCATTTTTTAGATTATTTTAACAGTTTGCTTTTTTTTTTTTTTTTCCTGGAGCAGTAAAATAAAACTATGATCAAAACATCAATGTAGACATTACTGTATTAACATGCTAAGAAGCCATTGGTTAAAGCTGAATATCTAACCTTCTTGCCCACATATTCCCATTGAAAAATAGATTGAAATTACTTACTTTTTAAATAAATGCAGACAAATAATGCTACTTCGTAGTTAAGAAAATTATAAATCTATAATATGAGTTAGAAATGATGAGGTTAATAATCTTTAAAAGTAAAAAAATGAGGAAAAAAACAGCATTGCACTGAGTTTAGGGTAAAAGAATGGAATCTTCTTTAATGTTCGAATTTGCCTGCGCTCGAAAATTTTGGTCAACAGAAGAGTTGTCCAGTTAAGATAGGAAAAGCAGCATTACAGTGAAGTAGATTGACTGTGAGATTGGTTCTCCGTTTCCTCGGCAAAACTGTGCAAATTCCCCTGGGGTTGTTGAGACGTCACGTCCACATTTTCTCTCTCTGGAGGGCAACTTGTCTCTAGTTTCCAGCTGTGTGTTGCTGGAAAGTTTTTTTCTATTTGACTGTACATGTTAGCAACTGACTTTTCAAGGTCCGCTAAGTTTTTTATATGCTTGAGGATGCCCTTTGGTTGTTTCTGGGGGTCTGTGTCACACACGCTCGTGGATGCTGGTAGCTGTGCGACAGAGGGCTCCACGTCCTCGGTAGGTGTCACACTGACAGTGTGCTTCACAACTGGTACACAGACACACGTAGTGGATGCAGCCCAAGACGGAGGGGACAGAGGAGAAGGAAGAGGAGGGGATGGTGGGGGGAGGGAGGGAAGTGAAGGTAGAAGAGGTGATGGAGAAGAAGAGGGAGGAGAAGGTGGGGTGGAAAGTGGGAGAAATGGAGGTGGAGGAGGAAGAGGAGGAGGAGGAGGAGGAGGGGCAGGCGGAGGAGAGATGTTTGGTGGTTTGGGAAGGATTTCGAAAATGTTCCTTCCGGCTTCAACTGTCAACAGACATGTGGGCATCTCTCTCCTAAAAACCGGGGAATTTAAAATGCAGGGCATTGAAGGAGAAAGTTCCAAAGAACAGTCCGCGGGAGAGATGATGACATCAGGTTCTGCCTGGAGTTCCACAGTTCTCGAAACAGTTGTCAAAGTGGAGTAGGAGGAGTGAGACGAAGGAGAGAGAAATGAGGAGTCTGAAGACAGAGATTCCACATGCTGTGCTCCACGTGGGAGCAGGGGCTGGCCTGGCCTTGCTTCTCCTGTCTCGGGCACACTGGATTCTCCAGCTGCAGGCAGGGGGTTCCTACTACCTCTCTGGTTTGGAGGGGTTCCAGGGCTTTCCTTCCCACCTTCCGGCCTGCGGCTCCTCCGTGGCTCCAGCTCTAGGGTTTCTGGCCTCCTGGGAAGTTCCCACACTGGTCTCTGAGGGAAGCACACTGGCTGATGCCATATCCTCTGAAACATTTCCCTTGGGCCCCTCAGGGACTTACTCCTGGCTTGTGTTTTGGGCAAAAATGAGTCTATAAAATCTGTTCTTAGTAAAAAGTCGGAGTTTGTTGGTCTTGGATCTACAGCTTCCTTATAAAGAGTACTGTGGAGACTGAAGGCGTCCTCCTCAGACATCAGTGTGAACTTCCTTGCTGACTTGGGCTGGTTGTTCCTAAGGGATCCATCTACATGAGCCTGCTTGTGAGCCTCAATAGTGCTGGAAGGAAAAGGCATCACACTGTGTGGACTTTTCCTGTCTTCTGAGACTGACTTATCTCCCCTGCTTTGTTGGAAATGGTAGAGAAGGAAAAGACTTGAAAGAAAAGAAGATAATGAAATGTAAGGAAACAGGTCGTGACATAGCTTTCATGAGAAAGGTGTCTTTATGGTTCGCATTACTACTTCAAAATATAAAAGGCCAAATAACACTAATCTACTGAAGCAAGACATTACTTTCATGTCCCTGTTCTCAGAAAGACAGAGCAAGAAAAGCTTGAGAGCTGTGCGTAGCATGAGACATTTTTTTTCTTTCTTTTAGAAAATGCAACAATCTGTAGACTGTTTTTTGTTTTGTTTTGTTTTGTTTTGTTGTTTTTGTTTTTGTTTTCCAGTTAGTTTGATACAGCCAAGTATCCCTGGCCACACGTAACAGTTCTCTTATGTAGAAATCATGATTTTCCAAATTGCAAACCAGCATTTTGGCTAATGGTTTCCCATCCTTTGCTTTGGTTGAGGATGCTCAGAGCTGACTGGGGAGAAGGATCCTTAGCTGTATCTGATTCAGTGCCATTATCTCTCATCTCAGTAATTCTGTCCTGGAGCTAAAGTACACTCTCATCTGAGGATAAAGCTTACAAGAGAATACAGAAAGGAGTTTTCTATTTCCCAGATTAGAGAATCAAAGTCTCCAAGGACAGGTGGGAGAATTTCTCACAGAGGTCAAAATCACAATTGAGGAATTGAATTTATGCTATAATCTTGAGATTATTTCCTTTTATTTTGGTTTTAAGCTTAATCAGTTTTAAAATGCAATAAACATTACAAATAAGAAGAGGGGCTGTTGGTATTTATTTTGAATGTGATCTGCATCAAATTTTGGTCAAGACTGACTTTAATGAAAAGATTTATGTTCAAAGAATGTAATTTTGATACCCCTGGATTTGCTCATACACTGACGCTGACTTAGGGTGGCCAGAGTGATAAATAAAATCTACTAAGTGAAGGGACATAAGCAAGTGTCTCCAATGAAAGCAGCGGGACCTTTCCCCAGGAAGGCTGGCTGGTTTTGATTAGTCTCTCATCAGACTTTGCTCTCAAGCTCAAACCGAGTAACATTTAATATTTACCAACACAGAAGGAATGAAATTAAAGGAAATACTGTGAATAAAAATTAAGTGACCACTTTGAAAAATCAGAATGACAGGGGAGGCAATAAAATGCCATATAAAGCCAAAGTTGTCATTGTGTCAGTTCACAAAGATACAAACTATGAAGGGAGACTCCTCACAGGTGGACTTGCGGTATCAGGCCCATCTAGATAATTTGGGAAGGATAGACAATTTTGATTAAACAGACAGCAAAGTCATTTTTTAGAAATGGACTTGGCACATTATTGGGTAATTTTTGAAATGGATTTGTTCTTGGTTTAATTTTTTGTTGGAAAGAACTGTGTATATAATGGAACTGCATCACTTTTGACTGAGAGATATCTTGAAATACTTTTAACAAATTAAAAGTGAGAATTTCGATACACTTCTTGGTAGGCACAGGTTTCCAAGATACCAAAAGGGAATGAGATACGGAAGATAGAAATTTCTTTTTAAAAGCAAACGACTCCATGGGAAAAGACGAAGATTACTATGTTCAGAGTAAAACTTAATCTATTCTCTTGTATCTTTTTTTCCCTAATGCCTTGTATTAGAATGATATTATTTACTTACTTATGCCTATGTATCCACAGGTGGGAAAGAGAAAACATGCGACAGAAAAAAAAAAAAAAAAAAAAAAAAAAAGAAGAAGAGTTTGAACTATAGTTAAATTGAGGTGATTAGGAAAATATTAACAGGAACTTGCTTTAAACATTTACTATGTATATCCAGAAAAGAAAATGCATGTTTTTATATTTTCTTTGTATTTACTCCTAAGGATGATATGTAATAATATTTCAGATAAAATCATCTGGCATTTATTTGGTTGTCTCATCACATAAAATAGCCAACTATCCATTTCCTATACATACCTAAAATTCACTTTCATTATACATGGCTGATTTCAATCCCAAAACAGGTATTTTAAATGAGATTCTAAGAATTGTTTCTATGTCCTAACTGAAAAATTAGTCACACTGATTTATAAAGAAGATATACAAATTGTCTACAAGAAAGTAAATATACGAGTACTATAATGACTGTCACAGAGCGATTGTTGAATCTGTATGAAGTTATGAATTAGATCATTAAGATTTTTTTCAAAATGACCTTTGATTTTTTTTTCTTTTAAATTTGATAATAATTCATTTGGAGTTAGTCCATTTTCTAGTAACTTATGTTCAGAATCCCTGTATATAAAGTTTTTAAATAGATAGGTTAAACATTTGTTAAAGATATTTAAATGTGCAGAACTCAAAACACTTCATTGAATACATATTAATTGCAAAATACTCTAAGTCTACCACAATTTTTTCAAATAAAAGTAGTCCTTAAGTGTTGCTATTTGAAAATGATCACATCAAACTATATTGATTCCAGATGATGTAATAGTATACTTTCTTTTGTTAAGTAAAAATGAATATATATCCCTCACTAATTTCAAGTGAAACAACTTTACACATAAGTCTTTTTTGTCTTCTGAATATTTTTTGCTGGAGAGAAGTGGTTAATATGAAGAGAATCAAATCGTATTGGCTCAATTCCTGCATTCACCAGTAATTCAAAAAAAAGACCATCATTTTCAATTCATCAAAAGATTTAAAAACTATATTTAAAGCATGAATCCTGCATTATATCATTTTAAAAATAGAATCTCAAACACTAAACTCTCAAGCATTAAATTCAATGTTAGTGTTAAGATATGCAACATTAAAATGAGTTTTGACATTTTTAAAACTTCTTAACATCACCTTGTACGGTAGTATTAATATGGCAAATAATACTGATACATGTGTTTAAAACCAGTTTTCCCATGAAAAGGTAAATTTCATAATTTTTGCGGCTTGCTTTATTCCTACTAGTAAATGCTACAAATGTAACACAGTAAGTAATGTCTTTTCATCCTTCAACTCCACTAAATTCCAGTTAATAAAAGGTGTCTTTGATATAATTTAATTCAGTAATAATCAAAATTTTATACTATCCTTTGTTTGTTTTGCATTTCATGTCCAAAAACTGTTTAAAGCATCAGCAAGCTGAATAAGTCCGAAAGGAATCAGGCTATGTGGGTAGCGTTATGGAAACATCTGTGACATCTTTTCATGGCAATTTAAAAGTTTTCCAAATGTGTATGATTTAACGTTGCTTAGAGGTTCCAAATAGCATGGGAGCAATATTAAGCTATGACAGCAGTCTCTTTTAAGAGGAATATAATGAAAAGCATATTCTTTAAGTGGTTGGATATTTACTATTTAATTATTTATTTGGGTTTCAGATTTTCATGCAGATTTTAATCACTCTACCTTATGACATCCCAAGATAGTATCTTTAAAAAGTGTATGAGTTTAGACCACAATATTGGTTTTAAACTACCAAATAGGAGTTGGCTTTTGATACTAAATCAGGAATTACTAGTTTATGGTTATGCCTTATTTTTCCTTATTTCCTATGAGGAATAAAATAATCTTTCTCCTGAATGTGTTTTTAATTTGGGAGAAAAGACTATAACCTGCTTAATTGTGAAGGTTTGCAGATTAAAGCTCGTCATCTGCAATGTCACCTCCATTGCAGTACTTCTTTTCTCTTATTCAGTTTTTAATGTTGGCTTTTTTTTCTTCTCATGTTTTGGTTATTTTCTTTTTGTTTTGTTTTTGTTTTTTGTTTTGGTTATTTTCAATGCAACTTTTCCTTAGGTTCTCATCTTAACGATTTTGTGAGTCTCTCTCTCTTTTTTTCAAGAAACAAGTCGTAATTAGCGTGCATTCCCGCATCAGGTGGCAATGACATACTCACCCCCCAGCATCCTGCACACACACCTGCACACCTGTGTGTCAGCGGCTGCAGGGTACTTACATGGTGCTGTCCCCCAGCTCCTCGTACAGGTGCGCCCCGGGGGGCGGCGGGGGCGGCGGGGGTGCGGCCACAGGTGCAGGGGCGGGCGCGGCGGGCTTGGCCGCGGGCAAGGCCGACTGGATGCGCGCCGTCTTGGTGCACTCGGCTTGGCGGCTTTGGTAAGGCAAGGATGTTTTGGAAAACTCATTTTAGAAATTACACGCTGGCCAGTTAGCATAGGAACCCACCAAACACACCGTGAACACGAATATTCGGACTTAGAAATTGGTAAAATTACAGAGGCGGCCACGCAGAGTATCCTTCTGGTATACCCCCATCCCCTTCAGATCTTTTTTAAAAATATTTACCCTAAAATAATAGGTAGAACTCATAGAAATATCTGCAAGCTAAGTGAACTAGTCATAGTAGAGGTAGGGGGCAAACTATCTATAAAAATGGGATGGATGACTGGTGCTTATTGATGGGATCTCTTCCCCAGTGGGAGGCATGCTGCAGATGCCTGATGTTGAAGATACACAATTTTTCTTTATCATTCATCTTCCATCTGTTTAAAGAAAGCTATTTCATTTAAAATGATTTGGAACATTTTTGACATGACTTTGGAGGGGCTCTGCAGTTTACGGAGGGTTTCTGTCCTAAAGTGGAGAGATGCAGCTGGGTTTTGTTTCTTTGGATAGCCAGGACAGCTGTGATTCTTGCCCGGGAGCCTCCCTGCTCTTTCTGAATATCCTGGACACCAGCCGTTTAGCTCCTTCCTTCCTCAAAACCAAGATCTCAAAGTGTGCAAACTATCAGAGCAAACTGTCTTTTTCACATTTCTTCCCTTGCATCCCAGAGTGAGAAACCAGCTCGATTCCACATATCCAAAAAGCACAAGGGAATTTGAACTAAAAACTATACACACCCTGCAAATAGAAGACAGACAAATAGGTCTTGGTGGTGGGCAGGCTGACTGCTTTATCAGTAGTATCTGGGATTTTTCTTTTTATAGTATATAAAGTCATATACAAGATATTAATTATACTTACACTTTAAACCTGTTTTCGAAAAGCAATGAGTAAGAAAAAAAAGAGAGAAAGCTACATTAGAAGGACTGCATTCAAAATATTTTAACATCTGATATAGTCTAAATTATGAATAATTTACTGGTTAAACTCTTAATGACACACTAGGGAAACCAAGTATTTCAATTCAGAAAATAAGAATGAGGGAGCACCTTATTATGGCTGTCAACACCACACAAGCTGTGAAAACACTCATTACAGGGAGACAAAGAAATGAACTAAATGGAGGAAGAAAACCTGGATGGAAACATGGATAGATGAATTTGAACTCTGATAGAAAAATGGAATAGTGAGGATGATCTGATCTCAGTAATTGGCTTCTTGGCTTCCTGTGCCTGGAGGATGTTACAGGGATGAATCAGGCAGCAAGTCTGGACGAAGATTAAACCCTGAATATTGAACCAGACACTGGAATTGCAAGGTGACACTCCTGGCGTGGTGAATCCATGGCACTTTTTTTTCACTTCTGCCCCTTACTTTTCCATGTTCAATGAATTTCACAACCGAATGTTAATATGAATGAATAGCCATCCATTCTGGTCTAATTCACAAGCAGAGTATAAAAGTACGAAAGTTAGATCTTTTAAGTATTAGAATGTTACTTTGAAACATGAGCAGTGCAAAACTCATTTTGCTTCATTCTGTTAGTCTACAAAAAGCAGCAACTAAAATGGATTCATTGACTGTTGAGCTGATTACTGAACTTAATTGTTTAAAATAATTAAATCCATCTACAAAATGTTTAAAGGCTAAGCACCTTAGTGGTTTGTTAAATTTCAGACCACTGAGAGTATAACGTCCCGGATGCTTTAATTTTGATCCCTGCATTGTGTGCCAAATATAAGAAGTCTCCTCCTTGATGCTGTTGTGAGCAGGATTGCTTTGAGAAGTATGGCAATGAACAAGAGTAACTGTAGTGTAGATTATCTTTAACATGAAAATTAATACTGGCTTGATGGCTTAATAATTTAAAAGCATTTGCCCACTCTTAGGTTTGTTCATAGGCTTTAGATTTGGTGTATCAACTGATTTGTTATGGATACTTCAGATTCCGATATATCACACTAAATGTTGGATTTGCAACTTTGCTATTGCTTTTGTGATGAAAAATATTCCTATCGCATCTTCATACTGTTCAATAAGTTCAAATTCCTTGCCTTGTTGAATTCCAAAGAAAATTCTGTGTTAGAGAACAAAGAACAGTTTAAGAACACATAAGTGTTATTTCAGTGCTTTCCTTGTGGGAGTTTCAAATGAGAGGGACAGTTCTATGATCATTTCTTACTCTCTGTTCTGTCAAGTAATTTGTATGATTTACAATCACTGCCTGTTATTTATTTGCATTCTATGGCACCCTTAGGGCTAACCTCTCTTCTTAACTGATTCCACAACTGTTTCCACCAATCACGATCAATTGGGATATATTTTAAATGCCTAGTCCTCAAACACAAAGGCTCCCCAGGTTCCCCACACCTAGTGTCAAATAGAGAATAGCAATGAAATTCCTTCAAATACAAAGGCTAAAATTAGCTATGGTTACTTAACTCTTTTGAAGGATCTACATAAGACAAATTTCGATATTTTAAGTGGAGGTATTGGCCTGTAGGAACAATGAAAATGTAAGGCCTTCACAGCCAGGATATCCTGTCCTATGTTACAACATAGGTCCTAGTAGGATTATCCAGGAAGGAAGAAACCTCATGGAAAATCACAGATGGCATACTACGATTTTTAAATGATTTTACCAACACCGATCATTTACACAGATGCAAATTTAAAAGCCCGGATAAAATGCTGTTGTGACAGTGTACTTAGGTTGCACACCATCCTCTAGACGGGGCATATCTGCATGTGGCATTCCCCTGCAGATGACGCTTCCCTAAGATCCCTATTACTTTTTTTTTCCTGAGGCTCCAAACCTGATGAAGAGCATGAACACGGCCACAGGAGCTTACCTGATGGTCCCATCAGATGAGAACCGATCAGAAGAATGGGAACGCTGAGTAATTGGTGGAAAATGTTGGAAGTTTGTTTTATTTTCCCTTAAAGGAGGGCCATTTAATGCAAGGAGGATATAGCAGTCCTCAAAAGATACGCACCATTTCTGTCCTACAACTACAAAACCATGTCACTGGGGGTGGCCTTTTGATGAGGCTATGTTCCAATCGAAGAATACTTACTGTCTGTAGCTGACCAGAACGACCAAAATGGCAGGAATGCAGCAGAGGATGATGATGAAGGCAAGCGCCAGCAAGGCCCCTTCTGTGTAGCCCAGACTTTCTCCTCGCTTTTTAATGCTGGTCACTGCCTCTGGAGTCCGGATCTCCAAAATGCGTCCTCCTTCCCCATAATGCGGCTGAAAGTCTTTATTGATATCAAGTAGTTTGCCATCCAAAAATCTTTATTGTTGGATAAATAGTCAAATCAGTGACGTTAACATACAAAAAGTTTTTTTAAAGATAATTTTGTAGTGTCTTTTAGTATTTTCTTGAAAATATTTTTGTGAAATATGAAACATATTTCAAAGGATAATTTTATAATATCTTGTTATGATTTTTATTAAATGTTTAATATTTAAAAAATAAATTTGTCCTAACTTTTAACATTTTCTTTAATTGAAATACAAACTGAGTCAGTCTTATGAATATATAAAAATATATAAAAAGCAAGAGCAATAAAAAGCAACAAACGGCCACCTATCTACACGTATCAAAGATATTATTAATGACTCTTACCTAAATATGCTCACAGACTTGAAAAAAGTAATTATCAACATCATCAGACTTAATATCACTATGTTGAAATCACTTACGTTATTAAGTTATTTGGGTGAATAAGTATTCTAAATTACAGATAGCATAGGTGAACATTATATCGTGCATTGTGTCTGCTTGGGTCCCCAGAATAATCCTGCAGAACAGAACATTATAATGCTAGTTTGCTGCAGGCCATAAAGCTACACAGTTAGGGTCACAAATCTGAGACACCGACCCAGCCGTTAGGCTCAAAAGTCTCCATTTGTCTTATATGTGGATGCTCTGAGATCCCAAACCAAAATGACATTTTGTGGGCAAAAGGTGAACAAAGTAAAAGGTGTTTCCTGCCTAGAAAGAGAAGACGGTATAAATGACACAGATAGCAAATCACTCAGGAGGACAGGAATTAGGCAATTTAACCAAACAGTTCTTGCAAGCCTTTCCCCTAAATAACGTAGTTCCTACATTACGGGCATTATACTGGGGTAGAGGGGATAATTAAGGAATAACTGTTATTTAATTTTATTAGACTGAATGATTTTGTTACACGTAACTATTATTTTAGAAATCGATTGCATAATATAAATCACCACACTTACATTGAAGATGTGAAAAACACAAAGAAATGGGGAAGAGGAAATTTTAAATGGCCCCAAATTTCACCATCCTATGATAACAAAGAGCGCCACGCTCATGTATCTTACAGTCTGTTTTATCCCTTTTGACATTTACAATTTTAATTTTCTGACTGATCACGTTGACTTTCTATCCACTGCACAGGGTGCCTAGCTTCCTCACAGAAAAATTAAAGAGATAACAGATACCAGATACGAATTCCAGTGGCTTGTCTATTCGACATTGCATTTAAGAGACCCGATGGAGAAAAAAAAAAAAAAAAGAAAGAAAGACCCAATGGCTCAGATAACTGAATTTTAGTTTGAGGGGGAGCACATGTTTTTACTCAAGTTTTCATATGATAATGTAAGACAGGATTTTTGTCCTATTTCTTATTTTTTACAAATATTATTTTGTAGATATAAAATACACTTTTATAGCAACCTTCCTAAGTTATTTTTAGGCATGTTAAAAAATATAATAAAGATTTAACTGTTGTTTCCAAGTGCTAGGATTGAATGGTACAACATTTTGTTTGGATTATTTATCAGATAGAGTAAGAAGTTCCAGATAAAGTACAGATTAAGAGGTCATGTTGCAAGAAGACGCTATTAGAAACTAGGAAGAATCTAAAGTAGAGGAAGATGGTTAGTTTGGGGGAAAGAATCCACCCAAAGCCTGCGGGATCCTCTAGACGAACCACACATCTACAGGATTCTTGCATTTGACATCCTCCCACCCGGGGGAAGATTTGTTAGTCTTGTTACACTACGAGAACTCCGTTATTTCCATATTTATTTTGGTTTATTTTCAACTTAGGTAAATGTCGTCACTGTTTCCTGGAAGAGTTGATTGCTTTGAACCCATACCTACTCTAGAATATCCTTCTTTTTGCTTTCTCCACACAGAAGAGTTTACCAAGGTAAAAATTCCTAAGACATAATAGGTTTCCTTAAAAAAAAAATTGTGGATTTGACTCCTATCACCTTTTACCATTTTATCGTGGATATGGGAGGTCTAAGGCTTATCTGATTTTTTGTTTCTTTATAATTGAGTCACTTTTGTGTTTCAATGGTATTAAAACATATTCAGATACTTTTCAATGGCACATGACAACATTTTCATTGATTTTGTCTGGGAAAGTAATGGAATCTTTTCATTATATTTTTGGTTTATGTTTCTGTGATAAGGACTACAGTGTTTTACCTCAGAGACACCCGACAATTGTCAGGTTGTATCTTCATTGTCTTTTAAATTTATTTTGATCTCTTTTATAATTTGTATCTTTTTTTTTTCTTTTCCTTAATGTGCTCTGCGGTTATGCATATACTTTATACTGTCCATTTGTTTTTCAGATGTTTTCTCTGAATTTCAGGCAAGTTTGGAGGTTTCCACCCTAAGGTGGAAAACGTGGCCTCAGACCTTTAGGCTTTTGTTTTATACTTTCTCTGATTTGGGGACAGAGCTAGCTTCCATGTGGATCTTGGGAATTTGAAAGAAGCTTTATAAGAACTTGGTATTCAGATTCTATTTTAAAGTATAAATGTGTTCTTATACACTGTATTATAAATGCAGTTTGTAGAGTATCCAGGATTTTCCTACCTTCTCCATTTCTCATTTGCCTTCTGGACAGACAATGTTAAACAGGCTGAATGTACAAAAAAGTGCATGAGCTAAAATTGTCTTTGCTTTTTTAAACAAATATTTAGTTAAGTTCTATTTTAAAGTAATATCGTCTGTTTCTGTTGAGGGTACAGAAAGCCATAAGAGCCTGTGGCTCCCATGCTGATGACAAAAAAGTCAAATAGATAATCATAAAATAACTTTTTTTTGCACATAAAATGCCAAATTCTAAACAGTGAGTTTCCTGCACAGGGAGAGACCATGCATTGTTTCACCTTTCACAGAACAAGGTAAAGGTGGCTGCCAAAAAAAAAAAAAAAAAAGAAAGAAAGAAAGAAAGAAAGAAAGAAAGAAAGAAAGAAAGAAAAAGAAAAAGAAATGAGCTATTTTTTTTAAGGATTGTATTCATTCATTAGAGAGACAGAGAGAGAGAGAGAAAGAAAACACAAGTGGGGTACTAGACGCGCAGAGGAAGAAGCAGACTCCCTGCTGAGCAGGGAGCCTGATGTGGGGCTGGATCCTAGGATCCTGAGATCATGACCTGAGCTGAAGGCAGATGCTCAACAGACTGAGCCACCCTGGTGCCTGGAAGTGAGCTAAAATTTTCATAAATATTTAGAAGATAAATATGCACCAACATTTAACATCAGCATAAGAGACCCACGCACACAAGAGGGGCTGGCATTGTACTCCCTTGCAAACTGTTTTCCAAGGACCTCCATAAGGTAACCTAGAGACAAGGCCGGAGACAGAAGAGGCATCCCCTTCTAGTGCATGGTTACAGGGAGCAAGCAGCTCTGGCTGGGGCACCCTGCACTTCTCCCATCCTGTATCTCCTACAGAGCAAGGGCCTTAAGCCACAGAAGGAGGGGGGAGGAAGGATCCCAAGCCCTAGGGGTCAGGCTAAACCCACTCTTCTGCTTCTGGGGACAAGGTGTAAGCAAATACCCACCTTGGTGCCTCTCCACCCTGAGAGGGGAACCAAGCAGTAAGGGAGAGAGTCTGCCCTGAAGGGAGGATGCAGAGAGGCCCCCAGTGGCACAGGCTCCCAGGGCCTGCGAAGAGATAGCAGTGAAGCCAGACAAGACACAGCCCAGATGCTGGGACATCAGACAGACTTTGATACAGCTCCGCTTAGTACTTCACAGAAGCCAGCAGAAAGCGACAAACATGCTTGAAGTGATGGGAAGTTCAATAAAGTGGAAGAAACAGTAAGAAGAACCAAATGGAAATGAAAGACTTTGTTTTAAAAAAAGAGAGAAAGATGAAGAGTTCCTTTAATGAGCACATCAACAGGCTAACAGATAAATCCGTGAACTTGAAACCAAGGCAACAGCAATTATCTGAGGTAAAGCACAAAGAGAGAAGAGGGCGAGAAGAGGAGGAGGACGAGGATAGGAAGCATCCAGAAACTTGGAAAAAAAAGAATTTTAATTAGAGTTCCAGAATGAGAAGCAAGAGAATATAGGTTCCAAGAAATATTTTAAAAGATGCGGTCTAAGGATATTCCAGAAATGGGAACAATGTTAAAAAATAATAATAAAAAAAACCTAAACCAAAATGCAGATTCAAGAAACTCGAAGAACCACAAGTAGAATGAAAGCAGGATAACGTAACGTATATTTACTGCAAAAAATCGAAGTGATTCAGATAACCGAAGACAACAAAAATCAAAATACTCATAACCTTACAAAACAAAATAAGTAATGTCATTTTAGTGATTCTAGTCTCCTCCGCATTTATAAACTTTAAAGTAACATTTTGAAATAGTTACATCGGTTTATAAAAGTCAAAGTGAACTCTTTGCGGAGAATATGTTGTTGTTTGTTTGTTCCTAATTCTTTGGCCAGAGAATTCCAACATCTCAGAAGCTTAGGTTTTAGGATCAAGGGAAGTTGAAAGAATAATCCTATTTCCATTGGTCTGGGCATTAAGGGATCATCTTAATGTTCTAGTATATTTGTTCAGTGTTAAAAACGAATAGTTTTCATAACTACAGGAGAGATAATATCGGTGCATTATGAGCCTTGGATTATGAAATATATCTCTATAAATTCATTATGGAATGTTTCAAGGAACCATTCTAGGGCTTAGATTATTATATTAATTAATAATTAATAGCATATTAGACTTCTATTATTATAGTGTCTTTCAGCTATTCGCTCAAGCTGCTAAGGGAAAGCTTTAATACTTCATGGTCGTTCCATCCTCTCATCAATACAGAAAATTTTGACTTATAGTTATTTTCTATTTTTCCCTTCTTTCCTGGCTATAATAGTTATTCAACTGAATTTCTATCCTTACTCTTTACAGTATAATCTAGGTTTGGGAAAACTTGTTTATTTTACTGTTTTAAAGGTTTTATTTATTCATTCATGAAAGACCAGAGAGAGGCAGAGGGAGAAGCAGGCTCCCTGCAGGGAGCCCGATGTGGGACTCGATCCCAGAACCCTGGGATCATGCCCTGAGCCAAAGGCAGATGCTCAACCACTGAGCCACCCAGGCGTCCCAGGAAAACTTGTTTAGAATGAACAATGTTCATCTTGTACTTCCTATGCCAGTTGAAAACCAACTGGCTTCGGTTTGCAAACTGTTTCCCTCTAAAATGTTTACATGTCCAATTCTCTTTAAAGCTACACTAACAGCCTAAAGAAAACATGTTTTTATAGGTAGGAAAAACTCCCTACATTCAAACAACCTAACATCATATTTAAAAATAAGACCAATGTTTGTAAAAATACACCTTGTGTTTAAGATAAATGTTAATGACAGTTCAATAGAATATATGTAGTTTCTCAATGATTGTAAAATTAATACAATATGCAAAAGTTGGCTTGGTAGATCTAAAATGCTACTTCATTTGGAGGTTGGTTGTAGAATTTGAGAGGAAGTCACTACTCCGTCATCTCTACTTTCCACTGTGATTAACACACTATTTGCCTATGGGCCAAATGTCTATTAAATTTACGTTGATGAATAACATACTTAATAAATATGGCTCTTTTATAGTTAAATTGCTATTAAATCACTATCTCATTGTAGCTAAAATAGCAGCAGTGAAATTTTGTTGAAGAACAGCTTTAAATTCAGAACAGACTGAATTCAGAATGTGTGTTTTTTTTTTTTTTAAAGATTTTATTTATTTATTCATGAGAGACAGAGACAGAGACAGAGAGATGCAGACAGAAGCAAGCCCCATGCAGGGAGCCTGACGTGGGACTCGATCCTGGGTCTCCAGGATCATGCCCTGGGCTGAAGGCAGGTGCTAAACCGCTGAGCCACCCGGGTTGCCCAGAATGTATGTGTTTTAATAAATAAACGGGTAGATAGATATTTGCTAAATATGTAAATGCAGCCACATATGGAAATATATTTAAATTAGAATATGTATATATTTATTTAGTGCTCTTTAGTGTGTATATATATACATGTATAGACCAAGAAAAACTAACATCTGAAATTATGGATTCAGGTACATCTATATGCACCAATACCAATAAATATTTAGAATATATACATACATTTATATATCAATATATACTGTTTAAGTAAAAATATATTTCAATTTAAATAAGAATTGCAGTCCAACAGTCTGGTGGACACTAGGTGTCAGCAGAGCAAAGCTGAAACTAACAACAACAACAAAGCGCTCTAAGTGTTCTAAATAATTTGAGAGAGAGAGAATAAATAGCAGCGTTTTGCTGAGAATTCTGCATTTTCTTTATTTTTAGGATTCGTGACTCAATTATTCAAATTCACCAGAAATGAAATAAATAGATGGAAGGTACAGACTGAGGTGGAAGGGGTTGTCCCTTCTGTCCCCCACTGCCAAGTCAAGGGAGAAAAGGATACTAATTTTTGCTGATTCAATAAAACCTAGAGGCAAGCTAGATTTATTCTTAAAATTCATGCCTACCGACACTGTCACGGGCAAACTGCCACTTGCAGAAGGATTCAGTGCTTTCCCCCTTCTGATGGCTGGGGCGTGGGAGCAGGAGTACAGGTCATCTCTATGGTGTGAGGCCATCTCTAGGGACTGCATCTTGCTCATAATGGACCTTCTGACCTCCAAAGTCACTCTCGCCCATACCTGGGCCTGAACACCTGTAGGCATGAGGACCCTGGGTGCTATCTCTGGTTTTCCTGCTCACACTTCACTTTCAACAACAATTTGGTGGGTTTTAAACTTAAAGATCAAGATCATCTATAGGTGATATTGTCACCAGAAAGCTGTTAGAGACCATAAAACAACTTACTTAAAAAGCTCATTTCTGTCGATGGCTCTGTTGGTTTGGGGGTCGATTGCGTAGACAGTCAGGTCACATTTGGTGTAATCTTCTAGAGAAAAGGCATCCCCATGCCTGCGAGCACCAATGGACTCCACCACCACCTTGGCACCAGGGATTTGCTCCTGAACATAGCGATCCAAAATCCTATAAATCAAACAAAGTACAAACATGACATTCTGACGGGCTTCCTGGGGGAAAAAATCACTCTCAACTTGAAATGACATTTAGTAAATGAAAAATGATGACAGCCTGGTTTTTGCTAATGTTTACTGACTATGAACACTTGAAAAAAATTCTCTATATTTTTTCAGCATTTAACTTCCGATGATGCTAGAAACTGAATAAGGTAGAAAGAGGTCATCAACCATGTCCTGTTTGAATCTAGACTTTTTGAATTTATGATACCATTTGAGCTTTACATGTCTCATGGGAACTGCCAAGTATATTGTATAAATGGTGCGATTTACAGGAGCCACGGGTCTTAAGAACTCTTGAGTTCACGTGGTTGATGTTATAAATTCAACATTCCACCAGATTCTGCGAGACATGGCACATAGCTGTACATCAAGGTCCAGGACTAGGATACTTGTTTCCCTGAGGGTATGAAGACTCTTAGAGCTTGACAGCAATGAGAGAAGGCAGAGGTGGTTTGCAATGGCAGGTTTACCAGGTTAAGAGAAACATCGCATGCAAATCTCAGAAGCTATTTGGCTGAATACAAACAACTAAAAGACCTATCTTTTGGCATAGAATCAATGCTATTCAACAGAAAAGACAGAAACAATGTTAACCTATAGGTAATTTTCTGGAAAATACTTTTTTTTTTCTGATTGCATGATTTGATTTTAATTGGAACTACAAGTTATTCCCACGTAAGTGTCTGTGGTCTCTATTGCCACAAATGACAATTTCCTTAATGTCTTTTCCTTATTAAAAACTTTATATTAAGTTTATATCTATATGTAGATTAACATCAGAATGTATATTATTAAATATTTATAGACATTCAAATGTAAATGAATTGATTTTAATAACTCTGCATGGCAAGTATTTTAAAATCCATCTATAGATTGGACGCTCCGTTTGGAGTCCCCCTTGTGAGGCCCTTTCCAAGGGGTGGGGGGCAGGAGGCACAATATCATCTAATGTCCTTTAATACTCCAGGAAATAGCTTTTACTTCAGAGGCCAACACTGACCTGCTTTCTGCTCTTTTAAAAAAAGTGTTGCTGTAAGGGGCTGGGTGCTTGGCCCTTGTCTGAAGAGCAGCACTGACACTGAGCCTTGGGAAGTGGCGGTGCCATTGGGGGCAGGTGTGTGGTGCCCACACCGGGGGACATGACCAATGGTAGTGAAGGGCTCTGTCTGTTTGCTTTTATTTTCTTTTTAGTTGTTTTGTCTGTTTGCTTTTAAGTGGATATGGACCAGCAGAGTCAAAGTCCCTTTCATTAAAGTACTATTCATTCTCTTCCTTTTCTCACCAGCTCACACCCACAGGTCTGTGTGCCTGACAGTATCTTTTCTGATGAGATCTTTGCTGAACAATGAAGAAAAGAAGAATGCATTTTTCCCAGAACCTGAAGAGAATGGCTGCAGGAGGAGACAAGAATGTGGAACAGTGTTCTGTCTGTGTTTTAGGATTCTTTTTCTGAGAGACTTATGCTCCCTTAACAAAAAAAAAAAAAAAAAAAGAAAGAAAGAAAGAAAGAGAGAGAGAGAGAGAGAGAAAGAAGAAAGAAAGAAAGAAAGAGAAAGAAAGAAAGAAAGAAAGAAAGAAAGAAAGAGAAAGAAAGAAAGAAAGAAAGAAAGAAGAAAGAAAGAAAGAAAGAAAGAAAGAAAGAAAGAAAGAAAGAAAGAAAGAAGAAAGAAAAAAAAAGAAAAAAAGAAAGAGAGAGAGAAAGAAAGAAAGGCAGGCCTGGGAATCAAACCCCATTACACTCTTGACAGTTCAGTTGGTACAGGCATGAATGATTGTGGTAAAGAGAACACAGATGTTTGGCTTCGGCTTTCCGCTCCTTTACTTATGAAATGCAAAATCTGAGACCAGTAAGAAGCTGCCAAAGGCTCAGTCTCCTTAACCACAAAATGAGGAATTCATCTGTCACGAAGGATGATTGTGTGCAATAAATGCACTAATGCTTGTTGTCAAATCTCCGCACAGTTTTGAGCACACAGTTGCTGCTCCATTAAAGATGATTATGCTTATTATTAATTTGGCTTAAATGTTTGCATTAATAAACTCCTCCCCAGCCTCTAATTCATTCAAGACATTTAATGATATTGTGGAATCGTAAAGAAAGCAGATTTCTCACCAGTAATATCAGTTCACAAATCAAAAACCAAATACGAGCACACTGTTAAATATATGGCAGAAGGTGGCTATCTGTCCCAGGACCGGATTTTAATAATTTATGACTGCTGCGGTGCATTTACACATTGATTAAGCATGTTCCAAGGAAATCGTTTATATGTGCATAAACCACGTTTCCCTACAATGCAGAAACCTGTCTATTGAGCTTGTGGGTTTTTTTTTTTTTTCTGTATTTCTCGGAATATTGCAGAATCATGCATGACTAAGACTTCAAATGTGGAATGAAATATAGCTGTATTAATTCCTTTATCATGTCAGGGAATCATAAATTAATGAAGTCTAAATATGTGTTATGTCGTTTAAAACATGTAGCAGTGTCTTCTCCCTGAATTAATTCTTTTCTCTTAAAAATTAAGAGATCCTCCAAAATGAAATATCTCTTATGATAAAGAAAAAGGTATCCAAACGTGAATGCCTTCCTTATCTTTTCTAAGATAAATATATGTTAAATTAAATTTGAACTTTTTAAAACGGGAACATTTTTGGCTCTTTAGCCTTGCTCTTCAAATGTACATGGTTACACTGGTGCATCCTAAAGGTTTCCGAGCTCACGATTTTTTTTTTTTAAATATGGCTTTCTAGTCCCTTACTTTGAACTGCCTCATATAAATTAGTACCGATGTTTAAATTGCCTTTATGTTTATGTTTTGCTTTAAATTATTAGTACGTCAAACCAATTCATACATATGGTTTGGAACCAAGTGTCCTGAGAATTTACTACATGTAAATTCATTAAGAACAAATTATTTGCACACTACCATACAGACACATACGTATACAGAGAAAACGTTGTTTATGTGTAATATCTGTATTGTGCATTTCTCCCTATATCAAGGGAGATGTCTGCAACGATATTTATATAGTGTTACTAATGCTTAGGTCCGGGTGGTGTGATTTTGAGTGTGCCATAAAAAAGTTCATGAAAACTTTCCTCTTTATATTACATTACTTGAATTTCCTATAATGGGCATGAGAAAACCATGTAGTCATATTTTTAAAAACTCTTCAGCTTCCTATTTCCACTTCCCCAACTTCTTAAAAAAAATCTTTTTTTTTTAATTTATTTATTTATTTGAAAGAGAGAGTGAGAGAAAGAAAAGGAGGAAGGGGGAGGGACAGAGAGCAGAGAGTGGGCGAACCTCAAGCAGACTCCGTGCTAAGCACGGAGCCCGACTCAGGCTTGATCTCACCACCCTGAGACCGCGAGCTGAGCTGAAACCAACAGTCAGAAGCTTAACCAACTGTGCCACTCAGGTCCCCCCTCCCAAAAAAAAAAATATTTGCCTAAATTTTCAGAGTTTAAAAATGTAAAAGATTAAGTTGGAATCATGGTTTTTATTTTATTTATATATATATTTTTTGGAATCATAGTTTTTAAATAAATTTATAGCAACACTCAGGTAAGTGGTAAGTGGAAATTTTCATCCAATCATTCATTTATTTTCATTCTTTCATTCCATAGATATTTATTGAATGCACCCTCTGGTGCAGGCACTGTTCTAGACACATGGAATATATCAGTGAGCAAACCCATGATCTCCGACATCACAGAACTTGCTTTCTAACTGAGCAAGATAGACAAGATAATAAAATAATAGAATTGGTTAGGAAACGTCGCCATGTGAGCAGACTCCGAGGAGACAGTGAGTAAGGTGGACATTGCCGGCAGGAGCCTTCCAAGAAGAGGAAATGGCTAATGCCCCGTGTGAAGTGCCAGGTGTACAAGTGTGGCTGGAGCAGAGAAGGTGGGGGCAGATCACACAGGGCCTTGTAAAGGCTGGACGGGCGTTACCTTTTGTTCTGAGTAAAACCAGGATCCATTGCTGGAGTTTCAACATGGAAGTAATGTGTGCGGCCTTACATGTAACGGAAGCACACTGGCCGCTGGGTGGTGAACCATCTGCAGTGAGGCCAAGAGTAGAATGGGGGAAACAAGGTAGGAAAGACTTTACGGAGACGAAGAACTTACTACATGCCCAGTCAACTCAATAACTCAGAGGAAGAAAAGACACAACAGAATCCCTGATTATTAGCCACGCAAGAACCACATAGTCAAGTATTAATATCTACATATTATTAATATATAGATTAATTCATATTAATGAATATGAATATATGTCTGGCGACATATGCAAGAGGCATGAATCTTTTGAAACCAGATCAATACATGCAATGCTTAACTGCAGAAACACTTCCAGTAATTATCTAGTTGACCTAGAGAGGCTCTGACCTTTTCTGGTTGTTCATTTTGGAATAAGTCAATGTTTATGGATTATTCTTTGTTTAAAGAAAAGCATAAAGGAAAGACTAGAGCTCAGAGGTCAATTTCTGATGCTTCATTATTTCCCTTGAAGTGTCGACCTAGGCACAGAGGGCTCTTGAAAGAGGGTCCCACTTTTTTCAGAGAGCCGGCTGCTTCTTTCAGTTGCCTTTTGTATTGCACGTGGAGCACGGTACGGACCCCTTCTCCGCATCATCCTGTACCATCTGGGCTGTTTCCTTGCAAAGTCCAGTATTTCGTGTATGAGCAAAAGTTATGGTGGCAGTGGTATAACCAGAGTCTTACACGGCAGGCTATTAAAGCTGCCTGACACCTCAAGAAAACTGGGATTTATGCATAGCCACCAGGTACTATGTGATGATACAGTCTGCTGGTGCTTTAGGTCTACAATGTGGAGAAAAATGCACTCAACTGCAAAAATCAAAACAGCGAGAGAGAGGTATTTATTGAAATACGATATTCTGAGGGAGACCCCGCAGGCCTGTGGGTTTTCCACCGTGGCCCGCGCAGGTCTACCCCTGGCACATGAGCTGGGCCGTCCTGTTTTCCCCAGACTATTCACACAGTGGCTGCTTATCCCTAGAACAATCCTGTTCTCAAAACCAGCTGAACCTCAACCAGTCCTCTCCAGCTGACACCCTATAGGACATCCTGTCCTCTGTCCCCAGGGTCCTTGGGAGACTTCCATGCCTGGCACTTTCAAATAAGAGCTTCCGTGAACAGTGCTCTGCTTTCCTCCCACAAATTTCGGTCACCTGCCCTCCCCCTCCCTCTGGTGTTTTATAGAAGAAAAGTTTCAGAGATGGGCTGATATCACATTTTAGGAAAAGAAATCTAGGGCTCTGTTTTAGATTGGAAGGGGATGGGGCCTCTGTTTTATAATGTCCTGATTGCCCAGTGGTTTCATACCTGCCATCAAGTGCACACTGTTTGGCATCTCTAAAGAAATAATACTATGTGGACACCGAACAAGGAAATACACTGGAGTATGTTGGCTACTTCCGTCCCTGGAAATAGGGAGGAGAGTTCAGACAACAGCCCCGTGTACAGGTGGCAGTGTTGGATTTTACGGCAGCTCTTTGCTCCTGGACAACAGCAAGACGTCCTCCAGCCAGCTGTGTTCCTGGAAGCCATTTGTTGTACAACCATCCTTCTCTAAGCCATGGGGGGAAGCCAGGCACAGATCCTCCGAATTCCCATTCTTTGCCTCAGACATGATCAGCAGATGAACTGCTTTGTCCCAATGGATCAATCAAACAAACCAACAAACATTCTTGTTAACCAAATATCAGTTGAGCTTTGCGCCTCCCTTCAAGTTTCTGGATTCCGAACCATCTGCTCAGCCTCTAACAGTGGACAGGCCGCAAGGCCGCTCCCAGAATACCTGATGCTGGGGTAAGACATGCTCTGGCCTGGGTCCACAGACCTGTCACCCCATTGGCCTGCAGTGGTTTTTTCCTACCCTTGCTCATGCCCCCAATCAAAGAAAGGCTTTTTCTTCCAAACCCTTGTGTCCTGTGGAACCTCTGGGTCAGACCATTCTAGTGCAATGGTTCTCCTCCCTCGTCTCTTATGTCCTCTCTCTGCCCTTAGAACAGTCCTCAGAAATACAAGTTTCTCTTCCGAATCCAGATTTGTTTTCACTTGACACACAGGTAGACAGCTAAAGGAGATGGCTTCTCTCACTCCTCTGCAGTCTTATGCAATGAGTGCGTATTACCAGCCAAGGTGGGGGATATGCAAAGAATTTTTAGCAAACTACACTAGACTAATGATTACCCGTGATCCCCTTTCCTGGACCCGCTAGGTCCGCGGTGAAACAGCCATGAGGCCCCACATTTCCAATTGCATTGGCTGCTTCTCTTTCAATTAAGACACACAGACTCGCATCAGCACTGCTTAATTATAATTGAAAACTGTTTGAGCCAGCTACAAAATAACACACTAAAGTTTCTTCTGCCACCAACAATGACAAACAATGATGCGCACGGCCTAAGCGAGCCCCCCGCCGCCCACTGTGGTCATGAGCCGTCATCCTATAGGTTGTGTCCTGATGGCACGTGGAAGCCCAGCTCTCTGAGGGCCAGTTATTTCCATGACAGACTGTGCTGTCCATACCACAAGACTCGTACTGAGTCCTCATCACATACACGAAAAGAAGGCATCGACGACAAAGGCATTATCACCCCCATGGCCCATTTGAACTTTGTTGGGTCTTGGCTGCAGGGCTTTCCTTTCTCCCCCTACAACCCTCCTGATCTCAGTGGAGGCATTAGCCTGGTGCCCACCACGCTCCTGTCCTGCCTCATCTTGCCCAAACAGGACTGCCGGGGACTCAGGCCAGGCCACTTTCTCTCTGGAGTTTGTTTCTGGAGTTGAAGATGACCCCGGAGTGTAAAATGGTTGGAACTCACTCACTGAGGACCTCTGTGCTCCTCAGCCTGATGTCACTCACAGGACTCGCTCCCGCAGTCCTTGCTTCCCAGGCCCTGCACCTGCCTTTGGTCTTGACCTTTCCTTAGTGGATGTTCCTTCCTCTTACAGACACTGTTAGCTCAATAGCTTCCAGCGCAGTTCCCTCCACGGCCTGAAGCCTCAGCCCACTGCCAAGGTGTACTGCAAAGGTGTACTGCACGTGTCTCATTTTCCTCGTCCTGGTCTAAGTCATCCTGCTAGCCTCTCTCTGTCATTTCACTAGCCCTTTAATTTGCTTTCTGCCTAAAGTTGCCAGGTTGCCCATTAGAGAGTTTCAAAAATAACATGCATTCTGGAAAAATGTGGTCATTTATATTTACCTTGACTCTAAGTTCTTGGGAGCAACACAGCAACTTCAAATACAAATAGTATAAACAGATGTATAGCAGAATAGTACTTTTTCTTAAATTTTATTTATTTATTCATTCATGAGAGACAGAGAGAGAGAGAGAGAGAGAGAGAGAGGCAGAGGGAGAAGCAGGCTCCATGCAGGGAGATTGACGTGGCACTCGATCCTGGGTCTCCAGGATCACACCCTGGGCTGAAGGCGGCACTAAACTGCTGAGCCACCTGGGCTGCCCTGAATAGTATTGGATTATAACAAACTTTCTCCAAAGAAGGGATAGTCTTTGATCTTCTAAGAACCAAATATAGTGCAAATGAATTAATATAATAGTTACAGTCATTAAAACCTAAATTTTTATTTGGGGTTTATTGTTCTACTTTAGTTTAAAAGATCCGTTATGTACTCACAATACTTAGTAATATGTTACTAGGCCACCTCTAGACAAATTTTCAAAAACTGCAAAGTTCTAAATATAATTAATATGTACATTTTAGATGCATATAAATATACTTTGTATATTTAATACAATATGTATTTTTATATGCATGTGTAATATGTATACATATACAATACAGGCATATAATATGTACTCCTATGTATTTATATAAAATACCTATGTATTTGCCTAAAATATGTTTAAGTGTGTTATATATGTGTATTTGTATATAATTTGTTTTATACACATATAAATTTTTTGTGAAAATACATGTATATAAAACATTTTTTGCAACACCACATTAATTCATTAAAATTTAAACTAGTTTATAATTTAAACTGGTAAAAGTTTATTTAAATAGCTTTTTAAAATAATGTCGGGTAAATTAATACATTTTACGATAAATATTGAAAGGCATATTTAACTGATTTTTTTTTTTTTTTTGTATTGTGTGAATAGCTTTTTCCTTTAAATCGCGAATTGAAGTCACCGGTCATGAACCGGCTCACTTAACTTATTCTCAAGCCAAGTTTTTTTGGTAGATGACCCTAAATTTTAATTTACAACATCACTTTATCCAGTTACCTATATGCACCTCTTCAGTGAGTTTCAACTAGACATTGCATCATAAAAAAATTAAGTGTGGAGGCTTACAGAAATAGCTTTGTAGCTGAAGTAGGTATTTACTCATGGTTGATTTACCTTTTAGTTATTACACTAAAATTATTGCAGCAGTCATCTTCTCAATTACCCATTTGGGCGAAGAAGCCAACCTAAAGCTACCATTCCACGAAGAAAATTTGTGTGTGAGGGAGCAGCCCACGCCCAAGAAAGGATGCACTGGATTTTTTAATTCAGTTTCCCTCTTAAGAAGCCTTGTAAAGAGGGAGTGGTTAGGAACCCAGGCTGCTGCTGCCTTTGGTTGGAGATTCAAATTAAACCTCTACCACTTGCTATCTGTGTCTTTGTGGACATTACTACGTCTCAAAGCCTTAGGGAGCTCATCTGTACAACGGGGAAAGTAATCAGACCTGCCATAAAGCTATCTACGAGAAGTTAATTAGCATCCACTAAGGGCACAAAACCCGACAAGTTGGAAAGAGCACGCAGCAAAGATGAGTTTTTTGTTGTGGTCCTTACAGAAACTCCTCGCATTTTCTGATTGCAAACCCCATTCAGCCTTTTGATGAAGTAAATGGATTGCATTTAACTAGCAGCATCATAGGGACTCACCCCACATACTTGTCAGAGATTTGCAGAAGCCTGGCTAAAGCACCCCCAGGCACTACAGATGGCTGCAGGGACTCAACACAAGCTTTCCTGATATGCCTGTTAATACAGACCCTCAGAGACCCCACCCAGACCACTCCCAGGTAACATTTTAAGAACATGGGACACTTTGTACATCACACTCTGTACGTCCTATGATGTCCTTGGATACGGACATTCCCTTCCAATCTGGCATTTCACTCAGAAATGGTTTTGTCTTTACACCAGAAGTGTTGTTGTTTTCTGTTTTCAATTTTGTAACTTGTTTGTTTGTTTGTTTGTTTGTTTTTTCCTTGGTTTGGTTCTTTCACTCTGGCCCTAACACTATGAAAACCAAGTTCAGGACTCCTCTGGTGATTCTGTATGGCTTGGTCACATCATCCCTGTGATAGTCTCATTCTTGACTCTTATTTTTTTTTTTTTCTATTCTGTTTGCTTTATTTTAAGGCTCATGTTAATATATATTACTTTGTTTTATTGTATGCATCATTGTAAAATGCTTGAAATTCTCTTTGAATAGATGGAACATTAAAAATAATTGTATTTAGCATAGAATACAATTTAGATATAAATGAAAGTATCTAAAATCGCTGCTGATATAAATTGAATTTTCTTATCTAAACTTCGGTTAAAAAAAAACTTTGGTTGAATTTATTTTTCACGTTAAAAAAAAGCTGCACCATACCGAGAGGTAAATTGTGCACAAATTGGATAAAGTTAAGAGAAGAACCGTCTGTGTAATTAAGAGAATAGAGGAATTGGCTCTTGCTCATCAGATGTCGGAACTGAGTGGGTGCACAAGGAAATGATCTATTACCTTGTACCACAGGTTGGGTCTGATTATAAAAAATAATGAGCTGTTTGGGGCACCTGAGTGGCTCTGTCAGTTAAGTGTCCCACTCTTGATCTTAACTCAGGTCTTGATCTCAGGGTTGTGAGTTCAAGCCCCATGCTGGGCTCCACACTGGGTGTAGAGCCTACTTGAAAAAAAAAAAAAGTAAGCTGTTCTATTAGGTGAAATTTCTGCACCATGAAACTTAAAAGAATATGATAGAAAGAAGAATTTTGAAAGGAACAAATGCTCACTATGAATTTTGAAAAGCTTTATAAAGCAAAAGTGACTCATGTTTTAATGGAGTCACACATAATGATCTTTCACCCTACCTCCACATTCTACTTCTATTTGGTGCAAGCAAAATCTCTGAAAAGGAAAATGAACTGAATGGTGTGATATTTGGGAAAAGTAAAACAGAGGTTATGGCATTCTACTTGTTTCTACTTCTCTCTCCAGTCTCCCCAGTTGTTTTTCCAAAGATTTTTTGGATGAAAAGAGAAGTACAATAGGAAGCTGGAAAATGCCTTTCTTCATTGATTTTGTGAATGGATTTTACTTTTGGAGTATAAAAAGCACTTTCCTCAAATCACAGGATAGACTATATAGCTCTGTATAAATTAACTTTGTCTTTTATTAACTGCCATTGAACTTTTTAAATTCACTTTAATACTGTGTTAATAAGTACCCATCTATCTATCATGTCACAAATCATAAGTTAAAATAAGAATACTAGAGCTAATATGCTGGTACCTTCATTATAATTGTCTTATAAATTAAATTGATTTCTCCCTCAATCAAAATCTAGTCTTCAAGCTTGCTATTTTCTTTCTTTCTTTCTTTCTTTCTTTCTTTCTTTCTTTCTTTCTTTCTTTTATTTATTTGAGAGAGAGAGAGAGAGAGAGCATGAAGGAGAGGGAGAAGCCTACTACCTGCTGAGCAGGGAGCATGATGCAGAACTCAGTCCCAGGACCCTGGGATCATGTCCTGAGCCAAAGGCAGACAACTGACTGAATCATACAGGTGCCCAGTTCAAATATTTCAAGCATTATTTTAAAATAAAAGTAAAATTAAAACATCCCCAATGGAGTTACAAGACATATTTTATTTGCTTTGGATTTTTTTCATAGTTTTCAAAGGTTTGAGAACAAAACAAAACAAAACAAAACAAAACAAAACAAAAAAAGAAATGAAAAAAGAAAAAGAAAAAAAGAAAGAAAGAAAAAGAAAGAAAAGACAAAAGGAGAAAAAAATACTGATTCTGCCAAAATGTATCATGTAAATTTTACAATTAAGCCCATTTTTTTTGTAAATGCATATTGCTGAGAAAAATGGGAGAGTGGCACAATTATATATTTAAATTTTTCTAGATTACATGTACCAGATGGCAAATATTAACTGAGAAAGTCGATTTATTATCCCTCGGTACTTTTAATTTTTCCCAACAGGAACTAATATAGTTTTCACTATAAAGATTCTGAAATTTGTTAATGAACGAATGATGTGTATTCTGATCATTATAATACAAAACAAGCCTATTGACAGCAGGACGCCAGCACACATCATTATTTACTGAATTACTATACAATGGAATCTTAAGAAAAAGTAAAGTCTAGTTGATAAGTCACTTGTTTTTGGTTAATTCTGCATGGAGGAAAATATACACATGACCCCTGAACACCACAGGTTTGAGCGGATCCACATATATATGGCATTTTTACAGGATAGTACCTTGAATGTACGTTTTCTTCTCTATGATTTTCTTACTAACATTTTCTTTTCTCTAAATTACTTCATCATAAGGATGTAGCATATAACACATATAACATATAAAATATGTGTTAATCAACTGTGTTTTTGGTAAAGCTTCAGTCAACAGCAGGCTATTAGTAGTTAAGTTTCTGGTGAGTCAAAAGTTATACGTGGACTTTCAACAGTACAGCATCCCCGAGCTCTAGGTTGTTTGGGGTCAACTGTATATGAATTTGGAAAATCCATGTGATATGAAATTTAAAAATTAAGAATTTACCCTAATATATCTGAAAGCTATTATCAGAAACAAAACACCAAGTCCTGTGAATTTGAGCCATTTTGACAGAAGTTTAATCTTTAATGTAAATAACTTATTCACATTGTGCTATGATGGCATACCTCCAAATATTAACTAAGAATTTAGACAAAATTGGGCATTGTAATGCTCACAAATAGGACACCTGAAGTGAGAGTCAAGGAGCAATCCTCTTTGTAACTATGATTCCATGTGTTTAGCTCAATACTGACATATTGAGGATAATTAAAAAATTTGCTATGACATGAAGTACAAACTGGACTTCAAATTTCTCTACTTTTCCACATTTCAAGGAATTAAGCATTAAAGATATTACTAGAATGTGCATGAGTAACAACATGAGACACTATTTTGTAAAAGTCTAATTGCATTCTGGGCTAGCTTCAATTCTGTAAAGAACTATGACTTCTTACCACAAATAGAAAGTAAGTATTTGCTCTCGCAAAAAAGAGATTACTTCTCCTTCTCTGCCAAAATAAAGCCCCAAACTGAGTATTTCAGAAAAAAAAAAAAAGCAGCTGAATTTGCTTCGTGTTGAAACAAAGAATCACCAAAGCTTTGAATAAAACCAAATCATACTTATGCTTTTTTTCAAGTAATAATGAATTATAAAAGTCATATTGAATATTAAGAAGTAGAATTTCATTTTATGTTAAGTTAGTGTTTTATTTTTATGCCCGGTTTCAGTTTTTATAGCTATTACATACCTATTATAGAAGATGTTGTTTTTGAGTTGTATATTAAGATGTCTATATTTCATTCTTTTAAAAATTAGATCATTTATGATGAGCTTCTGGTGATAACCTCCCCAGTTTCAAACACACAACCTTTTCCTAAGTACACTTAAAATCAGTGTGTGATTGCCAAGTGTGAACTTACACCAAGTTCATTCAAAATACAGCAGACAAGAAAGATGATGGGAAAAAAACAAATCTTGCTAAATAAAGTCAACGCTCACCAAGAACAGAATACCATGACTTTCTCACAGATCATGCTATCAAATTCTTCAGTGGCCAAATAAGAAAAATATTATTTTTATTTTTTCCATCAGCTCAGACCTCAAACCAAGGAGTCATTATTGCTTCTTGCTTTTGCTCACACATCTAATCCTTGACAAGTTTTAAAGGCTGTACCTGGAGAATATACCCTTGATCTAATCACCTCTCCTTGTGTCCACTGCTACCACCAGTCCAAACCACCAATGGCCTCTCCTTAGACCCCTGCTACAGACTCACAGCTGGTCACTCCATCTTCTACTCAACAACCTTTTAAAACTTAAGCTGGAACATTATTTCTCTGTGCAAAACTTACAGGCAGTGTAGGCCAAAAGAAATATAATGCAAAATATATATATATATAAATAAAAATATATATAAATATATATATATAATGCAAGTCACATGAAAATTCAAAAATTTTATTTTATTTTACTTTTTTAAAATTTTTATTTATTTATGATAGTCACACACAGAGAGAGAGAGAGAGGCAGAGACACAGGCAGAGGGAGAAGCAGGCTCCATACACTGGGAGCCCGACATGGGATTCGATCCCGGGTCTCCAGGATCGCGCCCTGGGCCAAAGGCAGGCGCCAAACCACTGTGCCACCTAGGGATCCCAAAATTCAAAAAGTTTAGTACCCACATTAAAAGATTAAAAACAAAAATGGTGAGATGAATTTTAATATGTTTATTTCACTTAATATATCCAAAAATTATTATATCAACATATAATCCATCAAAAATATTCATGATATTGTCTCTCTTTTGTGTGTGTGGGGGGAGCACCAATTCTTTTAAATCGGGTGTGTATTTTTATACTTAGATCACCTTCCATTTGGACCTGCCACACCTTTCAAGGACTCAGATGCCTAGTGGCTACTATACTGGACCATCAGCTCTAAGGACTTTGTGTCTCATACAGAGTAAGACGTTAAATCCTCCAGCTGGCCTGTGAAATCCTATATACTCATTTCCTATCTCGATAGGACAGCCATGCTCCTACAGCTGGGTTTTCACATCAGCAGTATCCTCTCTCTGGGAAAACACTCTCCCCACATCACCCCCCACCTCCCTCATCAGAGTAGCCACATGGGTCTCTCTCTTAATGTCTTTCTGCTTAGACCTCAGCTGATAAGAAGGCTTCTCTCAAAAAAAAAAAAAAAAAAGAAAAAAGAAAGAAAGAAAAAAAGAAAAAAAAGAAGGCTTTTCCAGTCATCCCATATTAAATAGTACCTTTCTTCTATCATTTCATATTGCCACTTGTATTTTTGTTATTGCCCACATATTATATGTTTTATATATAAATAATGTTATACTTTTGTAAATATTTTTAATAAAATTAATTAAATGTTTTAATTAAATAAATTAAATTTAAAAATAATTATTTTTATTTCCTGTTTTCCCCCAACAGAATGTAAGCTCCAGGGGAACAGAGACTTTGCTCTGTTCACTGTTACATCTCCAGTGCTTGTTTACAACCAGTAACTACTTTTTATTTAATGAATAAATTTCCAGCTTCACATATGAATATTAGGACTTAAAGAGTTTAATTGACTAGCCTGATACCTCCCAGCTGGTCACTGATGGGCCAGGCACTTGAGTCTAGGGTTCTCTGAACTCAAAAGGAATCCTGGGTAGGGGGGCAGTTAAGACATCACTTAGGAAGTTTACATGAGATGTTCCTCAAGGTGTTTTCTTAAAGGAATTTGAATAGAATAAATAAGTTTTTTTTTTCTTCTATCTGGAGAGTATAACACTCTAAATTATGACTTGGCAAGCATACAGGCTAAATTCAGACTATTATATGTTTTTGGAAATAAAGTTTTACTTACACTAGTACTGTCATTAAAATCATAAGTATTGTTTTTATTTATTTTTATTTACTTATTTTTATTTATTTATCTTTTTAATGATTTCATTTATTTATTTGTGAGAGACCCAGAGAGAGAAGCAGAGACACAGGCAAAGGGAGAAGCAGACTCCTCGCAGGAAGTCTGATGTGGGACTTGATCCCCAGACCGGATATCATGTCCTGAGCCAAAGGCAGATGCTCAACCACCCAGGCGTCCCAAAAGTATTGTTTTTAAATTACTGTTAACATTTAAAAACTATAATGGAGAAATAATGTAGTAAAAATGTAAATAATACTATAAAGATTGTTTTTAAATGTATTATTGGTCTACTATCATTAATATTTACAATATTAATGTCTGTCCTTTTATAAATGGTGTCCTGAACTCCCACCTCCAGCTCTAACTAAGGAGACCATAAGAATGATCCAAGCTAACGTATTTATTGATTTACCTTTCCATTTGACCTGTCCCTTCAAGGCCAGTCTTTATTACACTGATTTAAGAAAATATAAGTGCTAGCATATATTGTTTGCTGTTTCATAGGTTCTCTTTCCAAGAGGCTTCATAATTCTCCTCCTAGAAATGTACATCTTGGCTAGATTTCTAAGTATGTTTTGTAACCTTAATCCAAGGAGCTGTAAGTTACTTACACAGGTACATTTCAGATGCTGTATAAATATATCATGGAGAAGGGCCCTTCTACATCAAATCAACGCCTACTTCAGTAAAATCCTACTATCACTGAATATTCATTTTGCATTTAGAAAGTAAGTGAAGTATTTGAGCAACTCTGTGACCTCAATGATCATCCCAATCTCTGCTGTACCACCCTGTTTCTAAAAAGTCCTTCAAGTATAGTTTTCAAAAATGCCATTTATGCAGATTCTTAAAGATTTACATTTTAGAATCCCACGCTTCTTTTACTCATTTGGGTTCCATGAAGAAGCAGAAGGAGAACAGAGACACGGATGCAAGCATTTCCTACCTTCTTCTTCAGACACTGTTGCCAGTGGTTTGCTAGTAGGTAGAGTTTCCCAATCCTTACCCTAGCAGTCATTTATCCCACTCCTTAATCTCAAGAATGTCTAAGTAAGAGAAACAAAAGGCCCAGGAAGAGATAAATCCTAAATTCCACCTAAATACTTCAGAACATAGACATGAAAGGCCACCTGTGAGCACAGATTCTCAATGGAACATGCTAAATACATTAATGCAATTTAAAAGAAATATGTTTCACCAGAAAGGCCCATTGGTTAATTCTATAAGCCCAAAATATCAAAAATGATAAAACAATTTTCAGCGCAGGGCCATTTATGCCAATTCCAGGGGAATGGGGAATAATCATCACCATCACTATGACAACACCCATTTAAAGGTGCTTTCTGTTTTCTGGGCATTGTATTCTCTGCCATCAAAGGATACAGATCCCCTCTGCGAAACCTTCTCCATCATGAAATGAATGTATTAGGCCATTACATTTTTCTTTTATCGACCCTCCCAGTTTGCACTGATTTTACCCGTACTGAGAAAACTGTGGATTTATGATCTGGCCTCACGTACAGGGCTGCCTACAGGAAGAAATAAAAGTGATGATCATATGAAATTCAGGTTCCCCACTTCGTAGGGTAAGGATGTTTCATGGGATACAGAAAATGGCTTTGGTGATGGTGTGACTTGCGATCTGAGAACGTCTACAGGGAATGGGGGTGTTGGTTAGCCTGGCCACTGGAGCAATGAACTCCTATAAACTGTCATTCTGGTGTCTACTTCCTTACATGTGTTTTTCTTCTTCCTCTGGCTGCTAAGGTGCTGAATCGTGTGGAATCAGATCTAACCCTTCTTATCACTACCACTCGCAGCTTCCAAATAGGAATCGGAAAAGCTACACATCTTATCAGTCCAATCATATGACGTTCCGGAAAAGGCAAAACTATGGAGACAGTAAAGGATCGGTGGTTGCCAGGGGAAGAGAGAAGGGAGAGATGAACAGGTGGAGAGAGGACTTGGAGAGCAGTGGATCTACTCTGTATGATACTATAGTGATAGACAGATGTCATTACAAATTGGTTCGAACCCACAGAATGTACGCCACCAAGAGCAAACCTAATGTCAACTATGAATTTTGGGCGATTGCCATGTGTCAGTGTAGACTTGCTGCTTGTAACACACGTGCCAGCCTAGGGCCAGATTGATAGTGAGGGAAGGGGCCATATGGGAATTCTCCCTATATCTTCTGCTTAATTTTGCCGCTGCAAATATAAAATTGCTCTACAAATAAATTCTATTTTTTAAAGGGATCACAAATTTTTGTTATCTAAATTAACCCAGATTTTTAAAAATCTACGATAAGGAATCAGGTATGTGCCTGCTATGCTTACTGCACTAGCAAGTTCCAGCGTAATTCTTTCACAAAGCAACGAAGATGGTCATCATTGTTCTAATTTTCAAGATGAAGATGTGTGGCCCTAAGTGTTAAGTTTCTTGCTCAGAGGTCACACAGCTATAAGATTGCAACTTCTCTGTTTGAATCCATAATCTGAGCTCCATACTAAACTACCCTCTTTGGGTAGAATGGAAAACCTGGGATCTCTATCTCAATCCTCCTGACTGGGTCACTAATCTCATTTGTCAGAATATCTGTTATCCATTGAACAGGCACAATTCCTGTGGTCCTCAATGGACCCCTCATGGGGTCCTCAACAACCCCATGATATTAGCTTTATTATTTTTATGAACAGATAACTAGAAATGGTGATGCAGTCTGGGGAAGGGGACATTATTTGCCCCAGCTCGTGTTTCTAAACTAATGTTACAGAAGCCAAAGCCCCTTTCACAGGGATACATTTCTCTCAAGACTTGAAAGGCGCCTGGTTTTTCTCATTCAGATCTTCATTTCCACATAAGAGGGAAAAAAAATATAAACTCCTAAGGAATTATACTTCTTTGTTGTCATTTTTTTCAGCTTTCATAAATTTTGTTTCAGTATGAGAAAGGGGAATCATGATTCTACTTGTATAAAATTTTCATTCAATAAAGTGCTTTGGGTGCCCACTCTATAACTGGAATTATAACAATGAAAGATAGATTTCCTAACCTCATTAAGCTTGTACTTTGGTGGGAAATTGACATATAATGAAAATATTAGATAATACTGTGAAGAAAAATGGAGCAGAACAAAGGGCAAGAGGTTGATTATGGTTGTACCACCTTCTTGATGCTACAATCAGACAAAGCCTGCTTCCATGGATAACATTAAAGTGGCTCAGAGACAGGTGTGGTTCCTGATTTTCTCAGGTGTAATCAGCTATTATTTTAACAGACACTAAATGTGTATAAACCTATTTGCAGAAGTAGCTCAGACACTGCATAATTGATATTCCAAGCATAAACATTGAGAATGACTTTCTCCATAGGACACTGCCCATGACACGGAAAGGTTAAGTTGTGAAACAGCAAGAAATAATTGTTACAGAGCACATATGTTTTCATTACTGGAGAAGCACTCAAGCTTCCATCAGTGCTTTACCTGTTGTATTTGACACATAATTACAGAAAATTTAGCTGTCTGATATCTGAAGCTTCTTCTGGCAACTTGGAAATGAGGGATACTTTGCCAGAGAGAAGCAGTGATGATTGACCTCTGTCAGCCTGAACTCAAGGGGAGACACAAAATAAGTAAGCGCCCATATAAAAATTATGAAATGATGTCAGGCTAGGTTAGAAGAGCTCAGAGTGAGCTAGAAAGGCATTTTAATCATCCTCTATAGCATTCAGAATATTAGAGAACTGTAGCTTCATAAATAGTCACGACTTTGAGTCAACACTGACATGTTCGGTGTACACAGATCAAAAGGTACAACGTGGCATGTATTCAGGAATAATTCAAAATGTATATTGTTTAAAATTAGTCTTCATGGTTTTTGAAAGAATAAGCTTTAGCCACCTAGATACATCACTTTGAGAAATGGCATTCTCTGGACTAGCTGGGTCGCTGAGATAATGAGCTTTTTGAATAATTTGGGGCCGCAAAATCAAGATATATACTCTAATAATGAATGTTAGGATTTATTTCTTATATGCAGGGTTTTGAGGTTCTGTTGAGGCATTAGTCAAAGCATCCTGAATAATAACATCTTCACACATCTACTTTTCATACCTCCTTGAAGGCACTCTCGGAAGCTTCGCGTATATTAAATGAAGCCATCTGTTTCAGGAAAAGGGTAAGCTGAATTATTAAGATGGTGTTTTATAATATATGTTTGATCTGAACCTATAATGATTAAAAGGACCTAATCCCATAAAATTAGAGGCATATGAAAATAAATATATAAGAAACACAAAACCATTACTCTGTAAGATCTTCAATCTTTTTTTCCACCAGAGTCGGGGGCACGTTCGAAACGATGACCTGCATGTCCAGCTGATTGACCACGGAGACCTGGAGGGAGGAAAACCAGAACCCATTCAGAACCAGTTCTAGCACTTCTAGAACTAAAGCTTTGACATGTCCAGTTCTTCCCTACTATGCAGAGACCCCAGGCTTCCCCATTTTAATGTAGGAATAAATGACACTTTTAGTTACACAGTGTCTACTCCTTATTGGGGCAGGTGGAGACTGATGGACTATGGCTGTTGTCTAAGAAGTTCCAGGACCCTCAGTGACTTCCACTCTGCTTGGTTTGTGTGTCTTTGTTTTGTTGGTTATTTTCTAAGACATGGAAGAAGGTATGCAAACTTTCCTAATTGGGATATTTAAGGACACCCAAGATAATGGATAACACAGGTTTTACAATCTTGAGGGATCACTTATCCAGTGTGACTATGAAGTGGAGATATGACTAGTTAGAATAATTCATCCTATGGGGAATCATCATATATAGTCTTCATGTCTGCTTTAGTCAGGTCTATGTTTGTGTGAATAAAGAGATCACATTTACATATGGGACTAAAATGAGCTAATTTAGCAGCTGTTTACAAATCAATTCTATTCTGCTAACATTTACTGAATCCTTTCTTTAGAAAAACGGAAAAATAGTATCTATTCAGTGTGTATGACCTATCACGTATTTTTTTCCTCAATACTCTATAGTTTTTCACTCATTTAATTCTAAATACCACATATCAGTCAGTTATTATTACCATTCCACTTTTTATTTTGTTATTTTTATTTATTTATTTTTTAAAAGATTTACTTATTTGGGGAGGGAGCAGAAGGAGAAGGAGAGAATCTCAAACAGACTCCATGCTGAGCATGGAGTGGGATGCAGGGCTTCATCCCAGGATTCTGAAATCATGACCTGAGCCGAAATCAAGAGTCAAACACTCAACTGACTGAGCCACCCAGGTGCCCCCATTCCACTTTTTAAATAAATAATAAAAAAAAAACTAATAAAGAGACTTTTAATATCTTAGACCAGATTAAGTGCAGGCGAACTCAAGAATGTGTGTTCTTAACTATTAACCAATATGGAGATAGAAAATGTAAAGTTAAATCACATATTTTCATACACACACATTATACACAACTGAAAAATGTATAAATGCATATTCATCAGAAGCATGAACTGAATGTTCTGGATTAACATATTTAGCACCGCACATCTGAATATAATTTATACTAGGGGATAATTTCATATTGGCATGTATTTTTAATATAGGCTTTAGGTTCTTTACATAGGGTTTCCCATCAATACCCTATCAAAAGTCAAAAAGTCAAAGAGCTTCAAGGACCAGGCAAGTAGCTTAAATGGGGGAAGTAGCCAAAAGCAGAAAATGATAGTGAGAAATGGGAGTGTGACAAATCAGAGATCCCACAACTCATTTCTAATGAATATTGCCACCTGAGAGAAAAGGTCCAGATTTGCTGAATCTTTGTATTTTTCAAGAGAAGAAAACCAAAATATTACATGAAATATTTCAACTAAATAGAAATCTTTCAAACTATGTGTGAGTCTCATAATTTGTGCGAACAGACTATATTAAGCCAGGGGTCTGTCTGCTTTCCATGTAGACTCAAACAGGTCACACCGCCAGTTCCAATCCTGTACCTCTAGCTCACTATTGCCATCCAGGTCCATGTGTCCAAATTTCCCACAAACATGTACATTGATCCCGATTATGGCTTTAGAGGAAAAAAATAATCTGACTTCATTAGAAAAAGGGATTGACGCAATTTTTGTGTAACTTTGTCTTTTCTTATGGGTCCTGAGTAAAAAAAAGAGACGGAGGTAAAACTGAGGTATCAAAAATACATTCTGTTTACATTTGACCAGAATTTCTTTTTTAACCTGTCACCAGACCTCATCTTATGGCCTCTGGAGCCCCCAGAGGTGCCAGAACCATGGCCTCAAGACAAAGGATCCATCCTCCTGGACTGGTGCTGAATTGGTTCCTAATTCCACTCTCTGACTGAAAGGCTCCTGGGTGATGACATGGGTCATGGGTGGGCTGAGCAGTGGAGAACATCAACAGAATACTGGAGAAGGGAAGAAATGAACAAGGGTAGTTATTCCTCATATATGGTTCCTTCAATAGAGGGTTGCCATGGCCATCCATCCTGTAGGGTTGTCCACTCTGAATATAAGAGGTTCGGTAAGCGTTATCTCCCCCTGACTTCGTCAGGCCAGGAAGTTCTAACAGACCCTTGTCCCCATGATCCTCCACTATCTCTTATTTCCTTGCATCCACCCTCCATAAATTGGCCTTTCATGAAACCCTCTTCAAATTACCCAGTCAGCATATACATGAATTTCCTGCCAGATTCTTACTAATACAGATCCCCAAAGTACAAGCAGGTATCTGGAGTATGAAATAGAAAGAGGGTTCACTTTCCCAATCTTATATTAGATGTGAACAAACGTGAAGTGGGCAAGACACTACATAGGACAGGACAGGAGAGATTCAGTAGTCATAGAGGATGACCAAACTCGAGTCCTCAGACCATGGTGGTAGAAATAGGGTTTAATGAAAGAAATTTCCTAAACTGAGGATTCTAAGATAACTAAGAATTTTCAGAATTGGCATGGAACGGTGACTTCTGTGTACCTGCCACTTTTGCCCTCTTCAAATGCGAGTTCCTACTAGATATCCTGTTTCTTCTCCAGCATCTATAACAGGTGAATATATTTGTCAGATCGCTGGGCCACCAAAAATTCCTTCTGAACCTGGCAAAGAGGACAGAATGCAACAGCACAGCTGTGATCCAGGACTTTCTTCTAAATGTGGGGAAAGGAATGAAGTAGATGACCGATAATCAGAAATACAGACTGTGGCAGAGGCCGCTTAGCCGCTCACCAGCTGTTTCTACTTTCCTACTGAGAACCCAGTGAGAATGGATTTCTCAATCTCCTTTGTAGTTTAGTGGAGCCATGGGATGGAGCTCTGGCCAATTTAAAGCGGAAAGAAAGGGATATTCTTAAATCTTCCCCATGTGCAAACCTCCCTTTTCCTTCCCAGTCTCAATCTGAATAAATAAGCGATAAAAAATGTCAAAGACGCAAGATGGAAGGAGCTTGAGTCCCTAAATCTCCATTTTCTGGAATGCGATCAAAAATACCACCCAACCGTGTATATTCTTGTTGTGTCCCGTGAGAGAAAAATGACTTTGTTAGGTTAAGCCCTGAAATTCTTTGGGGTTTTTGGTTACAAAATCAGCCTACCATGACAAACACACAAGAATCTATTATGTATAAGTATTAGATTCTTACTAGATTGTAGGGCTATGGAAAACTAGAATGTTAGTTTTATGTGGATGCAGGGAAATGCTAGTATTTCCTTTTATATAGTTGTGTTTTGAAGGTTTAGAAGCTCATTTACAAGTAATCTTTTTGGAAAGAAGTCAATTGATGTGCTAGGGACTCTATTTGGGAGCAAAATTTGGCCTTGATGATAGTAATAACTCTATCATTTGTCTTTTAAGAACAGCTGGTACTTTCTCTTTATTCAGAAGGATAAAGTACTTACTTAAGATAATTTTTAATTTGCTAATGAGCTTTGAGGCCATATTCTACTGAACTAACAAAATGAATTAAGATTTAAAATCCTCCAGGGGTGCCACAGTTGTTCAGTCAGTCAAATGTCTGCCTTCAGCTCAGGTCATGATCTCAGGGTCTTGGGCTCAAGTCCCAACTCGGGCTCCCTACTCAGTGGGGAGTCCACTTCTCCATCTCCTGGGTCTCTCCATTGCTTGCATGTTCTCTCTCTCTCCAATAAATAAATAAAATATATTCTTAAAAAGATTTAACTTCCTCCAGAAAATATTAAGCTTAATATTACATACTAAGCTTACAATTTATCAAAAAGATTTTCTGATCTTAACAACTTTTGAAGACATACTTTTGCATTCTTAAGATAAAAAATAATGTAGTTAAAATTCTGATATAATAGATTTAATGTAACTTCAAAAGTATTTATCTCAGACTAACCTATAAATAGTTACTCTAAAATTTTAAAATTTCCTTCAAGTATAATATATGATTTATGGAGAACAAACACATTTTTCATCATGTCGACCAAGAGAATAAGCTAATATCATTTAAATTTTGATCTTTCAAATGCTACATCTCTGAATCTTGGCTTCATCTATCATCTGGAAAAAAAGGTATTTAAATGTTTAAATTCCTAGATTTTATTTAGGTTACTTTTCCAGAAGTCTTTATGCAAATATTTCTGGAAATATACATGTCAATTTATTATACCAACTATAATAATTCCACTTATAAGATTCTACTTTAAAAGATTTTTTTAAAAGCATATTTCTATTATTGTTGGAATCAATCTCTATAATGGATTAAAATTACAAGAGACAGTCTAAAGAAGCAAACAGTATTTGTGATGCAAAACGTTCTAAAACCAGAGGCTGCCAGTTTACATATTCTATTATTTCTAAGTCTTTTTAATTCTCCCTCATAAATTTCTTAGCTTTCCTTTTTTTCCCTTTCTGATTATCCCCATAGAGTTTAGACAGTGGTGTCCAATGGAAAAAAAAATAATGTAACTCACATATACATGCCAGATATATAATTTTAAATATTCTGGTACCCACAATAGAAAGATGAAAAATAGTGGAAGTCATTCAATAATACACTTATTCCAATATATTAATATATATTTATTCTCACACATAATTAATACAAAACAACATATTAAGGAGACATTTTTATATTTTTTATACCAAATCTTTGAAATTTTGAAAGTGTATATTTTATACACTTTATATAACACATCTGAATGTGACATAGCCACATGTCAAGGGCTCAGTGGCCACACAGGACAAATAACTCACACACTGGTCAGCGAAGCTCTAGAGGCCCTCACCATCTCCTTCTTAGACTGGTCACTGTGTCTCCTGAATAGTCTCTGGTGCAATATCATTTCTCTTGAAAAGGAAGAGGCAGCTTAATAATCTTTTTTTTAGAGAGCTTTGTATAGTCTTTGATACTACACAAAAACTCAAGTGGTAGTCTAAGATTAGTTTTGATGTGAAATTGAAAATTGGGTTCACTTCTGTTAAAACCCACTTCTCTATCTTGCACTTTGAATGGATCTTTACCCACAATGATATTTTAACATCATGTATCAGTCATTTGGAAAATACTGGTTCATTGAATAACGAAGATTTTTCAAATATTGACACATTACATTACACAATATCAAGAAAAAATCACATTCCTTAAAACGACCACCCATCTCATGGTCTTTAAGTAATGAGAAGCGGTCAGGCTTACAGTGGTGAGTGAATACAGGTTTCCAGTATTCTATTTTGTGCTGTCTCACTTTGTTCATTTTTGTTTAAATGCCTATCAAATATTCAAGTTCGAATAATCATATTTTATTTCTTTTTTTTCAAATAAAAAGCTATTCCTTAAAACACCCCAGGAAATTCAGCTTACATTGTGCTTTTCCTTGAGACTACCATCATACTTCCTTTTACAGCAGAAGTGCTTTTTGCATACTTCCCATTTCATTACAGAAAATTTGAAAAGGTGTTTAGTCAAGAGTGGGGATTTGTTAAAACTATTAAGTTTTACTACATGAGTAAGGGCACTCTTCAGGCTTTTTTTTTTTTTCCTCTTTGTGTATGACTATGAAGGATACAATGTGATGCGAATACAGTATAATAAAAACCAAAAAATGTCTTACCATTCTCACTAAAAGAGTTCTAAGCCTACTAAACCCTGAAATGATTTGTGAGATCCTCAGGATTCCAAGGACCATACTTCAAGAACTGCTAACCTACACTGTAAGAGAGAGGCCGTTCATACATTGAATAGGCATTGAGTGCCCATGATACGTCAGGCATTATTCTGGGCACTTGAGGTACATCAGGAATAAAACAAAATCAAACAGAAAAAAGAAACATCTTCATGGAGTTTTCATGGGGAAATATGAACATAAATATAGGTGCATTGTAAAGAGTTAACAATAAAGAGGTCTGAGGTGATACCATAGGCTGCAATACTAAACTGGATGATCTGAGCAGACTTCACTGTGAAATACATCCTTGCAAATATTTACAAGAGATGAGGGAGCTAGTCATGAACACGTTTGGGGAAAGAATATCCTACTCAGCAGCACTGCAAAATCCCTAAGGTGAGGACACGTCTGGCTGTTTAGAAAACAGTAAATTGGACAATATTATGGGGTCTGAGTGGGTTAGATGCGGAATAGTAGAAATTAGATCATTGAAGGCCTTCTAACTATAGAAAGTAGTCTTCTGAAATGACTTATTCTCTGAACGAACGGGGGAATATGACAAGATTTTGAGCAGGGAAATTACAAAACCTAGATTTCCTTTTAAGGGATGCTTTGGCTGTTAACACTGGACTTGAGTAGGGCAAGAGCAGGAAGTATGGGGGCAATTTAACAATTCAGGTGAAGTATGACGGTGGTTTCAACCACACTGTATCAGGACAAGTGTTGAGAATATGCAGATGGTGTATAGAAACCGTATGTAAACACAACAGTTTTTACTAAGGAATTCAATGTGTGGTTTAGGAGAGAAAAGAATCAAGAACTTTTTAGCCGAGGGAACTCAAAGATGACCTGATTATCAGTGAAATTGAGGCATTTGGAAGGACAACAGAGGGAAGAGATGTGATGAGGAGCAGGGGATCAGTTCAGGAAACATTGAATAGGTATCTTTGTTAGACATCCTGGTCTTCCTGTTGCATGGGCACATAAATATACAAATTTGCCCTTCAGAAATGAGCTTTGGGGCCAAGACATAAATGTGATATTTTTTAGAATGTTGATACCATTTTACAGTTCTGGTTACTGAATGAGTTCACCGAGTCAGTGGTATAGATAGAAAAGAATGTCTGTCGAAGAAACATCTATCTGAAAAGGTCAGAAGAAGAAAATGAATCAGCAAAGGAGACCGAGAAGGGATAGCACTGAGGTAAGAGATGAACAAGGGAGAATGGTGACCTGAAAGCCTCGTGAAGAATGATAAATAGTTAAGTGTTGCCGATGATCAAATATGATGTAGACTGGAACAACCACTGTGTTAGTGACACGGGAGTTGTGGAGGGTGGTGACATAGAAGTTCTTGGTAAGTGTTGGGAATGGATTTATAATTAGAGATAAGAGAGATTGCATGGTGAGAGATTAGAGTTCACTCTGGTAGCAAATTTTTTCTGGAATCAAGAGCATAGCAAGGGAGTGGCAGTGGATCCCTGGGTGGCTCAGTGGTTTAGCGCTGTCTTCAGCTCAGGGCATGATCCTGGAGTCCCGGGATCGAGTCCCACATAAGGCTTCCTGCATGGAGCCCGCTTCTCCCTCTGCCTGTGTCTCTGTCTCTCTGTATGTGTCTCTTGTGACTAAATAATAAAATCTTAAAAAAAAAAAAAGAAATGGAGTGGCAGTTGGAAGATTATGTATTTTTTTTGGAGATAGGAAAAAAACATGGTTATAGGAATAATCAAATAAAAGGGAGACTGATATTGCTAATGAATAAGAAAAATGGGAGACTTGCTGAAACAATATCCTAGAGCTGGTGGGTAGGAAGTTATCTGTCATACAGGTGGAAGGAATGAGAGAAGCATAGAGAGCTCATCTCAATGAGCGGGAAAGAAGGCAAAGAATATATTGACAAAAATTCTGTTATGTAAGTAGATTGAGTGTTGAGGGTCATAGAAGTAGCCTTCTAAAAGCTTTGATTTTATTTTTCATAAAATAGAATGCCAATTAATTAGGCAACAGCAAGGGTGAGGGAATATTGGAGGAATGAATGGCAGGGGTCCTTCTAGGAGAGAAGTGTAGATGGAAGTATAGTGTGGTTACTGGACCACATAAGTGTCACTTGGGGGCTTTCATCACTAATCAAAAGCAAGAGTATACTTGGGGCATCTGAGTGTATCAGTAGGTTAAGGGTCTGCCTCGATTTCAGCTCAGGTCATGATCTCAGGGTTGTGAGATTGAGCCCTACATCAGGCTCTGTGCTCAGTGAGGAGTCTGCTTGGGATTCTCTTTCTCCCTCTCCCTCTTCCCTTCCCCTCTACTCTCTCTCTCTCAAATAAATAAATAAATAAATAAATAAATAAATAAATAAATATTTTTTTTAAAGAAATATTTTTAAACAAGAAAGTCAGACTATATAATTGCATGTTTTTGCAGACACATTAAGAGTGACTACAGGGCAGGAGACAGGAGAATGTTGGAATTAATTAGAGTCATGGTTTTGCCAAATAGATATGATGTTGGGAGAAAGGGAAAGGAAATTGAATTCTGATGTGACTGATTGGTTATGATACTCATTACCGTACCATAAAGCTAGTAAGCAGGAGAGGGACACTGAGTGGTATGGGGTCGTTAAACTATATTACGCCAGATAGTTCCTGGTGGAGACTCAGAGCACTGGTGCTAGTGGGACACATTCAGTATAACGTTCAGAGTGGGAGGTTTGAAATGGAGGCTACAGAGGGGATGCATTGACTGTTAACAGCAGAAATCATTGGTTTTCAGTGGTTGCAAGAGAGAGTGGGTAAAGCCATTCATTGCAGGAAAGGCATTCAAGGAACTGGAAATTCAGAATACGGGAGGAATCGTCTGTGTGTGTCATAAAGTTGCCCCAAATTGGGACAATGGAATTTCTGGAAATGGTAATAGCTACCAGAAACTAAAGTCCCTGAGTGTATTGGGGATGGATGCATGGTTTGGGAGATCACAGCAGTAATGTCAGGGAGGTGGTGAGTGATGGGGCAGACGGGGAGAATGAAGGCTGGCTTCTAGGGAGACGAAGGCCGTTTCTAGAAGCAGCCCTGTCGTGCACGAGGGTCCTCCTCTGGCAGCCTGTGATCTGCAGACCAGGACAAACAGAAGCAGAAAAGGAGGCAAACAAAGGCCCCTGCTCCAGAAGAGAGCCCGGGAAGCAGTATCCTCAGGGGAGAACCAGATTCTCCTTAAGCAAGAAGGTTTCATCCAAATTAAACATCTTACCTTCACTCACTCCTACTAAAGATTTCCCAATGCTTTCTCACTCTGTGTAGGAAGGAGGTCCGGTATCAGGGGAGCCACCTGCTGCAAGTCCAGCCCGCCTCTCATTCACTCTCCCAGCCTCCTCTGCCAGGCTGAGTAAACACCTGTTGTGTCTTCAGGCTGCCATCACTTCCTCTTCCAGCACATGCTCTTCCCTCCACATCAAACTCCTATTTCTCTCAACATCTCCCTTCTCTATTTTATTTTTATTTTTTTAAAGATTTTACTTATTCAGAGAGAGAGAGAGAGAGAGAGAGAGGCAGAGTCACAGGCAGAGGGAGAAGCAGGCTCCATGCAGAGAGCCCGATGTGGGACTCGATCCCAGGTCTCTAGGATCACACCCTGGGTTGCAGGCGGCGCTAAACCACTGTGCTACTGGGGCTGCCCATTTTGGGTAATTTTGAAGGTGCACTTTTTAATTTCCACACAATAGTTTACAGGGTCCAAATAAGAAACCCACAGACTTCACGCTGCTTATGTACATATTACACAGCTAATCTCTGTAGTTGTGTTTTATTTATGCTATTGTAGTATTTTAATTATACTTAGTGTGGTGACCTTATTGTCTGGCCTGATAGCACCACATCCTGCAGCCCTGAAATAACAGGAAGGGAAGAAGCAACATTATTTATATTAGGTTTACGGATCTTAATTTGATTAAAAATCTATGTCACCTTTAAAATCTTCTATATCTAGGCTTATTTATATTAGGTTTACAGATCTTAAATTGATTAAAAATCTATGTCACCTTTAAAATCTAAAAAAAAAAAAATAAAAAATAAAAAAAAATAAAATCTAATATATATCCAGGTTTCTATATCCAGGGAGCCTGCTTTTCCTTCTGCTTGTGTCTCTGCTTCTCTCTGTGTGTCTTTCATGAATAAATAAATAAAATCTTAAATAAAATAAAATAAAATAAAATAAAATAAAATAAAATAAAATATTGTATGTCAAAAGATTCTCAGCTTAGATTAGCTTTCATTTATTCTAGTGCAGCTTTCTTTCTCTACATGAGGACATCCTGGCCTTCATACCAACCACATTCGTGGTCATTGGTCTTCAGAATTTTCTAGTTAGAAGAAAAATATTTCATCTGTGATGTCTACATACATGAGAAGGTTAAATTCACTCAGAGAATTAACTGAGGGGAACTGTGAAAATGAAGATTTAATAAGGTGTAAATAGCAAAAGAAAAATTATACTTGATTCTGTGTTCATGTGACAAGTATATCCAGTAGCGATTATAACTTAATTTTTTACTAGATTCATGAAAATCCAAACAATCCATGCTTCCAAGTTGGCAGAAATTCCTTAGGATAGAAGCATTGGTATTGAATATCATGAATAAACAGCAATATCAAACTGCCTTTGGGAATATTGTACCACTGAGATTGTGTGTAGCCTGCGAAAAAGAAGAGAAAAGTGGTATTTCTTGACTGAAGCCAAACATAATGGAGTCAAGGATCATCCATGCTGTCATTGAGGATTTGGGTAAAATAAGGAAATTGCATCTATTAGAATATAAATTTGCTCCAAAACATTTCTTTTTGTTTTCTTAATCACAAAAGGTCTAAAAGGCATTTAAACAGTAATAACAATTTTCATACATTTTAATTCCTACAGCATAACTCTGGAGCATTAGAAAATCTTAAGTTGCTCAAGCCAATTCTATATATATATATATATATATATATATATATATATATATATATATATGTCTTTTTTTTTTTTTTAAGCCAATTCTATATTAAAAATGAGATCTGCAGACCAGTAGAAATCCGGTGCTTGTAGAATTGCCTTCATGGTCATATATAAGAATGTATTATGATGTATTTCCCAAATGTCAAAAAATACGAGCACTTCCTCTAATCTGGACTTTTATCTACTTACCAGTACGTCTGCTTTGCCACTGAGTCCCTGCCCATAGTTGTCCGTGGCGATGACCTGGAACTTGAAGTAGGACCTCCTCATGTTGTGGAAGAGCATAGCAGTTTTTATGAGCCCGGTGTACGTTTCCACCACGAATCCTTCTTTGCCCTCTTTAATTGGTGGGATGATGAGTCGGTAGGCCATGGCACTATAGTTGCCAGTATCTTTGTCAGTAGCCTAGGAGGAAAACAACAACAACAACAAAAAACCCACAAGGTATAAATAAGCCAGAGAGAAATTACCTGTACTAGAGGGCTTATTTCTGTTTGTAAGACTGACATTCTTTGGTAATAATAACACAACACAACCCTCCTCAACGTCTATTGTTCTGGGTATTGTTATGTAGATCAACAGGCTTTGTGTCCACGGGGACCAATGGCTGTTATTAGAATGGTATTAACTACCCAACTGTGAATACAAAGGACACAGACTCTGTTATAATGTGAGTTCAGCCTGCAAAATAAGAATTTTGATTGGCATGTTTGATGGGTTCAGCTCTGGGCTGTGATCCAAATTGGTTTAAGGATGGGATGGATTGTTTACCTAGCTATTGCCTTGTGTAATAGGCATAGCATGTGATAGTGGTTTTGACCTCACCTGTTTCCCGGAGGAGAAAAAAATAAAATAATGCACTGAAAGATCTCATATGACAATAAAAGTTCAGAGCTTTTAACCAATAAATCTGGAGCTACGGAAGGAGATCCTAATTAGTTAATACCATGTCATAATCAGAGATTAGTTTACTAATCCAGGTTCTTTTTTAATGAATCTATATCCAATTCTCAGATTTGTTCTTAGTTGCAGGTACTCACGATCTACAGGTTAAAGTTTCTTAATATTTAGAATTTAAAAAGAGAAACAGTTGTTTAGTTTAGTTTTTTTTTTTCTTTTTTTTTTTAATGAAGCTGTGAGTATAATCTATTAGTTTGTCTCTATGGGTTCTACTTCGGAGCTTTTTCAGAATGCCAATTTGGGAATTATTTCGTAGTGGCGTATTTGGAAGAGGAATGACGGATAGGAAAGTCTCAGTGAATCTATACCAGGCTACATAGATCTTATTCATGATACTGCATATGTATGTTTTATATTATTATTATTGTTGTTGTTATTATTATTATTATTATTATTATTATTATTATTATTTTCATTATCTGGTTATTCTTATTTTTACCAAAGATATTATTAAACATGTATCAAGCATTTTTGATTTTTCATTACAACACTAAGGATTCCAAAAAGCATCATCTTTTTTAATAAGAACTCTGAGGAATGTATCATTACAATCAGGTAAATTAGTGCTGTCCAACAGAACTCTCTGTGTTGATGGAAACGCTCTGTGTTCTGTCTGACACAGCAGCAACCAGCCACATACGGCTAGTCAACACTTGAAATGAGGCTAATGGGACTCAGAAATTGAAATTTGAATTCTAATTAAATTTCAAAAGCAAGGGCTACCTAGTAAGTGGTAAAGTTGGGATAGACATAATGATAATAATAGTAAATAACAGTGAATATATTAGATTTTATCAGAGAGATGGAATGCTATAGATTATAAACTGCTTATAGTACACTATACAGTTGAGAAGATGTTTAAAATGCTTTCATATTTGCTGTCATCTAATTGAAATATATAGTTTAATTATAATTTTTAACCTGAAAGTCAAGCAGTATGACAGTTAATTTGGAAACTCAATTACTTGTACATGTTATTAGCATCTTAATAAAACTTCAAATCTACATTTACTTCTTTTAAAGATATTTACTAATGCAAGTGGAATATATAACAATTCACCTTAACTCTCCAACTTTATTCTGTGTGTTGATACTGTGTTCCATCAATTTGAATGACCGTGCTCTATCTCTAAATAAATTAAGAGGGAAAAAAAAAAGAGCTTAACTATTAAGCTTCAAATTCTATATGTGTGCTTAACCATTGAAGACATTTCAGGGTAATTCTGACTTCCTGTCAAACAAGGTAATTTAAAGTAAAAAAAAAAAAAAAAAAAAAGCTATATTTAACTTTGTGATAAAATATTTCTTGAATTTTTCTAAGAAGTCAAAATTCTCAGCTTTAGAATAAGATGGGCTCCACTATCAGCTCAATTCTGTAGATGGTCTGCATGTTTCACAGAATGGCAGGGCCTAGTTCTGGCATTCAAGGGAAAGTAATTAGATTTCAACATTAGATCACATTATCACTAAAAGGAGAAGAACAAAGAAAAAGTAGTTATCAAAGTGTTTCTTTTTAAGCTTTGAACTCAGGGTTTTTATTTATTTAATAAAGGAAAGCACAAAAAATAAAAAGCACTTTCCCAGATAAAATTAAAATCAGAGTTTGAATCAAGTAATCAAAGACATTTCTTTTATATACTATAAGCAAATTTGGGACTAATGCCAAATAGGTCAGAGATCTGTTTAAGTATTATCTTTTAACTTATAATTAGCATGAGTGTTTCCACTGAAATAAATTTTTTACTGTAATTGCAAATGGCAGTGAGGTATAAAAATGTGCATAAAAATAGATCATAAGTGTACAGATCAATAAAATTTTGCAAGCTATACACCCATCCATGTGACTAGCACCTGCATCAAGAAATAAAGCACTACCAGCATCCCAGAATATTCTGTATGTCCTTGGAGCCATACCCACTCCCCACTGTGTTTATGTATAAATGAATTGATTAGTTATGCTTAATTTTTAACTGTATGTTGATGGGATTACACTGTATATTTTCCTTTCTGTCTGAATTCTTTTACTCAATTTTGTATTGTGAGTTTCTAAATCTTTGTATTTTTAAAATTTTTATACACATTTTGAATCATTTTACTTCATCTTTACTATAATACTATGAGATATATATATAATTATTCTCTATCTTACCTGTGAGACTCTGGTAGTTGCATATCTTATCCACTATGCTATCTCTATGCTTCAGGATTTGAATTCTAGTCATTCCAACTCTAGAATCTAAGTCAAATTCACCTCTCCCCGGCTCCCTTCCCAAGTATTTACAGCTACCAGTGCTTTTCTAAAAGGCCTGTGCTTTTTAGAAAATGTTTGAATTTTTCTAATTTGGGTATAGTTGACACACAATCGTGTATAACACAGCGATTCAACATCTCTATACATTATGCTCTGCTCACAAGTTACAAACCCTGTAACATGACACAATCACACTTAGAAAAGAAAAGGTGGCTACAAGAAAATCATCATGACTGCTTAGTCCATTAAGTTTCTTTGCACAGTTCTTACTGATTAACCTCCGATTTCAATAAACAAGTAATTTCACTGTCTAGTTTTCCTACTTTATTAAATTCAAGATTGCCTATTTTATCTTCACGGCTTAAGGTGCATTTTAAAACACACTGAGGTAAGAGGGAAGGGGACTCAGGAGACAAGTCCCTGTTTTGGGACAATTTTGGTTTTAGGTTGACTTCTAACCTGAAAGTCAGGTCACCAAAAAACAAAACAAAACAAAACAAAACAAACGAACAAACAAAAAAACAGGTCATAATAAGAATCACATGATCCGACTAATGGAAGATTACCAGACCCCAGTCCCTCTGGCAATAAAAGCCACAAAGCCTGGACCTTCTTAAAATTGCTCCATGTGGGTGATTCCACAACCCCAAAACAATAGAAAAATGAATTGCCCAGTAAGTCATAAGCCCAAAGTGAAACAGTAGACATTTCCCTATTTGGTTAGCTAATTTTTAAAAAATATATAAAACTCTTTGTTAGATGCAATGGGGTCCTCTTCCCCATCAAGGAGGAGAGATACTGCTTTGTGAAGTCTCTTCTTTCTCATTTCTATATTTAATGAATCTTGGTCCCATCCTCTAAACATCTTGCTCTTGAATTCTTTCTCACACAAAGCCACATCGCTCTTGGCAAAGCCCTCCCTCTCAGGACCTCTCAGGTATTCTGGCATCAATACCTTTCCTGAAGCAAATATTCATTTAATACAAGTTTGGATATGGGATTAGCAAGTACAACTCAGAACTATGTATTTTCTTTTATGATTTTTCACAGTGCATTTGGAGCAAATTGTCAAAAATGAGTTACAGGGTTTAAAAAAAATGTTTACTGGAGTTTTTTCCAAAAATATAAGACTACTTGTCATATATACATTTTCAATAATAATTTCAGTTTGATTTTCTATTTCTTTGAGTGGGCTTAATCCTCTTTAAATCTCAAAGACCTCATTTCAAAAAGCAGGCATTGATGATGGTTGCCAGGATCATCAGCATTCTTTCAAATCTCCCCCTCTCTCCCAACTACATCTAGTTGAATATAACAAGTTAAACAGCAAATGATAAACATTCCAATAGGCACTACAGTTAGAAGCGATATAAAGGATTTTCAAGTTCAATTTTTAATCTATTCAATTTTCAGCAAACACATGATTTCATATGGAAACCCGTATAAAAGATGTGACTGATCAAAGCTGGGTGTGTACATTAAAATCACACACTATAAACAAGCAAATGTTCCTTTATGAAGTTAATTAGAAGACACAGTATATTTAAATATACACCCAAAATACTGATAACAAAATTAAGAACACAATTTTAAATCTGGTTACAGATGTGAAAAGTGAGAGTTTCAGTACAGATTGTACTGCAACTATTTGCTTCGTACTTTTAATGGTTTTAAATTCACTTCTTCTGTGTGTGTGTGTGTGTGTGTTGTGCTTTAGAGGACACTCAATCAAAAGTTGGGTGTGATTTTGGAAAAAAATATAATCACTTTGAGTTTCAACTTTCCTTATTCACAAAATCAAAAAAAAGTATTGATCAACAAGCATTATTTTCAAGACAAATACATATATGTAAAAAAATACCCAAGTATAGTAAAACCATTATAATTTAATTTTTACCATAATATTCAAAAACTTTAATTTTTCATATCAACGAATATGCAAATTTAAGCAAAACATTAATTTAAACTTATTACTCCAGGCATGTTATTCTAAGATTGTAATTTCCTTAAAAAATCCATTAATCAATTTTTTCAAAATGTGTATACTTTGCTCTCCTCTTTCTTTTATCTTTTACATTTCTCTTTATTGCTTCCAGACCACTTCTGAGTCAACCTTGCAAAACCTCTTCCCCAACTGAAATCCACGCATCTATTATGTGGTACACACTCTACACTTTGTTGTTGCTGAATATAATGGGGCTTTGGTATCTGACTCTTGGTGTGCCTCTTCTACTTGGACTTTGTCCCCCTCTGTGAATGTCAGTGTTCATGTAGATGACACAATCAATGACCCATCTTTATATTCTCAGGCATGAATAACTGTCATTGACCTTTTTTTTTTTTTTTAAGATTTGATTTATTGATTCATGAGAGACACACAGAGACACAGGCAGAGGGAGAAGCAGGCTCCATGCAGGGAGCCTGATGTGGGACTCAATCCCAGGACCCTGGGATCATGCCCTGGGCTGTAGGCAGGCACTAAACTGCTGAGCCACCCAGGCGTCCCTGTCATTGATCTTTGAACTGTCTCATTGCATTGATTCTATCCTGTAAGCACACACTAGTCTTCTGACTTATAGAGATACTCCCCCAAAGGAAGCACACGATCTCCGGAAGTGTAAACTTTAAGGTATACATTTCTGACTGCAAACTCCCATCACTTCCTTATTCAATTAAGAATTCTTTGATACCAGGGAATTTTCAGTTCCACAAACACCTTTCCTGTTTTCATTACTTTGGGGCTTATGTCCCTTTCCCTTCCATCATGGATGTCACAGGGGTCATGCTGTTCTCACTGCTTTGCCTTTTCACAATACCTAGACCCTTCTCCTTTAGAACCAATATAACTGGAGCAGCCCGGGGGGCTCAGCGGTTTAGTGCCACCTTTAGTCCAGGGCGTGATCCTGGAGACCTGGGATTGAGTCCCACGCTGGGCTCCCTGCATGGAGTCTGCTGCTTCTCTTTCTGCCTGTGTCTCTGCCTCTCTGTCTCTCTCTGTGTCTCTCATGAATAAATAAACAAAATCTTTAAAAAAAAAGAAATATGTTTTAAAAAAAAGAACCAATGTAACTGCCAACTGATGACTGAGGAATTCTGAAGATTAGTCAGGTAGACTAGTGCTTCACACAGTATCTCAGTATCTTTCCCACTGAGTATGTTTTATTGAAACTACTTTATAGGTAAAGGAACCGAAGCACAGAGAGATTAGTCACTTTCTCGTAATCACAAAGACGGTTGATAGCACATGTCGGGAGGTCTCACTCTAAAACCTATACTGAAACTCCTATCCTCAGTATGTCATACTAAGCAGCAGGACTGGGACCCCAGTGAACACAGCACTAAGAGCTGCATAAAAGACATGTCAAGGAGATGAGAAGAAAATAATAGATATGCAGGCCAAAGCCCAAATGAAGGCAGGAATACAAAAATCTCAGCGCTGATGGTAATAACATTCAGAGGGTATTTTGCTGAACCAGGTGAACTTAAAACTTAATTCATGAGGTCATGAGTGGTTCTGAGAAGAGGAAGCAAGACCCTTCTTAGGATGATAAATCTTCACATTAAGGGCAATTGAGAAACTCACCTCTCCTTTCCAGCCACCACCACTGCCACCACCCCAAAACTGCAAGTAAACCTCTTGGCTTAAACCTTGATGTTTAGTGGAATGGGAAATAAACCTTCCTTGGGAATTAATCCAACCAACACAACCGCCCTCACTGGAGTCTGCAGCCATTATTCACACACTACCAATTTGCTCAATTCTAGGAGAAATCATAATATCCTGATTTTGAAAATGCAGTGGCCCTAAATTCTACCTGAATGAACAGAAAAACCAAAACTGAGAATTTGAGAAAAGTGACCTTTAACTAATAATGGCCTAGCCTCCTCACAGAAGCAAGTCCTTTTTCAAAAAAGCCCCCTCTAACTTATGCCTCAAATCATTCTAACAAACAAGTTCCAAGAAAGATAAAAAGTTAGAGTAAAACAATCGTCAAAATGAACAAGCAATAAAATATCATAAAAGGGAGCTTGTTGCAAAAAAAGCAAAGTCATACTGCATAGGGAATTAGCAGGCACAGAGTATAAAGCAAATATGTTCAATGTTTCAGTAAATAGAGTCTTAAAAATAAGAAAAAAAAAAGAATGAGAATAGTTGAAAATAAATAAAAAGTATCTTCTGGAAATGATGAAATAATTGAAACAAAAAACCCAGAGATGAAGCTGTTAGCAGCCTAAGCATCGCTGATGAGAGAAATTAGTGAACTGAATGATAGGGATAGAAGAAATGATGCAGAATGCCTTACAGAGCCACAGAGATGAAAAATGTAAAAGCAAGTCTGAGATATAGTGTTTAGAGTCATCAAGTTTAGCAAACATCTCATCAGAGATTCAAGGAGAGCAGACAGGATAGAATTTTCCAGAACCGATAAAAGACAACTGTCGACAGATTGAAGCCCAATAACCTACCAATAGAATAAATACAAAGTGACCTACACAGAACATGCAACAGTGCCCCCCCCCAACGGAAAGGGGAGTCATGGAAGGCCTTGGCACACTCAAGCGTGGCCTGGAAAGGTACCCACGGAAAGTTCTAGACTGTGCGCTTTGAGTGAAGGGCATGTGATTCCAGTGGGAAATCTAAGATTTAGGAAGAGGTGGAAAAAGCGAAGATAGTATTAAATGTCTGAAAAAGTCTACTTAAGCAATAACCGTAGTTATTGTGTGGCTAAAAAAAAATAGAGTAAAATATCCCAAAATAATAATCCATAAATATCAATGGGAGGGACTCAATTTAAGCATCCTAACATTCTGAAGAATATTCGGGATGGAGGGGACACTGGTATTTTTAGGTACGAATGTGTTATCATTTCTAAGGTAAACCCTATTCAATAAGAGCATCTAACTTCTCAAATACACTAAGTATACGTGCATGGAGCAAGGCAAGAGAAAACCAAAATAAAATGATAGAGGGCAAAATCTTATATCTGCAACTATCAGGAATGTAATTCAATCTTCTAAACAGGCCAGGTCGATCACATTGGATGGAATATAGTCTAGTCTGACATATAATATATCATCCCTAAAAGAAGAAAAGTGATTGGAAATGTAAGTCCAAATTGATTTATATTTTAATCTAGAACACATTTCTTTTCACATAGAAATTTACCTTTCTGGCATTTTGGGGAGAAATGCAGAAAGAACTGATATTTTTAAATGTTAATAATATTAGAAGTTAGTCTTGATGCGTTCTGTGTGGCTACGAACAAGTTCAAAAGGAAATTATTTGCCAAAGAGATCACTGATGAATGTGTAACCGTGGATAAAGCAAAACAGCTAAGTGGTTTTGTTTTTGTTTTTTTAATAAATCAACTGCTATGAATATAGCTTGCCTTACTTTCTAAAATAAATGGGAAAATGGGGAATATTCCTAAAAATATCCTAAGAAAGAGAAAAAAAGTAAGTAAAAATTACAGGATCCATCATTTTTAGATAGTGATAAGGGGACATCTAATAGGCTTGGTTAAACTAGCACTTAAAAATGAAAACTGGCTCATCAAGAAAACTATAACAGAATCAAATTTGCTAAAGAATCAATGTCACTTTGCTTAATTCCATCAGCTTCTTTTTTTTTTTTTTAATTTTTATTTTTCCATCAGCTTCTTTATCATCAAAGATATACCCTGGGATCCCGGGCACAGTCATTATTATCTGGAAGAGGTAACCCTGCAAGACTTGATTCGCAGACTTCTGGGAGTTTCTGTTAGTGAGCAAAATCAGGAAAGTTATGTCTAGAGTAGTTTTAGAAGAATGAGAATCAGAAATGAATATTATAATTATACCTGCTGTAATTATATTTCTAAATGAAAGCTAAGACACAGGAAACCACTTATGCATTTCTACGACCTCATCTGGAAATTTTAATGCACACAGGTGCCCAACATTAAGAGAAAATCACCAAATAATTGCCTCTATCATACAGGGGTGTAGGTGAGCCCATTAATTTTGTTGCAGCCTAAGTAACTGTTCCCCTCTGTTGCCTAAATGAATACTGTGGATACAGAAATATTAGTGGAATAATTAGTGAGGTCCTAAGAACTTCCAAAGCCCATTAAAGTCCAATAATGCTAACTTTTAACTTCAGCTTTCCAATTAGACCCCATTTTAACATTTAACAGCACTGAAGGCTCACTTTCCCCGAAATAGAGTGGAAGGTTTTTAAGAATGTCAGGGTAAAAATGGTCAAATCCCACATTTTCACCTACTGGAGTCAGTATGTCGAGCTGTGTTTGCCACGGGCAAAAAGGACAGATCTTCGGCTTCGTAAACTATTCTAACTTGGCTCTTGTATTTGCAGGAACTACAAAGAAATCTCCACTTTCAAGCACTTCAAGACAAGGCATGTGTCCAACATATGATGAAATATGAACGAGGAAATGAAAATGTCAGGTGGACTGCTCTCTTTACAAGTCTATTCAAGATGTATGCAAAGAAGCAGAAGAAGAGAGGGGAGAAGCATTTTATTTTTTATTTATTTTTTATTTTTTATTTATTTTTATTTATTTATTTATTTATTGTGGGGGGGAGAGGCATTTTAAATAAGAAAGCTTAGTGCTTGGGTGTTTATCAGGATGCCAAAAAAGTGATCACTCCCCCACAACTCCTAGTTTTAATGTGTGCACTTACTTTTTGTAGAGTTAAGTAAGAATCTGATATTCCATTGTATACATAAACCACATCTTCTAGAAACGACAAATACCCACCATTTGCTTCGACGTGGATGGACCTGGAGGGTATTATGCTGAGTGAAATAAGTCAATCGGAGAAGGACAAACATTATATGGTCTCATTCATTTGAGGAATATAAAAAATAGTGAAAGGGAATAAAGGGGAAAGGAGAAAAAATGAGTGGGAAATATCAGAAAGGGAGACAGAACATGAGAGACTCCAAACTCTGGGAAACGAACTAGGGGTGGTGGAAGGGAAGGTGGGTGGGGGGTAGGGGTGACTGGGTGACGGGCACTGAGGGGGGCACTTGATGGGATGAGCACTGGGTGTTATTCTATATGTTGGCAAATTGAACACCAATAAAAAATAAATTTATAAAAAAAAAGAATCTGATATAATTTGGAGATATTCTAATGAGTGTAATGCAGCTGGCTGTAGAAACAACAATTTAATAGTGGTCTGTTGACCCCTGCAACACCTTTCCAGGAGCTTTACTGTTGTTTTGTTATAGTTAGCGTCTGCCAAAGTTTACTCTTTTTTAACGATTTTATCGATTTTAGAGACAGACGAGAGAGCATGAGCAGGGGGAGGAGCAGAGGGAAAGGGAGAAAGAGACTCTCAAGCAGACTCCCCTGCTGAGCACAGGGGAGCCTGGGGTGGGCCAGGATCCCAGGCCCCCCGAGATCATGACCTGAGCCAAAATCAAGAGTCAGACGTGTAATTAACCCATCGAGCCACCCAGGAGCCCTGGCGAAATTTACTCTCAAAGGGTGGTGCCAAATATCACATGATAACACCCATTTGAAAAATCAAAGAAACTGAAAAACAGCAAAACCTTCTTTTTATCACTTTTACAGTTTTTCATTTACATCCCGAACTATGTTTTATCACAGAAGGCATGAGATTTAAACATCGGGAAGACTCGCATTTATGTGATAATCGTCCTTTCCTTGTAAAAGCTTCAGAAAATAAATATTACCTCAAAAAATAATTGCTTTGTCCTTTTCCTCATTATTGCTACGGTCATGACGGATCATATATTCCTCAGTGCTGTGAAGGGAACGCTAAAACATTTGCCCCACCTTTTCATTCACATGGAAAAGAAAGGAATTATGCTCCATCCAGAGATGCAGTAACAATGGGAAACGTTCAATCCGAGAGATTGAGAGAGAGGAAGACTAGCTTTTCATGTTGATTCTGAATCCCAAATGTTCAGGACTTTTCACAAAAGCTCACTTATTATGGAAATATTTAAGAAATCTGTGCCTTTGCACTAATTCCGTAGTTAGGAGTTCAAGTCCTTCAGCATTCCAAGCAAGTTGAATGACACACTCATCATTTCTAACTCTGTGTTCCTCCCCAGTGACATTAAAACCAACAACTACTCCAAACCAAATAGAGTTTCATATGTCCCCTGCTCCTGGCCCTCTCCAGGCTACCATGGTTGTCCCTCTGGCTGTGGTCTTCCTGCCTGGCAAGGGCCTCCACCTACACAGAAACTGAGCGAAAGATCTCAGCATCCATAATCTCATCCCTGGCCTCCTGACGTCCAGGACATCAGCAAGCCTTCGGCCTTGGACTCTGCAGGATGCCTCAGTGCAGAGACTATCTATCACGCGGACGCTGCCCAACGCAGGCTCTCCTGTCTCATTTTTCATTCCAGCAACAGCTGAAAAGCCATTCGAGAGCTTCCACCTGCCACAGGGGGACATTAAGACAAGTCCATGAAATATCCTGTCTGAGCCCAGTTCACCATTCCAACTTCTCACCCTACATTTAACTCTACTGATATTTCCCCCAAACTACACTACTTAGTTTTTTTTTAGAACAATCTATGTTGCTTTAGGATTCCAACCCTTTAGGATTCCAAAACTTTGTTTTAGGAGCAGTGTTTTCTAATTTAAAACATCTCTTGTGGGGCACCTGGGTGGCTCAGTGGTTGAGCATCTGCCTTTGGCCCAGGGCATGACCCCGTGGTGCTGGGATCGAGTCCTGCATAGGGCTCCCTGCATGGAGCTTGCTTCTCCCACTGCCTGTATCTCTGCCTCTCTCTGTGTTTCTCATTAATAAATAAATAAATATAATCTTTAAAAAATGAAAAGAAATGAAATAAAAATAAAGTAAAATAATAAAATAATAAAATAAAATAATAAAATAAAATAAAATAAAATAAAATAAAATAAAATAAAAAAAATAAAAAGTCTCTTGTGTACTAGGCCAAAGGATGTTCCCGCTTGGCCTATACTTGGTACACACACACACACACACACACACACACGCACACACATTGAATATATATAATATTAAGCAACGTAGTCAACCCTCAGTTTAAAGGACTAGTGTTCTGAAGGCTGTCCTGACTCCAAACTAGGGGTAGTGCTACTTCCACCTGTATGCTCCTCATACTTATATCTTATATATCTTATATATATTTTACTAGAGCATTTACCCTGGCATATTATAATATTTGTGTGTCTCCATTACATATAAAATTTGTTTCTTAGTTTTCTTTTTTTTTAGTTTTCTTATAATATTTTATGTCACTTGATTTCCAGATTGATCACTAAAATGTATTTTGAAAACAAAAATGAAAATTTAAACTAGGATATATACATGTCTTCAAAAAAATCCTCTTGAATAGAAACTTTTTTTTTTTGTTTTGTTTTGTTTTTTTTAAAGCTTACTTTTGTTCCCGTCATTACACTATTTAAGACAGGGTGTCCTTTGTGCGTTGAATAATTTGGACCACCCTGCTTCATAAAAAGATTTGAGTGTCTTTTCATTTAAACATACTCATATGTAATTTTTACAATTTTAAAGCAAAGTTAATATTAAATAATGGCATTTTCATTATTGCAAAAAGGTTTAGAATATGAATAATGTATAAGAAGCCTATTTATCCTTCAATTATTAAGTTTTAGAGAAAATCCAGGGAACCAGAGAGCAGGGCATTTGCAAATTAAATCAGAATGCTGAATCTTCTTTGCATTCTCTCCGACAATGTTGGATTGCCCCCATCTAAGAAGAAAACAACAAGCACAAACAGAAAGCTTTACTACAAAAAAACAAACCTCTATCATTACTTTTTAAAGAGTAATGTCAAAGGAAAATAGAATTCAATTTATAAACCTTTTACTTTGGAAAATGAATGGAGAACTTTCAAAAATATATTGAATATAAAGTACTAAGATGAAACCAATGATTAGCAGAAGAAAAGCCTTGAGGACCAATAAGGTGACACTAATTATAAAGAAGTCTGTGTTTACAGAATGGTATGGTGCTATTTACCCATGGGACAATAAAATTTGTCTCCTTGACTATATGTAAAATGCAACATTTTAATATAAACAACACAACACATTCAACAAAAAGAGTTGCTCTCTGCAATGTCCCTCATTTAAATTGGAGGTATTTTAGAACCCTCCATCTCTTTATATATATATTTTTTTTTTGAATTTTGTAACAATGTATTTTGTCTAACATCTGACAATTTTGCTAAGAAGAAATAGCTGTAACATTAAACTGAAATTCCTGATATTGTTTTTTTGTTGGATGAAATTCTAAAAAGAATTGGCCCCGGAACAATATGGTATAAAGCAGAGTGGCCAATATTACAATCCCATTTTGAGATAATATGATAGAATATTAGCATTGCCAATTGCTGATTTTTAGAAATATTGTTGTTTTTTGAGAACCATGGATGAGAATATAATAATTTAGGAATCTAATTTTGCAAAATTGCTTATGTGCTTTTGTTTTCCACTATGTTTTCCTGATTAAAAATTCCTAAATCATTCTTTCTTTTTTAATTCCAAAGTTGTTTTCATCTAATTATTCTCGCTCTGTGTTATTTGTAACGATGAAAAATTACAACAACTTAAATAGCCAACGGTCTTTTATAATGTGTCTAATATACAAAGTATTTGATTAATTCTTGGTTATTACAGAAATATCAGAAGATGTATATTAACAAAGACATACTGAAGACCCTATATTAGATCCACTTATAGTCATAACGAATATCTTTATATATGTATCATTTTATATTTTCTATATATACATAAGCTTTCCGTGAAGGGGATCATACCATCTGTATGGCATTATAACCTATTATTTGTAGTCGTTAACCAGTCAATATAGAATATTTTGTATTTCATACAAAAAGTATATTTCTATTTCAAACAACATAATAGTAAGAGTAGGATTTTAAAATATTGTAACAAACAAGTAATACTATTTTTAAAAATAGACATTTTAAAAAATTTTTATTTATTTTTAAATTTTTTAAATAAACATATTTTTTAAAGGACACATAAAGTCCATAAATTATTATAGACCCATCCCAAGGAACACCAACATTATTAAGCCTCGAACGATAGTTACTAGATGGTTTCTATACCTTGGCCATTGTAACTAATGTTGCAATAAACATAGGAGTGCCTATATATTTTTTAATAGGTGCTTTTGTTTTTGTTTGTGTGTGTGTGTGTGTGTGTGTATGTGTGTATGTGTGTGTGTGTGTAAATACCTAATAGTGCAATTGCTGGGTCATAGGGTAGTTCTGTTTTTTTAGAGTAGTTCTATTTTTAATTTTTTGAGGAGCCTCTGTACTGTTTTCCGCGGTTCCAGTTTGCATTCCCACCAACGGTGCATTGAGGGTTCCTTTTTCTCTGCATCTTTGCCAACACTGGTTGTCTTTTTGATTTGAGCCATTCTGACTGGTGTGAAGTGATATCTCATTACGGTTTTGATTTGCATTTTCCTGATGCTGAGTGATGTCGAGCATCCTTTCATGTGTCAGTTGACCATCTATATGTCGATAGACAAATGGGTAAGGGAGATGTGATACACACACACACACACACACACACACACACTGGATTAGCACAGCCTTAAAAAAGCGATGGGATTTTGGCATTTGCAACAGGACGGATGGACCCAGAGGGTGGTATGGTAAGTGAGGTAAGTCAAACTGGGAAAGATGAATACCATATAATTTCACTCATAGGCAGGATCTAAAAAAAAAAAAATGAATAATAAATTAAAAAAAAACAGAATCAGACCCATAAATACAGAGAACAAGCTGATGATTGCCAGAGGGGTGGGTGCAGGAAATATTGGTGAACGGGAAGGGGAGACATAGGCTTCTAGTTATGGGATGAATAAATCATGGGCATATAGTCACTGGTATGTAATAGCATCATGTAGTGGCAGATGGGAGCTACACAAGGATGAGCACAGCACAATATATAGGAAAGTCGAATACTATGCTGCACACCTGAAGCTAATGTCATATTGTGTGTCAACTTAAAATTAAAATTAAAAAAAAATTAAAAAAAAAACACTTACTGGAAAATATTTATATTTGATAAAATGGCTAGTTTTTGTTTGTTTTCTTTTGGCCAAGAAATAGCATTGGCTAATCTGTTTCTAGCCTTGTTACCTTTGGCCAATCTGCTGTAATCTAAATAGTTCTTTAGCCAGTTGAGAACTAGCGTTGACAATGATTGGGATTATTAGATGCAGGTTGAATGTCAGCACTGAAAAAGTGTAATGAATAAATGATCATATTCAAGAAAGACCTGGGAAAACATAAGGGATCATCAGAGTGTGCACCAAGTCTTCTGTATTGGGCTCAGGACTCTTAAAAATAGAGTATCATTTAACATTCTTAACTCTGGCGAGTAGAAAGAACAAGATCCCTTCTACAGAAGCCATTCCTGAAGTGTGTATGTGAGAGTATAGCTCTGCAAATGACCCAAAATCACACATTTGGGGAGCAGGACCTGGAATCCTTGACTTTAAGGTCCCTATAAGATTTGCCAGTAAACTGATTGTGTGGAGGGGCACCTGGGTGGCTCAGGGTTGAGCGTCTGCCTGTGACTCAGGGCAGGACCCCACGGTCCTGGGATCAAGTCCCACATCCCACTCCCTGCAGGGAGCCTGCTTCTCCTTCTGCCTCTGTCTCTGCCTCTCTCAGTGTGTCTCTTGTGAATAAATAAATAAAATCTTAAAAAAAAAAAAAACAAACTGTGTGGAGGAAAGGATGCACTGCACTGAAGGCTATTCCCAGGGTCCTTGCTTCAGAGAGATGACACCTGTACCCACTAACAGATTTTCTTAAAAATTGAAATCTAGTATTTCTCCTTCCATCAGAATCAGTAGGAATTAAACAAAGACAAGCGGCTTTACCTGTGCATCTCTCTTGCAGGACAAAGCAGAACACAAACACTGGCAAAGAGTAGTTATCGTTTGTACCGTTTTCCTAGTGACGCTGCTCCGTTAAATGACACAGTAAGATAGAATTCAATGTTTTAATTGCATTTAGTACTAATGAGACCCTTATAAACATAGGTGAGATTACACATTTTCATTGTGTCCTGTTCCTTCCCTCATTAGTTATCCCTAATTTTCATGATGACTATTAACACAACATAACATTAATATGCTCAGGAGGTGCCAGAAAAGATTACGTGTCATGCTGTGATTCATTAAAGCCAGAGAAAGGACGCTTTCATTTTTCAACTTTTTAACAGATAATTCATTTTATAATCTTGAAAGATAAATTTTCTGAGGTTCAGAACATTCTATTAATACTTTTTCTTTGAAAAATGGCATTATTTCACCATATCTATCTACAAAGGGAGAATTTAAGGAATCTATTTAACATCCTTAAATTGCTGGCCTTTTCTGGTTAGTGATTATTATTATTATTATCATTATTATTATTATTATTTGGCTTCAGTGTCTTCTTTCTGAAAAAGTCTATTGAAGACATTTTACTGACTCCTTGATTATTTTCGTGTTTTATTTAAGAGAATTTCAAGAATGTTTTCCACTTGTCAGACATTAATTAATCACTAGAAGATAACCTCACCCAGTGTTATGGCTGGCTGTAGTGAGATAAGGACCCAAAACCCCAACACGGCCTTCTAAAAATACTCTTTTTTAAACTTTTCTCTGGATATGTTGATACTGGCACTGCCTGAGGGCTGAAATTTCCCCCTAGCTGTGCTATTAGGGGATATGAGGTCAGAACCTCACATCTACCTATGTGCAGATTATTTTTTTCTTAAAGTTGTTATGATTTCCTGAAAGGGAAATACCAAGCCATCGATAATTACCAGCAAAGAAAATATGTACAAAGATACTTCATAGCACAGGGTTGAGATAATACTGCTCACTTAAAGCATACAGATATGAAAAAAAAAGCATACAAATATGTCTCATAAATACCAATCTGATCATTGCCAATATAAGAACTACCACATTTAAACTACACAAGTTGATTTTTCTCAAGATAGCTTTTGTGACTATTCAGGGTCTTTTGTGGCTCCATACAAATATTTTGAATTATTTGATCTAGTTCTGTGAAAAATGCTTTTGGTATTTTGATAAGGATTGCATCGAGTCTGTAGATTGCTTTGGGTAGTATGGACATTAGAATGATATTGGTTTTTCAAATCCTTGAGAATGAAAAAAATCTTTCCATTTGTTTGTGTCATCTTCAATTCCTTTCATCAATATTTACAGTATTTGGAGGACAGTCCTGCTCCTCCTGGTTATGTTTGTGCTTAGATATGTTTTATTTCTTCTGGTGCAATTAGAAATGGGATTATTTTCTTAATTTCTCTTTCTGTTACCTCATTATTAGTGTATAGCAAAGCAATAGATTTGGGTACATGAATTGTGCATCCTACAACTTTTTAAAATTCGTTTGTCAGTTCTAATAGTTTCTTGGTGGCATGTTTAGAGTATCACAATCCCAGATTTTAAGATATACCTCAAAGCTATAGTGATCAAAACAAAATGGTACTGACACAAAAACAGGCACATAGATCAGTGGAACAGAAAAGAGAGCCTAGAAGTAAACCCATGATTATACGGTCAATTAATCTGTGACAAAGGAGGCAGAAACATACAGCGGGGAAAAGATAGTCCCTTCAATAAATGATCTTGGGAAAACTGGACAGCTGCATGGAAAAGAATGAAACTGGACCACTTTCTTACATCATAAGCAAAAATGAATTTAGAATGATTTAAAGACCCAAATGTGAAGCCCGAGACCATAAAGTTCTCAGAAGAAAACAGAGGTAGTAATTTCTTTAACATCAACGGTAGAAACATTTTTCCAGTTGTCTCCTGAGGCAAGGGAAACAAAAACAGAATTAAACTCTTGGTACTACACCAAAATACAAGCTTTTGCACAACAAGGGACATGATCAACAAAACAAAAATGTGATCTACTGAATGGGAGGAGATATTTGCAAATGATATATCCAATAAGGGCTTAATATCCAAAATATATAATTAACTTATACAATTCTACATCAAAAAAATCCAATTAAAGATGGGCAAAGGACTTGAATGGGCTTTTTTATAAAAGATTTTATTTATTTATTCATGAGAGATGACACACAGAGAGAGGAAGAGACACAGGCAGAGGGAGGAGCAGGCTCCCTGCAAAGAGCCTGATGTGGGACTTGATCCCAGGACCCTAGGATCATGACCTGAGCCAAAGGCAGATGTTCAACTGCTGAGCCACCCAGGCATCCCTTGAATGGACATTTTTCAAAGAAGACATACAGATGGTCAACAGACACATGAAAAGATGCTCAACATCACTCATCATTAGAGAAATGCAAATCAAAACCATAATGAAATATCACCTTATAGCTATTGGAATAGCAAAAATTAAAAAAAAAACAGATAAGACATAACAAGTATTGACAAGAATGTGGATAAAAGGAACACTTGTTGGTGGGAATGTAAATTGGTGTAGCCATTGTGGAAAACAGTAGGGAGGTTCCTCAAAGATTAACATGTAACTACCATATGATCCAGTAATTCCACTATTGGGTATTTACCCAAGGAAAACAAAATGCTAATTCAAAAAGATACATGTACTTCTATGTTTATTGCAGCATTATTTTCAAAAGTCAAGATATGGAAACAACCTGCGTGTCCATCAGTAGATGAGCGGATAAAGAAGAGGTATATATAAAGAACTCGTAAAACTCAATGTGCAAGGACACCTGGGTGGCTCAGCGGTTTAGTGCCTGCCTTCGGCCCAGGGCATGATCCCGGAGTCCCAGGATCGAGTCCCACATCAGGCTCCCTGCATGGAGACTGCTTCTCCCTCTGCCTGTGTTTCTGCCTCTCTCTCTCTCCCTCTGTGTGCCTCATGAATAAATAAATAAAATCTTAAAAAACTCAATGTGCAAAAAAACCCCCAAATAATCCAATTAAAGAATGGGCAGAGGAAATGAATTAACATTTTTTCCAGAGAAGACATCCAGATGGCCAACAGATACATGGAAATGGAAAGATGCTCACCACCACTCATCAGGGAAACGCAGATCAAAACTGCAATGAAATATCACTTTATACCTGTCAGAATGGCTGAGATCAACGATACAAGGAACAACAGATGTTGGTGAGGGCGTGGAGAAAGGGGAACCCTCTTGCACTGTTGGTGGGAATGCAAAGTGGTGCAGCCACTGTGGAGATCCATATGGAGCTTCCTCAAAACTTTAAAAATAGAATTACCCTATGATCCACCAATTGCACTAGTAGGTATTTCCTCAAAGGACTCAAAAATACTGATTTGAAGGGATTCATGCACCCTGATGTTTACAGCAGCGTTATCTACAATATCCAGATTACGGAAAGAGCACAAATGTCTGTCGATTGATGAACGGATAAAGAAGATGTATAGATATGTACACACACACACACCCCACATCATATATATATATATATACACACAATGGAATATTAGCCACAAAAAGAATGAAATCTTGCCATTTGCAACAACATGGAAATTGGAATGGAGCAAGAGAGTATAATACTAAGTGCAATAAGTCAGTGAGAGAAAGACAAATACCATAGGGTCTCACTCAAATGTGGAACTTCAGAAACAAAACAAATGAGCAAAGGAAGAAAGGGAAGAACAACAACAACAAAAATCAGACTCTTAAATACAGAGGACAGACTGGTGGTTGCCAGGAGGGAGGTGGGTGGGGGATGGATGAAATAACTAAAGGGGATGTGCTCCAATAATGAAACAAAATGCAAGTGAAAAAAATTAAAAAGGATTATTTCTCAGTGGGATGATAGCTAGTGTATTACAAAGACTGGATATACCTAGTCATTACACAATGGAAGGAATTGTTCTTATATTAATTTTCAGTGTTTTTTTTTTTATAACTATTCCTTATTCCATCCTTCAGATAAGAAGAAAAGTAAGTATGCTGTACTGATACTAAGGTGAGCTCTAGAAAGATAGGCCCACTATTATTTAGTTTCAAGGGCAGTGATGAAATATCCGGGTTTTCCATGGAATTGTGTTTTGACAACTTAACATGCACAACGCATGCTGAGCGGACAATATTGTGATTATTATTATCTTACAGGTCGAAAGAACCTACTCGGATAAAATAATTCACAGTGACAATGGATGTTTATGGAGAGATCTGTGTGAGCCAGGCACCGTACTCAGCGCTTTGCATGCATTTCTTATTTATATTCATGAGAAATTTGTTATATAGTCTTATAACTTGCATCTCAGGAGTGGGTAGAAGATAGCAGTGCAGGGGCCCCTGGGGGGGCTCAGTCTGTCAAGCATCTGCCTTCAGCTCACGTCATGGTCTCAGAGTCCTGGGATCGAGTCCCACGTCGTGCTCCACGCTCAGTGGGGAGTCTGCTTCTCCCTTTCCTCTGTCCCTACCCTCTGCCTGTGTTCTCTTTCTCAAATAAATGCATTTTTAAAATTCTTAAAAAAAAAAAAAAAAGAGGTAACAGTCCAGGTGTGTCTTCATCATGATGCTTTTGGAAAAGAGAGATTTAAACATAAAAACGTTGAAAACAATAAATAATAAAACTTTACCTTTATGGCCTTTATGTTTGGTATTAATTTACCTTATTTTTCATGCTCTTGGATTTAGCATATTCATAACATTGGATTAAATGTTAATCAATAGTGACTTAACGTGAAACTTGCCTAGTTCCCTTAGGGATTCCTGTCACCCAGAGGGAGCAGGGGCCAGCATTCATTTCCTGCCCACAGATGTTGTCTGGGTTTTTTATTTGTGTTTTTTTTTTTTTCTTCTTTTCTGAACCTTTCATCTCAGCTCCATCCCACAGTCTAATTTTGCTCTAACCCAAATCCACAAAGAACCTGTCCCTCAAAAACGGCTGCTCCTGTACCACCTGGTCAGGGCTCCTCAATGTTCTGAGCACATCACCAGGGCTTTCTAGGTCTGAAGGCACCCTGTTCTTTTCCTGGGATGCCTGTTCTTACTGAGTGCCTAAATCCTTCTTCCGTGACTTCAATCTCTTCCCTCTAGTTGATTCTTCCTACCTAGCTTGGATTCTTCATTTATGCCCAATATTGTAGAACAGCAGCCAGGCCTTGGCCTGTGCCCGTGTGCTTTGTGGGAACAGGGACTGGTCAATCTGTTTCCGATCTGTGGGCATGATCATAAAATTTTCAGGTCCATATCTCATCTCTTTGCCTTTATATTCTGGATTCTGGAACCTAGAACCAGATAGAACCATGTGCTTATTTGGTTGTGTTGTCCCCATCAACCCCATCCTCCACATCTAACCAACTCTACGTCACCATTAGCATTTCTCTGCCACCACCACAGATTACATAGTCACTCTTCCAAAATAGGCTTCCTTACTAGAAAATGTAAGAAAACTATATAGCATTGTTTCACTGAGCAATAAAAATAATTTTTTAAAAAATATTTTATTTACTTATTTGAGAGAGACAGAAAGAAAACAAGCAAAGGCAGAGGGACAGGGAGAAGCAGACTCCCTGCTGAGCAGGGACCCTGATTCAGAACTCGATCCCAGGACCCTGAGATCATGACCTGAGCTGAAGGCAGATGCTTGATTGATTGAACCACCCAGGTGCCCCCCCAAAATAGAAAAAATTTAATTATTAACAGAGAAGTAACAAGAAAAATATAACCCCCCTTCTGTAAGAATTATTTTATTATACGTTGCAAGAATCGCTTAAAATGATTAGAAATCTAAGTAAATATCTTCCCTTTGTTTTTGCATTTTTAAATTTTAGTAACATTTTAATGAACTTTATTTTTTTCGAATTATATCTCTAGAGGTAGCCATCGTCCAGATCAAGAAATGGAGCATTATCAGTCTCCTCCCCGCAAAAAAAAAAAACTATTCTGATTTGATTAGTTCTTCCTGTTTTTTTGAATTTTATATAAATCGGCTTAGGAAATTTGCATTTTTGTCTAACTTCCTTTGCTCACATTATGTTTCTGAGACTCACTGGTGTTGCATGGGGCCATAGTTTATTCTTTTTCCCAGCTCTATAGGATTCCATTGTAGAAATATACTACAGTTGACGCATGTGGTGTTGCTGGACATCAATGTTGTTTTCAACTTTTTCAGCTTTTAGATGTTACAATAAGGAATGTATCTCTTATGAGCCTATGTATGCATTTCTGCCGTGTAGAAATTCTGAGTCGGGTTACGCATACGTTCACACTGAATAGAAAATGTCAAACTCTTTTTCAAAATGTTGTACGTCCCATCAGCAATATCTGTGAACTCTGGTTGCTGCAAAATTGGGCTTTATCTGTCTCTTCTTTTAGCCATTTTGATGAACAGAGGGTGGTCTCTTATGGTTTATTTTGTAATTCTCTATGAGTTAATAAAATTGAATCCCTCTTTATGTGTTTTCTGCCAATTTTTATATCCTCTTTATGCAGGGCCTATTCCAATCTTATTCCTATCTTTTTATCTTGGGCGTTTTGTTTTGTTTTGAATCATCATTTTGTTAGAGTTCTTTATATACTCTGGATTGGAGATCTTTGATATTAGTTTGTAACATATCTTGGGGGCTTTTGGCTTCAGGTGGTAATACAGTCTTTCAAATTACTATGAACCTCATTGACTTTGTGTTTTTATAGAATACTCAGATCATAAGAGGCCATGACTGCCTAAGGGAAAAAAAAAACCTGGGAACACATAAAAAAAAGCAGTGTGAAAAATAAATCTGTTTACAAAAACTATCATGGTTACCTCATAAAGTTTCAGGATCTGCTTGGTGGGAATCTCTAGTTTACAGTTTTATTATTCCTATGCATTACAATGTTACACTGTTGGTGGGGATGCAAGCTGGGGCAGCCACTCTGGAAAACAGTAGGGAGGGTCCTTGGGAAGTTGAAAATAGAGCTACCCTATGACCCAGCAATTGCACTGCTGGGGATTTACCCCAAAGATACAGATGCAGTGAAACACCGGGACACCTGCACCCCAATGCAGGATGTCCTACAGCAGCAATGTCCACAATAGCCAAACTATGGAAGGAGCCTCGGTGTCCATCGAAAGATGATGGATAAAGAAGATGTGGTCTATGGAGACAGTGGAATATTCCTCAGCCATTAGAAATGACAAATATCCACCATTTACATGGATGTGGATGGAACTGGAGGGTATGATGCTGAGTGAAGTAAGTCACTTGGAGAAGGATGATCATCATATGGTTTCACTCATATGGGGAATATAAGAAATAGCGAAAGGGTTTATAGGGGAAAGGAGGGGAACTAAAAGGGAAATATCAGAGAGGGTGACAGCATATGAGAGACTCCTAACTCTGGGAAATGAACAAGGGGTGGTGGAAGGGGAGGTGGGCGGGGGGTTGGGGTGACTGGGTGATGGGCACTGAGGGGGGCATTTGATGGGATGAGCACTGGGTGTTATACCATATGTTGGCAGATTGAATTTAAATAAAAATATTGTTTGTGAACTCAGAAATTTCTGCGCCTGTTTTTGTTTTTTTTTTAAATTAAAGTTTTTTGGCACTTCTCAGATGTAAAATGACTTATGAACTAACCAAAGTAAATTATGTTCTCTTCATGTGCATAATGTTGCTTCAGGCTTGCTGGTTTTCATTAAGGAAAATTCATTAAAACTACTAGGAAGAGTCATCCATTTTTTATGACTTATTTGGATCTAAGTTTTCTTCATAATACATATTAAAAGAATCTAGTATTTTACTCCTTACTGTCAATATTAATAGGCAATTCAAAATTAAAATATATTTAAAGACATATGATTAAACTTTTTAAAAAGATGATTTATCATTTTTGCTTTGATTGGCATTATAGGTCTTCCGTGTTGGGTCAGTATGACATAAAGTCAAATAGAGATTTAAGGACTTAAGGACATTTTCAGACAAAAGTCATTCTTATTTGTCTGAATTATCTGTGGAATTGTATTTGGAAATGCAGTCCTCACTTTTACAAGGACTCTGAGATTTTTTTTTGGGGGGGGGGTTCTGAGATTTTTAAGCTGAGTGTCCACATTCCTACCAATGATGGAAGACATGTCCTTGGAATGTAATATAGGAGCACACACACAGTCATCGCTGCCCTACGGCATATAAAATCTCCTACAAGAAAATGCAAGCTTGACTCAAAAGATGATATTCCACATCCACACCTTGGATTGTTATGCATTTAATCATCCGAAAGACACGCAGGCATTAAATACACTTCTAATCCCAGTAGAGTGTGATCCAACTTTGAAATATATGAGCCACCAATGAACTTGGGAAAGGCAAAAATGATTTGGCCATTCATTGAATAAAGAATTTTCTTTCCATGTATCACGTCCAATGGCTTAAGACCCCATACAAATTCTTCAGGCTCTCCACTTTCAGGGAAATTTCCAGTTATGAGAGCCACTTTTCTTTTTTTCTTCTTCTTTTTTTTTTTTTTTTTTAAGATCTTATTTATTTGTCAGAGAGAGAGAGAGAGAGAGAGAGAGAGAAAGAGAGCACAAACAAGGGGAGCAGCAGAGGGAGAGGAGAAGCAGGCTCTCCACTGAGCAGGGAGCCTGATGTGGGGCTCAATCCCACAACCCTGGGATCATGACCTGAACAGAAGGCAGACATTACACAGACTGAGCCCCCCAGGTGCCCCGAGCACCACTTTTCATCTAGTTTTAAGGACCCAAAGCCTTCCTCATTCTTCAGACACTTACCGCGTGGAGAAAAATAGCTCCCTTTTATTTGAAGGGAGAAATCAAGACACTTTTTAATTAAGTCACATTCAAACCAAGAAGTGTAAATGTAGTTACTACCATGTGGATGGGAAGATTTTTAGATGTCCCTTCTGCGGTAATAGAAAGGCTGATTTGTATAGAGAAAGAGAAGAGAAAGAGAGTAAAAGTCATAAAAGCAAAATTATTTTATCTGGACATTCCATTTGCAGGAAAAAAAGACATGATCTTGCCTATTTATGCTAATAGTAATGGGACTATGATTTTATATTTGTTCATACGAATAAACACACATGCTAGGTATCAGAAACTGGCAATGACACATCACATATCTCAACTTGTACAAGGGAAAAACTCAGGCTTAGACTCCCAGAAACAGAGTATCTAGTGATCGTTTGTTTGCGTATACTGCACAGATTTCCAAAATAGGTATGAGGTCATTTCTGAAACTCCATAAGGTATAACAGTTAAAGGGAAAGATGACAGAGAATAAATAAGCAGAGCATCTCAAAGAAACCAGAGAGAATGTTAGCGTGCCACACGTGCATTGCATTCATCTTCTAAAATTACTAAAGATGAATCAGATATTTTACTTTTGGCTCCATCCAGCAGACAAACCAAAAAGAAGACATCATTCACTACAACATAATCCAAGATCACACTTCAGCTTAGCCAAAAGGCCTAGAAGCGATAATAATCCAAGATCACAGAAGAGAATTGTACCAGTTGTTACGAAAAAACAATTTTTTTGACAATTGGAGCCTCCATTGGGGTTAAATAAATGGAAAAGTATGAGGGATGCCTGAAATTAAAAAAAAAAAAAATTAAACCTAACCTCCTAATTTTGGCAATAAGGGAGATTCCCAGGGAAATGAGAGGTACTGTTATTCTGGGTGTTGTAATCAGGCTCAAAAAAGTTTCAATGAAAGAGTATTTCTACTTATTTGAAAATTGATAATTCATTCACACAGTTCATGGGACGTCTTGACTGAAAAGGCTAAAGACATGGCAATATGTAAAAACACACAAATGAAATTTTAAAGAAACACCTCTTACATCTCTCTTAGAGAGAGCGCCGACTTGGGAGAAAACGGTCATAAAATAATCCACCAGCTTCAAAGGGCACAAACCACAGAAATGGTGAGACATACACGGTGCTCTGGATTTCGGAATCAAGTCATCCTCACTATGGAGCTTTAATTGGAGCTCTCGAATATGACAGCTCTTTCAGGGCACTTGGCATCTTTTCCCGCCATGCCATCATCCCTTTTTTTTTTCTTAACAAATATTTTATTTATTCATGAGAGACACAGACAGAGAGGCAGAGACACAGGCAGAGGAGGAGAAGCAGGCTCCACACAAGGAGCCCGGTGTGGGACTCGATCCCGGGAATCTGGGATCAGGCCCTGAGCCAAAGGCAGATGCTCAACAGCTGAGCCACCCAGGCCATCATCCTACTACCAGAAATGGTTAAAGGCTTTAAAAGGCACCTAGTTCAAAGCAACATTTGCATGAGACAAGACAGGAGTGGCCAGGAGAGCTGAAGTGTGACTCCCCAGAGACTTCATTTCTGGGACCCAATCCAAGGGTTGTGGGCCCGGGGGTGCATCCTGGCTGCACACCTGACTCCCAGTATACCCTGGGAAGGTGACGTAGGGCTTCTGTGCCTTTGTGGTCTCATCTTTAAGTCGAGGATAATACAGCAACCTCGTGGAGCTTCCGAGGAGTAAGAGTGAGAAGTGCTTAGAGTACCTAGCATAGTGTAAACATAAGGCGCTGGTTGGCTATGGGTACACTGGTCTGGCCTAGCGCGAGGTGCCCCACTGGGGAGACACGCTAACCCCTCACCGACGGGCTGGGATTGCTTTCCAACAGGCCTGCACGAGCAGACACAGGGCTGGCGTCCAGGAGACTTGGAAGCACCGGCCTGACCACAGGCCAACATTCGCCCTTGACCTTGCCTCTCTCCTACTTCCACATGCTTGGCCCCCAAGGACGTCTGCATCACAAGATGCACACTTTGCCCTTGGCTTCTTTTTTTTTTTTCTCAACACCATCCTTCTGCTAACTCCTCTTGCCCGTCTCATGCTTCTTGAGAAAATGCAATAAAGAATTAAGGATTTGACAGGGAGAACCGTTTCTTTGCTGATGCTTTTTCAGAACCGTGTTTGCTTTTAGGCCATGGCTTTCTTAAATTTGGCTTCTCTAATGGCTCAAAGATGCCGCGTTCATAGAGTCTTCTTGACATCCAGGAGGCATCAAGTCAACACTTTAATTCAATCTTTCTGACACTGAGTTTTTCCCATCTGCAATTGGGAGAGAGAGGAACTTATTGAACTAAATTCTGGAAAGTATCCTCATAACTCAGAGGGTTCTTGATCATATTTAGCCCCTCCCTGCATTTGCATTAAGTCAGGCTCTCAGTGGCAGTTAAATAAGACATGCAGTAAACTTGGAAAAATTAGTTACTAAATCAAGTGGTGCTTCTCAGGCCAGATCTGATTAGTTAGCGTAATAGAGGGAATCACAATTCACAGAGGCCACGTCAATTCGAAAAGCAATTAGTCGCCTTGTTAATCGCCTCCTAATTTTTCATAGAAACTTAATACATTCTGTTATTTCTGCCACGATTTTACTCCTCACTTCCTAGGAGAAGCAGGGGATGTGGAAGTTATATATATATAACTTTTATATATATATAAATACCTTGAAAAACATAAACTGAACTGAATTCTGACTTCAGTGGTTATGGGCTGAGTGACATCTGGAAAGTCACTAAACCTTAGGAACTATTTCCCCGGACAACGCCATAGAGAATCATTGTGCCCACCGTAGATATAGGTGTTTTATTTGATTATTTATTTGCTTGTATTTGGTTAAATACATTTCACAGGCTAAAATATGAAGAGTTTCTCACAGTTCTCAGAAAAACAATAAAGAAAAAAAAAAAAAACAAATGACAGGCTATTGTCACCAGTAAAGAGTTACTCATTGATCCACATCTTCCAAAGGACAACAAGGAACCAAAAAGTCCCTGTTCACAAGCCCAGCTTAGTCTTACTTAGCTCACACAGAAACTTTTAAATAATATGACAAATACTCGAGAATTTTTCAACTTTGTTTTTATTGGCTATATTGTTGCTCCCAAATAGGTTTTTTTTTTTTTCCCCTGTATTCTGGACACTGCTTCTTTGACTTTAAAAAATATATATATATATGTTGCAAAATATTTGCTTTCAGCATATTGCTTTTCTTCTCCTCCTTTATAGCGTCTCTGTCGAGGAGGTGGGTTACATGGATGTAAATGAATTTATCAGTCATTTTTTGCCTTAGCACAGGGCATTTCAGGAAGTGATATTCAACTAATGGCCTCACCCCAAAGTTAAGGGCAGATCTGAATTTCCTGGGGGCTTTGCCAACACACAGGGTCTGGAGATTTCTGACACGAACCCCCTGGCGGCCGAGAGCGCTAGGGCCAGACCGACGGCTGCAGCCGGTAACCCATAGCAATGACCCTGGTTCAACACCAGGGCTAACCTAATCCATAAAAATAATCGGACCAACACAAATCTTTGCTTGGGAATCTGAAAGTCAGATCCCCACTCAACTCAACCTCAATGGGACGGATGTCACCGAGGAATCTTAGTTTGGGAAGAAAGAGTGGTCATTGTCTGCCAACAGTGGAGATGCCCTTCCTTTCCCTTTGCGATTTATCCCCTACTGAGTGGAAAAACCCATCACATAAAATTTACCATTTTAACCACTTTTCAGTGCACAGATCAGTTGCCTTAAGTACATTTACAGTAGTATGTGACTGTTACCACCATTCCCATCTACCATTTTTGTTTTTTGTCTTCCCACCTTGAAGCTCTGCAACCATTAAATGTGAACTCCCCATCCCACCCCCACCCCCCGACCCATGGGTCCAGGCAAACCACCATTCTCTTTGCTGTCTCTGCAAATTTGACTCTTCTTGGAACCTCATACAAGTGGGATGATTTGTGTCTGGCTGGTTTCACTCAGCCTATTGCCTTTGGGGTTTATTCATGACCCAGCCCAGGTCAACAATTCCTTCTTTTGGAAGACTGAGCCCTACTCCAGGGTAGCTACTGTGAGTGATGCTGCTGCTATGAACACCCCCGTGCCTGTTGGCGATTCTGCCCTGGGCTCTCTTGGGTCTATACCACAGGTGATCCTTTTGGCTGATGTTAATTCCTGTATCAAAGGCTGGAGAGACAAATTACTATTGATTTTCTTACTCCCTGCCCCTGCAATGAAAATAACTGATTGCTTGTGACCAGTGGAAATCAATTTGATGGAACCAGTTGCGACCGAGACATCAACACGAAACCATAGTAAATGTAGATATTCCCAATTAATACTCTGTTCTGTGTCCTTTGGACACGACCACAGACATCCTTTGACATGACACGAATGTTCAAATTTTTGAACCAGAAACCTGATCTCTACATGGATGTATGAATAAAAGTCTTATTTATTTACTTTTTTTGTTGTTGTTGGTTTGTTTGTTTGTTTAGTTACTAAAATGCCAATTCTGCAAGGGCAGGAGACAGTCTGTTTGGTTCGCCTCTGTATTTTCAGCACATGCTAGGAACATACTATATATATATATATTTTTTTTAATGAACTTTGAAGCTGTCTCTAAGCATATTAGATACGCTACTGCAGAGCCTATACTCATGATTTTCTTATACTATCACTTATATCGCATAATTCGTTTCGAATAAATGCTCTCATCGTGTTATTTCTACCTTAACGTATTTTTAGCGACACCCTTAATCCACGCTTGGTGTTTTAAGCTAGTAAGTATGGTTTTACTCACTGGTATTTCAAAGTCTCCCCTTTCTTCGTCAGGTCTATACATGTGTATCCTATTCCCCTTCCCACATGTGACACAATTTTTTACATTTAAAATTCGTCATTATGCATTTCACGGTGAATCACACGAAATTAACTTGCACTAGGTATACTAGGCAAAATGCTGCTGCACCCCACAGTCACTGTCAGTGGTACGAGAACCCCCTTCCCAGTCAGGGGGCTGCTTCCCTGTCCTGCTAGTGGTCTTTCCATCCAGCACCGTGCTGGGCTGGCCCCGAGTCACCACTCTTTCCAATAAGAGTGAATTGAAAAGAATCGCTTAACTCACTTCCACTCTGATTAGATTTGGAAAAGAGAAGATTCCGGGCATTGAGGCTAAAAGCATCTCCCGAGAGCGTGTCCACCAATTTAAGATTTATTACTCCCGTCACCCCGAGCTCCCTGCTCTCCATCTGTTCTGCAGACAGGCTGGGTGCTTTCTGCTCTGGGTTCCGGCTCCCCATTTCCTCTGGGGCCACACTCGGGCTCTGCCTCCTTGAAGCTTCACTGGGGAACATCCAACCACCCCTGAGCGCGATGCAGATCCTTCCAGCTTCGTGTTCTTTCACCCTTGAAAGGTCTCCTTCCTCCTGAATCCACATGGCAGTTTGTGCTTTGCTAACAGCATTGGTTATTACAGCCCAGACTTGCATCTGTACATCGTTACAGTCCTCTCTCTCCCTCCCTTTCTCTCCCTTTCCTCCCCCTTCCCCCCTCCTTTAATCCCCCCCTTTCTCTCCCCATCTTCCCCTCTCCCCTCCCTTCTCTCTCTCTTCCCCTCTTTTCCTCCATCTCTCTCCCCCTCCTCCCCTCTCCCTTCCTCCTTCTCTCTCTCTCCCCCTCTCTCTCCCTCCCTTTCTCTCCCCATCTTCCCCTCTCCGCCTCCCTTCTCTCTCTCCATCTCTCTCTCCCTCCTTCTTCCTCTTCCCTCTTCTCTCTCTCTCTCCCCTCCTCCATTCTTCTTCTCTCACTCATGTGGAATATCACACTGCATAAAGCCAGCTTCCTGGAAAGAACCCCTAACCCGGCAAGAGTGCCCCCTGATATATCAAAGGCAGGGGTGTCCCTCAGGGTTCCCAGGAGTCCTGAAGAGGCAACCACACCCATCCTGTCCTCCTCACGGTTTAAGTCCATGTGTCCACCTGAAGCACCTGCCAGCACCCAGCTCCTTCCGCCCACGCAGGCCTTTGCCTACTAGGTTGACCCAGATTCCCACTGTACTTCCACCATGAGACCTTCCCAGGGACCCCCTGGAGCCCACTGTCCATCATCAGCAACATCCCCTAAATATCCAGGCTTCTCTCAGCCTATGTCACCTTTCCCTCCTGATTCCTCACCCCAGGAGGCATGGCTTTCTGCAGCTGTCTCAGGCAGCGGCCCCCACACTTTACCAGTACAGAGCCTGGGGGCAGATGGGTGGCAGGTCTCTCTCGGTCTGAACGGAGGCTTCTGGAATGTCACTGCACCTCCTCTGCTCCCCTCTCCCAATCCCTCTGAAGTACATGCCATCATCAGATTATATCGCTCACCAAACAATCTCACTACCATCATCTATAGGCCTCTTGAAAAGCCCCCCGTGTTAATGGGATATTTTCAAATTTGGCTTCTCTCTCTTTCTCTCTCTCTCTCTCTCTTTTTTATCCTTTCCACTACAAGTGCTCTCTTTATCCTAAATGGTCATGTGAAAGTCCTCAGGGCAGTCCATTCCCAGCAGCATCTGACTTTTGATCACTCCCTCTCTTTCCAGTCTTGCTCTTTCCAGGGGGTGCACAGATTGCATCCTCCTGGCATTCCTGTGGCCTCAAGGCAGTCTCCTTTGAAGGATCCTCTCTCTCCCTGACTCTAAGTGGTGAGTGTCGGGGCTTAGTCTTTGACGTCTCTATCTACACCCGTAACCTCGGTGGTTTCATCCCGGATCATCATTTCTTCCCTGCATCTCCGTCAGCACCTGCAGCTGCCTTGCCATATTAAAGAAACCACCACACATAAAGTCTCCAGAAGTGAACTCTTGATTGGTACTGCCACAGTACCTGGGGGAGGGGTGGGGACCTGTTCGGAACAAAACATTGGGACCATTCTTGGTTTTCTCTAATGCCCCTCGTATGACCCATCGGCGAATCCTCTTGGCTGTCGTTGAGCCCCTCCTGACCATCGCTCCAGCCAACTCTCACACCTCTCCTGGAAAGTACTGCGTGGGGCACTGTGGCTGCTCTTGTCTGCGATCACTCTTAACCACCTCCACTCGAACCCTGCACAGCATCCTGAATGATCCTGTTATACCAGATTATGTCATGCCCCTGAACAAAACCATTCAAAGACTTCCTTTCCAACACATCTAGGATAAACCCCATATTCTAGTCCCGGGCTACATTTCCAATCTCATCTCCCACCAGTCTTCCAGCCATGCTCACCTCCAAGCTCCCTCTGGCTTTGGGGACTTGAGAGTGCAAGGAGCAGAACCTCCTTACCTAGGAACCCACAAGTCTTGCTCTTGACCACATGACTTGGTGTTGAATCCCTATGGATTTTACCCACCAGTTATTTGTTTCTTTCACTGGTTTGTATTACTTTGTTTTTGAACTGCTCCATGTCCAACTTTAAGAATAATCCATACAGTCAGTACTCCCAAAACATCTGCTGACTAAATGAACAGATGGAATCGATCAAGAGTTCATAGGACTAAAGCATAAAATAGGATACAAATCAGCTCCTTTGGAGTTGCTTTTCACTTGCGAATCCTAATGTGGCGTGGATATAATGTGACTGACAGGTTTGTGGCTCTCAGGGGTGATCCAGATCAGGAGCCAGTATCTGGCGCTCTGAACGAGCTGTTCTGCAAGCACACTCCACACGTACCTTTGCTTGGTTGACTCCTCTTTCATGCTCAGTGTGCATAAGACGATAAAGCTACAGGTAAGGAGGGCTCTAATCACGGTTCTCCAGGTAACGAGAAAAGAAAGCCAACCAACCGCTCATGAATGCAGGTAGAGGCAACCAACAGCCGGATTTGCTCAGGGTAATTCAGCTGTCATGTGTGTATGTTAATAGCTATTCAGGAAAATACTTTTAAAAAACTTTTAGAAAAAAAAAAACTGTAATGAAGAGTCTGAAAGGCTCTAGCCTCTAAACTTTCTCCCCAACGCAATCCAGTATTTATCAATTTCTCAGTAACAAACCTATCGCAACTTTACGTACCCTAATGATTTACAAAATCTTTCAACATATTTGGTGATAACTAACTGGAGGCAAATGAAGAATGATCAACATTGGTCCTGGATATTGTGCTTTTTAAAAATTCTAAGTAGGTTTGTGATTTTTTTTTTCTGACATATCTGAGGGTATTTTTTTTTTAACGTTTAGTAAATTGTTAAAATTAGTAGTTTTATGTTTTACGTTTGTTCCGGATTTTGAATTTTAAAAAAATATTGCAGAAAAAATTATTTATTACATTATTTATTTTTTTACATTGTTTCTTCTATTAGAAAACAGTAATTTTTTATTTTATAACAGCCAGTAGATACTCTCTCACTTTTAAAATCTTTGGAGTTATCCTAAATTAAACCTATGAGAGGCATAAAAATCTACTGACAGCCATATGTTTTAGTGACTTCATATCTTATTCTGTATAAATTACCATAAGTAATTTTTCCTATTTTCGTAGTAAAAATAAACCATAAAAGTCGCACAATGTTCTCCTCATAATTAATCTGTATTTAGTTTGCCTAATTAAACTCGTGTATCTTGGAGTTTCAGACTTTTGTTTAAACAACATGAATAAGGACTCAGTCAATACAAACTACATGGTTACAGTTTATCTGCAGAGTCTGAGCTCTTTGTTTTAACTTTAGCTCGGTATCTTAATAAATTTTCTCGTACCTTAACTCTGAGCACAGAAGTAAACATTCTTGCATCTTCAGATACACCTCCAATGTAGAATTTTTTCTGAAACACTGGGGGATGATCATTTTCATCCTGAATCTCAATATACACTTTAGCCGTATTGCCTGGAGGATAAGAAATAATATATTTTTAATTGGTGGCTATTCACTAGAAAAAAATGCACTGGAGTAAATACTTATTACACTTTTTTTTTTCCCCTCTGAAACAATGGAAATGGCTTAAATCAGAAAGTCATTCCTGAATGGCATGTCTAATATCCCAAGGTCCACAGAGGACACGGATAATGATGCTTCTGGCATAATAACGTAAAGTTGTTGTTATTTCTTTTAATTACAATGTCTTGGTAATTCATTTTACTTGATTTAATAGGCACTCAAGTATTGTGTTCCCCTAATTTTAATGAACCAATTCAACTGTTCATTCTCACAAACAGTCATAAACACTACCAACTACGCCAAAGTGACACACATATATAAACTCCTTATGAAATAAGAGAAACTGCCATCAACTAAAAACAATACTTTTTCTTAAGTGTAAAACTAGCAACGATATTCTCTTACTTTAAAAGTGGGCAATATATATATATATATTTAATTTTAGGGTAAACAGTGGTTGGGGGAGGGACTTACTTCCACAAAGAGAAACCAAGTTTAATCATATGTTACAGGCTATCATTCACCCACTGAACAGCCGTAGCTGGAGAGATGACTGTGGTGTGACTCATCAACACCGGGTGTGTAATGTCTGCCAGCGAACTATGCCATAAAGACATTTCATCCCCAAATGTTAGAATCTCACATCATCATCCTTTTAACGAGAAATGTCGAGAAATGTAGCACCTGTCACTTGTCCACGAATGACTCTTTACAAATAATCCAATATGTAAAAATAACTCAGGGCCGCCTAGGGGACCCAGTCAGTGAAGCATCTGCCCTCAGCTCAGGTCATGATCCTGGGGTCCTGAGGTCAGGCCCCACATCAGGCTCCCTGCTCAGTGGGGAGTCAGCTCCTCCTTTCCCTCTGCTTCTCCCTTTGCTCATGTGCTCTCTCTCTGTCTCTCTCTGTGACTCTCTCTTCAATAAATAAAATCTGAAAAAAAAATGTTTAAAAATAACTTACAAACCAGAAAAAAGTGAGGACTAAGTGGGTAATCATTTTTTTAAAAGGTAGATTCAAATTATTATCTATATCTATATCTATATCTATATCTATATCTGTATCTATATTTGGATGTCTTACCCATGTGAACTTCCCTCTTATGTTTCAATTAGGACCAAATATAGGGCAATTGAGCTACAAATTATTTATCAGGGATACTCTAGATTTGTTGCTTCTTCATATCCCCAACTACAACTAATTAACACCGGTCTACGAGCACAGTAGGTACGTTGTGCATGTACAATATATCTGTGTGGATTAAATACCTGAAGGACTAACCTGCATTGTCTTAGAGAGAAGTGGGCTTTTCAGGGCTTTGCACTTGCCCTGAGAAAGGTCAGAGAGGTGAGGGAGTTGCTGTATCTGTGAGGTTTTAACACTATACCCTGCTGCTACCTACTGAGTTACCCTCTTCTGGTCTCTTCCTCACCACCCCTGAACTGGGAGAGTCAGAATCAAGAGGTGAGTGTGCTAGGGGGACGGAGAAGGTGCCAGCAGGGAAGCAGGGCTAATGGCAGAGTGCGTTCCCCATCCCGCAGCGCGGGGACCCGGAGCTGTGCCCTCTCGGCCACCAGCGGAGCTCATCCAAAAGGAGAACCACTTTCATCTTAGTAGCTGACCATTTTATGTCTGGAATCAAAGGACTTAACTGCTCTAAATTTAATATTTTTTGTAACAAAAGGAATTCTAAATTACAATATCACCTTTAAACTCTTTTTGTTGTTGTTGTTCTTAATGACATTAGTCATGGTCCCTGTTGGCAATCCTTGAAAAAGTAAAGGTGGATTTTACACTCACTGTAAAGGCATAGATTTATGCTCTGAAACTTACCTACTTTTCTCCTGACACTTTCTAAGATGATGACAGAAGGTTAAAGCCCAGGCACAGATGTATAATGCCGTCGGAAACAATCTGTGCTTTGGCAAACCTTTTAAAAAGCTAATATTTCCTTAGGTATTGGGAAAAATAATGTGAGAATCAGGGTTGTAATTTTAAGTGACAATTACATGCTAATAAAAGGATTACATGAGTACATTTTATAAATTCCAGAGACACTGCAGTAAAATCATTCTTTAAAGTATCAGTTTAGTTACTAACCTGTTACTACAAATCTCTAAAATTAACATCCTTGGAAACATCTAGATACATATGTACTTACACTAATGATATTTAATTGAGTGCAAATTTTCTGTGAAATAATTTATCCAACTTTAACAACTGGACTAAAGTTTTTCAAGGTTTCCTTTTATAAAATACTCATCCCACAAATATTATTACCACGTAAGATACCATGCTTCCGTATCAACTGTGCTTAAGTCCACATTTGTTGTGAGACTGGTACAGAGTTTAACCATCTTTCATTTGGTGCTTTAAATAAACCATAAAATAAATTGTGATAGTAATTCCATGCCATAAATTATATGAGGAGAGCAAGCACGATGATGGGAGAATAATAATCAGAGGACTGAAATACTGGTTTAAATTTTTCTTGCAATTTTCATCTGTCAGGTTTGGGCATCTTTGACTTAAATAATAATAATAATAATAACAATAATAATAAATATACGTCTATGTAACATACCTACTTCTCTAAATTGTGGGTTTTTTTTTTTTTTTTGGTTGCTTTTCTTCTTACCTCTAACGTCTTTCCAACATGATACAGGTTAGTTTCTCCTCTTGACTTTTGAAATATTTGCCTAACAACCCTGCAGTTTAATACAATTGTACTGGAATTGGATCATAAATCTACGCTACTGAACTGCATAATTTCTAATTCATCTGCCCAAAAAAAGAAATGGAAAGAATATACTACAGATATTTTATATATACTCAGTATATAATGCTATCGAGTTCCATGGAAGTCTGTCTCATCTTGAGCTATTTTTACACCCAATAACTCTATCATCATCACTACCACCTTTCTGCATTTCACCTGCTGGAGTTTTGTACAATCACAATTTTATTTAATTTTATTACTTTATTTTTTTAAGGATTTTATTTTTCAGTAACCTCTACATCCAAAGTGGAACTCGACCCCACAACCCCGAGTTTGAGAGCAGATCTCCACTCACTGAGCCAGCCGGGTACCCCCCAAATTTTATTGAAATAGAAAAAACAAAAGCAGCACCAAAGAGTGGTGAATAGTATTAATAATTCCTTTATACATGTATAGGAATCTATTTAAATATATTTTTCATTCTAATCATGACTTTGTCCAAATTTAAAACCATCAACATAAACATTTTATTATTTCGACAGTTCCTTATTTCTCATTAGAAGTTGAACTTACACCCAGATTCATTGGTTCACATGGCCCTCCCATGTTTAGCCAAAATTCAACACTGGGAGCTAAAGGTTACTGGGCAGTTTGCAGCAGGCACTGTTCCCAGCTGCACAGGAGAATCCAATCCTATGAGATGGAACTATTATCGCAACTATTGTTATTGTCATCTTCGGATAGAAAACCAAAATGAGGATGCTTGGGTGGCTCAGTCGGTGAAGCATCTGCCTTAAGCTCAGGTCATGATGTCAGGGTCCTGGGGTCGAGTCCTACATCGGGCTCCCTGCTCAGCAGAGCATCTGCTCCTCGCTCTATCCTTCCCCCCTAGTTGTGTGAAAAGAAGTTTCATATTTGTTTGCAGGCAACACTTATTTATTCATTCATTCATTCATTCATTCATTTATTTATTTATTTATTGCAAATAACACTTTAAAGATTATAATCACAAACTCCTTGCCTTTCTTCAATTTCTTACAAGGAGCCTCTCCATCTAGCAGGTACCGGCCATGCCCAAGATGCCCTCACAGAGTCCCCGCACTTCATCCCTCTTTTGTTTCAGATCCACACAGTCCTCAACACTGTCCCTTTAGTCCGGTATTTGTGATTTGATTCCCCCATCAGGATAGGAAGTATCAGATGGCCTGTTCTCTATCACATTTCTATTGAACAAGCAAACACATAAATACATGAACTGATTAATAAATTTTAGTATTTTGCCTTTGCTGGTGATGACTCCAGTCCAGTCATCCCCCTCAGGATGCTAAGTTTTCTGAGTTCACAATCTGCTGTGTGAAACAGAGACCTCTCGTGTGCCTGGAATTTACCTAGACCCACTTTTCGAAATGTCCTCTAATGGTCAGGTGTCAAGTTGAGTCAGAAGTTTAAAGAATTACCTAAAGGATACAGTTCCTAAGGTATAAAATGAAGTGGGGAGGCTTGAGGATGAATCGGCAGGCATTTTGCCAAATTAAATAAGTCAGACAGACAGACCGACACTGTATGATCTCACTCACATATGCGATGGGGACAAGTAGAAATTATGGAAACAGACCAGACTGGCTGGAGAAGTGGGGAGGCATTGTTGGTCAAAGGGACAAATGTCAGTCACCAGAAGACTCAGTTCTGAGGCTCTCGAGTACCCCACGGGGACCACAGTTTATCATCCCGTCTTGTATATCTGCTGAGAGTAAATCTTAAATGTTGATTATGTTCTTAAATGAAAACATTTAAGATTTTCACGACACACATGCACATATGCACACGTGCCAGTGAGTTAATGGATGGTAACTACGTAAGCTGGTGGATGTGAGAACTAACTTGATTGTGGTAAATCATTTCACTATATCTCTATCTATCTATCTATCATCTATCTATCTATCTATCTATCTATCTATCTATCTATCTATCATTTATCTATCATCTATCTATAAAATCACCGTATTGTACACCTTAACAATTGTATTGCCAATTATACCTGATAAAGCTGGAAAATAATTTGGATAGATCCAACCAAAGAATGTAAAACAAATACTGGGCAATTACAAAATAAATAAAATACACCTGGATAGTTTAATCCCTAGAGTGATGTTCACTTAGATTTTCTGCTTCATGGACACACAGTGTGTATAACACCATCGACTTCTTTGGCCTGCACGCTTTCACGACGCTTGTGTCATGGGGCTCTATCATGGTCTTCCACCAAATTTGGGTTTTGATTATTTCAGAAACCCAAGGCAGAAACTTGAACAACTCTGGGGCTAGTGCACTAACCAGATTTTTTGAGATGTATCGTCATGCCGGTAAATGGCTTATATATTCTCCAATGATTCTACTGTAGAGAACTCTCAAAATGCTTGGATTACCAGGCCTACTTCATTATTTTGCTGGTGCCAAAAAAAAAAAAAAATTGATTTGTTCCTCATGATATCACTTGCAGCCACACACCTTTCTAAGCTGCTTTTCCATTGATACTGTTTTTGTATATGCTTTACTGACAAATTAATTCTTGAGAAGCACAGTGACTCCCACACAGTAGGTGTTCAATAAATGTTGATTTAGACTGGAATCACTACCACCCGCCTCACTCCCAGTAGCCAATTAAATAAAATGAATCGTTTTATTTTATCCCCATAAATGAAATGGGATAATATATTGCAGGCCCTTAGAAATCATAGTACCAAGCAAATGCCTGTTGCTGTTACAATTAAGGGTACCTCTCTTAAAGATAACAGATTTTTAAAAATATTGATATTAGGAAAATACTGACTCTGAAACTATCTCATAATTCTATGGGCTATTTGGAATGACTTTGAGGATTTATGGTATTTATATTATTGTCAATTTTCTCTGTGTTCCTTTGCCCTAGTTTATATACCAGATAAATGACTGGTTCTTTAGATAAAGTAGTGTTTAAGAACAAAAGGATCATCTGAGATAAGAACTTAATCTGATCTTACTAAGGGGTTTATGGATAGTTATTCATTTAAGAAAATAGGCTTTGATTTAAAAAAAAGCACAGAAGAAGTATGTTTTGGTATGTACATTAGATGGAATTTGCAGCAATACAATATATTTACATGCTCTTTAGAAAAACAAATTATTAAGTATGTTAGAGTGAGCAAAACCGCTGTTTTTTATTTCTCAGCTCTCTGCAAGAATCGTACTTAGTTGTATTTATACACACCATTTATTTTCAGTAGCTAGGCAGTGAGAGAGATTGAATCTTTTGAGGTTCATTTTAATAGTTCTGTAATTGAGCTTTGACGTTGATTTAATTAGCCTTTGCATGATTTTAATTGCTTGTATCTGAAACATACATTTTGTGTATGTGTTTGCCGAAAGGGGAGAATCCACAGTAAGGAAATAACCACGTGTAACCACCGACTTTAGAAACGGACACTCAGATTACTCTAATATATCCTTGTTTTGGGGCTAAGTCAAGAAAATGATGACATTGACAATTCTACAATGACAGTGATGGGAGATAATCAGAAGAGTAATATTCTCAATATCAACCGAAGTTTGACTTTGTATTCATATAACATATTTTCCCATTAGGAACATTTAATGAAGTTTCCCTGTAAACACCAACCAGAAAAACAGAAGCGAAGAATGCAATACTGTTTCTCTTCATTGGTATCGCTAGCATTTTGCGTTAATCCTGTGAGACCGAATTGATGCATTTAGAGGCTTTGCCAGGCAATGATTATGACTTTTAGCTCAGTCTGTTTCCAACAAGAATAAACAGAATAAGCATTACTTTAATTCATTTGTGTCTATTAAACTCCAACTCTCTCCGCAGAGCAGCTTAATAATACAGGCCCTATAAGGACTGCAAAAACTGCTGTAGTTGTGAGCCAGCAATAAATAAGCATCAGCTGTAGAGCCAGAGTCTGGGTCAAATCCCAATACTAATCCACGTATGCTGTGTGACCCTACACAGGTTACTGAGCTTCTCTGAACTACGGTTTCTCACCAGTAACACGACAGCAATCATACGGAGCCGACTAGATTAAATGAGCAAATACATGGTGGCCTCCTGATTCTCAGGGCGGAGAGGGGAAGTATTAGCAAATTGTTATTATCATCGGAAGGAGGAAGAGTACCAATGCCATGGAATTTAAAAGTAAGATTTCCTAGCACTGAATTAAGAAAGAAAATTGTTTTAATGGGCAGCCTGGGTGGCTCAGTGGTTTAACGCTGCCTTCAGCCCAGGGCGTGATCCTGGAGACCCGGGGTCAAGTCCCACGTCAGGCTCCCTGCATGGAGCCTGCTTCTCCCTCTGCCTGTGTCTCTGCCTCTCTCTCTCTCTCCCGTCTGTGTATTCTCATGAATAAATAAATAAAATCTTAAAAAAAAAATAAAATTGTTTTCTTACGGGATATTATTGAGGGAATATCAAATAATGTATTAGGAAATACACTTTTTTTCCCCTGCAAATAGAAGAATTTAAGTAGTACTGAAATAATATTGGAAATATAGTAAAAGGGCCTCATTAAATATCCATACCTTCATTTACATGACAAGACTACAAACTTATGGAACTCATTTTGAAGGGCTCTCTTTGAGAAAAATACACAGTATTTGACGTAAAAATATTTTTGCTGACATTATGAGCTTAATATTAATCATTTTATCCCAAAATGTAGAACCATAGCTGAGAACAAATAGTTATGCTTGAGCAGACCATTAAATTAACTTTATATGCTTTTTTAACGTACAGTTAAAAAGTACACTTTAAGCCTAAAGCTGTTTTTTTAAAACTTTTATTTTTTTTTAAGGTTTATTTATGAGAGAGAGAGGAAGAGAGAGAGAGTGCACGAGTGAGCTGGCAGAGGGGCAGGGGGAGAGAGGGAGAGGGCAAATCTCAAGCCAACTCTCTGCAGAGTGCTGGGCCAACCCGGAGCCCCATCATCTCTCTGCTGCTCAACTGACTGAGCCCCCAAGCGCCCTAATTAAAGCTGTTTTATTTACATAGAAGCAATGGCTGATAGATTTGGTAAAATATCTAACTAAAGAGAAAAAAACCAAGCCAACAAACAACAAAAAAATCCTGTGTCGGAAATGCAATTTCCTAAGCACTTGAAAAGTAAATTGACTGTAGTGAATAATGTCACATAGGCAGCCTTGAATACGTGACCCCAAACACACACACACGACCCCAAACACACACACACACACACAACCAGGAAGAAATATGGTCTAGTCTTTCTGTGTCTAAACAGGTAAAGAAGAATCCGCCAAGAAGAAATTAATAAGCCAACTCCGTTTTACCATATTTTAATGGAAGAGAGAGAGAGGCGCATTCCGCCCCGTGGAATAGTTTCTCTGCACTAGCTGATTTCTTTCCAATATCTCTTTTAAAATCTCCTAAATGATCCATGAAATAGATGCTGTCATTTCTGCCTTTCAGATAAAGAAACTGGGACTGAAAGAGATGAAGTCAACTTCTGTATGGGAGAGCCAGACGTTCCTTCCAAGCATGGCTGGAATTCATGTCCATAACAAAAACAGAATTTCTAATAAAAAACCAGGTAACTCTCCTTGAGAGACTACAGATCGCCTCCCCCCACCCCATCCTGGGTTCTAGGATACAGGCCAGCAAATAGAAATGAAATGAAAGATTTCTGAATGAAAAGATAAGTCTGTTTTGGGGAGAGACCATTGCAGTCACCCCCTGTACAGTTGGTGAGAAGTCTAAGAATAATGGCCAATGATTTGAAGGAGTTACAAACGCGGGGGGGAGGGGGTATTGCTGAAAGAGGAGAAAGAGTGGGTTAAAAATAATATGCTAAAGTAGTCGATCGCAGCGCAGACATCGGCCTCTGCTCCTTATGCAGTAATAGGCACGTATTGCATTAGTTTCCTGCGGTCTCTGTAGTCAGTGCTCACACAACACAAGTGTATTAGATTATTATTATGGTTTTGTAGGTTGGGGTGGGTCCTCCTGGGTCAAAAGTAAGAGGTGGGCGGGTCCTCAATCCTCCCGGGGCTGTTTTCTTGCCCTTTCCTTCCCCAACTGCCTCCCTGCCTGCACTCCTTGGCTCCTGTCCCCTTTCATGTTCAAAGGCACCTACAGCCAAGCCAGGTGAGTCTTTCTCCACCTCCATTACCCTCACACCGATTTTACTTATAGGGACCCTTGTAATTGCATGGTGCTCAGATAATCCTGCACAAGCGATCCATCTTGGATCCTGAGCTGCTGATACTTCTGGGGACCCCTTTGCCCCATAAGGCAGCTTATCCACCTCTCTGAGGCGCAAGCCACGGGCATCTCTTGGTGGAGGAAGCATTCTTCAGCCTACAAGAGGTATACTGGTGTTTTTGTTAAAAAAAAAAAATGTAAAATTCAGGCAAGACACTGTATTTACGAAACAGGAAGGTTTTAGGGTGCTGGCCAATGACAAATTCAAGAAAAGCAAAATGCTGGGATATTGCAAACACGGTAATAACTGTGGCTTTTTCCATTTACAAACAGCATTATTGGCTGCAGTCGTTAACAGAGGGACTGACCTGTGACTCCCCTGCCTTTGTATGACAAAGCCCCGACCCCAGATGTGACTGCATTTAGAGATATGGCCATTGTGAAGGTAATTAAGGTCACATGAGGTCAGGGGGAAGGGTCAGAGTCCTAGTAAGAGGAGACCAGAGAGCAGCACACTCTCCTTCCTTCCCCCCACCCCCATCTCTCTGTCTCTGTCCCTGCCCCTGTCTCTCCTCACCACCCCCTGTGAGGACACAGCAAGAAGGTGGCCATGTGTGAGCCCCGGCGGGGGGAGGTGTCGCCAGAAACCAACGCTGATGTCACCTTGATCTTGGACCTCTAGCCTCCAGAACTGTGAGAAAATGCATTTCTCTTCTGTAAAGCCCCTGGTCTGTGGGATTTTGCTACGCGGGCCTGAGCACACTGGTACAAGGATGATGCTAACTCCTGAAAAGTTGTGACATTCCTGAGCTAAACGCTTTTCTGTGCATTACTTCAATGTATCCCCATACTAACACTGGCATCGATTATCCACATTTTATCCATACAGATAATGGGCCTTGGAGGTTTTAGGGTTGCACGATCGGAAGACACAGAAGATTCAGACCCGAGCCCCTGATGACAAATATTCCTAACCATTTCACTGTATGGCCTCCCTTCAGTGTGGGTGGTTTTAAAAACCTAATGTAATTCTTAAACCTCTCTTAGAGTTTGTGATTTATGGGGAGCTAGGACATTCTGGGTCAACTGGCAGAAGTTTTTAATTTATATTTAAGCAGACGTACATTTATGCCTAAAACCACAGGAAGAACTGGCAGTTTACTCAGCGATGTCTAAGGTTTTTCAAGTTTTTAGAACTGTCCCGGTGGCTGAGCATATAGTGATAGAATAGGGCAGGCAGGGAGAGCAAGGCTGCTTCTCAAAAGCATCAGGCAAATGGTTGGAAGACTACAGAGATAACCCGGTTTAAAACTAAATCTGCTTGGTGGAAGTGGTTCTACATATCCTTTGCTGAAAATATCCTTCACCCCTGCTTCATGGGAACTTCGGGCAAAGTAGAAACACCATGACTTCAAAATAGGAAATCTGGAGGCACCTGGGTGGCTCAGTCGGTTAAGATCCTGACGGTTGGTTCCGGCTCAGATCATGATCTGACCTGCAGGATCGAGCCCCGAGTCAGGATCCATACTGGGTGTGGACTCTGCTTAAGATTCTCTCTCTCTCCCTTTGCCCCTTCCACCCCTGCTCAGTCATTCTGTCTCAAAAAAACAAAACAAAATTAAAAAAAAAAAAAAAAAAGAGAGAGAGAGAGGGAGGGAGAGAAAGAGAGAGAGAAACCTCTTTTCCACATACTGGAGTACTTTTTGAATGAATTTGGACATGAAAAAAAGCCCTGATTTTTGTTCATCTGTAACATTGTTGAAAACCAACAGGATTACTTTGGTCATGAAATGTTATAACAGACATGTGCTCATCATCACCATAAAAAGGTAAAGCAATAAAATTGTCGTCCATAAAAACTGAAAAGTGTTCTGGCCATAAATGCTATTTTTTAAAACATGTACATAGCAGGTAAATTCTGTATATACGAGTACTTACATATGCACCATACGCATATATCTGGATAGACATATGTGAAATAATAATAACCAATAAGTATGCATATTGGTTTCTGGCCCTGGCTCCTGACACAGAGCTCCTAAAACCCCATGTAAACAGGGGCCCTAGATGAATCTTTTCATCTGACACTTATGCTTTGACCCCCTTTCCCGACACCAAGCTCCTAAGGGAGACCTGATTTCCTGAGTAATGGGAGCATCTGACACCAGCTTCTAAACTCCTGGGGATTCCTGGGTGAAGGGGAATGTCTTCTGCTCTAGGGAGGGTGACTCCTGGTGGGCTCCAGGGTGGTGCGAGTCACCTAGAAGGCCCAGCGTCATGAGAAGCTGGGAGGCCTCAGGCCCACCACCTGTTCTCTGGGGAGGGCAAAGGGGCTGGAGATGGGATTGATGACGATCGTGCCTTTTACATGACCTGCTATTTTCAGTCGGCATCGGAGTAGAGGCAGACTCCTGGGGCCCAGCCTGACGTGTGGGGCCTGTTGTAACGCTGGCAGGTGTCAGAGTCGAACTGTGGGACATCCAGCTGGTGTGGAAGAGGATTGCATGAGTGGCAAACACACATATCTGGCATCAGGGGTGTTTAAAGTGTGGCAGGAGCATGAGAGAGAACGAGAAACACACACTTGGAGTGTGCTTTCCTCTGGTCTAGGGTGAGGATCCTGGCAAACTTACTTGATCAATATAATAAATCATTTAGAAAGAGGAAAAAAAATGACTTTACATCTTTAGCATCTACATCAGTAGCTGGATTTATCATTTTGGGGTAAATACAGCTTCGGAATTTTTTGTGAAAATTATGGATCACATCTCCATAAAAAGGACTAGCGGTTATCTGAGTAAAGATTTTGCATTTTACAGCAGTCCTCAGCTCCAGGGATCTCACATTAAGAGCAATAGCTGCTTCTAAATGCCACTTGGAAAACAAACTAGATTTTTCAGGAGAGTGGAAAGTGGTAAATAAATCATGATATGTGCACATGGTTGGATATTAAGCAACCAAACCACTAAAACGGTGTTTTCTGAAGGGTATTTAATGCCATAAAACTATTTTTGATATAACGCCAAGCAGAAATACAAAGTCCAAGATTCTAAACAGAGACTGCATGATCAAAATGTGCGTGTGTGCAGCCACAGAAGAAAAAACTGAAAAAAATATGGGCATTTTAAAAACACTCAGGAGTGTAGAATTATAGATTCTCTTCTATATATATTACATTTCATGTGGCAATCATACTTTTTATAATTAAGAGAAAGTTAATGCTAGGTACATTGAAAGGAGAAAGGGAAAAACAAATCATGAAAAACATAATGAAAACTCTTGAAAGAAACTTCACTGATTCCTTTGTAGGCCTTTCCCAAAATATCACGTCTCGTATCTAAAGAGCCTGGGGAGACGCCGTGTGCATCTCTACTTTTTCTGCACGGACAAGCTTTGGCAGATGCTAGTCAAGCATGTATTTTTCCCCTCAAATAAAATGAATTTGTTTACTTGTTTGCTTGTTTGTCTGTAAGATGATATTTCCCAGGCATAAGTGATTTACGCGTGAACACTTAACCAAAAAGCAATGAATAAAGAGAAAGGTGACCTTGCCCAACACAATCTAATTACTCTTTATCTGTAGATCTTGGCTTCACTCATTAGTCATCTGCTGCACAACATATTTAATAATTAGGCTTTTGCAGAAATTTTAGAAGCAATTTAACAACAACCATTTAGTGCAACAAACAGGCTAATTTTAGTCCTTAGAAAGTACTTAATGAATACTTGTCAGATAGGGGTTCTTGGTTCTTGCACCATGTCATTACGTGCAAGCATTATCTTTAATCTCTTCCAAAACTTCTCAGAGGAAAAATAACTTTTTGAAGCAACATATAAATGTAAACTTTCAGAGTTCAAGTAACCAGCTACTTAAACGTTCAAGCATCGGTCACAGTATAAATGGAAGTTAAATTTTCATTATGATAGAACAGGAAACCAACCTAGCGCTGTAACTCAAGTAACATGTCTCTCTTCAGTCAACCACATTTGGGTCCTAAATTGATTTTTGAAAAAGTAGAGTAGAATTTTTCTTTCTTTCTTTCTTTCTTTCTTTCTTTCTTTCTTTCTTTCTTTCTTTCTTTCTTTCTTTCTTTTTTTTTTTTTTCTGCCCGGCATCCCTTCCTCCCTTATTTTGGACATGAGACTCCATTGTTTCCACTTTGAGTTACTACTACTATACCTCCCTCTGTCTTATACAAAGGAACTGTCATCCACTGCTCTACACTCCATTCTTGTTCAAGGGAACATGTCTCAACTCGGATTAATTAGCTCTCCCCTCAGTCTCTGGACCTTTGGGCTGATTGCCAGTTGCTTGAAGGTGTGTGACCCCAGGTGTCTTGATGGTACCTTCTCAAAAAAAGCAGTGTTTGAGTTTCTGGTGTTTTGTCCTTCCTCAGATCCTACTCAGCTTCTCCTTTGATTACGCAAGCCACCAAGTGCTCTTCTGATAATTTTGTTTTAGTATAAGTCAGTCAGAGGAGATTTCTTGCTTCTGACCAATTAGGAACAATCAATTTAGTCCACGTCAGAGAACGGTGACCATATCTTTCTAACTAAACGGAAAGGTTGGATTTTCTCTCTCTAGGTACCAAAAGACATTCTTAAACGCAAATCTTCCATTCAGTGTTGCAAAATTTAAGTATTAAATTTTAGCATATTTTCTCCTTTGTCATCATGGGCAATTACATTATTTCTACCACCCTTTTTGGGAAAACATTGTCCAGTGTTTTGTATATACATTATCTGGTTGTCAATCAAGATAAGGATATCCAAATCTAAAAATGCCAAAAGATGGCCTGACGACATTTCTAACATATCACAACCAACAATCACTGCTTATATGAAGAACTTTTAGAGAAATATGGAATTTGTCTATGTAATATAGTAGTAGGAGAATATAGAATGGTTACAGCACTTTTATGTGATTTCAGTGTCACTTAAACATATCACAGCTAGTAATAACAATAAAAACAATACTGATAATAATTACTATAACTTTTTTTATTGGGTGTTGCCAATGTTTTAATAAGTATTTTTTAGATATCACTTTGCTTAAAATTCTCAAATAGACATATTTCTTTTCATATAGTGTTGAAGATTCCAGAACTTAAAGATGCAAGTCAAGATCAGAGATGTATGGAACCCAGGCCTGTCTGATACCAAAGTCAAGGATTTTCTTTTTTTTTAGGATTTTATTTATTTATTCATGAGAGACACACAGAGAGAGGCAGAGACACAGGCAGAGGGAGAAGTAGGCTCAATACAGGGAGTCCGACGCAGGACTCGACTCTGGAGACCCCAGCATCACATCCTAAGCTCAACTGCTGAGCCACCCAGGCATCCCCAAAGTCAAGGATCTTAAATAATTCATCATACTAGACTTTTCAGTATCTGCCTTTTCTCTGCTGTTCTGTTAAGGTAATTTTCATTTTGAATGGTTTTACCGGTAAATTACCCTGTTATAACATTTTCCTTCAAAAGTATTTTTTTACAGAATTTCTCTCTACCTCTGATCCTTTATCCTCATGAGTATCTCAGCATTTGTGGAATATCATCTAATAGGAATCCTTCATAAACGAAATTGAGCTGCTGGACTAGTTAGAGTCTGTCTTGTGCATTTTAATAAAACATACATATAGCAATCTCTATTAGGGAATCTTGATGCAAGCATATGCCATAAATTAATAAGTGGAAACAGACTTTCAAAATTGAAAGTGACAACATTTAAAAAAATGATTTCCTTTGAATTGTTTGTCTGTAATTATTTTTAAGATACTGTGTAGGGAACTAATTAGGTACAAGATACCCAGACAGAGAAGGGACAAGATTGATGAATTGAACTCATAAAAGTTCCTGGGGATAAAGAATGAATTAGCCTTGGAAGAAGAATTGACTACTAGACTTGCATTTGAGTATGATTAAAAAGAATTTCAGGCTAAATTTATGTTTTTTATCTCTGGAACCTAGCATTTTTGGCACTGCCTTTTTAATGCACATAATACATAAATTAAACTGAAAGGCATGCCTCATAAATATATAAAACTAATAAAATCAGGGAAAGCTTTTGAATATACTAATTGTGTCGGTTATATAGATAAAACCAAGAAATCCTTTACTTTCTGTAATGTCCCTGTTTTCTTCCATAGACAAGTCTTCTCTTTTTATTCAACATTAACCATCATCACTGCATGGCCCAGCTAAGTGCCATCATCATAATTTCTTTAGCTGCCAATTTTCTTGAATATCCATGATGCTTGACATTTTCATCATCTGCTACCTTTCTTGAAACCCCTCTCTCCGTTGGATAACAGGCCATGATTACATACATTTTACCCCTCTCGTCTATGGTCTCTTCAATTGGCTGCTCTTTTCTCTCATTCACTAAATGAAGGGATTCCCTTCAACTCAGTGTTTCTATCCCTCACAGAGACAAGGGCAGAGGGCCCTGGGAATCATTAATTCTCTTCTTTGGGCAGATTAACAGGTAACCAGGTCATTGGATCTGTGTTGGGTCAATGGATCCCAAATGCCTCTCCTTGGTACAGCTGCTTGGCTTCATCAGCCCCCATGCTTTAGGGCTTGTTTCCTTGACCAGGAGGTCCACTGTTATGAGGTCAGAGAATTTTTCCTTTTCTTCATTTCCAAATTCTCTTTAAACATGCAGATTAGTACCATGACGAGTCCCCTGATTTTAGCTCCTCTTAGGAGTTCCCTGATTTTAGCTCCTCTTACGGTGTGTTCAAGTATGTACAGATGAAAGTTCTCTCTGTGGGTTACAGAAGGTAGAGAGGTGCTTTTTTTTTCCATTTGATGCTTTTCTGCCTAATTTTCCTAATTAAAACTCATTTACACTTATACCATGTGATGCTAGTGAGCCTTTGCATAACAATCCCTTGACTTAAGTAATCATTCCATATGACATCTTCCAAAATCTAGAAGCCAGGTCTTGAACATCCTTCAAAAGCTCAGTTCTTTATTTGCAACTACTTTCTAGACTCAATTTATGTTACCCAGGATCAAAAATATAAAATTATCCTTGATTTAATTCTTTCTCTTTATGGCCAGTCATCAAGTCCTATCAACTTCTCTCTTACATGTGTCCTACATTTTCCCCATCTCGCTGAGTGGTGGTGGCTACTTTTATATGCCAATTTTACTGAACAAAGAGAAGCCCAGAGAGAATGTAAAACAATTCTGAGTGTGTCTGTGAGGATATTTTGAGATTTGAATCAAAGACCGAGCAAAGAAGATCACCGGCACCAGTGCGGGTGGGCATCTTCCAATCTGTTGGGGGCCTGAACAGTAGAAAAAGATGGGGGAAGAAAGAATATGCTCTGGGCATGTCTTGGTCATCCATCTTCTTCAGACACTGGTTCTTGAGCTTCAGACTCAGACTGGAGCTTACACCATTACCAGTAGCTCTGTTGGTTCTCAGGCCTTTGGTTTTGGACTGAGACTCCATCACCAACTCCCCTGGGCCTCCAACCTCTGGACAGTTGATCATCGGGTTGCATAGTCTCCATAACTATGTGAGCTCATCCTTTATAACAAATCCTTTCTCTATATTTATACATGTATCTTAATCAGTTCTATATCTTTGGAGAACCCTAAGCGCGATACTGGTTCAGGCCTAGACTATTCTTTTAACATCCATTCTCTCTCTCTCCAAGCTATCCTACATGCTGAGTTAGCCTCTGTCACATTATTTCTCTGCCCCCCTCCCAAACAAACAAGCAAAGACTCCAAACATTTATTCTCTTCATCAGTATTTTAAATAGTTGTGAAAATGCACACACATAGACAAGCACACATGGATGCACACACACGCAGGGAATTTCCTGAATGTTCATATTCATATTTTGATTATTTCCAGATACCTGAATCCATGAGGGGCGGAAAAGCACAAAAAACATATCTTTAGACAAGTATCTCAAGTGATTGTCATCAGTTCATTCAAAGACCATATTTTTTAATAGCTTTATGATGTTTCTTTCATTTCTTCCTATTTCTGGTTTCATTAATTCTTTGTTAACCACTATGCTGCTCACTGTCCTCTGGACTCAGTTTATAAATTCCTTCCCCCAAGCTTTTCCTTCCAGTTTTCCTCCTCAATCCTCTGTTCTTCCCTCTTCTACCTGCCCTAACAGAAAGGATTAAGAGACAAAACCAGTTATTGCTTTAACTAAGTCTTCATTTCCCAGCTCGGTAAATGACTTAATCACAGTGATTGGATGCTCAAACCATGCATATCTATGCTTCTCTTATAACAATTAGCCACATACTTTTGTGTGTGTGTGTGTCACTACTTATTTTTATACTTATGCATCATGGTTTCCTCACTAAAATACAAACCCTTTGAAGACCACAATCTCACCTTGTAGATATTTATCCCTTACAGCATGTAGAAAAAACAAATATGTCTTTCAAGTACGCAACATATTTTTTTTTAATTTATAGTTTTATCATGACCCCTGTAGCAATAAGATAATGTTTCAGGGGCCATGTGGCAGGAAACATAATCATATTAGCTGTGTTTAAAAAAATAAAATGAGTATAGTTATTGCAAGTAAAGCAATAACTTAAAAATTATCAGTCTGTTTGAAATTATATATATATAATTATATATATGTCTACATCATGATATGTATATATTACTTTGAAAGTTTATATAATATATATAAATATATATTATATATATTATATATATTATAAATATATATATAAATATAAATATACCCCCTCACATATATAATTGCTTGGCTTCCTTTGTTTATATATATATATATAATATATATATAAATGTGTCTATTAATATAATTTAAGATACTATTCTGAAAAATAAGGTATACATCTTCCCTACATAATAAGCATTCTAGTCTAGGTTCTCATGTCTTTTATATAAATTATCTTGGCTACATGCTCTAATTATGAATACCAGCATCAGTCAAAAAGCAATAATAATTACAACAGGAAGCACAAAGCCTTACCAGTCCATGTCATGTAACCGAAGATAAGTGATAACTGATTCCAGGATCACAACAACACAGTGTTCTGTATTCCATGCTGTACATCTATTTACCATTTTCATTTTGGAATGCCCTAGGTTCTGTCATTTGGCCACATCTCTAGCATTTTATCATCACTTCATATGCTTAACTCATAAAGTGTCTTTGTGATACAAGTCATAATTGTTGAGAATAGTAATATTATGCTTCTATTAATAATTCCATCAACGTTGGCCAAAGTCAATCATGACAAGATCTAAGAAGAAAGTACAATGTGATTTTTAATACAAATAATAGGTGTTCAAAAGGTAAAGTTGAGCAACAGAAAACACAATAGTGTTTCTTTGATAGACAGCATTACAGCATGGCATCAAATATAATTCACCAGGAAAATTCTCTGTCTCCCTGACAAAAAAGTATGCACTATTTTCCCATGAAATAGATTTCCTCCGGACTGTCATTCATACTACTCTTTCAGGATCCATCTCAAACTTCCTATTCTCTGAGTTTCTGTGGCAGAAGCTGAAGCACTACAGAATTGGATATCACCTCCTTACATTTGAGAACTCACAGACCTGCCATAGTTATTCCCCAGGTGACAGGGACACTGGGTGATTAAGGAAAGGTGAAAAACGAGACGAGTTTTACAATGAGCCTCAAAAAAGAATTAGGGATTTCTCTGGAGAACGATGGAGGGAATAGTGTAAACAAGAACAGCAAGTTGGACCAATTCCTTGAGATTAAGGGAAGATTCCTCCACTGATATGGAGACTGGGAAATGTAGTGACCTAGCAAATGCTGAGCAGTATGGAGAGACCCTTCCAGGTGAGCCAATGACAGCTACAGAAGGGTTATCCTGCTCACATTCCTTCTGTGTGGCACTTTTCCCCATATGCTTTTTATTTTTTAAACATAATGCTGAAATCTATTTTTGTCTAGTTTTTGTTGTTGTTGTTGTTGTTGTTGTTGTTTTTGTTTCTTCTAAAAATAATCCGTCATTACATTTGTCAGCTTGTTAAAGCTGGTCAAAGTAGAATATGTCACTAAGAGAAAAGAATGTACACTTTCCATTTGTGACAAGAGACAAAAATAAAACAAAATAAAATAACAGCTACCTAAATCTTCAGCTAAATATTAAAAAGACCTGTGCTTCCTTACTCTATAGAGAATAGCTGACGTCAATCACGTAACAACAGGGTGTGGAAGGCCAATGGCCAAATTCGTCAACAATATGAAGAATCAGCGTACTTAGCAGAAAAATTCTGATAATTTCTCCCATACTTTTAGTGGCTGAGATAAATTTTATGCTTATGTTATGCAGATAGTTGTTTCTGTTTTCTATTTCCGGAAATGATGTTTCTCTAATGTATATGACTTAAGAGATTTCACTTCTATGTGTAGTTTCACATGCATTTAACAGAACTTAGTTGACCTCTGTGGCAATGGGAGTTTTTCTGAAAAAAAAAAAGGTATATAGTTTCTATTGCATAGTTTTGGGCCTCAATTATTAACCAAACGTATGTTGCTCTCAGAAGCAGAATATAAGGTTGCAAACATATTTGTGAATCAGTGAATGGGCTCCATCTGAATCTCAGTTTAAATTCTGCCTGAGAAGGCAAAGAAAAAATTAGATTATTACCTATTAATTAAACAGAAGTTTTCAATAATAAGGAAATTATATCGCCTGTCTTTAGGCCCTGGGGCTTAATCTTAGGTATAAGATAAAGAGAACAATTTTATGCATTCCTAGACTCTTAAATATTTTAGTTTTAATTGACCATGGAAATGATACAATATGTTTTCTTTATGGGGGTGCCCAGGTGGCTCAGTCAGTAAAGTGTCTGCCTTCAACTCAGGTCATGATCTCAGGGTCCTGGGATCGAGCCCCACATTGGGCTCCCTGCTCAGCAGAGAGTCTCCCTCTTCCTCTTCCCATGCTCCTGCTCTCCCTCTCTCTTTCTCAAAGAAATAAATAAAACCTTTAAAAAAATGTTTTCTTCATGGAATCTGATTTTTTCTTCCTAATACATGTGAAGAAATACGTATCATAATCTGTGCTCTCGTTTAGAAGTATTGATCACCGATCTTTGTCATTGGTTCAACACATCACTTTTGGGGTCAATGGAAGAACATTGCCTCGACACACTTGGTTTCTGAAATGGATTAATAAAATTTCATAAACACTTTTAAATCACATTTCCAAGCAAAGCTATTTTGCACAATTCAATTGTTTTCTCGGACAGATAAATTTTTGTTTCATTAAAAATGTAATTGTTTCAACTGTGTATTTATATAAGATGCCTAGAAGGTTAGAGACAAAAAAGGCAATAGAGGATATGATGGTATTAGCTTTTAGAAAATAGTCTCCAAGTTTTAAAGTAATAAAGTATAGGTGTAGTTTCTAAAGCATGGTTATATTTTCATAGAACAAATATAAGACTTTGACCATATCTGGGATTTTCGGACTGAAAAAACGAATGTGTGAGATGCTGCAATGTTGTCACCCACCTTATATGAGGAACGCCTTTAAGTCACTCAATCACGGATAAAGAGTCATTAGAGTTACTTGTCACAGACCTTCTGTTTGGAACCCGAAAAGCCAAGGAAATGAAATGTATTACAAGCTTGTACCCTACAGCAAACTATAAAATGAAATCAATAGCGTTTGAGTTGTTTTATCACTGGTTTAAGGTTTATCTTAATTGTCCTGTCATTTATTCTTGATTGAAAGGCTAGTTATTAAATCAAATCACCATAATCTATTTATAAAAAGCTGGGTTTTTTTTCTGCATTTGAAGATAATTATAATTTTACCATAAAAGAAAAATTGCATTGCACATTTTAAATGTGGAATTCCATAAATCAAACCATACAGCTATGAGCTAGCTATAAAGGTGCGTATTATTGCTTTTGCTCTATATCGAGATAAAAAAAAATGGTGATGACTTTGTGGCAGAAATATTGATATATGTTTCTGTGCAAGTTCTCCTGGACTCAGGGCCCTTGCGGTCTCTGGGAACCATGCTTTTCCATGCTGAAAACCTAGAAGACATTGAAGTGGTCTGGGGAGAACAGAGAACAATGACAGGCACAAAACAGGACTCTTGATTTGGAAGTAACATGAAAGACATTAATGCCTTCACACTTGTCTTTCACTCACAAAATCAAGATACACTTATTTGATCAATGTGAGTGCCAAGCAGAAAAATATGGATACCTGACAGAAGAGGGTTGGAGAAGGGAATAAAACCTGGGAACCTGGAGGATCAAAGAGTTTGTCATGTGGACTGAGAAATCACCCTCCAGAACTTTCCAGAAGCCCTACAACATGGCGCCCCAGGGCAGCTCCAGGCCCACTCTCAGGATCGAAGCCTTGTGCTGGCCCCATCTCATCTAACGCCTCCCTGAATCCTGGCAATGGAAAGGGAGCAGGTTTGTTACGATGTAGGGCCTCTGGGTGGCACATACGCTGCATGATGGGTGCTGTTCACCTCCTAGTGAGGTCCCTTCACCAACTGGCCTTCGTTTGCAGACGTGCTCATTTCCTGGATAAATCTCCACTGAGTACATGGTTGTGCTATGCCTTTTAGTTACTGGAAGACATCAATCCCCAAAACAGACAAAAATACCTACCCTCAAGTAGCTTAGATTCATCAGAAGTGTTTTAACTACATTCTGCTCTCCAGCTGTGCTCACATGGTGCGCCTTAATGTGGCCCTCGGAACACAAGGATAAAAGTCTACATTATCTTTTCTTTTTTAAATTAATTTTTAATTTTTTTTACATTATCTTTTTCTACTCTTCCTTTTATCCTGTTGATTTGAGGCTTTTTTTCCTGCTGCTGAATAAATGCTCAAGTTACCATGATATTAAAAAAAATTGGTTAACAGAAAGTACTATAATCATGGTTAAGTTAAAAATGTTCAATATATTAATCAGTATTTCCAATTTATTTTATTTTTATTTTTTTAAATTTTTTAGTACTTCCAATTTAATTTAAAGGTAAAAACTGCTCTTCCTTCCCATCTCAGGTGTATTCCTGAGAAGCCTGCTGCCTGGGGGGAGGAGGTTATAAAGAAGCTCCTTTTTTCTTGATCAATCAAGCTCCTCTCTGGATCCAGCAGCTGTTTTCCACACACAGGCTGCCATCCTCTGGCCCCTGAGGCTGAGGAGGAAAGGTAGGTAAGGGAGGCAGGGAAGTTCTGATGGACAGATCACTGTTGGGAAGTGGCCCGACACTCTTTGGACAGGACTATGCTCTGGGCCACAACTGCACTTGGGGTGGCTGTTTCACCTGCTTTTATCTCATTCCCTTAGTAGAAAGGCCGGCCTCTCTCCAGCTTTAATTTTTGCTTTTCTTCCTCATGCAGGTGCTCCTACTGCACATCCACAAAGGCTGGCATTCACCTGTGTCCCAAACCTAGACCTTGGGTGGTATTCACTGGCCCTCTGATGCAGGCTGGGCCTGACGTGGCCGTGGTTCCTCAGTGCTCCAGCCCCAGGAACCGCTTGTCAGCACCCCAGATCCCTCCAGCAGCTCCTGGATATGAATGCTCTGTGCCCCCCCACCCCCGAGACACAGCCACCCCAGTCTACTCGGTCCTAACATGACACCCGAGATAGAACAGTTTACGCTCTTTTCTGGGGATGGATGTTGGTGGAACAGAATGCAAACACCACTTGGCAACCTTTTCCTCCCAAAGGAATACCTCAGATAAGATCATTTCGAAACCTCCATTCACTTGATCTTTATTTTTATTTTTATTTTATTTTTATTTTTATTTTTATTTTTATTTTTTATTTTTATTTTTATTTATTTATTTATTTTTTATTTTTATTTTTTATTCTCCTTGGGAGTCAGAGTTCATAGAGTGGTGAACTGCGACCTGTAGGTTTTACCTTAAATACCTTTAACAACTTCTGCCTATTTCTCACACATCTCTTTGTTATTTTAGATCTATCATATCTTGGTGGTTTTTCTCAATTTCCAATTTAACTCTGGTTTTCTCATCCTTTCTAACCATCAGAAAGGGAGACAGAACATGGGAGACTCCTAACTCTGGGAAACGAACTAGGGGTGGTGGAAGGGGAGGAGGGCGGGGGGTGGGGGTGAATGGGTGACGGGCACTGAGGGGGGACTTGACGGGATGAGAACTGGGTGTTATTCTGTATGTTGGCAAACTGAACACCAATAAAAAATAAATTTATTGCTAAAAAAATAACATATGGGGATCCCTGGGTGGCGCAGCGGTTTGGCGCCTGCCTTTGGCCCAGGGCGCGATCCTGGAGACCCGGGATCGAATCCCACGTCGGGCTCCCGGTGCATGGAGCCTGCTTCTCCCTCTGCCTGTGTCTCTGCCTCTCTCTCTCTCTCTCTGTGACTATCATAAATAAAAAAAAAAAAAAAATTAAAAAAAAATAACATGTTCACTTGTAGTATTTGGAACTGTCCTTTCAAAGCTCTTCTGCTCATGCTTCTGGGTATGGCTTACAGGTCTATGCATTTGAGAAGACTTCTCCAATCATTGAGATGTCAGCTGCTTGCTCTTCTGTGAACACGTCACTGTGTCACCAGCAGCCACTACACCCCGTGACAGAGGAGTGCTTCATTGTCACCAGCTGCGAACGTGTCTGTCTGGCATTGAACAAAGGGATCTCGAAAGTAGCAGCTTCATCTCATTATCTTTATATCCTAAAATCCTATTACAATACCTGGCATATTATAAATGTTAAGAATCAATGTCAAGGCCGTGGAATGGCCTAGCGCTCAAAGGAAAACAAATCTCTGCAAGTCCTGGACTAGTCAGTGATATGCTAAGTCTAGAGCTTATTGAATAGGAAGGAAGGGAAAAAAAAAAAAAAGAGAGAGAGAGGAATCTATCATTCCATCACATTTTTATCTTGTTGGGATACATTTTTTCCACCTACTTTTATTTTAGCAGTAAGCTCAAGAACTAGGTAGGAGACCCATTCTCTTCATGTTTATTTTTCCATCCTGTGGAAAATTTACTCATTAAAAATGCTTTCCATTAATTTGGATTATTTTATTCATCATTCGTTCATTCTTTTGGTCATATGTTTAGTATAATTGCCCAATATGATTAATGGAGTTTAAAGATAAAAACAGTTAAGAAAGGCAAAATATATTCAGAAGCCCTATATGAGAAACCTAAAGCACATGAATGAAAACTTAATCCTAAACTTGGTAAGAGCTAACACAGTATGAAAACCTGAGAGGGTTACAGAGCTCTTGTTCTCTAAATTTCATCAACTGTGAAACAATTCCACCGATTCAACAATTATTTCTAATACCCTTGGGTTAAAATGTGTATTTAGAGAATTGAAGATGATTAAGGTGAAATGTAATATTCGAATCTTCCTGAATTGTCCTACAGATAGGAGGTCCTACAGATAGTCAAGGATTTGAATAGCCAAGTATTGGGGGCAGTATACCATGAGTCTTGCACCCCCAAGTGTCTTGCTGAGTGTGTCAAAATTGCACTGCTTGGACCTTTTTCTCTTACCAGGGACACAGAACTATTTATGCAGCAGCAGTTCTGAAAAGTGAGAAAATGTTTTGCAGAAATGCATCATGCAGTCCAGCAATTTCCCTGATCTCACTTTCTAGGAAGACAGCCAATGCTTGCTATAAACGTGGCAGAGTCTCTGAGCTCTGTGTCCCCTGCCCCCACTGTGGTGCAATCCACTCAGGGCACATCTTCCCTGGCCCTACACCTGCTGTGAGGTGTGGAGCTCAGGGACCCTGTTGCATGCTGAGTGCCACGCTGATACACCTGCTAATACTTTCCTTGTGAGTAAGGAGGCCCTTAGTCTCTGACCCAGGAGTCTCTCTTTAATCAGTGGCTATAGAACTAAATCGTTAACATGTACAGTTATTTTTGTGGGAGTCTCTTGCTTCTAGATCTCCTCACTATCACATTTATGTAATTAGGATAATATCCTAGCCATCAACCCAAAAACCCACAGATAATATCTCTAAGTAAATGTGGCAACAAGCTAACCTCCAAATCACAGAGTATGAGCACCTGGAGAAAACAACGGATGGAAACAAGATCTCTGTATTATTAGCAAGTATAAAAACAGCGACTGTTTTTAGGGACGTTGAGGAAAGGCTAAACATTACTGTTGCCCTGAGAGCCAGCAAGTCTCAAAGTTGCCAACATTAAGTGGAAAAATGACTCAGAAAATCTGAAAGTAATAGGCAAAACTCCACACTAAAGAGAGAGGAGAAACTCTAGCAGAATATAACCTGAGTAGGAGAGGCACAAGAGGACAGAGAGAGAGAGAGAGAGAGAGAGAGAGGTTGTCCAATGAAAGTGGGAGTGCAGAAAAAAGCAAGCAGATTTCTAAAAGTAGGAAAATATTTCATTACTTTGTAAAAATAACTGAAAACATATTCTAGAGCTAGAAATGCTGTCTTAGCCCACCTTCCTTTTTGTAAGACTTTGGAAAAACTAATTTCACTGAAGCATGAAAAATAGAAAAGATGGTCAAAGCCCACAAGGTAAACAAAAACAAAACGGTGATCAAAACAACAGCTCTTAAAAAATAAAGGTATTTGAAAAAGAAATATGCAAACTGTATCTTAGTATGTCGAAACAAACTAGTTTGTAAAGAGAAGCTGTGAAAGAAAAACATATCGGAATTTAGAAAACTCATAAATTAAACATCTAAAAATCTAAATGCAATAAAGAATGATATAGATAATGAGATAGAAAGGGATACAATAGATGGGATATGATTCATTACTTGTGTAGTAGGAGTGTCCAATGATGAAAAGCAACTTAACAAAACAAAAAAATACAAAATTTAGAATTCAGGAAAATTTTTCTGAAACAAGGAGTTGAACACATATATTCTGTAAATGGGCAGAAAATGACTCACAATAGCCAAAATGGAGACACATTACAATACAACTACTGAACTTTAAAGAAAAAAAGAGTAAATTCTGTGAAAATTCAGAAATAAAACCCATACCCATTGGAAAAGAAAACGAGTTTGTCATTTTCCTTCTAGACAGTGATACTTTATGGGAGAAGAAAAAAACCAGAGCAGGATATTTAAGATAAGTAAAGAGAAAATATGAGTCAAGGCTTTTTTTTTTTTTTTTGGAAGATTTTATTTATGTATTTGAGAGAGAGAGAGAGAGAGAGAGATTGAGAGCACGAGTCAGGGGAAGGGGCAGAAGGAGAGGGAGAATCAGGTTCCCTACTGGGCATAGACCCAGACTCTGGGCTCCATCCCATGACCCAGGGATCATGGCCTGGAGCTGAAACCAAGAGTTGGACACTTAACCGACTGAGCCACCCAGAAATCCCAAAGCTTTTATATCTTGCCAAATTTATGTTCAATGTTCAGGTACACAGATAAACTGTCATTAATGCACAAAAATATAGGAAATGCTGTTCTTGTAAGCCTACTGTGTGGAGTCTACTAGAGGACAAACTGTAGACAACTAGATGACATTATCTTATTGATATTAACAGGAAGAGAACGGTATTTCTTCAAATGGGATGTGTGGGAAAAGGAAGTAGATGAAGCAGAAGTATTGCTCACAGTAGGAGATACACAAACAGTAGGGGAGGTGCCAAGTGCACTGTGTAAAGTAAAAATTAGAGAATAAAGTCAAACTCTGGCCCACAGATTGTTGCAGTGAGTAGAATTTTGTTGGAGCACAGCCATACCCATTGCTTCGTTGTTGAACAACCTGCCGTTTTGTTTACATATTGTCTCTCCCTTCTCAGCTACCACGGGACTGAGTAGTTCCACAGAGACCAAATGGCCCTTAAAACCAAAAGGAGTTGTGATCTCAGTGGTCGCATTTGGAGTCTGATAGTGAATCAATGCTTTACTTTGAAAACCAGAAAATAAAAGGGAAGAATCAAACTTTTGTTTTTTCCTGTCTTTCCTATAGGAGGAGAACCTCAGGGTAGTCACATATTTGATGTGGAAATGTTTCTTTTTATGAAAATATTTGCGTAAAGATACAGAAGAAATGGAAGGACGGAATCAATAGCTAGGACATGACTACCAGGGGTTGCGGCCAGCAGGAAGGGAGAGTCATAGGGACTGGTGTGCCTTGCTGAGAAAGCACTAAATATCACCTACAATTTATTTGTTTAAAAAACACACATACACACACACTAAATCTAACCAAGCCTCGGGCTCTAATTACCATTTTACAGAAAACAAAGAGATAGAGAACTATATGACGTGACCTCTTGGAGGCATGTTCATTAAAACCCAGGCTTCAGAAATCTCGCTTCTCAAACAAACAAACATTAAAGGAAATTAAAAGGTGTGGTGAGAGAGAAGCCTATATTTTAAAAGAACACTTGAAATACTTTTCAACCAATTGCAATATATAGACTTTATCAGGATTCTGATGGGAATAAATTTTTAATGTAATATTGACTGGACACTCAATGATATTGAAGGATTTTTATTAACTTTTGGGGAGTAATAATGATATTGTGATGAAGTCTTGAGCCCTTATCTTTAAGAAATACATATTGAGATATTTGCAGATGAAATATCGTGTTTCTGATGTGCTTCAAAATAATAAGGGAAGGAGCGGTTGAGAGCCCGTCCCAGGACTTGATAATGGTGAAGTTGGGTAGTTGACACTTGGAGGTTCATTATACTATTCTCTGGAATTTCACGTACATTTGAAACATCCATACTAAAAGAGTAGAATGTTCTAAAGACCGCTGGTTTCAAAAATGAATTCTGAAATTGTTCCGTTTTAATTATTAAATTGCTTTTAAATGTTAAATCCAGTTACAGCATAATTTAAAAACTCACTTTGAAAATGATTTCATTAACAAATTGTTGGCAAAGAGATTATAATAAAATACTTCTTCAATGAATCGCCTCTTTTGTTTATTGCCTCTGTTCATGTGACATATGGCGGAGCTGAAGACCATGGTGTAGCTAATTCTAAAGCAGGGATAAACATTTAGACAACTAATTAATTAACCTAATTTACATAATGGTTGTATTTTTGCGTAGCTAATGAACGAGGGATTGAGTAAAGGTCATTAACAGTCATTTATAAATGAAACTATGTTTTAAATACATGAGTTTGTATTTCGGACTCAAGAGGCGGGGATTAGTCATGAAATGGGAATAACAATAGTAAAAGCATCAGGGATTAAACAAACTAATGTTTAGCTTCTAGACTCCATGCATGTCTGAGAGGCCACTTCACAAATCTGCTAGCTGGCCTCAGCGCCCCATGCACACTTAGGCACACGCAAGTATACATGGGTTTACCAGCTAACCTTGCACTAGCCTTAGATTAGATTTCCATTCAAATAATGAGAACTAGTTACCTCATATTCACCCAGGAGTCAGCACCATGTCTTTATTCCTAGAAATTGGAGCTACTTCCTGAAAAATGCTAAGTTCTATGACCTAAATATTGAGCAGATTTTTCTTTCTAAATCTAACTTTTTTTTTTTTTCTTTTAAAGAAAGATGACAAATACAGGTTTGAAATAGCTCCCACGTTTCCCTCAGTTGCACTACGGTAGTTTGCATTATACAATTTAGAACTACTCTCACCTTTTGACTCCTGGTTGAGTCAATTCAATCGACAATGTGAAGCTCCCTCTATAGTTTGTTAAAATATAATTGCCCGCAGTTTAAAGATTTTAAGAACTCAAGAAACGGGCCTGCTAAGTTTTGAAACGATTTAATTGTGCAAGTGATGAATAATCATTGAAGATGACTGAATTCCCTTAATTCCAAAGGCATACAGTGTATAATCTGTTTTTTTTTTTTCCAAATGACCTGGTGTGCCTAAGCAACTGTGTAGCCTTCTATGCCATGTCAGTAGGTGATATAAATCAGTAAGTGAAATAAATATAAAGGAGTGATTACTTTTAGGATCATCAATTACTGCATTGGTAGAGAAATTTCTAGGGTACATCTTTTGCATAATCCATCCTCCTTGCTTTCCTTTCCACCCCCACCTGGGCTCTTTTGCTCTAGCTACATACCTGCACCCTCACCTGGGTTCTCACAAGCTCTTCATTTCCCCTCCTCCCCTTCTAAAATGCCAATGGATAGGGTGCTGGCATAGGATGTCCAGGAAGGGCCCGGGGACTGAAGGAAACTGGGTCCCAGCCTGTTTCCCGCCTCATGCTCTCTCTGAGGCTCCGTTCCACTAATAGTTAAATTAAATTTGGTCTTCTCGGGTCTTCTAGATTCTAAAAGAGTTGGTGTGATTATAAAAAGATGAACTGCCTGAAGTGCAGAGGAGTATTGCCTCAATGGATGGAAAAGAACTGCAGTTATCTCATTATCAGTAATATCTCCCAGGATCTCTGCTGGCTCCCTTCACAAATTGGCTTTTCTTGTTCTCGTGTGTCAGTAAACTATACGACACAGATGTCGGAGAAAGATTTTGGAGTCAAAAGATGCCAGCTTAAATCTCTGGGTTTTCATTTACCCACAGTGTCATTAAAAAAAAAAAAATCACTTAACCTTTTCTTATCTTGTCTTTGTAAAATGGGAATAATAATTTTCACCTCCTAGAAATGGATGCGAATTAAATAATGCCACATACAAATTACAGTAAATGCTAGCCGCTCTTTTAAGAGGCATTGTTCTCTGTGCTAAGAAAATCCCTAGGTACAAGAGGCCACACAATATCCATTCCAGAGAAGTCACCAGAGCCTTCCGGTGGGATTAAGAATAGAGTTTGCTCTAACAATATTATAAACCAAGTTTGAAGACGCTGTGCTATTGCCTTGATATTTCAGGAGTATGAAATCGCTCCCCGCACGGTTCTCTATCAGCTGCTAAAATAGACACACAGTCAGCTCCGAGGACTCATGATCTCCCCATGTTCTCTACTGATCACTTCTAGACATATGTACTGCATTAGAACATGAGCAGAAAGTTCCACAAACTTCTCACAAAATGCTTAAGTGACATAACTTACTTTTCGAAGGAACTCGAAGATTGGCGAGGACCACTTCTAGGGAATCAGCCTGGACGCGAAGTACATAGCTGGTCCTGGTCTCATAGTCCAGGGGGGCATTCACATAGATGACACCCGTGATGTTGTTAATTCCAAACATATCTGTAATCAAAATACAGTTTTTTTTGGTCATTTCCTTCATGCTATAAGAAATAATTCTCTTTAAAAGGCATTGTGATTTTTTAAAAAGATTTTATTTATTTATTTATTCATGAGAGACATAGAGAGAGAGGCAGGGACACAGGCAGAGGAAGAAGCAGGCTCCCCTGTGGGGAGCCCAACGTGGGACTCGATCCCAGGACCCTAGGATCACGCGCTGAGTGGAAGACAGACGCTCAACCACTGAGCCACCCAGAGGCCCAAGCATTGTGATTCAAAAAACACTTCTTATAACAGGAGTAATTAATGCATGACAGTGACAGGATGCTGGCTTTTGGAAATGATGTTCCAACTCTTCAAATTATCTTCAGTGTATCCTCAGGTGAACGTCACCTTAATTTTCTGGTTATGTTGAGATTCTCCTGGAAAGCATCTGTCAATTAAGTTTGGGAAGCAGCGCATACTATATCCACCACGGTAGATTCAGATGGTCCTTTACATACTGAAAGGCATTAAAAGTTTGTGAAACTCAGAAAAAAAAAAAAAAATACGAAAAGTAAGATGAGGACTTGCTAGGGCAACAATTTCTAGGAATGGTTGGTCACTGGAATTCTTAAAAAGGGCCCTTATAATTTCATTGCAAATTGCTTAATAGCATTTATTTTACACTCATTCCCTTCCTAAATATCAAATATTGAATATTCATGTATTAATTACACGTATATTGACTATTTCTTGACCACTTGTGATGCTCCAGGCCAACCAATTTATCAAAAGGGAAAAACAAAGGATCACCAATGTGGATAATGGTGAGCAAAAGAATGGGTGAGAAATGCAGCTTGAACTTGTTCCCAGAAGCCAGCAAACCACCCTCTTCTTAGTTGGTGGGCAAAACTCAATTTATTTGTTTACTGACACCTGTTAATTGTGTATCTAAGTCGAGCACCTGAGGAACCATATTGTACAGTGTATGGTGGGTTTTATCATTCATGTGGCCTTTGGGCACTCAAAATTATTTATGATCCTAAAATCTCTGTAGCGTTAGCATAGGTAGGACGTGCCTTATGCCATGGATGGTCTGGAATGGTGGGAAGAGACCCCTGTAGGCAAGAAGTATGACCACAAGCTGAAAGTATGATGCATTGATTTTGAAGAAATGTCATTAAAATATCCCTAAATGAGGGCAAGAGGAAAGCTTCCAGAATTGGATAGTTAGCATTTCCTTGGAGGTGGGGGATGGGGTCGGAGGGGGTAGGGATCTTGTTTGTTAGTATAACCACATTTTTAAATCAGACTGAGCACAAAGGTACCAATTGCTTTCAAGCTGGATAGGTTTTTATTGGCAAAAATGAGGGAAATAAAAATTCAATGTGAAAGGAATCCCAGATCCAAGTGTGTTAGTTTACGGTGAAGACACCAGTGGAATATCCACTCACCCTCTTCATTTCCTGCAACGATGGAGTACACAATGCTCTGGTTGATGGCCGCTGCAGAAATCACGCCCACCATGGTCCCTCTGGTTGCAAGCTCACTCACCGGAGGGGGTCTGCAAGTTTAAAGAAGAGGATTCATTTTTTTCTAGTTCATTCGTCATGAGGTAGAGTTTGGAACTTAATAGGATATGCTAGTTCAGGTGTGCATGCATTTGCTTGAATAATACCTTTTCTGAAGTTTTTAAGGAAGTGCCACAAGAAGATTCCAGCCCTAACTAACTGTGCTCACAATTATGCAAATGCTCCTGGTTGCAAATGACTTGTCACCTGCGTTATTTTTAATCTGAGATATAATTTAATTTCAGATACTATTTTATTATCTGCCACACATCAGGCAAACTCCTTCCCACCTGTTTCTCTAAATTACTTTCTGAACTGAAAGCAGTAGAATTAGGATACACTTTGCTTCCTCAACTTGCTGAAAGTGAAATGCTGCTCTTGTGTGGCTGCCATCAGCGTAGTTAACCAATAGTTTCCAGATGACTCCTTTTAGTCTTTATTCTTGCTCTAGTGTGAAGCTCTAGCTGTATGAAGAGTACTTGAGCACATGGCATCGCAACACTCTTATTTTTCCTGAATTCAATGGTTTTGCTTACCTGTAGCCTTGTTATGCCCTCAGTCCTATGATATTTACTTAATTTCCAAGTTATATTTTCAACGACATGTCTCATTCTCAACATCTTCACTTATTTTACAGTATTGGTTACTATAACGAGGCTATCATAACTTTAATTGTAAGTTAAGGCCAATAATCTCACTTTTATAATATACAGTTATTATATTACCCAGATACAACAGATTTAAAAAAAAAAAAGTAAATAGTCCAGTCAATCTGTCTAGCGCATCCAACTTCTGCAAACTTCCACCTCTTTCCTCAAGCTAATAAGACAAACTCTACCATCATTTCCTCCACATGGCTTTTTATTTTAATATTTACTCTTCTAATATTGCTCCTCATTTGTATCTCCAACCTCAGTTCTTCCAGTCTGGATTACACAGTGCAATTGCATTGTGCCTTCACCGAAACCTTTTATAACAAATCCTGAACTACAAACATACAGTCTGGATAATTAATTACATACAGCTCTTTATTTTTTTTATTATTATTTCTTTATTTTTTTATATATTTTATTTATTTATTCATGAGAGACACGGAGAGAGAGGCAGAGACATATAGAGAGAAGTAGGTTCCCTGCGGGGACCCTGACATGGGATTCGGTCTCAGGACTCTAGCATCACAACCTGAGCCAAAGGCAGATGTTCAACCACTGAGCCACCCAGGTGCCCTAATACAACTCTTTATTAACATACCCAAATTGCTATGTTCTTTGCCATCATAGTCCATATGCTTGGCTAAGTTACTGAAATGTAAAGTGATCTATTGTACAGATGCTCTAGTGCCTAATGGTGGTCCATATATTCATTGCATGTTCAATACCTATTGTTTTGGCTAAAGAATAAGAACTAAAACATACAAATTTTAATGAAAATGATAAAGTAGTTATGTATGCATGCATGCGTGTATTTTGTTTCCCTGCATCATTTCGGCCTTCTTTTGTTACCGTGGATAACCACACCTCCTCCCTCCCCAGTCTACATGGTTTGAGTAAGGCTGTTCCAGTCCCCAGAATGTGTGGATAGACATAGTACCCATCTTTGGCCACTGAGGGTACTTTCCCTTCTTTGCTCACTGTTCATGTCTCATGGAAAACCAATGAAAGCCTCAGCCAGAAATTTTATTTTAAGTACTAGAAAAATATTTTTCCAAGAATTTTACTGTTGCTTGATGTTACCCTATGTGAACGTTCTTGTTGATCATGATACCAACACACACACACACACAAAAAAAAAAAAAAAAAACTAAAGGTTGGAAATAGGTCTCTATACATTGATTAATATTCTCAGTTCTCAGTGCTGCTGTATTTGAAGCTAGGTAAGTTCACCATTTCAGCTACTGAACCAAATTGTCTTTTCTTTCTCCTTTTTCTAGGATTGTTATCATTTCCCACCCAAAACATCCCCACTAATTGACAAGAACATGTTTAGATTAGAAAAGGATGGGTTTGCCTAGATAGACACTTCTAAAGTAAGATACTGGAGATGACGATTATATCCTATGACCAATTTATTTACACACTGTCATGGTGTCAGCCTAGTGGAATACAGGCTCCTTAGGTAAGCCTGAACAGAAAAGATAGTAGTCTATCACAAAGAGGAAGATGGTCACAAAAATGACTCTATGGTTGGTTTTGACGGATGGCTTTGATGATGAATAGATACATTTTTGTACAATATCTTAGATTATAGAGGAGACATTAAGACAATTTGCTGTTTGTCACATTTCTCAGTGATTGACCAATCCTGATACTCCGACTCCCGTGCACTGCTCTCCTCTTGCATGGCGGCCAGACTGCAGCTTCCTTGTAAACAACAGAATACAGCAGAGAAACCCGGGATGTCACCTCAGTGATGCTGCTACATACGACTGTATTCCTGCACGTTCCTTCTCGCCAGCAGACTCTAACCCTCTCCTTGCTAGGTTGAATGAAGGGGACCTCCGGGATTGTCCATATGGCAAGAAACTGATGGTGATGTCTGACCACCAGGCAGCAAGGAACTGAGGCCCCCAGCCCAACATCCCACTCATAACTGGGTTCTACCCTCAACCACACGAGCTTGGAGCAGACCCGTCTCCAGTCAAGCCTCAGATGAGACAGGAGCCCTGGCCAGCACCGTGATGCAAACCTGAGTGAAACAATGACCCAGAATGCAGGCAACTCATTTCTGACCTACAGAAACTTCAAGATGATATATGTGTTGCTTTCAGTCATTAAGTCTGTAAAAATATTATTTTGTGCAAGAGAGAACTGATACATGGCTTGAATGTTAGGAGCAATGAATTGTTAGCTTATGACAGATCAATATACCATACAAGTTAATTCTGATATAGGAAAACATGTTACCATATTCTGGGATCACCTCCATAAACTGAATTTCTTTTTGTGAAAACAAACATTGCTTAAATTGTTTACTTCTCTATCTTGTTACTGCTCACAAGAACTAATTTTTATGCTTCCCATAATTAATTTGTCTCTTGATCCTTATAATGTACAGAAATAGAAGGTCTGCAGCCAATGTACCTTCAGCTTTAACGTTAGAAAAATGTCACCATTTATCTCAAACTTTAAAAACTTCACTTTATACATGTTTTTCTACAATTAGGATGGAAATTATCAATACTGAAAAAAAGTAACTGGCACAGTTTTAAAAGGAATTTAAATCCAATGCATACCACTGAAAGCACTTTAAATTCTATTTGTTAGTAAATGTTTAAAACAGTTTCACTTTCTAGAAAAAAACATCTCCTCATTAACCTTTGTGTTAATTGTTCCAACACACTCCTTTCTACCAGAAACAAAACATACTATAAAAATGCAATTTTCTCCTGGCTAGAACTAAATGAACCTCTATGATAATGAGCATTAGATTACAAAATTTCAATTCTTTTCTATTTATTGCAAGGCAGTACCCTTTTTATTTTTGTTTTATGCCCCGGCAAGTACCAGTTACATGATTGGGGCAAATTACTATTTCCTTAGGAGTCACATGTTACTTGAATGCAAAACAAAAGAGTTAGTGTCAGTCAGGAAGTGTAGACCTAGCTGATGGAGAGGACAGAAAGGTAAGGAAATGGAATGACATGGGCTGGGCATCAATGAAAAAGAAGGGTGGATAAGGACTCAGGTGGGCACTGTGTGCTCGATTGAATGAGGCCAGCTGCCAGCACAATGTGAGTTTAAAATGGGAAAAAAGGAAGTTCAAATTTTTATGTGAATTATTTGAACTTTTATATTTTGGAAACCAGTGGAAATTTATTTTTTAAAGCATTATCTGACTTGGCTTGATCTATGGGCTGACACTTTATGATTTTTAGAATCCTGCCTGTAAGGTATTTTCTGGTCCTACCCCACTCTGAATCTGATGTCATGTGATTTATCATTATTTCCCCTTCTTTCTATGGAGTCCAGTCAAATGTACTGATTCATTTCAGAAGCAAAGAATTATGGCCAAAGAAAGGATTCCTCAGAACCTTTTTTTAAAAAAAAAATTTTTTTCTTGTTGTTCTTTCATATACTGGCAATTCATTCATTTTATAATAAACAATACATCAATAACCCTCTTCCAATTTAATTCTTTAAATTAATTTATTTCTTTAACCCTCTTCCAATTTACAATTTAACACCTCACTCAAAACAAATAGTTGTCTAGTGTCTGAAATTCAGGAATTCTGCTTTTTAAAGCTAGATTTACTGCCAATATAAATGGGAAAAAGCATTTTTTTACAAAAAAAGAGCCAGTTGAATCAGATGGGGCTCAGGAGTGGAGCTTCATGGCTTTCCTATGGACTTTCACGGTCAAGAGAGCAGCTGGATCCCCCCCCCCACCCACCCGCAGGAAGACTGCTAAGAGTATGGTAACGATGATGGTTATGTCTTTAACAGATATGGACCTTGAAAACCAGGGAGACTCATGGTTTCATACTTACAAAATGCTGTCAGGAAGGGCCTTCATAGAGTCTTTCACAAAGCTTGATCCAAACTGGGTTTGAGGCCCATGTTTACTGACACACGCCCAACATTTTGGGCTCTATCGGCCATTTTATTTTTTATTTTTTAAAAGATTTTATTTATTTATTCATGAGAGAGAGAGGGGGAGAGACATAGGCAGAGGAAGAAGCAGGGTTCCTGTTGGAAGCCTTATGGGGACCTTGATCCCAGGACCCAGGGGTCATGACCGGAGATGAAGGCAGATGCTCAACCACTGAGCCACCCAGGTGTCCCTCTCTTGACCATTTTATTTAAAAAAAAATTTTTTTTAAAGACTTTTATTTATTCATGAGACACACACACACACACACACACACACACACACACACAGGCAGAGACAGGCAGAGGGAGAAACAGGCTCCATGCAGGGAGCCCGATGTGAAACTCCATCCCGGGACCCCGGGGTCACGCCCTGGGCTGAAGGCAGGCACTAAACCACTGAGTCACCCAGGGATCCCCTCTATTGACCATTTTAAACAAAATCCCCAGATTTTGACTAAAATTCCAAAAATCACTTAAGGTAATTCTTAAACAAAGCCTAAATAACATTTCAACTGAGAAAACTAAACTCAATTATGATAGATATCACATTTACATTTTATTAAGTCATTAATCTTGCTATTTGCATTGGTTGTGCCTCTCCTAAATTGTACATATAAAACAGCTGTATTATTATTATTATTATTATTTTGACGGCACATTTTGGTTTTTAGAGCACTGTGAGGTTCACAGAAAAATCGCACAGAAAATATAAAGCTCATATATGCACCACCCCAGGTTGCCCTATTATTGACATCTGGTATTAGTGTGGTGCATTCGTTAAAATTGATGAGCCAGTTGATGACACAAGGCCTCATTTTTGCTGTGTATGGTTCTATGGGTTTAAACCGATTTATAATATCATGTATCCACCATTATATTATCATGCAGAATAGTCTGGGTGACCTAAAATTCTCCTTTTCTTCAGTTATCCATCCCTCCTTCCCCCTGAAACTCTGGCAAGTACCCATCTTTTTCTTGTCTGTATCCTTTTGCCTTTTCCACACTGTCATGTGGTTGGAATCATACAGTATATAGTCTCTTTGGGACTGGCTTTTTATCAATATGTACTTAAGCTTCCCCTATGTCTTTTGATGGCTTTATACATTTTATTGCTCAATCACATTAGACTGTATGAATGTATGATGAACAGCTGCATTTTAGTAAGAAAATTGATCAAAATAACTCCAAACATGTTGTTTAGAAATAAATCTTTGCAGATAAAATGCGACCCAGAAAAGTTAACTGCTACATAATTTATATGCAAAATGCTTTCAACATAATTTTCTTATGGATTATAAATTAATTCATAGATATCTGTTTAACATTTCAAGTTTTTTTTCTGAAAATACAGATTACAATAAATCTGTCTCAATTAAACACATTTTAACATATCTGAATCATCTGAATAATGACTATACTAAAATAACAGACTTTGCAGTTCTCAAATGGTAGACCCCATTTTTACAGTATAAATATAGATGAAACAATTATTCTACAATTTAAAATCTACTTTTATTGTTGGGTTCAAGAAGTAACAATAAAAGTAAATGTTGTATGTGTCGCATAAAGCTCCTAATTATTTTAAATGCTGTGCAGCTTAGGATATAAAAGTGTTTGTAAATAGAAGCTATAAAATTTCACTGAGATTCAATCTGGCTCTATTGCTTTCTTTCTACTGAGAGACAAATCTAATTTATTTTGACATGTTTGAATTCAATATATTTGCAAATCAGTGTCAATTAAGGAACTGTTTTTATATCTACTATGAGGGAATTTAATGAAAATGGGAAGGAAAAAAAAAGCATTCACCAGAACTCCTATTATTTGTAACCTTGGAGCAATTGCATCAGAGTGATCAGATTTTACTTATTTAAACAAGAAAAGCAGTTTTAAAAAGACATGAATCAGGAGAGAAATGCCAGCTTTCCCAGAATTCTTAGGATGGATTGTAAATAAAAAATTTATAAAGGACCAAAGGGTTAGACACTGTACTTCTACAGCTTTTCCAAAGCATCCTTACTATTTTAAGAGTTTTGCTTCTTTTAAGATCCATGAATCGTCCTCATCTTGAAGACAAGAAACCTGATGCCCTGGATAGTAAACAATTTCTCAAGTCCAGAAAAATATCTGAAGCTAGATCTGCAACCTAGGGTGTATGTTCATTTGTTTCATTTATTATTTGCATTAATAGAGTTTATCTATTCTCGCTTAGTCATCGGCTCTCAACTTTATTAGAAGTACCTGAAGAACTTATTAATTTTTCAGATTTTTCTGGATTATGCTTAAAGATTCTGATTTAGTAGGACTATCACTTATAAATCATTTATAATCACTTATAAATCACTTATAAAATTCTGGCTCTTATATTTACTACCTATGTGACCTTGCAAAAGTTCTTAGCTTCCCTGTTCTTATTTCTTTATCTATAAAATGGGGACATCATTTACTTCAGAAGATGGTGGAGTATACTAAGGGACATAATGTGGACAAAAAGCTTTCATTAAACTTAGCGTATACTAGTTGTTCCATAAATGATTGCTTTATCAATATACTACTTTATGGGTTATGCTTCTGGAAGTTTAGCATAAATATTATACGATAGACAAGTTTGTCTCATAGACAAGAGGAACAAAAAAATAAAGCTTGAATACTTTTTTTTTTAAATTTATGATAGTCACACAGAGGGAGAGAGAGAGAGGCAGAGACACAGGCAGAGGGAGAAGCAGGCTCCATGCACCGGGAGCCCGACATGGGATTCGATCCCGGGTCTCCAGGATTGCGCCCTGGGCCAAAGGCAGGCGCCAAACTGCTGCGCCACCCAGGGATCCCCAAAGCTTGAATACTTTTAAGTTGAGTACTTTTAAACAAAGAAAATAATCAACAACAAAAAAGGGCAACCTACTGAATGGGTAGAAATACTTGCAAATGATACATGCTTAAGGGGTTAATATTCAAAATGCATAAATAATTTGTACAAGTCAACATAAAAAGATAATTCATCTTAAAAATGAACGAAGAACAGACATTTTTCCAAAGAAGATGTACAATGGCCAATAAGTACATGGAAAGATGCTCAACATCATTCATTATTGGGGAAATGCAAATCCAAACCACAATGAGGGATCACCTTATACAAGTTGGGCCACCTTATACAAGAAATAACAACTGTTGGTAAGGATATGGGGGAAAAAAAGGAAGCCTCGTGCACTGTTGGTGGGAACGCAAGCTGGTGCATCCACCGTGGAAAAGAGTATGGAGGTTCCTCAAAATGTTAAAAGTAGAAATATCATATGGTCCAGTAACCCCGCTACTAGGTATTACAAAAGAAAATGAAAACACAAATTAAAAAAGACATGAGCATCCCTATGTTTATCACAATGTTATTTACAAACACTAAGATATGGAAGCCGTTTAGGTGTCCATCAATGATGAATGGATAAAAAAGATGTGGTCTATATACACAATGGAATATTCCCCATTCGTAAGAAAGAATGAAATCTTGCCCTTTGCAACAATGTGGATGGAGCTAGAGTGTATTATGCTAACTGAAATGAGTCAGACGGAGAGAGACAAATACCAAGTGATTTCACTATATGTGGAATCAAAACAAAACCAAGAAAAAACATAAATTTCAGACTCACAAACACAGAGAATAAAGTGGTGGTTGTCAGAGGAGAGGGATGCAGAGGTGGGCAAGATGGCCAGACGGGTTAAGAGGCCCCAACCTCCAGTCATAAAACAAATCACAGAGATGAGAGTATAGCACAGGGAATATAAGCAACAATACTGTATAATGTTGTGTGCTGACAGACGGTGACCACACTTATCATGGCGGCCACTGAGTGAGGTCAGAATTGGTACGTCAATTGAGGCCATGGTCCGTCAACTAGTCTTCCATAATGAGAAGAAGTAACTTTATCTAAAATGCTAACAAATACATACAAATGAAATATCTGTAGTTATACATATAACATATCCTTGTTCTTTGGTGCAAGTCTATGCCGAAGTGAGGCTTTAAAACTTGAGTATGTAATTGTTTACTGTGATAAAAATAACATGATGAAAATAAACATAGTAAGACTGTTACACATATTGATTATTGTAGGAGTCCCCAAAAAACTTGGTAACTGTTTATTTTTAGAGAGGGAGAAGCAGGAAGGGGCAGAGGGAGAGAGAGAATCTGAAGCAGACTCCCCTACTCAGCACGGAGCCTGATGTGAGGCTTAATCTCATGACCCTGAGATCATAACCTGAGCTGAAACCAAGAGTCAGACGCCTCACTGACTGGGCCATCCAAGTGCTCCCAAACGTGGTGACTTTAAAAAATTGTCTTCAAAATTCTCTTTGTACTTGTATGGGGGCTATGCAGTTTTATTCAGTACTTCTGACTAGAGAGCTTATTTCTACTACACCAGGCATTTTCACTTGCTATGTTGATTGGACCTCTGATGTTCTGGGTTTTCAGTTGATCTGGGAAGGGAAAAATAGGGCCTAATGGTACCAAAGAGAACCCAAAACCTCAGGCTTCATGTAGCCCCTTCCGGGGTTAATTAGTAAATGCAGTTATTTTATTCACTTTATCAGAGCTTCTACTGGGAAAGGAGAAGAAATGTAAGTGTACCTCGCCGAATAGTGAAACTGCCGTGCAAACATCCAGCCATTCTTTCTGAAGTCTTCTCAATATTCCAACAGTTTAAAGTCATAAAATGATAGACATAGATATCCCCTTCTCGGCAGATTAAATGACCTCACTGAATTCTATTAATATTTATATAATATCTCAATAAACTTATCTGCTAATGAATATATGAGAAAAATAGGAATACTTTTAATAAGTAATATTGCTCTAAGCTAATATTGTAGATTATGTCTTAAGCACTCAGAGTCTCCCTTCCTGGTTCTTAATCACAGAACAATTTTACATCTGAAGTGACGATAATACTTTTCCTCTTAACGATTTTTATAGCTTTAAATCTATAGATTTTTTCCCGTCTTCATTCAAAAATAATGGAGTAGGATTGGTATAGGTAGAGGTGGGCTCTGACTTAAAAAAAAAAAATCACTAAGTGATTAAAATCCAATGAGTTTATAGAAGTTCACTCACTCATTCATGGAGTGGAGTAGGATTGGTATAGGTAGAGGTGGGCTCTAACTTAAAAAAAAAAATCACTAAGTGATTTAAAATCCAGTGAGTTTATAGAGGTTCACTCACTCATTCAATAAATACCTATTGAATCTATATTCTGTGCCTGGCATCCACTAGGCAGTAAAGATAGAAAGACAAGAGAGAAGAGGTGGATTGCACATTCATTAAACGTATAGCCTTGCAGGCAAACGAGACAGTTGTGGGAATAATTATAGTAAAATGTGGTAAGTGCATTAATATCGGTTCCCTGATTATAAGTTCAGTGGTAGACATGGCGCTCACCATTCATATTTTATGTTCTTCCAATATTTATAAAGTAATTGATGGAATCAGGGGCTGTATGGTTTGATGGGATATGTTAGACCGGGCACATTCATTTCTGGCTGATCAATCTACACAATAAAAATAGTCACACACATACACACACACTCTTAGTAATTACCTCTGAGAAAACAGTTTTATGTTTTGGCTCATTTACCTACATAGGGGTAGCTCTTTCTCCTTTATAGATGGATTTATGCATTTGAACTTTTGAAAGCCATGACAGTAAATTTAAAACAGGACCTCTAAGGCTTCTATTTGTTATTTTCCATTGATTAGGTTCAATGGCTTTGGGATGAAATAGTCATATAAAGGTGAGAAATCACCATAGAATCTTGAAATCTATTAGGACACTCAAACAAATAACATCAAAAAGGAGAAAATAGTTCTTCTAGAGAGCATTTGATATTTCAATTTATTTCTACTTTGTTGGCTAAATGCACTACCTCAAATATATGACTAAATAATAAAATATAGACATAAAATAATGAAAATAGACATTCAAGGTCTTCCAGAATTTTTAGGACAGAAAGAAGTCATTTTTTTCCATTAAGCGTTATTCATACCTTAGAAAAAGAGTACACTAATGCCACCTGGGAAGAAGGGTGTATAGTCAGTATTCAATACCTTATCAGATAAATTCTTCACTATTTAGGAAGTGGGGGTACTCTGGTTTCATTTAGATTTTTGCTAAAGAAGTTGTAATATATACATTACTTCTAGACTTACTTTTTATTGGGATCAGGGTAACTATAAGCAAAATTCTTCACCCAGCACAATCATTTGATCATTAAGCCAAAGACAATGAAGAAATAAAAAGGGAAAAAGAGTTTTCTGGTTTTCTTTAAATATTTCAAATGATGAAACTTTATATTTTAGTTTTTTTTTTAATATATATATATTTTATTTACTTGAGAGACAGTGAGTGAGAGAGAGCATGAGCCGGTGCAGAGGGAGGGGGAGAAGCAGATTCCCTGGTGAGCACAGAGCCTAATGTGGGACTTGACCCCAGGACCTTGAGATCATGACCTAAGCGGAAAGGCACTTCACTGACTGAGTCACCCAGGTGTCCCAAAGACGAAACATTGTATGCATATTTAAAATAAAGCATTTTAAAAAAATAAAAAATAAAAAAATAAAGCATTTACTATAAAATATGTATCTGATCTCAGACTTGATTAATTTCTAAATTTTTTGTATTTGCTTTTTAAAAAAATTACAGACACCATCAACAAAATGAAAAGGCATTTATGGAAAGGGTGAAATATTTGCAAATCATATATCTAATAAGGGTTGATATCCAAAATATATTTTAAAACACTCAAAAAAAAAGAAATCCCCCAACTGATTAAATAGGCAGAAGGACTTTTGGGCAGAGTAGATTTTTTTATTTTCCAAAGAAGACATCCAGATGTTCAACAGACACATGAAAGGATTTTCAACACCAATCATCATCAGGGAAATGCAGATTAAAACCCCAGTGAGATGTCACCTCTCACCTGTCAGAATGACTATTATCAGAAGATAAGAAATAACAGTGTCAGTGAGGATGTGGAGAAAGAAGATCCCTCATGCACTGTCGGTGGGAACACAAGCTGGTGGAGCCATTGTGGGAAATAGTATGGAGGGTCCTCAAAAAAATCAAAAGCAGAATTATCATATGATCCACTAAGGCCTCATCTGGGATATATATATCCCATAGAAATCACTGTCTTGAGGAGTTATTTGTACCATATCCACTGCAGGACTGTTTATCATAGCCAAGATATGGAAATAGCCAACAAATGTCCACTGATAGATGAATGGATAAAGAAAAAGGTTATATAGATAAAATTCGGTCATAAAAAAGAAGGAAACCCTGCCATTTGCAACAACATGGATAGACCTAGAGGGTATTATGCTAAGTGAAATAAGTCATACAGGGAGGCACAAATACTGTATGATCTCTTATCTGTGGAGTCTTAAAAAAAATCCTAACTCACAGATACAGAAAATAGATTGGCGTTAAAACGGGTGAAAGGTTCAAATGGTACAAGCATCATTATAAGACAAGTTCTAGGTACGGGATACACAGTGTGGTGACTATAGTTGATAATATTGTATTTTATACTGGAAAGTTGTTAAGAGAATAGCACTTGAAAGTTCTCGTTACAAGAAAAAAAACTGTAACCATATGAGGTGGTGGATGTTAATTAAACTTATTGTCATCATTTCCTAATATATACATAGACCAAATCATTATGTCATGCACTTCAAATTAATACAGTGTTGTATGTCAATCATATCTCAGTAAACCTGAAAAAAAGATGTCTAGATTCCCCCCACCTACTTCTTTTACCCACACCTAGTTATTAAACTTGGAAAAAAGTTTAAAAAGCCTGAGACGTTGTTTTGACAAACAAGACTTAGTGTCAGAATTTTCCATAAATATAATAACTTATTATTTGGAATCCATTAGCGAAGGGTTGTAAACATCCATTTACCGAAAACAGATTCACTAAGCTTATTATACCTGCTGGCAACTTGATTTCCCTTCTTTCTTGAATAATACTTACTTGACACATTGAGAACAAAATATACAAATATAAATATAGATATATATGATAATCATGCAATCCTGGAAGTTATTCTGTAAAATTTGAGATGTTAATGTCATCTTTTGTAATGTGACATTTCGTCCCATGAAATATTTTATGGGAGGAAGATATTTTACTTTTCTAATCCATCTATTCTCCCACTTTTTTTTGCAGAAGAAGTCAAGAGACTCTTTGGTATGGTTCACAGATTAAAAACAGACAAAATGTCTGTAGTTTTTCCTCCCACCCAGAGGTGGAGTTTATGTTTCCTTCTCTTGTCTCTAGTCCTTCCTGTCATTGCTTTGACCAACAGAAATTAAAGAAAAATTAATGTGATGTCGTAGCTCTGTTGAAGGTAGAGCCCTGTGGCTTCAGCCACTGCACAGGAGCAAAGAGGACCTCTCTGAAGTGCCACGTGTCAAGTCCCAGTGTAACCCGTTTAAGTATGAAAACAGGCCATCCCAGCCACTCTGGCTGCAGGACAATGCCCAGGTGACACTGATCTGGACAAGTCACAGGATAGTCGGAAAATATAAATTGTTTTTGTCTTTAGTCATGAGCCTTGAGGAGAGAGAATAGATAAAGAGATTCATCCTTAGAAGCAGGGCTGCCAGAGTAAAATCCCAAATGCGTGGCACTGGCTGGGGCCTGGGGGTCAGGTGGTGACAGGAAAATGGGGTGGTCAAAAAGCTGGAGGATGGGTGAGCAAAGCATCCATGGGGGCTGTAGAGGGAATGATGGAAGGGTTACTCAAGGTTGGAAGGATGGCAACTTTTGTTGTATAGTTGCTAAACTCTCAGCAAAACTGCCGAGTGTAGATCCGTGGAAGAGGTGAACTTGGGAGCTAGCGAAGTGGCCGGTTGGGCTCAGGGGATTTGCGCCTCTCCTGTCCCCACCCATCTCGGCACCAAGGGCGGGTGTCTTCTGTTCACAGGGGCTTGAATCAAGAAGAGGGATGCTGTCCACTTTTGGACTTAGTTTAAATGATGTGACCCCAGGGATCCCTGGGTGGCGCAGCGGTTTAGCTCCTGCCTTTGGCCCAGGGTGCGATCCTGGAGACCCGGGATCGAATCCCACATCAGGCTCCCGGTGCATGGAGCCTGCTTCTCCCTCTGCCTGTGTCTCTGCCTCTCTCTCTCTCTCTGTGACTATCATAAATAAATAAATAAAAATTAAAAAAAAAAAGAAAGAAAAACATCCTCTTTAAAAAAAAAAAAAATGATGTGACCCTGAACTACAACCATGATGCCATGGGCGGGATAAGACTTCTGTGGATCCTAAGAGCACCAGTGTTTGCTTGCTTCTTTGTGCGTGTTGGGGGGGAATGCAAATAATCGTGGATGGAAGACAGGTTATGTATGGCAAATTAAAAAACAGAAGCAGACTTTTTTCTGTTCTTTCAATTGGGAAGTGGAGTCTATTTTTCCCTCTGAAATTGGGTTGTCCCTGTGAATGGCCTTGATCAGTAGAAAGTGTGTGTGTGTGTGTGTGTCTATGGGAGTATATGTATATATGTGCAAGTGAGGGCCTTTGTGAGTGTATGTTTGTGGGTGTGTGTTTGTGCATGTGTGTGTGTGCATATTAGGGATGGGCAGTGGTGCTTTATGTGACTTTGAGCCTCAAGCTCAAGACACCCTGAGGCTTCCGCTCTGTCCTGAGGCTGCAGGGGAGCCACCTGGACGAGCCTCCAAAAGGGTGGAAGAGTCCATGAGGAGAGAGGCAGGGCTGTCTCCACCAGAATTTCAGCCACCGCCCCACTCCGCAGCCGAATGCGTGTTGGCCAAGACCGCCCTGAAATATCCCTCTGCCTGACTCTAGGTCCCTAACCTCTCTCTCCTTACTTTGGAGAACTCACACATGTCGTTGATTTCTCTGCCTCTAGGAGTTATGGATTTCTTTAAAGGCCTCTTGCCAACTTCACAACCCTCAAGGAGCTGGGAGCCTCTGAAATGTAATCATCAGGGGCACCTGAGTGGCTCAATCAGTTGAGCGGCCAACTCTTGGTTTCAGCTCAGGCCATGATCTCAGGGTCACGGGGTCAAGCCCCATGTCCCATGTCGGACTCTGTGCTCAGCAGGGAGTCTGTTTGAGATTCTCTTTCCCTCTCCCTCTGCCCCTCCCCCTGCTTGTGTGCTCTCAATCTCTCTCTCTCTCTCTCTCTCAAATAAATAAATAAATCTTAAAAAAAAAAAAAAAGAAGAAGAAGAAGAGGAAGAAGAAAAAATGTGACCATCAGGGAAAACAGAGGCCCTATGGCCTTGAGGTTAGGGTCCAGACTTTGGTGGCAACTGTTCCAAGTTGTGAAGTCATGCGGATGGGAGAAAGATTTTGTTGTGGGTGGGGCTCATCAGCAAACACAAGTGGCCGGTCCTCGGCACCCAGGCTCATGACAGTTCTCCAGCCTTCGCTTCAGCAGAAGTGAGTTCAACACCGAATTCTGGCCTCGCTCCCCTCTTGCAATAGCCTCACACGAATTCTTCCTTGACTGTTTACATTCATTTGTCCTGTACATGTTGAGCTTTGACAGTCGCATAACTAACCGAGCCTAGGTGAGACCGGCCGACTCACAGAATCATGAGAAACAGCAAATTGCTCTTGTTTTAAGCTACTACATTTGGACAGGGAGTTCTGCAGCAGTTGATGATTGATGCGCATAAGAAGAAGCCCGCATTGAATACAATTCTGGTCATAAATATCCATCCAGGAGTCGCCAAGCATTTGCAGGAGCAAAGTACTGCATTTATAGGTTCCAAGGATCCTGTGACTCATTTCCTTGTGACAGTCCCCATTCGTGCCCATCGCCCTAGCTTAACTATCATAGGGTGTCCCTTTACTCTCATTAGTGCCCTGCTTTGGGTAATAAATCCCATGATCTTCACAACACTACACAGTCTGTGGATGTAGTTAAGGAGAACATGGAGCTCTCCCACTTAAGAAATCTACCTTCTATTTAGTGAGATGAAGTCTATACCTACTCAAGTTTAGTTCTTTCTGCTTTGAATTGCACATTTTGGGCAATTAATATACTAATCCCTGCTTTCCCTTACTCGCAATCGCCTGGTATATCTTCCCCATCATAGTGTATGTATATATGTGTGGTTTAATCTTAACTATGTTGTTTGATGGCACAGAACACATGTGAAAAGTTTTCCAGAAAAAAACCGGTATGAGAAGAGGCTGAGGCAAATAGCACAGCTGTTAAGTTCCAAAGCAGTCTGGAGATGAACGACTTCACCATTATAAATGTGCGATAAGAAAGCTGTGATTGCAAATCAACATTTAAATAGTGCAAAAAAAAAATCTATTTTCCACTTAGAATGTGGAAGCAGAGCGATTTTCCATAAAACGCCTCTGGTCATATCTCCTGGTTAACACCGTGTTCAGATGCCCCTGTGATAAGGAGCAAAGTTGGTAACGGGGCCCATAGGAGCCTTCATAGTCTGACTCACCACTGACCAGTCTCCCCCAGAGTGCCCTGCGCTCTAGGCTAAGACTTTGATCTTAGGACATTCTGTAAGCACATGGTAAGCAATTTGACTCAGCGTGAGGCTCTTTTTATTTTCTTGCTCAGTAACAATGATCATTTGACTAATTTCTGCCTACCACGTAGATGATAAGATCTCTGAGGAGAGACCATGTACACTTTGTGCAGCATTATTATTTCTATGTGCTCAATACATATTCATGGACAGGATGAAGAGAATACACGCTGTTTTAATAGAACAGTCATTTTCATCTAATTTGTACGTATTTTCAATTTTTTGTTTACTCCAAAAGATTGTACATTTTAAAGATTTGTGCTTCAATTAAAAAAAAAGTTTGTTGAATAGAGGGATGCACAAAGATGCTGGATGGATTAGTAGAATTCCAGGAGAAAGAGCTTTAATTATTCTGCTGTACCTATTTCATCCTACTCTCAACTGAAATCACAGTGTGCAGAACATTCTAGAAACTTCTGCAGATAAGTCAACTATAGCACCAATGAGATAGAAAGAGGCTTCACCAACAACTTTGTAAGGGGCCCTACTCTCGGCTGTGTTCATTGAACATTAGGAATTTCAATGTGTAGGATTGTATCTGCATGTGACAAGTTGAGGGAGTTATTTTGTTTAGGAAGATGGGGGAGTGATGAGAGCAAGAATAACAAAGCCATATCCAGTAATGAGATCTACGTAGTTTAAACATCACGTATAGATTTGAGGTATTATTTTTTAAACTAATGTTCAAACTGAGTAGAAATCCATTCTCTGCACTGCAACTAGAGTGATATTTCCCCAGGATTCTTTTTTTTTTTTTAATCAAGAAATTGGTGATGACCTATTAACCAATAATGGTAGAAAAATGGGCTTGTGATATTTTGGTTTGCTTAACATCTTCCTTTCCTTCCGGATATCAAAATTTGCTCTTCGACAATTTCTCCTTTCCACTTCCGTTGTTTTGATACCATGGTAATTGTGGGTCTTTCTTCCAATCAGAAGAGAAGCTTCTGTACCTCATCACTTGGGGGCAGCCACAAGAGTACAATTGGTGTTGCCTCTTTTCTCATTGTGTATAAACTCCTGGAGAACAAGGCCTCCGTCTTAAAATCTTTGCACAGCCAACACCTGGGATAAGCCTATTAAATAATAATATCATGGCTATTTATTAAGCAGGTGCTCTGTACTAGGGTCTTTGTAAAGCTCTTTCCCTCACATATAAAGTAACTATGGTATCTCTAGGAAAGCTGGCCTCAGGGAGCTTCAGCAACTTGCTCAAGTTCAACCAATGTCTGATATTCCACAGCCAGGATTCAAACCCTGGTACCTATAGTGTCGTTTTGCCTAAAGAAAGGTCTACATTAACAATTAATAAAATAGGGATCCCTAGGTGGCGCAGCGGTTTGGCGCCTGCCTTCGGCCTAGGGCGCGATCCTGGAGACCCGGGATCGAATCCCACATCGGGCTCCCAGTGCATGGAGCCTGCTTCTCCCTCTGCCTGTGTCTCTGCCTCTCTCTCTCTCTCTCTCTGTGACTATCATAAATAAATAAAAATTAAAAAAAAAACAATTAATAAAATAAAAATAATGTGTCCTATTATATGTTGGACTTGAACTAAAAACTTTCCAGAGATAAAATGCAACGAAAGAAGAATGGAATCTCTAATACTACTCTTTGTATGGGAAAACTTGTTTCAAACTCTACACTGCTCACACTTGTGTCCTCTGTTGCTGGTAGACTGGCTTCACTCTGCTCTGCGAGCAGATGTCAGACTCTACCATAACCTTGAATACGTGAAGGAGAATTATACTCCAGGTGGATGTAGGGGGAGCCTGTGAAAGCTGTAATGAAGGATTGCCAGAGTCACTCTTTCAATAGACCCAAAATCTATTATCTTTGAGGCAAGATTTTAGTAGTGCCATAAAAAGACAGGAAATGTTATCTTCAGGTAAAGTCAACTCTCATATTGGACAATAAATCTAAATTAAACAGTAAACCACTAGAGCAAACAAGTAAGGCTATCTGCAAGTGGATTTATTTAATATTAATAGTTTTTTCTTTTTTTTCATTTTTTTGAAACCACGATGAATAGTTCTCCCTAAACTATTGTACTTACTGATTTAAAAAAAGAATCTCTTCTCAAAATCCCAAGTCCAAACTTGTGTGGTTTATGTAAGAATAATGGCAATGTTCTTCAATATAGGTAATTTTAATTCTCTTGAATAATGTGATGCTAACTAGAACTGCTCACTCACCATTTCCTTGGCCATTCTGATAACATTGTTTTCATTTTTTTATAGTATATAAAAATGGATTTCTGGATTTTAAATTACGCTTTCTCTCTGTTTTTGCATATCAGGAGATAGACTATTAATCCTTTTCTGTTCTTTATAAAATCTACTCTTTTTTATTCGTCAATAAGAGCCTCCTCAAACTTACTTTAAATATAAGTTGTATTTAAATTTTTGCATTGTCATTTGTCACAAGGTTAATTCAAGCTGATCAGCAGAGTATCAATTTTTTATTTTAATAAGGAAACTGAAAAGATGATTATTTTATTCAAGGTATTTGAATTTTTATAAGATGTCAAGATATTTATATGTGCAATATTCTTATTTTGGATTTACTATATTAAATTTGAATAATACTGGAAATTAAATATGACTCAATATTTTTCCAAGAGTTAGCAAATATCAACTTGTTCAAGAGGTTAATAAAAATACCTTAGCAACATTTGCCCCTTCTATTTGGTATACATACAAATATAAATTTTAAGTTTCTGTTTTTATGGAAATTACATTAAAAAATACACAAATCCCTAAAAATGAATATAAATGTGGCATTAAATCATGCAAAGTTTAATAATCAATGTTGATATACTTCCATTTTAAATGAATACCCAAAGTATGTCTATATTGATAGCATATTTGTTTGGAAAATTTGTAAATAATTGTCTTCGGTAAAATTTTTGATAAATTGTGTGAGGTATTGCATTTCCCACTCAAAATCAATATTCACATTTAGACTCCATGATCTATTCCAGACACGCTGACCTTTCCATGATATTTACCTCTAGAACCGAGGACAAGTGAGTCCCTGTGTGTTTAGTCCATCATCCTGGGATGAAGGTCAAATATTCTTCCAATGCTAACTCACTTGACATACAGGAGTCAATCTATTCTTAAGTAATATGTGTTTGAACTACTAATAGGATTTTGATATTTCTGTCTGGATTAAGTGAAAAACGTATAAAATGTATTTTCGGAATATGACACTATGACTGTTTTCCAGGAGATCCAAGTAGATAACTGACTCTTATCAGATATGGCCATTCAGTGGCAATGGGAGTGTGCCCCACAGATGTCCAATTATAGGAAGCACATTGACCAAGGTTCTTTTGTGGTCTGAAGTCTACCACTGTGTTTCTATGCAAGTCATGCTTCCTACGGGCTGCTTGCAGATCCTAACTGAGAAAAGCAGAGAGGTTAAGGTAGATCCCCTCCTGGGAGATTTTGAACTACCCTCACATCTGACTATGGTTTGAGGGCTCCTGGATCATCATGCAGAACTTATTTAAATGACACAGCAGTCTCTTCAATGGCACACTCACCTAGGATGTTCTACGCAAACCTCTCTCCCTCTTCTTTGCTTGGGGTAAGAATGAATGTGCTTTGAAGATTCTCTAGCCTTACTTGACTTTCTCCTCATTTCTCCCACCTCAGTATTTTCCCTAAAGAACTTGTTACATCTCATCTTGATGTCTAATTGTCAGAGGAAGAACTAAAACAAACACAGAACTAGGGGACTAAATTTTAAAAAGGAGTATTTGCATTCTAAGAGATATGAATTAAATTTAAAATATCCATGAGCATTTAGAAAAACATTTCTGGGGAAAATAATGACATTTAAAAGATGTTAATATAGAATTTTAATATAGGATAAAGTAAGTATTAACATACAGATATATTAAAGATGAATGAATTGAATAGGCTTAATATACATTAATTTACATAGAGACAATAAAGAAAATCTTGGGGGTTATAATTAGCCATTATTTAAATATTTTAACAAGATAGAGGAGTTTGTCACATGTTGTAATATATAATAAACTAGTATAAGAAACTGGATTTTTTTTTTAAGAAACTGGATTTAATGTATCTTTCAGATCAGCAACTCGATGGTTAATATCACTCTTTTTTTTCCCACCTTAATGGAAGATAAAGCCAAGTTCACAGAATTCTTTTTCTCAATATGAACAATCTTTGTCAAAAAAAAAAAAAAAGAACAATCTTTGTCAAGATACCTGCTAATAATTGATAGAAGGGCATTATCTGTCACCTGTCTTAAGTTAGAAGTTTAGCTCAGTTTCAATTAAAGGGCAGCAGAATATGCCACTTCAAAATATAACCATAGGAGTTGAGGACACGTCACCTAAAATATGCCATTTTGGTATATTGATTATTTGAGCCATAAGCACTCAAAAATACCAAGTGCAGGGAGATGCTTTCTCTGAGCTCCCCTCATCTGCCTAAAGACAGTCCCTCCAAAAGGAACTCAGTTGTTAACGATTCCATCCCCAGGAGTTTCACTGACCAGGGACCACAGGAGAGGACATCTGAAGGAGACACCACGTCCAGACAAACCTTACCACAATCATATCTGAAATCGATTCTTCTAAGAACCCAACTCATCCTCCCTAAAAACCACCTACTCTCCCCTGAGACACCTAAATTCCCCCCTTTGCTGCCCCTGTTAAGAGGATATTTAACCCTGAATTCTAAAGCCACCATTTTGAGTTCCTCACTTTTCCTGGTGTCTTCCATGTATCCATGAAGTATACATGTTATTAAACTTCTTTTTGTTTTCCTTTTGTTACTCTTTTATTACAGGGATCTCAGCTAAGAACTCAGAAGGGTAGAAGGGAAGTTAATTTTCTTCCCTGACACAGTTATGCTACTCGAAAGAGGAAGTGAATGCCAAAATTTATGAAGGCAGGGAGAGAAATGCATAGAATATAATTTAAAAGAGGTAAAATTAATTAAAATAATAATATCAGCATCAGGAATAACTTTGCAATATCCATAACTCCCTAAAGATTGAAGAGATGGGCTCCTTGCAACTGAAAAAGAGACTAGTCAACTTTCTGGCAGGGATATTAGAAAAAGCAAGTATTAAACTATTAGGCTTATTAAATGATTCCTTTAGTCTCTTTTGTCTATTACATGATATGACTTTGAAAATAGAATTCTTATTAATATTAACCCTTTTATTCTGCTTCCAATGCCAATCTGGCTGTGGGAAGTGGTTTAAATTAAGATACAAGATTGTATATGGATATAGAGATACTTAATCACCTGAAAAGTAATAACTCAAAAATAATCACTTATGTGAGGTAGTAAGGGAGGCGCTAATAGTTGGACTTAATTCACTGAAAAAAAAAATCCAGCTGAAGACATTTTTGAGAAGGGAGAGGTGTTTTAAAAACAAAGGATTAAGAGGTGCTGTAGACTCTTTAAGAAATTTGTTTCAAGGATAGGGAGAAGAATAAGAATGAAAAATGATGATTTGAGGGCTGTAAACTCTAAGAGACTGTAATTTCTAGTATTTCCTTGTCCGTCAAAAAGATAGACTGGAAAACCCACATGAACAGGAATGATACATGAAAATGCAAATTTGTGACAACTGTGAAATTACGGGTTGTGTGTGCGCTTCTAAATAATACAAATGCTTGTTTATAGTTGTAGAAAGGAGTATTACACAGTCTGAGGAGCTACATACTTTTCTAAATTTTGAGAAGAACTCCGTGTTTTCTGGAAAATAGAAGTGTTCATCCAATGACAAGCAGATGAAGCAAATTGATGTCTTGATTCTCCATTTAACCTAATTAAATGACTCAAGGGGAACTTGAAGTGGGCATGAAATGAGCATAATAAGTGTTTCAAGTATTACAACCACCAAAGGGACCAGAGAGAAATAAGCACACAGTTACCTTAGGAAGTACCGTCAATCTGGCCATTGTAAAAGTACCCATATAACTGTATGGGGCAAATAACTTTCTCATTATGGGATTAATTACTTGAGGTCGGCCCATCAAGGAACAACTTCAGTTCACAGGATTTGAGGAAAACCAAAATTAAGTCTTCTTTCAACACACAGAAAGCATTCCAATATTGCAAATTATAAACGAGAAAAGAATGTGAGAAATTTGTCTTCTAGTCTTGAAAGCCTATGTTTGTTTGTTTTTTTTTCCCTTAATATAGAGTGGTTTTTGTGAAACCCTTGAGTAATTTTACAAACTTCATTATTTCTTTTTCAAAGAACCATTAGGAGAAAGCGAGGAAGTTTCTAGGTAGGACTAGGAAACAAGAGACATAACCGAATATGTGAAAGGAGGGTTTTGTTTTTTGATAAACTGCACTTTCAACATTGGTTAGCTAACCTGCGAGTTATCCTTCATCAAAAATGTCACTGGAAGTCAAGGAGGCTTCTCTGTCAGTAAATATTAAAGGATTTGCTATGATGTTTGTTATTTGTTGCTTCCCACTTGTACTTTTATGATTTCAGAAAAGGCAATAGACCTATTTTTGCACTCGAGCAACCTGGCAATTACCAGTAGCTCGATATTTAAACGTTTTTAATTCTGTGGAGAGAATAATGGATTTTGTTTCTCAGTGTAGAACTGGCACATTGGAAAATGTTTTAATAAATAGTAAATGCCTCCTCTCACATCTCTTTGATGGTCTCTATAAAGCGAGTTGACAGCTCGTAACTCTCACACTCTGCCACAATGTTTTCTTTTTCCTTTTCCCCTTTTTTCCCTTTTCTTTTTCCTTGTAATTAAGACAATTACACTCCTCCGGAACATGGACAGAATAATGAATTATAATCAGGTAACCAAACGTCAGCTTAAAGTCCAGAAAGGTTTGGTTTCAAATATGTAATATTAACATTTGATATGCTGAAATCACTAGAAATAATTTAAAACATCCAAAAACAGCCATCTGAGATTTTCTTTGAATTCAAACAAAAAAAGGTACGCATTCTCTTTTCTTGCTACTTTAAGAAGAATCCAATCTATTTCACCAGTACATATTTAAAAACAGAAATGTTTCTGAACTATTCCATCATTGTTTCATGTACCCAATCTTGTATATTCCTAATAAAAACCAAGTCATCTTAAAATGACTGCAGTAATGAAAATCTGTAACTTGTCTAAAACTACACATTTAATGTAGTAATTCTCTACCAACACTATTTTCCCTTTTACCTCAGTAAGAGACGTGGAAGGGAGGTGCAGCTACGTAGCAAGAGAAGCATCTGTCTGCCCTTTCAGAGCTAGCTCTGGACATTTGCCTGGACTTTTGAGAAAGAATATGAGTGGAGGTAAAATTTGCAGGCCTTCCTCACTTGACTCCAGAAATCTCTGGATGTGGATTTCTTCTCTTTTTGCCTTTCCGGGGACTAAAATGGCAATCACTGGGATAATTCTGAAACACAATCTTGAGGATGGAAGACCCTAAATTGGCTTGGGTCCCTGATGGCAGCATGAAGAGCTACTACCAACCTGAAACACTCACTTTAGACTCCCATGTGAGCCAAAATGCATGGTTTCTTATTCATGAAACTATTCTAATACAAGGTTGTTGTCTGTTTATTTGTTTTAATAGAAGCATAACCTACCCTAACGAATCCTATTAGCCAACATTTAAAGATTTAATGATTCACTGTTCCAAACACAAGATAATTGGGTTACGGGAGGGGATCAGTTGAAGAATCCAGTTCGATATTCTACAATAAATGAATATTTTATCTTTAGAGTCTTTCTTCACACCTAGTCCTTTGTTGAAAATTAGTTTTTCATAAGGAACCCAAGAGTCAATATTGAAATGAAGGCATTCCTGAGACGTAGACGTAAACATGGTATGTACCTCGGCTTGCAGTGTCACTTACCTTGGATCACGGCTTTCCATCTGCAACCCATGAGCATCCTTTCCCTACCCTACCAGGGACAGAAATCTCGCTTATCATTTGGTGTCTCCCCCGAGAACTGATCACCTGAGAAAGTTTTTCCACCAGGAGCAATTCTGTAATGGAAGTAAAATGTTACCTCCACCCTGCCAGGGATTTTAGGCCACGTCTAAGTATTAAACTGACATTAAGTCAGAAGAGTAGTAGAAAACATACACATTTATATAAGTGTGCATGACATGAGAGCCCTCGTGAGGAAATGAAGACCCCTGCATGTGGCAAAACCCACATACTTCTGTAGTAGGATGAGCAAAGACAGGCAATTGTGGAAAAGTAAACTATGGAAGGAGGCTAAAGAGAGCTGTGAATTGTTTTAACAAGGCCTGTCTATATCACTTCTCTTGGCTTCGACCGCTCATTAAAGAATGTGTTTTTCTTCCTGGTACAGAGAGGGCATCCTTCATATGAGAGTTTATAGGTCCTGTTTTTGAGAAGGAAAGGGGAGATTAGAATGTCCTTCTTACAGCTGCTATTTTTTAAGCACTTTCAGCTCAAAATATTCTCTATGCCCAAGTGGCACATTCTGCTGCCTTTTGACTCCAGCACAAGGGAATCCAGGTCTGATAGCATCATTTAGCATCTCCGGGAGTTATGGGCATCCAGCCGAGGAAATAAGTGATTTTGGAGAAAAAAATATTTATATATATTTAGGGCATTCCCTAGTTAGGTGGCACTCTTCCAGTGTGTGATTCAGAGGCCCAGGCTCCTCTCATATTATATTTGTACAGTTGTCAACATATGGGTCCCAAGGGTCTCCACTTCACCCATCCATACGGGGCCATATGGGGAAAGGTTAAATCAGGCCGAGAAGCAGTGCAGGACAGACTGTTCCACATTTTATTGGCCAGAACTCAGCCCCAGGGCTCCACCGAGCAAGTGGGGCTGGGAAATGAAGTCTAGCTGGGTGTCCAGGAGAGCGAAGAAAGGACTGGGAGGCATCCAGACTCTGGTGTATACGTCAAAAACCTTCAAGGGCACGGAGAGGTGATTGATTATGATTAGCCCTAGACCTTTTATTTATTTTCAATAATTCATTCCATACTTTAGGTCAAATGTAAGCTTCCTTAAACATTTAAATTCAATTATTGGGACTTACTCAAAATAGTGTCTTCTGCTAATGTTTGATATGGCTTTTTTATTATTCAAGTTTTCTAAGAATCGGATAAAAAAGAAAACAATCTTGCTCAGTGCCCAAGTCCTGCTGCATTCATTATAGCAATTAAATCACTTCTTAGGACTTTCTTCATAAACCGTAGGATGCAACTAGATTACCTAATTGCCTTTATGTATCAGGGTAACAAATGGACGGGGATCGTCAAGGGCAGTATTTGCAAATGTTAGAAATGTTCTTCCAGAAGGTCAAAAATTCTTCCACATGCATTCATGTGACTCCTCTTAATTTTAGCACCAAGTAATTGGCAGGGTTTTTTTTTTTTTTCTTCTTCTCTAAGTTAACAACTTTATTAATAGAATCTATTTGCAGCTAGTAGTTGGATGCAGAGAAGGTAAGAAACGGTAAATTATGCATTGAACAAAACATTTTTATTTTTAAAAGTGGCATAAATAAGGCAATTTAAAAAAGAAAGCTAAATGAGCAAAGCCCCGATGAGATCTATGACCTTGGCTTTACTGCCACAATATTTTAGCTAAAAGAGTTAACAAGCAATGTGCCGCGGAAGTCTGGAGGCACATTGCTATTAGTAGGAATGAGCTGCGGATGCAAGCTAGGAGAAAAGGGACACCATTTACTGAGCTTATTCAGAGGGACAGTGTTGGGCACCACCACCCCTTCCCTCTCTGGCGCCTCCAAGGAAGGCCTGGATGGGATGAGAACTCTGGAGGAACACACGTGGGCCTTTGGTTCAGAGGGATTTTTGGACCCACTCTGAATAGTAAGTACATCTTTTGTGAGCATCAAATCCAGCTAAGTTGGTGAGAAACACAGTGACTTTATGTGTCCACTTTGGTTCTTGAGAAGCCACGATGAACACATTCAGGGAAGGTCGCTAGAAGCAGAAGACTGCGCATCCCATAGCAAGGAACTGGAGTTCACAGTTGCCATGCCAACAAAAGAGGAAAGGATTGGTTAACTATGGACAGAGGAAGAAAATGGTCTTTCAAACGGACTGAATGAGGATTCTTCCTGTTTTAAATATGGTTTACATCTCAGTGGTTTACATATGTGTGCTATGTACTGCTTGGATATTGCAAAGGCAGCTTTCCTTGAAAGGTTTTATTTATTTATTTTAGAAAGACAGAGTAAAACACATGAGGTGGGAGAGGGGCAAAGGGAGAAAATCTCCAGCAGATCCCCTTTGAGCATAAAGCCCTACTTGGGCTTGATCCCACAACCCTGAGATCACTATCTCGAGATCATGACCAGAGCCGAAACCAAGAGTGTGACACTTAACCAAGTGATCCACCCAGGTGCCCAAGGCAGCTTTTTATAAAAGGAAAACACTACATGGTTCAGTGTGGTAAATGTTTCCAGACATCACTCGCCTCCTCTCCCAGGATCTTAGCCCTGGCTCTAACTTAACAATGCTTAGGTAGTTCTTAGAAATTATCAAAGCAAAAACAAAAACAAAAAACAAAAAACAAAAACAAAAAAAACAAAAATTATCAAAGCAATGAAAATCTAAATATTAGAATATGATCAAATATTCTATGAAATCTTCATTTTTCTTGAGCCTTAGATAGTATCATTATGTAATGCCTAATTTGTCTCTACGCAGACTAAACTATGAAAATATCCCAGAAATCAATACATCCTCCCATATTGTTTACTTCTATATGTACTAATTCTTTGGCATGGAACATGCCTTCCGTATTTTTGCAGAGTTGCTAAACCATATTTTCTTTTCAAGAAACGGCTTAAAACGATGTTGTTCATGTTTAGATCCAGTGAAACATTTCTCTAGCACACTTCCCCTGCACAGTGAGGTTCTATTATTGTGTCTTCGAATAGTATTGTTATTTTTCATTTGTGTAGTTTCCACTCATGGCTGTGAGCCCCTGGAGCACCATGCCTAGATGCTTTTTAATGCTATGTCCAAAATAAGTAAATAGTAAACATGTAGTATGTAGTGAGTCTCCTTCAAATGTTTGTGGGAAAACTATCTCTTATGGGTTCTCACATTCTAATACAAGAATATTCATGTTTTAACTCAAAACAGTATCATGAAAGAAAGATCTACTATATTTTCAGGAAACCATTATAAATCTTTCACTCATATGCATTCATGAAGCAAACATAAAATAAAATAAATTTAATTATTTTTTAAATAAATTCTTCACTTCCTAAGAATATCTGACTGCTTATGCATCTATGTATCTGCATGTCCCTCTATTTATTCATCTATCTATCTATCTATCTATCTATCTATCTATCTATCTATCATCATCTATCTACGTGCATGCTGTGTACTGAATTGTGTCCCCCTAAAAACCGATATTTTGAAGTCCTTAACCCTCAATGGCATGGTATTCAAAGATGAAGCCTTTGAGAGGTAATTAGGTTTAGATGAGGTCATGAGGGTGGGGCCCTAATCTTGGGATTGATGCCCTTTCAAGAAGAGGCAGCAGAGATCTTGCTTTCTCTCATTCTCCTCTGTGTGAGGACTCAACAAGGAGGCAGCCATCCACAAAGCCAGGAAGACGGCTCTCACCAGAACCCGACCATGCTGCCACCCTGACCTCAGACTTCCAGCCTCCAGAACTGTGAGAAAATAAACTTCTGTTTCAGCCACTCAGTCTGTGATATTTTGTTACAGAAACCCGACTTGAGACACTAGCTCTATAGCTATACATATAATATATATTATACACATAAACGTACACGTACATCCTTACTTTCTCTTCCCTGGTTATACAAAAAATATCATTTCAGATTCATGTCAAATTATGTATCTGGTAATAACAAGAAACTAAATATCTACTACTTCCCACTATTGGGATCATTAATAAGGTGCAGTTTAAACCCCAAAATATAATGTTGTATATTTCAAAGATTGCATTAGTTATTTTTAAAGATTTTATTTATTTCTTTTAGAGAGAGGAAAGAGAGTACAAGCAGGGTGAGGGAGAGGGACAAGCAGACTGTGTGCTGAGGATGAAGCCTGACAAGGGTCTAGATCTCATGACCCTGAGATCACAACTTGAGCCGAGATCGAGAGTCAAACGCTTAACGACCTGAGCTACCCAAGTGCCCCAACACGTTAATCATTTTTAAAGGATCCATTATTCACTAAGCATTATTAAAACTGGTATTTTTAGGCTAAATTACTTTAACCATACTAACTTTTTAAATCAATGTAATACTATGCTAATTTAGAAAAAAAACCTTATAATTGGAAGGCCACTTCATTGATCAATTCATATTGAATTAGTCTGGAGGGCTCAAAACAAAGCAGCACAAAAAATCTTTACATATTACAAAAGCCAATAGGAATCAATACCTATATTCCTCTTGTGTGAAGCGTGGGATTTCTCCAGGATGTAAGACGAGAATTTTCACTGTAGGCACTGCTGGACATCACAGGCTCACCATCGTCAAAAGCAACAACCACCAGCTTAAAAAGTAATAAAAAATCATGTTAAAGAATATTAATAAGAAGAAAATAAAGCATCATTTTTTAAATATAAAGCATCGTTTTTAATTATTGGTCTGCCTGGTCCAGGAGGGGGAGTGATGATCATTTCCTCGCTGTCTTCCAGGCAGTAGTCATTGTCTTAGGGTACGTTACATATATTCTCACCTACTCTTCACAACAGTCCCACCAGGTGGAGGTTTTATTTTCATTTCTGAGACAAGAAAACTCAAAGAAGTGGAGTTACTAACCCCATGATAGAGCACCCAGCAAAACAGGTGTAGGATACTACATCTCTCCAATGATAAAACAGATTTCTCTTCCACAGTCCCACTGGTGCCTACAGTAAAAACATGTGCCATTATGAGCACCGACACTTATTTAAAAAGTGTTAAATTCAGTCACATCAATAGCAAAAAGCTAATTAGCTTGCTTATAAAAAGAAATTAATTTTTCCAGCAAATTAATTGTCTGCAAGATTATAGGGCAGAAATACTTCACTCTGGAGGATAAAACTGTAAACCTTTATAGTTTAACACACTCAGATATATACTCCCTTAAAAGTATATAAAACCAAGTTCATACTGTATAGTAGAAGCTGTTCAAATGATGCTAACTGCAGAAAAAAGCTTTTGTTTGAAGACATCTCAAGTAATGATATTTATTACTACAATGTTGTTTACGGTTGATCTTTTTTGGATAAAGTATATCATGTCAAGAATAATTCTTCTACTTAAGAAATGTTAAATATTTTCAATATTATGTGTTTCTCTGTAATGTGCATAATTTTGGATGCTACCGTCTACTAATTTAAACCAATTCAACCTAGACCATGAAACCATAACCAAGGATCATCCTTAGGCCCATGATTTATCTTTGGGTTAATACTTTACAAACAGAACAATTGCTCCCAACAGTGGTAAGCTTATGTGAGGCACAGTACTCACTGACCCTTAACAATGAGGGCATTTCCTCAATGCAGGGTCAAAGGCTTTATTCACAATGAAAAAAATATTCTAAGTAATTACAGAAAATGGAAACTCTAAAACATTTAATAAAATAGATTATTTATGAAAATAGTGAAAGATAGTAATATTTCAAATTTTCCTGAGGCATAATTTATCATGAATCCAGAAATTTGACCCAACAATACTGCCTCTCACTACTTATCTTAAGGAAAAAAAATCAGATAAGTGGCAAATGATATTTGCACAAGGAGTTTCACAAGCAAATATTATTATAACAAAAAATTAGAAAAAAGCTAATTATCCAACAACAAAGTATTAGACAAAAAAATAGTGCATTCACATACCAGAACATCATTCAGACATGAAAATAATATCATCAACCATATTTATTGTCATGGGCAAAATATTATTAAGATAAAAAGCAATATAATAATAAGATAATATTATTTTTGAACACATATATATGTATAGTTGCATTTTCATGGAATGTCATCATAAGAATAGATATTAAACTGGTAAATTCTAGTTATCTCCAAGATGTGAAATATCAAGTGTGTTTTTTATTTCTTTGCGCTAACCTGTACTTTCTAAGTGTCTATGTGGTAAAAACATACATTATTTTGTTTTGTTGTTGTTGTTATTGTTTTTGTTTTTGTTTTTGTTTTTGTTTTTTTTAGTTTTTAAAGCCTTTTTAAGAGAGAGAGAGAGAGAGAGAAGCAAGGAAGGAAGGAAAGGAAGGACATACATTATTTTGTAATTTAAAAACCATTAAAAGGAGAAAAATGGAAATAAGTATGGTCATAGGTTAAAGTGTACGTTCAAATGTTCAATATCAAATAGATCACAGTAAGGGAAACACTACACTGACCTTAAAAATTGTTGTAGGCTCTTCATTAAGATTGACTCGAGTTATTACTCTTCCAGAATCTTCTTCTACGTCAAAAATACTGGCAGGATAAGGAAACTGGACATCATCCACTCTGTACCTCACACGACTTGCAGGTAATCCCTAAAGTGAAATTATATATTATTAATTCACTTTCACAGAATTAAAACAAAAGGTATATGGTGCCAAACCGGTCTATAAAATGCATGGCCTTTAGAAGTGAAAAATCATATTTAGCATTCACACCTCTAGGCTTCAAATGCAGCAGAATCTCTGTTTCTTTTGGATGACTCAATCTTAATCAACGAAGTATCTTCACTCCCTGTTATTGAAAATTATTTATGCGAAAGAATACATTAATGGTTGTCGTGGGCATCTCCTCTTCCATTTTCCTTTAATTATAGGACTCTCACCTGACCTAAACACCATGTCTGCTGAAGAGTGGACCTTCTGTGACAATTATAAATTATATTCTTTAGTTGTGCTTATTTGAACTCTGACACTAAGAGAATGATGAAGCATGGAGGACTCTTGTAAAGTAGAGGGACGGGTATGAAAGTGGAGGAGACAGAAACTATTTACCATCTGCTCTTTGCTGTTAAACAGGCTAGGTTTTTTTTCATAAATAAATTAATCCTCACAACAATCCTCTAGGGTAACATTAGTAATGATGATGAGAGCAATAATAGTAAAATAATGAGAGCTAACATTTGTTGAATGCTTATTATGTCTAAGGACTATACTAAAGATGATACATGTATATGCTACTGCCCATTTTTTTTTATTTTTAGTTAATGAACTTGAGGCTTATAGGGAGTGAAAGGATGTTGCATTGCCCCAGATATAAACCAACATAAGTCTAGATATTTAAAAAATCATTTTCTTATGAGAAATAAATATTTGATATAGTTTTTAAAGACTACAATAAAAACAGTCAAAACTGCTGGACATCCTCAATTACATTAGGGTTTACATTGGTCGTATTTTGAATTACATAAAGTGTCACCAGAATTGCCTAATGTTTTCAGTGCGTAAGCCAGCTCTGGAATTCAAGTAAACAATTTAGGCACAGAGCTAGTATGTGGTAGATTTGACCACAAACTGGAACAGATACTACATGAACTACTAAATTTCTTGGAGGAAAACACTGCCAAGGCTCAATTCCGGGCACATCTACCTTTTCTACCTCTATTTTCAGCCTCTGCAATCTCGTCCAGTCTCATACCTCTAAACCACTTCTATTTGTTCATAACTCCCAATTAATTCAGGCTGCATTCATCCTTTAAACACCACAGTAACATATACAATGATCAACTTAGATATTTTATTTTTAACTCAACGCATCCCAAACCAGCATCCTGATTTTTCTCTCCTACATGCATACATTCTCCACTTTAGGTCAATGGCCCCATCTTTTACCAAACTGGTCTTTCTGAAAGCCTAGGGATAGCCATTGACCCTTCTCTTTCTCTTGGTAACTGCAACTGGAATAACTCAATGAAAGCATGCCTAAGTGGATCATCCTCATCTCCTCTATCCACCTGTTTCCTCCAGTGGACTCTTTTTCCTACTAATTGACCTTCTACTTCTACTCTATTAAAATTATCTTTAAAAATGTAAACCTTCCCTGAAATGTAAAAATATAAACCATAAACTGAGGGGTTTCTACCTAAGATCAGGAATGAGACAAGGGGGTCCATTCTCACCACTTCTATTCAATACAGCACTAGAAATCCCAGCCACAGCAATCAGACTAGAAAAATAAATAAAAAGGCAACTAAATTTGTGGAAGAAGTAGAACGCCTACTATCTACAAATGGCATGATATTATATATAGAACCCTAAAGACTCCACCAAAACAATTTATCATCAACTGATAAATGAATTAAGTGAGGTCTCAGGACACAGAGTCAATATGCAGAAATCCTTTGCATTTCTATATATTAATAATGAAATAACAGACACAGAAATTAAGAAAATAGCCCCATTTACATTTGCACCAAAAATAATAAAATACCTAGGAATAAACGTAACCAAAGAGGTGAGAGACTTGTACTCTGAAAACTATAAAACACTGATGAAAGCAACTGTAGGTGACACAAACAAATGGAAAGTTATTCTATGCTCATGGATTGGGAGAATAAATATTGTCAAAATGGCCATACTACCAACAATCAACAAATTTCATGCAATCTCTCTCAAAATACCAGCAGTATTTTCCATAGATCTGGAGCAAACAATCATAAAGTGTGTATAGAACCAGAGAAGATCTAAATAGATAAAGCAATCTTGAAAAAGAAGAACAAAACCAGGGGCATTACAGAGCCAGATTACACAAAGCTCTAGGAATCAAAACAGTATGGTACTGCTACAAAAACAGACACATACATCAATAGAACAGAATGGAGGGCCCAGAAATAAACCAATGATTATGTGGTCAATTAATCTTTGAGTAAGGAAGTAAAAATATGCAATGGGAGGGTCACCTGAGTGGCTCAGCTGGTTAAGCATCTGACTCTTGGTTTTAGCTCAAGTCATGATCTCAGAGTCCTGGAAACGAGCCCAAGTTGGGGATCCATTCTCAGTGGGAAGTTGGCTTGAGGATTTCTCTCCCTCTTCCTCTGCCCCTCCCTCTGCTTGTGTTTTTTTTTCTCTCTTTCTCTCTCAAATAAATAAATCTTTGTTTTTTAAAAAGAATACGCAATGGGAAAGAGTCTCTTCAATGCATGGTATTGGGAAAACTGGACAGCAACGTGAAAAAGAATGCAAGTGGACCACTTTCTTATACCATATATAAGAATAAATTCAAAATGGACTTAAACATTTGTCCTCAAACCATAAAAATCCTAGAAGAGAGCACCGGCAGTAATTTCTCTGACATTGACTCTAGCAACATTTTTTCTACATATGTCTCCCGAAGCAAGGGAAATAAAAGCAAAAATAAACTATTGGGATGCCATCAGAATACAAGCTTTTGCACAGCAACGGAAAGGATAAACAAAACTAAAAGACAACCTACTGAATGGGAGAAGATAATTGCAAAAAACATAAAGGGTTAGTTGGCATCCAAAATGTATCAAGAAGTTAAAGAACACCAAAAGCCTCAAATAGTACCATTAAAAATGTGCAGAAGACATGAATACAGATGGCCAAGGCACACACAAAGATGCTCAACAACACTCAACATCAGGGAAGTGCAAATCAAAACCACAATGAGATATCTATCACCTGACACATGTCATAATGACCAAAACACACACACACACACACACACACACACACACACACACACGAAACAGCAAATGTTGGTAAGGATGAGGAGAAAAAGGAGCCCTCCTGCACTGTTGGTGGGAATGCAAACTTGTGCAGCCACTATGGAATACAGTGTGGAAGATTCTTCAAAAATTAAAACTTCCATTACTGGAATTACCAAAAAATATAAAACTAGTAACTCAAAAAGATATATGCACCCCTATGTTTATAGCAGGATAATTGCAATAGCCAAGATGTGGAAGCAGGTCAAGTGTCCACTGATTATTCCGCCACAAAAAGGCTGATGTATCCATAGGATATTATGCCATTTGTGACAACATGGATGAACCTAGAGGGCTTTCTGCTAAGTGAAATATGTGAGAATAAGAAACAGCAAGCACCATATGATGCAGTGGCCTGTGGAAACTGAAAAACAAAACATAAACAAACAAAAAGCAGAATCAGACCCATAAATACAGAGAATGAACAGATGACTGTCAGAGGGAAGGCAGTGGGGGGGGTGGGCAAAAGGGGTGAAAGGGCGCAGGAGAAACAGGCTTCTGGTTATAGACTAAGTCATGGGGATGAAGGCACAGCGTAGGGAATGTCATCGTTCTGAGAGTGTCACGTAGTGACAGATGGGAGCGACACTGGGGTGAACACAGCATAACCTATAAGGGTGACTCACTTGTCATACACCTGAGCTCATCTGACATTGTGTGTCAGATATGATCAAATTAAAAATGTTTAAAAATGATGATAATGACAGGGGTTGTTGGTGGTCCATTCGCGTGCTCTACTACATGATCAAATAATGTGCAATTCACGCATTCTCAGGTTTGTGCAGACAAGAAATCCAAGAGATGGTGTGAATAGTAACCATACCTTATAAAAAGGAAATCAAGGCTTTAAGAGTTAGCTCATTGCTGAATTTCCTCAGCTAGTACATTCCAGTGTTCTCACTCAAATGAAACATGACACATAAAACATAAGTCATTACCCATGAACCCAACTTGACATTTACCCTTGGTCTCCTCAAGGCAAGCGTCTTTCCCCATGAGATTGAACAGCCATAAGATTGAGCAAAGGTAACTTGGGAGACATGCTCTAGAATTGGAAGCCCTAGTAAATCCTGCCTTAGGGCCCTGCCCAGGAAGTTACCCCAGCACGTGTTCCATGAAGAGGAATGAAGGAAGAAAGGGCAAAATTACGGAACAAACTTTCAGGAACAGAATTCTCAAGTTTCTGTTAGATTCAGCACCCATCCCATCTATGGTATAACAAACTCTTCCATCAATCACAAATTAGTTATCCAGGAACTTAAAGCATGTTCCTTAGACTCAGCACACTCCCTTGACTCAAGTTGATATATCCATAGTATATTTTTATTTACACCTTTACCTGATAAAAAGGAAAGAGAAAAAGGTTTAGTATTTCTGAAGGGTTATGTCTCACATGTGTAAAATACTTCCAAACTCTTTTTACCTAAATCCTACTTTATGCTTAAATAATTAAGCCACATATTAGGCAAAGGTAATTGCTTTGGGGAACGCTTCCATTAACATGCTTAGCATTGTCCCTAGGCCATGTATGACGTGAATCAGGTCAAATACGTGGATCCAAGAAGTCTTAAGTATTAGAATTAATACGGTTAATCTGGAAAACAATGTCATTGTAAAAATTCATAAATTCAACCATACTTAAAGAAGCCAGACCATTGTAAACTTTATCACTTCATGTTATTCATCATTACTATTTGTTAAACACCTAATGCTTGATTCCACTAAAAATTTGAGATCTGATCAAAGTTTTCTAATGGAGAAAATTCACTCAATTGTATTTTTAAAAATAAAATGAAATAGCTCACTGAGTTTATGAATTATATAGTTCAATAACTATCATATAAAATGATATATAGATATTCAAGCTATCAATTAGTAAATACCAATTTAAATATTAATATTAATTTTGGACCCCAACTATTTGGTGATTTTGATAAATATTAACTTACCAAATATTTTGTTTTTTCTTAAAATTTAAATTGTGCTAGAAATAGAGGGATCCCTGTTTATGCATACATTTTCCCAATAAGTTCCTGGTTTTCCAGTTGAATCCACTGATCATATTTATTTTTTACAGTAAACCAACTATAAAAACACACAGTTGAGATGAAAATATTTATTACTTTGCATTTTAATTCACAATAAGATAGCAGTACATACATTATGCTGTATCTGTGTATGCATTTATATGCGTATTAAGAGACATTTTTGGACCATCAATACTGAAGGAAGAGCTATCTTTTTATAAAAACGTCAATCTTTTAACATTTTATTACTTTGGCAATAGACTCTTTTTCTATGGCATTTCCAAATTATAATAAAGTCACTAACACTGCGAGCAATTTACAAAAACGATCTTCTTCAAGTTCATAGTAAATTAAAACTAGGCTATGGTTTGATTTATAAATGATAAGCAGATGACTTCTTGGTCCTGTACTCTGATCAAATGAATGTATTGGTCTTTATTTAGGACCAAAGAAGTCTTGCGAGGTTACCAGTTAGCCCCCTTGTCTTTAGGCAATACCACCACAAAGACATGGCATCCAGAGTTTGAAAAGGTTTTGGCAAAAGAAAGTTCATAAAAGTTGTTCAAACCAATGGTGGCATTTCAAGACTTGGATGATCTGAAAGGCTCTTCCTCATGGCCACCCTTGCTGAAAGCCAACCTGTTTGTCCCTGCAGTGAGGGAACGACCTTTCCTTCTCCTCAAGGGACTAGAATTCTTCAGAGCTGTGAAGGCCAACGCTTTACCCCTAGCCTCACTTTGGCAGGATAGATCTAATTCTTTTCATATCATCTGAAAGATTCTTCCCTTGATTTTCTCTCCGTGTCCACACCTTTACTCATCATAGTTGTTTGGAAATGTATTACAACTGTAGGCTCAAAAGAATAAAACAAATTGTCTATGTCAAGAAATACTTGAGATAGCCATAGTGGAATCCATTTAATTTCATTATTTTTTTTTATTTTAAAGATTTTATTTATTTATTTGAGAGAGAGAGAGCTAGCAGGAATGAGTAGGGGAAGATGGAGAGGGAAAGGGTGCGGCAAATTGCTCACTGAGCAGGGAACCTGATGTGAGGCTCGATCCCAGGACCCCGAGAGCATGACCTGAGCTGACGGCAGATGCTTCACCCACCGAACCACCCAGGCACCTCATTTAATTTTATTCTCTAGTCAACTAACTAAGCTATAGTGTCTCTTCCTTAGTACAGATATTTTAATATCATGAGGTGAAATGTATTTTGACATTCCAGGCAATGTAAAATTTTGGAAAGGGTCTATAACATAGACTATTTCTATAAATCATGTGGTCCAACATAATTTATAGAAAATTAGTGGGCAATCTCATATATGTATGCAATATCCCATAGAAAAAGAAGACTAAACAGTTTTGGAATTTGGCTCTATTTACCTAGCCACCACGTAGACATATTGTCAAAAGAAAAAAAATTGCAAAAAAAAAAAAAACACAGAACAAAACCAAAACAAGACATCAACATTAATTCAATAGGACAATGGTAAAATTCTTTGCAAATATTCTCTTCTCAGCAGGCAAGGATGGCAAAAATAAAGTATCCTGTCATTATGACTCTTGGAGTCTTTTGAAGGGTCAACACAATGGGTTCCTTCTTAAAATTTTATGGAAAGTGAGGACATGTGAGAAGCGTAGCAGGACAGCTTTTTTGCAGTCTCCTCACTTACTGTGACAGTGCTTTCTATAAATCCAGCTGACCTTATCTATCTATTGGAGCAAGAATGACTTCAGATAACCATGATTTTGGAAGACTAATGAGATGCCGGTACAGCAATCCTTCTTAATGTCACTTCCGTTCACCACAAGAGCTTGAGATATATATATATTTTTTTCCTCAATTTTCAAGTAAGTGGCACATTCTCCTCTAGAGGGATATATTTCCCTAAACAAAATGTTCAAATAAAAAAAAAAACATGATATGAGCAGAAACTTAATCATTCAATGGATGCAGGAAACTTTGACGTGGCATCACAGAAACTATGGAAATTAAAAATTATATACATATAAATTTAAAAATTATATAAAATATCAGCAATCGAAGATGTTATCAATTATCTCTTTGCTCATACTTAGCAACTTGTTTTTATGTTATGTAGCATAGGAATTAATTCATTAGATGAGGGATTCATTCATTCATTCATTCATTCAACACATTTACTGACTAGACACAGCTGAGTTCTGAGGGTACCAGAAGAACACTGATTGGGAAGATAGAGTTCACCTCATATCCCTGCCTTCTTCATGATCATTGAAAGTAATTCAGCAAGAATGACCTCATTAAACACCAAGCTCACACGTACCCCGATACTCCTCTGTTATTCACTCTGCGGCATCACACTCTGCGGCTAGTTCCTCCCAACATCCAGGTGCAGATGACCCCTCCTCTGCCTCTAACCCCTCACAAGCCATTTTAGTCAATCTTATTCTATTTTCTTTAGGCTAAGTATCCTTATCTGAATTTATGTTACATATTTACTCATTCGTGGATTTGCAGTATATCTCTGTCCTTTGATTATGAGCTCCGTTAGAGCAGATGATTTTTTTCTGCCTTGCCATTAAGAGATCAAAAAAAAAAAAAACAAAACAAAAACAAAACAAAACAAAACAAAAACAGACTTGTTAAGTGAGTGCTTAAAATATGATCAATACTTATGCATATGTGTATTCTGAACTGACAGGATGCCCAAACCTAGGTCCCTCACTTACATGGTGGCAGTGACTGTAGGTGGGACACCCACTGTAGTTGAAAATGTACATCACCTGAGTCCCTACTCACAATGGCCATGTGCACATTTTTTGAGAGCAGAAAGGAAGTAGAGATTACATCAGTGATTTTTGTTTGGGGAAGACACTTCAGAAAAGAGATAATAATGGGCCTCTGAAAACAAAGCTCCCCAAAGTGGAAGATGGGAGGAGAATAAACATTCTTTCAGAAAAGATCCTCGAGTACAGTGTGTGTCAGAAATGAAAATATCATCATGACAAAATTTTTTTAAATTTTTTAATTTTTATTTTTTTTTAAATTCTGGACTAGCTAAATATAAAGCATATCTTCCCTGCTTCCCAGCGTCTGTTCTTATATTCTGTTACTCCTTTAATTATTTTGTAATACATCCTGTTGTTAAGCCAATCCTTTAAAATAATGACATAATCCTCTGGATTTCTCCAGTAAAAATCCTCATATGGCCTATATTATTAAGATACAGATGATGTTTTCTTACACTAACTGCATTGCACAATGTGTCAAATCCGACTTACATTGTGGGTTAACCCATTGTTGAACAAGATTGAGATCCTTAGTAATATTTTTGGTGACTGTGAGGATCATAGTGACATAGGTAATTTTGTACGTGGCTTGGAGGACCTCTAAGAATTTAGTTACCTTAGAAAGCAGCTAAATTGTTGGCATATTTTCAACTTAAAGCCCACTAATATCTGCTCAGAGATTCTCATCTATAGTTAATAGTTATCTCTCAGGATGAAGGCAGTGATGAGAAAGACAGATGTGCCTCTCTACTAAGGGGCCTCACAACAGTGTGTGGGCAGAGGGGCGGGGGACAAAAGGCACACGGATAAACACAATTGCCTACTAACATTTCTGATAAAAGCTATAAAGGAGACGTATGGGTGCTATGAACTGAAGGTGCTAGAACTAGACCACACGTCTTCAGGTTTATAATCAAGTAGACTTCCTACCTCACTGTAGGCACTTACATATGAACAGGATATGTGCCTTCAACATGTATTCTGGTTTACAGGGATCATTTGAGTATTATAGTGACAAGCTACGTGCCAAGATTTTGGATGTTTTATCTTAGACTCAAGAGAATGGAAATAGAGATGCATCATTATGAAGTGACATAAATTAGTCTATTTAAGCAAAATATTTTGCTAATTATTGGTAAAAAAAATTTTTCATTAAAATGTGCACATGTTTATGGGGGGGGGTTGTAGATACCCAATTAGGATGGTGTTTTCGTGAAAACTTTATTCTCAAATTGTACACTGCCGTAAATGACACTAGAATTACTTCATGAGTCCATGTATTGGTATCCTAAGATTTATAAATGCAGAGGATATAAGCTCTGTACCAAACCAGAGGCAAAGTTTGGCAAGTTTGCCATCTCCCTGAAAGCAAGGAGGATGGGAGGAAGTATCAGTTTACATCTCCATGCCTGACAATGGCCAACTGCTTCCATTCTTCACCAAATCCAAGTACCAATTTAGCAAAATGGTTTTATTACTCTTACATGGAAATGAGGTTTAAAGGAAGCAAAGTAACTGCAGTAAAATATCATTTTTCCTGGTTAAACACAAATGCCAACCCTGCTGACATTAGTCAATAGCTTTGAAGGACTTGGGAGGTTTGCCAACCCTAATTGCCCTCAGGAAGGACACGATTTAATGACATCTATTAATAAATGAGTTAATTGATTTGTTTGTTCATGTATTAGGCTTCATTCCAAATATGATTTGAGGTAGTATGTGAACTTATTTAAATAGAGTGTGGTTTCCAAAATGTGAAAGGCATTTCAACATTGTAATGTCCTTTTATCTACTAAATTTGACTATGTAAGGCTCAATAAATATTAGTATGAGATAATACTACTGGAAGGGTGGTTTATTCAGCACATGGATAGCAATGTGGTGATACACTCTGAACCAGGCATGTTTTTTAGATGATGGGAACACGACAGACAAACAAAACAAAGCAAAACAAAACAAAAAAACAAAAAACAAAAAAAAAACAAAAAACCTGGCATCATAATGCTGACACTAGATTTTTTACATCCAAAAGTAACACATTTATGTACAACGACAGGGTAGGTATAATTGATCTGAAGAATCAATGTAAATTTATATCAAGAAAGTGGAACCTTAAGATTTCAATTATTTTATTAGTCCATTTTTACTTTTGACTTCCATTCTTATAGTGAGCATTAAACACAATATGTTTTGATTTAATGATGGTGAGAATATAAATAATTACTACAGAAGGTAGTAATTGCAGGTCTGTATGAAAGATGTTCCAAACTTGCAAACATAGGGAATTTCAATGAGCCTATAATGGACCAAAATAATTAAGTTCTTAATATCAGGGGATATCTTGATTTAGTAATTTTTCTTATATACATAATTATCAAGAAATTACTCATTCAGACCCACGTAATTTTCTTTGTAATAATGGCAATCACATTATATCAGGGAATACTAAACCTATTATTACCGTTATACACAAACATTAAGTAATTTGTTTTCAAGTATACAAAGATTTTTCTCCCTGAAGTGGTTTCCAAAATTCTTTTTCCCGATGTCTTCAAAAGCAACTAATCTGATTTATTTTGTAACAGTGTAATTCACAAAACCTCCCAAGTATGATTTAGCATTAGGGATTACTATAAAGTGGTTAGTATTGTTTTTTGCAATCATGATGACTTTTTTAGTGGATCTGACCGATGCTAAGGCATCTTTATTATTTTATTTTATTTTATTTTATTTTATTTTATTTTATTTTATTTATTTTATTTTATTTTATTATTTTATTTTATTTATTTTATTTTAATTTTTGCCTTCTGGCTTTTTAAAAAAACAATTTTATTGGAGTTCAATTTGCCAACATATAGCATAACACCCAGTGCTCACCTCGCCAAGTGCCCCCCTCAGTGCCCATCACCAAGTCATCCCAACCCCTCGCCCCCTCCCTTTCCACTACCCCTTGTTTGTTTCCCAGAGTTAGGTGTCTCTCATGTTTTGTCACCCTCACTGACATTTTCACTCATTTTCTCTCCTTTCCCTTTATTCCCTTTCATTATTTTTTATGTTACCCAAATGAATGAGACCATATACTGTTTGTCCTTCTCCGATTGACTTCACTCAGCATAATACCCTCCAGGTCCATCCACATCGAAGCAAATGGTGGGTATTTGTCGTTTCTAATGGCTGAGGAATATTCTATCGTATAAATAGACCACATCTTCCTTATCCATTCATCTTCTAAGGCATCTTTAAATGACACTGGGAAAGTCAAACTCTCCGTGTGGTCCCTGAGGAGATGTATGCTTTTCTTTCTTCCTCTCCCCTCCCCGCTGTCTCACACCTGCAGTGACTACCACGTGTTGACAGCCTAGTGGGTCAACACTGTCCCAGCCATGTTCCTCGAGCAGATGTCACTGAGCTAATATAGAATGTGCATATAGTTCAGTTTCTACAGATGTGGTACCAACATACTTATTCAAGATCCTAAGAAGTGTCTGCTTCAGGGTTACTTGATTAAATCTTTTGAGAAATCTGTTTCTTAAAAGGAAACATAACTCAATCTCCTCAAGATGTCAAATGACTACCTATTCCTTGTAAGATTTCCTCATTTAGATACATTTTAGAAATTCCTAAAAATAATGGTGGGCACACATTCAACTTTCCTCACAAAAAACCAACTCACAAACCCAAAGGAAGTTAAAAATAGGGATGAACCCAAGTGAGAGCTAGAAATCAGTGATCCTGTCCACTCTGCCTTAAAATCTTCCCATTTTTCTTAGGATGAAACAAGAAATATTGTCATGGTCCTCATGGCCTACCAGACTCCATAGGTTCTGACTCAGGTTTACCTCCCCAGACTCCTGGCAATATTACCTCCTTTTGGTTTTTGAAAATTATTTTTCTTCCTCCGACTATTTAGGGTCAAATACTGACATATTATGTTGCATTGGAAACACCTCTTTATCATTCAGATCTCAGCTTTCCAAAACATTCCTTGACCTTCCAGATAAAATCAGACTTCCTAACCTTGGAGCACCCTAAACATTTATTTCTTTTTCTTTTTTTTTTAAATTTATTTATGATAGTCACTCAGAGAGAGAGAGAGAGAGAGAGAGAGAGGCAGAGACACAGGCAGAGGGAGAAACAGGCTCCATGCACTGGGAGCCCGACGTGGGATTTGATCCTGGGTCTCCAGGATCATGCCCTGGGCCAAAGGCAGGCGCCAAACCGCTGTGCCACCCAGGGATCCCCCACATTTATTTCTTATAGCTTTTTTATGGTTTGTCATTTCTACTTACTTGATATCCAACTCTTCAAGTTTGAAATTCTAAGGCAAGGAAGCATGATAATTTAAATCCTTAATACTTAATGCAGCACCCCTAATTAATATTGGATGCACACACATGCAATAAATATTGAAGGATTCTTATTTTGTTTGGAACATAAGGACAGAGATTTAAGTCAAACATAATCCACAGTTTATGAAACATTGTCATCAGCGGATCAATAGACATATTTACTTCTCATTTCCTTGTGTCCTTTTATCCTCACACTTCACTCCTACCTCCTTTTTCAAAGGCAACCATCTTAATGAATTTCTGGAATATTGTGTAACTAGACTATTGTTCAGTGAATATCCATTCCTTCTTCCTCCACTCCTGGTCCCATAGCTTCTTTCCTTGGTCATGGGACTTGCTTTGGTTAATGGAATGTGGAAGACTGAGACTCAAAACCAGCTGCTTGACATGTGACCATGTGGTTAGGCAAGTTGTCTTGCAGTCTTGTCCTTCATCGTACACAGAGCAGGCTAGCTTATTCATGGATCCCTGAAGAAAGAGGCATGTGGACCCAACTTGAGGCCAACCTCAGCTTGAAAGCAAGGTCAGCCAACACCTCAACTGCCTCAAACCTCTACATATAAGAATATGTCTTTGGTATAATGAACAAGTGGTATTCTGGTATTGTTCATTGTCCAAGCATTTTGGGAGGAAAACCTAGTTGTTCCATATTGCATGCATTTTGGGAGGAAAACCTAGTTGTTGCATATTGCATGCATTTTCTGCTTTTAATTTTAAATAATGGCATTATTTTATTTTTCTTACTATATTCCCTGAGTATCATGTCCTTATAATTTATTTTTGTTGCTATGTGCTCATAAAAATTCTGCTGTGCTAGAAGTTCTCCAGATCTTTCTTTCACTCTTAATAAAGATCATGGCTGTATGGGAACCTACCTGATGGATCAGTAGGGATGATAACATTCCTGTCACAGAGATTGTCCTGATTGTTCTGAGTCTTTGACTATGCAGTAAGGACAGCTTGGGGCTGGGGGGGGCGGATAGGCGTGAAGGGCCCTACATTATCATGTTGGGTGGAAGAGCCAGTTTGAAGCTACATGAGCAGTTGCATGCAGCTGTAATGTTAGTTGGTCTGATCCACCAGAATTCTGAGTACAGAAAACTCAGCTCTAGTACATCCATTGCAAACACATCCTCAGGAGAGATCAAGCTGGGAAAAAGTTGTCAGAGTGACAGGTCGGAGGCCCAGCTTCTTCTCCACTGCACCACACCTTACACATCCCCCAACCCATGCTCAACTTTTACAGGCTCTCCTTTACAGGCTGCCCCAGATCACAGATGAAAAGAAAAGAGAGAAAGTAACAGAATGCAAACAATAACTATAGAAGACAAATATCAGAGACTCAAAGCCTGAAAAAGACCAGAATAAATATAAAAATAGATAAAATTTGCTGACTATTTACTATATGGCAGGCACCATTTGCTCCACATAAATGCTATCATGTAACCTTCATACAGATCTGACAAAGTCAGTACTTTCTTAAAATTGTGTTGAGCATGTAATGTGAGATCTGCTTTTTAAATATATTTTTAAGTATAATTCAGTGTTGTTAATGGCAGTTTCAATGTTGTATAGCAGATCTCTAGAAGACCAACAACAAAAAACAGAACAAATAATCTGGTTAAAAAATGGACAAAGAACTTGAATAGAGATTTCTCCAAAGACGACAGATGGCCAACAGACACTTGAAAAGATGCTCAACATCACTCATCAGCAGGGAAATGCAAATCAGAAGCACAGGGAGATATCACCTCACACCAGTTAGGATGGCTATTATAAAAAAAAAATCCAGAAGATAACAAATGTTAGCAGGGATGTGGAAAAATTGGAACCCTTGTACACTGTTGGTAGGAATGCAAAATGGTGCAGCAACTATGGAAAACAGTATGGAAGTCTCTCAAAAAATTAAAAATAGGACTGCCCTACAATCCAGCAATCCTACTTCTAGGTATACATGCAGGAATTTTTTAATTGAAATCAGGATCTGAAAGTGATATTTGACTTCCATGTTTACTGAAGCATCATTCACAATGGCTAAGATGAGGAAAGAACCTAAAAGTCCATCAGCAGATGAGTGAAAAAAAAAATGTGGTGTGTTTATATAATGGAATATCACCCAGCCTTAAAACATAATAAAACATAATAAAACCTTGTCATTTGTGACAACATAGATGAACCTTGAGGATATTATATGAAATAAACCAGTCACAGAAGTGCAAATACTGCATGGTTCTACTTATATGAGGAATCTAAAAGAGTCAAATTAATAGAAGTAAATAATATAATTGTAGTTGTTTGGGGAAGAGACAATAGACAGCTGTTGGTCATGGGCTATAAAGTTCAATAATGTTGTTTTGTCTTCATTTTACAAATTCGAGAACACAGGGAGACAGTGACAGTGAATTACCCACGGCCACAGGCTGGTCAGTAGGGGCTTTAGTAGGTGAGATCAGCCCATCACTCTAGGGCCCTTACACTACTGAAAACTATCCTGGGTGATGAACTCTATAAGTTTGCAGGCTGAAAGAGGGCATCATACACCCAACACAATTAATACAGACAAAAGAATTTCTCAACATATACTAGTGAAAACGCTTACTTTTAAGAATAGAGAATCTTACAAGAAGAAGTAAAAAAAAAAAAAAAAAACTCAAAATTAAGAAAATTACTATGGCTTCATGCTTGTACAGTGTTAAAAACCAGAAAATAGCGGGCCGTGGGTGGCTCAATATTTTGAGCAATGACTCTTGATTTGGGCTCAGGTCATGATCTCAGGGTCCTGAGATCGAGCTTTCCCAGCCCTTGTGAGGCTCCATTCCCACTGGGGAGTCTGCTTGAGATTCTCTCTCTCCCTTCCCCTCTGTCTCTCCTTCTCCCTAAATAAGTAAATACACAGAAAATAGTGGAAAAGCATATGTAAAGTTTTAAAAAGTAAATGTTTAAACTCAAGACAGTAATAGTCTGTCAAGTTGTATATGTATAAGCAAAAGACGCTTTCATACTTGGAACTCACAACATATGCATCCTTCTTAAAAAGTTGAAGACAGGGATCCCTGGGTGGCGCAGCGGTTTGGCGCCTGCCTTTGGCCCAGGGCGCGATCCTGGAGACCCGGGATCAAATCCCACGTCGGGCTCCCGGTGCATGGAGCCTGCCTCTCCCTCTGCCTGTGTCTCTGCCTCTCTCTCTCTGTGTGTGACTATCATAAATAAATAAAAATTTAAAAAAAAAAAAAAGTTGAAGACATAAAGGAGCGAACTACCAGAGGCAGCAAAGATGTTAAAAATGGATGCATGAGAATGTGGAAAGATTGGCATCAATCACACATAAGCTTAAATACCAAAATAAGCATAGGCAGTTGTTATGTCTAGGAAGTATCATTAAAATGCCATGCATTTTCATATAGAACACACGTATGTAATTCTTCAAAAAAGATGTAATAAAAATAAATGGGGTCAAAGACAAAAAAGTGACCTATACATAAAAGTCATGGCCCCAAATAACTCAGACACATGACAAATAAAGGGGACAGGGCAGCCCAGGTGGTTTAGCCATTTAGCACTGCCTTCAGCCCAGGGCCTGATCCTGGAGACCCAGGATCGAGTCCCATATGGAGCCTGCTTCTCCCTCTGCCTGTGTCTCTGCTTCTCTCTCTCTCTGTCTCTCATGAATAAATAAATACAATCTTTAAAAAAAAAAAAAAAGGGACAGCCAGCTGTAGGCAAGCAGAGGCCAGGTTAGCATGGAGGTTCCTCATGAAGGTCTAATCCACAGAACTATGTAAGGTCCTCCACTCAGCTTCATTTCATTCACCTTGCTCTGTCTGTAAATAAAGAAAAATAAAATAAAATAATAAAATAAAATAAAATAAAATAAAATAAAATAAAACAATAAAATAAATAATAAAATAAAATAAATAAAATAAAAAAAAATAAAAAATTCTTTACCTTTTAATTTCCTTCTCTGCATTGAAAACTTCTTTTCCTCTAAACCCCATCCCTTGCTGGTTTCTCTTCTCCACCAGTCTTTCTCTTTCTCTCTCCAGCCCCTGGCCCATCCCCAAAAGGGCATAACCTAAGGATTTATTTCCAAGGTTTTGTTTTATCTGATTATATTTTCCTTCTTGGAGAATGGGTTTATCACTCTGAGAGCCTCGATGGCAATCCAAGTGGCTCTCATTCTGCGTGTTCCTTGCCACCCATCCCTGGCCCTCTCAACCCGGCCTGGCTTCACATGGAAGCAGCCTCTGCCCCTTCCAACCCGTGGTGTTGCTGACCCTGAGCAGGAATCCCGGCCCCTTCCTGCCATCTGCCTCCAGCCCCTCTCACACTAGGTGTTGTGCACTCCCTTGTTCGGTGAGCCTATGATTCTGAGCAAGAGTCAAGCTTCCTGCCCATCTTGGCACTGGGCTCCTACGCAGATTGGGTGAGGATGGCGTAGCCCTCTGGGCCTCCACACCTGGGGAGGGAATCAGAGTTCTCTCATTCTGTAGGTGCGGGGGGTACGTACGTGTTCTGAAATCATTTCAAATGTACCCTCTGCTAGTTTGATCTCATTAGAGAGATTAGATGATCACTAAAATGATCTCATTTTCTCTTTAGAACAGCTTTGTTCTCTGTCTACTTTATTTCTACCAACTAATATCACCAACGTCTTCATTACTGAGCCAGAAGTCCATGATTCACCTTTGATTTTTCCTTTATTACCTCTGTCATCCGCTTCCGGCCCCATCACTGTTAATTCTTCCATTTTAATGACTTTACACATTTCTGTTTGCTCCATTTCTTTTGTTCACCCTTTTTTTTTTTTTCATGATTAAATGAAAGCAAAGCTGCTAACTAATCTTCTGGCTTTCATTATTTCATCCAATAAAGACCACATCTCAGAAGAAAGTCATTGTTCTAATGTGCAGCTCTGATTTTGTCACTGCTTTTTGTAAGTCTTGAGTAAACTTCCATTTTTCTATATGATAAAATGGGTTTCATAAAACCGTATTTGCCACATTTCCTGTCTACAAATGAGTCTCTAAGACAACCCTGATGTTTTGGGGGCTATTCCCTTAGATAGCTAACATTTATTTAGTCAGACATATTCAAGTCATGGCACACAAATTCATGCACATAAGAGATATTTTTGACTCTGCAAGTGTTCAATACATTTCCTCTGGCCATTTCTTCTACCCTCACTAAAATGAATCTCTTATTCTTTTTAGTTGAATTCCTGTCTAGAGCAGATTCCAACTTCACTGGGACACAATCTGTCCCCCCATTCTCGACATAGCTGTAGCATTTCTTGGCATCTTTGACACACATGCTGCTATGGCTTTATCTCTGTCTGTCTTGCCATGTTCTTCATTGTTAAGTCCACAATAAACGTGTTCTGATTGACTCATGCATTCAGAAAATATTATGAGGTGTCTGTGTTGCACCAGGCACCTATTGGATTGTAGGTCTACTGTCGTTACATTGCCATTGTGTAGTGGGAGGTAAGGATCGTGTAGTGGGGATGGTGAGACCACGAGTTCCCAGTGGCTTGGCTCTGAGGGTGTTAAAGCCAAGAATCGCCATCATGAGAAGCAGGGACCCTATTTATTTATTTATTTATTTATTTATTTATTTATTTATTTATTTATTTTACTTGGTTTTATTTTATTTTATTTTTTTATTGGTGTTCAATTTGCCAACGTATAGAATAACACCCAGTGCTCATCCCATCAAGTGCTCTCAGAGGGTCTCTTCATTTTCTCTGGCAAGAACTTCACAATAAAGCACATGATCTAAGTCTGAAGGGAGACCTGTGGGTGAGCTCCCAAGAAGGCCTGCTATATTTCACTCAATTGCCTTGGAAACCTTCTGTTCATGTCTACTAGGATCCTAACCCCAGGAGGTTTATTGTCTTCAAAAAAGTCACTGTCACATACCATTTGGGTGACACTTTTGTGAAGGCTAAAAATAAATAAGTAAAAAAAAAACCCTAAATTTCACAGTTGTTACCATTTATAACAAAAGAAGCGTCCCTTTAGTCCTAGTAAAATGGCAGGTTTTTAATTAGAAGAGCAATATTTGCTTCTGAAACAGTTAAATCTAATATTGATCTCAAGTAATGCTAACAATGTAATTGTTCTTGAAAGGAATCAATAAGCCACAAAAAGAAAATGACACAGATTCTTAAAACATTAGATAAGCCTTTTCTAGACATTAATCATGTATAAACTTTCTCATAAAACCTTCCCTTTCCTACTCATTTACACTCTCAAATCTAATTATAGCTCATTGTCATTTTAAAGATCAAGTCCCCACTGTCTCAGTGTGTGCTTTCTTTCTAATTAAGTATTCGAGACCAGAGGGACCCAGGTTGGGGCTACATCAACTCAATTTGCACAAGCTGACATGCATCACAGAAACAGTTTTTGATAACTATTTCCCTGACAGCTTTGATGGGAGGGGAAAAGAAAAACACCCCCACTGAGCGGTGTGCACTCCCCCCTCCACCCGCCCCCGCAAGCTCCAGGGTCAGCCAACCTGGTTAGTAGGCACCGAGCATCAACAGCAGAGTTTTGCTACCTTGCTAGCAGTAATCTAAATCACTACAGCTTAAAGGCACAAGCCAGTATGTGGTGAGTGATGAAAATCAAATCATAGAGACGTCACTGGAAAATAACGCAGGGCACCCATGTTATATGGAGACAAAGATAGAGCCTCAAACTCCTGGCCCTGAAGAATTTTAACTCTTGCCCATGAAGCAAGCAAGCAAGCAAGCAGCAAATCAGGGATGCAGACAGTTCTTGCTTTTGTTCTACCCTCTGCTAGTAGACTGCCACAGAGTGACCAACTGGAGGGTTCATTATTTTGAGAAGATCACCATCATTCCTTGGCATTATTTGGTGACATCATGTCACTTTAATAAAATGGAAGGTAAAAAAATAAAATAAAATAAAATAAAATAAAATAATAAAATAAAATAAATAAAATAAAATAAAATAATAAAATAATAAAATAAAATAAAATAAAATGGAAGGTATGCCAATAAAAATGAAAAATAAAATAAAATAATGAAATAAAATAAAATAAAATAATAAAATAAAATAAAATAAAATGGAAGGTATGCCAATAAAAATGAAAATCTGACCACCTGTTTGCTCTCTAGAGACCCATGAAACCTGAATGAGGGAGAAGGATGTTAAAGCCCCTCGTGAAAACACTTTAAAAATAATTCCTCAGGCAGCTTGTGTAAACTCTGAGTGGCTGGTAGTGCTCTGAAAATCTCAGCAGAGAGAGAGAAAAAAATATCTCACAGTCATGATGATGGGCCTTCTCTAAAAATTATTTCCAAAACAATATAGTGAGAATACTTAACTGATTTTTAAAGTCAATTACTCTTGAGACCTTCTTGCAAGATCTCTTTTACGGAGCACATGCGTTTCAAAAATGAGTATCAAAACCCGAAAAAAAGAAGTCTTCGAAGTCAACAGTGCACTAATATAGGCAAAACAGAAAGTTTGTCACAATCGCTAATATTGAACATGCTCCAATTACTTTATTTATTTATTTTTTACTACTCTACTTTAAAAAGGAATCTTATCAATTCCTGAAATGTGTCAAGTGGAAAGAATAATATAACCACGAGGGAAAGGATCCTCCGTGGAAATGAGACAAATGTAGACTTCAATGATTTATGCCAACTTTTCTGCACCCACGTGCTCACCAGAGATACTATTTTGTCAGGCGCTCACCCTGCCTAGGGAGAGAACTCCAGCATCCTGGGGTTTGGCCTTCCAGCTTCTGGAAGAATAAAATATGCAAATGGAAATTACACTTGCAGTTTTGTTTTGTGAAAGTTTGGAGTGAGAGGTCTCTGGTGAGCAGAAAGAAAAGGTTAGCAATTTTTAATATCCAAAATGATCAGTCATTTCCTATTCACATCTCTGGTGAACTACATAATGCCAAAGCTGTCACAAAAGCGAGGCGGAAAATAAAGTCTTAACAGCTTTAATTCAGTGGGGAAAAAAAATATCCCTGGAAGGTTTTTTTTTTTTTATTTTATATATTTTTTTATTTTCTCCTCCTCCCTCTAGAGCACTTTAGTTTTGCACAACACGCATTTTATAATTCTTAATTTATATTCAGCAACGGTGTTCTCTCTGGCTTTGAGACCTTACCCAGTTCCTCCATCTGATACTTCAAAGGATTTTGTTTTTGCTATTTTTTAGGTTAAAATGGGTGGTTCTCCCTGCATTCAGAAGAAACATGATGTCTTAAAAAAGAGGTGGCCAGCCTCTCGAGGTGGAAATTACTACTGCTGAGTTACAGCAATGCCCACTCCAAGAGGGCGCAGAAGCTGGGCTCCATGGGGCTCACACATGACCCTCCTTCATCCTCACAACCCTCGAATGGCCAAGCTAGGGCTTACAGAGAAGCACAAGTTTTCCCGAGGTCACCAAGAACTAAATCTCTGAGTATCTGGCACACTTTGTCAATTCTGGAAAGCATAGAAATTGCTGTTAATTTATTCATTTATTCAATTATTTAACAAATGTTTCCTAACAGACCATGGAATCTCAAGCATAGCATTGGATGTGGAAAGGCAAACCGGAGTTCATTTGTGATTCCTGTCCTCAAGGACTTTCCCTTTCAATTTGAAAAAAAAAAAAAAAAAAAAAAGACCATTATGTAAACAAAGTGTTTCCATGGATACTTAAGCACAGGAGCCCTGAATGGTATCTTCTAATTACTAAATGTTTATAATAGCGAAAAAGGAAAAAATACTCAGCAAGCTCATTCAAAAAATACATATTCTGGATTTATGGCACCGACATTAAGTAACAAAAGTAAAAATCAATCACAATCTTTTTGAAATTTGAGTACTGTGAAATTCTTGTTCTGAAAATTGTCATGGAATTGAGCTTTTATTTCTCATCAGTGCCAGTGTAGCTTGATTGCAACTCTTAATTTAAGGGATCCAGCTTGCAGGGATAACTGGAAAGCTCAGTGGAGAAAACTAGTTATGCTGAAGACTGCTGGTGTGTCAAGGATCAGCAACGGGTCTGATAAACCTGTCAGAATGGCTAAAATCAGCAACATAGAAGCAACAGGTGTTGGAGAGGATATGGAGAAAGGGGAATCCTCGTGCACTGTTGGTGGGAGTGCAATCAGGTGCAGCCATCTGGAAAACAGTATGGAGTTCCTCAAAAAGTTAAAAATAGAGCTACCCTACAATCTAGCAGTCACACTAGTGGGTATTTACTCAAAGAATACAAAGACGCTCATTCAGAAGGAAACATGCACCTTTATGTTTATAGCAGTTTTATTTATGATAGTCAAATTATGGAAGAGTCCGCAAATCCATCAACAGATGAATGGGTAAAGAACAAGTGGTATGTATACACAACGGAATATTACTCATCCAGGAAAAGAATGAGATCTTGCCATTGGCAACAACATGGATGGAGCTAGAGAATATAATCTCTATATATTTTATAAGTAAATTAAGCCCACCAGAGAAAGACAAATGCCATGTGATCTCACTCATCTGTGGGATTTAAGAAACAAGCAGAGGAAAGAGAGAGAGAAATCAGGAAACAGACTCTTAACTCTAGAGAACACACTGATGGTCAACAGGGGAGGTGGGGGGATGGGGGAAACACGTGAAGGGATGAAGGAGAGCACTTGTGATGAGCACTGAGCAATGTACAGAATTGGCGACTCACTATATGGTTCATCTGAATCTGATATAACACCGTATGTTAACTACACCGAACTTAAAATAAAAGACTTAATAAAAAAAAAAAAAGTCCGACAAAATACATATTCACTAACCAAAATAAATACCCTCAGGTTTTCAATGGAATGACCAGCATCTGCATTTCATCCTCTGAAAAGCCAGCATTAGATGTTAATTGTGTGAAACTACTACTGGGGATGCAAACCTAGGAACGTCTTAAAACAAATATGGAATTCGAACCTGGTAAATTTCCATGAAAGAACTTCAAGGTGTGAAAACAGGGTCTTTTCTCTAGATACTTAGATAAGGAACAGCATTTGTTTATGGAATAGCTAACAGACCAAGACAACTTCTCGCATCCGTAGGGTGATCTGAATATCAAGCCAGGTATCAAGGTGGCAAGTGCTGAAAGTAAAGTGAGGGTTTTGCCATCCGCAATAAGATGTGGAGGCCTGTCCCACGTAGGTGATCAGTGTACGTCTCGATTTTTAGTCTGTCATCATTGATTCCGTTCATCTTAACACTACCTTCGATTCTGTGCTAATATAAATTTCTTAGAAACACGAATAGTTTGGGGTGTCTGGGTGTTTCAGTTGGTTAAGCACCTGACTCCTGATTTAGGCTCAGGGTCGTGATCGTGGGATCGGATCGAGCCCTGGGTTGGGTTCCCACTCAGCAAGGGTGTCTGCTTCTCTCCCTCTGTCCCTACCCCCACTTGTGCTCTTGAGGGCAAACTCACTCTCTCTCTCTCTCTCTCTCTCTCTCTCTTTCTCACACACACGCACACACACACACTCAAATAAATAATCTTGAAAGAAATATGAGTATTTGAAGATACTGTACTTGTTCATACTCACTTAGTACAGTGAGTTATAATTTCTTTGTGCAGTTCTATTTTTTCCTCTAAGACTTTCAGGACTGGAGAGCAAAACCTGCTTAGCACAATAATCAGTATAGACTTGGTGTTCAAAACACATGCCATGAATAGAATTGAAAGGGTATTCTTAATTTCAAAGTATTTTCTACCTCTGACTGTTTACTTAAAAAGCAGATGAAACACCAATTTCATGTTCACCACCTCTACTGGTATGTTCAAATGTATGAAATTTTGCCTATCACATTTCCCAAAATGCAATAAATCAGTTTCAAAGACATTTTAACACACTTGAGAAAAGGAGCTTCTGAGTGAAAGGTCATTGCTTTCATGTTAACATTATTATTTTTCAAGACCTTATAGTCACAAAAGACTTTATAGGGCCTGTCGCAGTTGAAGGTGAAAAATGTTATGATTGCCATTCACTTTTTTATTAAATAAACAGCATTACACAAAAACTATTTATATTAGCAATATGAAACAGAACTCTTATATTACTTATAAAATTCAGGGTCTTTTTTCTCTTTTCTTATTTTTCTAGAGTGGCTTAATATTTCTATTGTTTTTGTAGAATATATCAGGCACTGACTAATGGTGGGAGTTCACTCAAAAGTAAAATATTTAAATCTTCATCATTCAGCTATTAAGAGAATAATTAATATCTATAAAGCACTCAAATTATTCATAGAAAGCATTTTTAGGCAGGTACTGTTATTTCCATATGCTACTTCTAATACATTAAAATAATCACATTAAGGAAAATTTATCTCATTTCTGCTATAATAGTGTTTTCATTGAAAACCCTCTATTTGGGAAGGCAATCTGGGGTATCTCAAAGGAGGCAAAATTCTAGACAATAAAGACTGCATTAAATATGCCCTGAAAGCAATGTTAATAGTTTAGTTCACCAAAATTAACCCATTCAACGTATGAAGTCATCCGTTGGTCTACAGCTGGCTAACAAAACCGTCATTTGTGAATAAAGTGGAAAACGCGTAAGGATAAAACATAACCCAAGTAACCTAAGCCTACACTATCCTAAGAATCCAAATGATACCGATTCTAAATGCAGATACTGATTTCCACGCCTATGTATTACTAGTATGAGATAAATTGGCAAATAGCACATTTTGAATTCCAGCAACACAAAAAAGCATATGCTTAACTGTGTGTGTTCAGTGATAATCATGCAAAGAGTGTGTGTCCCCGTGAGCACGAAGGGGGAGCACACGAGATGCCCGGGTGAGGACTGGGTGACCTCAGACTCTGAATACGCTGCCCATTGAACTGGGCCATTTGTGAGCGTGCAAGGTTCTCTTCCCTACGGTTGAGAGTATTAACCATTGTCTTCCACTTACAGGGGGGTCTGCATCCTCGGCATAAACGGTTGTGATAGGTGTGCCCTTGACAGCATCCGGAGCCACCATCCCTTTGTAGATTCGTTTACTGAACACTGGAGGATAATCATTCATATCCTGTAAAACACAATTAAGAGTTTTAGAGCTTCCGGTGAGAGCAGGTGAGGGCCGCAGACGCTAGACTGGCTCCATCTCTTCCTATCACACAAGCCATTTGCCACTGTCAACCTGCCAGCCTCTCAAGTGCATTATCCTCCCTGCACAGTGGGGCCCGAGGGACCTCGCCGAGCTGCTCTCCAATATCGAGTGCAGGGGGATCAACTGAAGGCCACTCTGCTCCAGCAAATGCGCTGAAATGATGCCTTCTGGACACGGCAGTTGTGCTCGAAATTCTCCCCAGAAGATACTTCCAGGGGTAGGAGGTGGTTTTGAACTTTGGAAACGGGGATGCACAACTTTTATGAAACGTGCCCTTCCGTAAGACAGGTGTAAAAGATGGTGGCTTTTTGGGTTTGTTCTGCTGTTGTTCCTTTTCAAAAAAAAAAAAGCCCTTTAATGTTTCTGTTGCAACTGAAAATTCTGGAGATACTTAGCAAAATGGGATGATTAGCACATTTCAAGTGCAAACTATGAAACAGCCTTTGATGCCATCATACATTTTCACAAATGTAAAGTGATTAAATAATGTTTTCCCTATAGCACAACGTCAAGAATGACACAGAGAATTAGATGTTCCCATAGCCAGAAAATAATGGTGATTTGCTGCAGGATTTTTTTCAAGTAACTCTAGAGGCATCTTTTGGGTTGTTGTTGTTACAAACCAGTGATGGAAGTGCATTGTTATTCCTGTAGTGTCACACTCTAAACAAGTATTTATCAAGTCCCTCCCTCTTCTCCTGCTCAGTACTAGGCACTGGGGCCACTCCAGAAAATGGTGGCCCTGACGTCATGGCACTGACCTGCCACCTGACAGGTAAAGATACGGATTCTGCAGATACATAGTGACTTTGCCTAAATTAATCTACTTACTTGGTGGAGCCAAACTAATAAATCTGGTCCCTGGAGAGCAAGACCATTTTTCCCCCTACCATTTTATCCTTTATGAAGAAATGTGTTATCTTTTTTTTTTTCCTCAAAAATAATGCTTGTTAACATGGCTGATTCATATTTCTTAATTTTACTCATTTTAAAATAATTACTACATCCCCACATTATTTTGGGTACTTTGGGTCTAAAGTTGAATGTGTTAATTATCTTACTCCCCAGGTCATCTCTTTCTCACTTGCCATCAAAAACAAAAGAAAAAAATTATTCTACGTACTCTTTAATATTTGCTCTGATACAACCATTTCCCCGTACGACGTAAATTGGAAACCCACTAATTAACTGATCATAAACACCTCCTTTGGCAAAGAGGTCAGGATAATTATCTGTTACAGTCAAATAGCACTTGCTTTTATGTTCACAATAGAGTTGACATCTGAGTTGTAAATATGAGAAAACTTGCAGACTTTAATAAAAAAATAAGAGACCTTTAACTGTAAGCAAAACTAAAAAATACAATTTCCTCTGTTTTGATGTATTGTATTCATCACCTTCTATGAACAACAACCAAAAAGCTTCCTTTATAAATTATGACTCAGAATCTGAACACGTACATGAACCTGAAGGCTCTCGTTCTCCATAACGAGCGTGGTGTTGAGTATTGATCTTGAGGTTCCAGGCAGGGGGTAAATACGTAAAACATTTGCATGCATGCTTTCTCCTGCTCTTTTCAAGAGTGCCAATTAATGTAATGAGTGAATCTTGTAACTAAAGGGGTGGAAATCCTTTTGCACCCTAGGTGGGAACTTCTGAAGGTCAGAAAAGAAGGAGCCCAGCAACTGATTTTTTTCTTACACGAGATCCAAGGTCACATAAAATCGATATATTTAATGAATTTTCTTTTTTCTTCTTCTTTTTTTTTTTTTTTTTTCATCTCAAAGGACACTTAAAACCTTCAAGGTATCAAACAATTTTGGATAATTTGATTCTTTGGAAAAAAAAAAAGCCATGTGATTTTCTAGTTATCATATAGCTGTTAACAGCCCTGAGTACGGGGTCCCCATTTCTTTCCCTATAGCAAAGTATTCACTAGATTCATCTTCCTTTTTTTTTAATTATTTATTTGAGAGAGAGAAAGAGAGCATGAGTGGGGGAGAGGCAGAGGGAGAAGGAGATGCCCCGCTGAGCAGGGAGCTTGATGCAGGACTCGATCCCAGGACCCTGAGATCATGACCCTCAGGTCATGCTGAAGGGAGATGCTTCACCAACTGAGCCCCCCAGGCACCCCCAGATTCACCTTCTAACTGCGTGCATAGTGGATTTTTTTTTAATAATCTGGCCTCACAAACTGATTAGCCACAAACTTAAGGTTGTAGTACCTGGAGGCCTCCAAGGCCTGCTACTTCTTTCCTCCGCTCCCCACTGGCAGGACCAACAGTAAGTCAATGCTGCCAAGGTGGCAACATTCCCTTTATAGTACATTGTACTCGTTTTGGGGTTACAATCTTTTATTGTACCTAAGAAGCTCTTGCACAGTGCATTATTTCAGATGAGAAAATTTATTGAAATGCGATGCCAACAAGCATAATCAATAGTTCATTATATTTATGCTCCAGGGATGTCTGAAGAAAAATGGACATAAATCTGCTTCTGTGCAAATGCTCTGTTATGCAGCAAACGAAGAAGTTCACCCTCCAAACAGCAGCTCATTCTGTTGCCCATTTTCCACTAGAGGGTAGTATTGGCAAAAAAAGAAGCATATCCTCTTCTGTCCTCTTAACAATTTTATCATAAAGACCCATAATAGTTTGCTTTCTGTGGTTGTAGTTTTCGTTGGTCTGAACAGAAATTGCCATTCATGTTTCCAAAGAGTGCTCTAGATGTTAGCACGGTTCTCATCTAGGACAACACTACGCCCTTCTTAGGGAAAAAAAAAAAAAAAAAAGAAAAGAAAATTGTACTAGTTGATGTATAAGTTGTTTCCATCTATTAAGCAAATGAAAATGCACCTGAAGGTACAGTTTTCTAGAAACAAGAAAATAGGAGTTCCATTTATTTATTTTCTAAATGAAAGCCTAAGTTAACCAGAGGAACCATTTCCACTTGCAAGACCGCAGCACGCTTTGTAAATGAGCATCTCAGGGGAACAGGCCCTGGCTGGGGAGATTGCAAATTAATGACAGGTTTGCCACTAAATGTAGGGACGGAGGGGGTAAAGATTCTGATTTTTCTGGAATCACGGGTAAGAACTGTTCTTGAGAAGAGACTTTCTGCAGACAGAAGTGTACGAGATGTTTGTGCTCCGATCCTTTTTTTTTCTTTTTTTGTTTTTAAGGATGAAAATACAGTGAATGCCAGCCCCCATGGTCAGCTGTCATGCATGCCCTGTGAGGGACCCGGATGGGGCACCTGTGGCCAGGGTGGCTTCCACTGCTCAGCACTGGCACCTGGAGCTGTCTGCTGTCCATCCTCCAAAATGCTTTGAGGCCTGGGGAGCTGATGCCCGTCTTTCCCGGTGCCCCGAGCACCTGACTTCTTCTCTGCCTGTTCCCAGGTCCTCTTTCCACTGCTAGACACTTTCTTATGCATGTCCCAGCTGCTGTTTCCCCTGTTAGCTGCCTTCTGCTATTTCTTCCCTCTTGCAAACTTTCCTATTCTCTCTCTCTCTCTTTTTTTTTTTTTCCACAAACTTTCCTTCTCTTTTTGTCGTGTCTGACTTCTCTTCCCTCTCCTTCCGCAGAGGACCAAAAAGGCCCCGTCTCCAGCCAAACAAATCTTTTTTTTTTTTTTTTCCCCAAACAAATCTTTTCTTCTGTTTTGCATGGGGTTCTCCTAAGTACAAACTATAAACTGACTGCAATGTTTTATTTTTTTTCTTCCTTTTTTTGGATCAAAACCTGCACGGGAGGCTTCTTTCTTAGAGGTCCGAGTTTGGTTTCCTTTTGTTTTGGTTTTATACCCAAGTACTTAGTTATTCTGGATTTTTTTAGGGGGGCTGCGTACCCCTGATGTAGGTCATCAAAGCTGTGCTTTGCCACAGTAACAAAATGTACGCAGTGGCATTCAGGTTCACAAATACTGATGGAGCTCCCCCTGGGGATGTGCTTTAGATGTTGGGGATCCTGTTACCACCAAGAGAGGCACAGTTTCTGCTGCTACTGAACTGACAGGTAGGAGCAAAAAGCGGAAATTAAATACATAATGTAGGGTGCGATGACTTTTATGCAAGGAGTACGAGGATGCATGAGAGTGCCGAGTAAAGAGTTGCACTGAACTTCACAGAGGATGCATCTCTGTCTCCATCACTCATGCCCACCAGCAGGTGGGATCATCCTTCAAGGTCGATGGCTGCAGGAGGAGGAGGAGCACAGCACTGGGCGATCTTGATCAATCCACAGCGATAATATACAATTATCCCAGGGTGGGAATGGTAATGCAGGGAGAAGGGAGCTGAGGAGCTTAGGGGTGGGTCCCCAACCGGGAGGCAATGGGCAATTGAAAGCACACGTGCACATCCTGAGCTAGAGGCTTTGAGCCCATTCCCTGTAACTGTAACACCCACCTGGACTTTCCCCCGTGTTCACCATAATGACATTACGTGTGCTTTGTGTTTGCTGTGCATCAGGCATTACGCCAGGTGCATTCGATGTGTCATCTCGTTTAACGTGTCTGAAATATGTTAAGTCTTTTATTTCTATTTTGAATATAAAGAAATCAAAGCTTAGAGAGGTCAAGTTGCTCACGGTGAGGCAGCTAGCAAAGGGCAGACCCGTGACCACATGCTGGCATGTCAGACCCTGGAGGAGCCTTTCAGATATTTGCACATGAAGAGAAAGTTATCAGAAGATCATATATGTGTATGAAGATTGGAGTAGGACTTTCATTTAAAAAAATCCACACATAACTTTTTAAAGGTCTCTGTTCAAGAAACTTTACAATTTAACATTTTTTTAAAATTTATTTATTCATGAGAGACAGAGAGAGAGAGAGGGAGAGACACAGGCAGAGGGAGAAGTAGGCTCCATGCAGGGAGTCGACATGGGATTCGATCCCAGGACTCCAGGATCACACCCTGGGCAGGCAGGCGCCAAACCACTGAGCTACCCAGGGATCCCCTAATTTAACAATTCTTTCAAGTAGCTATTATATTTTTATCTTGGCAACCTGGTAAGCTTCTAAATGTTGCGTAACACAAATCTATTTCCCTGAAGATAATTTTCATAATTATTTATAAAGCTTGTTTTTTTTTTTCTGGTTAAAAAGAGAGACTTGTATCAGTTGAATTTGTACACTTAAAACAATAATTGACTCAATATTTAATCCTACAGCTATTTTCACTAAAACCTAAGGAAGTTTTCCCCAGGGCACCTGGTGGCTCAGCGGTTGAGCATCTGCCTTCGGCTCAGGGTGTGATCCTGGGGTCCTGGGATCGAGTCCCGCATCGGGCTCCCTGCATGGAGCCTGCTTCTCCCTCTGCCTGTGTCTCTGCCTCTCTCTCTTTCTCTCTGTGCATCTCTCATGAATAAATAAATAAAATCTTAAAAAAAAAGTTTTTCCCAAATTTCATTCTTTAGAAAACTAATCCTACCAGAAGCTTTATAAGCAAAATAGGATCCCTTAATCAACTACGGAAAATGTGGGCAATTGTTTTTTATTTTCCTGAGATTCACAGTGTGCATCAGCATATGAAGGGCTCCTGTATGAAGGCATCCAGTGGAGACATCTGTTCACCTCTGTGTGTCCCAGTATTTCCCAAATCCATTTGTCTTTGAAATTCTTTGTATATGAGACAACCATTACCATCTCAAGGAGCTCGTGCTGTGAAATATATGCTGAGCGGCCCTGAAGACAGTGCAATATTGAAGGCACAGACTGTAACTCTTTGGAATATTGTATGACTTTGGTGAATTACAGATTTCACACAATATATTGAGAATCCTGATGCATCAAGAGTGCCCCTCGTCTGTGGCAGCCAACTCATCAGGGATGCCCGGGGACAGGTGGCAGTGGGGGCGGTATCTGCCATCGACAGGGCTTTATCAGCATCTCCTGCCCCTGCTGGGAGGCAGTTCTGTTTTGGAGACTTCTGGCAAATGGGAGAATGTGACAGTCGCCGATGAGTAAATGAATGTAATTGTGAACACAAAGTAAGGCACCTTCCTGGGACTCCCAGGAACCAGTGAGAGATGTTCCAGGAGCCATGACGGAGACCCGCAGAAATGTGAATTATGACTGCTATGAGATACTACTCTTAACTCTGGGCAGGTACATTTTCATCTGTTTCCTCTAGTTTGGTTGTTGAGAGAAAAATATGCTCCATCTGAGCCATAAAACTCTAGAACAGCAGAGTACGAAGACACTTTACGAAATGATCTGACTCGGCCCCGTGGCACGCTCTTCCCGACACATTCACATTCTTGACGCTTGGCAGTGAATATATGAGAGAGAACATGCCAATATTCTTATCGATAATGCAGAATGTGATAATGCAGGAGAGAATAAAGGGTAATATTTGAAGGCCATAGTCCAAAACTAGTATTTTCTCCAGCTCAACCAACTCTCAGAGAAAAGTCAGCAAGTGGTAAAAAATAACGATCACTTGATTAGCCCATACTCTCCCTAGCTGGCCCCTTGGAATCCTCTTATTTATTTATTTATTTATTTATTTATTTATTTATTTATTTTCAATTTTTCTCCCTCCAGAGGAGGGGAAAGAGGATGCCATAAATCTTGAACAGTCCACAGTTTCCTCTGACCAAATGAAACCCAGGACTCTACCAGTATGCTCACCATGGAGCATCCGTGGCACATCCCCACCTGTCAGGTGTCCACGGTGTGACAAATGCTGCCTTGGTACCAGGCATTGGGTTTCTATCTAGAAAAGCTATCTTCATTCCTATATTCCATGGGGATAGGGACATTTATCTTCCTCCTGGGGAGGAAACACCTCTGAAAGATGAAAACTAGCTCCATCTTCCAAGGCTCACTGTATTTCTCAACAGCCTTGGCCCCTCCAGCTCTCCCTGCCCACATCTTCAGGTTGTGGCTTATCCTACAAGATAGACCTTTCCTTTCTGTGTATTTTCTACATTATATCACAACTCAGTTTGTAAGGACAGATTTTTCTCTGGATTATAGGTTTTAAACTGTATGGAATTTTATTTATATTCCTTGGAAATTTACTCATATGATCTAATTTACTATTATATATTCAGTTATTGGTGTATTTAATAAATGTACAGAGGAGAAGGCTTTTTGCTCTGCAACAATTCTGCAACAAAATACATATTATTTGTATGATCATCGTAGGTTTTTTATTTATTTTTTTATTTTTTATTTTTTTTATTTTTTTGATCATCATAGGTTTTATTCTGAATCACTAAGAAAGCCCTCTGCAAGTGTCTGTGATAAAATTCTGCTTGCTTTCTACTGTAAAAATATCTTTCCTTCCAAATATCACTTCAGTTCTCCCATTCTCACTCCAATTATAAATAAGTTTGATGGACTAGATATTAAGCATTTGATTTTTTTTTCTTCTTCTTTTGAAAAGAAAATTATGTTTCTTCTCATTTTCAAAGAGAGATCTTCAAGACACTTTCCCTGTGGTGACTGTTTTGGGTAGAAATATCTCTCAGCAAATACTATGCAATTATGTTATCAGCAAAACAGCTTGTCATACTGCAAGTAAACAGAACAATAACAAAAAATCTGCATGCTTGGGAAAGACCTACATTTGTGGAGAGATGGGAATTATACTCCATCCTTCCCTTCGAAACAGACAAGCATGATATTTTTATGGGGCCCAATATTATGTAACAGTTTTAAAGCTCTTCTCTGTGATAATCTCACCATGAGTGATCCAAAGAAAGAAAAGCAAGTGCCACCCTGCATTTGGGGAAATGTCCTGCAAATCTTATTATGCTTATATCACCTTGAAAAAAGAAAGTGGCCTTGAACATGTCTAGAATTGGGGCACCTGGGTGGTGCAGTTGGTTACATGGACAACTCTTGGTTTCAGCTCATGTCATGACCTCAGGGTCTCGAGATCAAGTCCCATGATGGGCTCCACACTCAGCAGAGAGTCTGCTTGAGATCCTTTACCCATCCCCTCTGTTCCTCCCCCCATGAACATTTGCATCCTCTCTTTCTCTCTCAAATAAATAAACTCTTTAAAAAAATCTATAATTGAAAGTTGATTAAATATAAATATAAATATATGATAAATTAGAAATAATTTAGTTTAGACCTGACCAATGAAAGTGTTTGACTTCTCTAAATAAGATAAAGCAACTGATACAACAAAAATTAGATCAACACCCTCCTATTTCTGAAGAAGGAACAAGTCCATCGATGTGCAAATCCTTTCCACATGTCGATGTGTTAGATGCTTAAATGATACCCACATATTAAAATAAAGGGGTGGTCAGGGGACATGAAATGCATTTTAAGAAACCGCAGTCCCAGATAGAGAATGAGAGTTATTTAGAGCACATTTTGCTTGATTAGGTGATATTTTTGGACCCAATCTGACTCCAATGACTTCTATAAAAAATATAAATAAATAAAAAATAAATAAATAAAAAAAAAACAACAAGCAAATCAATCTACACTGAATCCAGAGCAACAAACTCAGAGTCTGTGGTGGTTTATAACTCTCCATTATGAACCATATCCATCCTGAGAGACAAGGTCATCTCATTTGAGTATCCATCTGTGAGTCTGGGGAGAATGTGCGGAAGGTGATTAGTAACAAGTCTTTTCTTTCCTTACTATCCAAACAGTCAAAAATGACTATTTTTCTATTCTAGATTACTTTTGTGGTCAATTCCACCAAGCCATAGTACTAGGCAAGTGTAGACCAGGTAAGATGGCCTAAGATTCCCCACCTGGTTCTGAATCATTCCGATATATTGTTGGTTCACTCAGGTCAGTCTCATCATAGCCTTCATTATCGTGTTCCTAAAGTGCTTCTTCTGTAAACAGATTTCTAAATTTCTAAATGTCATACTACAATAGTGTGGCAAAATAGTATTTTAAAATATGAATCAAAGCCCCTCAGGCATTGGTGATTGTGTGCTATCCCTTGATCCTTCTCCAATCTACCAACATCATTGTCTTGGGAAAGAGACACAGAAACTGAAATTCAGGTAACCCAAGGAAGGATTCTCTAATAGCTGAAATTTCTATCCCCAAAGAGGACTTAATGCTTAATAAAAATTTAACTCCATGAAATATCTAATTTCTTAAGCTAGAGATACACAATGAAAGAAGCAGGTAAAAAACCATTTGGGGGCAACCTGGGTGGCTCAGTGGTTTAGCATCGCCTTCGGCCCAGGGTATGATCCTGGAGACCCGGGATCGAGTCCCACGTTGGGTTACCTGCATGGAGCCTGCTTCTCCCTCTGCCTGTGTCTCATGAATAAATAAATAAAATCTTAAAAACAAACAAACAAACAAACAAACAAAAAAACAAAGCCATTGTGGATACCTGAGAAACAAGGAAGTCAAATTCTGATAAAACTCTCCAAATCTGATAATGGAAGGGACTGTCCCAAGGTAGTTTAGGGGAAACGGCAGGACCCCAGGGAAGAAATATCATGTGTGTACTTTCAGATAAGCTAGGTCAAGGGTGAAAAGACAGTGTAGTAATTTCTGTGTCCTTTTCTGATTGCAGGATTACCTATTAAACAACAAAACAGAATAAAAAACTAACACTCAGACCCAAAGATCTTATAGTTAGGGACATCAGAGCAATTACCTACATGATAAATAATGTCATGCTAATTGTATACTGGAACAGTCGTCTGTGTATTCATACCAGCATTTTATTGTTTAAGAAAGCCAGTAGTATGTATTAGCTATTTATCAGTTAAACTATCAAACAAAAATTCAAAACAGTGATTCTTATTCCACCTTGCCCACATTTCAGTAACCTACAAAAATGAACACAGTAAAAAAAAAAAAAACATAAAACAAAACATAATAATAATAATAATAATAATAATAATAATAACTAACAATGAGGACAGTATAAACGTTGTCTATGACCTTGGGTACCTGATGACCTTGCATATATCTACTCCTCTACTTACAGCACCTTTAAGAATTGCAGCCATCCCCAGCACCTGACTTCCTTTCATTCTAAGCAAAAATCCATCTGCAGAAAAGCATTTGTGATGCCTTCTCCATGGAAAGAGGGTTCCTTGGGGAAGGAGCAGAGGAATCTGACAGTCTAGGACACAGCTCAGGTGACCTTTACACTAAAGTTTGGGAACTGATAAATCTCTTCTCGTATCTTCTTTCAAAAGTGTACCTTAAAAATAACTTGAATCCTTTCGAAGTTACCATGTTCTTTCAGGCCATCACCTGGCACAGGTTATGACAATGAATGAGATAAGAAATCTAGAGCACTAACAAAGTTCTCTTGGTCATAGACCCTGAACATGGCTGAGCCAGAGCTAGACCCCAATTCCATCTGATTCCAAAGCTGATTTCATTCCAGAATTTCCACTTACAAACTAAACTAATTAGCTCAGGGGCCTTAGGACTCTTACATTTTCAGTAATCTATTCTTTTTTAAAATTTTTTTAAACTTGAGGGGTTTGGATGCACTTATTATCCCTGTGCAGTGAGATTTGGACTAAATTGTAGTCTGGAGAAATCGTGACTAGATTAAAATCTCAGAGCTAAGGGAACATTGGGCAGCTACAGTGGTTAAATTCTTATTTAGAGTTTCATTCAGATTTATCCTTTGTACTTAATATGGTCATTTCTCAGGTCTTACACATTCTAAACTCCATGTTCTGGGTCTGGTACGACTGTGTTATTATGAATTGTTGCCCCCAGATATTTAGTATGGGACAAACTCAGAAGAGAGTACTTACCTTTACTATCACTGTGACAGTAGCAATGCCAGGTGGCATTGTTCCATAAATATCGAAGGCCTCCACGAGAAAAGTGATGCTTGCTTCCTGCTCTGGAAAGGACTCATAGTCCAAACTCCTTAAAAGGGAGAGTTCTCCTGTAAATGGGTGCAGTGCAAAAAAGTGCTTTACTTCTGGGCTTCGTATCCGATAAGACACATTTGCTCCAAGGTCTACATCTTTGGCCTGTAACGAGTTAAGCAGAAGGATGGTCGTATCAGAGGTGTTACCAAACCAGAGGAGCGCAAGGCTGATGGAAGTCACGAGTCAGTACCTAGGACAGTGGGACCTTAACGATGACCATAAGTCGTGCTTCAGAGAAAAGCATGTTTGTTAAGTAATTGACCAAAGAGAGGAAGGAGAGAATCAGAGACAGAGGAGACAGAGACCCATGACATTTTGTCATTTTTAAAAAATCTTATTACTATATTTATTTTTCCTGGAAAAACACCAATTAAAAGAATCATACTACAGTAAAGAACTGAAGATTCATAAATTATTGTTTATTATTTCCTGCTAATTATATAACCTTGAAAAATAATATTTTAAATAAAAATGCATTTTACTGTGTTTTTCATAAACATGATAGATTGTTAAAGGAGTATAAGGAAACTGAGGGCATTTAAGTAATAACTTCTCCTTACAAGGATCCTATAATACATTTCTACTATAGTCCTTTCATTTAATTAACATTTATTGAGTAGTTATTATGCACAAGAAGCATAAGATGAATCAAGACACAAAGCCTGCCCTCCAGGTTAATGTCCTCCCAAAACAAGAAGACATAAATACCAAAATAGAAGGAAAACAGGGACATGGCAGTGGAGAGGCATTCAGAATTGGGGGTGAAATGTTCTAGTTGTAGGTCTCATGGGACAGACCTGCAATGGTAGACCTGCAAAGTCAGCTCTGGTGGAAGAAATGGAATGGGGTGAGGGGAATGGGGAGATGAGCTGTGTTAGAACATTCATGCAGTAACACATGCACCTGCTACCTCAACTTTCGTCTTGGCTCCCTCCAGTCGTTACTGATGTCACAACCAGAAGATATCAGGAAAGCACAGATTTTATGGTGTCATTTTCCTATCTATAATCCTTCTTGTTTTTCATTCCATTGTGTGTTAACCCCAATATCTTGAATGTGGTGAAGAAACGCCATACAATTTCTAGCCTATTAGCTCCTCTCTATCTCCTTTTCTCCAGGATTTCAAGCAGGTATGTTCCAATGTCTTGAATAATATTTCTTCCTTTTTGCTATAGTAACTCTTATTTGCTCCTCAATTCACAATGTACAAAGCAACTACCTAAATCACAAGACCAGATTTCCAAACTCTCAAGATTAGGGTTAGGGTTCCTCCTATTGTCTCTGAGGCTCCTTGCTCTGAAAACCTCTATTGCACTTAGGGATTTATTTACTTGTCTGTTTTCCACACTAGACTGAGAACCCTGTGAAGGCAGGAAACCTGTCTTGTCCCCGTTGGAATCTCCAACGTCTAGCAGAGGAGCCCGCAATAAACACTGGAAATACATGTGTTTAATAAATGAATAGATGAACAGTAGAATAAATGGATAAATATGGCCCTTTCCCTGTTGGCATCTGCCTTTCTTAGATTATGTTTTTTGCCTAAATATTTATTGAGTTGAATTAAGAAAAAAACACAAGTTAAAAAGTCTACGCTAATAAAGTTCAAGTTGTGGTTGGCAGGTCAAGGAGGGACTAGAATCTTCCCCCCGCCCCCCAAAAAGCACCACCTGACTCAGAATTAAAAGGAGTGGTTGCTTAAAATGCAGATTGCTGAGCCAACCAAACCTACGGGATCAGAATATCCATAGCTTCTGGTAGTATTGCTGTTGAGGACTGAAAAAAGAGGCTTGGATATGGGGACACTGTTCAAAAGGGGAGTCGGACCTATGGAAGGATGCCAGTTGTGCATTGAAAGTGAAAAAAATAATGGGTTCAGCAATGTCCCGTTTCTGTGAAATACAGAGAAAATTTCTATGTGTGTGTGTGTGTATATATAAATATTGCATTGCCAATGTACAATGGTTATTTACATATATGCAAATATGTATTTAAATATATGCATGGGCATATATGCACAACCCTCATAATGCACATTTACATATATTAACTATGGAAACATTTATGTGAATATATAATGCATACATACATATGTCCATACCTGCATTAATGAATATTTATATATGTGTAAATATGGGAATATTTGAGTATATACATATATATGTGCACACAGCTGCATACACATGTATTTACATATATGTAAATATTGAAATATTTTATTTGATATTTTGTGAACACAAAGATAAATGTCACAGAACACACATAACAATTTAATACTAAGTACTCTGGAGGTACAAAGTGGGAGATTATATTGATTTTCTTTCTTTACAGACTATGGGATTCACTTTTTATAATAAGTATTTAACATTAATTTTGTAAATTAAAAAAATGTATGAAGATGTGTTATTTGATTTTTTGGAAATGTACCTCTTCTCTTCATTACTGGGGTATCCCTAAAGCAGGGATATAATTAGCAAAAATATAATACACAATATTTGAAAGATACTTCTATTAAAAATTTACTCGTTTACCTGAAATTAGAACTTAACTGGGATGAGCTGTGTTTTTATCTGCAGCCTCACCCTAATGGCAGATCTTATAATGCGGAATTCAGGAAATTTATGCTTCCTGCACACACCTCTATCTGAAGGAAGGTGGTCCCAGCTGGCAGGTTCTCTTCCACGACGACAGTATACGTTGAATTGGTGAACACAGGACTGTTGTCATCAATATCCAGAACTTTGATTGCCAGTGTTAGAGTTGAGTGGCGAGGGTGTACCGCTCCATCGGTTGCCACAACGACAAGCTGGTAGGAGTCCCTGACTTCTCTGTTCAGCTTCACTGCTGTGTAAATACTCCCATTGGACGTGATGCGAAAGAGATTATTGAAGTTGCCCAAACTGTAGTGCACCTGCCCATTTATTCCAGCATCAGGGTCTGTTGCCTGAATAGAAATTAAACACAAAGCAATTCACAGAGTATGTTTAGTCATCCTTTTTTCACACTATATTTTGTTATCTTGCCCTGCTAGCAGGGGATAGTTGACAAATTACAGCATCTTTTCAATTGAATATTATTTTTTCTCTAGGGAGAAAACTTAAAAAAAATAATGATGAAGATTTGGCAAAGATATGGGACATGAAACGTAATCCCGTAATCCACTAGAGTTTAATTAATTATTCGTCATTCAAAATGACCATGACATAAATTGATAATATCACAGCAATAACAATATCGTATTATGTCAGAAAACTCACATTGTGAAAATTTTGGAGTTTCCCTCTACTATCATTCCTTTAACATTTTTTAATTCGAAATCAGGAAAAAAACATTTAGTTTTTAATTAATTTAACTTAATGCACTAGATGACAACATACCATGCTATAGTTTTTGTTCAAACACTTTATATATTAATTTTCATATATATTTTTTCAGGCACTATATATCTCAATTAATCCTCACCATGTTCTTATGAATAAATATAATTGTCCCATTTTGCAAGTGTGAGAACTGTGGCTTATGGAATTTAAAGCTCTTGCTTGGAGTTACATAAGAAATAAATATGCAGTGCCCCAGTTCTTGGTATGTATAAAGCAATCTGATACATTTTTGTGGAATTAATGAATGTTTGAATAAATAAACACATGAAACTGAGATTTAAAACCAAATCTGCTCCCAAACCCAAATGGGAGTAAAAGTATCCTAACTGCAAAGCACCTGCAAGAGTCTCATCCTTAATTTTGGAATACAATCTCCAAATGATAACTGAAAATTAATGATATTATAATAACATATTAACTAAACAATTTAAGTCACCTAAAAATCACTTTACATCAAATAAAATGTGTAAATTTTGAGTGAATAGTCAGTGTTATGAGAATTGATCTTATCCAAACCCAACAATGATATAAATTATGACTCTCATTATCAACTTGTGCATTTTGCATTAAATAATGTCATTGTCTTTTCTTTTTCTTTTTTTTTTTTTTTTTGTCATTGTCTTTCAAAGAAACTAGAGTAAATCCTAGGAGCCATGAAGTCTTATATAATTCTACCCTAAACTGTTACTAAGGAAAGGAAGGAAAATAAGACACTTGACTGCACTATGATCTAGGCACACAATACAATCACCTACACTCCAGAAAGCCTGGAATGAAAGGAGGTGTATTTTAGCAGTCTTGATGCAGACGTGTATCTAGTTTTACAAACTCTGGCAAAGCACATCAGGGCACTGATGAATGTTTGAAATGGTAAAGTCCAAGATGTGGAAGTCATATTTGCAATTGTGCTCCTTTTCTATGTCATAATGCCAAACGTTCCAGTAGGTTTTGCCCCTTTGACTCATCAAAATACAAATGCCCAATGTTTAAGCCTGAGAACTGATGGAGGACAGATTGCTGGAAGCCCAAAGAGGAAGAAACACAGTGACCAAGTTGAAGACTTTCCATAGACATACATTCTTCCACATTGACATTGTGCCTAGCATTGTCCATACAAGTTATTGACAAATTAGTCTAGCTTCTCATTTAGAAGAAAAACCAAATGACAACACTAACCCCCTTGGTGTGGGGGGGAACCCTTACTTTTTGTCTGAAATCACTACATAAGTAAATAGAAAAAAAACATAATCTGATAATATAATATAAATAGGTCTTATTTCTTAACACCCACATTCCTGGAACATCCAGTGACTTTTCTGTCTGTGGGATTTCTTGAGATCACAAAATAAATCATTTATATAACCTGTAATTTAAATGATTCTTGTTCAAATTTTTTTATTCATCCATATAATGTAAGACGTATTACATATGGATTCAGTGTGACTTATGTGGCTATGTGTGTGCACACGTGTATATGCAGGTGTTGTGTACACATTGTTTTATATGCTGCTAGTTGCTTAGCTGATATCTCCAGTAGAATGCCTCATACATATCTGTGTTAGTTTTTTTATTGCTGCTGTAACAAATGACCACAAATTTAGCAGTTTACAGAACACAAGTTTTTATTGTATAGCTCTGTAAGTCAGAAGTTCAGCATGGGTCTCACAAGGTTAAAATCAAGGTACAGGCAAGGCTGTGTTTCTTTCTAGGGGCTGTAGGGGAAGCTCCCTTACTGGAGTTCCTTGCTCTTTGTAATGTTGACTAAATTCCTTGAGTTGTAGGATTGAGAGCCTCACCTCCTTTTTTGATTGTCATATGAAGACTATTCCCAGCTTCTAGAGGCCAGCCATAGTCTTGGCCCATGGCCATCTCTTCCATCTTTAAAGCCAGCAATGGTGGGTAGAGTCCTTCTCACACTGTGACCCTCTCCTTTTTCTTCTCCCATCTCATCCCCCTGACCCACTCTCTTGCCATCCTCTTCCACTTTCAAGGGCTTGCATGATTGCATTGTGTTTCACGTAGACAATCCAGAATCATCTTCCTATCATACGATCCTCAACCATAGTCACATCTACAATGTTCCTTTTCTCATGTAAGATAATATATTCATATATAGGGCATATTTGGGGGCCATTATTCTGTCTGGCTTGGAATCAGAAGTTGACGTGCCCCTGATTAAACTCTGGAATATTTACTTCTGTTTCCAAATCTTGTTCACCACCAACCTTCCCCATTTTAGTTAATGGTCCTTCTGTCAACATAACAGGTTATATAAGAAATAAAGTTAGAGGGCTTCCTGGGTGGAGAAGTTAGTTTTGCATCTGGCTCTTGATTTCAGTTCAGTCAGGTCATGATTTCAGGGCCATGAGACAGCCCTGTGTTGGGCTTTGCACTCAGTGGGGTAGTCTGCTTGAGATACTCCCTCTTCCTCTGCCCCACCCCCACTTGTGCCCACTCTCTCTCAAATAAATAAATAAATCTTTATTTTTTTAAAGAAGAGCGCTCCACTTACTTAAAAAAAAAAAACAACAAAAGTAGATATTTCTGAAATCTCTTTTTATCTTCTCAATTATCCATTTACCTGGTTATTTGAGAAAATGTTCTTTTTTTACTTTTTTAAAGATTTTATTTATTTATTCATAGAGACACACACACAGAGAGAGGCAGAGACATAGGCAGAGAGAGAAGCAGACTCCACGCAGGGAGCCCGACGTGGGACTCAATCCCAGGACTCCAGGATCATGCCCTGGGCTGAACGCAGATGCTCAACCCCTGAGCCACCCAGGCTTCCTGGGAAAAGGTTATTTAATACTATGTATGAAGCTCAGCTCCAAGCTGTAAGATACATATATATATTAAGTCCCAAAGCCCAAGACATAATGTCATTTATAGAATAACCCCTATCTACCCATAATATGGTGCTTCCATCCGTATATATATCTCAGTCCTAAACACCTTGGTCTGAGCCACCACCAACCACAGATTAGATCACTAAATTACTTGTTAATTCTTATCTCTCAGTTATACCTCTTCAGAAAGACCTTTCATGAAAGAGAAAATGATCTGACATCAGACTCTCCTGTTGTATATACCAAAAGCTCCATATACCTATCACTTATTCCCCTTTCGATAATTTTAAATTATATAGTTATCAGTGACCTTATTTGTTTAAGAACTGGTTTCCCCTTTAGAACAAGGTAAGCCATATTGAGTACAGTCTGGGATTTTCTGTTTTCGCTGAATGCTCAATGCCTACTATAATGTCTGGTACACAGTAGGCATGCAATAAATACTCAAAATCATAAACAAATTTTATATATATATATATATATAACAAATATAAATGAATGCAATATATACTAACAAATATACTAACAAATATAAATGAATATAAATGAATAGCATTGCTATGTAGTAGCTGTTAGAATTATTAAATTTTATTCATTGTATAGTTATTGTTTGGTTTTTGAGTCTTGCTTTATTATCGTCTATGATTTTGGTTAAGAATTTGAAAACCAAACCTATGGACTTATTGGAATTGCATCTAGGGCTTTGATCACATTGATGGAAGTACTGATTCCATGTCTATGCTTAAAAACACCATTTTTTAGAAGAACACACTGGTATTTAATCATGACCCAAACAAACATATAACAAGTAAATATTTTTGTACTTTTAGCATTTTGTGGAAGGACAGAGAGGGATTATGCAGGTTAAGATGGCAGATGACTCTTAATAAGAAGAAATTGCTATATTGTATATGTGCTGATGGGTCTCAGTGTTTCCAACATACTATTTTTTAGTGTCATTAAATTTGGTATATCACTTTTTCTCTCTAGGTCTCAGCTATCTCAACTCTAAAGTAAAGAGTAGTTTTGAATCCCTTTTCCTACCATTACACACGGAAGAGATGAGATTCACAAACATGGTACAGATTACCAATTATAACATGAACAAGATAAACTATAGCTACAGAAGGATTTCCTAGAGTTGCAATGCCACTTTTCCATTACGTTGAAGAAAATATGTGCAAATTTAAGCAAATGGACATGAGTATAGATTCAACTTAATAATTGCTATTGTAACAATGCAAATGTAGTACCTACATTGGTAGCAAGACTTCACAAATGATTGTAACAACTCATGCTTGCAAAGGGCTGGTGTACTAGACTGTGAGGACACTTGCTCTGACAAGGGACTGGGAGGTAAGAACAGACCTCCATTTCAGAAGGAACCACCTGCAGTGCTGGCATCATGACGGCAGCAAACTGCCACATTAACCATCTTTTCCCTTGGGCGCTCCCCAATGCACATGGACTCAGAGAAGCGTTTTTATTAAAAAAGTTATTTAGGATTGTTGAATAGGAACTTCTTCTCTCCATGTTTCATCTTGCTAAGCAGAAGGACATTTTAGTAAGATAACTGCCCTGTCTCTTCCCTCTCCCAGTTAAGAGAGATGAATTGGGTAGGAAGAATTTGGGTCACTCTCTTCTTTAAGATCTGTTTGCAGAGACATCCTGTGGTTTGCCCATTTAGCCATATGAGCTCCTCCCCATGGAGACCAACAATTCCAGCCTCACCCAGACAAGAGGAGATGGGTGGGTGAGTTTAGCTGTAGTGTGCAGCATTATTCAACCCACCTGGCCTCCACACTAAGCCCCTTTCCCTCCAAAATCAGTGAAATCCATCTGCCAGAGGAGAGGAACCTGAGAAAGCTACAGGATGTTTGCTATTATTATCTTCAAATCCCACAGGTGTTTATAGCACAGTTTCCAAGTGAATTTCATAGCACACCTTTTTTCACTGCTGCTTGTTTAGCAGAATACTTACTAATATCTCAAATGGACATACAATTTGTTAAATACTGCTACAACTCACTGAGCAATGGCAAGAACAAGACTTCCTTTTAATAATCTGTGCATGAAAATTTTCACATAGTATTTCTCCTTTGCACTCTTTATTCTCTAGGACACACTTGAAAATGACTATGGTCATGACATATATTCTCAGCCACGTTGGGATTCTGAAAATGGACTATAGTGAAATAATAAATGGTAGAGAAAACCTAATCAAAAGAATATATGCTTTCAGCAGGACAGTGACAAGTTTTTTCAAATGGTAGAAATTGATAGAAAAGGCCATGGGGAGAGAAAGAAATATTGGGCTTCAGTCATGGCTTTGATAAAATAACTCTGGGTGTGAGTTTTCTTTATGATACTTTTTATGGAATGTTAGGTAATGTCCCTTAGAATGCGGGTATTTTTTTTTCCCCCAGGGGAAAAAGTTAGAGGAAGTAAAGAAAGACAGGAACATCTGGGTTCAAATAAACAAATTTGGGCAAATGAGATTAAAGAAAATTTGAAATGTTTTATGACTTCATAATTCCTGATGTGTCATTACTATTTTAGTGAATGAGGTGACGTTCTCAAGGCAGACCCCTTAGACACCAGACTAAGAAATTCCAAGTGACAGAAAGGTCTCCTCCTTTCAACATATTGTCCAAACTACAGAAAGAAGCTGAGGGACCTCTGCCTGACATCTCCCCACCCCACCTTTTCAGCTTCCCTTACTATGCACTCTCCTGTACGAGCTCTCTGCTCAAGGCAAATCAATTCTCTACATTTTGACATTTCCCTCAAGGCTTGCCACAACAGTTCCTTGTTCACCTCTGAAATTCCAATCATCCACCCATTCTTCAAATCCCAACCTCAGGTCTTCCTCTTGTAGGAAAAGTCCCAGCATTTGGAGATCACATCACAGATCAAAATTATATCCTTGACAAAGGCCTCTTTGTATCACATTTACTTTAAACCCTAGTCCCACAACCACAGGCCCTTTCGGAAGGAACTTGTCTCATTACTCTTCATGTATTGGAGCTTTTGAAAACACAATAGGCTGACTTGTAGAAAGAAAAGATCCAAATACATATCCAATGGGTTGACTGAAAATAAATGTTGCGGGGGGCGTCCTCATAACTCAAAGTCAGCTGAAGTATAAAATGTGGGTAATATGTTCAGTAATAATCAGTGCCCCTCAGCCACCTCCCCCCACATACACGTTTTGACCCAATTCGCCAACAATTTAATTCACCGAATGTCTAGCTGCCATGAAAGGAGGTACACTTGATGCTTATGGAGCAAAAGACTAAAATTTCTAGGAAAATCCTCTAAAGACTGTAAGGTCACTGACACTCACATCTAATAGAGACAAAGGAACTAGAATGTTTATAAAATCTACTTCCTTCCTTTTCCGTCTCTTAATGCATGGAGGAGTATAAATAAGGTCATGCAAGTTAAGTGACACGAGCTGCCTAAGCCAAGTAGTTGCATTTATTTACTATTATAGATGAGTATGTAGATGTTAGACAAGATAACCAAACATAAAGTCCCTTATTATCAGCAGTACTGTCAGGAAGTTTGCACCGAGGTTTAATATCTAGCCAAGGAGCTCAGTGTGTGATACTATAATGAAACCATTTATCTTCCCAGAAATCAATTAAAAGTTAATTAAAATGGTTAATAAGAAAAATCACACATCTCCTCTTCTCTTGTACTACCTCAAAGCGAAGAACAGTAATAGCTGCGACTTTATAATCATCTGTCCACGGTTAACACATTTTGTGATATACCCCTTACCATGGGGCCTGATTTGCAGTTACTTTGTGAATGCCTATTGTTTGGGAAATTGGCTGATGATGCGAGGTCAAATAAAGACCTCACTAGATAAAACTTTGAATGTTTGCTAGAAAAACTTCTGGAAAGTCTTTAATCATCAAAATCAAAGTTAGGATAGAGTAACCAAGTACTTCCTTAAGAAAGAAATCAGATGATATATAAGAGCATCTACCAAATAGTTGTCAGGCACCATGGTGTAGCATACCACTTGAAAGTAGAGCTGAAAAATGCATCTTTTACACATTATATTCATCTGTTCTTTTCCTCATTATCTTTTTAGAGTGGCCTGCCGTGCATTCTATCACAACAATTGAAGAAGAAGCGCTACACTGGGGGCTACTAACTCTATGGAGACCTAAAAGCCTGCCTTTCACATGGCCAGAAAATCCTGGGCCAAAGCCTCACAGGACAGTCTGAGATCTATAACCTCTTCCATCGAGAAGTCTCTGGATAGACTACTTGTGCATATTTTCAGTGATTAATTCTGATTTAAAATACGTTTTGTAATCATGCCCGTTAGGATTAATGTTTAGATATAAAATAGTTTGTTTATTCTCACAAAACTCAAGTCCATATGGAGAACATTGAGGACAAGAAGAAAACACAGCTATTAGAGAAGTGTGAACTCCCAATGTGGCACCTAATTAGCCCAGTGTGAAGCCGGGAGGGAGCTTAGTTCTACTTTCTGCTTGTCCTTTACAGCAATGAGGAGAGGATATGAGCTCCTTTCTCACCTACAGGTGGGAAACACAGAAGCTGTTGAACCGGGGGTCAGAAATAGTGGAGCAAGGCATCCTTAATGACATGACTAATGGAAATGCATTTTTTAAATCACCTAACAACTTCAAAAAGATATACGATATTTGTCTTTAATTCTTCCAGGAAGCTAAGGTATATCAAGGGCTGTGATTATCAGTGTAAAAAGAGACAAAAGTGAGTGAGTCAAGCTGTTGGTGAAATATTCCTCTCTCCATGCAGATGCTTTATATTCATTACTGAGCCATGGTGAAGAGACCAACTGTCTAGCAGGTAGCAAGTGTATGTGAGCTCAAATCACTAAAATCATAACCATAACGAATAATTTTTATAATCAAATATTGGAACTCTCAAGTACTGAATCCCTAAGAATCCGGAAAACCCATATATAAACTTATGATTTCTTACAGGCCTCGGCTCTGGGTTAGAAGCCAAACTTTTCTCAAACCCTCAAACCCTGTCACTTTGGGGAGTCAGTCACTATCAGCTTCCAACCTTCATCTTTGAAATAATGATGATGACGATGACAAATATCTATCTCACTGTCTCTCATGAGAGTGGAAGATACTTGCAGCATGCTTGGGTCATACTAAGTAATCAGTTAAAAATAGCATGGTGATGGCTACAGGTTTTTCAATATCTACTTAGAAACTATATTTAAAAAAAAACCTCCATTCTGTCCTAAGTTTCTATTTTTTTAGATATATTTATTTATTTAAGAGAGAGAGAGAGAGAGAGAACATGAGTAGGAGGAACAGAGGAGGAGGGAGAGGGAATCTCAAGTAGACTCCACAGGACATGGAGCTCAAAAGGGAGGCTCTATTTCATGAATCCAAGATAGCAATCTGAACAGAAACCGAATCAATGCTTCGCTAACTACAACACCCAGATGCCCCATCCTACAGTTCTTAAAGAATATTTTTTGGTAGGAAACATCAGTTTATTTTTATTTGGCTTATTTATACATTTCGTTTTCTTTGGAATCATATTTAATTTGGTATAGTGGGTATACTGGGTTCTATTAACATTGCTGTTTTCAACATTTTTTTTCTGACAATTTGTTGTCTGCAATAATTAAAGAATTCATATGTGAAAGATCATGAAGCCTGTCCGTAAACTGTTTTTAGTGCAATAAATACAAATAGAAGGAAACCTTACACGAACAGATGATAAATAGCGGAAAGGGAAGAGCGCTTTAGTTATTATAAACAAAAATGATGAATATTTAAGGATTTTCATGCATAAATTAAGGTAGTATTCTCACATGATAGAGGGATTTCTATGAAAATGTGTGTCTGATGACTTTATGGACACTGCCACATTGAGAAATGTTAGCAATGTCTGGCTTGAGAAAGCTTAGTTGCGTTTTTGTAAAAATCAAAACTACATTCCATGGGAAAGTAGAAGAGATGATAACTTTGAGTCGCATTTTAAAGTGATTTCACCACGGATTGGGAAACAAATGCATATGTCAATGGGTGACTCATCATAACCTGATCATAAGTTGTGAGGATTTAAAATCGTTATAGTGAGAGTTGAAAGGGGCATGAGAGTTATTTCACACTAAACATTTTCTTACTTGTCATTACTGCAGGCCATCCTTCCAAATCTGAAAAGATAAATTCTACCCAGAGAAATCAGTAAATAGTATTTCCCTGCATAAAAGATTTGACAGCTGCCCATATTTTTCTCCAAACCTATGTCTTTTTTAGGGTTTTTAAATTCTTTGCACTCTACCAAGGAGAAAAACCTCAATTAAACTATCTTTAAGGGCCCTGGAATGCCATTCCCTGGCCCCCCAGGCAGGACAGCTACCCAACCACTAAGATCGCCCGCTATTCCCTTTGTATTTAGCTCTGCAACATAATGCAGTTACCCGTTTTTCTCCTGCACTTCCCTGGCTACAACTTGAGGGCCTAAGAAATAATTGCTCATTGTGACTTTCTAATGCTTATTCTTCCTAAGTGGTCAACGGATATTTGCTGAATAAATGTCAAATTGAGGACTTCCTTTCATCCGGCAATACGTGCCTTTTTTGAAAGTTTTGTTGAATCTACCAAGAGCCAAAGCAACTACTACCAGTTACGGAGTAAATCACATTTTCTCTGAACACTCCAGGGTCTCATGCTAACCTTTCTGTACTTATCTCCTGTAACTTACCCTTTGATACCAACCGCACACTTTAGCTGAAATAGTTTACTTATTGTATATCAGCTTTCACACACTTCTGACACTCAATGGTCTGCTACCATTGATGCTTATTTCTTTTCTCCCCCTTTTTAAAAATTGAATTCAATTAATCAACATACAATGTATCATCAGTTTCAGCGGTGGAGCTGTGATTCATCAGTCATATATAATGCCCAGTGCTGATTGCATCAAGGGCCCTCTTTAGTGCTCATCAACTAGTTACCCCATCCCTACCCCCCCTGCAGTGACCCTCAGTTTGTTTCCTTTCCGTTTTTTTTTTTTTTTTTTTAGATTTTATTTATTCATGAGAGACAGAGAGAGAGAGAGACAGAGAGAGAGGCAGAGACACAGTCAGAGGGAGAAGGAGGCTGCCTGCAGGGACCCCGATGTGGGACACGATCCCAGGACTCTGGGATCATGCCCTGGGCTGAAGGCAGGTTCTAAACAGCTGAGCCCCCCAGGCATCCCCCTCAGGGGACGTTTCCTATGATTAAGGGTCTCTTATGGTCTGTCTTCCTCTCTGATTTTTGTCTTATTTTTTTTCTCTTTGCCCCTATTGTTTCCCCCTTTCCCCTCTGTTTTCTTAAATTCCACATATGAATGAGATCATATGATAATTGTCTCTCTCTGATTGACTTATTTGCTTAGCATAATACCCTCTAGTTCTATGTCATTGAAAAAGGCAAGACAATTGAAAATAGAGCCTCCGCACAACCTGGCACTTGTACTACTAGGTATTTACCCCAAAACTACATATGTAGTGATCCGAAGGGTCACCTGCACCCCAGTGTTTATAGCAGCAAATTCCACAACAGCCAAACTATGGCTAGAGCCCCAATGTTCATCGACAAATGAATGGAGACACATGTATCTCAGCCATAATTGATTATTTCTCACATATGCAGCATCAGTCCCGAATTCCTTGCAGCTCTATTCTGATGGTCTCCACTCTGGGAAAGAGGCAGAAGGAGCAGCCTTTATAGGAACATGCCATTCATGTGACCAAGGGGGAAAAAAAAAAAAGAGAGATGAGATAACCAAGCCACATCTCTCTATGCTTCTGGTTGAAAGTGGAACATATCACCTATACCCCCTCTTGGCTGGTCAAGACAAGCTTTGTATGGCAAGGCTGATGCCATGCTGGGGATGCACATGCTCTCACAGTGTGGCACAGAACAAACTGGGAAACAATAATATGGTTCACCATCCTCATTGTTCTTGAAACATACCAATCTCTCCTACTTTCCCTGATAGTTTTCTGTTTGTAAATCCTATATAATTCTTCAAAACCTGCCTCCAGGGTACTTATCCTCTTTTTGAGAAGCCTTTCCAACCAGGCTTCTGACCCCTCTTGCACTGAACACAAATCTACCTTTCTCTTCTTTCTTCTTTCTTTCTTTCTTTCTTTCTTTCTTTCTTTCTTTCTTTCTTTCTTCTTCTTTCTTTTCTTTCTTTCTTTCTTTCTTTCTTCTTTCTTTCTTTCTTCTTCTTTCTTTCTTTCTTTTCTTTCTTTCTTCCTTCCTTCCTTCCTTCCTTCCTTCCTTCCTTCCTTCCTTCCTTCCTTCCTTCCTTCCTTCCAAAATTTATTTATTTGAGAAAGAGAGAGCGAGCACATGGTGTGGACAGTGGGCAAAAGGAGAAGGAGCAGCACAATTAGTAGACTCTGTGCTAATTGTGGAGCTAGACTGGAGCCCCACCCATGACCTGGAGACCATGACCAGAGCCAAAACTCAGAGTCAGCTGTGTAACTGATGATGCCACCCAGGTGCCCCAGCATGAACCACTTTATGTTGTTATTGATGCCTGTTGTTCAGTCAAACATGAAGCATAGAAGTAATTTGCCCACCCATCAATAATGGGAGGCACTGTGAGGGAAAAGACTCTGTAAACTCTGGCAAGGGAAGAAATGACCAGTTGGAAGCTGGAGTTTGGACAGAAATAAAGAAGAAAAGCAAAAAAAAAAAAAAAAAAAAAAAAAAAAAGAAAGAAGAAAGAAAGAAAGAAAAGAAAAAGAGAGAGAGAAGAAAGAAAAGAAACTACAGAAAAACACTAGACAGGAAGCAAATGGAAATAAACTATCTTTCTAGAGTTGGGTGATATTTAATGCAAATGAACCAAATGTCAAATTAAGCCAGCCAGTTTAAGCAGTTACAACATAGCCCACAGCTCTCTTAATAATAGAATGTAAATTAACTCCAGGTGATTAAAAAGTAAGCATTAGGAAGAAGCATGTAGCCCTGTACTAAAAAATTTAAACATTCATTTTTCACAAAATGGTAAACACTCAGAGATTAGGACTTGGATGCTTCAGGAAAAGAGTTTCCTCACATTCATTTTCATACAACAAATATAAACAAAATAATGTTACATGTTCATTAGTGTCTTTATGTGGTTCTATAGTAATTGTAGGAGCCAAGGGCAGGTCACCCCGAGATGGGGCACTTGGGTAATATTGATTATTTTAAATAAATTTCTTAAGGAACAACTGGCGAGGACACTCAGGTCCTCCTCTCCCTTTGAAAGCAGGGAACAAATCTTTCTTATGAAAAATATTCCCTGTACTAAGAAGTAGAAAGACATCTTTATCACTATCAAGAGGGACTGTAAAGCCAAGAAAGCTGTAAAAACAATTCTCGCTACATTTTTTACTACTCTACTATCTATGCCTAAATTCTGCTTAGGATTCCCTCCTAATTAAAGCTCCCAAACACCTGTTTTCTTTATCCTACCCATTTTTCACAAATGTATTGTTCCTTTGAAAAGTATAAAACCTATTTTGGTCATTTATTTAGGTCTCAATTTCATTACTGGGCCTATATACACATGTAATAAAACTTGCTTTTTTTCTTTCTCCTGTTAAAATGTCTTATGTAAATTTAATGGAAGAGCCTTGAAGAGTGGAGGAAGAAATTTTCCTTCTGTACAAGTTTCACCTTTCTCAAATATATAGTCCTGGAAGGGGACATGAAGACCTGGGGCTTTTCGTATTTTTCCCTATTTCTTTGCATTGGGTAATTCTGCACTTTGTGTCTGTTGTGCATCACACCATTTTGTGCAATGGTGACAAGTTGTGTATCAGAATTAGATTTTGTTTTGTCATCCTCTAACTTCTATTCATCTAACATTTCAAGCTCATCTTTTCTCTGTGGGCAAACATATTCCAGGCCCTACACTGAGGATTTCACCTGACTAACCATGCTGCCTCTTGCCTGCTTAATTCTGGCTCCATATCCTCTCTCTACTTCCAGACCTGACCACCCTCAGCCCTCTCTCTGCCTCCCTCAGAAACACCTGAACATGCAGGCTCCTGAGCCCCACTGTACGCCCTTCACCATGGACCATGGACCTAACTGCTCCTCCACACAGTGTTACTACCAGAGACACACTGTGTATCTGTTTATGTATGTAGGTTTACCATCTGTGATAAATAACAAGAGTACATTTTTTTCCTCTCAATAACTTATTTTTTTTTCCCATTTTGGAGGTGATGTTGAGAATGAAGCTCCAGTCAACACAAAGGCCTCTGTAAATTCCTAAAATACCATAAATAAGCATTTTAATATAAGTATTGGTCCTTGAGCACTCATTACATTACTTTCTACAACGTATCCCTAAACTGTTCTGTAAAGAAATCTTTCAAGGCATCTCTGGAGATGTGGGCAATAGATACTTCTTAAGGAAGGAGGGAAGACAAAAATGTCACCTTATGGATTGCATTTTATATGATCATCTGCTTGGCTCAGGCATTTCTGTTTTCATTAGTGCTCGCCTCATCTGTCAGATTCTGACACAACATGCTACTTTCCTTTCTTTTATGCAAAGTCTTCTAAATTGCTTCCTCTATGCTTGTTGAGGATATAATATTTTCTTCTCAAATGTCTTTCTGATCCTCTTTATGAATCATACGTTTTAATTTTATTTTTGTCTGGCATTTTTTTTGGATTAAATATAAAGGTGCCCAAGGATTTCCCCAAAGAGGCAAGAATAATCTAATTCCTAAATACTGCCCTTCTGTCTGCTAAATAGTTTTTTGTTATTATGGTATGTTCTCTCACAAATTATTTGCTCGTATTGGTGCTGGAAGAAAATCATAAATGGAAACTAGAGAAAATTGACAGTAAGTTTGGATTCTCTGTGAAATTCTCCATAATTTTATTTTCTGGAGAGTAGTCAAATATTAGATTATCAGATGCAGATCTAAGGCAAAAGAAATAAAAATGTCTAATAAATATGATATCCACCTAATGAGAGAAAAATATCACCTAATTCCCAAGGACTCTGAATAATGCCTTTCACTAGACACAAGCACACATTATTTCCCAAATAACAGATGTAAAATGAAAAGGCCTTTCTCCATTTTATATACATTGTCACAATCTTTTCCTATTCATCTACTCTGTGAATGCCCAATATAGGCTCTGATCCCATGGTTTTATTTTATCATTCATCATTCTTTGGGCTAGGCCCCGACTTTTGCCATCCTAATTATGTTCCATTCCCTGAATCTGGGATGTCACCAAATTGGTAGGTTTAGAAATGTATGTTTCCTATTCATTTCTCTGCCGAAAATGTATGGAAGTAACTGAAAATTACATTGTCTACTGTCTTATCTATCACATCCACTTAGAGTAAGGGACTAGAATGAGTTAGAAGGAATAACTCAGCTTTATTTACTCCCTTAGGGTAGCATTAACGTGCAGATGGACCAGAGAAGACACACAAAATGTACAATTGCCTTTTGAAGGAGAAATGTTTGAAATCAAGTTCTGCTGTGCCCTTCCTTCTCCAGCCACCTTCCTTCCATTGTGACTTTCAGAGCACAGCCCTGTGAGCTACTGATTGTATCAACCATCAGCAAGTGTTTTAGAATGAATACCCCACAGTGGGCATTGTGCAAGTTGCTAAGATAGTATTGGTGTTCACCTGGATATTAGAAATATTTATAGATTTTTAAAGGTTAGGAATTTATAAGAGATCCATATTTTATCAACATCCTTGGGTTTTTGCTTAAATGAGAGAAAATAAGCCTGATTGGAGATTTTACAAAAATAAAGGAAAACTTCAGGACATATTTCTTTTGCGTTAAGATAGTTTCAATATATCAAGAATAGTTTAATAGTAATTGGTTCAGTGGAAGGTTTTTTTTGAGAATAATGGGATTTATCTTATGAAATTATGTTGATGGCCAACAACAGTCTAGTCACTATGCTTAAGTGATATAAAAGAATCAGAAAAAAATAGTTAAAAATTGGAAGTGAAAATAAAGTATATTACTCTGAAAGCTGAAACTCTATAATCTATCTGCCAAGAACCTTTGCAGATAATAAAGAAGAAAGTTATTGACTCATTTCAAACTTAAAGTCTGAAGAATCTAAATGGAAACTGAAGGTATCGTCCAACATGACAAGTTGGAACCACTTTGATTTGGTTTGCCCAGAGGAAGCATTACTCTTACTACTTTCACGAAGACTGATCGCTTTTGACAGGAATCTGTCTGTGCGGACTTGGATGAGTATGATACTGAGGAGTCATAAAAACATTAGAGTAGACTGTAGGCTCAAAGGAGCTCCTCATAAAAATGTTCAGATAGAGGGAAAAAGACAGTGAAAAACAGACTGTATTTGCTATATATCCACATGGTGAATTATGATACCCACAGAGAATATTTCCAGTCCGGGTCTCAGAATCCCAATGAACTAATCCTTCTGAGATATCATAAACTAAATAGTGAGAAAACAAGCCAAAGAAATATTGCCTGTTTTTATTTATATATTTTGCAGTCTGTATCTAGATTAAAAAAAAAAAAGACAAAAATATCCTCCCATCTTTGATTCTTATAGACTTGAGGAAAACCACTTCTATGGAAGGGTCTTTGTTGACAAATTTTGTTTCCAGGAAGTAATGAGAGGCAAATTAGTTGCAAATGGTTTTACTGGGGTTACCTTTAGGATAAATGCATGTGGAAAGCAGTGGAAGAAAGCAGAACGGGACTGAGAAAGAAATTCCACTATTAAGCAACACCAGTGCCGGCCTAGTCCTGAGGAGCCTGGAGTTAGGACTGCATGTTGGAGTTACTCTGAATGGCCAAACCTCCAGGTCCTCACGTTCAGCCACCAGTCAGGATGTGGGCTTCACTGGGAAGGATGTGACCTTGGGCAAAGCAGCTCTTTGTAGCTGAGTGATCCTTGAAGCAGCTGCTGCTGAACCATGTCTGCCTACATTGGAAGCTAGAACATTCCATCCTCCCTGAAGGGGCATCTGAGTCACCAGAATGAGCCTATATCTGTATGGCCTTTTTGTCACATCAGAGACTCTTTGGGGCACCTGAGTGGCTCAGTGGTTGAGCGTCTCCTTTCAGCCCAGAGCTTGATCTTGGGGTCCTGGGTTCGAGTCCTGCATCAGGCTCCCTGCATGGAGCCTGCTTCTCTCTCTGCCTGTGTCTCTGCCTTTCTTTCTGTGAGTCTCATGAACAAATAAATAAAATCTTAAAAAAAGAAAAGATTAAGGACTCCTTGTTTAACAGAATGTAATGAATCGCATACGTGCACATGTGCATACCTGGAGTCATTACGATATCACTTATTCATTGCTTTCAAATTAAATAATCATCTACAGAGTGATAGTATCTGTACAAAATCTGTAGTTTGATTGTTCTGACCTAAGCTAATGACAATCTACTCCTACCCCCTTGCCCAGAGATGTGACTCTTTTTTTTTTTTTTTCCTTTTGAATCTGGTACAGTGGTACAGTGAAACTCCTAGATGTGGTGAACTTTACATCTTTCTATATTTTAGTTCTTACAAACACTCAGTAAGACAATTATCATTGACCACATTTTACAAATAAGAATATTACAGAAAAACTAAGAAACATGTCCGGGGGTTCCTACAGCTAGCAAATAAGAGAACTTGAATTTGAATTTAGGACACTAATATGTGATCTGTTTGTGATCTTTCTTAAGGGGAGGGGGCTGCTATATTTGGTGTAGCGTTACGAATTGCCCTAGCTTAATGATAGATTGGAGCCCAGAGGTAAGTGTTAAGATGATGTGCAAACAATTTAGAATTCACTGTGAAATACTTTACTGATTTTAATTTTTAAAATTAAGAGCCATATCATGGAAATCCTCCCCTTGGAAATTATTATTACACAGCATCTCAGAACTTACATGAATTCAGTGAGAGAAATAAAACCTTGGTTGCAAAAAACTCACATTCCTCCTTACCCTGCAGCCAGCTCATCTGAGATGATATTAGAGTGAAAAACAAAAACAAAAACAAAACAAAACTTTAGTAAAGTCAATGGAAGCCGTACCATAAAGTCCCGGGACAAACAGAATGCAGTGTGTCCAGTGCTATAAAATTTCATTGATTATTTTTAGACATAGAAGTAATCATTTCAAAATAAATCTACAGCTTTGTCCAAATCTGCCCCCATCTTCTCCATTCTCCTGCTGCTGAGACATCAGGGCACGCACTTCTCTCTGACATTCTCAGGGGCCATGTTCTCAGAACTATGTTGTGCCTCTTTCCAGAATCTTCCACATCCCTCTTTCTTGAATCTATCCACATCATCCTTCAAACCCGATGGAGAGTTTATCATTACAAAAGGAATAAAGAATAAAAAAAAATCATCAGTTCCTATAATGTCTTGTCTTGCTGCAATCCCTCCACATCTCAGACTTGTGGCGGAAATCAGAAGGTCAACATACATCATGTATCTGCACCACTTCACACATCCCTTCATGAGTTATTTACTGAGTTATTTATTGTCATGCCAAATTCTTTTTATCTATTTTTATTTTTTATTTTTATTTTTAGTGTTTGCATTTTCTTCTATTTGGAGCTGTCTTCTCAGTAATCCACTGATCCTTCAGTTCAGAGCACACACAGCGCCCCCTCACGGGGTCTTCAATATGCAGGAGGGCCCTGATTATACACATACAGAGTCCTCTCTCTGTTCCCCCACTGTGCTCTGAAGAATGTTGATGTTTGTAGCTAATGGTGTGTTCATGTACGTAGTGTCTGACACACTGTGACCTGAGAGGTCCAGGGGAGCAGACACCCTTGTATTTGTCCCTGCACTATGCTCCACACATAATAGACCCTTCATACATATTCAACCAATGAACAGATAAATGAAAGCTAGAAATGACCACAGCCACCAACTAAACTAGAAAATATATTGATGCAGTCTATATTAAGCAGAAAAACATACTGACAACGTGCTACCATTTCCTCCTTTATGATGTAAGACTCTCCCTCTTCAAAAGGAGGCGGTGCAAAATATAAATTAACCTATGATCAGAAACATTTGTAAATGCGTTTGTGTTGGGTGAGGAACAATATTCTGGTCATGACATTCTTGCACCTCCTGGATTATTATTTTAGCATCACGCCAAATTCTTTAGAAAGAATGCCAAACGGTTGGCCTGAAAAATCCACTTTTTAAATTCCCAATTATTCTACTCTTCAGCTATTTTACAGTTCTCTCCCACTTACTTCTGTCAGAGATGCCATGACAGTAAAGTGGGAAAATAATTCAGGTTTTAAAGTGTTTTATACATGCTCCCTGCCTCAAATCACTGTTTGCAGTTAATCTGTAAATTTTGAAAAGGTAACCCTTAACCCAACTGATGGGGGTTAAAGCCAACTGATGGGGGTTGGAGTTGTTATATTACTCTGTATTCTTATTATCAGAGCTGTTACCTTAATCGATCTTTGATTTTACCAACATGTATTAAATATATAGTATTTTCCAGGTAATTTGCTTTGTGCTAAATATACAGAAGCATAAGATACGTTCCCTACTACTAGTTACTTAATTGTCCTTAAAGATGTCTCAATTACTTATTTAAAAATAAAACTAAAATACAAAGTGTGTCCGATCTTTGCTATATTGTTACTAAATATGTTCTGTGAATAAAGTTGGATGTTAAATGCAAATATTAATGAAGTGCCACATGCCCATTTGACATGATTATGTAGATGTCTGTATATGTACATAGAAATTTAGGTACTTGATTAGTGCCTTCTAATTTAAAAGTTGCTTTTATGTTCATTATCTTTCTTCATCATCACATCAAAAAACTATAAAAAATTATTGTGATCACCTTCATGTCACAGAAAACTGATGTTATAAGAATTTAAATAAGTTTTCAATTTGTAGAGCTAGTAAGTAGCAGAACTAAACCTCCCTCTCAGACTTTTCCACTATAAAACTTGTGCCTAAAAAAAAAAAAAAAAATAAAAATAAAAAAAAATAAAAAAAAATAAAACTTGTGCCTTTCTTACTATATCAATTTTCCTCCCTGTCACTTTCTCTCTTGCTCTCTCTGTTCAGTATAGTAGCCTGCTAATTTCTACAAAAAAATTAATATACTAGGGAGGTTATGATACCATATTATACATGCCCTACAACCTACACTTCACGCCAATCTGCTCAGATTACCTAAAAGTAACTTCACTGAAAATGACAGAAGCATGAAAAAAAAAAAACAATTATAAACTTTACTTAACTAATAAGGTAATGAACACTAGTCTTAGATATAAAGTGAAATTAATCTTCATCAGTGTCAAAAAGAAAACAATCGCATCTAAAATAACCCAAGACAATCCTCTTCCTTGTCTGAGTTGATTTTACCTGAATAGACACTTGATAAAAGCATGGCCTGTCAGGATATACTACAAGGTTCAGAAAGATAATGGAAAAACATGACCTTCAGACTAACAGTCACATTTCAAACCTGGATTTTGAGTTCTACATAAAATTGTCAGTGATCCACATACAGCTTATATGTCTACCCACGTACAATGGCAGTTTTCATAAAAGCTGAGTGTGTCAGTATATGAAGATTTGGATGCAATTATTTGCTCTAAAACTTAAGCAATATTCTGTTGTTGCAGATCTCTTTTTAACCAGACCTTTTGGGATTTCATAGAAATCGAAGCAGGCAAGAAATCCATGGGAAGAGGCCTTGAGGTAGAAGTATGCACTTTATACTAAACATTGTTTGAAAATAGAAAGTCTTTGCTGGAGTATATGGAAAGGAAGAATAAACACCGAGGAGATGGAGACACAGAAAACCCTTTTTGCCTTGCAAGAAAGCACAGTATAAACAACGGATGTTTTCTCAGTGGAGCACTTTCCTAAAATACGTTTTTGTGCAGATACAGAGCAAAATAATGTTATTTTTAACATATTGTTATTTTAATGTTACTTTTATCAAACAAAACTAAATGAAAAAAATTAAACGTATATTTACATAAGCATTTAAATGCTGAGAGTTGAATTAAATTAGTTTCCATTTTCTGTGACCCCCATAGCACTTCATACACACTGGTCTCTGCACTTTTCACTGGGGGTTGTATATAATTATTTGCATTTGTACCTCTGTATCTAAAATAAATTCTGAAAGAGTGGAGAATACACTTTGTTCACAGCTATGCTGTAGCCTACAACTGAGTTTCCACCCCGGATATATTAATTTAAGCTATTTTAAATAATGTTACATTTCCTCATTCCTATATCAGAAAGAATATATCAATGCATTAAAAATACAAAATAATTTTGGGTAGATTTAATTTGACTCCATCACACATGCTTTCATTCATTCATTTATCCTACATATTTATCGTCGCATTTGTGCTGGACAGTGTCTTGGTAGTTAAGACAGAAAAAGTATGTTTCCTAGATGAAGGAATGGTGATTTAGATTTGGAGCTGATGATGGATGACTCATCCTCACGTTGAACATCAAACCAGACAAGACTCTGATGGTAAGCAACAAGCTTTGTAGGTCATTAGAGACTTCTGCAACGTTGCCAGCCACTTTTACAAAGGCATAAAGGACATGCTTTTGAAATGTATGGATGATATGAAGCCCAGCAAAATGGTTCAAGCCATAAGATGGCTGAATCAAGACTGAGATAAATCTCAATATAGGTCTGAAAATCAAATGTGGAAGATATACTGCTGCCACTGCTACTACTACAATCACACTACCTCGCAGAGTTATTACAGTTGGGGGATTATAGGTTCTCTCCTTTAAGCCTTAGAGGACTCTATAACTGGACCAACTCTCTCCCTTTTGTAGATGAGGAAACATGAGTTTCAGGTAGATTAGATAATTTGTCCCAAGTCCTAGAGTTGTTAAGTGATACTGATAGAATTTGAACCTCAGACTGTCTAATGACACTGCTCAGTGCTCTTATTCAGAATTTTAGGCTGCCTCCAATTAAGATAAGTACAGGCTCTTTAGGTAGCTCACACCTTGATGCAACTGATCCTGCTACTTGCCAGTTACATGGTTGTGGTGAATGTTTCACTTCTTGGAGTCTGCAGGTCAACTGATAATATTGTTAGTACCTACTGCACCAGATTTTGTGAGTGTTGACTAAGCTCATCCACTAGAAGCACTTGGTATGTTGCAATAAGTACATGTTAATAATGGTAGTATTATTTTTAAAATGTTTGCAATCAATGTTATATAATGAATGTAGCTGAATGTCCACAGATGTCTGTGGAATCCAGACAATTTCTCAAAAATCCATTTAGCACTTACGTATTGTCGCTTGCTTATTCTCAAGAAATCCTAACAAGGTCCCAGATATTCTTTTCATTTCTCATTTCAAAAGCTGACAGTCAGCCAAATACAGGAAAAAATAAAATTGTGGAAAATATGATGCTATTGTTCTAGAATAGCTACTTTTTTTTTCCTTTTTAAAAATGTATTTATTAGCGACAGAGAGAAAACATGAGCAAGGAGAGAGACAGAAGGAGAAGGAGAAGCAGATTCCCCCCTGAGCAGGGAGTCTGACAAGGGGCTCAATCCCAGGACCCTGAACTTAGTTCATGACCTTAGTTGAAGGTAGACTCTTCACTGACTGAGTCACCCAGGTGCTCCTAGGATATTTTCCCTGAATATTTTTATCTACAACATTTAAAGAAAAATAAAGATTGAAAGTACCAAGTGTCCACATTAAATCTGTGGAAGGTTTTACGTACTTGTGAATTATCCCTGAGCTCATGGGATTTGCAATTTCCAACTGAGTGACAATCAAAGAGAAAAATCAGAAAAACAAACTTGCTTAGAAAAGTCAACTAAATTTATGTAACCAGTGCTACTTTGTTGAACTGTGTTAATTCATTAATTTCTTCTTGTGAATGATGTCATTTCAATGCCTTAACACTGTTTTTTCAGCCTCTTTAGGACCAAGACTACCCGCCATTTTTAGTGAGATCAAAAATAGGATGTCATGTTGTCTAGGTATGCACAGTGCCACCTGAAATATATGTCCCGTTACGTAGAGGACAGTAGGGTCAAATAAATTCAAGATTTCCTAGGGGAAGGTAGATATTCTTATCTTTTTTGGAATTTTTTTAAAAACAATTTCTTGTTTAAAAGGACAAAGAAGAACCTGCTCATTGTGATATTATTACATTTCTATCATTTGTGTTCTTTTCAAGTAATCTACTACATTATTACTAACTATAGTTATACATCAGTTGTACATAAGATCTATGGAACTAACTCCTCTTCTAACTAAAAGTTTTCACCCTTTGGCCAACATTTCCCCATTTCCCCACCCTCTAGCCCCTGGAAAACACCATTCTACTCTCTACTTTCATGAGTTGATTTCTTTAGATTCTAGTTATGTGTGAGATCATACAATATTTGTCTTTCTGTGTGTGGCTTATTTCATGCAGCATAATGCCCTCCAAATTCACCCCCATTGTCAAAAATGTAAGGATTTTGTCGTTTTTAAAGGCTGAATAATATACCACTGTACATATATACCACCCTTTCTTTATACATTCATTGGTCCATGAACACTCAGATTGTTTTTATATCTTGGCTATTGTGAATAATGCTGCAGTGAACATGGCAGTGCAGATATCTTGTCAAGATGCTGGTTTCATTTCTTTTCTTTTTTTAATATTTATTTACTTATGAGAGAGAGGGAGAGGGAGGGAGAGAGAGAGAGAGAGGAAAGGCAGGTGGGGGCACGGTCAGAGGGTGAGAGAGAGAGAATCTCCAGTAGACTACCTGTGGAGCAGGGAGCCTGATGTAGGGCTCCATCTCATGACCCTGAGATCATGACTTGAGCCAAAGTCAAGAGTCCCAGACTTAACGAATTGAGCCACCCAGGCACCCCCGCTTTCTATTTTAATTTCCTCTCTCTACCACTATGCTGCCAATTCTTCAGCCCATGCCTCCTCCTTTCCTCCTACCAACATTAACCACTATTCAAAAGAAATGTCCTGCAAAGCAGAACTTGTTTAGTTCCATTTGATAAAAAACTCAATTAAATGAAAAGTGATGAAGCCATTCATAAGTAACCAATTTGGGGTAATTTAATTTCACTGTCTTATGGTTAATTTTTATCTGCAATGAAATGGCGAGAAGAATCTGGTGTTGATAAATTTCTCCAAATGTGCTTTTAGTAATCTCATCATTCTGCCAGTATCCCTTAACTATATTATTTTTCCTGTATATTATGTTGCTTTTATGTCCCATGGACTCTTGACTGTATAACTAAATAATAAAGGAAGTCAAAGAAAGAGAAATGGATGATCCCCTAATGCATAGTTTTAGCTATAAAAATAATGGCCAGGTGGTAAACATCACAGCCAATTCCCAGCTTCCAAAGAAAAACAGTAAATTGTGCTCTGAAGGGACATGCATTTGAAGCTTGTTGGGCTACATGGTATGGCATCTTGTCCTTAATGTGCTGGAGCTGACTAGAGGCTACTTTGAATTTCCTATAAAATTTAAATCATTGTGTAATGAACCTAATGAGCTCAATAGCATTGACATCACATGCCGTTTTAAAGTATTTATTTTATGAGTAATAAACAAAAAGATTTCTCCCTTCATGCATCTTTACTAAATATCAAAAGTGAGTTATACATTATTTGGGGGAATCCTTTCAAAATGTATACATATATTAAGTGGTCATGTTGTATACTTCAAATATCATACAATTTTGTGACTAACACCTCAATAAAGGTGAAAAAAATGTGTCCTACAGAACCCTTCAGCTACGTGATAGTACAAACATTTAAACTATTACCTTTTCAATGGTTTGGTCAAGATTTGCTCTTTGTACATAACTTCTGGGTTTTAGAAACTCTCTTAGGTATTTTATGGTAATTTAAATTTTGAATTTTTTTTTTTTTTTGTAAAAATTCTTTGTATTACCCATGATGCCAATGTCAGGTTAGAGAGCTCCTGCAATCAATCAATCAATCAATCAATAAAAATTTTCTTTAAAAAATTAAATTAGTGGATATCGGTAGAAATAAAACATACAAGCAAAATCATACATTCCTTTGTATATAAATTAATTTCATCATTACAATCACATACTATGGCTCAAGCATAAAAAATAAATATAACCACCACAATGCAAGATTATATAACTGGGTTAACAGAATCAGATATAATTTAGATATCAAACACACAGTATACTATTAAGATGTATGAGAAGATTTTTACTGGGCACTAGAATGTGGGTAGGGTCCTTCTTTGTTATTGTAGTCAAAAGTATACTGAACTTAGAAATGAAAGATCTTGGTTTGAGCCCTCCTTCTAACATGCTAACTATATTGTCTTTATTCTCCTTCTCTTAATTCTTAAAATTAAAAGGTTGTTCTAGAATAGTTATTTGTTTTTTTTTAGAATAGTTATTTGAATGGTGCTTTCCACCTTTAAGATTTTATGCTTTTATAATTTATTTTAGTTGCTATACTTATATTATGCCAAGCTCATGATGATATAACTGATAGAAGATTTGTTCAAGGAACCACTGCAACTTTGAATAGATAAAAATGAGAGATATTGGTTTCTACTGCACAAGCAACAGTTTATGAAAAATATGACCAATACATATAAATGCATAAGTTCATTTAGGTAAACTATGCTTTTAAAAATGGACTTTTTAATTAATGGATGTATTAATTTCAGAGAGAGAGAGCATGCGCGCAAGCAGGAGGGGAAGAGGGAGAGAAAGAATCTCAAGCACACTGTATGCTAAAGATGGAGCTGAATGCAGGGCTCAATCTCAGGACCCTGGGATCATGACCTGACTGGAAAACCAGAGTAAGATGCTAAACTGACTGAGCCACCCAGGTGCCCCTATGAATAGACTTTTCTTCCCTCTTTAGCTGCTAGGAAACATCATAAAAGTAAGCGGGGCTTTCTTCTCTGAAAAGATCAGATTGAAACATGATGAATATATATGTGCAATTGAAAATAAGTATAAAAATACATTTAATGCAACCTTTTACATATTTATTTGGCTTAAGATCAGATTTTTATTTTTAAAGAATTTTTTCACCTCCTTTCTCATAAAATTTTTTTCTTTGCTTTGGAAGTGGATAGGATGAGATGTGAAGGTTTTCAACAAAGGCAGTGCAGTGTGGCAGAAAAATATAATTGGCTTTAGTAGCAGGAACATCCAAGTTCAAGTGGTATTTGAATCAATAAATAGATGTGTGAAAATGGTCAAGCCATAAAACTTCTAACCCCCTGTTACCTTATCTATAAAGTTAGCTAATATATTTTTTTAAAGTTAGCTAATATTTTGGTATAATTTCCCCTGCTGTATTATAAGAAAAAAGTTACTAATTAATATTCATTTATTCATCCACATTCATATTTTGCATTTTTTTCAATTGTGGTTCACAATGCAAATAGATGGTGAGGGTAGTAAAAATAACAAGACAATTTAAAGTATCAGCATTTTGGTGAATATTTTGCAGCAATATACTTTAAAATATGTAAATTTTCCTCTCTTGCATAATTATAGTAGGGGTTTCAAATTACATTCAACAATTCAAAAGTAGTATATGGACAATTGTATAAAATCATCTCTAATACTTTCTACAACCATGACTCTCAAGAAGGAAATACACTTTCCCCTCAGAGGAAAATATACTGATTTGCTATTGTTTAGGTTAAAAAATGATGGTTGCAAGAGTCTAGTCAAAAGATAATTATCAAACAGTTGTGTAACTAAAAGAAAAGCTATTCCTTTCTTTTCTTTGAAGAAGAAGAGAAGATATGGAGAAAAGCCAGAAAGATAGGCTTTGGGAGGGCTCTGTGTGGTGTGGGTGGAGAGAAGAATGGAAGACTACCTGTGCTCAGACATTCAACAGAATTTGAAGAACAATGTGTCTTTGGGTTTTTTTTAAGATCAAAAAAAATATTTTATTTATTTATTTATTTGAAAAAGAGAGAGAGAGTGAGAGAGCAAGTAGGGGGAGCAGCAAAGAAAGAGGGAGAAGCTGGCTCTCTACTGAGCAGTGAGACTGATGAAGGACTTGATCCCCAGACCCTGGGGTCATAACCTGAGCCAAAGGCAGATGCTTAACCAAGTAAGCCACCCAGGTGCCCCTGAAGAACATTTTTTTTAAACTTTTATTTATTTATGATAGTCACACAGAGAGAGAGAGAGAGAGAGAGAGAGGCACAGACACAGGCAGAGGGAGAAGCAGGCTCCATGCACCGGGAGCCCGATGTGGGATTCGATCCCAGGTCTCCAGGATCGCGCCCTGGGCCAAAGGCAGGTGATAAACCGCTGTGCCACCCAGGGATCCCAGAACATTTTTGAACAATAAAAGAAACTATTTGTATTTCCTAAATGCTCCCACCTCCTCTAACTAGCCTGGTCAAATAGAATCTCTGATGGAAAGTCTGTATAAGCAGATTTTAGTGTAAATTAAAATGGATTATCATAAACTGAATTATTGTTCTGATTTTCTACTTTCTCCCTGTTATTGACTATTTCTCCCCATTCCCTTCACCAAGTGACACTGCAGGAGCTCCCATTCAAGAAGATGTATGTTATATGCACATGTGTGGTTATGTGTGTAATTAGGTGTGGCCTCTTGTATTCTTGACCTTCATAAGGAAACATGTCCAAAGTAGGTGCTGGTGCTGAGTAAGACATTTGTGAAGCATGTTTCAACCTGAGCTGGACCCACACCTGTTGGGGGCCTGCTAAGATCAGTCAACCCAAGCTGACCTTCCCCTACCAACCCTTACCAACCTTTGCCATCTATTCCCTACCAACCCCACAACCCTTACCAGTCACTACCAACTCCTACTAATCCCTACCAACCTGAGGCCCAAGAGTGAGAGAAGTGACTATTCACATTGTGTGTCATGAAGAGATGATATTACTTGTTACATAGCATCACTGCAGCATTGATGACTGCTGCAAGGGTTAAATTTTACATATACAGGTTCAAGGTATAAAACAGAGAGCATTCACTGAAGTAGGAACTCAGAGATAGAATGGTCTTGTAAGGATATAACTTCCTCCAATTGGCCAACCCCAACCAGAAATCTTAGGTTCCATTCAATCTGATGTATATATCAAGAGGGCTAGGGACTCCAAATGACAAATGAAAAATATATTTATATATACATGTTATCTGTAGAAAAATAGGTCATTTATGTTAAAAAAAATTCTATTATTTGGTGTATCTTTGAAGTCTATCTGAGATCTATTTGTTATAGAAACAGTCCTAAATGATAATGCTCTTCTGTGGAAAGTATGAAGTCAATAAAAGATGGAAACACAAACTTGCATTATCTTTTCTCAAAGCAAGCCAAGATTTGCTAAAAGCAGTGTAGTTTTTTTGAAAAAGATAGATTGACATAGAGTGAATCAGAAATTCACTAAGCAAGAACTCGATGAACCATGTGTCTTTTTAATGTAGAGAATAAATATTTAGTAGTAGAAAAGAAAGGAAAAGAAAAAGAAGGAAAGAAGCAAAAGAAAAAAAAATATGTCTTCCTTCAGACACACAATGTAGGTAGTCCAATATGTAATCAGGAACTTAAAAAGTTGATAAATTCTTCAGTGAGGATCTCTGAAACCTTTATGAGTACATGAATCATATGGAGAGTCGGAGTGGTCTAGGCAGAGGTACAAGTGGAGAGTCCATTTATGGATTAATGCCATGTCCGTGTAGTTTGAGGTTTATCAGTCTATAGTTATTTACCAAAAAAATGGTGATTGTTAAGTGAAATAGAAGCATTAAAAAGGAAAATTAAGCTTAGGACCACCCAGTATCAACTCAGAGCATGAGGTAAAAGCCACATACTTCTACTGGATCATTAAAAGGAGCCTTTTACCTGTAGTTGAGGATGGAATGTACTCAAAATAACGCTTAAGATGTAATAATAAAGAAAGATGCATCCACAGCCCTGACACATCTTCCACTCCAACTCAAAGTACTTGGAAGCACTTCAAAACCTTAAACATCTTAATTTTCTGGGACTTCTGAATGAGACATTTATCATCTTTTTATTGCTATAAGGTAGCAGTCTGCCCTTCCCAGGAGATTATAAAATGACCCCATGTAAAGTAGGTGTCTCACGAGATAATGAACACCCTCCTCAAGATCTATCACTATCCACTTTCACTGCTTTTGTAACAATAACCAAGGTCAAGGTGCAGCAGAGCTAATTGTCCCTGCTATGGGAAGAATAAGATTATCTACCAAAAAGGACAGCAGGATATGGTTAACAACTACTGGTGGCATCTAGGGGAATATACCTGAGAATCAATCTTCCTTGTGCTGGGGTAAAGGGAGCAAATTACAGCTCTGAATGACAAGAGAGTTTCTTGATATATAAGGTGCTTAAAACTGTGGTAAGGACATCTGGAGCTGATCTTAACTCACTAGCAGGTTATTCCCTGATGCTCCAGAAAAAAACAATGGCTTACAATGAACAAGGTATAAATTCTAGAACTGTCAGAGATTTGAAGAAGTGGTCAGAGACTCAAGGCTATGAGCATTTTAGTATAAGTTGTTAATGTGGGGTGAGAGAAGACACCACTTAACTTTGCTCCCCAGGAAGGCCTCCGTAACATCCCTTCCTTGAAGCAATGAAGAATGGCACACCTTGAGGTGCAATGGCATTACCAGGGTATTCACGGGTGGCTTTCCTCTGTAGGCCAAGGAGGGAGTACGTATCTTGCTGCTATGGAACTGCATTTCTTAGTGTCAGTGTGAACAGCAGAATTCTAGAATATGGGTTCTGAATCCAGGTGGCAGTACTCAAATGTCAGAGGCAGATGGAGGAAGTGTTTCATAACAATTAGCAAGGCTCGAATGGCAGCTGAACTGCTATGAAGCATAGGAATCGTGGTGCTTCTAAGGCAAGATAGTAGGGCAGCCAACAAGGGTAGTGCTTGATTTATAGAATCAAAAACTGCTGGGATGCCTGGGTGGCTCAGTGGTTGAGCATCTGCCTTCGGCTGGGGTCATGATCCCAGGGTCCCGGAACTGAGTCCCCACATCAGGCTCCCTGCATGGAGCCTGCTTCTCCCTCTGCCTGTGTCTCTGCATCTCTCAATCTCTCTCTCTGTGTGTCTCTCATGAATAAGTAAATAAAATCTTTATAAAAAAAAACTGCCAAAAGTAGGTGAACTCAAAGACTCTTATTTACTATGATCTATCTTCACAGTGATTAATGCATATTCTAAATGTGGTGTTAAATAACTAATTAAATTAAAGGGTATTAAACACCTGATTTATTGTCCATGAGATTCCACACGGCCATCATTTCAGGCCAAGGGGCTCATTTTATGGCAAAAGAGGTACAGTTATGTGCATATAACTATAGGGTCCTAGTTGGCCATAATGTACTGTACCATCCAACAAGGCTGGCCTGGTAGTATTGGAATAACTTCTTAAAGAAAAAGCTAAGGGCAGATTTGGGGATGAGTTTCCATAGGGCTAAGGCAGTGATGGCCATCATACAGCACTTTTCTTGATAGGGAAACAGGTGAAAAAAAAAAAAAAAAAAGACCAGGTGAGAATGAGAGTCAGGGTTTGAGATATGAGTGGCCTCTATCACCATCATCTTGAGTGAACTACTTGGGGAATATATGATTCCTGTCCTTGCAAATTGAGGCTCAGAGGTCCTAATTTTTTTTTTTTTAGGGACAGGAGTCATGCTTCCACTAAAGAGACAGACTAAGGTTTCCATTAAACCTACACTAACAGTTGACCAAGTGTTTTTAGTTCTTTTTTTTTTTTTTTTTTAGATATTATTTTATCATGACAGACAGAGAGAGAGAGAGAGAGAGGCAGAGACACAGGCAGAGGGAGAAGCAGGCTCTATGCAGGGAGCCTGACGTGAGACTCAATCCCGGGTCTCCAGGATCATATCCCAGGCTGAAGGTGATGCCAAACTGCTGGGCCATCGAGGCTGCCTGTTTTTGGCTCTTTATGCTGGTAGACCAAAAGGTACAGAAGGGAGCTGTTACAGTTATAAAGAAAGTTAAGAACCTCTTAAAGAAAATGTGAGAGAGCTTGCTCTACCACACATCAAGACTTACTGGGTACAATGGGGATTTTAAAGGTATTAATTCTTCCAATCCATGAACATGGGATACCTTTCTTTATCTGGGTCCTCTTTTATTTCTTTCATCATTGTTTTGTAGTTTTCAGGACACAATTATTTCACCTCCTTGGCTAAGCTTATTGCTAAGGATTTTATCCTTTTGGATGCTGTTGTAAAGAGATTGTTTCCTCATTTTGCCTTTTCAGATAGTCCATTGTTAACATACAGAAATGTAATTGATTTTTGTATATTGTAACTTTGATCAATTTGTATGTTAATTCTAATATTTCTTTTCTGTGGAGTCTTTATGATTTTCTACATATAAGATTATGTCATCTGCAAACAGAGATAATTTTACTTCTTCTTTTACTGTTTGAATGCAATTTATTTTCTTTTGAGGTCTAATTGTTCTGGCTACAACTACCAGTACTATGGTGAATAGGAGAGCTGAGAGTGGGTATCCTTGCCTTGTTCCTGACCTTTTTAGAGCTAAGATTTCTGCTTTTTTCTCTTGAGTATGATGTTAGCTATGAGCTTTTTATTTATGGCCTTAATTAAATGGAGGCCCATTCTTTCTGGACCTGGTTTGTTTTTATCATAAAAAGATTTTGAATTTTATCCAATTATTTTTCTGTATGTATTGAGATGATTATGTAACTTTAATTATTCATCTGTTTATGTCGTGGATCACGTTATGTGTGTGTACGTTGAATTCCAGGGGCTCAGTCAAGGTATCATGGTTTATGATCCTACTAATGTGGTAATGAATTTTGGTATGCTGATATGTTGTTGGGGATTTTTGCATCTATATTCATTAGAGATATTGGCCTATAGTTTTCTTTCTTGTCATGTTTTTGACTGGCTTTGGTATAAGGACAATCCTGGCATAATAAAATGAGTTTTGACATTTTCTCTATTCTCCAACATTTTGGGAAGAGTTTAAGAAGGAATGGTATTAACTACTCCTGTAAATGTTTGGTGGAATTTGCCAATGAAGCCACTTGATCTTGGATTTACATTTGACAGGAGTTTTTTTGTTGCTGATTACTCTTTATTAATTATTAGATCATTCAGGTTTTATTTTTCTTTATGAGTCTTGGAATTTATCCATCTCTTCTAGGTTATCCAAATTGTTGGGATCCCTGGGTGGCGCAGCGGTTTGGTGCCTGCCTTTGGCCCGGGGCACGATCCTGGAGACCCGGAATCGAATCCCACATTGGGCTCCCAGTGCATGGAGCCTGCTTCTCCCTCTGCCTGTGTCTCTGCTTCTCTCTCTCTCTCTGTGTGACTATCATAAATAAATAAAAAATTAAAAAAAAAACAAAAACAAATTGTTGGCTTATGATTTTTCATAGTCTCATGACTTTTTGTATTTTTGTGGCATCAGTTGCAATGTTTCTTCTTATCTCTGATTTTGACTTTTCTTTTTTTCTTAGCTAAAAGTTTGTCAATATTTATCTTTTCAACAAAGTAACTTCTAGGATGTATCTTGCAAGAAGTTACTGTAGCCGAATTCATAAAGGGCCACAGTAACTTCTTGCAAGATACATCCAGGAAGGCAAAAGAAACAAAAGCAAAAATGAACTATTGGGACTTCATCAAGATAAGAAGCTTTTGCACAGCAAAGGATACAGTCCACAAAACTAAAAGACAACCTACAGAATGGGAGAAGATATTTGCAAATGACGTATCAGATAAAGGGCTAGTTTCCAAGATCTATAAAGAACTTATTAAACTCAACAGCAAAGAAACAATCCAATCATGAAATGGGCAAAAGACAGGAACAGAAATCTCACAGAGGAAGACATAGACATGGCCAACATGCACATGAGGAAATGCTCCGCATCACTAGCCATCAGGGAAAGTACAAATAGAAACCACAATGAGATACCACTCACACCAGTGAGAATGGGGAAAATTAACAAGGCAGGAAACCACAAATGTTGGAGAGGATGTGGAGAAAGGGGAACCCTCCTGCACTGTTAGTGGGAGTGGAAACTGGGGCAGCCACTCTGGAAAACTGTGTGGAGGTTCCTCAAAGAGTTAAAAACAGATCTGCCCTATGATCCAGCAATTGCACTGCTGGAGATTTACCCCAAAGATACAGATGCAGTGAAAATCCGGGACATCTGCACCCCGGTGTTTTTAGCAGCAATGTCCCCAGTAGCCAAACTGTGGAAGGAGCCTCGATGTCCATCAAAAGCTGAATGGATAAAGAAGATGTGGTCTATGTATACAATGGAATATTCCTCAGCCATTAGAAATGACAAATACCCACCGTTTGCTTCAACGTGGATGGAACTGGAGGGTATTATGCTGAGTGAAATGAGTCAATCGGAGAAGGACAAACATTATATGGTCTCATTCATTTGAGGAATATAAATAATAGTGAAAGGGAATAGAGGGGAAGGGAGAAGAAGTGGGTAGGAAATATCAGAAAAGGAGACAGAACATGAAGACTCCTAACTCTGGGAAACGAACTAGGGGTGGTGGAAGGGGAGGAGGGTGGGGGTGGGGATGAATGGGTGACAGGCACTGAGGGGGCACTTGACGGGATGAGCACTGGGTGTTATTCTGTATGTTGGCAAATTGAACACCAATAAAAAATAAATTTATAAAAAAAATAAAAAAATAAAAATAAAAAATAAAAAAAAGAAACCTCAAAAAAAATAAAGATACTTCATGTCTGAAAATATTAAAAAGAAGTAACTTCTAGTTTCATTGATTTTTTTTTCTATAGTTATTATGTTCTCTGCTTGATTTATTTTTACTCTAATTTTTATTTCTTTCCTTGTGCTTACTCAGGGCTTTGTTTGTCTTCCCTTTTCTAGTTCCTTGAAGTGTAAAGTTATGTTGTATATTTGAGATCTTTCTTTTTTTAATTTAGACATTTGCCATAAACTTCCCTCTTAGTATGCTTTTTTCTACACCCCTTAAGTTTGGATATGTTGTGTTTTTGCATTTGTCTTGAGCTATTTTCTACATTATTGTTTGCTTTCTTCTTTGATTCATTGGTTGCTCAGAATGTACTGTGTGATTTCCAGATATGTGTGAATTTTCCAGATTTTTTTTTCCTATTATCGATTTCTAATTTTATTCCACTCTTGTTGAAAAAGTACTTGGCATAATTTCAATCTTCTTGAATTTGTTAAGGCTTATTTTGTGACCTAATATGTGATCTCTCCTGGAGAATGTACCATGTCTCATTCAGGAGGTAGGTGTATTCTGTTCCTTTTGGGTAGATTATTCTGTCTGTATCTATCAGGCCAGTTGGTCTGCAGTGTTGCTCAACTCTGCTGTTTCCTTGTTGATTTTTCTGTAGATGTTCTATCTAGAATTGGCAGTGGTCTTTCAAGTCTCCTACTCTTACCTCACTGTCTAATTTTCACCATTTGCCTATATATTTGGATGCTCTGCTCTGTATGAATTTATATTTATAATCATTATATTATTCTAATGAGTTGAACATTTTATCATTCTATAATGACTGCTTTTGTCTCTCATGATAGATGAAACATTGATGAAAAAGACAAACATTGATGAAACAGATGAACATTAATGAAAAAGAAAATAAAGAAGACATAAGTAAATGGAATGACATCTCATGTTCATGAATTGGAAATGTTAATATTGTTAAAATGTCCATCCTGCCCAAAGCAATTAGAAATTCTATTAAATGTCTACCAAAATCCCATTGGCATTTTTTTTACAGAAGTTGAAAAATAGTTCTAAAATTATATGGAACCACAAAGACACTAAATAGCCAAAGCAGTCTTGGGGAAAAAAACAACAAAAACAGAGCTATCACAATTCCTGTTTTCAAGGTATATTGCAAAGATACTAAGCTAAAACAGAGTTGCTCTGGCATAAAAACAGGCAAATAGACCAATGTTACAGAGTAGAGAGGCCATAAAAAAAAAAAAAATCCCTGCTTATACAGTTACCTGATCTTCAAAAAGAATGAAAAGGCAATGGAGAAAGGCTAGTGTCCTCAACAAATGGTGTAGGGAAATTTGGATATCCACATGCAAAATAATGAAATAGAACCCTATATTACACCATATACAAAGATCAACTCAAAATGATGTAAAGACTTATAAAAGCTGAAACTGTTAATGCATCTATAAGAAAATATAAGGAAAATAATTGCCTACTAAATAAATGATATTTATGTAGAAGAAGAAATGAAAGTGGATTTGTCTGTGACATCACATGCAAAGATCAACTTCAGATGACAGACCGAATACAAATAACAAAATAAAGTTTTTCACAATATAGAAGAATGCCTTAAAGATCTAAGGATAGCAAGTCACAATTAAAAATAATGGCTAGGGTGGCTCAGTTGGTGAAGTGTCTAAGTCTTGATTTAAGTTCAAGTCATGATCTCAGGGTTGTAAGATTGAGCTCCACATTAGGCAGACACTGAGCATAGAGCCTGCTTGAGACTCTCTCTCTCTCTCTGTCCTTCTCCCTCTGCCCTTCCACACCCTGGTCACGCACAATCTCTCTGTCAAACAAACAAACAAACAAACAAACAAATAAAACTCTTTGTATCAAAAGACTCTGTTCAGAGAGTGAAATACAAGCTCCATAGTTTGAGAAGATGTGTGAAATACATGTAACAAGGAGTGAGTCATAGATGGAACATATAAAGAGTCCTACAGATGAGAAAGAACAGGCAAGAAGAAAATCAATAGTAACCCAAAAGATCATTGGATATGGGATTCAAAAAGGTACTTGGGGAAAAAAAAATGGAAAATGGCAAGTAAACAGATGAAAAGATATTCAATCTCATTAGGAAAATGCTGATTAAGATTATAATGTGGCACCACTGAAACCACACCTCAGACTGGCTCAAATTAGAAAGATTGACACAGCAAAACTGCAGACAGGAATAATCAGTAACTCAGAGAATCATCACATTCATACGGAAAACAATTTGGGCTTTTCAGTAGAGTGAAGTATACTCATATTCATAACAGAGAAATTCAGGCACATGTGCACCGAGAAACATTATACAAAACTATTCACAGCAGCATTGATAACAGCAGCCTCGACCTGGAAGCCACTCCAATCCTCATCAATAGTAAGAATGTGAAAATGAGGTGTAGCACAGCCACATACTGTCAATCAAATACATGAATAAATAGGCCGAAAGTTGGCTCTAAAAAGATAAAGGGGAATAAAAGAGGGCAGATACTAAAGCATACATACTCTATAATTCTATTTATAGGCAATCAAAAAAAGACATAACTCAGCTGTGTTGTTTAATGGGTATTTATGGAGTTGGTTAATCTACAAGAGAAACCAAGGAACTAACCCCCACAGTTAACCGAAGGTGGAGGAGAGTATCACTGGGAGGGAGCACACATGGGGCTCTCTTGGTCATGGTCATATGCCCTGGCTGCACTTGCACATCTTTACTTTATAAAAACATTGTGCATATATGTTTTGATCACTTTCTAGCTATTACACATGATTCTTAAAGTTTAAAGCACAAGATTTGGTATTAATAAAAAGCTTCAGAAATAGTTGGAATCCTCCCTGTAAAACCAAAAGTTGATTTGCCGAGCTTCCTCCTGAGTTAGGCAGTAAAGTCGGTGTAAGTAATTGTAGTGAGCTATAACGTTTGTAGAGAAGGATAACTGAATCCAACTAGACTGAATAGGCCATGAATTTTCATCAGTCTATAAAACAGAAGTGCAATTTGTATTAAGTTGGATCTCATAAATAAGCAATGTAGCATTAAAAGGCGCAGCCAGATGAATGGAATGAGGGTTTGTGAGGCACAAATAGTCCATATTTCTTCTTAGACAAATATTAAATAATTTAAATAGAGTATATATTGTAAAGGGGTGGGTGGAAAATACAGCTCCAAGCATGTGACCGAACAGGCTGGTAGCGTATCTGTCACAGGGTTCCTGCGCATGATCTTCTTAGACCTACTGTTTCCCTGTCTCCATGTAGTAAAGATTTTGCCCTGTTAGAAATTCCACTTGTTCTCTGTATTTACATTGCTTTTTAAACGAATCCTATGTGTTCTATGCTACATGCTGAAATTCCAAAAGTAGACATGTATCCAGTAGCAAAACTTTGTCAAGATACTTTCTTTATGCACATGTGTGTGATACGCCACATATGTACTCGTACACGTTGACATCTATTATATCTCTTCTCTTTTTACAACACTATCTGAGTCTTCATTGAAAAAAAAATGTACCTTTAGATCATTTTAATCCATTACGTCTAGTTTAATTCAGCATCTTCTAAAAGGCAAATATTGGGCTGAGTAATAGATTTCTCAGATCAACATGACGTGTCTCTGCTTCCCGTAAACAGATAACTTCAATATACTTTGGTAAGTAATATCCAAAACGCATGCACAGTATAAATGGAACCATGAGGATGGGTCATGTAAGATACAGAAATGGTCAGGTGAGGTTTTCCAGAAGAGATTATGTTTGACCAGAATGCTCAAAGGTAATTGCTCTAGATAAAGAATGGAAAAAAGAAGAAATCAAGGCAGGGGCATGACCCTCTGGACTCGGGAGAGGACCCAAAGGACTCGGGAGAGGTACTGAGAACGCGTATTAGTAGCTGCAAGCAGGTTTGCACTGATGCAGGTAAAGCTGGAAAAGAGCAGTGGGGTGTGTGTGTGTGTGTGTGTGTGTGTGTGTGTGTTTCTTTGCTGTGCTGAGAGATGTCTCCTGTGGCGGAACTGTTGGCTAGAGACAGCATTCCAGCAGGTACACCAAGGATAATTAAGTGGTGTTAAGGCCAGCATCAGGATAATCCATTAAGTGAGAAAAATAGCAGCCAAGGAAACAAACTATAAAGATGTATTTTAATGTAGTGTGTCCTTTAAGGATAGCAGAAAAATAGACTCTGTTTTACTAAGAAAAAAACCAAAAAGACGTTGCGATGTGAATTTGGTGAGAAACAGCAAGAGCTGGACCGTAGTTGTCTGGAGGGAGAAGGAAGGAATCTGAGAAGACGAGAAATGTGTAAAATGATCAGGACTGGAGACGGGCTGGGTGTGGATAGTGGCGGTGGGGGGGAAGGGGGCCCAGGGCTCCCCAGCACCCGGCTTGCCATTGGGAAACCAAAGAGCAGCATCTGGGAGAGGAAGCCCTGTCCAGGGAAGGTGATGCTGAAGGTCGAGTGCTAAGAGGTTGAACAGGGGGCACCTGCAGGACACGTGGGTGCGCTAGTTTGACAGGTAAACATCTGTTCGAGGCTGCAGCTTCCAGGAGCAGGGGGGGCTAAGGACACAGCTGTGGGGGACACGAGCGTGCATGTGTGATAGAGACCATGCGTGTGGGAGCCAGGAGAGTGCCCCCAAATGAACGTGTAGCGTTGGAAGGACACCTGAGAAGCCCTTTGTGAGATGCAGTTAGTTTGGCAGGTGGTGGAAACTTCTATCACCGTGATCGTGGTGACGGAAACACGAGGATCCGTGTGTCCCAGCTCCAAACCTCACCAGACTGCATCCCTGAGTCGTGTGTGGTTCTTTGAAGGCCAACGGTACCCGGGAGAAACTAGAAAAGGAGTGTGATCATCCAGCAGAAAAAGAAAAGGTCTAAGAAGCAAACAGATACAGGAAAAGGTAGAAAGAACCAGACGTGCTACAATCGGAAACCAGGAGCCAACAGGGAGGGGAGGCCTCTGGGGGGGGGGGGGAGACCCATTTCCAGTGTGGCAGCGAAGTTATTCAGATAATGATAGATTCAGCAATAAGGAGGTGACCACGATCATCCATTGCACATTTGGGATCATACAAGTGTGGATGTTTACACACACACACACACACACACACACATGCAGACACATGCACATGTATTTATCATGACCTCGGCCACTAAGATGAAAACTGCTCTAAGGATGGGCCCTCGGTAAATATTGTGAAAACACACGCAGAGAATGTTCTCATTCATTCATCAACTGCTGATTGAGTAGCTGAAAGATCACGAGCTTTCAAAAATATTCACAAAAAAAACAAAACCAAACAAAAAAAAAAATCACAAGCCCCAGGTAAATCTCCACGAAGAATATTTTTCGGTAGCAGCATTAAGATACATTGTCACCCGGTTTTCAAAGTGTGTGGGCTGCCTTCTTGGCCGAGTCCAGCGCCTGCGTGGCCTAGTGCGACTTGGCAAGAGAACCTGTGAAATTCCCCACCGGTGACCCACTTCAAAAAGAAGCATTAGGGTTTCAGGCCCTGTCGAATGCCATCCTGAGCTACAGAAAAATCAATAAAACACCCTAAAGCTCCCACCTCCGTTTCAGTTTTAGAGCCCCACATAGGGAGGCGACAAGTACATCCAGCAGAGACACACCCTGGGGGCTCAGATTTATCTTCCTTAATATTAAATTTCATAGTTAGCATCCCACCCCTTCTGAACGCTGAAGTTCACTAATGATTTGAAAACTGCTCTCAGGAAAAAAAAAAGAAAAAGAAAGAAAAAAAAAGAAAACTGCTCTCAGGGTTTATTTTATTTTATTTTATTTTATTTTATTGTATTGTATTGTATTGTATTTTTTTATTTTATTTTTTATATTTTTTATTTTTATTTTATTTTATTTTATTTTATTTTATTTTATTATTTTATTTTATTTATTTTATTTTATATTTTGCTCTCAGGGTTTAAGCGGAATTGCTACCACCTTACCGCAGCTGGCGTTCCGCACATAGGCCTCACGGGGGAAGGCACTTATGTTTCAGGTTAAATAAATTCAGCCTCTTTTGTTTTTAGAACTGGAAGGACATTTTGTTGACTCAGGGCTCTATCTCTGTTACTTAGAGCTAGAGGAGGTCAGTTCAGCATAAGGGTCTCTACAAGGCATTGATGGGGAGTTTGCAGGGAAGCAGCTCCCTCCATAGTGTAGACACTGCAAAGAACCCGGTTGAAACGTAAGAGGAAGTGTTGTCCCAAGTGTGCCTGCTCTGCCTCCGTGTGGGCTCTCCTGCCCAGGGCTGTTCTGAAAAACAGGACGAACTGGGATTTAAGGGGAGCTGTGGCTCCTAAGGAAGCCCTCCAGGGGACGCTGCAGGAAGCCTCCCCCCTCAATTTCCACTCACCCAGAACATGCAGTGAACGGCCTCCTGGGGCACCTGGGCCAAAGTAAAAACTTCTCACCCTCCCTCCTGCTATATTCTGTTAGACCATCACAGACGCTGTGCGGGAGACGGTGCTTCTGAACAGATGGCCCTTCATCTCCTCCTCACTCCCCATCCAGACTCAGGGTTGAATTTATTGGGCCTTGGTTGGGAAAAATAAATGGAAATGGCATGCACCATATTGAGCGGAGTGTCTCCATTCCCCGCTCGAGACCCGGGGTGTATGGTGGGATCAAAGTCGTGCACTTGACTTAGGCATCAGGACGGATCATTCCTAGCTGGTCTTCTGATTTCGGAAGACATGGGATCTGGGAGACACATCTGAGCAGTTTAGCATCTTAGCATTTTAAGACAAAAAGAGACATAATCCTAACAGAAGACTCCGCTTCCTTACCCTCAGCTATTTAACAGTAATATATGCACGCGTAAATTGTTTATATATATGTAGTGTGCATAAATATCCTCTACTGCATAATGTCTCTCTCCCTCCCTCCCTCTCCCCCTCCCTGTCCCTCTCCCTCTCCTTCTCCCTCTCTCTCTCTCTCTCACTACACCACCCCTCAAGTCTTCTGCTTCCTTGGGATCTGGGAGGACTGGGGATTTTGTGCAGCAGGTGTGAGGTCTCTTACACCTGAGACCCACTTGGAGATGAACTGTTGGCAGCTTGTGGCCCAGATTCAGAATGTGCATAAAGACCCTCTAGACGCAGCCTCCTGTGACACGTTGTAAAGGGCACTAAACAAGATTTTATGCGGGTGCGCCAAGTTGTCAAGTCTTCCATCAGCAGCTGTGTCATTAGGCCTCCCTGGCCTTTCCCATCAGAACTCAACATGTTTCTCATCAATTTTCTACAACTCCTCTGGACACATCTTCCATTACTGTCAAACTATTGACTTGTTCTCCAATTGCCTCTTCAGCTCAACTCTGTCCTCTGTCTCCTCTATCAGATGCCTGGCATCTTTCTTTTTTTCTTTCTCTTTTTTTCAACCTAGGATCTCACTTATTTGTCAAGATACTACAGATGAATACATTCTCCCATGAACCCCGACGCAGCTGACTTCGTCCTCCGTAGTGTTCCTCATCCTTTAGGAAATCATCCAGATGACACACACATTGGACACTTGATATAGAGATGGAGTCTGTTCTTACTCAATTTCCCAGGTTTCATTCTGCATCTGTTCTTTTCTCCCCAACAATGCTGCTGCTGCAAATGCTCTGAGAATTATGCAAATGGTTTCCAAAGTTAAGTGTAGTATATCATGCTTGTGTGTAGTGGGTTCTACGTTCAAAAATTACTGGTTGGTAGTTTATTTTTTAATATGCTGATAAAACTTCTTTGCTTGGCATAATCCATAAACATTGCTTTGGAAGTATTTCCTATTTAATAAAGTTTGCTACTACAGTCCTACTTTAATACACTAAAAGAAAGTGAGAAGTTCCTTCAGCATTTGAATGCAAATACTGGATTGTGCATGCTAAAACACCATTAGAACAAAAACTCCTTAAGTCAGTAACTCAAATTCAGTGCAATAACTAACCATACGTATCTTAGTTTTAAGTGTGTCCTAATCGTTTTTTGGTGACAATTAAAATTAAATTTTATAAGCAGAGCATGAGTCATTTAGTGAAATTAATGTATTATATAATTATCATTAGGTAGCAACAGGAGACCATTATGATGCATCAAAATTCCATTCTCTGAACATTACAAGTTCTCTGGAACTGTGCAGAATCAGTAGGATGCACCTGCTTTGCATGTTTTTCTGTTCCTTTGTACTTTCAAACTCATTTTAGTTTTTTATGAAAACACGCTATTGCCTAAAGACCAGGACAATTACTGCTTTGTCAAATTACAAATGCTAAGGTTAACATTTCAATTTTTAATGCTGAAACAAACTACAGAGACCATTTCTCATCTAATTTAAGAACTAGAAGACAAGAAACAACGTTAATGCTCTAATTCCTTCGAAGGCAGAGAACCACTAGGAAAAGTAACAATAATAAAAAGAAAGAAAAAGTAAAAATCATTAATAAGTAGTCATTATGTTAACATCTACTTACATATTATTAATTATATATCCAAATGGGTTTTCTCTTTCCTATGCTAAGTACATTAAGAGAAATGAAGAGGAAATTTTTCCTAAATGATTTCAATACCTGTTTATTTTAGCGGAATAGTTGGTAGATGTGACTACATTTTTCAGTTTTCATCAAAGTGGCAACTAGAGTGATAACTGTAATGGTATTTTTATTTTTTTTTTTTTTTTTTTTTTTTTAATTTTTATTTATTTATGATAGGCACACAGTGAGAGAGAGAGAGGCAGAGACACAGGCAGAGGGAGAAGCAGGCTCCATGCACCGGGAGCCTGACGTGGGATTCGATCCTGGGTCTCCAGGATCGAGCCCTGGGCCAAAGGCAGGCGCCAAACCGCTGCGCCACCCAGGGATCCCTGTAATGGTATTTTTAAAAAGATATTTTATGTATTCATTTGAGAGAGAGAGAGAGAGAATAAGTGAAGAGGTGGGGCAGAGGCAGAGGGAGAAGCAGAATCACCATTGAACAGGGAGTCTGATGCAGGATTTGATCCCAGGACCCTGAGCTCATGACCTGAGCTGAAGGTAGACACTTAAGCACCTGAGTCACCCAGAAGCCCCCAATATTTAATCATCATCATTATTAGACTAATATAATAGTTCAGGCCTCTAGATCTGGCCTATTATAACTACCTTCTGAGCTGGCAATCTCCCATTACAATCCACTCAGGAGTAATCTTTATTGTAAAAATCTAGTGGTGCCTGAGACCTTCCAGAGGTCCCCCTCAGCACCTTCTCCAACACGCAGAGAGGAATTTTTACAACATGGCACATCCAATTTGCTGTAATATGACATGTCAAAGCCCTGTATCTGTTTTTATTCCTGCAATAATGTGCTGGAAATATTCCAACTCCTTCCAATTTTCTTCTCGCCAATATTCGTCCTTCATGAGCCAACTTCAGCACAATCCCCTTTCTTATGTTTTCTGCACGTGCTACTCAGATTTCACCACCTTGTTTTTGCTTGGTATAAGAGAAACTGTCAGTGCTTCATGTGTGTCTCTCAGAGCACATATACTTTCTGGCCGACTTCCATCTGCTGCTATCTGCAGTGTGACTAAATGCCCTTGAATCCAAATATAAGAGATCTGGCTGCTTGCCTGCACTTGGGGCAGAAAGTACCAAAAATGGCTCCTCCACAGCATCAGTGACCAAGAACTCTCAGGATTTCATGCATGAATTTGCCAGTTCCATCACTTCTCAAGATCGATAATTTTGGGACATATGTTTGCAGAATTTCCTAGATATGCTCTTGAAATTGGGCTTCAGTCTTCCTAATGACTAATTTAGTTGCTGTCCATTCATTGGCAGCTGTCTTTTTCCTTGAATTACTTCCTACTTTCCTATGAGTATCACTTGAACTTCTCAAAAATTATTTCTACCTCAGTCTTTTGTCTACAGGTCTTTTCTTGTAGAGTCCACAAGAAAACTTGTGACACTGCAGGTATTATTACACAGAGTTCTGGAGTTGAATGGCTTGCTGGCTACATGGCATCAAGACTCTGTGGCTTGTTGCAACAGCACAATGACCAATCCTCTCCCCTGTGGTGAGCTTGGGTGGCATAAAGGCATAAAGGGAATGTATGCTTCACAAAATATCTCTAGGATTTGAGAGGCAGAGGGACAATGATGATGATGATGACTATGGAGTTGTAAGTATTTTCAGAGCTCTGAGGGGGAAAAAAACCTGATGAGCTCACGTGACTGATGAGCTCATGTGATATGTCCAATCAACACCTCAGGCCATGGTATGAAAGTCAGAAGGTCTCTGCCTTTAACAACATTTAAAGAAACCCTCATCTTCGGTAGCCAGAGAGAACACTCTATTGAACACCAGACCTTTGTCTGACTGGAAGAGCAGCTGGCTTGTAGAGAACGCTTGCTTCAGAGCATCAACAAAACTCTTATTCAAGACTCAAGGCTTTAGTAGGGTAGTGGTGGGAGCCTGAAGTCTGCATTCACCTTCTAGCTGACCCAATCCTGTGAGACAAGGGTTCTTTCCTTGCCTGTAGCTCACAGAGATGCCTTATCTCAGGTAGATACTGTGAAATATATGTGCCTTTCTCAAAATCTGCCCTCAGATTATGGCTTCTAAACCATCAACCATGTTCAAAACCAAGGATGGCCCAACTGAGGAAATACTGCACTGCTATAAGAAAAATGGGATTATTCATCAAAGGAAGTACAGAAACTGGCTGATATACCCAGTATTAGAATCAGGAGAGCATGCTGGACAAGGAGTGTGTACAAATATAGGTACCAAGAAAATCCTAACTATATGTTTAGACAAATAATTTATGTCTAAACATCTATATTTTGAGGTATGCACTTACAAATTCACACATAATGGTAAAGCTAATTACATATATCTCTCTAAATACCTTATTACAATTCCAGAAAAAAAATATATATAAAATAAGAAAAGAATAGTCTCAAATGAATCAGTGTTTAAATCACCTAAGATTCATAAGATGCAAATTCACAAGCTTATAAATAAGTGAAATCCAGTGGACGCAAGGTGATTTGAAAAAACAAAACAAACAACAACAACAACAAAAAACTTGAGTATCTCATTCACTGATCACTACTGTATGTTGCATTAGCTCAATCTTTTTTCAAAATTAAAGTGTTAGAAACACAGTCACTTAAAAATACATTTAATAGATATAGTCCACTTACCCGTACTTGACCCACAAAGGCATTGGCTTCTTCTTCCACCACAGACAGATTTCTAGGAAGATAGGGGTCAAACACTGGAGCGTTGTCATTGACATCTGTCACCACAACATTTACAGTAGCAGTCGAGGTCTTAAAGAAGGAAAAAAAAAAGATTAAATGCGAAAGGAGTTATTTTCATTTTGATGTCAGCTAGTTGGTCATCTTGACATTTGTCTATCAGAAATACAGTGAGAACTTGCATCATTCCAACTAAAACCCAAAGCATCTCATTGCTATTCCTGCTCTTAGCTTTCCAAAAATGAATAATAATTAAAAAAAGACAAAGAAAAAAAGAGTAGGTTTGCAATATTTCAGCACCTCTCACTGATAGAGAAAGCAAATGATATTACAGGGCAACCATCTTCTTGAAAATGTCAAGTATTTCCTGGAGGCTTACTTTGAGAAAGTGATTTTACCTGTACCTTGTTCACATTTTATGGGTGGGCAAGCTTTTGTTTGTACACACATCTACTTCTTTTTCTCTGAAATGTAACATTTCTGTAGTTTATATCACATTTCACACTGTTTAAAAATAAAAATGGTACATTATAAAAAGGCACAGTGCATCAAATGGGTATTTTTAGGTAAGTAAACACTGTCAGAAAATACTACACTCACCATTTTCTGGGTTCACCTCTAAACCAAGACTTTGAGCACCGCATGTCACTATTTAAGTGGTTACCTTATGATTATGTAGCCCAAGGAAATAGTAAATAAGCAGGTCCACCTCCCAGTAGTATGTGCTACCTGGTTAAGAGGTAAATCCTCAGCCTGCTGCAACCAGAGACTATTACGTAGGTCAACGACTTTTGCACAATCAAGGAACATTGTTAGATGTGAGTCAAGCTGGAAACTGTTTACTCTAATCAAAGCCTGAGAGCAGCAGCTGCCCTGCACTGAGCTCTGTGATGGTGTGGGACAGATCACTGAAGCCTGGGGCCAGAATCAGAGAAAGAAAAGGCCCTTGGCTGGCAAAAGAAAAATCCATTATGCTACAATAGTAAAGATGTGACAAGATGTAAGGTAAAAGTAGGAGAAAAATGCAGGATGAAATAATTGCCCAACTTTTGTTAAAAACAAAACAAAACAAAACAAAAAAGAATGCCTGGGTGGCTCAGTCAGTTAAGAGTCTGGCTCAGGTGATGGGCTCTGGAGCCTGGGATTGAGCCCCACTTTGGGTGTGTGTGTGGGGTCCCTGCTTAGCAGGCAGTCTGCTTCTCCCCCGGCCCTCTGCCCCTCTCCTCTGCTCACGCTCTTTCTCTCTTTCTCTCTCTCAAATAAATAAACTCTTTAAAAATTAAAAAAAAAATAAAAAAAATACTGACAGAATTTATTCTAACTGTACATGATGTAGAGTGAAAGGCTAACATGCCGAGCAGCAACCCTTGGCTCAGAGAGAGTGAATCTGAGGAGCTCCTGTAGCCCTCATGGGATATAGGGCCAAATACTGTATTCCTAGAGAGCAAGGAGGCAAAGGCCTGGTAAATTCCCTGTCCTTCCTGTTGGGATCACTGCCATTCTGCATCTAGCAGTAACGGTGCATGGGGTCTAGATCTTGCCACACTCCAACTAAAACCCATAGCTCAAACTCCAATTGAATTAAGGTTGTCTGTCCCTATTTTAACAGAAGCAAAGTATATCCTCCTTTGAGCAATATGACTTTACCCCAAGCTTTTAAGGTTTTTCCACATGCAATATTCAGCAGTCATTCAAAAATCACCGTGCACAGCGGGGAATTCTTGGGCATTCATAATGGGTTCTTTCTCTATTTGGTGTATTGTCTACATTGGTGGGCTCATTCGGTGAAAATTCATACAGCCATTCAGTATCATTTGTACATTTTTTATATAAACCCCAATAAAAAAATAAAATAAATAAAAATAAATAAATAAACCCCAATAAAAATTTTATCTAAAGGCATGCCAAAGGGGTGTCTGGGTGGATCCATCAGTGAAGCATCTACCTTCCGCTCAGGTCATGATCCCAGGGTCCCTGCACCTGGCTCCCTGCTCAGTGGTGAATCAGCTCTCCCTTTCCCTCTGCCCTTACTCGTGTTCTCTCTTTCCCTATGAAATAATTAAATAAAATCTTTAAAAAAAAAATAAAAGCATGCCAAGGATGACCAGAATAGTGCTGTCTCATCAAAACTTGGGAACAGTCTAAATGCCCACCAGTAGGAGATGGTTTTATGAGCATAGCAAAATAATATATAGTACGGAGGATGAACAGAGCACCGTTACAAGTACCCACAGGGATGGGTTTCACAAACATAGGTTGAGTGTAAGAAGTGACACACAAAGAAGCACATGCTATAGGATTCCGAGTCTATGAATTTCAAAGATGGGCAAAACTTCTCCATTGTGCTAGAAGTCAGAAGTCACTTTGTGAAGAAGGTGGGCTGGAACCAGCATAGTCCTAAGTCCGGGTACTGGGGTGCTAAGTAATTCTTGTTTCTTGCCCTAAAGGAGGTGGGGGTAGTGATGACATAAATGTGTTCACAATGTGAAAATGTATTAAGCTGCACAAGTAAAGTTCCTACATTCCTTTGTGTGCATATCTTCATGAAACCATGTAATTTAAAAGATGCATGAGCACAAACCCACTTATATGTAGATATATATGGAGCTGTATGAATTCAAACATTACCTGATGAGATGAAATGCAGAAAATTTAATTTGCTCCTTTTAACTTGTATATAATTTCCACATTTCCTCCAATAGGGCTACATTGCTTTTATAATAAAAATCAGTGAAACAAATGTTATTTCTCTAAAAGTTGTGTAAGAGTTAAAACCAGTAAAAGGATGTTTTTACAGAAATAAGAGTTCTCCATTTGCCTGAGGGTCAATAAGACGTGGAAATTGATAGCCTGGAGTAAAAATCTGAGCAGTCACAGTAGAATTTGCTGACTTCCTTCAAGTGGCCTGATACTCTTTGTGCCGGCCTGTCCATATTTTCCTGTCACTCTACTATATAGGTTTTCATCATATTCTTTACAATCCTCATAGCTTGATGCTGTGATGTGGGATGTTTTCAGCCTGTTTTGGTGCTCAAAGACCATGGACGGGAGCTGAGTAATGCAGAAGAGAGCAGGGTCACCAAGTAATCTGCAAAGTTAAATGATGAGTGCATTGTTTTTGTATTAAGAGGGGCCAAAATCAAAAAAAAAAAAAACAAAAAAAAATAAAAATAAAAAAAAAAGAGGGGCCAAAATCTATGGACCATGTTGACATATTTTTCCACATCTTAGTGACCGTATATGACATGAGGCATACTCATGTCTCTTTTTACAGAAATATTAAGTAATAAACACACATAGAATAATTTCCAGTTTGTGTTTTTCCTGAAAAGTCATCCAAAGACCATTTGCAACAGAATCATTTGGTTAATCATTAAAAGTGCCCAGGCTACACATTAGACCTATTGACTCTATCATTTAAATCTATTGAAATAGTTGTAGATTTGTTGGTTGTAAAGCGCAATCTTGTAGATTTTTTTTGATTGGTTCAGAAAGATGGTGACAATGCTTCAATATGGATTTGTGCCCTATAGGATGTCTATGTATCTTATCAGGGACTGATTTTTGGTTGGTTAATGTTGAATACTTAGGACATCAGCTTAGGCCATTTTAAGTAAAATCTATAAAAAGAACAATACGTCAGCGAATACATGTTCACCATTAATTTTAAAAATCAATCTATATTATGCCAATTAAATAAAAAAGATAAGACACCAAACTAATAAACCTAATCAGTGCAAAGCTATCTTTCCCATTAAGGGAATTTGCCTTATTGCCTATTTTCTAAAAAGTTGTATCAACTTACAGTTCTACTAGCTGGAAGAACCTGCAGTTTAGTACTACATTTCATAAATTGTTATTTTGGGGATCATTATTTTAATTATAAAGTGTCATAGAGTTTATCATGGCTAAATCCTCACAATCCAATTAAATTCTCAACAATGCAAGCAGACATTTCTGTTGCAGCAAACAGTTTGAATACACATTTTCATAAACTGGTATGGTCTTGAAATAAAAACACTAATATGGCACCTTTGGTTTGGTATAGTATAAAAAATGTGAGATGTAGAGTCAAAGTAAAAAAAAATGCAAACATATGTACATTTATCTACACAAATCATTTTTTAGTTAATGAGAACTTTTTTTGAAAGTATTTCGTAATCTTCCTTAATTTTATATTATGGACTTTATTGAATCTCTTGAGCTAATTTCTTAAATTATTGAAAACCTGGGGTACCTGGATGGCTCAGTAGTTGAGCATCTGCCTTTAGCTATGGGTGTGATCCCGGGATCCTGGGATCCAGCCCTACATCAGGCTCCCTACGAGGAGCCTGCTTCTCCTTCTGCCTATGTCTGCACTTCTCTCTCTGTGACCCTCATGAATAAATAAATAAAAGCTTTTTAAAAATATTATTGAAAACCTGGTTTAAGAAGAAGTTATTTAGGGTGTTAAAAAATGTACTCAATCAGGCAGCCTGGGTGGCTCAGCAGTTTAGCGCCGCTTTCAGCCCAGGATGGGATCATGGAGACCCAGGATCGAGTCCCACGATGGGCTCCCTGCATGGAGCCTGCTTCTCCCTCTGCCTGTGTCTCTGCCTCTCTCTCTGTGTCTCTCATGAATAAATAAATAAAATCTTAAAAAAAATGTACTCATTCTCTAGTTACTGAAGATACAATTATGATGACTTTCCACTGATATAGATCTAAATGAAACTATCTACTCATAAACTGACAAACAGAAAAATGTGTGTAATATGTTATATAACTGAGACATAGAGAATGAAATGATGTAGTTTTTTTTTTTTTTTTTTTTTGGTCAATTTGGAAATGCATCCATAGACACATACATATACAAAAAGACCCTTTAAACATTTTTATAAACATGTATGTTCAAACTGATGCTTATTAGCACATTTAATTCCTTCTGCTAAAAATGGAGTTTGGAGTCTGGAACAATGATGGTGTGTTGTTTAGAATCTGACCATCATTGTTTTCATCTAATAGGACAAGGAAAATATATATATTCTGTAACGGGCATTCTTTTTCGGCTATATTAATCCAAAACGTATATTCATAGATACAAATCATCCTGTGGCTACAATATCAAGAGCCAAGCACTTGATCGAGATCATAAAGTTCCTTTGATGACATAGACTGGGTGCCCTTCATACTAGGGAGGCTCACATGGAGGCTTCTTCCCCCTTTGAGAATGAAAGAATAGAAAATATCTCCCAGAAAAGCAGAACAGGGGATGGCTTCCTATTCTGGATTTTGGGGAAGGGAAAAGAAGGGGGCACAGAGAAGACAAGGAGGTGGGATGCAGATCTCCTTCCTTTCATCCCCTCCCCCAACTGTTCTGGGTCACACCTACAGAGAGGAGGCCTGGGAGAAGCACCTTGGGGAAAGTAGTTGATAGCTATTGAGAAAGTAAGAGAACTTCAGGTGAAACAGTGGCCGACTCTTGTGAAACATGGAAACCTCCAGAGAATTTCCATGGCAGTCCTATCTAATAGGACATGGCGGTGACTATGCAGCAGTGACAAAGACAGGTGGCCAAAGAGAGAAGCTTGGTTTCTCTGTGTGTGGCTCAGGAATTCTAGAGGCTAAGAGATCACTAATGTGAGAAGGCCTTGGGTGAGGACAAAGGACCCTGACGGTCGCAGTCAAGTTCTCGTCAATGCTAGGCAGCAACAGATACACCAAATACTCAAAGGAGTCATTAGGGCTCTGGGCAGAATTCAAAAGCCAGCAGTTGAGAGGCCAAACCAGACACACCAGACAAACAGAGACCGGCAGAGATGGAGAACATTCAAGCTGGGTACCCTCCTGCCAACATCAAGAACTAGTAAGCATACCCTGCACCTGTACAATTTTAGGATGAGGGTAGGCAAGAGAGGAAGAGCACTATTAGCAGCGTCACTGGTGATCATATGTTTACCTTGAAAAGAGTGTTTTAAACAGAAGAGGCTGGGATGTTGTTTCAAGAAGTTAAGTGTGACCTGACCCAGTCCAGGTACACATTAGTGTCTAGGCAGTAGAGTGCACTCAGGAAGATTAGATTAGGTATAAAAAAAAGATAAGCTTCGAACTCCATGTATATTTGAGTGCAGTGTGAGGAGAGTATATCCTTTATAAAAAATATATTGCAATAATATGTCATAAAATATAATTCATTTTATGTAATATAAACATAACAGAGACTAGTAGAACATCATAGATTATGTCACAATTAAAAAAAAAAACTTCTGGAAGATTTACTTCAAAAAACACTAAAATGTCAGTATTTTATCCTCCCTCAAAAAATGAGAAACATAAATCTATGGTTTTTGAAGAGAATGAACAAGTACCTCATTCTCTTTTAAAATTACACGGTCATTTTTTTTAATGAGTATACACCCAAATAAACCCACTGCAGTTTTGTTTTTTCAAAAAACTACCAATATAATTATTCTCTTCTAAAATTTTATTACATGGTCTATATTGAAATTCAGTTATTTGCATTTCACACACAATTCTTCTGGCATATATATTTTTTCCTTTTGCCAATGTTTCCTATAGTTTGATTAAATAGTTAAATGTTCAACTTCTAGATTCTAAATGCTTATTTATACTATCATGTTTAAAAGACATTCAGAGAATAATGCTAGTTAAAGACCCAAGCATAGATGCTAAGACTACTGACAATTTGAAATTATAAAACACCCCCGATATTCACTAAAAAAGCCATAATGGAGTAAGTCAAGCTAGGAATTCTAGAAAATTTTACAGGAGCAAAAACCGTGATATAATCAAGTCATCATCTATTTCAAGAAGGAAAACAATATTGCTGAACTCATGGAATCTGTTCAGAAATATTCACACTATAGAACGTCTTTGCATTTTGAGTAGGAATGTTTGCCTATTGGGAAATGACAACTGATAAATTTGTTTAAAAAAAAAAAAAGAAAGAGAAAATCCTGAGCACCCTCTGCATATTTACATCTTTCACTGTGATTTGCATATGCATATATTTTGCTGTGCTACTGGTTTATTGACAACCACAATCCATAAGCCCTACTTACTAGGTTAGTAATCTTTCAGCCTGGTGTAGATAATAAAAAATAAGAAGCATGATGCCAAGTGTGGTCTCTGGAAAAGCTCGAGTTCCAGGTAGAAAAGAGGGTGGACTCTCCTGGGATTCGTCTTTGCCCTCTGCTCTTGGCAATGGAGAATAGATGCCTAGAGTGGCATTAGTCATCAGAAACTCATTAGGTAACCATGAAGATGAAAACAAAATGGCAGAGCAGGAAAGAGACAGTGGTCATCCCTGATGAGTTGTTGAAGTCCTGTACACAAGCCCTTTCCTGTCCACCTCTATGTTTCCTTATATTTGAGACCAATAAATCCTGCTTCGGTTAAGCCCCTGCTGCTTGGCTTCCTCTTACCTCCAGCCATCTTCCTAAAGGCTCTTGCTACCAGTGATTGATGAAGGAGTTCAGAAAACAACACCCCAAAATATGCCTCTTTGGTATATTGACCCTTTTGAGTTAAAGGCACTTGAAAAACAGCAAATGCAGGAAAAACACTCAGTCCTTCCTTCTTTTTCTTAAAAGCAGGACATTAAATTCCCACGGAAAGATGTACTCCCTGCATCAGAAGGAAGGTAACATTTTTATTATCAACAAGAGCAAGAAGTTGAGACAGAGAGAATTCTATACAAGCAGACCTTGTCCAAATAATTCACACCTCCCTTTAGCTTCCCGACAGAGCTTAGCTGCTTTTCCACACCCGCCTCTCTTCATTTAACCTCCTATTAGAGCAAGCAGGTTTCACCAATTCTTTGGGTTTTCGCTTCCTTATGGGGGCTCCCACATCCTGTAAAACTTAAATAAATTTGTGTGCTTTCCCCTCTTAATCTCTCTTTGTCACTTTTAATTTTTAGACCCAGTGAGGGACATTAAAGGGTCAAGGAAATTTTTTTCCTCCCTGCTGGTCAAACTATATCCATGAACATAATAAAGTTTGCCCACATTTTCCATGAAAACATTCCAATAAATTGTATTTTTAGTTCAGATTGGTTAGACTTAGTTTAGATTAGAAGTAAATAATGTTACAAAGAAGCCTCCGCAAAGACGTTGTGTGTGTATTCCTTCAAAAACGCATTTGGGAGCTATTATTATAAATAAGGTGAAATGTAGGTGCTTACAAAAGCAAGTGCTATATAAAAGTTTCAAAGTCATTTCAGCTAAAATGTGAAAATATTGGAATAAAACATGGAAGAAGTTTTCTTTTTTTTTTTTTTTTTTTTTTTTTAATTTTTTTTTGGAAGAAGTTTTCTTAGGGAGTTTTCGACTATATTGATTTGCAAGAATTTCAAGTAAGTGTAAATAGCTATGAAAATATAAAGAGTATGAGTTTTTCTGTATTCATGGTAGACAAAGAAATCTCATTATTTATAATAATGAGATATTTAACTTGTTTAGGTTTTTCCTGCTACTATTGACAAAATTGATTTAGAAAAAGGAAAAAACCCAAGAGCATCAAGTAAAATGTCATCAACTTCGTCTACAAAACATTAGCAATGAGCAATAAATGTTAGCGTTCTTCTCCCCTAAAAACACAGTGTGGGGAAGGGTGGGAGAGGTGGTGTTTCCATGATGAAATTATCAAATCATATCTTCCCAAGCTGTTTCACACAAATTGCTGGTAATAATTTTGATTTAAGAAAAATACCTCCACCTGGGGTCTGTGCTTAGTAAGTACCTTTCTTGAAAACCACGATCATTAAGATTAAAAGGTTAATTTTCCATAATTCTACAAAGGACATAAGATTAAATGTATAGATAAGAAAAGCACATCACAACATGACACTCTACTGGTTGTATTATCATTTTCTCCTTCAGATACATGGAAGCCCATCCCTAAAATTATGTAAACAATGGAATTAGCTAAAGAAGCTTTTATTTGAAATCTAAACATCCCTTTCTCTACTGATATTCTCAATACAAACTTTAGAAAATGAAACATATTTATGGGGACACCTGGGTGGCTCAGTGATTGAGCATCTGCCTTTGGCTCAGAGTGTGATCCCAGGTGGTGGGGCTGAGTCCCACATCGGGCTCCCTGCATGGAGCCTGCTTCTCCCTCTGCCTGTGTCTCTGCCTTTTTCTACGTTTCTCATGAATAAATAAATAAAATCTTTAAAAAATAAAAATTTAAACATATTTATGTGAGAGGCTCAGAATTTTAAAGCTGAATGAGACCTTACTGATCATAGGATTGTAAATACCTGAGTAGTGGTGGGACCAGAAATGCTAAGTGACTTGGCCAAGGGGCCTGAAATTACCAAGAAAGTAACTGGGGGAAAAAAAAAATGCTCTAGAAGAAATTAACCGAGAATTTAGTCTCAATTTTTGATGTGGTAAACCCATAATTAGTAGATTGAGACTATGCTGGATATCTTAATATACTCTATTTTTCACTTCTGTTCTCTTGCCTAAGAAATTATTGTTAAGGGCAGGTTTAAAGTGTCTTAGCTAATATCACTGCCATGAATCTCTGATTTGTAATGTGACATCTTCCAAAGCTGTGTATTAGGTTTCTTTTTTTTTTTTTTAAAGATTTTATTTATTTATTCATGACAGAGAGAGACAGAGAGAGAGAGAGAGAGAGAGAGAGAGAGGCAGAGACACAGGCAGAGGGAGAAGCGGGCTCCATGCAGGGAGCCGGATGTGGGACTTGATCCCGGGACTCCAGGATCATGCCCTGGGCCGAAGGCAGGTGGCAAACCACTGGGCCACTGGGGTTGCCCAGTTTTCTTTTTTTTTTTTTTTTATCTTAATGAATTTTTTTCTATCCTAATGACTGACCTGAGTGCTACTCATTTCTTTTCCTTTTCTAATAATACCTCTTCCTCCATACTAAATAATGGCTCCCCAGGACCCTCCTCATTATCTCCTAGGCAAGTTGCCAGTTAATCTTCCATGTGTCAAATTCTTCTCTTATTTTCTTCTTGAAAATAAAATGCCAACTTCTTTATATATACATAACACAGGCATACTCCTAATCAGGAATGCTGCATATATAAAATTGATCTTGGTTTTATTTTTCTTTGTAAATCTAAGTACCTTCTAGTAGCCCCACTAGTGACTCAGATTTTTCTGCATATTTTATTTTCTACATGTAACTAACTGTTTTACCTAATGTTTGAGCAATGGCAAATGGCTTACTATGGACAGATCATCAAGTTTAATCATCTTTATGTATTTTTCTAACTTTTACTTAGAGTAATAAAATTGTACAGGTAGCAAGCTTATATGTTTTTATCATGATAAGATTTTCTGAGCAATCCTTCTCAAAGATATGCCTCCAGCAGATCAAACAGGTCATCTTAAGTCAAGCGGAGCCGTGTTGCTCTTTTAATTGAGTGAGCCTTGCCTATGCTCCTAAAGTGAATTTGAAACTACTTCCAGAGGACAGTGGGTTGGTCTATAAGCATGTGACTAAAGAAAAAAACTACTTTGTGTCATACAAGACATAAAAACCCAAAACCAAAACAATCTAAGGACCTGTTACCAACAATTGATATATCATAATGTTAAAAAAATTAGAACAGTAGTGGTTGTAAGCAAGTTGGTTTAAAGAATACAGTTCAATGATTTTAAAACACTCAGAATGACTAAACAGTTGATTTATTCTTAAAAGCGATTTTTAGGTGCAGAAAAAACAAAACTTATCCTCTTTGGTATGATGGGCCCATTTAAACCACTCCAATCAGCAAGGATTAGTCAGGATCCTGAATGCTGCTTACAAACAACGTGCAGAATCCATCAACGTGGCTTCCTAAGAGCTTCAAGACATGTATCCACACACCCCTTCCAACCCCCTCAAAAAATGACATTAAAGGGAGCAGATTCCAAACAGAGGAAAACTGCCAGGACATATTTCTGAGTGCCATGCTCATGATGACCACCGTGGAATGCATTTTAGACCGTTAGATTTCATTTTTTCCCATAAGTTGGGTAAGAATGCCAATGGCAGGTACATACTCTGTCAAGGTGAGAAGTTCCAACACTGTGACAGGTTCAGAGCATGGGTCCCACTCTTAAAAGAGCCCATTAGAGACAAGAGCACTTCTCCAAGTATTAAGGAGCTGCTCCGGGTGCAAAGGGATGACTTCCCAGACTCAGGATTGTGATGCGTTGTGATGCATCAGGCTATAAGGCTCTCTTGCTCCCACACCGTTCTTGCCACCTGTCCCCAGGCTGGGTACTCACCCCATCGGGCCTGCCATCCGAAGCAGTGACGATCAGGATGTAGCGATCGGTGCTCTCCCTGTCCAGGGCTTTCCCTAAGGTTAGAATCCCAGTACTAGTAACAAAGAAAACAAACAAACAGATGAGACACACAAAGATCCTAAGTCACAGGGAATCTTCCTCCCATTGGGAACTACTTTCCACAGGTTCTTCCCTGTCGGCAAATGTTGCCTGAATATTTAAGATGCAGGAATCTAGGATTCATGTGGAAAATTGAAAAAAAAAAAAAAAAAGCTTTTAAGGCTGTTGAGCTTCTTAGCAACAATGAAAAACTGCCAAACTGAAGGAGATAACCCAGCTGATTCTCCAGGCTCCAAGAGAAAAATAAAACAGTGCTTGATTCATTACGGGAAGAAAGATATCTATCTTGTTTATGATTATTTCAAAGGCAAAAGACTCCATTAATCTTTTTAGCTGTTTCATATTCCTTTGAATCAAGGAATAGTTTCTTAGAACTCAAACTCATATATATCGACATTCCCATCCATTGCCACTTATGTGTCCATACTGGAAATGCAAACATCTGAATTCCACCTTTGACAAACACTAACAATTAACATCTATCTCATCCTTCTTTTCTCATTTTGAAACAATTGAGGCTCATTGTAGACAATCAGAAAATATGCAGTGGAATATTACAACTTTCACAGGTATTGGGATTATTTTTGTAATATTTGTTTTTATTCTCTATAATGATCATTTCTAAATATGTTGTTTTCCAGAGAGGAATCAGACTGCAGAGTTTACATTCTTTTTAAGAAAACATAATTTTATGAGCCTTCACTCTCTCATTTTAGGATTTATAAAAGCAAGTTTTTGTCAGATACACCAACAATTTTAGAGTTTAGTTGTTCCTTTGAAATTTAGATGCTTCTTAATTTTATTATGTATAATGGGAGATGAATAGCCTTTGGACAAATTCTCATAATTAGACTATTTTAATACTACTTCTTGCCCTTTCGCTGTTTAAAACAAATGCCTCCAAATATTTAAGACTTTATTCTGCAATGTAATTTGTTTTATAACAGTTTGGTCACTTACAATGTTCTTTAAAGCAAGTTCCACATTTATGTCTTAGATACTACAATCTGATGCTGTACTTGACATTTTAGTAAAGTCCTAACAAGCATCTATTGTAGAGGACAGGTTATATTAATATAATAAAACACGAAAATATTTATTCAATCATAAAACCAATCTATTTCTGAGTGATAGAAGGCTTTCACATTTTAATCCAAGTGTTTTATTGTTATAGTGGAATTTAAGCCATTCATATCACACATGGTAGTTGGGTAAAGAGAGTCAACACCAATGAATCAAAGTCAGAGTTACAGTTTTATTGTGTTATTGTTGATCAGATGGACTTGGAAAAGCTCTAAACATGTGGTATAACTATGAAAACTAAGTCCACTACTTGAACAGTTTTTAAATGTTTTGTCAAAATAACTGAAAATCAAGCCCCAGAGTAGTTCATAACAATGGCTTTTGGAGTAACTTCCCACAATGCAGGTGGTTCTTATAATCTCAATGTAAAATGACTTCAAGAGAAAACTAAGACATTTATTGCTTCTGAGATGTATTCACAAGCTGTTTAAGAAAAGGAAGGAGGGCACCAGGGTGGTTCAGTCGGTAAAGCGTCTCCCTTCGGCTCAGGTCGTGATCCAGGGTCCTGGGATCAAGCCCCAGTTTGGACTCCCTGCTCAGTGGCAAGTCTGCTTCTCCATCTCCCTCTCCCTCTGTGATCTCTCTGGCTCTTGCTCTCTCTCAAACAAATAACATCTTGTTAAAAAAGAAAAGAAAAAAAAAAGAGAAAAGGAAGGAAACCTGAAAACCTAGCCATAGTACAATGAAAGAAAAAAGAAAACTGAGTTACTGCTTTCCATTTTCTCCCCTCAGTTTAAGGTTCAAACATCAATATTCTACTCCGTACATTAAACTAGAAAATCTCTAGAACCTTATACAGTATTCCCATATTATACATAAACAGCTAATTTTTAATGGTCAGGTGACTATTATGTAGATATCCCTTCTCTTGAGATGGTGTGTGCCTTGTGTCTCAGAACAATAGGCAGTTGGACAGGATATTTGGGAGATGGAAAAGGAGAGAAAGAATAGGTCACATTTTGTGGGTTTTATAGACTAGTGGATGGGTACACACAAGCACACTTTCCTGAAATTTCTGAAATAACTAGCAAAGGTGAAATTTCTGAAATAACTACCAGCTGGCTGGAAGCTATAGAGCCGGACACCCTGGGCCGCCTTTAGGAATGCAGGAATTCTTGTAAGTTCACATAATAAAAATACATAAGAATCGTACATCAATAATAGTGCTCCTTATATCTTACATGATTGAAAATATATCTCACAGGAGTCACATCAGTGGTCTTGAATACGGCGGTCAGGCTTCCCAGGGTGACACTCTGGTCCCCATTTCTAGTGGGAGCAGAACTATCCTTATTCATAAATAATTCTGTTTGCTGGTCTGGAGGAATAATGCATGCTGCTTGTCTTTATTTTGTCTAACTCAGAACTCACTGGATGCAGGGAAGCAGTTTGTTTTTGTTTTTGTTTTTGTTTTTGTTTTTCCTGGAACTCACTGGAAGGCGTGAAATAACCTGCAGTCACCTGAGGCAAAAGATTACAGTTGAGGTGTACCCTAGTGCACTGGAAGCCTGGAAGGAAAAGATGGGCAGAAAGTTTCTTGGGAAATCAGGGCATATAAAAGCACCCATGTATCCTTGGGAATGGAATAAAATTGAAAATCCAGAGATAAATCTATATATCTGTGGCCAATTGGTTTTAAACATGGATGCTGAGATTATTCAATTGGGAAAGAATTGTCTCTTCCACAAATGGGGCAGGGGCAACTGGAGATGTACATGCGAAAGAATGAAATTGGCCTGTTTGACTACACCATCTACAGAAATTAATTCAAAATAGATCAACCATCTAAACCTAAGTACAGAGACCATGAGACTCTTAGGCAAAAAACTTGAGGATAAATCTTCATGATCTTGGATTTGACAACGGATTCTTAAATATGACACTAAAAGCATGAGCAGCAAAAGAAAAAAAAATAGGTATACTAGATTTCACCAACATTAAGAATTTTTGGCATCATAAACAAAGTTGAAAAAAACCCTAGAAAATGGGAGAAACTATTTGCAAATCATATATCTGATAAGAGACTGGCTCCCCAAATGTGCCAGGGACTCTTAAACCCCAATAACAAAAATACAAATGACCCAATTAAAACTTAGTCAAAGGACTTGAACAGATATTTCTCCGAAGAAGATAAATACATGACAAACAAGTCCAAGAAAATATTACTCAATGCCATTAGTAGTCACAGAAATAAAAATCAAAGCTACAATAAAATACCACTTTACATCCACTAGGATGGATATAATTAACAAAAGACAACAAATGGGAAAAAACCACGTTGACAAGGTTTACAGAACTGGAACCCGTGTACATGGCTGATGGAAACAGAAAGTGGTCCAGTCTCTGTGGAAAAGAGCCTGGCAGTTCCTCAAAAAGTAAACATAAAATGACAATATGACCCAGGAATTCCAATTATGCAAATATACGTGAAAGAATGGAAAACAGAATCTTGAATACATGCACATATGTGTTCACGGCCGCAGTAGTCACAGGAGCCAAGGCACCGGAAAACAGCCCAAATGTCCATCAATGTATGAATGGAGAAACAGATTGTATCATGCAAACAACGTGATAGTAGGCACGCATCAACAGGAATGAAGTATTGAGATTTGCTCAACGTGGCTGAACTTCCAAACATTGGGCTAAGTGAAAAACGTCTGACACGAAAGGCTCCATGTTACATTCTTCCATTTATATGAAAAATGGCCAATTGGTCAAGAACATAATTGGTGGTTGAGACAGGGGTGAGAGGAGAGGTGACTGGGGAGCAGCTGCTTATTGGGTCAGGTCTCCCTTTGGAGGGATAAAGATACTCCGGAACTAGATCTAAGTGGTAGTTGTACAACCCAGTGGGCCTTCTCAGTGCCACCGAGCTGTTCACTGTGAAATGGTTGATGTTACGCCACGCGACTTTCACTTCAATCAAATTAATTGGATTACATGGAATTCTCTCACCAAACCTGAAGGCTATCTTTCTGAAAAGTACTGTACTGAACAAAATCAAGCTTTTTTAGACAATGGGGTGCTTTGCCTAACCCTAAAAATGGGTGTTCAGAAGTTGTTCAGGCCATGTAACTAAAACATGGTAGAGGGGGATCTCCTTCCACATAAGCCAGTCTGCTGGCACTCAAAATCTGATGCTCCAAGCAGTCATTTTTTTTCCCCAAATTGCATGGTGGATTAGGAAATATTGGGGCAGCAACACTGTGGGCTGACAGAAATTACCCCACAGCTCTCGCGCTCTGTATCCGAGGCCTCCTTTAAACATTTTCAATATATTCCACCGGCTGTGATTTAATATCATTTATCCTTACAAGTGTCTTGAGTCTTTGAGAGATTTCCCGTGCTGCCGGTGGGCATCACATTACAGGCCTCACGATGATATTTAGAGGCTGGAGTATCCTTGAAGATGTGTGATGTGGTGTTTGGTGTGAAACAGTGATTGGCGGGGAGCAAACATAGGCCCCCACAGAAGAGGCCGGAGTTGGGCTGAGTTCAGAAGGTGGTGGCAGGAGCCACCGTGGTCCAGCGAAGGACATGAGGAAGTGCTTCCATTCAGATGTGTATTTTGAGAGAAGGAGAGACAGAAAAGCAAGTGCATATCCTTTTCTTCAATGTTACGTAATCTTCAATGTAGTTGCAAAGTTCACACTGACGTGTCACAGATAATAAGCTTTAAAATCGGTGTCAAAATGAATTTAGTCATGTAGGGAAAAAAAAATAAAATGCCAGTGAAGATAAAAAGAAAGCTTTTCCCCTAAAATTCTAATAAGGGCCAGATAGAACTTGGAGGTTCTTCTGCTTAGCGTTTTTGCCTCTCCGTGTTCTACACGATTCCGTCTACAGAAAAGTCCTCACCTTCCTGCTATAACTGATGTAGATATTTGGCCATCACACTAGAAAGGAAGTGTTCTTTATATCTTGTTCAAATGCTTACTTATCTGTGAGTGTTTGATGAATAAATATTTGCTGGGTCACACGCAGCTCTCAACAAAGATACTATGAAAAGTTATTAAAATAATAGAATGCGTTACAGAACCTCACAGATCTGGTCATTTAACACGTGGTGAGGAATGACTCATTTATAGGAACAAATCATTTTCTTGAAAGAGTGAGTGAGTTTCTTTCGTGGCAATGTGACTAATCCAATACACTAATATGAGATAAAAATCCAGCATCTTGTAAATACGTACTATCATTGAAATGATTGTTTATTACTACTGATTGTTTTAAGGGTTTATGAAAAAGTTTGGCCTATTTTTTTTTTTTTGGCCTATTTTTATTTCAACAGAACGAGGTAGACTAATGGTAGGATTATGATGATTAGTGCTAAAATTTGTATCATAGCATAAAATAATATAGTATTTAAAGTGAACAATGAACATGTACTTTTTTTGTTGTTGTTTTGAGAAGGAAAGCGTAACCAGAAACTCTTATGTGTATAGATTATAGTGTCTGCTAAGGTAGACCATTCTTTCCTTTCTATTATTCTCTAAAGGGTACCTGAAGTATTCAAATTCTTAAAACTTACATAGAAGCAGTGGTGCAAATGTGCACAGGTAGCCCAGAAGTTTTGAGAGGGAAGGGATTAAAATTTCAATTTTTCCCACATTTTTCAAATGTGTGGAAATACATTGGTCATGGGCTCGGGTAGCCTGCAAATATATAACAACAGCAACAGCAATGAAGTGGCTGAGGTAAACTGACCATAGGATAGAAAGCACTGGACCCGCTGTCTGGGACCCCGAACCAAGGATGATCATTGAAAGAGACCCTGCGAAGGTCACAAGGACGTGCTCTGCTCTAGCTGTCCCGGAAGCATTTTGCACTTAAGGAGATTGGCCTTAAGTGTGTGTGAGTTGATGAAGGAGCTGTAGTGTTAGGAACTGGGGTCAGTGTAGACAACAAGGATGCCAGGTTGATATCTTTTATACCTTAAAGAACCTCTATGACCTAGTTAGGTGTTTCTTTGGTTTCAAAAACAGAGATGAGAGAAAAAAGGAGAGAAATCCTTGCTAGGGTATCACCACGAGGGGAGAATTTCTTTGGTAAAATTGGTGGCTCATCCGATTTCACAGCCAGTCATCGAAAATTGTTCAGACTCAGGGGGAAAAGCAGATAGACAGGAATGGAAATCCTTAATAGAGCATAGGGTTGGGCCTCCTGCTTGCTCTGGCAGGGGAGGTTCACTGCTGTCTTTTTCAAACACAACTTTATTAACATATAACTCACATAGGATCAAACTTAGCCATTTGGAGGGTGCCATTCAATGACTTTTGGTATATTCGTGGAGTTGTCGAATGTTACCACAATAAATTCTGGAACATGTTCATCACTCTTAGCATCACCCAGTGGCAGTCACTCCCTGTTCGCTCCCACTCCCTAGCCCCAGGCGACCACTCGTCTACTTCCTTTGTCGCTATAGATTTGCCTGTTCTGGATGTTTCGCACAAACGGAATCATACCGTGTGTGGTCCTACGTGAATGACTTTCCACTCAGCATAATGTTTGCAAGGTCCATCCGTGTTGTGACAGGTGTTGGCACGATGTTCTCCTTTATTGACAAGGTTCTCCATTGTATGGGCCGACATTCTGTTGACCCATCCACATCTATAGATGAACGTGGAATTGTTCCCATATGTTGCAAATAATCCCACTGTGTACACTCTTGTACAACTCTTTCTGGGGATGTATGTTTTCATTTCTTGAGTAGATACAGATAGAATTACCAGGTTATAGGGTAGCTCTCCATCTCACAGTTAGAAGAAATCACACATTGTTCTCCAAAGAACACAGTGACCTTACTTCCCCTCAGAAACAGATGAGGACTCTGATATCTCACCCATGATTCTTTTTTTTTCCCTTCCTTTTTCACTACAGACATTCTAAGTAGGTGAGAAGCAGCATCTCGTGATTTTCATTTGCATTTTCCCAGATGGCTCGTGATCACAAGTGCATCTCCAGATGCTATTGGCCACGCATATCGTGTCTTTGGAGAAATGTCTATTCAAATTCCTGTCCATTTTTTATTTGGATTATTTCTCCGTTTATTTTGGTGTTGTAATGGTTCTTTGCAAATTCTAGATATTTGTAGGTCCTTTATCATCTACATAATTTAAGCATATGTTCTCTCAGGCTGGGGTGGTCTTCACTTATTTGATACTGACCATTGAAGCATATATATTCCAAATTTTGAATGAGGCCCAACTTACCCGTCTTCTTATTAGTCACTGGGCTTTTGTGTCATATCTAGGAAAGCACTGCTTAGTTCCCATTTTGAAGATTTACTTCTGTATTTTCTCTTAAAAGTTACAAACTCTAATCTCTGGTCTATGATCCACTTTAATTTTTGCTAATGCTGTGAGGCAAAGATCCAACTTCATTCCTTTGTACACAGCCCCAAATTTCATTTACTGTAAAGGTTATTCTTTCCTGGTTGGATTGTCTTGGCTGTTTTTTTTTTTTGGGGGGGGGGGGGGCTTGATTGACCACAAATGTTATAATCTGGTTATTTCTGGACTCTTAGCTTTATCACAGTGATCTATAATATACTCTTATACTCTTATACCAGTACCATGCAGTCATGATTGCTGTTAAAGTGTTCCTTTAAAAAAATTTATTTCTTTCAGGATGATTATAAATCATAGCTAACTTAGATTTGTATTTATCTATAGGAGAAAATTCTGAATAGTTAAGCCTTTCCATTTTTTTTAAAAGATTCTATTTATTCATTAGAGACACAAAGAGAGGGAGAGACACAGGCAGAGGGAGAAGCAGGCTCTCTGTGGGAAGCCCGATGTGAGACTCGATCCCAGGATCCCGGGATCACGACCCGAGCCACAGGCAGATGCTCAACCACAGAGCCACCCAGATGCTCCAACCTTTCTATATTTTTATTTTTTTATTTTTTATTTTTTTTTATTTTTTTTTCCTTTCCATATTTTTAAATGGAAGTTTATTCATTTGTGAAATCAAAAAGTCTGAGCAGTACTGTTTCCAGGCAATCTAACTCATGGTTGGAACAACCTAGTCAACGTGAAATTACAGGTGTTCCTCCAAAGACCAGCGACCATCTATCGTTCCCTGGAATTGACATCATGCACACATGTTCCCGAGACGAAAGCAGTGTCTGATTCCTTTGTGAAAATTCTCACGTTATAATCATGGTCCACGTTGAGTTTTCCATTCTTTTAGGGAGGAGAGCCACTTGTGGCTGCTCAGAGTCAGAGTCCGAGACATAGGACCAGCCACAGGTGACCACGGCACTGGTACATGGCTCTTGCAGAAGGGAAGTCAGTGACCCCTCTGCAAACCTCAGCGCCTCCTTCAGGGGCTCCGGCCTTCCTCCTGGGGGTGACTGCTTTTCTCTCTGCCACCCTGGGAGGGGAGTAGAGCCACAGTGATAGAGACCCCCAAAGGCTGGGCAGGGACAGGTGATGCTTGTGTGCTAAGCTTTTTCAGAATACACCTACACGACTCAAAAGCCAAAGGGTAGACTTTGTTGGTACTTTAAATATGTCTGAATTATGCTTTGTCTTACAAAACTCTCTTTGAATGAACAATTTAGCGCCACATTACTCTCGGCAGAAAGGCCTTTGTTATTATGAGTACCTGGCAACTTTAAAGGGATCTAATTAATCCCAGTCTACAAATAAAGTGTTTCCACCTCAGTGGATTTTACCTAGTAAAAATGTTTAAAATAAGTAGTCTCCTGGGTAAGATTTCTGAATTCAGAATTATCCCCCGCCCCCAGATCTCATTAGCATTCTTAGAGAAAAATAAAAAAAGTAAAATAAAACTACAAACAGCTGAAAGCCTCTGATTAGAAGTCTGTTCCCCTGCTACCAGGAATAAATAAAATAAATGCTGAGATCATTTGTAACTTACGTTTCTGAAAGATTAAAAACTCGTTGAGGGTCTCCATTCTCAATGGCATACGTTATCGGGTCACCCTCTCGATCAGTTGCCTTCAGAGAGAAAACATGATTGAATTATCGAGTCATGGACACAGCTCCTGGTTGGTACCCTGGAACACAGGAGCGGGAAACCAACAGCACAGAACATCCCCGAGACACCTGGACACACAAGGGATAAGAAGATGTGCCAACGGCAAGAGGTAAAATTCAGAATTTCCTATCACCCCAGCATGTCTGTCATTTCCTCTCCTCTGAAGGTGGTGACAGTGAGTAAGAGGAATATCGTCCTAATGTGCACATAATCTTACCTGGTGCAGAAATAGAGTGATGGTTCGTGTATTTAATTTTTACACGAGTGTATCTCTACAGTTAAAACAGATGTGTTAGACTCTGTGTCCATGTTTACAGGGTAAAGGCATTGTGTAGTCCACTGGTTCCCTTTTCTGCTGGGAATATGTCAAGTCAGGAGGCTTCATGGTTTAAGAATCCTGAATCTGGAGCCGGGGCACTTGAATTCGAAACTGGCTCCGTGTCTACACATGTGATTATTTTTCAACGTCTGAATTTGGAAATGAGAATGGTAACAACACAAAACAGTCAATCAACACTGAGAGGTTTAGCTGAAATGACTGGTGTCCAGGCACACAGGCTAACATCTGATGCGTTGAAGGTTTCCCATACATTCTTCTCTCTCCTTCACCCAAGTCAGAGGAGACCGGGCCAACAGCTTCTGACTTGGAGGTACACATTCCCAACCCTGCCTTTTCCTCTGAATTTCAGCATAACCTGTGGCCTCCTTGAGCACCCAGCTGGATGAGGGACAAGCATCCCCAACTGAAAATGTTCAAACCCCCAAATCCTGCTGTCTCTCCATCTTCCACCCTCAACATAACTGCAGGCTGGTGCTTTCAGGCTCCATCACATCATAGTGACCCCTGCACACCTCTGTTTGCTCAGCCTCATATCCTGACTGTTCATTCCTATTCTCCCGTGCGCCCCCCATCAGCAGATCCCACTGGGCCGACCCTTCAACCGTCTGCAGTTATGTGCTTATGTCTGAGCTCCATCCCTACCACATCTTCTCCATGGGCCACGGGAATAGCTGTCTTCCTGGTGGCCCTGCAGTCAAATTTAAGTGAGCAAGGTGACCACTTCCTTCAGGCCTACCTCTTATTTCTTTTGAGTCATGCTTTTGCATTATTACGGATACACAGTCACTAAAAGGCAATGAAATAGTAAACTACCCAGGGTAATACCTTGAAGCATTGCATTTATATCTAAATCTGACATTTTAAATTTCGTTGAATTCCTTATCGTAGAAATCTAAGATTTATAGAGTAAGAAACAAAATATTTTTTAAAACAGTCTCAATGGAATTGAGAGTAGATGCTTCATAAATATCAAGCGATATCATCCTCTTATTTTCTGTTCTTTGCCAGGCAAGTATTAGCCAAAAAGATGAAACAGAACTGCAAATAATGACACAGGGAACTTTCTGAAGAAACACAGAACTATGCTATGTTAGTGAGACAGGGAGATTGAAGGACTCCATAAAAATCTGTTTTTTGCTCATTTTCTGGCTTCTATTCTTCCTAGGACCTGCACCCCACCTTATACATGCCATGCAGGATGTCCTCCTTGTAAGGGACAAGGAATTAATGATTTCTTTGGACTTATCTAGCACAACATATAAAATCTAAGGAGTGACCGGGCAAGAAAGACCAGATGAGGTCATCCTGTGTATCTACCCGACCACCCCACTAGACATCTCAACCCCAAGACCCTTGGATCCAAGGAATGTGACTTATGGAGGACACCTGGGCACCTGTTCTTGCTCTGACCCATTCCTGAATACCCTAGAGGACACGACAAGCACACTAGACCCTGAATAAAGATGAGACTCTCTCTCCTTTCCTTTTTGTGTCTTCCAGACAGTCTGGACCTGCACTCTCTCTGTATCTTCAATAAACTCTGCTCTCACCTCCTGCTGGCTCGCATTTGTTTTCCATCCTGCGCACAGCCAGGGGCCCTGTTGGTTGGTCCCGTGGGAGCCCCTCTGGGTCCTCGGTCCTGGCCTACCTATGTCATTAAGAGACTGCCTGTTAGCACTGAAAAGCTCATACTACACTTTTTTTTTCTGTTTTTCTCTTTCAGTCATTTTTCCCTGTCATACTGTTATAGATATTACCAATTTCTTTTTGTTTGTTCGCTGGCATGTGGTAGTGGTTATTTTCTGAAAGATGGCTGATGGTCTTGTATTTTCATAAGAGCCAAAAGAACTGGATTCTGGAGCACGATAGCTCTGTGTAAATAATGCTAAGTCCAGATTAATGTTAACCTTTCTTCTAATGGATTGGATCTACTCTAATACCTGTTACTGTTGCTGTGGGATGAGAACACTGTGAACGCTGTGCCATCTTACGTATTTAAGTCATTATGTTGTTATGTTCCTAAAATAATGCGAGAGAAATTCCTAGAGGATTTTCAATTTTTCATCCACATTAATTACTTTCAATTCCTGAGATACCTTGAAATACTTCTTTCCGTTTTCTTTGGCCATTTAAATACTTCTGGTTTTTAAGAGATGGGAGGGGCAGGAATGGGCCTACTTCATTCTCACATGGGGTTGCACCCATATGGAAACTCGACTCAGGCCCAGGATTTGGAAGGAAATCCTTTTTTGATTGTTTTATTTCTTTCACTCTTTTAGCCAATCCTCTGTGGTTGTTTGAGGATCTGTGGCCAACGGTGTAGTAAGTAGTGAGGATTCATCATTTCTCAGTCAACCAAGGGAGGGGGAATGGTGCTATCTGGATTAGAGCTCTGAAATCTATCCACTACATGTGTTAGCACTTGTGTAAACACTGTGTGTCTCTACTTGTCGATATTGAAGGAGAGAAATTATTTCAAGTTTTAAAATTTATTTTAGAGAGAGACTACGAGTGGGGCAAGTGTGGAGGGAGAGGGAGACATGGAATCTCAAGCAGACTCCCCGCTGAGCACAGAGCCCCACGCAGGGCTTGATCTCAGGACCCAGATATCTTGACCTTAGCCGAAATCAGGAGTCGAGCACTCAACTGATGAGCCACCCAGGTGGCCCCAGAAGAGAAACTGTTTAAAGGAAGAAATAACACATAAGGGCAATAACTAGAAAAATCAGAAAAAAAAAAGCAATGATTCTTTGAGTATCTAGATTTGATCATGTGAATATTTCTGACCTAAAATACATTTCTAAAAGCATTTTATAGCTTTTTTCCCAGGGTTGCCTGGATGGCTCAGTTAGTGATGTGTCTGCCTTCGGCTGAGGTCATGATCTCAGGGTCCTGGGATGGAGCCCCATGTTGGGGTCCCTGATCAGTGGAGAGTCTGCTTCTCCCTCTCCCTCTGCCCTTCCCCTGCTACTTATGTGCTCTCTATCTCTTAAATAAAATATTTAAAGGATAAAAACAATAAAAATATATAGTTTTTTTTTTCTACATATGAGTCTAGCCAGTCATCTCTAAAAGATGGGAAGAAATTCAAATATGATCAAATCCTTGAGTTAGAATTTATTGACTCTTTACTGTGTGTCAGAAACAATATTTTCATCCTTGTCTTATTTATTTTTTTAAAGATTTATTTTTATTTATTTATGACAGACATAGAGAGAGAGAGGGAGAGAGAGAGAGAGAGGCAGAGACACAGGCAGAGGGAGAAGCAGGCTCCACGCAGGGAGCCCGACGCGGAACTCGATCCCGGGACTCCAGGATCTGCCCTGGGCCAAAGGCAGGTGCGAAACCACTGAGCCACCCAGCGATCCCCTCGTTGTCTCATTTAAACCTCACAGTAACCATATAATAAATGGGAAACGCAAAGGACTTCAATTAGAGGAGTCTTTCTGTCACCACTCCAGTTACACTTCTCTATAATTTACTTAATTGAAAGATACATTTTTTTAAAAATTTGGAGATTATAGTAACTTTCATCTTAAAAAAGGGAGAGAGTAGTGTGAATGTCTTCCATAAGAGAAGAGAAAGGCATTTATCATCCTTTATGCAAATATAATTTCAATGCCTTTATTTCTGATCAGTCAAGTCCAATCTGAGCCCGCTGTGCAAGGTCTGCAAAAGTATGGGAGCAGGGGTCTTCTGGGGGCTTCCTGGGTGGGCTCCGGAGCCAGCCACCTGGGCTGCAGCCCTGGCTATACCCTCTCCTCCTAGGCAAGGTGTCTCAGCACAACATGAAGCTAAAAACAGTATCAATAATGGTTATTAATCATCTGCACTGTGTTCATAAGCACTGGGGCTTCCACACACACAAAATTCTGTGAGCAACACAGACGAGAAATTCTCCCTTTGTGCAACTCACACCATAGTAGGGGGAGACAGAGACAAAGCAAAATAATTCATGAAACTAGAGCTTTCAGGTCTCTATACGTGCTACTAATATCTAAAATAATCAGGGAGGACACTCAGGGAGGGACAGGGAGGGCTTGCAGTCCTATGTCGGTTGTCAGAAAGCTATCAGGAAAATGTGAAAATTTGCAAACATTTGTGGAGGGCGAGAGAGAGCAAGTCATGTGGGGAAGGGCATTTTGGGAGAGGGCACAGGGAAAGAACAGCTGGCTCCTGTTTTCTTTGGCCTCCAGTAAACAAGCTGAGGTTAAACACCTCAGGTTAAATAACTGAACGATGCTCACGTTGCACAGCTAGCAAGTGATGGAATTCAGTCACTGGTCTGGTGATAGAGGTTGAACAACACAATGAGCTACGATACAGCTAATTGTCCTTTATTTTTTGCTTGCAGGTCAAAGAATATCTTTACTTTTATTTTTTTTTTCTTTAATTTTATTTAAATTCAATTTGCCAACATAGAGTCTCTTTGAAGATCAAGGCCACCACTATTTCTAGTCTGCTCAACCAGATAACTTCGCTGCGTATAACTCAGGTCTCCCATTTGTCAGAAGTACCAATAGGGACACAAAGGTATTTATCTCAATAAGCGCGGTGCTTAGACACTGGAAAAAAAGGAATTTGGAAAAAGAAAACAAATCTTCTCTAAACTAATATTCCATTCGTGTTAAAGATGAATACAGCCATCAAATACCATCTGGTAGAGTGCACTTTATGCACACAGAATGATTCTGCACATTTCACAGGACATTAAGACAAAGTACCTGCCCCGAGGGGTTCTAAAATAGATAAAAATCAACAGATTTAGATGATCTTTTCTTTTTCTCACTTAGGCAAACGAGTTCTGATTTATGTCATTAAACTACTTGACAGCAAGAACTGAGGTTTTCAGTTCAATACAGCAGTTTTTCCAAAAAATGTGTATGTGGGCACTCCTGGTGTGAAACTGCTGGCCCTTTGACAAAATCTTAATGTTTATCAATCTCTTTTGATGAATAATTCAGGCTTTTCTTTTTTTTTTTTTTTTTCAGGCTTTTCATGTCAAGAAGCGCTGTTTTGTCATTTACGATCCTGATATAAAATTTCCTTTTTTGAAATAAGTTCATTGACGTAAAAATGTCAGAGTATTCAATTTTCTAAAAAAAACAAAAATAGTTTGATAAATAATATGCAGCGTAAAATAGCTAAACCTTGGAAATACAGCTAACGTAGAATGCTCCGGTGATTCATGAGTGCAACTTAAGACATTCCATCCTGTCCAGCCATTAACTGTATTTCTCACTGCCCTCATTCTCTCTTGAAACCATTTTGAACACGTTTCCAATTCTCCCAGGACTACTGTACTGAAACTGCTCCTTTAAATATCCCCAATAAATTCCATATTAGTAAAACCACTGATCAATTCACAGTTATTCTGTTTCTTGGTTTTGTTTGCTTGTTTTTAACATGATCTCTCAGTGGCATTAGACATAAGTGATCTCTCCCTTCCCTTTAATACACTTTTTTCCCCTAAGGCAACTTCAAGACCTGTCCTCTTTTGGGTCACCATTCCTGATCCTTCTCATTTCCTTGGCACCTTAAAATCAGTCTTTGGATGTCTTCTACATTAGCCCCCTTAAGAAGTTCATCCAACTTCAATATTCTAAGTAGAGCATAAATGCTCAAGACCCCGAATGTATATTTCTAGCCCAAATTTCTTCCCCCTACTCAGTAGCTTTAATTAGATGTCACAAGACATTTCAAGTTTAATATGTCTGAAATTGAATTATTCTTCCTCTGACATCCTTTTCATTCTGGCTAATGGAAATTCAATCCTGCCAGTGGCTCGGGCTTATCTCAGTAGCCACTCTTCACTTGTCTTCTGTCCCAAATCTAATCACCAACAAATCTTCTAGTGTCTACCCACGAAATATAACAAGGTGGAAACCTCTCTCATCATTTCCAGGAATACCACTCCAGGCTCATCTGGACTACTGATATAGCACCCTAACTAATTTGCTCAATTTCTCACATCCTCAAAAGAGAATCCATATGATCCTTTTAAATATTGTTTATTCGTGACACTGCTCTATGCAAATTCTTCCATTACTACACGATTTCACTGAGAGTAGATATCTCCACACATCTCTGGTTCCTGGGTGCCTTCATTTCTACAGATTTCCTCTTTTCTTACTCTGTTCCTGTTGCACTAGTGCTTCATTGTTCCCGAAACACACCAGTCAGGCCTCAACTTCAGAACACCAGATACCCACAGCGCTCATCTTCTCACCTTCTTTATTTTATTTATTTTTTTTTGCTAGTGTCACCTTAGCAAAATCATCACTGATCAAATTGTCATCCTCCATACATTCCTCTCCATTTTTCCTCATGTACATTTCCACATAGCATTTATTACCTCCTAAAATTTTATATAACTCACATATATTTTGTTAATTGTTCTTTTTCTTACTAGAATGTAAGAAAGATTGCTTGTCTGCTTTGTTACTTGTGTGCTTTAGTATTTACAGTTTGCGTTTGCCTTTGCATTTCCTGTGGCTGAGAGGGTAAGTTTAGTGAAAGGAATATAGGGATCCAGTTTTGTTTTGTACTTCAATCAACTATATTAAAAGACAAAAAAACAAAAGTACTTTGATTTTCATCTTACATACTCCACATTTGTCTTTCTCAGTGTCTTTCAGACTTAGAAAAGAGCTTGTGACAGAACACTGGTGCTCTTTTACTACTGCCTATTGGTGGCTACTATTAACTTCCAAGGATAATCTAATTATTGTAGAAAGATAGTTGGTTACTGTCAATTCTCAACACTCAAGATTTGGTAATAAACTGAATAGATATAATTCAGAAACAATATTTTTGATGCCAATATAGCTAAACAAAATGATTCTTGTTCAGTTTTAAATAAATTGAAGTGTGTGTGTGTGTGTGTGTGTGTGTGTGTGTGTGTGTTTTCAGGCCTATGGATATTTGAAGACCTACAAAACCCCTACTTAAACTGTTGCATATTAGTTCAAGGGTTTCTCAAGCCCTCCCTCACAGTCTATGTACTAGTTCCCAGACTTGAGCACATTAAAACTAGATTTTCAAAATAGTGGAGTTAATAGAGCCAGGCCAACTGAATGGAGTAAGTATGCAGCTAATGGTCTGACGGTACTGAGGGAAAAAGACAGAAAAATCTACTTTTAAAAAAGAACATAGGGATCAATAAACAGGGATCCATTAAGCCTCATATACCACAATACGATCTGTTGGTATAAATATAGAATCTAATTTAGAAACTAATAGTCACATTATCCTGTGCTCAGGAAGCCAAAAGATGTATTAGGAAACCATTATAAATAATATATTTAAAGTCAAGAATCAGGAATGATGTGTCATGTATGACAGTCCATCCTTACCTTTGAGAAAATTCTGATCCTTTATGATATTAATACTGAGAAAGAAATAATGTTCAGCATATATTGTTTTAAGCCTATACTTATTAAAAAAAGACCCCAGAACTAGTAAGATTGAGGGCATAGTCCTAATTATCTGACTTTTAACTATCTGAACTAGACTCTGTCACTGAACCTATACTCCTAAACATAACATGGGTGAATAACACTTGAAAAGTATAGTCTATATAGTTGATGTAGAACCAGATGGAGCAAAAGATATTTAGAAAGCTCTAGAATTCTACTCAAATAAAAAGTATTGTCTAAGGAATTGATTTAATTTGGTAGCTAAAAATCTTAAGCTTTAAAGCAAAATATAAAAGGTGAAATCTGCCACTTATTAGCTATGCAAATGATTAAACCTGTTTGTGTCTCAGTGACTCCATGTAGGATACTGAAATAGAAAGGCATCTAATTCAAGGTTGTCATGTTGATTCAACTTCAACACTACTAAAATAGTTCATATCTAGGATGCAGCTTAGTGCACAGCATACACTTAATAAATACAATTGGTATTAATATCAAGATGAAAATTGCATCATGCAGTTTTTAAAAAATCTGTAAAGTGTTTTTTGTTCAAATTTTTAAAATTTATTTTGAATTTTTTTTTTGAAAGGGAGGTGGGGGACAGAGGGAAAGATCTCAACCAGACTTCCTGCTGAGCATGGAGCCCCATGTGGGGCTCTGTCTCATGCTGTGAGATCATGACCTGAGCTGACACCAAGATTCAGACCCTCAACCAACTGAGCCACTCAGGCACCCTGTATAGTGTTTTTAAAGGTCAGTCATCAGTAGAACTCACTCCATGGAAGACTTGATAAAGTAACATATATGACATGTTACCAAACTCAGCAAGACATAACATTTAAAATGTAAACATAAAACATGACATTTCTCCCTGGTCACTTATGTATTGGCATGTTTAATCATAAGGCATCAGAAAGTGTGATATTGATTAGTTAGTAAGTTAATCCTGAAAGAGGAGGGATGGGCTTAGTAGGGGTGGGACATAAAGAAATGATAGGGAAAAAAAAGTCTCTCAACATTTGGAGACAGAAAGGACAAATTCAGTTAAATCCTTAATTCAGAACAAATAATACCCAATATGAATTATTATAAGTCAATAAACAGGACTAACATGTCAGGAAAACTTTCTTAAAACATATTTTGCAGTTGTACTTGCTTTTTAAACTGAACAAGAATAGAGCACATGAGGGGAATACTTCAGGGTTGGTCGACTTAAGAGCTCTGTAGACCCTCTCCCATGAAAACAACCATGACTAGTAAAAAACAGTTTAAAAAATTAAAGTCTGTAGAAGTCGTTCTAAGACCATACAGCAACAGAAGAAACATTTATTTAAAAAAAATCTACAAAATCTCAGTAAGAACAGCAAGAGTCTGTGGCATTTGAACAATAAGGTGTTTCCCCTCCAACTCTCAGCCAGCACAGCATGAGAAAAGCTCTACTTGTAACAGGTGTAGGCAGAATCATTGCCTCTTGCTCCCCTACAGCTCCAGTGTGAGACTATGGTACTTGCCCTGGAGGGACAGGCCAACAGCAAACATTTCTTATCCTCTGCCTGTCAATTCATGTTGCAGAAACCCACTGTCTGCCATCTGCTAATCCCTTCTCTGTCCATAATGGAATAAAATTAGAAACAAACAACATAAAGTCTCAAAATTCACAGCTATACAGAAATTAAGCATTGCACTCAGAAGCGGAGACAATAATATAAAGCAAATTAGAAAAAGCTTCAAAATGAATGAAAATTATTTAAAAAATCCACACAAAAATTTATGTAATAGTGCAAGGCAGCTCTTGGAGAAAAATGTATAGCTGTAAGCATCTGTATCTACAAAACAGGAGGTTTTCAGGTCAATAACTTTTCAACTAAGACAATAGAAAAAAAGATGAGTAAAATAAACTTAAAACAAGAAGAGGGAAATAAATAAAAATTAAAGTGTAGATTAATGAAATAAAAAGAAACAATAGAGCAAAAATCAGTTAAACCAAAAGTTTATATTTTGAAGAGATCAATAAAACTGACAAACTTCTAGTCAGACAGATAAAGAAAAAAGGAGAAGTTTCCAATTACTAACATTAGAAACAAAAGAGGAGCTATCACTACTGGCCTCATAGCAATAGAGAAGATTTTAGGGAAATATGATGAAGAACTGTATCCCACCATATCAAATAACCTAGATGAAATGAACAAATCCCTAGCAGTGCACAAACTACCAAAACTGACTAAAGACAATAGAGAAAATCTGGGTACATGTATAATAAGTAAAAAGATGAAGTTAGTAATCTCAAAAACAAAATTAAAAAACTACATTAAAGGGATGCCTGGGTGGCTCAGCAGTTGAGCATCTGCCTTTGGCTCAGGGCATAGTCCTGGAGTCCCAGGATCGAGTCCCACATTGGGCTTCTTGCATGGAGCCTGCTTCTCCTTCTCCCTGTGTCTCTGCCTCTCTCTTTGTGTCTCTCATGAATAAATGAATAAAGTATTTTTTTAAAAGGCCCAAATAGCTTTACTAGTAAATTTTAGCAAACATTTAAATAATTGACACCATTTTCACAATCTCTTCTAAAATACAAAAGAGGAAACGCTTCCTAATTATACGAGGCTTATATTACCCTCAAACCAAAACCAGACAGAGGAACCCCAAGAAAAGAATGCTGTAGGTCAATCTATTCAATGAACATAGAAGTAAAAATCCTTAACAAAGTACTAGCAATTCAAATTCAGCAATATATAGAAACAATTCTACATAATGACCTAATGTGATTTGTCACAGGTATGCAAAGTTATTTCAACATAAGAAACTTCAATTAATGTAATAAACAGATTTTTTTAAACAAAGGGAAAAAAAGGATCATTTAAGAAAAATCAGGAAAAGCATTTGAAAAAATCCAATACTACTTTGTGATAAAAATGCTTAATGAAGTAGGAATTTAAAGGAACTTCCTCAACTTGACAAGGGACAACTACACAAAACTCCCAACTAGCATCGTAGTGAAGTTGAAAGACTAACAGCTTCTCTAGTAGGGTCAGGAATAAGACAGAGATTTATCCTTAAAACTATTACAACATTCTACTGAAAGGTTTAGCAGAGTAATTAGGCAAGAAAAAGACATAAAAGTCATCTTGGAAAGGAAGAAGTAAAATTATCTCCATTTGCGGATGACATTATCTTTTAAATAGAAAATCTAAAGAACCCACTCAAAAACTATTAGACTAATAAATGAGTTCAGAAAGGATGCAGGATACAAGACCAATATAAAAATATCCATAGTATTACAATATATTCATGATGATCAATCAAAAATAAAATTAAGGAGGATAATTCCACTTCATACAGTTAAAAAATAAAATTCTTAGGAGTAAATTCAATGAGAGAAGTAGAAACATTGCAATCTGAAAATTACAAAACATTGTTAGAACTGCCTGATGTGGGGAGTCAGAGCCTGAGTGGGTGTTGGCGTCCTATCATGGAGCATCCCTATCCACGTGAGGCAAAGGGGGTTTCTCAGGATGCCTGGAATGGGATGGTAGAGCCCAGGGGAGGAAGCCGGGCTTCTGTGAGAGAGAGTGGTGGCCTGGGGTGGTTGCAAGGTCCAAAGAGGTTTTGCACGATCTGTGTGGGGTGCTGAGCTACAGGTCATGAGGCCATCTACACGGGAAGGGTGCTAGTAGGACATCAGTGTGCCGGGGACTCTAACGGCACAAGTGGAATGAAGAAGGCAACCATTTAGTGTATGGTGGTAGCAGCTGGTCCTGAGATGTGCTGAAGTCTGGGCTCAATACGGAGGGTGTTTCCATGGCCCTGTACAGCATGCCAGAGTCCACATGGGGTGGGGAGTGCATCTGTGCTGGGAGAAGAGGAGGGACAGGCAGGCATTTGGCACGAGAACATGGGTAGCCTGAAGAGGACATCAGCATGGGAGTCAACAGGAGACTGGTTACCTTCAGTAAGGAAATATACTAAGTGATGGGCACTGAGGGGGGCATTGGACAGGATGAGCACTGAGTGTTATACTATATGTTGGCAAATCAAACTTCAATAAAATTATATATATATATATATAATTTATATATATCCTTAGTATATATCCTTAGTATATTTCCTTTATATATATATAAAGGAAATATACTAAGGATAAAAGAGCCAGTTTTCTCATTGTGACATACTAGTGAACTAATACATACATACATATATATATATATATATATATACACATATATATTTCATAATATATACAAATGTATAATATGATATTGCATATAATAGGTACATGTTGGTATAGAGATGTATATGTAGGCATAAAATTAATATAAATGCAAATGAACATGCATGTATATATCATGCACATGTATGTGGCATGTGTAGAGACACGTGTGTCTGTTTGAGTACATGCAGGTGTACTCATACATCTATGCCCGTATATTGCCTAACTTTGGCCATTGAGAAGGCCTGGAAGCAGAGATAGCCAATAATCATGAACATTCTGTGCCCTCAGGTCTTGGTTCCTAAATGCCATCTGCCCCACTTAAAGAAACCAGAGCTTTTTAGAAAAACGGTTAGATCTGGAACAGGAATAAGAGAAGAATAAAGTGGATCTGGAACATGTTGCTGTGCTGGAAAATAGCTCGGGGCTCAAAATGTGACAGGGCCATGTGACAAGGACTTGTAAAGGACAGGCTGGCTCATCAAGACGAGTTCTGGGACAATTTGAGCATAAGGATATATAATGATTGTAATGGACAACAATCAACTGAAGAAGATAAATTTTTGAATTCATATTTGGTATTGATAAATAAGAATAAATACACAGGGGAGCAGAGATAGCTTTTCTTTTAGTTGAATGCCAACTAATCAATGTCAAAGAGGTGACAGCATCAGAAAATCATCATTTGGCAGCAATCATAATAATAATTCAGCCAAAGAACCTCAATAGATATTAAAAAAATAATGAGGGGAAATAAATAAGGGAAGGACATTTGCATAATCTCAAATCATCCACACACTTGAAGGCTGGGGCAATTTAGAACAGGTTACGCACCTTGTCACTGGAATGGGACCCAGGTAAACCATCTGTCATCTGATAGGAGGCAATGAGATTAACACAGCATCACCTCAGGGATACTCTTGCCGAAATATCAGGACTTAACCAGTCACGGAGAGACACCAACGAACCCAAATTGAAGGAAAATGTACAAAATAAGCAACCTGCAATCTTCAACAGCATGAAGGGAGAATTGCTGCAGATTGAGGAGAGAAACATGCTATCCTGCTTTGGGTCATTTTGCCAAAAAGGACGTTGCAAGCATAACCGGCAAAAATTGACTGGAGTCACAGGTCCAGACGGTAGTAATGCACCAAAGTCATGGCCTGATTTCGACAATGGGGTGGAGGTTACATAGGAGACCGCGCTGTTCATAGGGATTGGAGATCATACTTGGTGAATGCCCAGCATGCTGGTAACTTATTCTCAAACATCCTTGTTCAATTCTCATATTTTTTTTCTGTCAAGTCTTATAGCATTTCAAAAGCAAAATGAACATGAAACAAATATGTGTGCATGATGACAATGGTGAAATCACCTGTATGTGTATCACATATGTCCTTTACAACACACACACTCACATGATTTACACAATTGTGTGTGGCCAGGATGGGATGCACACCAGGGGGTTCAGGTGAGCTCTCCCATGAGGAAGGGCTGGGGAGTCACTGGGGTGGGGGAAGGAGGTGAGGAAGGGGAGGTGAGGCAAAAACAGGAAACAGAAAAGAAAGCTGCATAAAAAGGAAAGAGAGCGGGAGATGATTGCACTTATGAATATATACATATTAATTGTAAAAATAAAATTACATAAAGGAAGAGGAAGTGTAAACAGCTAGTGTTGGCATCAATCTGCAAATTTTTCTTCTTGACGCACATAGGCGACTTCTGATTCAAATCACCCCACTCATGCTGGTTAAATTAGGAGAAGTGTAGCTGCAATCAAGCCTTGCTGCTCTTTGTAATCATTTGTTTATTGAAATCAAAATTATCTACTTTTATTTGAGGGTAGGTAGTGGGGAAAGCCTCTGTGGCAAAGCTGAGTTAATTTTTATTGCTAGGTAATTCCGCCTCTGTCTCTGAAATATGTTTTCTTCATTTGGAGCTTCTCTAAATAATAATTTAAAAAAAAAGAATCTTTTTGTGTATGTGGAATGAGGTGAGTATGTGAATGAAGATCAATCAAATGAAGACTTTGTCCTTCACTTTCTTTTTCGAACTGCTACAGGATTTCGTGGATCCATGTAAAATAAAAAGAGTTCAAAGCTAGAACAAGAGACATGCAATTGAATTCTTCAGTTTTCTTAAGTAACTCTTCCGAAGCAAATATTGCTTGTCTTTTTATCTAAAAAACAAACAAACAAAAAAGTTTTCCATGCTCCAAACCAGCTAATTCCAGGCAGTTAAGTGGAGAATCACCACGGGCACTTCTCAGCATCAATTTGATTCCTGTTGTTTTCTCTAGACAACTGACACCTATTAGCTGTTTATCGAGTATACCTCAGAAGCACTGTTTCTGTTCTCCTCTAATTTATCAAAATCTCAGGGAAATAACTGCATTTGCATACTGAAGCTTTAATCAACAGTAGCTGACAGAGTGTGAAGCAATAAACAGCTTCAAGGCATGCAATAAACTGCGGTTTATTTACAGAACTGCACAGAGAATCCTTTATTGCCAGTTACTAAAGGTAATACTGATTACTGCTATTATAATACCAGGCACCACCAAAGAGTTGCTCAGTTGAAAGTAATTCCACATCCAAATCCACATTTCAAATTAATCTTTTTTTTTTTTTCTTTTTAATCTAACTTTCAGGAAGAGCACAATGGTTCAATTCTGGTCAATTAAAACAAACGAAAACCCCAGAACTCTTTTTATCAAGTAGTTTAAAAATTCTAAACTTGTCTTTGAATCATAATAGTCCTTTGGCCTCAAGTAAATGAAAATCATCACTTTCATACTCTAGTAATAAACCTTTGTTGAAAGACCTTACATAAGAAAGAGATGACAAAAGCAGGGTTCCCAGGTTTCCACAAAATCTAGCTGAAAGAGGCTAAGGGGTGTCTGCGGACTCTCATCTAGAACACGAGGAAGAGTCCTCCCTCCATGGCTTTAGGAGACATGATAAGAATAAGAAGATTAAAGATTAGAAACCCAGCAGTAAATGGGAAATAAAGGTCGGCGTGAAGTGTCCCTTGCTCAGATCTCCAAAATAGGGCCCTATGGCTACATAGACTCCCCCAGCGGTTGTCCGTAAAACTTCATTAAAGTTACAGATCTCACAGTTTCACTTATTGCCCTGGTGACCACCGCCCTGTGACCCAGGGCTTCATTAGAGCCTTGGAAACTGAGCCTGAAATTCCTCATCGCACCACCCTTCCCATGCGCCAGCATTCCTGTGTTTAGAAATGCATGGCAATAATTCACTTGGAAAGGCACGCAATTATTGGAAAGAGGGAAAAAAAAATCTCTGGAAAAATGCTAAACTATATTTTCTTAAAATTTGTTCTTCCTCTTCTGAATGTATTTAAGTCATTTTTAGAACTTCTGCTTTAAGTTTCTTCTTCTTCTTCTTCTTCTTCTTCTTCTTCTTTTCTTCTTCTTCTTCTTCTTCTTCTTCTTCTTCTTCTTCTTCTTTTCTTCTTCTTCTTCTTCTTCTTCTTCTTCTTCTTCTTCTTCTTCTTCTTCTTCTTCTTCTTCTTCTTCTTCTTTCTTCTTTTTGGATCTTTAGAGGGCTTATGTTATGTGTCATTGCTTGCGCTCCAGAAAACCTCCTACTTGCTCATTCCCCTTTACTTCATCTTGAGGCTGGAAGCCCCCAGATACCCATTTCAGATCGAATTAAGGATAAGATGGTTTTCATCATCTCTGTGTGATAAAACTCTGATATGCCTCCCAAATGCCCCTTCAAGGAAGTAAAGAAACTATTCCCCTATATGTCAGAAACGTCACCTACTGAGGCCCTTCATCTGTTGCTCCATTTGAAGAGAGCCATCATGTCGAGGCCAACCTGTTTTCTTTATTCTTTTCTTTCTTTCTTTTCTCTTTCTTTCTTTTCTCTTTCTTTCTTCTTTCTTTCTTTCTTTCTTTCTTTCTTTCTTTCTTTCTTTCTTTCTTTCCCTTCTTTCTTTCTTTCTTTCTTTCTTTCTTTCTTTCTTTCTTTCTTCTTTCTTCTTTCTCTTTCTTTCTTTTTTTTTTTGCCAACCTGTTTTTTAAGGCAACCTGCATCTGACTCTTGCTTGCATACAGGTGTATGAAGGCCTGCCTCACTGTGCCAACCTTCCAACTCGAAAGGGCTCTCTTGACTCTAGAGCTTTCCACTATGGTTAGCTGAAGCTTACTTTCTACCTAAACTTAGTTCTGCTTTGCTTTCCTCACCTTTCCCACAGGAGTCAATTCCAAAAACACTCTTTAATAGACACCTGCAGCTGAATCTTCATCTCAAAGTCTCTTTCTCTGGAAACTCAACCTAAGACAGACACCTATCTATGTAGCAAACCCCCCTAAAAATTAGATCATACCGTCGGCCATGGGTTTAGAGTTTTAGGGCAGGGAGTTAAGGAGGAAATATGAACGAATCAGATGTATGAGCACTTAGCAACTTAAATCCAGGAGAACAATGAACTAATCTCAGGAGTGAATGTAAACAAAAGAAGAAGATGAAGAAGAAGGAGAAGAAGATGAAGATGAAGAAAAAGAAGAGGAGGAGGAAGAGGAGGAGGATGAGGAGGTGGTGGTGGTGGTGGTTAGGAGCTTGAACTGTGGAGCATTCCCACTTTTAAGAGTCGGGGCAGGGATCCCTGGGTGGTGCAGAGGTTTGGCGCCTGCCTTTGGCCCAGGGCGTGATCCTAGAGACCCGGGATCGAATCCCACATCGGGCTCCCGGTGCATGGAGCCTGCTTCTCCCTCTGACTATGTCTCTGCCTCTCTCTCTCTCTCTCTGTGACTATCATAAATAAATAAAAAAATAAAAAAAAAAAGAGTCGGGGCAATGATTAAAAACAACAAATACCCACCATTTGCTTCGACATGGATGGAACTGGAGGGTATTATGCTGAGTGAAATAAGTCAATCAGAGAAGGACAAACATTATATGGTCTCATTCATTTGGGGAATATAAATAATAGCAAAAGGGAATAAAGGGGAAAGGAGAAAAAATGAGAGGGAAATATCAGAAAGGGAGACAGAACATGAGAGACTCCTAACTCTGGAAAACGAACTAGGGGTGGTGGAAAGGGAGATGGGCGGGGGGGGTGTAGGTGACTGGGTGATGGGCACTGAGGGGGGCACTTGATGGGATGAGCACTGGGTATTATGCTTATGTTGGCAAATTGAACTCCAATTTAAAAAATATGTAAAAAAAAAAAAATCGGGGCAATGAGGAGAAGTCATTAGAGTAGACTGAGATGGGATCAGCCAGGGAGGATGGTGAGCAACCCAGGACACACACGGTAGTGTGCTGGAAATCAAACCAGTGAATTTCTGAATAAGAAAGGCATTCTCCACCCTATCACACCTTGTTGATGGGCAGGGAGATGGGGGAATTCACTGGGTAATGGAATAAGCACTAAGGCAAAAGAAAAGGCCCCATCCATGATAGGTGATTGAAATCCTGACTTTCATGTGATCAAGAGAGAGCAGCAGGGAACATGACCAAGGCACTCTCCAAGCCAGCCTGGCTATGTGATCGGAGTAGCTTCCACAGTGAAGGGAAGCACAGAGATGGGTAAGCAGCTGGGTAGGTTATGGGATCAAGGGCATTTTGTGTTGTTCACTTGTATTTAATTGGGAGACACCACTGAGGATTTTCACATCGCTGGAAATGGTCAGATAGAGCAGGAACTGTTCACGCTGTAGGAAAAGGTTAAAAGTGTGATTCTGGAGCAATGTCCTTGGAGCAGCCCAGAGTGGGTGGGATCTAGGAGAGTGCTTTCGGGTCAGCGCAAAGCACTCACACTTGAAAGGTGCTGTGTTTTCATTTTTCACTGGGCCTTGCAAACGGCGTAGCCAGTCCTGAGTGCTGCTCTAGTGTGGTCCAAGGTCACAGGGTCATTCCACAAAGTGGTTATTATGGATCATGACCATATAAGAAATTTGGAGCAAAATCCTCTAGAGTAGAATTTATAGTAGCTTAGGAAGAAAAAAAAAAAGAGAGTGATGTGACAGTGATTTTATATCTTTTGAACCCAATAGGGGAAAAAAAAATAATAAAAGCTTTTGCTTTTTGTCTCCTATTTCCTTTTTCTAGTCATTCATTTAGATGCATCCTCCATTTCAGAGGTTCTGAAGAAGCCCTGATCGAGTATGCAAGTGACAGCTTCAATAGACACAGGGGTGCTAATTTTTAATCACAGGAGTAAAAACAAAATGTACAAATGCAGGTGCAGAGAGATTGGTAGATGTGGTGACAAGAGGCTGTAAAAGTCTTCATCTACAGGTTTGATGAAAATATGGGGCAGGAGAGGTGCCCCAATAAGGCTCCTTTGCTTGCCCGGGAATCTCTGTCTTGGGTCTGCACACAAGCCACAGCTCATCATCTGTGTCCGTCTCTACAACCAGCCCCAGCTCTTCTGCTTTATGCTCGGTGATATCAGAAAAGACCACTTTATCTTACTAACTTATTTTTAGGCACTTATTTTTAAGAGAATTTGAGAATGTGGCTTTATTTCTTGCACCATGTCAAGAAGATCATTTCCCCCCACTTTTTATACGCCCTACTTCTCTTTAAGGCTGAGGCAGGAGTAAGCCTAAGTCCACTAACACAGGCCCTTAAGTCATTTATCCCATATCTGTGTATATGAGAAGTAGATAGGATATGAGATAAAGTGGATAGCCTACAACTCCTCTGGGGCGAGAGCTCACATATTAACCTTTTATATTTCCTTCTTGAGGAAGGAAGGGTTGGGAGAAAAAAAATAATTTAGAAGCCACCTGTTTTAAATGCATCAGACCTCGGTTTCTCCTTTCCCTGCCCTCCCTGACACTTCCCTGGCTTTCTGCCTATGAGCATATTGTGGCCTATGGAGGATTTACAGGGGCCGAATTACTGTTTGAGAAGAGGAAGACACGTATATGAATAGAGGATAGATTTAAAAATAGGGTTTTCTCACTATTGACAGCTTTATATGCCTGTAGATGAAAAATCATTTCCTATAATATATATCCCATAATGTCAGGGGGATTAGACATTTTTTTTTGGAGGAGGGGGTGACTTAAGCCTATCCGAACACCTATTTTAAAGAAGAAGAATTTGCACTACAAATGAGATTTAATTTTTGCAAGAAGGAATTGCTTGGCATTGTAAGACATCTCCCTATCTCTAAAATTTATCTGTGTCAATCCATCCAGCCATCTCTTCTTCACCCCAAATACAAAGTATACGTGGGAGCCAGATGACCAGTAGAAAGGTGTGTTTCCAATTCCTTACGTGCGCCTACAGTGAGCTTATTCACCTGAGATAACGTTAACGATGAAAGAGCCACCTGAGATCTAGGGTAAGGAAAGACGAGAGGCAACTTGAACTGAAAATAAAGAGGAAAATAAATGAGACTTCCATTCCTCACTCTTATCAAAATCAGGGAAACCTAAATAGAGTGAGTTATAGATCGCTAAATTGAAGGGAAAGCAGTCATCTTTTTAGCACACTGTGCGGCATTAATCTATGCACTAACATGAAAGAATCGGAATGTGTTAAGAAAAGCTTCTTTGATGACAGAAGAGCAAATCTGCAAGTGACAGATCCAAAGCGATCCCCGTAATATAAATGACACTGCAGATCCTATGGCCCGGGGCTCATGATTCATGCACAGTGTACCTGCGCCAGCTTCGAGACATCCATGAATCATGAACTCTTATCATCTTCAGGGAAAAAAAGTATCCTGTTTTACAAGAAATATTCATCAAAAAAAAAAAATAAAAAAGAAATAAAGAGAAGAAAGAACCCCCAAACCTTCTAGAACATTTGAAGGAAGTCAGAAAAACGAATTAGCACCTCCGACAGGACCTGTTAATGCAGAAGTGCATGCGATACAATGGCCTGCATTTCTTTCAAACTGTTCTGGAAATGGATCAATTCTGCATCAAATCAAGGCAGCAGGCATTTTTCTTCAGGACTAAAATTAATAATTCCTTGAGGCACATGGTTTAAATTTTACAGCTTTCAGAAACTATTAAAAAGGAGAAGAATGGATAAGGGTGCAAGGGAACTGCATGTGGCCAGCTGACCCGCCACTGCCTGACACTCCTCCTCAGGCACTTTCATTAGAAAAATGCACGTTTTTCCCTCAGGTAGGCAGACATGCAACGTCCAACTTCTCACACCTTTCTGTTTTCTCCCGTCATCTGTGTCCAAGTTGTCAACGGGCCACTGCAGCTCTGGGCACCAGGAGCCAGGAAAAGGAAAGAGACTCAAACTGCAAGAGCCAGCTCAGCTCAGGACACAAATTGGGAATGAGGGCGAAATTAGGTTTTCCAGCTTCGGTGGTCATTAACTCCATGCTACTATTATTATTTTTTTACATGCTATTATTTTTCACTTTTGTGCAGAAGCAAGAAGCGACCACAAGAAAATGAAATCAAGTCAGATCAAGCCGACCTTAAAAAGAAAAGAAGCATTTGCTCTGTGGGCGAATGAAGTGACTACAAGTCCGAGCAGCGCCGAGGGCCCCTGAACCTGTCGCCAGGAAGGGCAGAGCACTGACTATCGGGCTTGATTTGGGCTTGATTTGGGACCAGCACTCCCCAGCAGGCTTCTCCTGGACTTCGGAAAAGCGACTGCACTGCTTTGTTAAATATATAAAAGACCAGGAAGCTTTCAAATGCCTAGAGTAGTTCCTGGCTAACAGTGCCAATTACAATTAGATGTTGTGTTTCTTTTTTTTTTTTTTACTTAAGATTTTATTTATTTGTTCATGAGAGACACACAGAGAGAGGCAGAGACACAGGCAGAGGGAGAAGCAGGCTCCAAGCAGCCCAATGTGGGACTCGATCCCAGGACCCCGGGGGTCACGATCTGAGCCCAAGGCAGATGCTCAACCACTGAGCCACCCTGGTGTCCCTACAATTAGATATTGGTGACATTATTACTAATATGGATCTGTTAACCACCTGCCTCTTGGACTGCCAAAGTGTCACTTTGTCCTCTAAATTGCAAGTGATCACTTCTTCTTGATGGAACAACTAGTAAAACCATAAAGGGGGCGAATATCTTTGCAATGCGTCCATTCTCCTGTGTTCTTTGACAGTCCACTTTCCTAGTCATCAATCCAAATGCCTGGTACCTTCTTGCTCACCTTTAAAGCCCCAAATCTTCAGGTGAGTTAACAGAAAAACGATGGTAATGAACAGGAATGAGAATGATTACCATTAGTTAGGTACTTTCTTTTTCATTTCTGACACTGAGCTACACAATTTACACTATTTGTCTAATCTGGGCTTCCTTAACCCAAGACAATCATCTCCGTCTTGTTTCCCAAGCTCTTAAAATTATGCTTTCTGGTCTACACCTAAGGGCGAATTAGTCCGTTTTATTCAACTAATATTGATTGACACACAAATATTGACCTATTATACACACATAATACCTTGGTAACGAATGTTGCTTCTGTGTTCAGCCAACTCACGTGAGACCCAACTCACACAACAGATTATTCTGATGAAGTTTATTTATTTATTTATTTATTTATTTATTTATTTATTTTTGACGCAGTTTAAATTATCAAATGTAATATATGAATCTAATGTTGGGTCTTAGGATTGTGAAGATATGTATTATATCTTATCTCTTTTAGCGGTGCCATTAAACTTAATTTAAATATAATGGATGGGCACGATTATGTGCGCAAAGGTTGCTTTTTGGTTTTGGCTTGTTGTTTGTTGGTTTGTTTCTTTTTGAATGACTAGTCAGGGCATATGCAGAGCACAGCACAATTTTTTCCTTCTTCTGTAAAAAGACAGAAAAAATTTTGTACTTTGGGAGCTATAGCTGGTTGTCTGCATATCATTCTTTATTTTTTGTTGCCATTTCATTTGATTTGTCTATATTTTATCAACAAACCTTTAAAAATGTAAAAACGAAACAAAACATTCTCTGTTTACCAGCCAGCCAAACAGGTTGCTTTGCCCACAGGCTATGGTTCTTCACCCTATGCTGCACTCCACCCATTCCTCATTAAAAAATAAATAAATAAATAAATAAATAAATAAATAAATAAATAAATTTCAATAATGGCGATATGTCAAGTAAATTATTGTTTCCATTACCACCCGTTTTCAGAAATAAGTTCACATATTAATAAAATAGAGGCATGGTGGCAAAAATCGAGAGAAGGCAAAAGACATTCTAAATCAAGGAACAATTGCCAGCACTTGCGCTGCCCCAGTCCCTATTCTTCACTCCTCAAGGAACATGTGTGCAAGGAGGGGCATCCTTTACGCCATTCCCATGCATGTGTTTGTTAACCATTTTGTAACACGTACTTGAACTTTCTTTGGGGTGTCCTCACTGACAACAGGTAAATGGATCATTCGATTCCAAACTTGTTTATGATTAAGACTTGTTTTCTTACAGTCGGGCATAAACTTACAGCTGCTGACTAGAGATCTGAACTATTTCTACAAATGTAAAAGATACTAAGCGCCCCATCGTTAATGAGCCATGTTAGAAACAAGTGGAGGTGGATGCGGAGAAAAGGGAACCCTCTTACACTGTTGGTGGGAATGTGAACTGGTGCAGCCACTCTGGAAAACTGTGTGGAGGTTCCTCAAACAGTTAAAAATATACCTGCCCTACGACCCAGCAATTGCACTGTTGGGGATTTACCCCAAAGATACAAATGCAATGAAACGCCGGGACACCTGCACCCCGATGTTTATAGCAGCAATGGCCACGATAGCCAAACTGTGGAAGGAGCCTCGGTGTCCAACGAAAGATGAATGGATAAAGAAGATGTGGTTTATGTATACAATGGAATATTACTCAGCTATTAGAAATGACAAATACCCACCATTTGCTTCAACGTGGATGGAACTGGAGGGTATTATGCTGAGTGAAGTAACTCAGTCGGAGAAGGACAAACATTATATGTTCTCATTCATTTGGGGAATATAAATAATAGTGAAAGGGAATATAAGGGAAGGGGGAAGAAATGTGTGGGAAATATCAGAAAGGGAGACAGAACGTAAAGACTGCTAACTCTGGGAAACAAACTAGGGGTGGTAGAAGGGGAGGAGGGCGGGGGGTGGGGGTGAATGGGTGACGGGCACTGGGGGTTATTCTGTATGTTAGTAAATTGAACACCAATAAAAAATAAATTAAAAAAAAAAAAAGAAACAAGTGGAGGAGTGACGTGAGCCAAGGGCCAGAGCCCCTTGTCTTCAAAGCCAGACCCTGCAGACCTGCATCTCCACGTAACCTCTGAACTCTTTGCTTCCCATGTGCTTTCATTCTAAGTACAGAAGTTCATCTCTGCATTATCCTATGGCTGGTTTGAATAAGGAGTCTCCCGGGGAAGAAATTAAATGGTTTCATGTCTCCCAGGGCTGCCATCGAGCTGCTGTGTCGCTTGCTGCCATTTTCGTCCTACAGCCAACTTCCTCAGCTGTGTCTGGGTCTGTAAGTCAACAACTGCCATTTAGTAAGATGCTCTAAGTCTTACTAATATGACATCTTCCTTTTAATTTTAAAACCAACTTCATTTCTAGGCACTTCCAGTGAGTGTGATTTTTCTCATTCATATTCATCTTTCTTACTCTTGTTTCTCCTCTGATGCTGAGATAAGAGAGGCTACGGAGGGAAAATCACACTTCTTAGAGGGACTGACCATGGGGAGGTTGCGTAAGGCTCAGTCAGGCAGCAGCAGACCTCACGGTTACAGGGATGGACTGGATCTCAAGCGGCCATCCTAGGGACTGGTCGTGGCTGTGACATTCTGAGGTAACTCGTGCATCATGCTCGGTTGGTGGCCTTTGGTTGTACATCTTGTTGAGTGTACATGTGTCTCTTTCCCACATGCTACAGTCCTTCATTTTTACCTACACTTAGGAACCCCACCTCTGAGATCTAGGGCCCTGGGTGGGATCCATCTTACCTACAATGCAGGCAGCAGTCCATGCTTCCTTGCCAACTGCCCATTCCACCATGACACCTCTTTCCAGTGTCCTCCTCACAGAGTAGTTGCACTGACTCAAGTCCCAGCGTCCAGCCACTTAAAGAACCAGGTAATAATGTCCCCTTCTTCCTCTTGGATTTTCTTCTCTCAGTCTAAGACTAAGAGAAACACCAGACCAGCAACGACCAGAGCACCAAAAAAATGCCCTCTCCCCTATTTCTTTTTTAATTTTTTAAAAAATTTTATTTATTTATGATAGTCACACACACACACAGAGAGAGAGGCAGAGACACAGGCAGAGGGAGAAGCAGGCTCCATGCACTGGGAGCCCATGTGGGATTCGATTCCAGGTCTCCAGGATCGCGCCCTGGGCCAAAGGCAGGCACTAAACCACTGCGCCACCCAGGGATCCCTCTCCCCTATTTCTAAGGTAAAAGTCTCCAAAACCATATGGGGTCTCTCCTTCCTGTTTTATTGGATGGTATTCTACTAAGAACCAGGAATTCTTCCTCATTTGTAAAATTACAATGATAATAGCTCCCATTGCTTTGGGTTTTTATGAGAATCAAATGGGGAAATGCATGCTGAAGTTTTTTACTTATTTATTTTATTTATATGAAAGTTAGTAGGTGCATATATATTTATATACTTTAATGCTTTAAGTCAATATTTTGAAAACATTGGCAGTTCATCTCTAGGGAAAGTAAAACATCCCTGTTCCACTCACATCATCCTTTGCCAAGTAACCTGTGGAGCTATTTGCCTACAAGAAGATTATACATTCTTGACCTATTAACTCAAGAGTAGCCGATTTGAATTGCTCTGGCCAATGGAAAAAAAAATATGGTAGTTATTACATGCCTGACTCGTGGGTAACAACGAAGAACTGGGTTTTGTTTTGTTCTGTTGTGTTTCCCGCAGCAAACATTGCCCCCAGGAGATCCCTTGTCCTAGCCAGAGGCCACTTCATCAGCTGGATTATGGAGTGAAGACTGAGCACACTGCAGTCTCTGATGACTTCTGATGGCACTGACTGTGGGATTTGGCAACTTGAACCAAGCTATCCAAACTGATCTCAGCTTGACACTTAAAAGTATAATGTGCCCAATAAACACCCAAAAAATAAATAGCGTGGTTTCAAGAGACTGGAAGCTGGTGAGGAAACCTCCTGGAAGTGTTCAGTATGGGAATCGTGGTTGGCAGTGAAAACTCACTTAACAAAATGGTTGCCTGCAATAGCCTGGAAGGCAAGTGATGAACCAAAGAACTCACAGCTCTTGACATCAGAGTAGCCAGGGAGTTAGTGTGTGCCTCCCCCGGGGCGGATTACGCATCCTTGAGGTGAGGAGCTCAGGAGCAGCCTGCCTGGGTTTGGTGGAGGAACCGCAGGAAGTAGGGTCAGGTGTCACTTCTGGAAGAAGCAGTAAGATCCATATTGTGGTTTACTGTGCCTGTCTTTTCACTCTGTCAGAAGAACAACACTGATCCGCACAGAGGCTGCCCCTTCAGTGTGACACGGGTGAAATGATAGAGGATTGAGTGGGATCTGATCCATGGTAGATATACAGTCAGAGTGAGAAATCACCCTTCTCAGTCACAGATTGTTGGCATTCCAAGTCGGGCTGTGTGCAGAACATAACCTAGCTATCTGTAGAGGCGGGTGCCCCATTAAGCGCCATACACATGTTATCTATTATTATTTTTATACGAGCACCAGGGGAAAGGTGATAGGATGAAGGGATTTCAAAATGGGGGGGGGGGTCCCTGGATGACTCAGTGGTTTAGCGCCTGCCTTCAGCCCAGGGGATGGTCCTAGAGTCCGGGGATCGAGTCCCACATTGGGCTCCCTGCATGGAGCCTGCCTCTCTCTCTTCCTGTGTCTCAGCCTCTCTCTTTCTTTCTCTGTCTTACATGAATAAATAAATAAAATCTTCAAAATGGTGTGGGGGGGTAGAGATGGAGGAGGCTGATGAAGTTAATACATTCTACTTAAGTCTTTGAAGAGACTGGCTTCACATCCAGTGGTGTGAAGGGTTAACAAGTAGCTATGAGTGTAGTGAAAGGTGCTGATTTGGTGCATCTGCTTATTTCTGTAGCAGAAATGTTCCCAGCATGGTTGATTTCAGAGTAACGATGAACATGATGGCACAGAGTGGGGACAGCTGGGCACAGGGGTCCCCGTGATCCCATGATCCCAGTGCACATTGGGGCACACACTTCTACTAGGTTTCACTGGCAAGTGGGGGTGATACACAGTCATGCTTTGGAGAAAGGTCTGACCAACTCTGGAAGAAAAAAAAAAAAAGATGCCACCTCATGCCAACCCTGCTCAGCACAGGAAGTTTGGGAAAGCAGAGCTCTGGGTCACATCCTGCTCCACTGAATGCCATGGATGCAGGAGCCACGCAAGACAGCCTTAATAACCCGAGGAAAATCACAGCCTCCACAGCAGCTCCGAGACAAGAATGAAAGGAAAATGCTTTGAAGGGGCAGGGGAAGAGGAGAAATAAGGATTGTTTTCAGAGAAGAAACCACTTTGATCTCAGTCAAAACAGATCATTCTGAAGCCAGGCTGCTGTTACCTTGGAAAATATATTTCCCCACAAATCCTGTCTTTCTAAATTGAGCAGTGAGTCAGCAGTGGGCAGTGAGGCATGTGAAAGGGATGAGGACAGAGCCAGAGGTATCTCTGATGCGTTCTGTTATTAGAAGTCTCTGGGAGAGTAATTTGGTGGAAGCTTTTCAGCTTTTAGGTCACTAGTTTAAATTCAATCTCAGTTGATCATGAGCAGAAGTGAATGGCTGGCGGTTTATGAAAAAAGCCTTGATGATGACATCCTCATTCCTTCCCATAGAGACTGCCACTGCAATTGGCACCCTTTCTTCTGCTCCTACCAAAAGCAGAAAGGGTGAATAGAAATGTCATTTCACGTATTTGCTCAGCTTTTGCAGTAGAGAAATTTGAGATATGAAAAAGCCCAACTTTTTTTTCATCTTTAACTCACAGGTAGAGTTATTCTCCTATAATATGGTTCATGGACCTTCCTGAAATGAGACCTAGGGCCATCTTGTACGTAAGACCATGTTACCTCATAGAAAGTTAAATCTATGTGTACCTTTAACCTAGTTTCTAATGCTAAGTTCTTCTAAAACTGTGGAACAATAACAGCCCAAATATATGACATTGGATACAGTCAAGATACAGAACACTACCATCATCACGAGGATCCATTATAATGCCCTTTTCAGCCATACCTAATTCCTTCCTGCCCCTATTAACTCCCTCCACTAGGGGCAGCTAATCTGTCTTCATGTCTTTAATGTCATTAAAAAATGCTATGTAAATATGGAATCATTTATGTAACCTTTTGAGGTTGACTTTTAAAAAAAGAAAATAAAATCCCGAAACCAAAGTGCAGGTCCTGAGGAGGAATATACAATGGCATATTCTGAGGAGATATTTAAATGTGAAACATGTACAGTTTTGTAGGCTGAATCTCACTAATCTAGGATTTATTTACTTTTTCTTCTTGTTTAAACAAATCCATATTTTATATATATATATATATTTTTTCATTATTCCATTAAATGTACTTGTCTTCATATTTGGTTTTCAGAGACTCTGGGTTTCCTTTATTTTGTCCATTAAAATACTCCACATTTCCTTGTTGCTAATATGTCTACCTTTACATAATTTCGTTCCCCACATGTTTTAACGGTAAATGAACAACAGAAACAAAGTCTATAGCTATATGGGAAAAGCCACAAAATGGATAGTAGAGCAGAGCACAGAGGAGTATCAGGTCATGTAAGACAAAGCTCCGGGCAACCTCGGGGACTAGGAGGGATTTAAGGGAATGAGGCTAGTTTTGAAAATGATGAAAATTGAGTCAACTGATCTAGGCCTCATTCACTTTTCAGGAGGTTCACTTTCCACATCTGGAAAATAAGGCTGATGTGTCTCATTACATTTACATCCTTTCCAATTCAAACACTCGGTGCAATCTCCACTTGTAATGTACCTCATCAGGCTTTCAGGAAGAGGGTGTCTGCCTCCAAACGAGAGGTGATCAAGATGTAACTATGCTCGTGTCACCTCATTTGGTGGTAAAGATCGATTGTGGCATTTCTCTGGAGTCTCACATCAACATCTCTCCTAACCGTCAAGGCGAGCTTCCAGAACTCTCGTCTGGAGGCTCAGGCTCAGCCATTCCCGTGTAACAACGCCGACAGAAGGGGAGTTCCCTGTCCTCTAGACATCCACAGGTCAAGTGATGTATCGTGTGACGATGTTTACAGCAAGGGGCAGTTACCGACACCACACGTAGGCTGATTTGTAGATTCAGTTGAAGATACAGCCTTTTCTGGCCAAATGTGCTTTATCCACGAATATGTAAACAGTGAAAACCAAGCAACCATCCTGCAAGTAACTCACATGCCCATGAAACTGGAGCTGCAAACAGAAATATCAGCTAGACCTCCTCCCTTCACCTAAGCGAATAAAGGAGGCCCAGCAATTACAAGATTCGCCCACAGCCTCAGAATGGAGTTGTCTGCCTCAGAATTAGGATGCCTACCGTCAGTCCGTGAACCCATAGCTATTTTCTCTATACAGCACTGCAGCAAAAGTAAATCCTGCTGGGCAAAGGAATCCGAGACAGAAAATAATAGTCAGCTGCAGACTCTTTGGGTGCAAAGCATAAAATATTCAAGTGCGTATTTCGAATCCTTTCATTTGCTCTTGTAATGATTGCAGCTAATCCCCGCCAGATAATGTTAGTCCTTCCGTTGTGGCAATCAATAGAATAGATTAGCTGAGGAAACCCTCCATCCATATTACCCCATTTTCCATTCCAAATGGAAATTTCCTTCACTAGGGTGCAAGCAGATGTGCGAACCCCCCCCAACATGTCCCCATGCACAAATACAGACCCATCAGCCTTCAAGGCTGTCCCCCTAGAGCTGCAGGTATATAGTAAGAAGCATACCTGTAGATTTAATAAAACAGCACCAATCCTCATGGCTTCGCTGATTTCAAGGCTGTACATCAACTGTGGGAAGCGAGGAGGGCTTTGATTATTGGGAGGAAGCACTTCAATGTACACGGTGCAGATGGAGTGCCTGCAGAGAAAGACGACAAAACAGGCCGGGTAAAAATCTTCATCACCTTTAATGACAGACTGCAGTCCGCATTCTGTCGTTGGGCTTCCAGTGGAGGACATTTTGAATTTTTAGAGAAAACTATAAAATAATTGAAAATGAAAGGATGGCAAAATAAAAGCTACCACCAAGACATCATGTTTCTATGAAATTATCTTAGTAAAAAGAGAAATGCCTCAGGGTACCGATTTTTCCTACTTAGGTTAATAGGGCAAATTAAAAAGGAATAGCTGTACAAATACAGCTAATAAATTAACAGGAGCCTTGACTCCTGACTTTACTTTTTAATGTCTTTCTAATAGCAAAAAGCATTCTATAAATATCCGGTAATATGAGCTGTCCTTGGGGCTCTCTTCCTATTAAACCAGCAGAGGGAGTATTGATTAAAATAACACACAAAACAAAGTACGGGCTGTGTTTTATTAATTTTCTTGCTGACATCAATGGGTTCCCGTAAATGCACGTCAAGAGTCAGGCCCATAAAGTAATCATTGTATAAAATAGTTGCAAACAAAACTAAAGGTGTTTTTAAGTCTTGTTTGACAAATATACTATGAAAAGCTAGAAATTAGATTTACTTAAGCCTTACATTGGCAGGGAATTCTTTTTTTTTTTTTTTTTTGAAGGAAAAGAGGTGCTTCTGTAACTATAAAGACAAAAATACTAGCACTAACATAATCAACTTTTTTGGTATCTCTGAACTCTGAAATTCCTTTGTTCCACAAAAGCTAAAGAAGTAAGACATTCAAGGTTTATGGAGAAGCGACACTGGCTAAAATTATCGTAATGAGAAAGATGGAAGAAGATGCCACCACTACCGTTTGACTACGGAGTCAGCCTTCCGTCTTAGAGAACACACAGCCACTGCCTGTGCTGTATGCTTTGAACTTATTTTAACAAAATCACCCCTGTTTACTAAAAAGCACATTTGTTGTCATTTTTATTTGGGGTCTAGAATTTTCTTTTTTTCTTTTTTTTTTTAAAGATTTTATTTATTCATGTAAGACACGGAGAAGCAGAGACATAGTCAGAGGGAGAAGCAGGATCCCTGTGGGGAGCCTGACACAGGACTCGATTCCAGGGCCCTGGGATCATGACCTGAGCCGAAGGCAGATGTTCCACCCTAGTGCCCCTAGAATTTTCTTACAGTAGCCCAAAGTTCTCTTGGGGAACCTGGGTGGCTCAGTGGATTAAGCATCCAACTCTTGATTATGTCTCAGATCATGGTCTCAGGATCCTGAGGTCGAGCCCGAGTTAGGCTTTGCCTGAACATAGAGCCCATTTCAGATTCTCTCCTTCTCCCTCTGCCCCTCCTCACCAGCTCACCTGCTCACTCTGTCTGTCTGTCTCTCTCTCTCTAAAAGAGATCAAGGTTCTTTTTATTAATTGCTTCCATTAAAATGCCTAAGTCCAAATTCTTCCTGGACATGCCCTCAGTAGATAAGATACCTACAGAATATAAGCACCTCAAAAAAGCCGCAGTGACTTAAAAATCATCCTTAATATTTATCACAATGTTGTTCCAAAATAATCTCATTTTAAGTTAAAGTCTTTACTTTTTAATCCTTTAGAATCAGCCAATGTATCTGTATTTATTCTGGCCTCTGGATTTATCACTGTACTGTTAAAATTAATCGATAAAATCAATCAAATTGTAATCGTTTTTCTTTTCAAAGAAAAAAATATATATTACAACTGAGACTTGAAGAGTAAGATGTTTACGGTAGGTTAAAATGGTTGATGAAGTGTTACTTATATACTTGTAGGTATTAATCTCAGGATTATATGCAAAAAAAACATGGTGTGAAGAAAAATATCCACGTTACCGAATTTAATGTGCATTCCAGAGCCCCACTGTCCTCTTGTGGGAATGCAGGAGCTTCTGTTTGAAGTGGATCTGTTATATCCCAGCCAACGACCTCGCTTCAACAGTGTCCTCGAGATACATACTCGCCCTGATACTACCCTCATGACCCTGACTTCTTTTAACACCCGTTATTCATCAAGTCATTTAAACATTTTATAAATCTGTTCCTTTTTCTGGCCAGCACATTGTCTGTGCACAATAAACCTTACAGTGTCTACCCTCTGCCATATTGGTAATGACCCTGGCTGAGTGATGTTGTTCAACACAGGCCTGTAACCACACATTCCCAAGTTAGAATGTGGATGCTACCACTGTGTGATCCCGGACAAATTATTTCAGTTTTACCACTGCCATCTAAACAATGAAGATGATACTAACATCCAGGTTAGCCTAAGGGTTAGATAAGATTACATATATGTGTGCGTGCGCACGTGTACGTATGTGTATTGTGTAATATATGCCTATGTATGCATCTATAAAAACATTTATCCATTTTTTTTAAGATTTTATTTATTTATTCATGGGAGACACAGAGAGAGACAGAGAAGCAGAGACACAGGCAGAGGGAGAAGCAGGCTCCATGCAGGGAGCCTGACGCGGGACTCGATCCCCGGTCCCCAGGATCAGGCCCTGGGCGGAAGGCGGCGGTAAACTGCTGAGCCACCCAGGCTGTCCAACATTTATCCATTATTATTGATAACTTCAACATAAGGAGTCTTATTTTTTTCTGTGGAATGGGGGTAAATAAGCTTACGTATACCTTATTAATTTTCCTTATAATATTTTAAACATTTTAATTGCATCTTTTCACTTTTCTAGGCTAAATACATATGGGCATGATACCCCGGTCGCCCCCCCACCCCAAGTGGGGTGTGTTAGTGTCCAGGTTAGGACATATTAGGTCAGAATCTTCTACTGTGGGACAGAAGAGTCTACATTTGCTCTGGATGGACAATATCCTGACACGCACTTGGGTTTGAAGACCACTGACCCCGGAAGCTCTTGGCAACAAAACATGTGGACTCACCTGCTTTTTAAGTGAGCAGCCTGGGGGGGTCCTCTGTAAATCAACCTAATGCTCACCTCTGTGACCCTGGGGGTAAGAGATTCCCTCACTGATGAACATTTTTCTTTGACCTAGAACACACTTCACCTCCATACTCAAACTTCTCTTTCAAAAAGTTAGGCCTTTCTTGCTTTTGACATTTTTTACCGTTTCTGCCTACTGGTCTGGAGGACTTTCTGATGTCTTCACCAGAACATGAGCCTCCTCCCACTCATGAAAGTCTGGTTCACACTAAGCTGATTGTACTCTGTGTGCTTCCGCATTCTTCCCCCTTTGGCTGTTTTCCCACAAGAGGACTAAGCTACTTACACCCCCGGTACCGCACAAAAGACCTCTACACCCAAAGAGCCTGGTGTGTCTGCTGCAGAGGAGACAACTTTAAAATGCAAGACAAAAAAAAAAAAAAAAAAGCAAGACAAACAGAGACCCTCTACCCCTAGGCAGAGGACACACAGAACTTCCCGTGGTCCGACACCAGCTTCTCCTTCCCGCAACCTTATATCCTCCTTTCCTCTGCTCCTTTCCACAGAAATTCAAATGCTGAAGTTGCTAATTACACGTGTTTGTGGCCCCCCACCCCCACCTTGATCTTGGAGTTGTTTGAGAAAGAACATGTTTCAAGATCTAGCATTTTTCATCTTCAACTTCCTGGCACTTCCTACAATGGGTTGAAATAAGGACCTGCCTTCTTGAGGCTGACTGCCTTATAAAAAAAAGCATAAGAGACTCTTAACTCTGGGAAATAAAAAGGGGGTAGTGGAAGGGAGTTGGGTGGGGTGGAAGGGGTGCCTGGGTGATGGGCACCGAGGGGGGCACTTGATGGGATGAGCACTGGGTGTTATACTATATGTTGGCAAATCGAACTCCAATAAACAATATACAAAAAATAAAATAAAAAAATAAAATGAGATCTCCTTTTTCTCCCTGAAGTCAGCATGGTGTCAGAGTAAGCTTTTCTGAAGCTAAATACCAATAGTATTCACAATAAAATGATACCATTAGGGTTGTAATAAATACTAGTAATTCAACAGCATCAGTTAAGCACATAATAAAACAGGACAGTCACTAGATAAATAATATCATTTTATGTGAACATTTTGTATTAACATTTTATAGCTAGTCTTAAATGTAAAAAATAATCGAAGTTATATAATACAAATTTTATTTTGTAATATAGCTGGTGTGATGTAGATAAATCTCTATTTCTAAAAAAAAAATGAAAATCATAAAGCTTTCTCTTTCTCATTTGGTAATGAAGGTCAAAGTAGAACACAAGGGTTGATGTGTTTTCTCGTGTAATCTTATGATTTTAGAAGACCCAAGAAACCATCTAATTTGACTCATTTTACAAAAGAGGATTAAAAAATCAGAAAGATTAAGTGACTGAATCAAGGTTAAAAAGTTAATTAGGAACTGCAGATAAGCCAAAAGGCCAGGCTTCTAAATTTAAGATCAGCCCACGCTTCCTCCCCCCCATTCTATAGTAACACATTTGGGAAGCAAATTGGAGATTTTTGACTTATCTGATGCGTGTGTGTTTCTGTGTGTGAGTAGAAGACATTCTGGTACAAAACTTCTTAATGAAGGATGTTATCTCATAAGAAATCACAAATTATTTCAAATCAATCATGGGCTTACAGTATGATACCACAATTAATTTTGATTTTACCATGAATGAGACTTCTTGGATATTTTTTTTTTTGTAAGACCAAAATAGAATTTGAATAAAGAAGAGGTTGGCAAGACAGAGTTATGAGGCTTTAACCTTGCAGAAGTATCTCCAAAGATATAAAGTCCGTTCATTTTGATATGGCGATAGCACTCAGGGGTAATGAGATGATGTTCCAGAGTATTGACCGTACAATCCGTGTTGTAATATTCTTTTGATGTGTCCACCTATGCTACTGGTATTCATTTGTTTCAACTGCGCCTTCCTTTTCCTTTGTCTCCCATCAACACTGTGCTAGAAAGACTATATTTACAGTCCAATGTTCCCAGGTTCTATTTTCCTATTTTTGCCTATAGGTATCTATAGGAGGAAAGATTTCACATTTAAAAATTCTCGGGAAATTACAGGGACAGAGTTTTAAGATGCAAAGATGTATTTAGGCTTAAAGGCAAGAGGACAATCCACACAGGGGAAACCGCATGTGCAAATTCACAGGGCAATAAACAGGAAAACTCTAAGTTTTGTAGCACTAAAAAGAAGGGTGAAAACAGGGAAATGGTAGGAGTTGAGACCTGAGAGGTAGCCAAGAGTCCAGGTCAGGCAGGGACTCATGCACTATACTTACTGACCTAAGCCTCATCTTGACGATAGTGGGGACTGGTTGAGAGACTTCGAACTGGTTAGTGATAGGCTCAAATGTGCCAAGTAACGCATGTTCTCACGACACACCATTCTTCATCAAGTGTCTCAGTCTTTCCTTTTATCACTCCCTCTTTTTGGATATCCCACTATCATCCCTGCAAAGTTAACCTTTATGGTAATCACCTACTACGGCATGTGGAGTCTTACCTTTTCCTCACCTCCATGTGAATACTCTGAGGGCACAGATCTCAGCCTACCAGTCTTATATTTCCAGGGCTTCCCCAAGAGGCTAAAAATTGTGAGAACTCAGTAAATTTTTATGAAAAGGAGTACTTCCATTTTCTTTTATTAATGTTAAATATATCATATTAAGTTTTTTAAAATAATAAAATCAGTGATTAGCATAATTTTATTGGAGAATGGACTACTTAACCTTGTATTGGTTACATAGAACCTTGGATTCCATGAAAAAAATATTGGGAATCAAAAAATGTATGCCATGCTATGCACCAATTATTTTATCATACTTATATTATGAGATATTTGGGGACAGGGCTGTCCTTCATTCTCCGTCTTTATAAATAAGTAATAGTTGTACTTTGTTCATATTAAAATAATAAATATTAATTTGATTTAATTCAATTCAATAAGTATAAGAAGACTTACATTCACCAGTTGACTGGACTAAATACTGACTGAGAATGCAGTTACTTAAAAAAAAAAAAAAATCTTTTTTTTTTTTTTCGTGATGACCATTTTAATCACAAAGTGTTAAAAAAATCTTTTGGTTTCTATCTGTCCTCTTATACTCATGAGAGACTACAACAAAACAGAACAGTGATTACAGACTCTCTCTCCGTTGACTCTCTAGCAATTTTACTTAATCAGAATAACAAATATATAAACAGTTAATTCATAAAGGCTTTATTTTGTGATTTTAACTTATGAATTAAAATTTCCAATCTGAACAAAAGAATAAAATGGAAAATTTCCATTGCTTTTTGTGTTATGATGTAAGTAGGTTCACACACCACTGTTGCTGGCTGGGTCAATTTGTAAAATATATCATGGTCTGCACTTCCATGCTGATAATTTTCAAACAGCCTCTTCCTTTTAAAGGGAATAGTGAAAGCAAAACAGCACGACTCTTCGGTTCATTCATCAAGTCAATGTGAAGGCTTAATTTTCCTCCAGAAAATAGCAAATGTCACTGTCCTACGGGGAACGTGACGTTATCCCAGCAGGGAGAAAGGATGTATCCAGATTGTCCTCTCTGTAGGTCCCACTTGATATTTGACCAAACATTATAAGGTGATCTTTCAGTGCCCAAACCATTGTCTATAAGGAAGACAATGAAGCCAGGTCAACTAAATACTTAGTGTCACTGCAAAGACCTGTGATTCAGATTCTGAAGATGGTATTTTGTTTGCTGGAGTGGAATGTGATTTTACTTAAGTGAAATCCTCGTGCAGCGCTGATTACTGTAAGCAGCAGCTTATCCAGAAAAATCAGTGATAGGACTTGCAAATAGGAACTGAGTAAGAAGGAGATTATAAAATCTCACTCATTATATCATAAAATAGTTAAAAAGTCATCAATCATAACATACAAGTATATATAGATTACTGGATCCAAAAAGCATAGGGCTATCCTCAATGAAAATAAAAAGTCATAAACTGCTGGCTATTAAGGGACTTTAATAAGAGTTTAAATTGTAAAAACAAATTTTAATTCTTAAAATTACCATTATTAGTACTGATATTAAGCAATTGTAGGTTTTTGTTTTGTTTTGTTTTGTTTGTTTGTTTGTTTGTTTTTACTCTAGAATAGTCATGACAAAATGTCATGGCTATAGGACAAGTGGATGATAAAATCTTAGAATCCAATAGTCCTAGTCCAGATGAAGGTTCTACAACTTGTTTACAGGGTGGATGGGAGTGTGCAAGGGCCATTACCCAAGTCAATTAATCTCTTTCAGCCTCAGATTTCTAGTCTGCAAAAATAGAGTAATGCAAAAGTCACAGTGTTGTCAGATTAGAAATTATGTATAGAGGGAAGCCCGGGTGGCTCAGTGGTTTAGCACCGCCGTCAGCTCAGGGTGTGATCCGGGAGACCCGGGATGAAGTCCCATCTCGGGCTCCCTGCATGGAGCCTGCTTCTCCCTCTGCCTGTGTCTCTGCCTCTCCCTCTCCCTCTCTCTCTCTCTCTCTGTGTCTCTCATGAATAAATAATTTTTTTTAAAAGAAATTACATATAGAGAGTAGCCTGCATGATGTCTATGCATCCTCATTAAATAGTATCAACCATCTTTAACTCCCCTTCAGAATAACCCATTATGAATAAGGCTATTCTTTAAATCCATTCAAACTTTGACTCTAGGCCAATGTATAAAAGTATTCCACATTTCTTCTCCAGGAACGGCCCTTAACTATTTTCTGATGTGCAACCATATACATTGATTTGATTCTGGGTTATATGAACAATTGCCAAATCTGGCTAAATGTGTCCAAAATTCAGCTCACCTCCTTCACCCAAATGGCACACACCAACTTGATATCACGACCTTGTCACGTTATTTTTTTTTCTGATGATTCCATCACTCCACTTTCCAACATGCCTGGATCAAGCAATTAGTCCCTGGATTTTTCCAGTGGGGGATTCCTACATCACTTCCCTGCCTCCAGCTTTGGTTCCTCAAATCCATCTCCCAAAAGGACACCAGAGGGATTTCCTATAAACCAAACTCATCTAACTCACTGTAAAGTCCTTCACGAATACCGTCTACAGACTGGATAATAAGTCCAAACTTCTTAAAGTAACAAATTAAATTTTCCATGAAATGACCCTTTACCTTTCTGCCCCTGCTAGAATGAGTTTACGCACTGGTAACACTGACTAGGCTGGTAATTACCCGTAATGACCAAGCTCTTTCAGACTTCTCAGGCTGTGCAAATAATGTGACATATTTTTTTTTTTTAGCTGGTCAACCTTTACTCATTCTCTGGAACTCATCTGCTTGGGAGGCCTTCTAAGTACTCCCTCATTATAACAAGTGCCCTCCTCAATGCCCCAGAAAGCAGAGAAATTGGCTCAATCACACATCTACCATGCTGAACTGAATTTAATTATTTATAGTCCTACTTTAAACCCTTTACTGCAATTTTTTTTTTTTTTGGCCTGCACATGATGATACTGTGTTTATCTTTGTATTTCCATGTCACAGTAAGTGGTGGTTGTGTAATAAAGGTTTGGTTGGACTGAATAGAAACTTTTATTATCATAGGCATCTTTTTTCTAAAGATTTTATTTATTTATTCATGAGAGAGAGAGAGAGAGAGGCAGAGACACAGACAGAGGGAGAACTTGACGTGAGACTTGATCCCAGGACCCCGGGGTCACACCCTGGGCCAAAGGCAGGCGCTAAACTGCTGAGCCACCCAGGGATCCCTAGGCTTCTTTTTTTTAAACTTATTAGTGACAACATTAGACGGGATTCTTGTGTATTACGAAAGAAGGCAGAACAATTTCAAATCTGCCTTCTTGTTTCAGGGGCTCTTTAGAGTTATTTGAGTTTTATATTACAGTGTCTCATTTCTTGATTCATTTGTTTAAAAAACAGAAAAAAAAAGACATTCTTATGAACTTAGGAAAACAACAAAAACATGATATTTTTTTAAGAACCTAGGGCATTCCAGGAATTGTTGAGCTTCTGCAGACACAAGAGACAACTGGACCACAACTATTCTTGCCCTTGTGAACCAAAATTCCAGTGGGGAAGACTCAAGGCAGACAATAAACATCATACCCTAAATAATAGCTCATGGTGGTAAGTGCAGTGCCATAGAAGGATGGAAAGCCTGTTGCAGCTGCAAAAACTCTGTCTGAAAAGACTTCACAAAGTGATAGTTGGGTTGGGGCCAGAAGGACAGGAATCCATGGACAAATGGAAAGAGAAGTGATCCGGGCTGAGAAGGCAAGGTCAAGGTTGAAGGTCGAAGGTAGCTGCCAGCCTCAGGGATGAGAGGACGTAGTGTGAGGGCTGGAGTGGAGTAAGAGAAGCAGGGTGCAGCAGGAGATGATGTTACTAGGAAGAGGTGACACTAGGGAGTGTCCTGTGACTGGTGGCAGCAGGTGAACTGTGCTGGGCTCCACTGGCCTTTTCAGTGATTATATCTTTATTTATTTTTTTTAAGATTGTATTTATTTGAGAGAGAGAGAAACAGGGAGAGAGAGACAGAGATAGTGACTGAGACAGTACAAGCAGGGAGGAGAGGGAGAAGCCGACTCCCCACTGAGCAGGGAGCCCGCTGCAGGACTCAGTCTCAGCACCCTGGGATCATGACCAGAACTAAAGGCAATGCCCAACCGATGGGGCCATCCAGTTGCCCCATGAGTTTGTCTTTCACATCAAGTCATATGTGAAACCCCAGGAGCAAAAAGTAAGGGTGTTTCCTATGTTACCAAAATTTCTCAGGCCCCTGTACAGAGAAGGGACTGGAGGACAGAAGTTTTTAAGAAGAGGTTTCAACAGCTGGGACCACAGAGAAGCGTGGCGTGAATTGGGATGTCAGTAACAAGAGAAGGGAATCATTGGTTTCTGTATGTGCTTTTAGGTCAGAGCTTAGATGCGTTGATCGATTGTACTTGGAGTTTGAGAGAAAGGGAGGCACTGAGAGTGGCTCCAGGGCTGTCTGGCCAGAGGAGCTGTGGGACTGGCCATAAGACACCGAGTGGCACAGGTGCCGCTGAAGTGAATGTAGGGCCGTCAGGAACCAAATCCCTCTGGAGGGACCTGCTGGTCTGTAAGGACAGTGGGAGATGAGTTTATAGGTTAGGTTAGAAGAGGAGATAATGGGAAAGGGGCCCACCATCTGTACAAGGGGAAGAAAGGAGGAAATATAGACAGCATGAGGATCAACAGGAGAACATGAGGGAGGAGGAGGGACAGTCCACTGATATCCCTGGGGAGCAGGAAGTCCTCCAACCATGTCTCCACAACCTAAGGTAAGAGAGAGGTGGAGTGTGGTGTGGGTGTAGGAGAGTGCACTCTAGGCGATGGCTAAACAGGGAATGACCCCCTCCCCCTCTCCCCGGTTGGGTTACAGTCCTCCTGTCAAATTGCCTGGCCCTGGTGTAGTTTTGAGACATGGCTCTATAAGGTTGATCTCTTTAAAATTTCTTACTCTTTGGGATCAGTTTTGATAAGCTGTATTTTCTAGAAAAATTATCCATTTCACTCATGTTTTCAGATTTTGCATATATTAAGTTGAAACTTTCAAAGTTTGCATATATTAAGGCCAAGTTGTCTGTTACGATTCTTTTCATTTCCTCTGTTTCTGTAGTATTTCCTTCTGAGAATTTATTGTTGTACTTTCTGCCTTTTTATTTATTTTTTATTATTATTTTTTTAAAGTAATTCTTTTTTTTTAAGATTTTATTTATTCATGATAGACATAGAGAGAGGCAGGTTCCATGCAGGGAGCCCAACGTGGGACTCGATCCCGGGACTCCAGGATCACGCCCTGGGCCAAAGGCAGGTGCTGAACCGCTGAGCCACCTGGGGATCCCACTTTCTGCCTTTTTAAAGAAAAGATGTATTTATTTATCTTAGAGAGAGAGGGCAGGGAGGGGCAGAGGGAGAGGGAAAGAGAATCTCAAGCAGAGCCCAACATGGGGCTCAATCTTATGACCTGAAACCAAGAGCCAGATGCTGAACCAACTGAGCTACCCAGGTGCCGCCTCCTTTTTTTAATTAAATAAAGTGGTTTATGCTTTTAATTTTTATCTATTTTTTCAAAGAACAAAATTTGGATTTATTTATTGATTTTAGAGATGTTTAGTACTCATTCATACTTGTTATTACAATTGTTAATTCTTTCTTGCATTGTTTTGTCGTTTTTATTTCTTTTACGAGGTGTCAGAAAATCTGCATGGCATCTTCATAAAAATCTCTCAAAAAGAGAAGAACAGGCTAATTTCACAAAATAAAGGAGCAAACATAATCTAGCAGTTTAATTCAAGAATAAAACATCACAGCCTAGTGGCATTCACACCAAAAATGCAAAATAGATTGATTTAGGAACCGATCAAGATCAAGATCAATCATCATATGATTAGCTCAAGAAGGAAAGTCATTACTGTCTTCATAATGTGATGGATACTGTTGTCTTATTTTAAAATGCCAATAAAATTGGAATAAACACTTTCTTACCATAATTTTAAAAATTCTTTTAAAAAACATAAATCGATATAATAGGGAAATCTGGGAGACATTCCCACTTGAGTTAAAAACAAGGTAAGCAGGACACCTGGGTGGCTCAGGCAGTTAAGTGGCTGACTCTTGCTGTCAGCTTAGGTCATGATCTCAGGGTCAGGGGATGGAGCCCCGTTTCAGGCTCCATGCTCAGCAGTGAATCTGCTTGAGATTGTCCTTCTCTCTCTGCTCCTCTCCCAATACATGTGCTCTCCCTCTTTCTCTGAAATAAATAAATACATACGTACAAAAGAATCTTAAAAAAAAAAAGACAAGTGTTTTTATTGAAATAATTAGCCAATGAAATTAAAGGAAAGAAAATGGAAAGAAAGATAACAAAATTTTCACTATTTATAAAATATAATCCCGGATAACACTGAAGAATTGAGGGGAAAACTAAAAAGATAATAAAATAATTAAAGAAGAAAGTGGGTTGAGATTAATAATAATAGCTTTCATAGATAAAATAACAACCGGACAAAAGAATAAAGAGAAAAGAGTCTATGGACAATAACAACAAAAGTCACAAAAACAGACCAACAAGGAAATGCACAGGACTCGTATAAAGGAATGTTTTAAAAAATAAAAACTCTTGCAGGACACATAAGAAAGAATGGGCAAAAAAGAAACAGAAAGTTCTCACATAGAGTCAATATCAAAAGCATATAATTTAACCCTAAGTAATTAATTTATGAATTTAATGTGTTCCTAATAAAATATGGTTAAAAAGACCCCACTGTGCTAGCTTACATATAATCCAAAAAATGAACTGAAAGAGTAACCAGGACACTTTAAGGGAAAAGAGCATTGAGGTAGGTTAGCATCACCATATTATGAAGACAGTTTAAAACATTAACAACTAAATGTGAGACAACAGCTCATGAAAAGCTGGGTGAGTTAATGGGATAGAAGGGAAAGTCTCAAATCAAACTCAAAGAAACGAGAAAATGTATGATATAATTCACGTAACATCTCAAATCAATGAGAAAAGGATGAACTATCTAGCAGATTGTGTGGGAAAAATGGCAGAGCAGCCTAAAAAAAAAGTATTGCTGATGGATGATACCTCCTCCTGTAACCTAGGATAAATCCTAAATACAACAAAGATCTAAACCTACAGCATGGATCTATAAAATCACTCATAGCAAATATAAAATACCTGTGGCCTGGGCTTGATGTATCAATAGAAAGACGGGCAGAGATTAGGAACCAGGCTTTATAGGAAAAGTAACAGAATCAGCTCATAGGCGAACTGGTCAAACTTACTCTTAGGCAAATGGATAAAAAATAGATGTTATTTTTTTTACTTATCAGATTGGCAAAAATAATCCACGATTGATATGGCACACAGCTGGGGAGAGTGTAGGATCACCCACTGTCAGGCTTGACAGTTGGAAGAGGAAATTGTTAGGAGCCCCACGGAAGACCATTTGGCAGGTACCAATGCGACCTACAGTCGCGTTTGCCCTCTGCTAAGTGAGCCTTTACTGGGGCCATACATTTGCACATATTCAAAATGATGCTTGTTCAGTGTTATTTATTTCTTGTCAGTTAAACTGCAGTTAAAAGTCCATGGATAGTGTTTTTTTGTTTTTTGTTTTTTGTTTTTTGTTTTTTGCACTAGTCCACCCATTTGAAAGAATACTATGTAGCTGGTAAAACCTAAAACCGTTTTGAAGGCATCATTCGGTATCACACTGAAGGAAACACCAGGGTGTGTTGTGAGCCGGGAGACAAACCCAGCAGGTGCCGCGTGAAGGACTATTCATTCCTACTTTCTTTAAATGCATACTGAAAATCTGGAAAGAAGCAAGAAATTAATAAAAAAATAAATAAAGATATCTCAGGTAGGGCCCGAAATAAATGCAGTTGTAATAGTGGGGAGAGTCCTTTGCTTTTTACTTCTGCACACCATGTACGTATATGTATATACGGGATACGGGATACATATAGATAGAGTTTATAGGTTAATGATCAATTCTATTCATAAATCCTATAGATAGAATATATATTTGTGTGTATGTATATATATATGTGTATATGCTTTGTATAGAGGAGATATATATAGATCCACATACTCATGTATATCTATCACCTATCATCTATCAATCATCTATCATCTATCAATCTATCATCTATTATGTATCATCTATATAGCTATCATCAATCAATCTATCTATCTATCTAATCTATCTATTTATGTATATATTTAAGTAATTAAATACATTTTACTCGCGGGACATTGCGAGGTGGCTTCGGACCCTAGACCTTTCCTGCGGCCGCTGTGGAGAGTGTAGGATCACCCACTGTCAGGCTTGACAGTTGGAAGAGGAAATTGTTAGGAGCCCCACGGAAGACCATTTGGCAGGTACCACTGTGACCTACAGTCGCGTTTGCCCTCCTCTACACCTCCAGCTGCCCTGGGACAGCCCTGCATCCCGCACATCTGTGCAAGCGTCTCACCTGTTTTGCGGGGTAAGCTGCTCCTTATTGTCCTTTCCCTACAACTTCTCGCCGTAAGAACGGAGGGTCCCCGGGACCCGGCCCCTCTCATTTTCTGCTCTAATCTCAATTACAGGATGCGCGGGATCAGAGGACCCGGCTGCCCTTCCTCAGGGGCAGGGTGCAGATTATGGGAGGGGGGAAAGAAGGGGGTAGGCGAGGGGGACCCCTGGGGGAGGTGCAGGAGAGCCCCAGGGGGTGTGCGGGGGAGCCCCGGGGTAGGTGCGGGGGAGCCCCAGGGGTGTGCGGGGGAGCCCCGGGGTAGGTGCGGGGGAGCCCCACGGGGGTGTGTGTGGGATCCCCGGGGGGAGGTGCGGGGATCCCCATGGGGGGAGGTGCAGGGGAGCCCCAGGAGGTGTGCAGGGGAGCCTGAGGGGGGAGGTGCAGGGGAGCCCCACTGGGTGTGTGCTGGGGAGCCCCGGGGGGGAGGTGCAGGGGAGCCCCATGGGAGGTGTGCAGGGGAGCCCGGGGGGGGAGGTGCAGGGGAGCCTCACGGGGGTTGTGCGGGAAGCCCTGGGGGGAGGTGTGGGGGAGCCCCGGGGGGAGGTGCGGGGGAGCCCCATAGGGGGTGTGCGGGGGAGCCTCGGGGGTGTGTGTGCGGGGTATCCCCGGGGGTGCCGGGGCCCTGGGGTGTGCAGGGGAGCCCCGGGGGGAGGTATGGGGTATCCCCGGGGGGTGCCGGGGCCCTGGGGTGTGCAGGGGAGCCCCGGGGGGAGGTATGGGGTATCCCCGGGGGGTGCCGGGGCCCTGGGGTGTGCAGGGGAGCCCCGGGGGGAGGTATGGGGTATCCCCGGGGGGTGCCGGGGCCCTGGGGTGTGCAGGGGAGCCCCGGGGGGAGGTATGGGGGAGCCCCGGGGGGTGCCGGGGCCCCGAGGGGTGCAGGGGAGCCCCGGGCGGGGGGCTGCAGGTGCGTTACCTCCTCTCGGCGGGAGGCGCGTTATCCGCGGCCTGGACGGTGAGCGCGTAGGTGCGGCCGACGGTGAGCGCCCGCCCCGGGGCCACGGTGACGAGCCCGCTGGTGCGGTTGATGGCGAAGTCGCCCTGGGCGCCCACCAGGATGTCGTACGTGATCTCCCCGTTGGGCCCCTCGTCCGCGTCCACGGCCGTGAGCTGGAACAGAAGCCCCGCGCGTCAGTGTACCCGGGAGACCCAGAGGCCTCGGTTGCAGGTCGAGACCGACTCTGCCGCAGGCCTTAGGTAGAGCCTACACGTGCTGCGTGTTTGGAGACGCATCCGCGGTCCAGCCGAGTCCGCCCTCCTGACGGAAGGACAGCAGGAGGCATCTCTGGGCCCACCTGCTCCGGCCGATTCAGAAGCGATCCCAGCAGGAAGGGTCATCTCCCCCTCCCCCCCCCTTCTTATGAACGAGATAAAGGTTGGGTCCTGAAGACTGGCCTTATTTCAATGGACCACAGGGAAGAAGCGGAAAGCTCCGACAGCAAATCCAGTATCACTCTGGGAAAGTTAATTTTTTCCCTCCACCTTAGCCCCTGTTCTGGACACACAAGCACATATTACTGCCCAGAGGCCGAGGAAACCCAGTGGGTGAGGTTGGTCTTTCTTAGGGGCACCCTCCCTCCTGCTCTGGCTCTTTAGGTCCCTAATGTTCTCCTTCCCCCTCTCAGAGACCTGCCTCTTGCGCCCTGTCACCCTTCTCAGTCACACTTCTCTTTAGGAAGGTGGAAAAGGCCGAGGTATCCTTTTTCCAAAACCAAAGAAATGCACCTCCAGTTGTAGAATAACTTATTAAAAAATTAGACTGTCAAGCCCAAGAAAGTTTTTTTTCTTTTTTTCTTTTTTTTCTTTGTTTTTGAGAAAACGGAATAAATTTCAGATGCCCTGCAGCAACCCCACATGATCAGTGTTAAGGCTAATTTGCAGGTGTTCATAGTCATTTTGAAGCAGCTTTCGTTACGACTCTCTTTGGGTCATGATGTGTGAAAATGGAATGACCATTATTAATTCAATAAAGCTAAATAAAGTAAGAATTGTTTAATGTGTTAAATAAGGCTCCTTGACTTGCTGATAAATATAAATTTATGGGGGTGAGGGAGCAAAAAAATAAAAGATTCTAGTGGGAAATCTTATAATATGCATTTAACAGACATCCACAGAATTTTCTTTTTTCTTTTTCTTTTTTCTTTTAAGATTTTACTTATAAGAGAGAGATAGAGCAAAGCACAAGCAAGGGAAGGGGTAGGAGAGGGAGTAGCAGACTCCCAGTTGAGCAGGGAACCTAGGAGCCCCAGGGGAGGTCGATCTCCTGACCTGAGCAAAACCAAGAATCAGACCCTTAGTTGAATGAGCCACCCAGGTGCCCCCAAACATTCACAGAATTTTCTGTTTTCCTCATTCCAAAAGTGATGGATACGGAAGAAGAAAGGTGGCCTCATAAATTTTCACATAAGAAGAAAACAACTAATAAAGGATAATATATATTTTTTTCTGATAAATAAAATAATTTTTAGAAGATAATTTTAATAAGTAAATCTATAGAAAAAAACGTTTTCTTATTTATTGATATTTTCATGTGTATTTCTAACCCCTAATTTTTGCTTTTTTTTTTTTTTTTTGCTTTTATAAAGTAATCATTCTTTATCATTCACAGACCCCTTTGGGTGACCACTGGACACTCTGGTGTACCTTCTTAGATCAAAGGCAAGTGTGCACATACCTTGAAACTTGAATTCAATTTCAAGATCGCCATTTTAATTAATGGCCCATTCAGATGTTCATGCTCACCGTCCCTATAAGATGTATACAAAGTGCCTTACACACACCATCAGGTCTAGGGGGATAATCTGTGCATGTTCTGTTTCTATTTTTAGTATCAACTGCATTTAGAATGATAATGTGCATAGAAATAGTAGCTATGAAAATAATTGAGAGGAAAGAAGGGAATTTGAAAGATTGGCATTCAGTTAGTTCAGATTGGGTATTTGGGGGTGGACAGATGTGGTCGCCAGAAGGAAATGCATTTCTTAAAATGACTCTGGGACTTCCAGGAGGATGACAGACATGCTCCTAAAGGCAAAGGAGAAGGAAACTATTTGCAGAAACAGAACAGATGAATGATGTATATTTATGGAGAATGAGTCAAGCCAGACCAACTCAATTCTCTTTCGCATGTAGATAAAATTAGAAAATTAAGAGTGGGGGTAGCAGAGGAGATATCAATTTTGATTATAGTAAATCACTTAACATAATGTCTCAGGAAATCTTAATTAAAATTTAGCTCAAATTGGATTCAATATTAACATTCTTCCTGGGACTTAAATTGGTTAAAGGAATTTAATGATAAATGGCAATGCATCAAGTTAAGAAGTGTTGAGGAACATGCTTTGGGGATGTAGGTATTATGGCTGGCCTTATTTAACATTTTCATGAACGATATTGGAAGGGAGGATAAACTGGATAATATGAAATTGAGAAAGGCAACCCATTTGGGAGGTGCTATAAATACTGGAGAGTACTGCAAACCGCAGGTGAGTAAAATAGTCCGCAGACTGCAGAGCCAAGCCAACCACAGATGAGCTGATAGATTTGGGGAACACCACCTCACCAGCTCCACGGAAACCAAAGGCAGGTAGAAAGTTTAACGAGTAAATCAAAAATCGGTTCCACATTTAGGCAATTTTATTTTATTTTATTTTATTTATTTATTTATTTATTTATTTATTTATGCCTAGACAAATTTATTTATTTATTTATTTATTTATTTATTTATTTATTTATGATTACATATATTTATTTGCAAATCTGCCTGCTGTTACCTAGGGCATATGGTCACAGGAGGGAGCAGTGTCAGTTCAAGATCCCCATGGGCCACTTAGCCATACAGGATGGATGCCATGCCAGCAATATCATGGAGTGGTTTCCCTAAACTTTTTAACAGCTGGTAATTTTTTTTTTCTCCCATTCCCACACATTTCTTCTCCCCATGTAGGCGATTTTAACAGATTGACACTATTTTCCAATCCCATAATACTAAACCAGAACACAATAGGCTAAATATCAACATACCTGAGTCCCCAGTGTGCATACAAAACTATGGTGAAGAAATTATTGGTCATCCAAGAGTTGAAACGGGAATGGAGACACTGCCTGAGTATCCAGAAATATGGCAATGTCCCCTGTGAAAGGCCCCAAAGCTGAGGAGTTTAACCTTACCCTCCCACAATTCCTTCCTCTCACTATTCCCATATATACCTGTTGCAGACATCCTGGGCCACTCCTCACTCCCACAATAAATAAAAATAAAATTGAATAAATGCATACAGCATTCTGATTTGTCCCTGTTCATCCCTTTCTAGGTCTGGCTGTGCTTTATGTCTCTCCTCAATCTCCTTCCTGTGTCTAAGAAATTGAAAAGTCATGATTTTATATAAAAGGACCAATATAACTAATGCTAGATCATAAAACAAAATGAAACAAAACCCCTTAGATTGGAGTATCACAAATGAAGCAAGGATTCAATAAAATTCATAGTTGATACAGAAAGAATCACCAGACTTAAGCAATAATCAAGTGTGAATGTGGTATTTTTATATGAATGATGGCTAAATTGACCATGACTAAGCATGTTGACCTGCTGGGTTTTTGGCTCCTCAGCATCTTGGGCTTTGCTTCTAGTAAGAGCCTCTCATGTTCCTTGGAGAGATAGATGCTCATCCCCTTCACAGCCCATGCTTGGTTCCAGCAAAAGCAAGGAGAGTCTGGCCTGGACACTGTCTGGTTTAAGAACTGGCAAGTTGTCCAAGTTGATTTAGTCAGAGTGACTCCTCGGACCCCGGGGAAGAGTGGCTCTTAATTATGAGAGCTAGATTGGTCAGTTTATATCTAACATTTGCTCATCTGTGTGCCTGCGTTGGGTCCTTCCAAGCCAGAGGACCATGAGAAGAAGACAATGCCAGGAAATGGGGACAGTCTCATTGAAGATACTGTTTCCAAATATGCCTGATACAAATGTACCACTGACTTTTTCTGATATAGGAACCAAAAATGTACTGTGTTTTATTTTTAAAAAGAAAAAGCTAGCTTAATTTGAAATTATGTATCTTCAAAATTGGAATCCCAAATATTATAGGAAAAGTTATGATGGATGATTCTCCTTGGCTTGCTTTGTGCCTGTTTGTTCTTCTAGGGGTCTTGTACTTTGAGGTTTTGGTACGTGGTGCCATGTGGTCATTAAGACATCAAATCATCCTTGATTCAGTGTATGATTATTCATTACGATGGCTAAATATCATGCTATGGAAGTGGTAGAGTTGCCCTCATTTAAAAACCATAATTAGCTATTTAACAAGTAATAAAAATATGTGTATATAGATAAATAACAAGTTTATATATTTCCCTGTAATAAAGCAATTGTTTTTTAAGCAAAGAAATTACCTAAATAAATCAAGCACTTTAAAACATATAAATTTCTTAGAATGTTCTCAATCTTTTTATTATTCATGTTAACTACTCAAATCAGGTAGACAAAGAAATAGATACAGATGCGTAAGTTTGGTGATATTTAGTACATGGTAAAATCGTGAATACTCATGTTTCGCTCTTTTTAAAATGATGTTCAATTTGCAAAGTAAAATCTAGATCGATGGCAGGTGGAAACATGCAAATATGAGTTTGGAAGAGTATGGGAAATTCTGTATCGTTTCCACAAGAGTGATGAAGTAAGCCAGCTGAGATCCCTTGGTGATAATAGGAATTAATTCCTAAACTTGATTTAGGGAAAATAATAATCTGGAGAAAAATACTCATTTCTAGATAATTATTGAGAGTCTACAATGGTGCCAGGCACTGTGGTAGGAACTGGGGGTAAGTTAAGGCTGGTAAATAAAAAGTGGACTCCACTTCTTCTCTTCTCCTTATGCCCCTCTCCCTCCTCCTCCTCTTTTTCCTCTTTCTCTTTCTTCTTCTCCTTCTCTTCCTTCTCCTCTCCTTCTCCTTCTCCTTCTCTTCTCCTTCTCCTTCTCCTTCTCTTCCTTCTCCTTCTTCTCCTTCTCTTCCTTCTCCTTCTTCTCCTTCTCCTTCATCTTCTTTTTGGAATTTACCATTAGAGAAGGAATATTATTAAGAACACGGAAACCTATATTGCTCTGTTGTGCAAGCACTAGTGAAAATGGACATAAGCAATAGTGAACTGCATGGTAGGCATGGACGTCCCCAGGCCTGGGTCACATTCCAGCTTGCATTGAAAGATGGGTGCGTATTGGAGAATAGGGATTACACGCATTTCATCGCAAAGGGAAGGGCATGTGCCAGGACCCTGAGGAAAGGGAAATGGATAAAGGTCTCAGGGACACTCAATGGGGCAACTTGGATAGAGTAGCACATGATGAATCTGAGCAACAAGCAGAGGCATCAGGAAGGGTTTCAGGGGCTTTGATGACAAGTGAGTTGGAGACACAGTGTGTGACCACTCAATGCTGGCAGGATTTACTGGTATTCAGCATTTTATGTATAGTAGTCTCTGTACTCTTTTTTCCCTCCTTTTATTTATTATTTATTTTTTTTTTTTTGAAAGAAGGAAAATCTGGAGACAGTGCCACAATTTTAGGGAAAAAGATTTCAGAAAATAGCAGTGGATTTATTTGATGGTTCTTATTTATAATAAAAATTACAATAGAACTGTGCTTGCCTCCAAAAAAATGGATTGAAACATTTCACACCTGACTTAGATAACAAAATGCATTTGAAGAAAGGGAAGCTTTGGTTCATGGTGTAGACCCCAATAGAATAATGAAGAATGAGCCGCCCTGCTTCCCGGGGTGCTCACAGATGACCAGCTCTACCACAGCCTTCTGCTGCTTAGCCATACAAAGTGTTTTGTTCTAGAAACTTCATTATCTGGGTATCTGCTTCAGTCCAGTGTCATCAATGACTAGGAGATAATCTACTAAGAGGGATTTCTTTGTATTCTAACTTCAGCCAGAGAGTATAGGGTGAGCATTGGTGCTGCGGTGGGGAATTCCTCAGGAAACATTGAGGAGACACTCTCTGCCCTTTCCAGAAGCTCAGATAGTGTCTGTGGCTTGCTTTTTTTGATTTTTGGTCAAGGCAGAAAACACCACACGGGGCTTGCAGACATTCACTTCTCTTTCCTAATGTATCATGATGACTCCTTCCATTTTGTATTTTGCATTTCATGTGGATTTTTTCTTTTCTGTTTTTTCCTCGGTCTATTTGTGAAAATATCAGAAGTGCATTTTTTGCAGGCTTGTGTAATAAGTTGCAGAATTATTTTTTTGCTAAACGATTTGTGATATTGCAATTCTCTTCAGACAGTACTTCCTTTGATTATTGTAATTCAACAGAACACAGATTCAGTGCCCTGACACAGCTGTTGTCCTATAATTTTTATGAGACACAGAGATGATGACTAGTATGAAATTTAAGGTCTTATAAAATGAATCCATTTGCATAGTAGAGCTATAAAGACATATGGAATTTTCCTTTGATAAAGGTAAATTATAATCCATCACTTAATATTGATTTGTGAAAATATTCACTTAAATTATTTCAATAAAAAGAAAAAAATATTTTCTTCTTGTTAATACAGTGCTTTTATTTAATTCATTGGTTTCTCTCTAATTCATCATAGATATCTCTATTTTAAAAATTCTGTCCTTTCCTTTATTCTATAAATGTGGTCCCATCTCTACACCTGTCTGTAACCGCTCTTTCAAACTGGCAAAGAGGGGCATTAGGAGGCAGGATTTTTGGTTCCAGTGGTATGAGGAGCCTAGACAATTCTTTTTCTCCAAAAGTAAAAATCTAAGCAAAACATGGGGTGCCTGGGTGGCTCAGTCAGTTGAGTGTCTAACTCTTGATTTTGGCTCAGGTCAGGATCTCAGGGTCATGAGATCTGCACTTAGAGGAGTATGCTTGAGATTCTCTCTTTCTCCCTCCCTCGTCCCCTGCCCCTTCCCCTGTTCACACACTCTCTCTCTTTCTCTCAAATAAATAAATAAATAAATAAATAAATAAATAAATAAATCTAAGCACAATGATCAAAAACACCATTTAGGGCTCTAAGAGCTCACTGAAATGGACAAATTGAGAGAAACTGTTGCAACAATAAAGAGGAAAAAGTAAGAGTCAGTGGCCTTCTTGCTTGGTTATCACTCGACACCCCTGATGCCGCATGTACACTTGACACACGTTATAAAAGTAGGGCTGGCCGTGAAAAGCAGCAGATTTGCTTTAAGAGAGGACATACCGAATATGTTGTGAAGTTAATAAAAGAATCATCACAATGGGAATTGAATGGGGAACCACCTCAGCTCTGCCAATATGAGTTGTGGTCTCAGTTGCTGTAAGTAAACAAGCCAGAAATTCAGCAGAAAAAGACAGAAAATTAGAGTCAATAGAAGGGCTGGATAGGCTCTCCGCACATCTCCGAAACAACTGCCATGCATAGAAGAGAACTGGGGAAATATCCATGCCAACATGAAGGCCTGAGCACTGCCTTAACTTTCTGTGCTCACCCTAACCCACGTTCAGATCAACAGAAAGCATGTGAGAAGCCTATGGGCTTTGGTGCTTTTGCAAATCCCTGGCTGACATGAAGCCACATGGAAATAAAGGATCTAAGCAAAAATCATGCAGAGACATTAGGAATCACAAACTTAAGAGAAATAGGCTCATCAGATGAAGTCCAGATATGTTATTAAAAGATTCCATAGAGACAATACCAAAATCCAGAGGTACTATAATATAACACGAAAACAAACACAATAATTACAAAATAAATTGGAGATTGTTAAAGAAAAACTTATTATGACACTGGCTAAAATGGTAAGGAAGGTATGGTTCAGGCAGGACTTTTGTGATGGGTGTCAGGACTATTACAATAGGGGAAGAGAGAGTGTTCAATTCAGCTCCAAATGCAATAAAGGCAGTTGAGGATTCACAACAAACCAGCGGAAAATTATTAAGAGAAGACATCAAGGGTAGGGAGCTTCTCGTTAAATCAATTTAACAGGATTTTTGTGGAAGCCAGGCCACGGTGATCAGACATCAGGGGTGGGTGAGGAGCAATTTTCAGCCTAATTTCAGAAAGATGAAAAATATGTTCAGGGCAGCAAAAATACTCGTTTGATAAAAGGAAATAATGTATCATTTACGGCTGACTTCTTATTACAAACAATAGAGTCCAGTAGGCATCAGAATGACATATTTGAAGCATTGGGATGAAAAACAACTACCTGTCAACCAGGGATAATATATCTGGTGAAACAATCCTTCAAATTGAAGGTAAAATAAAGTCATTCAATTGCTTTACATAATACATCCATATTAATAAAACAAAGGACGTAACCACATAATAATCTCAATAAATACAGAAAAAGTAGTTGATAAAACTGAATGTCTATTTATGGAAAAAAAATGATTCAACAGACTAGAAATAGAGGGAGACTTCTTCAACCTGAAAAAACGTCAAAACAAAGGACAGCTAGTGTTGACTTGATGATGAGGGCAGAATGCTTTTCATCAGATTGGGAACATGAAAAGGATGCTCTCAGCAATTCTATTCAACATTTTACTGGATGTTCCAGACAGTGCAAAAAGTAGTAAAAGGTCAAATAGGGGATCTGATTGGTAACATGAAGTAAAAACTATACTTCTTTGAAGAGGATATGATTAATTATGTAGAAAATAATAAGTAATCTACAAAAAACAGTGAAAACTAGCCAATGATTGCCAAGGTTAAACAAAATCTGTTGTAATATATATATTACTGCTCAATAATCCAAAGATAAGATATTTCCATCCACAGTAGCTTAAAAATGACAAAATTACTAGCATGTGCAAAATGCACACACCAAAATCTACAGGATTGCTAAGATAAATGTAAAAGTACATGGAAAGGCAGTCCATGTTCATGGATTAACGGTTTCAATATTGTTAAGATGGAAATCCTCCACGATTTATATGATTCATAATTTCAATATAACCCCTACCAAGATCCTTATCAGGTTTTTTTTTGTAGTATTTGTCAAGTTAATCCTAAAAAAATTTTAAAGATTATTTATTTATTTATTCATGAGAAACACACAGAGAGAGAGGGAGGCAGAGACACAGGCAAAGGGAGAAACAGGCTCCATGCCGGGAGCCTGATGTAGGACTCGATCCTGGGTCTCCAGGATCACACCCTGAGCCGAAGGCAGTGCTAAACCGCTGAGCCACCCAGGCTGCCCAATCCTAAAATTTATATGGAAATATAAAGGACCTATAATAACCACAGTAATTTTAGAAGAATAAAATAATTTGAAAAGATTTACAGTTTGATTTAAAATATACTATCATTCTCCAGTAATCAAGACAATGTGGTTTTAGCATAGTTATTAAAAACATCACTGAAATGCACAGCAATGACAAGTGTGTATTAGGTCATGTGAATTACGCTCAGTGATGCTCTCAAAAATTGCAAAGAAAATTTTAGCCACCTATAGAATCTTTACTCATCATTATACATTTTGCATTTCTACTGCATTGACAGGATACCATTCAGGGTGACCAGAACCCTTGTAATGGTTCATTCGTTGTTTTATGATTAGACATTCTTCTCTCTTCTGCCTCCCTTCCAACACACATTCCAAAGTTTAGGTTTTATAAACAAGGGTTTCAATCTTTCTCTTTTAAACCTTCATGTCCTGCTCTACACTCAGGTAATTGACTATCAGCAACATGCTACTCCATGACACCTTTTTAAACCTACTCCTTCTACCTGGGAATGGACAGGAGGGAAAGTTCTGGAAAACAAGGAAGCACACCAGCCTTGTAGAAGAAAAGTGGAGTATAATCAGCAAATCCTACTTTGGAAGAATGAGTCTATGTTAAGAGAATAATAAAAGGCAAATAAGGTGAGAATGTGGAATATGGAATGGGAATAAGCAAATATTTCAATGAAGGATGTCTTCTGTGAGAACATCTTCCGAAGAACATTTCAGAGCAAGAGTATAACCCTGTCAACTGCTCCTCTCAGATGTGATATTGAGTCATGGTGAATGTGAGAGGATGCCACTGCCTTCGGATTTTTCATGACGCCAAAGTATAAGACCTACCTGGGATCATTCGGAAATATAGTTCTCCATGGTCCCCTTGGTGAGGTTGGGGCAGATTGTGGTTCAATGATGTGTTGCCTCATGAGAGACAAATGCTTTCTGCACTACAGTGGTGCCCAGAAGTTTGTGCCAGTGAAGATTTATACCCAGGGGATGGTGTACAGTTATGATGCTAAAGCAGATAAAACCCAGAGTTGCCTGAGAGATAGTCTCTAATGCCAACCCTGGTAAGGGAAAATGCATGAAACCTGAGAACAATTTTTTTTGGGGGGGAGGGAGCTGAAATAATAGCATGGCATTATTAATTGAAGCATGTTGTGTTTGACATTCAATCTCTTGGCCTCCAGTGTATAATATAATAAAGGGGCTTTGGTTCACTTCCGTAGTTAGATAAAAATGAAGCTTGAGGGGATATTGATCTCTTTGATAGAAAGATTATTTGGAAAGGCAATCTAAAACTCACCAGCTAGGTAATGACCACGGAGACAGATTTGTTGGAGGAAGAATTTAATTTATGTTTGAAAAACTTACGCAGTTGAATGTCTCTATCAGCAGCAATAAAAAGTTAGAAGCAATAGAAGATGAAGGAAAGACATAACCTTTAAAATGTTAAAGAAATATCAGACAACTTAGGAAAAGGTATGGTTGGAAATGTATTTTGCAGAGGGAATTCCAACTCCTCTAAGGATAAAAGATATTCTGGAGCTTACCAGTGTTTTAATAAGTCTGCTTTTATGCACTAGGTATTATAGAAGTTGCTATAAGAAAAAGTTTCAGGAAAATGCCGATATACATAACAAAGGGATAAGTGCCGATGATTTAGAAGACATTAGAAGTTATATTTAGAGGTCGCAAGACTTCCCCTATGCTATTGCCATAAGAGTTATGATGTTACCTGCCCTGTACTTGAAACTAAAGAAACTTGGCGCTACAAGAGGTCTATTGGTTCTCAAGGTTGGCGGTCAGTCTGAACCTAAGAAGATCCCTGCTGATCTAGCAAAGAGGGCAATGCATACATTAGTCACGTCCAGATTATGCTCCCTGCAGCCTCAATCTGACCTGGAAATTCTTTGCAGCTAAAAAAGCTTCCAGGGCTGCTGGTCATCTCTCTTCTGTTCTGCACGCCCTAGACCAATCTAAGATGTCAGCCACCTCAATAGAGCAGGTATTTAGCAAAGGGATCTTTCAGGTGTATGATTCAGGAGGAGCTCTCAACACAACCAACACTACCATGATCATCAATTTTTTATGGACCACTCAAAGTATCGTCACTGGAGATGGGGCTCTCACTTAGGAGTTCCTCTTCCTGATAAAAAGTCAAAGGATAAAAAAGCAAAAACACTTTGAAAGTGTTTTTGTTTTATTTTTAACATTGTTCGAGAATTTGGAGAACTAGCTCCTCTTCTGAAGCAACTTCATAATCCTCTTGTAGAGGTTCATTGGGTCTCCTCCCTGAAACTATGAGACTGTAAACTGGAGCATTACATGCTTTCGAGCTGCTGCACTCTCTCACACTCACTTCTACTCTCACTTCCCTCCAAGAAAGATTTCCTCAAAGACGGCTTCCAGCAAATGTCATAGCCCAGGCTTTAACTCATCAGTTTGAGGGCTCAGTCGACTACATCCTCAAGGAGTCTTACATCATCTACCATGCCAAATCTAAATCACTCTGCTGTGCAGGATATGCCCTTAATTGAGATGTAAATGGATATATTTATTTATTTATTGACCTTCACTTGTGCCAGACACTGTGCTCTAAGGTGGTGAAGATACATACAGAAGAGTTTCTGTCAACTTGTGGTCTAGAAGAGGAGGCAGCAAAGAAGAGTATCTTTAATAGATGGACTAGTAGAGAAGGATGTGGAGACATTAAAACATGTGGAAATGCCTGCAGTGAAGAATAAAGTGATGCCTACTTGACTTTGTAAAAGCAAGGCAAACCTTTCAGCACCTGGTTCCCCCCTCTCCAATAGCATTCAGGGTGGTCTTGTTAGGGCCCCATGAAACCCCACACCTTCAGTTGTAGCTGACAACACTGCCAGACCCTTGCCTGTCTGAGTATGGATCACCTTGATAGGATCATGGGGTTCTCATCACCAAGGAAGCCTCCCTTGCCATCCAAGCCCTCATGGACTGTCTTCTCCACTCACGTTTTGATGAACACTAATCATTTTCTTACTCCATTCCATGTAATTTAAAAAATCAGAGACGCCTGGGTGGCTCAGTGGTTGAGCACCTGCCTTTGGCCCAGGGCGTGATCCTGGAGTCCCAGGATCGAGTCCCATGTCAGGCTCCTGCATGGAGCCTGCTTCTTCCTCTGCCTGTGTCTCTGCCTCTCTCTCTCTGTGTGTCTCTCATGAATAAATAAATAAAATCTTTAAAAATAAATAAATAATAAATAAAAAATCAATAATGCTTTATGATATTTTTTGATTATTTCACTGTCAATAAGGATCATCCCTTTATATATATAATGCTTCTCAAGGGTTAGCACTGCATCTTATTTATCCTTTTTTTTGAAGCATCCAGCTTCAAACATGTACATAAAAATCTAAACACATTAAATTATACTTTGTCTAAGAATATACACATCTGGATGTGTTTGTAATATGCACCTACTGGAGGACCTTCTCAGTAATATTTTTGCTAGTTTTATTTGCCAAAATGAATGAGCAACTTTCCTAGGCTTTCAGGAAATGCCTCCTGCTCTGTTTGGAATATTGGCTTTTTTCTAAAATTCTCTGTCTTTGAAACATCTCAATATGCAAGCATTTTTCTTGTACGAAAATGGCTATGCTTTGACATCATAACATAATTTACTGCAAGAGGGAGTTGACAAGGAAGCAGATTTTTTTTTTCTTAAACAGCAGCTAAAAAAAGTGAACAATCTTTGGTGATATACAGAAAAGAAAAATATATAAGATATATTACACATTTTGTTTCTTCTAGTTTTTCCTGGTTTCTTAATTTCAAATAAATTATCTAGTAAGCCAGCAATATCTAGAACTGTAACAGTGAGAAAGAACATTGTCAAAATTAAAACTGTCCAATGTAGATGATATTAAAACCAATCATATAAAATTAAAAGCTTTATAAAAAATGCAAGCACTTAAGCACCAGTTATTGAAATTGAGCACGGACAGTTTTCACCGTGTCAACCCAAAATCTGCTAAATACATATAAAAGCAAATTAATTTAATTGCCTTTCCAAATACATTTTCTTTGAAAAGCAGGATTTCTGAATATATCAGGGAAGAAGGGTGGTGACTGAAAAATAGTATAAAAGCCAAATGCAAGAATTATGTTTACTTATTTTTTATGTATACAAGTTCAAAATGCAGATGCTTATGATCACTCTATTGATATCATTAGTATTTTCCTCAAGTTTATCAAATGGGAAAACATCTACACAACATAGCTCTTAAGGTCTTAAGAGTTATTTAGATGTTAAAAAATTCATGTCTAATTGGATGATATGAGCCATATTTATCATCATGATAAAACAAAAATATTATATGCCTTTCTTTCCTATTACACTAGTAATTATTGAAAGTCAAAAACTTAATGTTAGTAGTTCCTTTATACCTTACGATTTACACAGCACTAGGCACTGTAGACACTCAACAGAGTGAATGATTTTTTTTTTTTTTGAGTGAATGATTTTTGAGTTAAGTGTGTTAGTTATTTACTTTTGCTTCTCCAAAAGCACGTGAATACCTTCTCATACCATGTTTTCAGCCAGACTGTTCAGTCTCTCAAGAGCCTCCATTGGAGAGATTCTTCTGGATAATCAAGCTAGGAAGCACTATATCCTAGGGATACGAATACACCTGCACTTTAGATGATTAATTTTTAAGTCACTTTAAACTGAAATACGGGTAATTTCCCAACACTCATACACAAATTAAAGAACACTTATTTCACCTGCACCCATTAGTTCCTTTATCCACTTGTTCATTAAACAAAAATTCATAAAAGATTTACTATATACCAGGTGCTGTTCCCCAATATTAAATACAAAGAGTTGTGAAACAAGACAGAAAATAGAGAAACTGACAAAGTCTACACTCCATTTGAGCTTAATTGAGCTTCTTAACTACTAGGAGACACACAATTAAAATTATAATAAATTTTGAAATATGCTATGAAGGAAGATTCAGGATGCTCCGGGATAACAGATGGCGTATAATTTAGGAAGGGGGTCCTGGAAGGCTTCTTTGAGGAGGTGACATTTAAACTGAGATCTTAGTGATGAAAAGCATGTGAACTGAGCAGACACATTAAAAGAGCAAGATAAAGGCACTTTGCAAGAAGGAAATTGGACAGTAATAGCAGACTGGTCATGCAGGGTAGTGACTGGGCCTTATTCTTATAGCCGTGGAAGATTGCTGAAAGCACCAGCACGGAAATTATTGCTTTACCCTCCAATTTACAAGAGTCCTGGGGCTGCTGAATGGAGACGCAGGAAAGAGGAGATACACATGGAGCCCAAAGGAGGGTAGTGGTTGGTCCCAGCAAGAGCTGATGGCAGCTGACGGGAGGATGACTCAGTGGGAAGAGACTCCAGTAGATGCGCTCGGTTGGTACAGAAGGAGAAATCAGTGGACTTGGCAGTTGCTTGAGAGGAGAGGTCAGTGAGACTGTGTTAGGAGTAACTCTGGTTTCAACCTGAGCAACTACATGGAAGGTGTTGTTTTGTCACTGGTGGGAAGTGTCATCCCCATGAACAAACTACAGATGGTGTGACAGCGTTTCAAATTTACCACGAGCGAGCGACTGACATACATTCAGAATGCTTTCATTCTTTTTTTTTTTTTAATTTATTATTGTTTTTTTATATGCTTTCATTCTAATGCAAGTGGTTTTGGGTAAGAGATCGGATGGTCCTTGGTAACATTAAATTATTTCAAATATCAGAAATAAAGGAAAATTATGTAGAATGTAAAAATATACTTACATTTCTGTACAGTTTGCTCATCAAATCATTACCTGGGATTTGCTGAAATACTAAATTCCACCAGGACTTGAAATAAATATAACCCTCCCTCAGACTTGAGTCATGATAGTCTAAACAGTGAGCATTCATCATTTTACATAAAATAAATAGTCAAAAGGCCTCAAAATACTACATGTTTTTTTTTCCCTAATTTTGTTTATAATGCTGGAAATAATAAGAAGTAATCTTATTATATAATTTTACATGTAGTCTATGTGTCCTCCGCAGAGTACTAGCCAATACACAGGACACACAAGGATATACACAGATAAGGCAGTAAAGGTTATTAATAATCATAAGTGGTTTTATATGATCCATGAGAATAGTTTGATAATAATAACTAGATAACATTTATATGCAATGTATTTGCAAAGTGCACATTTTGTAACAGTACACAAAACTGATTTAATACTCAGAAAACCTTTGTGAAGCTGGTACTGTAGTTATGACCTTTTTGAGGATTAAAGAACCTTCGTAGAGATGACTAAGCTATTTGTCCAGAGTCACATCAAGGCACACAGCGGCTGAAGGGGAAACAGCTTGTCTCTGGATCCACATTCCATCATCCTTACCTTGGATTCAACGTCATCTCTGCCACTTCTACAGTTTGTGATTTTGGACCAACAATTTATCAGGGCATTAAGTCAAATTCTTTATAAAATTGGGGTGTGAACGAGAAATAGTTTCAGAGTTATTTCCAGCTGTACTGCCCCATGACCTATGACACAGCCTAAGTAAGAGAAGTGGATCAGTGTTGAGTGTCTTCCATCTGAAGAGCAGGAAAGGTGTAGCCTGGCTGCAGCCTGGAGTTAGGGAGAGACCCCCGGGGGTAATTCTGTATGACAGGGGGCGTTCTTAAGCCCAACAGAAGGCATTTCCAGAATGAGACTTTTTCTACACTGATGGAGAGAGTATTGAGGGGATAAATTCCACGGCTATTTGGTAAACCCCCACCACTGGAAGTGACTGTACCCAGCACTGGTGGTTAGACGACATTAAGAGTTCCCACCCTATGGGAATTTACAGGTCGGCAGGGTAGACAGACACCTAAGAGCTTAGTGCAATGCAGGGCATGGTAAAACGTGTGCCAGATAAGAGCTGCTCGCTGGATATGTGGGACGATGATAGAGGGAACAGTTACTTCTGATTTGCTAGGAAACTGAAGGCTTTATTTAAAAAGTAGCATTTGAGTGGTTGTTGAGGAATGAAAAAAAAGAGATATAATTTATTTATTTTTTTAAAGATGTATTTTTTGGATTTTGAGAGAGGCAGAGTGGGGGTAGGGTCAGAGGGAGAGGCAGAGAGAGAATCTCAAGCAGTCTACATGCCCATTGTGGAGCCCAATGTGGGGCTCGATCCCACGACCCATGAAATCATGACCTGAGCTGAAACCAAGAGCCAGACACTCAACAGACAGAGCCCCTTCAGCCATCCCACCCCCACTGCAAAGATATAATGCAGACCAAATCTTGAGACTTGAAAGAGATGTCAGTAGGCACAGAGTGGGAAGGGATGCTCCCATGCTGCAGTTAAAGAAAAGGAATCTCAAAGTCGATTACGGGGAGGGACGTAACAGGAGGTGAAATAAGTATTTGAGGTATTACAGAGAGGTTCTTCAGGGCACCTGTAGAAATGGGGCCATTCCTCAGGTAAGGTTGCCAGGAGGATGAGGGCCTGTCCTGACAAGGGCTGTGGAGTACGCACCAGGGTCTGTGTGATGGGACATCTGTGGAAATGGGGTTGTGGTCAGAGTGCACTATGCAGCCCAGTTCCCGGCAGGGCACAGACATAGAAAAAGAAATGATACATCTGGAGGAAATAGTGATTTCAACACCTGGACAGTCACCTGGGTACTGGCAGGTAAAGGACGGGGATGAAAAACAGGATTCTGAGGATGCTGCTGCTAAAGTCTGTGGGGTCTTCGATTAACTGGGCCCTTCCCAACACAGCAGCCTCTGACGGAGACCGGATGCATCTATCTGTGTTGGATGAAAGATAATGGATTAGCTCATCTATGTTGGAGTACGTCCAGTTCAAAGTGCCTATCTGAAACCTGCACCGCCACATACAACAGATACTTGTGATGCCAGCTGGGTGTTCAGGTCGCTCCAGGGCATTTCACTTGGGGAGACATGAGTATACATAGAGGTAAATGGTAATGACTCAAAACATGGAAATACATGAAACAGAGAACGGCGTATTGATTTTTGGAGCATGTTAATACTTAAAAGAGAACAAGAAGTGAACCAAGGTCCAGCAACAAAGTCCCTTAGTCACCAGGGAGGTATGATCAGAACCAGTTTTCCATAAAATGGTACAGACCAGGGGTGCCTGAGTGGCTCAGTTGGCCAAGCATCTGCCTTTGGCTCAGGTCATGATCTCAGGGTCCTGGGATCGAGTCTGCACATAGGGCTCCCTGTTCAGCGGAGAGTCTGCTTCTCCCTTTGCCCGCCCCCTCCCCCATTCTCTCTCTCTGTCTTACCTATCTTTCAAATAAATAAATAAAATCTTTTAAAAAATGGTACAGATGAGAGTTCTACTACCTAGATAAAAAAGTGCGAAATGCTTTTGTGTTGGACAATTAAAGAGAGACTCATCAGATTTATGATTTTGTATGATTCTCATGGTTTGATGTGAGTAAAATAATAGAGTAATAATTAATAATATTAAAGTAATAAATTAATAAATTCTCTAAGTGTATCAAATTAAAGTGCCTAAATGTACCAGACTGGGACAGCAGCATGAGGTCTTGCCTGGGAGGAGTGTTACACCAGTACGTGGGGAGACCTCAGGGTGTTTGATTGATTGATTGATTGATTGATTGATTTTTACCTCAGGGTGTTTATAGGCCAAGAAGACAGAGTAAGTAGAGATGAGGACTTTGCTGCAGGGAAAGAAGTGGAAGGAAATGGATTATTAGTAGAGCCCAGGTGATGGTGAGGGGAGGGGGATGATTTTAAAGAAGTGAAGAGGAGTAAGACATGGGACAGAAGGTAGGGCATGAGAATGAGAAGAATGGAAGGAGGTGAGGTAAGAGTCCAACGACTCAGCTCCATGCAAGGCTCCCATCTTAATAATTAGGAATTCCAATCCGAGGTAGGAAATAGCGATAAGGTTAAAGATGAGTTTTCTCAAATCTGGCCATGCATTAGAGCTGCTTTGTTCTGTTAGGTAAAATCTCCCTATGTGGAGCTACTATAAGTAGCCAGATTGCTTAAAGAAAAACATGTCAAAAAAAAAAAAAGAAAAGAAAAAAGAAAAACATGGCCTAATGGAAGCATCTCTATTTTCAAAGGCTGCTCAGGTAAATCTCTATTAAATTAGGATGAAGAACACTGATTTGGGGCATCTGGGGGACTCAGTTGGTGAAGCATCTGCCTTTGGCTTAGGTCATGATCACAGGGTCCTAGGATTGAGCCCCAAGTTGAGCTCCTTGCTAAGGGGTGAGTCTCCTTCTCTCTCTCCTTCTCTAAGTCTGTCAAATAAATAAATAAAAATCTTTGAAAAAGGAATACAGATTTATGAAAATTGTAAGAGTTTAGGTGCAACATTGATGGAGTGTGGACTGGGTTGTTAGCTATTGATATGAAAATCTACATCTTCAAAATATTAAAACTGTACATCAACATCTATGCCTTTTATATAGAGCAATTAGTTTTTTGAGAAAACCAGCAATGTGTGAAATAAGACGTAGGAAAATAGAGCATGATACCCATGAGCGTCAACCTGTAGGATTTCATTGATGGTGTACAAGTCAGTCTTTCATGCAAAAAATATACCAATAATCTGATTACATTTAATTTCCAGCTACGAAAGACACAGATGCTGTTTTAGGGCCCTGCCCCTCCTGGTGTCGCTCATGGACGTGTATACCACAACCATTCTGTTCCTACAGACAACACTCGGGCATGGGAGCTATAAAGTCAGAGGACCAATTAATAACCTGGTTACTCACATCTTTATGACCAACTTCTTACAGGCTCCTCCTTACAACTAGGGGGAGGACTCAAATGGTTGAGTATGTCCTTCCATCAGACCGAGAAAGGCTCGGGGCCACGTTGGAATGATAGATGAAAAATGATCCGATTAAAATATACTTAAAAAAAATTTAAAATAAATAAATAAATAAATAAATAAAATAAAATATACTTAAAATAGGGACGCCTGGGTGGCTCCGTGGTTGAGCATCTGCCTTTAGCTCAGGGTATGATCCCGGGGTCTTGGGATCAAGTCCCACATCAGGGGACTGCTTCTCCCTCTGCTTGTGTCTCTGCCTCTCTCTCTGTGTCTCTCGTGAATAAATAAATAAATAAATGAATCTTTAAAGAAATAAAATATCCTTAAAATCAGTTATCTGAGGCACTCTCTGCTGGAGAGTGCTTCCTGTCGCTTTGGCTTCTAATATTCTTACTATTTTTGACATAAGAATACTAACCAAAGTAAGCTAGGTGATCTTGGGGTCTGTGGGGAAAGGCAGGGCTGGTGAGGGCTGGGGTGGAGGCAACTCCGAACTTATTTCGTGGCTCTTACAAGGCAGGTGCTGGTCACAGTTCTAAATCATTTTGCTTTGTTGACCAACTTTTCTCTCAATGGGAAATCTATCTCTTTTTATTTCTAGGCCCTTGGAGGGTATTTTATAGGCACATCACTCTGTAACCACATAGTGGGAAAAAACATTTGAAATACTAATTATAAGGCTCCATTTCTTGGTGCTTAAATAATTTTTAAAAATAGAGCCATATAGATGCAAACAGCACTCTATCTTCATAATCTGCATGGTTCAGGGAGAGATATAAACTATGAATCTTTAAAGGCAAGGGGAGATTATTTTACAAAGAAATACATAAGGGAAATTAACTTTTGCAGGCTGAAAATGCCAGAAATAAGCTTTTGATCCCCCAAGGCAAACATTTTTTGAGGTACGGTTCCACCATATAATTGCTATCGTTTTCTTAGTTACACTTTCTAGTTCCCTGCTGGCTGTTTGTGTGTACGTGTGTGTGTGTGTGTGTGTGTATAAATACATAAACATACCTTTATTTTCAATTATGTTATTACAGAGATGAGAATCAGGTCTAATTAAATAAGAACATGACAAGGATTGTCATTCCTTTATCTGTATAAACTGTAATTTTGCTGCCTATGTAGTAAGTGCCTCGGTAAAGATAAATGTAGCTCTCTAGGTCAACCAATTGACCAGAAATAAAGTCCAATAGGGTTATGCCTTCTTGTTCATTTATATCTGCTTGTCTGTGAGTCACCCCCTGTCACCCCCTGCCATCCTCGAATAAACATTTATTAAGCCTCTACTATATTGAGTATGTACTATATGCTAGGCACCGTAGGTACGGATGCTGTGGATGCAGAAATAAACTAATTAGAGTTCTGCCCTCAAGACAAGTGGTTGAAAGGGTGGATTCCATTGGTGTGAGACATGCCACAAGCAAAGTAGGAATGAAACGTAGCGTGGCTTTTCCCCCACTACCCCATATGGCTGACAATGTTCACGCATGCAAGTACGTACAGGCAAATTTCCAGTCTTTGGATAACCTTTTTTAAAATCCTATCTGATGATATAATGCAATTATTAAATAATATATGGCATATAACTTAGTAATAATTTGGAGCTATTCAAATATTCTAAAGGCATAGAGACTCATAGCTTTCCTAGCCTGAAAGTAACTTAAAATTATTGAGTCTGACTCACAGATGTAGAGGATAATCTACGCCAGTGGTCTTTATATGACTGGACAACTGAAACTCTTGGGGTTTGTTTTTCTGTCAATAACCTACATATCGCTTGTAGAGCTTCCAATCCAGGAAAGCTGAAGTGAAAACTTGATAACTTGATTACATTTCTTTTTTTTTTTTTATTGCATTTCTAAACAGCTCCTTAGATAATTCTGAAGTACAGCCAGTTTGGAAAGGACTAGACTCAACTATTCTCCAGATTTCTAAAAAACCCTCAAGTAAGAATATTATGACTTCTGTATGACTTATACTCAAAATACATTTAAAAAAACATTTTTAAGATAATGTAACTAATGTAAATATACTAAATACACAGTGAATATTAAAAATAAGACAAATCAAGGAGAAAGATTTTGGCTGATTTCTGTGTTTTCAAAGACACTATTTACTCTGTCATTCTAATTTTCGTTGTTGAAACGATCTGTTTTTGTCCCAATAACCGCTAACAGGTTTATCCATCAATTTATTAAGGGAGGGATCCCTGGGTGGCGCAGCGGTTTAGCGCCTGCCTTTGGCCCAGGGCGCGATCCTGGAGGCCCGGGATCGAATCCCACATCGGGCTCCCGGTGCATGGAGCCTGCTTCTCCCTCTGCCTGTGTCTCTGCCTCTCTCTCTCTCTGTGTGACTATCATAAATAAAAAAAAAAAATTTATTAAGGGAGTCTTCTATCTTTATCAGCAAGGGAAATTTAATCCCTATTTACAGATGTTCAAGATAATTTGAAGTTTTATTTTATTTTTTTGATAATTTGAAGTTTTAAACTATATGTCTAATACCTGAAACTTCAGTAGGTTAAATATATTATTATATTAATTAATGGCATATATTGGATATATTAAATCTTAAAAAATCAAGTATTGACTGGTCAAGTAGCTATGTTGACATCTAATAATGAGTTAATTCTACTTTCAAGTGCATATAAATGCATTTTAATTTGAAAAGTTGACATCAAGCTAGAGCTTTTTAAGCTAAATTATGCCATCTCAAGAGTTTGAAGTTCATTTTCATTTCTTTAGCATTTGCTTGACCTATGTGCTGTAAAATGCCCATGGAAGTAACTGCTTTGCGTATATCCTCATCACACATAGGGGGGTTACCTGTATGACACTGTCGCCAGGGCTCATGTCGGTATAAACATAGACATCGTAGGATATTTCAGGGAAGGTTGGAGTGTTATCATTTGCATCCATCACTCGAATATTGACGATAACTGGCTCGCTCTCTTGCACACCATCAAATGCTGTTATCTTTGAGGATAGAAAAATACATGTAATCGAGAAGTCATGCAAATACAAGCAGTGCAGAATTCAGTCTTATGATTTAAGACACTTCTTATATATAATTTCAGTTGGAATGGGTTCCAAAATGTTTTGTTGATAAGGAGATAAACCTACAACAGTACATATAAGCAAAGTATTTTAACGTGTTGAGAAGCAATTACAGAGGATTCTGGTTTATTTTTAATGAATTCAATTCTAAGCACATTTTAAATAAACAGATATATAAAAATGTCTTATAGGCTTGGAATGGGCCGGTAACATTGCTGATTCTTAGGAGTTAACTACTATTTAATTTTTTAAAGTTAATAGGAAAATATTCTTCACTTTTCCATATTTTGCATATGATGCCATAGATGCTTCTATAGCCAACATGCTTGTATCACTCAAGAAAGTTGGTGCCTTAGAGGTGTAATGTATTTTTCTGGTACACAAAATGACATTTTTTTTTAAATGACAAATTTTAAAGGATTTATTGCCGTTAGCTGATAGTGATGCCTTAATTACATCATTAACATTTTAGGAAGGCTTGACCAACCATATCAATGAATGCTATAACACCACCATCTCTGTTCTGAATGACTTCTGAAATCCACTCTGTATCTGTTTTAATTGTCACATAGGGTTTCTGGAAGCTCTGGCCCTGCTCTGTTAGGTTCTTCAGAAAGAAATCCTATGTCCCACAATCTGTGTGTTCCCAATAGTTCATTTTTCTCTTATATCTGAATAAAATCTAGTTCAGAAATTTGGATAACAAAACCTTCTTTTTATCTGTATTCACCTCTCAACCTAAAGAGTCATTCATAGAGATAGATAGATAGATAGATAGATAGATAGATAGATAGATAGATATAGATGATAGATTTTTTTATTTTATGATAATTATTTACAATCACAGGTTTAATAATCTCTCCTCACCCTTTTTTTTTTTTTCTTGATTAACCTAAACTAGGATCTCTCCATCAGATGATTGTTTGTTTGGGGGGCATCCTGTGTATTATAAGATGGATAGCATCATCCTTGATGTATACCTCTCAGATGCCAATAGCAGCACCTCACAGTAGTGATGGCCAAAATATCTGCAGACATTACCAAGTGTTGTGGGTTGGGTGCAGAGAAGTGGAGAACTCCTCGCCTAACTCAAGGACAAAATTGAAAATGGAATAACAAAACAAAACATATTAAATAAGATAAGAGGAAATAATTCTTTACTTATGGATTCTATTTGGTAATATCTCAATTTAAGTTAATTACAAGTGGATGGTGAAAAATGAAACTCTCATTTTCCTGTTTCCATCTTGAAAATGGTCTTTCTTCTGGAATAACACAGCTACAGAAACTTATAAAACAAAAGAAGGAAAAATACATGTGAAGAATTTTATCATTGAGATTCTCAATTCTCAATCACTTGAAAATATCGCATTTTTCCTCTTAGATCATTGACGTCTTCAGCTTAAACAGGTAACTCCTTCTATTACACACACACACACACACACACACACGCACATAAATATGAAATCTTTTTACCGAAAAAGTGTATGTTTGCTGTTCTTCCCTGTCCACTGGCTGAAGTAAGGTGAGGTAGCGAGTGATGCCAGTCTGCGTGACGGTGAAGACTGATGTATAATCATTCAGAAAAAGGTGAAGCTCTGGGTCTTTTGTCTTTGAAAAAAAATGTCATTATTATTTAAAATGTTGAATAAATAATGCGGATATTAGTTCATTAACTGGAAATTAATTTTGTAAATCTATAACAAAACTATACATGACTGTAATTAGAATTTCCAAAGACAAGATAGGTTTCACTAGACATGTACTCATCTCTGAACTAAATTATGCAAAGACGATGACTCCTTTTGTGGAAAACATCATAGTGGAATAAGTACAAGTATAATTAATGTGAATAAAAGGAAAAGAATAGATAGCAATCCAACTGAACATATTCTTCTTGCTTATTTAATATCAATATTCTCCAGAAATTCATTCATTAATTGTGAATAAAAGGGAAAGAATAGATAGCAATCCAATCGAACATATTATTTTTGCTTATTTAATATCACTATTCAAGAATCAATATTCTTCAGTAATAAGAAACAAATGCAAGAAAAGAACATTAGAGCCCAAAATTTTAGCTGTAGGATTGTTCAACTACTTCATTTGTAGTAATAAACTTCACATATGCATATCACTATTCTGTTCTCACATTTAATGTAAAATAGAAATAAAATTGGTTATGTATAATTCATTGCCTATAAATATCATGCTTGCTTCTTCTTATTTTTAATGCTGTAAAGACTCTCCAAAGGGAAACATAATGTTTATTTTAATTTAAAAATTTCAGATGATTAGATTGAAGATACATGAATTGGCTGCATTGTGTCTGATAAGAGTTCAGAAAAATGACACAGGCATAAAGAAGAAATGATTGCAAAAGTTCAAAACAGAGATGATTGACAAAGCACTGGAAACCCTTCCCAGTCTGACTGAAAGAGGAGACATTTATCTCTGCATTTTAGAGAAAGAACAAGGACATAAGTGGGGAGGCATGGGCTGGTGTCTGGTGGTGGGGTAAGAAGGCAGGTAGGCAAAGAAAAGAGCTGGAGTGAGAGAACTACAGATGAGGCTTTATGAAAACAACAGCAGCAGACATGACACAGGGAGGTGAGGTGTGTCTTTCAATTTTGGCAACTATCAAACTGTGCATTAAGAGGGATGGAGATACCAGTACAGATGATAGCTACTCATGTGCTGAGTGCAGCATAACGTTCAGAGAAGGCGAATCACTACATCACACACCTGAAACTCATGTCACAGTGCATGTCCATGAAACTCAAATGAAAAAAAAAAATATATATATATATATATATATCATGCTTAGGTTAGTGTGCAATGTAATTTCTTATAGATTACTTTTCTGAAATCAGGGGCTGAGAGCAGAGTATAGAGTCTGTTGTTAAGGGATAAAGACACGTTAATTTGATTTAAAAAACTTAGAACCCACATTTAAACAATTTCCATGTGAAAATGAGAAAGTTGAACTGTGTCCTACTATATTAAAAGGTGGGCATGATTTGATCCACGGATACTCTATTCTCTACATTTTTTGAAGACTCAATATGTGTATATTTCAAGTAACTTTAGGATGAATGGTTTCATTTGAACTGAACACAAGTTCTGGATTTGCAATATCTCATTAGGAGATAGGCACTTAGCTATGTTATTGTAGCTTCTATGTCCATAATTATTATTATTATTTTTTTAATATTTTATTTATTTATGACAGATACAGAGAGAGAGAGAGGCAGAGACACAGGCAGAGGGAGAAGCAGGCTCCATGCACCGGGAGCCCGATGTGGGATTCGATCCCGGGTCTCCAGGATCACGCCCTGGGCCAAAGGCAGGCGCCAAACCGCTGCGCCACCCAGGGATCCCTATGTCCATAATTATGATGTAAGTCTAGTATGTGCCACCTATTGATCCTGGAACAATAAAATTAATACTATATATAATAATTTCCATTGGTCTCTTTATTATAAAATAATCAAAGTCGTTAAGAGTTGTGAAAAGGCAGAGGCTTTACATGGATACTTTCAAATAGGAACCTCAGACTCCATGTCAATGTAGTGACCCCAATTTCTCAGCATGGCTAGGTGGTGGGGTGCTTTGATAATTAAGTATATTAGTTAATAAAAAGTTAAATTATTTATTTTAAAAAGTAGATTAAATGCAAATAATTCAATATATGATGAAACACATTTTGAGGTTTCTTCTCACTGTGTACTTTAAAGTCAATTGCAATAAAATCCAATGATCACTTTTAAATGATCAAAAAAGTGAGAATGCAGCTTCAATTAACAACAATAAAAAAAAAGCTAAGTGTGAGTGTCTTTCATTTATTAGTGTTTATCTTTGACTTTACCAACAAAGGTAAAATCATGAGTCTGTTAAATTCATATATTTTTCCTATTCTCTGAATGTACCAACAGTGGTGCCAAAGAGAAGCTTCCTTTACTCAAATTTTCACACAACCAGTAATCCAAGATAAGCAAGATCAGTTATGTGACTTTGTATATCAAATATTGACTTCTTTCCCTTTATTCAAGACCTTTGGTCATTCTCTACTTTCTTCATAACTCATAGTCTCTCAATTTCCTTTCTTCCTTTCAACTGTAACCTTTGTTAGTAAATGTGTTAGGTCTATTCATCCGTATGCTCACCACGTGTTGTAGGCATTTTTTATTTAATGTCAGGAGTAAGACTGCAATGAATGTTGAGTTGTGAACCAGCATGTGCATACGTGATCCTGTACAATACGGTTGTATCACAAACAACAGTGTTGGTTTCCCCAGTTTATCAAAGCCACAAGATTTTCACTGCCAAATGCTTCCCATTTGAAGATGACATACATACCAGGACTTCAGAAAGAGACAGAAATATTAAATACCTTTCAATAACCTAACTGTCTCCACTTCAAGTCTTGTTGTAACTATTAGCTAGAGTCTAAAATAGCACTTTCCAGACATGCAGATGATTTTTTGTAAAAATACAACATAATACATAATGCTACGATTATCCATAGCATTTTACAGCCCATTCTAATCCACCCTGCTTAGTTAATCTGATTCAATTTTAACTTGTGACTATTATGAACACTACATGAAGTATCTTTTTAAAATCTATATATTGGATATGTAGATGCCATTGGTGAATATCTGGATATTTCTTTGAGGACAAGCATTTAAGGATGTAGATTTGGAAATACTCAGCCAGTTACTACTCGAGGCTTAATACCTTGGATTTATTTCTCAGGTGTTATTTTATTAGTTACTATTTATTTTAGTTTCAGGTGGGGCATGTTATGAGTGTAAATGGATAGATACATCTCTGGCTTACTATTCTGACAGAGATAGTAGATTTTATGTTGTCCTTATGTCTATAAATTTGTTTAAAAACATTGCTTTTTTTTAAATCAGTACATACATGGAAGGCTGAATAATAAATGTTCTTCTTCCATTTGACAAGTGGTAATGCTATTTTTATCTAAGGTATACATTCAGTACATACCATGAGTACCTCATTTCCTTAATTTGCATCTTATTTTCAGGGTAGGTAAAATAAACTCTGATATTCACTCATAGCACAGAAAAAAAGTAAAGGCAAAAGTAAACGCATATGCAAATGCAAACATAAGCAAACATGTGAATGTAAAATCAAAAATCAAAAAATCCCAACATATAGAAGAAATCCATTCAAATATAACAATCAGTTGGATTTAAAGCCAATTTTGGAAAACATAAATAAATAAAAATAAAAATAAAGCCAATTTCGGGTTTCCACCCGGAATCAAAATATTGTATCACACACATAAGTTTACATGCATCCTCGTATATATATGCATATAACACAGAAATGTGTGTATATGTGCACATAGATACGTAAGCATAGCTATGCATATACACATAAAGTGTAACAAGAAGTGACAAAAAATTAATCTCATCTGTCAATTTGAATTGGTTAGCAGTGGTTGTCTTCAGACAACCTTGTTCAGAAAGGTTCAGTTTCACACTTAGAATCTTTTAGACAGACTATAGTGATGAATTATTAACGTCTGTCATAGACTGAAAAAACACTTAACAATGGAATGATCTTAGTTAAAGTTCGCATGCATTTTGGATTCCACACAATTCTTTCTACTCTAACCAATAATACGAGGAACATAAATGTAAATTACATCCACACGCATCATGGATTTAAAGTATTTGTACTTGTCTTTATAAGTGATAACGAAGTAAATGTAGACAAGAAAAAGCGCTAGGAAATGAACCACAGCAATGCACAAAAGAGCAAACAGAAAATAAACACCTAGTACCTACAGGAACTCCACCCGGTGGAACCTATATGCAAATTTAACATTAAGACAAAAAAGAAAAAAAGTAAGCTTAAATGACCACAAACATACATATGGTGAACAGGTATACACTAGTAAGAAACAAACAAGGAACAACAACAGAATTTTCCAGTATGTGTAAATTAGTAACTTTCTCAAGGTGTATTTTTGTCTTCATATTCCGACATTATATGCATATAATAGCATGACAATATCTATAAGGCGTATAAGCACAGTATATCTTTAAGAATATATTGTTTATTAGACTCAAGGATACCTTATCTCCAAAACATGAGCACTTTATGCAGGGATGGGAACCCAGCGGGAATTATAAGTGACTCACTGCCTTTCTACAAGCCAAGTGGGTAACCTCTGTTGAGTACTATTTATTTATTTATTTATTTATTTATTTATTTATTTATTTATTATTTATAACCAGAATTCCAGAATCAACTTTTAGTAGTTTTGCTACTGAAAGCCTGGGGGATTCAGATATCCTCTTGAAAACCTTGGGCATATCTTGCTCTATAGATCTTCTGAGATATTTTGAGAGTATGAGCTAAAAGTATTGAAAAAATACACAAAAATGGGATTCACTTATATCTCTATGTATAATATATGTATCTACATGGTTTTTTTTAAGATTGTATTTGTTTGTTCATGAGAGACAGATACATAAGCAGAGGGAGAAGTAGGCTCCATGCTGCGAGCCTGATCTGGGACTTGATCCCGGACCCCAGGACCATGACCTGAACCGAAGGCAAACGCTCAAAAACTGAGCCACCCAGGTGTCACTATATGTATCTATATGTTGATGTTTATATAACTATAGAAAAGAAAGACTAACACAGATATTTTTTACTGTTTTGTTTTGTTTTGTTTTGTTTTTACTGTGACCCTTAAGATTCTTTCTGACTCAAAATCTACACCGTTAATAACACCACAACTCCCCAATCCCTGCCACTGTGTTTTAAAGCTTTGTCTTACTTTCCACTGAATTGAAGGAAGTAACACAACTAAAGTTTTGGGCAAATAATCCCAATCTGTTCTCTTCTTGGCATGTGCCCGGTGGCATAGCTATTTTGAAGCAACTCAAGAAACTGACTCCTGCGGTGCTGACCTCTCTTTTCACACCCGACACTGAACCTCTATTTCTGTTATAGGACCTTTATGTGGTGACATGTCTCTGCCTTTTTTCTTAAATCCTTTATCCCTATGCTGATTAATCTCACTAATCCTGACACTAGAAACAGCAAGAATTGACCGTGTAGTAAAATTCTTGCCTGTGAACTAACAGGGCCTTGGAGTTTCTTTTGTTAATAGAGATCTTTAAATAACTCAGCAATGAACATATTTTACCTTTTAAAAATAAACAGTACTTGGCCTGGAAAAGAGATGATTCAGAAGGACATCAATACATCTTGAAACATATTAATGACTCTTCTACTAATTTATTCTGCATGCTGGCAAATGGAAGTTGTAAGGAACACCGGGTGAGTTGCAAGGTTAGTTTCAACCCGGTGTGATGAAGAACTTTCTAGGAATTAATTGTTGAACGATGGAATGGGCCATATTGTGATACAGTTTAATCAATATCACTGGAAATTTTGATGCATATGTTCGATAAACTCATTCCTTTACTCATGCGTGAGTGCATGAGCTCATTAAATAATCACTAGAACCTACAAAGTTCTGGGAACCGAGTTAGATCCTCAGGATGCAAAAGTGATGAGCTCTTGGCTCTATCCTCCATCTGGGTTCAAAGAGGGACCAAGGCCCCTACGGTAACGTGAGCAGAGCAGTAGAGCAATGCATACTCAGGAGGCTACAAGTGGTTGCTATACAAGTCGTTGTGATACAAGTAGTTGCTGAAGGTTACAGTGAGGTGAGGAGTTTCAGGAAATGAGGTGTTAGGAATGGTCGGGCATCGAGCGACAGCCAGTCATGCTCTCCTGCAGGGACAGTGAAGTCACACAGGCATGTTAGGCAGATGTGGGAGGCAGACCCCATGAGCCTTGCACAGATCACTGCTAGTGGCTGGGTGAGAATGGGGCTCGAGTAAGAAAAATATATGAGGGAAAGGACATGAAGAGGCAATTCTAGTGGGGACGAATAGGGTACAGCTAGTAAAGAGAAAAAGAGAGAGTCGGGAAATACTCAGAGGACAAAGCAGGAAGGATGAGAAGGACTTCGGCTATCACCAGCACACGGAAATCATCAACTCCTAGGTTTCAAGATTGAATGGTACAAAGAGGTCTTATGTCCATTCCTGGGAAGTGGGTTTTATGGGAACATTCCACATCATCTGTCAAGTTCGATTGAGCTATGTTTAATATTCTGTGGACTTGGGGCACCGGGGTGGCTCAGTGGTTGAGCATCTGCCTTTGGCTCAGGGCGTGATCCCAGGGTCCCAGCATCGAGGCCCACATCGGGCTCCCCACAGGGAGCCTGCTTCTCCCCCTGCCTGTGTCTCTGCCTCCCTCTCTGTGTCTCTCATGAATAAATAAAAAAAAATCTTTTTAAAAATTTTTGTGGACTCGTTTACAGTATGGATACATAGAAGCTGTATCTGTTATTTAGAATCATTTATCATTAGGAGATTCGAGATCCTGTTCCTTTCTAGACACTTCATGGCACTCACTGTAGCTAAAATTAGGAAGAGGATGGGCCTCAGTAAGAAACCAATGCCACATACACCTTGTTCATTGAAGTGAGTTTTGTGTGAGACGTGTGAAGGGCGCCACTGTCACGTGCATGGGGTCCCCACTCTGCCCATCTCCCAGCCCCAAGAGAAGGAGGAGGCCAAGGAGGCAACCTGTGCTCTCGTATAGCTTTTTGGATCATAGGTGATTGAGCAAAAGGGGCAACTGGTGAAGACGAGCCCATCGGTGTCATACAACTACAGCACAGTAGGGCCTAGAGTCAAACTGGGGGTGTCAGACTCCAAAGCACACACTCCCAAGAACCCCAGCAAGCTGGCCCACCCTGGAAACACTCAGGGCATCTAACGGGCTGACTGGAACAGTCAACTCTGACAGCACCATGCTGATAGTGTTTTCCCAAATGGTGGAACCCTCCCCACCTGCCTCCGAGACACCCTCTAAGTCCCAGCATCCTTTACAAAGTCTCCTAGAATCCATTCTTAAAGTCTTTAAAGTGGATGACAATCCAGAAAAGTTGGAATGTACACAAACAAGCATAGGTTTTAGGATGCCACCATTCACTAATATAAATACATCAAACAAAGTAATAATAATAATAATAATAATAATAGTAATGTAAATATATCAGCAAAATAATGATAATAATAATAATATAAATGCATCAAAGGAGTAAAAACACCTAAATTTTGCAATTCCAGAGAAACCACAGCTGCACTTTTTCTTCAGGATTTAGCCTTTGCTCACCACTCTGTTCAAGAGGGTACGACACAAACCGCTATGATTTTCCAAACTGACTAGTCACTGCTTAGAGTATGATTATGCATTCTCATTTAAAAAAATGAAATATAATCCACACCAAAATTTATGGGACTTCACCAGGCCTATAAAATACAGTAGCTGAGCTTCTATAAAACTTATTAAGGTGGCTCTGAATTTTCTAGCGAGGATTCAGTAAATGAAGACAATTCAGGGGACCCTGGCCCCCTAAGCCGAGATGGGAAATTGTGGATGGACATGCATTTTTCTGGAAGAGAGTCTGTAGCATTCATCAGCCCTTATCACCGTCAGACCATAGCAAACAGTTAGGGGCTTTCTAGTCTGGTGCTTAAAATCAAGGACTTTGTTTCCCATAGACCTTGGCTCAAGGACCAGCTCCACCATTTATGAATTCTGGGATCACAGGCCTTTAAAACAGCCTCAGTCTCCCCTTTTGCAATATGGGAAATTGCACCTATTTAATGTTTGCTGTGAGACTTAAGGGCATCGGTGCAAGATAAAGCAGTTACTATATTATCCGGCGGGTACTCAGAACTCAGTGACAGCCCCTGTGTAAAATGTGATGAGATGGAAGAGGAGAGACGAAGGAGGGCCGGGCGGGTGGGACGAGAGAAGACAGCAAGCGGAGGCACAAGGCATGTGGACAGAGGACAGTGCACACAGGGCTGTCCCGGCCTCTGCAGAGTGTCACACACTTTTTCCAGGAAGAGGGAAAAAAGAAAGTCTGAAAGTTCCCTCTTAATTTACTGGATGGGATGACAAAGCTCCATGTAATGAGATTTGGGGGACACTCAAGAGCAGTGCTGCCCAATTTGACAGGTGAGGACTCACTCTTAGATTAATTAAGTCAAAGGAACGTTACGATCTGGTTCTCAGTCTCGTGTCCCGTCCAGCGCTCCCCGCAGAGGACAGCGTGGGTGCAGAGCCCTTCCACCCCCCAAGAGGTCTTATCCCACAGCATCAGGGGAGAGGGAGGAGATGCTGCAGCCGGACTTTTGCAAGACACAGAAATCAAACTCAGAGGAGGCTTGAAAGGGAAGAGATGCGGGGAATTTCTGTGCTGGGTCAATCAAGGGCACCTCTTTAGAGATGAGGACAGGCCTGGGGATCTGGTAACCTGGGCAACAGGACCCCAGCGGGACCCTTTTCTGCATGTGTTGGGGGGATCCCTTCCCACCCACAGGCGACAGGCCTCCCCCATGATGCCAGAAAACCTGGCTCCGGGGGTTCTAGAATCATCCCCACTGCTCTAACATGCAATGCCCAAGCCTTCTGGCTCCAATTCCTTGTTTGTCCTTCTCTGGAAGGGCTCTGACTGGCCTGCTGGAGATGTTCTTTCCTCCTTTCACAGCCACAGAGGGAGTGAAGAGGGGAAAGTGCTCTGACCCACCCACCCTGGACCACTTCCACTCACGGAGCTGGTGTCCATCCCACCCTCACGGGTGGGCAACCGTGTGTGCAGGGCACAGAGTCTGAGCATCCGCAGAAGTGTGAGAGGCTCAGCTGCCCCCAAGCGGGTTTTTCCTCGAATAACATAGCATCAGAGAAGTAGACCCATTGTGTAATGGCACGATTATTCCCTATCAGCCACTGTCTAAACACTTTTTAACTCACATTAATAAAAGCAAATGCCCTGCGGGTTTAGCAAACTCTAAATGAAACATTCATTTTCCTCCTTATACCCAGTATCTATAAACCAAAAAAAAAAAAAAAAAAGGTCACTGAATCCAAACATACTTTTCTTTTAGTGTTCTTAAAGTAAAATGAAATTACACCACTAAGATTCTCATTTATAAGACTTATTCAAATAAAAAAAATGAAAAAAAATATAAGACTTATTCACGGGGACTATGTGCTCTAGTCTACAGCTCATGTCACCATGTCTTTGCACAAGTTCATGTTGGCACAGATACAACGTAGACGGTTAACAAAACAAGAGCAAGGTTTATAGTGAACTTACATCTTCTATATCCTTGTCCAGAGCCACGATTCTCAGCGGGGTGGTCAGATTTAGACTGTCGGAGATGGTTGCTCCCACTGGGGCAGATTCCAGGATATAGCCTTGGTAACTGGGCATCGTGAAGTACGGGCTCTGGTTGTTCTCGTCCAGTATTTCGATATGTAGACTGGCGAAGGCAGGGAGCGGGTGACCATTGTCCTGTTCAGCCTAGGAAAGGGTTTTCACAAAAGTTAAAAAGTGGTATGTTATTGGGTCCTCCTGGAGCGGCACTGTTCATACTATATATGAGGATTCGCTCTTGAACTGGTGTCATTTCAGAAAGAAGAGATGCTTTATTTTTATTTTATTTTATTTATTTATTTATTTTTAGAAGAGATGCTTTAGAGTGGAGGGGTTCAGAGCCCTTAGAAAGTGTAAATGAAAAAAAAAAAAAGAAAAGAAAGCGTAAATGAAGAAGAGAAAGTCCAGAGAGGTTTCATCAAATTTTTGGTCTCCTGTCCTAAAACTTGTTTTTTTTGTCCTAAAACTTAACGTAAATATATATATATATACAAAAAATACTAATCACTGCAGTGAGTTACTGTATCTGCCATGGTATGTTGTTAGAAGAGATAACTGTGGGGCAACCACAGTGGCTAGCCAACCTAGGTGGCTCAGGGGTTGAGCATCGGCCTTTGGCCCAGGGCGTAATTCCGAGGTCCTGGGATCGAGTCCCTCATCGGGCTTCCTGCGTGGAGCCTGCTTCTCCCTCTGCCTGTGTCTCTGCCTCTCTCTCTCTGTCTCTCATGAATAAATAAAAATAAATAAATAAATAAATAAATAAATAAATAAATAAATAGTTAACTGTGCTTTCATACAGGTAGACAGAAAACCAAGAAAAAAAAAAGATATTTAGTAAATTGCTGATAAAATATATAAGTAAAACAGAAAAAGATTTATACTTAAGGCATTATACTTACTTTATTCTCCTCTGTGTCTTCTCTACATTAATGATCAAATCCCCAAATAATTCATAATTTCACATAAAGTTAACAGATTAAGGCCACATTTCTGCCCATGGAAAGTCCTCAAAAGCATCATATAAGGGACAAATACATTTCAATGAAATATTTTTAGTGGCTGAAGAATTTTGATTGTTATTTAATTATATTCAAGTAAAATTAGTATTTCATGTCCAGGAAATATGTCTGTTTTCTTTATTTTTTTTTCCTCTTCAGTTTATTTTTTCTTAATTTTTAAAAATTTTTAAAATATTTATTTATTTATTCGTGATAGACAGAGAGAGAGAGAGGCAGAGACACAGGCAGAGGGAGAAGCAGGCTCCATGCAGGGATCCCGATGTGGGACTCGATCCCGGGTCTCCAGGATCGCGCCCTGGGCCAAAGGCAGGAGCTAAACCGCTGAGCCACCCAGGGATCCCCTCCTCTTCAGTTTAAAAATTGATGGCAATTTATATTTCCAATGCATTTTCTTTCCATGACCAGACAGTCATTTTGGGAATTGGGAAACACCAACACTTGACTTTCTGTTTTATTAAGAAAATGTACCTTATTCTACAGCAACCCAAAAGTTTCACATAAGGGAAGATTTCATCACAATTGACTTCTAGAAAATTTCCTCCAAATGTTAGGAGAAACCTTGACACAATGCAATAGAATGCTTATCTATTGAAATAGATTCGAATTCCCTGCTGTCAATTTTTATTGATAAGTTTTTCCCACTAGCTGTATTTTGAAATCAAGTTCAAGTGCAAGTTAAATATTTTATATTCAGTACCAGGGTGCTTTCCTGGCTGAAATAGTAACATTTTGGCCATGAAAGTTTTTGAGTAGTTTGGAGAGGTATCTCTGATTTTTCATTCCAGAGGCAAAATCTTGGGCTTTCTAGAAGATAATTGCACACTTTCCTTTGATTGTAATTTAGCATTTTCACCAACTAAGAGGGTAAGTAACAAATCACAGTGATGTTTGGCAGTACTGGTAACTTCGGACCAAGAAAAACCACAATATTTTTTCACTTCATGTTATTATTCATGTCAAAGATATTCCGAAATATCATTTCTGGTAATCACCAATCCGAAATTATGGTCATCCATAAATATAACTGTAAAATTATGTTATTTAAAGCATTTTTGAAAACTACCTATTTTTTTATTTTTGTTTTTTAATATTCTTTTTTTTAAAGATTTTAATTTTTTATTCATGAGAGGCACAGAGAGAGAGAGAGAGGCAGAGACACAGGCAGAGGGAGAAGCAAGCTCCATGTGGGGATCCCGATGCAGGACTCGATCCGGGTCTCCAGGATCACATCCCGGGCTGAAAGTGGCACTAAACCGCTGAGCCACCAGGGCTGACCATTTTTTTTGATATTCTAATAACTACTGAACGCATTAGATTCTCTTTATCATGTCAGGCCATTTATTTTATGCATTTGAAGGGTTTTTTTTTTTTTTTTTGCATTTGAGTTTTTTGTTTGTTTTTGATTTTTGTTTTTGTTTTTGTTTTTTTTGCATTTGAGTTTTGTTTTTGTTTGTTTGGTTTTTGTTTTTGTTTTTTGTTTTTGCATTTGAGTTTTCTTTGGGAACAATCTAATCTGCCAGGCACAAAATGTTTATGAGGCCCGCTCCACACTAAAAACAATCCTGAGATAATACGAAGCCTTTTCTGGAATTCTGTATTCTTCTCGCACATAAGCATACGTGCTCCTGGCACCATGGGTAGCTCCCTTCTGCATCCAGGGACTGTGATTAATTTGTGCTGAGCCAGGGACCCTCTTCCGCACACAGCAGGCTTCTTGCACGCAGCTGATTGGGGTGAGAGGTACAGTCTATGACCAGAAAATATTGCTTTTATACCGCATGGAACTAACCGGTCCGCATGGGGTTCCCACCTGGCAACTGTGACCTGGTGAAAGCAGTTCATACATGCAAGTCATCCTGAATAGGACCTTTTCTCTCTCTTTTTATTTGCTAATTATTCCAAAAGCCATCATGGCATATCCTGGGCATACCGGTGACATCATGAAAAGTCACAAAAATCCATACTTCGCCCCATCCTTCCCCCAGTGAACACACACAGACACACAATTCATGGGTGGCAAGGGGGGGAAACAAAGAGCTAACTCTCTTTTTATTTATTTATTTATTTATATTTTTATTTTTATTTATTTTTATATTTTTATTTTTATTTTTATTTTTATTTTTATTTATTTTTTTACAAAGAGCCAAATCTTATAACAGGGAAAGAAGCTTATGTTTTACATTCAGCTCAGAGCTTGTTACTTTTTATGGCCATCTGTGAAGCCAGGGAAAAACGTGCATTATTTGCATGATGAAAACAAAGTGGCCCAAAGAAAAGGAAATAAAACTCAAATTAGATCTAGGGGGAACAGTCCAATTCCATCTTTATTTAAACAGAACGTGTAAAGATCTGCTTTGACCCTCACATGAGTTCGTTGTTAATACAGCTGGTATTTTGGGGTTGCTACTATGGACTTCGCCCAATTTCAGTGTTTCTGGTGCGTTCGCCACGAGTCTGTCTCCAACGTCCACATGCTTAACCTCGACCCTATTCTGGGTACCCCTCTCTAAATGCAAAAACATACACTTTTGTGCCGATGGAGAAGCAAAAGGATTAGTTTCAAGTTCAAGGCCACATCACCTGTAAGAAACAGCCAGAGAAGCACCCAACCTCAGGTGTCTTGATTTAGGAGAGGCTACCCAGGGAAATCCACCACATGTTTCTCTAATTCAGAGAATGCAAATGAACATCCAAGTGTAAGACGGATGGAAGAAATTAGTGGCAGGAAAGAATATTAATAACGTCGATACTCCAGATTAATTACACTTAAAATATGGCACTTAACACAAATTAATACTATTACCCTTGGTGCTCTGCGGGGAGACCATGCATCAAACCTGCCATCCGAACCTCTCTTCTTCTCTCCAATATGAATAGGAATTCTCAAAAAATCTGACTTATCCTGTCCCCCTGTAATCAGTAGTGAGTGCGATGAGAAGCACAAAGGAGCAGGTCAAGCGACACGAGGTGGTGTTTTTAAAAAACTCATTTAATCCCATAAAAATAACTTTATTTCTATCCACAGAGTAGTTCCAAGTTCATGTTTAACTTGTTAAACATTATATTTAAAAGCCAGGTTTTGTTTGGAGAATTTCTGGGCATGAGGCCCACTTTCAGTAATGCGACTGAAAGCCGAGAAAGCCAAAAGCAGAAGAAAAATATACCATTTAGTCACTTCCGAGGGCAAAACACTGAAAGAGACAAACTACTCCGTTTTCAGCATTAAAACAAGCAAGTGTGGATAACCCCACAGCTCCCTGCACCAGAGGACGGAGAATCCGAACAACCCTTCCTGCCCAGCCAGGGGAGAGCGGCTTCACGGATCCCACCATCGCTGATAGGAACCCTTTCAAGCAGATAGAATGATCTGGGGGGAGAAAGGGAAAATTGGGGAGATCATGGGGACATTTAAACAAATTCTTGGAAAGAAGGAAGAAGTTATTTTCTCCTGGGCGCCCGGGAGTCTTGCGGTGCACCTGTAGAGCATACTGGTCCCATTCGCGGGGCCCCTTAGTGGATGGCCCTCCTCGCAGGTGGCCCCGAAGCCACCCCGGCCAGACTCTGCCCTGCCCTCCAACAGCTATCCTTGTCAACCCCATCGGCTCCTGAAAGCAGGATTTATCTTCAGGCCTCACCCTGCGGCCTCTCTTCAGCATCTAAAGCTCTGTTCCCCACTTTTTCTTGGTCTGGTTTTACTGCCCCTCACACCCCACCCCACCCCCACCCCCACCCCCAGGAGGAAGGGCTTGGCTGCCTCCTCCTCCTCCTTGCACTCAGGTCCTGGAGGATCCCGACCCCATGTCCCTGCCTCAGAGATGTGGGTAACGTCACGACTCCCCCGGGACCTCCCCTGCCCACCCTGGCACCTCGGCCCACCCCTCACCTCTGCGAGGGGATGGGGAAACACGTCCCCCTCAGGGACCCACTGCACGGTTGTTGAGGATGCTCGGCGGCTCCTGCTGCCAGCCGCTGGGGCAGGGCTTGGGCCTCACTGCTAACCCGTGAGTGCACTTTATGGACCGGACACTGTAAACTAGAAGCAGGATTGAAACACTTGTCACCTCCCCCACGGTCACCGCCCTGACCCCACTACCACCATCTGTGACCTGAGGACTGTCACTTCTCTGTCCGCTTCCCCCTGGGCCAGAGGCCCACTCCTATAATGGAGCAGTGCTTTCACTAGGGAACAGCCAGGTGGGGTCACCTCTGTCACCAAAGCCTTCTAGGATGTCCATTCCTCCCCGGCCTCCATCGTGCCCCTGTTCTTCTCGCTCAGCATGCTCTGCGCCTCCTGGACGCCACGCATTCAGGCCTTCATACCAAGGATGCCCCCCCCAGCCCCCCCCCCCCCCCCCAGCACACCTCTCCCAGGAGCACAGGCTGCTTCTCCACACCCATCAGAGGCGGACTCTAAAAACCCAGAAAGCCCCTGTGGCCACCCAGGCTCCACGCACAACCCTTCCCCACCCCCCCACCGCCTTATCTCCACTTTTGAATGCGACTTGCAAGTAGACCCAAAGGAGACTCTTTACTCTGAGGATTCTGCTGGAAGGCTAAATGTATACTTCCATTTTCTCTTTTTGATTAGAAATTATATTCATTAACTTTTTTTTTCCTAACTGGTTTAGATGGTTCAACTATATTTACTCAAGCTTTCAATCAATGAATTTATTTATTAGCATCAACAATATTACTAGTTTACAACTTTTAAACACGCCTGCCTTGGGATTCAACAAAAGAGGACTTGGACTTTTATTTGAAAGCAAATGTTGGGGACGCCTGGGTGGCTCAGCGGTTTGCCATGTCGGGCTCCCTGCATGGAGCCTGCTTCTCCCTCTGCCTGTGTCTCTGATTCTCTCTCTCTCTCATGAATAAATAAAAATAAAATATTAGGGATCCCTGGGTGGCGCAGCGGTTTGGCGCCTGCCTTTGGCCCAGGGCATGATCCTGGAGACCCGGGATCGAATCCCACATTGGGCTCCCAGTGCATGGAGCCTGCTTCTCCCTCTGCCTATGTCTCTGCCTCTCTCTCCTTCTCTCTCTGTGACTATCATAAATAAATAAAAATTTAAAAAATAATAAAATAAAATAAAATATTTAAAAAAAAAGAAAAAGAAAAGAAAGCAAATGCTTATGAAAGTCCAAACACGAACACTGGGAAGCCTGGGTGGCTCAGTGGTTGAGGGTCTGCCTTAGGCTCAGGGCGTGAACGTGGGGTCCTGGGATTGAGTCCCGCATTGAGGTCCTGTCAGGAAGCCTGCTTCTCCTTCTGCCTGTGTCTCTGCCTTTCTCTCTGTGTCTGTCATAAATAAATAACTAAAATCCTTGAAAAAAAATAGAAAAAAAGAAAGTTCGAACATATTCTTGACAACACATTGTTATTGAATTCTTTCACCAGGGGAAAATGTATGGCTGTGGAAGGTCTACCTTCTAGGTTAGCCACAGTATAACAGAACAAATCAAAATGAAACAAAAACAAAACAAAACAAAACAAAAAAACAAGAGGAAAGGTACATAACCCTATTATGATTCTGATACAAAATATGATACCTCAACGCAATTATAAAAACAATTTAAGAGGCGCCTGGGTGGCTCAGTCGGGTGAGTGTCAGACTCTTGATTTCGACTCAGGTCATGACCTCAGCCCCACACTGGGCTGCGTGCTCAGCAGGAAGTCTGCTTGTCCCTCTGCTCCTCCCCTGGCTTGAAGTCTCCCTCTATCTCTCTCAAATAAATTAGTAAATACAATCTAAAGAAAAAACTTAAAACAGACAAAAGTAATTTATATTATAACAATCACTCAGAGGAGGTTCTTGGGTGTGTGAGGGGAGCAGCCAGGAGAAGGTGGTGAGGCATCTGGGGTGATCCTAATATCCTTCTTTTGGTATATCTGAGTGCTTCAGTTTGTGGCAACTCACCAGTTTGTATGTTTTTTTCAATAAAAAGGTCACTAAAGACCGCTATGAGGTTGCTTCTCCCAAAATGCACACATAGGCCAGCACCGTGGTGAACTAGTAAATTAGTTTATGACCACCAGTTATAGGAAGGTAGTGAACTAATATATACTAATTATATACTAATAGATACTAATGTATGGCCACTCGAGCACAAATGATGCAATTCAATACAGTCGGATCTAGGGAGTGACCTAAAAAGCCAACCTTATAAGGTATATTTAAGCATTGCAGACGCTTGCCTCTTCCGATACATCATTTCATTAAAGGCAGCCTCCAAAGTGGACTCAGCCTTTTGTGCTTTTCCATCCCTGTTACTCCAGGACCGTGGTTTCTAAAGCCCTCCCTGTGGGACGCCTCCGTGTCACCTGGGGTCGCTGTTAAGGCACATCCCTGGGGGCTCATGTCAGGCTTTCTGGCTCTTATTTATCTGTCTGCTTCCTTACTTATTATGTGAATGTTTCCCCGCCTTGCCGGGTTCGGAATGATGTTACTACAGGGTTGGCTCTCATAGCTCTGGCCCTGGAAGGCAAACGGGTGTCGTGGGTCAGTGAGATCTGACTTTTCGGAAACAAGCGCATCCCGTGGCCTTGATCTACCAAGCGGCCCTCTGGGAACCAGTCAGGTCTGGCACTTTGTCTTTTCTTACTCAGGCTCCTAGGAAGCTGAGACACTAAATACAGCCGAGGTTGGACAGCTGAGGCCAACACTGCTCTGGCCTCGTATATGAGTCATTGCTAGTTTTTCAGCTTTAGGCAAAGTTTTCAATGTCAGTCGGACTGAGCAGTTGGAAATGAAAGTGGAGGGACCTCATGTGTACAAGGGACTTCACTGTGGGATCCTGCTCAGCTCACTTTTTTTTTTTTTAATTTATTTATTCATGAGAGACACAGGGAGAGGCATAGACACAGGCAGAGGGAGAAGCAGGCTCCCTGCAGGGAGCTCGATGTGGGACTCGATCCTGGGACCCCGGGGTCACACCCTGGGCCAAAGGCAGATGCTCAACACTGAGCCACCCAGGCGTCCCTTGCTCAGTTCACTGAAGCCCTCCAAGGGATTTGGGGCCACAGCCCTAGAAACTGTCAATAGGTGGGATTTCCTTTCCATGTAAATACATTTTTCTTTTGAAATACCTCAGGGAGAGATGGCTGTGGCAAGCAGGTGTGCCCTGGGTCAGAGATTATATTAACATTACCAAGTAATTAATAATTAGAGATAAGCACATTCCCATTGCTTCTTGGCTCTTCTTATAAAATTACAGTGCCTTAAACCTAGAGAAAGGCTCCTTATTTACACTTTAATATTCTTTTTTTTTTTAAGATTTTATTTATTCATGAGACACAGAGAGGCAGACATAGGCAGAGGGAGAACCAGGCTTCCTGTGGGGAGCCCCATGCAGGACTCGATCGCAGGACCCTGTGATCACAACCTGAGCTGAAGGCAGATGCTCAACCACTGAGCCACCCAGGCATTCCTAAATCTTAACATTCTAACAAATTAAAGAATGCTTAAAGATTTTGACAGCAAGTGCACTTATAACATTACTAAAAATATTCAAGAACTTAAAAAAACACACCATAATTTGTCAGATAAAATAGATACAGACCAAAAATGTGTCTGTATACTATACAACTGATTTGTCTGTAATGTCCTAAAAATAGCGAAGAAGAAGGTTCTTGGTTGGAAATAAATAAGTTTTCTGTTTGACCAAATAATGTCTTCACCAAACAGAATAGAGACAACGCACACCCAACAAGGGTTCATAATATGACAACAAAATCAGAGTGACACACTTCCCACCAAAGCGATATTTTTAATAAAGTGAAGCATATCGTACCCTTACTTGAAGACTATGCCTGTTCTGTTTATAATTTAACATTAATTACATGTTAAATTTAATTAAATTAAATTGAATCTTCAACATTCCTGGCTTTCAACAGCGAGGCTAGCCAGCGACAGAATTACGATGGTGAGGGAGTGGTCACTTTTCCCCCAAATGCTTCTAAAGGTTTTATCTGCCCTCCTTTGCCCTGCTGCCTGCCTCCCTGACCAGCCCATGCAAAGTTCTGATCCCATCCGCAATGAATTTCCTCCCAACCAGGACAAAACCCCCATGAAGTGCCCTACGTAAAAAAAAAAAAAAAGAATCAATCAAGCAATAAATAAATAAATAAAGGAAAAAGTCCTACATGAATTGGTGGACTGGAAAAGTCTGTCTGGGAATATTTAAATTTCAAAAAAAATCATCAGTAGCCAAAACAACTGCTCTCAGAGTGGGTTACTTCTCAGAGCCTGGAAAACAGGGAGCGTGAAAGTTTCTAGTGTTGTACCCAGGAACCAGCTTATTCTTGAAAAAGAAAGAAAAAAAAAAAAACCCACATAGTGAGCCGACCTATTTAGCTTGCAAGTTTTTAGAGTGGATCTAAATCCTCCCTGCAACAACCCAGACCCTTATGAAGCTGCGTTGGGAACGGTTGTGCAGGAGGCCGGCAGTAGCTGGCGCGCGCCAAGGTGAGGTATGCAAGGACTGCTCGGCCAGTGGCTTCGTTAGAACATTTTCCAGGAGTTGGATTTGCCGTCCCACTCCTACAATGACCTTTGCAGACAAGGGGGGCTTGCCAAAATCAGGACACTGTGACGAGATTGGATAAATTGCTTTTCTCCTGCGGGTCCCCGTGTAAAGGAGGAACGAGTCCAAGAAAAATATCACCGCTGTGTGCCCTTGGTCAGCCTGCACATTCGGAGAGCCGCTATATTCACCTGCTGCACTCGGTTTCGGTGCCAACAAGTCGGGGTGAGACCTGAGACAAAAGGACCCGATACCTTCTTCCCTCCTATTAATGTCCCTCGCTGGCCTATTAGTCAACGCATTCAGCTTCGTACTTAGAAATTTTAGAAACGGGGCGACCGGGGGGATATATGGGAATACACTGTTCTTTGGAGGAAACAACAAAAAATAATGCTTTTTTTTTTTGTGTTAATCTGCTTTTTTTTTTTTTTTCCAAAAGAAAAGAATGTAGAGGATGAGCATGTATCAAATCGTGTTGGTGGATTTCTGACGGTGTGTTTTTCATTATGAAATCCACGGAGAGGTTGCTGTTTCATTATTACTAAGGACTAACGCCTGAAATTTCTGTGGGATAATTTCTCTAAAATGTAAAAAGCTTTTCGGTCTTTTTTTTTTTTTTTTTTTAAGCTTTTCGGTCTTAATGGGATGGAACTCCTTGACCTAGAGATTCTGCTGCTGGGGCAAGTCGGGTGCCTTCTCCAGCGACCCGCTGAATGAGACGTGGGGCTCAGCTGGGCCTCACTCTCCAAGCAGGAATCCACTGGGACAGGGAGAGAGTATTTCCGACTGTGGCACCTGTCTTGCCACCTGCAGAGGGAATTGACAGCTCTGGGCTTTTCCATCCTAAACCTGGCTCCCTGGAGGCTCCTGCTCAGTCTTTCCTAAAGGGAGTATGCGTGCCTTTCTTCCTTACTTTTTTTTTTTTTTTCTTCCTTCCTCTTTATGTCTCTCTTTTCGGGTAGCCTGACGATACCCATAGGGAGGCCAAAAGGATGGCAACCTGCACTTGAGGGTCTCCTGCAGGGACTCAACTCATTTTTGTAGTTCTTTTTCATTTTTGCGGAAGGTGCCACCCTTTGTAGTAAGCTGAGATGTGATGACTGATGGCCTATGATGTGCAGCTCCATCTGTCTGTCCGCTCCCAGCACCTGTGATCTGTCAGGCCCCCGGAGTCCTCCGTGGGGCATTCAGGTGCTGGGCACATGGTCCAGTGTCCTGAAGGCAACGCCCACTCTTGCTTTAGGGACACCCTGTTGGCAACATGGGGAGGTGGGGAAGATGCGAGGGGACGTGGCTGAGGTTGGAAAGTCCATCTGTGTGAGAGGGTGACCTGAGACAGGGGACCCTGAGGATGGCCACAGGCAAGGGCCCCAGGAGACGTGCAGAGGCTACGTGGAGGGGACCTGACAGGGATGCACGGGGATGCACGGCAGCAGGTGCCCTGGGACCGGCATCCCTAGAGCTAGATGTCCCCAGCCTTTTTTTTTTTTTTTCTTTCTTTTTTTTTTTATGATTGAGAGCTTTATTTTCAATTTTGAATAGCAGGAAACAAAATCTGTAAAATCCTGAGAATTTGATTCAACATTCAATCTTCAAGTCACTGATTCTAATGTTAAATATAGGTGCTTTAATTTTACATTCACAAAACTAATTACAATATACTCTAATGAATTTTGTTAGGGTTTTCCTCTGTGTGTGTGTGTGTGTGTGTGTGTGTGTGTCAGAGAGTATAAACCTTCCTCTAATTCTTCTGTCCAACAGAGTCTCTACTTTCAGATGACTGTCGATGCCGAGGGGACAGCAGGAGCAGAAGGCTTTGGGCCTGCAAAGGTGTAGTTTGCTGCATCTGTGACGTGACCCAACTGCATGATGCGAGGATGTTACCCAGCCGGTAGGTGGAAATATGGATGTGGACATCAGGAGGGAAGTAAGTCTTGAAGGGTCCTCTGGCGATGTCCCCGAGGCGGGCGTGCATGCCTTCCTGTCCCTTGGACACCAGGCAAGGTGTCAGGCAGCCCGTAAGCACTCGGAAAGGACTTGGCCAACTGAAAACTAGCAAATGCCATATGCCTCTGAGTTTTCCCCCAAGTCCCCGTGAAGTAGAATATAATTGATATCATCGTCCACATGGCCCAGCACTCTCCAGCATCTTGGCATCAGAAATCGGCGTGTAGAGTAGCTGGTCTCTCACCCCCTGAGCATTTCCCGTCCTGTCAAAAGGCCAGAGCAAAGCACCTTTGCCAGGAAAACCATCACAACAGCACCTGTAATTAAGCTCACCACTGTCAACACCGTGGCTCAGGATCTGTATCAAAATATCTATTATTATTATTATTATTTATTATTATTATTATTATTTTAGAGGGAGTTTTTGTTTTTCAAATATAGTCATATGCAGCTTTAAACTCTGCCTTCACATAGGTCTGACCCTTTTTTTTTTTTTTCCCCCAGGAGCTGAATTGACTTGAGAAGTTTATTGCATCCTTATTCTGGACAGACACCCAAGATGAGGTTGTATCAGATGCCTGAACTTTCAGAAGTGTGTGTTTTATAAACAGCAAGGATGTAGGTGCACACACCCAGGTGCTTTAGAAGTCCGATCATGCCAGGGAGAAAAGCTTCACAACAGCTATCTCTCTGTCCTATACACGGAGGGGGGGGCGGCTTGGGCCACAGCGTAAAGAGGGATATTGCCATCTGCCCTACGGTAAAGGTCAGGAGAAAATAAATAGAAAAATTGAATGCAGAGCCATCAGAGCCACCACGGGGACAAGCAGGGTGCAGGGAGAAGCTTCCAGAGCAAGTGTCTTAGCATCTGAAGCATCAGTGAAGCATGCATGCTCATCGCCGATGCATCGATGTGAACTAGACTGTCCAGGGAGAAAAGAAGGGGTGATTCAGGAGGCTGGAGGCACGAGAGAAGACGGCAGATTGAGAGCAGGGCAGGTGCTTCCAGATGGCCTGGCAGGAAGTGTGCAGGGAGGCTGAGGAGGGCTCAGGTGACCAGGCCTGCGGTGTGGAGGGACAAGGACTCACAGCTTGGCCTGCAAGACGGTGTCCGCAGGCCGGTGGTAACCAGATAAAAACCAGGGAGACCGTGACACCAGCGTGTCCCTGAGCCTTGCTTTAGTTGTTAATCCACGGGATGTAGATAAAAACACAATTGTGCTTGAGCAACTGTGAGATGGTGAACTACTAATAATTTAACCATTGGATGTTTGTATTAGGTGCCCAGAGCATAAATATACCAACTAATAATATTTTTTTAAAATAATGCACTTAAAATAAGAGTTTTCTGGGCTTGGTTGTAGATACTCCATGCATGCACTAATTCATCATCACTCAGAAAATAAAATAGGAAAAAAAATAAAATAAAATAATAAAAAAAGAAAATAGTCTTTCATATTTCTATCTCCTCGTTGTTTTTTGCTTTGTAACTATGGTGATCACAAGACTTTCCATCCAAATGGGGACAGTTTTGAGAGCGAAAGAGATAGTTTGAATAATTATACAAAGACAACAGGCATGGATAGGAACCATCCTGGGCTAACCAAACATATGATTCTTATTCAAAACGTGTATTCCATTTTAAAAATTCTTAAGTGAGGGATCCCTGGGTGGCGCAGCGGTTTAGCGCCTGCCTTTGGCCCAGGGCGCGATCCTGGAGACCCGGGATCGAATCCCACGTCGGGCTCCCAGTGCATGGAGCCTGCTTCTCCCTCTGCCTGTGTCTCTCTGCCTCTCTCTCTCTGTGACTATCATGAATAAATAAAAATAAAATCTTTAAAAAAAAAAAAAAATAAATAAAAATTCTTAAGTGATTACAATCATTTAAAATTTGGGACGGTAAAAATAAATAAATAAATAAATAAATAAATAAATAAATAAATAAATAAATATAAAAAAAGTAAATTTGGGACAGTGTTTTGAAGTGGAACATCCTTTCCTCTTTTAATTGGACTCATTTCGATCCTTTAATATTCTAATGTTAGTGGACTGCTCCATTTTGTTTTCCTAATTTCCCCTTTACATTTTGTCAGTATACTGAATAGATCCCTGGCTGAAATAGATGAAATAAAGATGATAAATCTCTTAACCATGACACCTAGCAGATGTTAAATGTACATATAGCTTTTTAAAGCAGAACTTTCAAAGATCGGGAGAAAACACTTCACTTTATTTTATTTTTCCTTAGCTCCTGAAACAGAAATTGGGATCAAATCCAATAAAAACTTTTATGGCCAATGAAAAATCAAGCGTTATTAAAATTTTTAAAAAAAGGAAGAAGTTGAAAGACTTACTACGGAAAACTGCCAGATTGTAGCATGTCAACGGATCCCTATACAAAGCCTCAATATTCAGCTATTATTCAAGCAGGTAGCACATAATTATTCCTATAGATTGATACCTTTGCTTATTATCCTCTTGACTGCACACAAAACACAGTAATTTGAATCTAATAATGTCTGTAAAAACTTCCATTAATAATATAAAGTGTTATTAAAACATAAAAAAAATTATCTATGGCCTGTTCCAATTGATTTCTGTTGCTGTAATTGATGGGCTGAGCTTCACTGTACCCAGGTACACCTGGACAACTAACTTTGAAAATAAAGGAAAATAATTGATTTCAGGTGTGAAATGAGGCAGTTTGGTGACCGTGCTTTGTCAGCTTTCCTAACTCCCACAGAGAGCCGCACCGCAGGGCTGCGTGTAGATCAACAGCAGACAATGGATATATATTTGCGAGTTTCATATAGTTCCGTGATAATTGAGATAGTCCATGCAAGGAGATAAATCTCATGCATGGCCCTTTTATACCAATGGTAAAAGGGGTCTGTCTTAGTTGAATGACTCCCAAACCCCTACTGAGTAAGATCCAAGGGGAAAAGCCACCTCACCTAAGGCCTTCCTCCTGGTCTGGCCCTATCCCTCGTTTCTCCATTAATTGCGTGTGCCTCCAGGCTTTCACTCTGCTCTTCCTGATGTTCGAACATACTTTCCACTTTTTCCATTGGCCAAACCCTTCTGATACACCAGCTTCTAGCTTGAGGTAATCTCCACAACATCTTCCCTGAGTCCCCAGATTAATTTCCATGTCCCGATTAATTACTTTTCACCTGTCTCCTATTAGAAACTGACAGGACATATTTGATTTATCAGCCTGTGGGACTCTCTACCCTCATAGACTACAAGTTCTTCAAAGACAGAGGATGACCCAATAATCTCATGACCCGGTAATGTGTAGTGTGATCGGTGCTCACAAAAGATGTCCTAATTCCAGCTAAAATTAAATGCATGTCGCATAGTATTGTTTGCAGTTGTACCGACCGTTAAACCAGATGACCATTTCCAAGCAACTGCATCTTGGTGAAGTGAAAAGAGTTATGGCCCTTGCTTAGATAAACCTAAGTTTCAGTCTCAGTTCTGTTGCTCATCAGTGGGGTAACTCCGAGCCAGGCCCTTACCCTAGTTGAGCTTTACTTTCCACATTCGTATTGATGAGCTTTATGAAGGGTATGGCTCTAATTCAATGAAAAATGTACTTAACTTATACAAGCTCAGTAAGCTTCCTCATCTTACTTCCTCTTATATTGGCACTTTTTAATTAAAAATATACCCTAGGGCTGCATTTCTATAGCTATTGTTCTGTATGTACAGCTATGAGAAAGTCATATCATACAGACCAGACCCACTCGATGTCTTGGTTTGGTTCCGTTCTATTATTTAGAGTGAGCTTCTCTAACCCTCATCTCTACTCCAAAAATTGCCATTATTCCTTCACTGTCCAGCTTAAATCTTCCCTGCCCAGCAAAGTCTATCAGAATTGATTGACAGATCATCCTGGTTTCCACAATACCTCTTAAGTGATTTTATTACAATGCAGTAGGTATTATTTAACTGCAATTGTAATGCCAAATGCATTCCCCTAGCTTTCAGAATTTCTCCAGTCTAGGATCATTTTTCAAAATAAAGAAAATAATGAGACATATATTAAAATAATTTTTGAACAGGCAGGATCTTTTCTTTTTATGTTAGAAATACAATATTTTAAAAATAATATGATATTAAAATAAAAACATGTATAAATTCATACACATTTAAAATATATTCATGACTTCAACCTTTGTGGTCAAGAATTGATTCCTTTTAGCAAGAAAAAAATTAAATGGTAGAAGATGTAGCAAAGTTACATTATGTAGCATTATATACATCTGACCCAAGCATTTATTACATATAAAAATACTCAGTATTTGAATCACATCATAATATAAACAGGTATATTAAAGAAAGTAACATAACTTAGTAAAACAGTTGCACTTCACTTTTTTAAACAAAAAACTGGCTAATTGCAGATTAATTTTAATTTTTATAACATAAAAGTGCCTATAATAGCCACTACAAGTTTCTTTGATCAGTACTTTACAAACACAAAGAAATAAGAAATGAGTTTAATTTACCTTAATAACCAAATCAAATTTCTGGTGAAAGTCTCTGTTTACTGGCTCCAGGAGACTAAGTTCTGCAGTCCTAGGATGCATTTGGAAAAATCGCGGGTAATCCTCAGGAGTCCCTGAAAGACATTGAGATTTCAGCACATAATTGAGAACAATGAGTAATATGTGTGTGTGCTATATCTATTTCCCTTCATTAACTGAAGAACAAAATCACAATTTCATTAGTAAATTAACTTTCAAAATTATGCAGTCTAGGGAAAGGAGACACAAATGTGGTATACAATTAATTAGCTTATGAGAAAGAAGACGGAAAATATTTCTTATTTGGATGATTCTCCAAATATCTTTTATTAGGAGAGTTCTTTAATTAATTTGAAACTTCACCACATGAAAAGAGATATTAAGTGTAGGGAGAGCAAATTTTGAAGTATAAAATTGTGTTTTAATGGTGCATAAATCTTAATTATAGCCTGCATGGTCTTTCACTGTATCTTGTAATAAACAAAGACTAGTAATTTGTACCAAATATTAAGCTGCTTGAAAATTAAAATGAACATATTCTGTTCCAGCTGGGCAAATATTTTTCTTAAGGCAAGAATCCAGCTAATTATATCAATTATATTAAATAAAAATATACTGATGATACTCTTAATGCCTAGAGAGAATATTTCTTAAGTACAGGCATTTTAGTGATTTGAAATACATTTCTTCCTGCAGAAATATTCTTCAGTTGCATTATCTTCTTTTGTATTATGTGATATTCTTTTTCTCAAATTGATGAATAAGTAGAAGTCAAATAGTATAACTATAAAGTATATGTATGCATTTGGCACAAAAATAACCATAAGAATAAAATAACTATTGCTTACAATAATTAAAGCCTACTGTATACTAAATGCTTTATGTTAATAATCATCAAGAAGTTTGTAAATAATTCCCATTTTACAGAGACGGACTTAGCAATTTCAAGATGTTAACTAATTTGTCCAAATCAAAAAGACAATATGACAGGACTTGCATTCAAATCCAGATTCTTGGAGCTAGATATAGCCAAAAAGGGATTAATTTCTATTCTTCCTCTGCTTCAACATTGAGACAAGAAGAGAAACTCTCCCGGGGCATTATGTGAGGAGAAAAAAAAAAAAAAAAGTTTGCCAGTAAACTAGACTTGAAAATACAGAAATAGTCAAAATTGCACATGGCAATTTAGCATATGATAAAGTAGTCATCTCAAAACAGTAGGGGAAAATGGATTCTTGAATACTAGCATTTATCAAATAGAACAGCCATACAGAAAGTGATCAAATTGCATCCATTTTTTATACTAGAGTAAACCCCAAATGGAGAGGATATTCATATATAATAAACAATGAAACAATACAAGTGATAGCAATAGATGAAAACACAGATGAATTCTACTATAATGTGAGAGTGGGCATATCTCTCCTAACTATGGCTCAAAATCAAGAAGCAATCAGGGAATAGAGAGATAAATTTGATGACATTACAAAATGGCTTGGCAAGACACAATAAACAAAGTAAAACCACAAGTGACAAGCTAGGGGAAATATTTGCAATTAACAACAGACACAAAATGTTCATATCCCTAACATATGTAGATTTACAAATTAGAAAAGAAAAAGATCAGCAACACATTAAAAAGAATGGGCTAGATAATGAAGAGTTCATAAAAAGAGAAAGAAACGACTCTTGACCATTTACAAGATGCTCACCTTTATACACAGAGGAAAAATTCAAATTAAAGCCACACTGCGATTCCATTTTATTTTATTTTATTATTTTATTTTATTTATTTATCAATGAGAGAACAGAGAGAGAGAGAGAGAGAGAGAGAGGCAGAGACACAGGCTGAGGGAGAAGCAAGTTCCATGAAGGGAGCCTGATGTGGGACTTGATCCCAGGTCTCCAGGATCAGCCTGGGCTGAAGGCGGCACTAAATCGCTGAGCCGCCAAGGTGCCCTCTGATTCCATTTTGTATTTATTAGATTAGCAATGGTCCAAAGTGGACACCATACTCTATTGGTAAGCCTGTGAGAAAATATGCACTTTCAGACATTTCTGGTATTTTTAAAAGAGTGCTATGAAACCTATCATGGTAATTTAGCATAGTCTATGAAAATGATGTATCAGGAGATTCTAAGAAGAAGGCAAAGTAGGAAGCCTCAGGAATCTCTCTCTTCATGTAGACAACAATTAGCAAAAATCTGTCTGATGTAACTATTTCAGAATTCTGGAGTCCATTGAAATCTTCCAACTTCCAGAGTAGTGTTTGGGCAGTAAAATATGATTAATTTCTATCAAGCACAGTAGTGGCTACCCATCCCCCATCCCTCTGCCACTTGGCAGGCAGCTGAGCATTCATTCCTGGAGAAACTTATACACAGCTGTTGGGAGCAAGGATGGGCAAAAAGGACCATGTCCTCAAATATCAGAGATCTGTGCTCTCACTGGAGATTGTTGATTCTGTTAACAGAGGTGTAGGCAACTATTCTTGTGACACACCACCTCCATTGGTGTAAGCCCCTCCACTTTGGCTGCAGTAATTTCCAAGAGACCTGAAGGGTCAGCATATTTTTCACCCTGGTCATTTTTCTCTTTGTTTTCCCTTTAGAAGCCAGGCATTAAAGACAAGACATCCTATATGGGGCTGGGGGCGGGGGGGAGACATACATACCCAGGGGAAGGAATAGGCTCAGAAATTACTTGAGAAGACCTTAAGTTTACATTTCAGACTAGTCCTTAGCACAGAAATAGACTACAACATTAAAAAAAATTCAGTCAACAAAAATAGAAACAAAAATCAGTAAACCCTGGAAAAGTGAAAAAATCTGATTTTTAGAGTTACCATATTTTATTAGATTCAAATGTCCAGTTTTAACAACAACAGAGTGTACAAAAAAAAACAGAAAGGTATGGCCCATTCAAAGGAAATAAACCAAATCAACAGATATTGCCCCTGAAAAAAAAACCTGGTTGATGACATACTAGAAGAAGATGCTAAAACAACTGTATTAAAGATGCTCAAAGAACTAAAAATAAGTGCAGAGAAAGTCAAGAAACTAATGTATGAAATGGAAAATGGAAATAACAATAAAGATAGAAAACCTAAAGAGAAACTATAAGAAATTCTGGAGCTGAAAAGGCCAATACTGAAATGAAAAGATTACTAGAGAATTTTAAAGACAGATTTAAGTAGGTAGAAGAAAGAAACAATAAACTTGAAGATAGGGTAATGGAAATTATTGAGTCTGAGTAAGGGGAAAAAAAAAAAAAAGATTAACAAAAAGTAACAGTGCCTGATTGACCTGCAGGGTACTAGTAAGACCAACATTTGCATTGTGGGAGTTTCAAAAGGAGAAAAGAGAGAAAGGGGTAGAGAAAATGTTTGAAAAAATAATGTCTGAAAACTACCAAAGTTTGATATCAGATATAGATATAGATCCAAAAAGCTCATTAAAATTAATGTAAGATGAATTAAGAGAGACTCACACCAAGACACTTCATCATTTAGCTCAAAAGACAAAGACAAGGAGAGAATCTTGAAAGCAGCTAGAGAGAAGTGACTCATCATATGCAAAGGGTGCTCAATAACTTTATCAGCCTTTTTGCTATCAGAAACATTGGAGGCCAGTGGACAGTGGCTCATGATAATCAAAGCGCTAAAAGAAAATAAAATGTTAGAAAAGAATTCTATAACTAGCAAAACTGTCCCTCTCAACTGACAGAGAATTTAAGACATTCCCAGGTGAAAGCTGAGGGAGTTCGTCATCACTAGACCATCTCTACAAGAAATATCCCTGGAGTCCTGTGGGTTACAGTGTGAGGACACCTGGCAATAACTTGAATAGTAGGGAGAAATAAAGTTTTCAGAAAATATAAGTATATGGGCAATTGTAAAAGATAGTATTATAGTAACAATGGTCTTTAACTCTACTTTGTGGTTTCTGCATAACTGAAGAGACTAAGAGATCTTTACAAATTACTGGTTTATGTTTTCAGGCACTCCATGGGCAAATATGTGACTTTGTTACACAAACAACCTAAAAAGGGTGAGGACAAGCTGGGGAAGCACGGAGTTTTGTGTGTTATTAAAGTTAAACTGTGAGAGTTTAGTTAGAATGTTATGACCTTAGGATTTCAATATAATTCCCACGATGAAGAAAACGAGTATAGAATATACACAAAATGAAATAAGAAAGGAATTTGAACACTACAAAAAAACCCACAACTAAACACAACAGAAGATAGTACCGAAGGCAATGAGGGATGAGAAAGCTGTAACATATGTGGAAAACAAGTAGCAACATGACCGAAGTCCCTTCTTATCAGAAATTACTTTAAATGTAAATTAATTACACTCTCCACTCAAAAACAAATGGATTGGGCAGCCCGGGTGGCTCAGCAGTTTAGCACCACCTTCACTCCAGGATGTGATCCTGGAGACCTGGGATTGAGTCCCACGTCGGGCTCCCTGCATGGCGCCTGCTTCTCCCTCTGCCTGTGTCTCTGGCTCTCAATCTCTCTCTCTCTCTCTCTCTCTGTGTGTGTGTGTGTGTGTGTGTGTGTGTGTGTGTGTGTGTGTGTCTCATGAATAAATAAATAAAATCTTTAAAAAATGGATTAAAAAAAAACATGATCTGACTATATGCTATCTATAAGACACTCACGTTAGATTCCAAGACACAAATAAATTGATAATGAAAGGCTGACATATGGTATATCTTGAGGGTAACATGATAAATGAAATAAGCTAGTCGTAAAAAAGACAAACATTTCATGATATTAATTATATAAGGTAGTTAGTCACAGAGACAGTAGTTAGAATCTTGTATTCCAGCAGTTGTAGGAAAGAGGAGAATAGGGAATTATTGCTTCCTGGGCATAGAATTTCAGTTTGATAAAATGAATAAAGCTCTAGTAATAACTTTATGAATGTATTTAATATCACTAAAGTGTATGCTTATAAATGGTTAAGATGGTAAACTGCATGTATGTGTATTTTACTACAATAAAAATTGAAGAAGGGACACCCTGGTGGCTCAGTGGTTGAGCGTCTGCCTTCAGCTCAGGGTGTGATCCCTGGGTCCTGGGATCAAGTCCCGCATCAGGCTCCCCACAGGGAGCCTGCTTCTCCCTCTGCCTATGTCTCTGCCTTTCTCTGAATCTCAGAAAAAAAAAAATTCTTGGCAGGATGAGCACTGGGTGTTATGCTATATGTTGGCAAATTTAACTCCAATAAAAAATAAAATAAATAAAATTGAAGAAAATCATATTAGCATTTATTTTTGACCCAGAACGTCTATTTCAAGGATTTTTTTTTTTTTTTGCATTTTAACAGTAAAAGATAAGTAATCACCTACATATACATCAATAGCAGTTTGGTTGAGTAAATGCTGATATATCCTCAAGTGGATAAGAATTGAAATGAAAAAAAAATGAATGTTGAATATCTTTACCTATTACTGTAGAGGTATCTTCAGTTATATTAAGTGAAAAAACTTGGAGAAAAGTGCATATAGTATTACTTTTAAGAAAGAAGAGCATATAAACATATAAATAAAAGGAAATATATATATGAGTGAATATAAATAAAATGATAAAATATAACACTAAAAAAGTGTTACATATGAGAGAGACAGAATGTGTTGAGGGAATAGGCAATGAAGCTAGATTAAATTAACTATATCACTGGTTTTTTTGAGTCATATAAATATTATATATCATTAGAAGACATTGAATATAAGGGCAGATTAAAATATTGAAATAGGGATCCCTGGGTGGCGCAGTGGTTTAGCGCCTGCCTTTGGCCCAGGGCGCGATCCTGGAGACCTGGGATCGAATCCCACGTCAGGCTCCCGGTGCATGGAGCCTGCTTCTCCCTCTGCCTGTGTCTCTGCCTCTCTCTCTCTCTCTCTGTGACTATCATAAATAAATAAAAATTAAAAAAAATTTAAAAAAAAAAAAAAAATAAAATAAAATATTGAAATAAAGTAATCTAAATGTTTATTCAGTCGGTGTCATAAACACAGATAAAGATTATTCCAGATAATTTTAAGAGATAGCACCCTGATGTCACATTCATGTAACAATGCAATGTAGTTCTAGAATAATAGAAATTACAAAACACCTGGTTCATGATATTCATATGGTTCATGTTAGTGTTGTTATTCGAAGATGGTCATGGATGTATTTTGCCAGAAGTTAAATGAATAAGTATGCGGTGTCTTAATTCTATCATTTTCAGTGTTAAAAGCAATTCTCATCATAGAAAACTGGATTGCTCTAGAAACTTAAGGAAATTTATGGCTATTCTCCAAGTTTTGATATTGCAGATATGTAGGAATTTATGATCAGCCTCAGTCAAATGTTACTGATGGATAAAGCTATAACTTCCTTTGGTAGAGCAAAAGCAATTATGATATACAACTTATCTCCAGATGATTTTCAATGAAAACCTTCAAATGACCCTTGGATGTTAACTACTTTGCAAAAGCCAGGCTATTACTGAAGTATAAAAATGTTTTCCAAGAACAGAAGTTCATGTCTAAGTTCAAGGACCCTACAGATTCACTTAATTTTCCCATTTAGGAAATGCAATACTCATTCCATTTAGCAAAGGTATACTTAATTCATCCCAAAAGTTTGCTCCTGGGTTTTCAGTTCAAGATGGTGACATAGGAAGACCCTGAACACAACTTCTCCAAGGAACACCCCAAATTACACCCATTAATAAAACAGTTGCTCCTGAAGGAGAATGGAGGGCTGACTGGATAGCTACTGAACATCCAGAAAGAGTGAACAGCAAGAGAGATGGAGACACGGTAAGGGAGGGAATCCCACCCCCTGTGTTGTGAATGGCAGGGAGGAGGCTCCCTGATGAGGGGCCTGGAATAGAACCCTCTGTCCTTGGGCACAGAAAGTTTAAAAGAGCAACTGGCACATAGAAGGGACAACACTAGAACTCCTCAGAGCACCAGAGGAGCCACCAGATGATCCCAGGTCAGAGAGCCTGGAGAATGACACAGTTCGCATTCCCACCACACCTTACAGGCCTAGACCAGAGCAGGGTCCAAATACCGTCACAGGTGGGTCCAGCTATCACAGTGAGCTTGTGACGTCAGAGAACCCAGCGTCCATAGGCCCACAACAGTGCTGGTCACACTGGAGCACAGAAAAAGAAGCCAGGGCTTACAAGGGCCGTGGAACACTGGAAATGCTCTTTCTCTGTCCACCTTAAAAGTTCAGACTGGAAGAGGTCTGAAAGCCATAAGGGACAGGCTCAGGTGCCATAGTTAGTGGGTCTCAACACTGTCACTGAAAAGTCAGATCTTCAAAGAAAGCTTGCAACCTCAGCCAGCCTGGGTTCTGCAAGCACACACCAGCCCCAGTCACACTAGGGCACAGAAAGAAAAGCATCACTTTAATAGTGCCAGGGACCTGAGGGAACATTCTCTCCCCCCCACCCAACCATTAAAGCTCAGACTGGAGAAGGGTCCAGCTCAACAGTGAGCTGGCAACTTCAGGGAGCCAGGGTCGACAAACCCACACCAGTCACCTTGGGATGCTAAACAGAAGAAACAAGCTGTGGCTTTGTGTTTGCTTGTTTAAAAATATATTATTATTATTATTATCATCATTATCGTTAATATCATTATTATTATTTTTACTTTTTAAAAATTGTCTTATTTTGTTTTTATTTCTTGTTTTTTTCTTTTTCTCATTTTTCTTTTTCATTTATTATTATATTTTTCTTTTATTATTATTTTTCCATTTTCTTTTTTTATTTAAATATTTTATTTAAAAAAATAAAGATTTTATTTATTTATTCATGAGAGAGAGAGGCAGAGACACAGGAAGAAGGAAAAGCAGGCTCCATGCAGGGAGCCCAATGTGTGCCTTGATCCTGGACTCCAGGATCCCACTCTGGGCTGAAGGCAGGCACCAAATCACTGAGCCACCCAGGGATTTCTCCCTTTTCTTTATTAAAAATATTTTATTTATTTCAGAGAAAGAGAGAGAGAGAGAGTACAAGCACGGGGAGAGGCAGGGGGAGAAGCAGACTACCTATTGAGCAGGGAACCCAAAGCGGGGCTCAATTCCAGGACTCTGGGATCATGGTCTAAGCCAAAGGCAGACGCTTAACTTACTAAGACACCCAGGCACCCCTCCATTTATTATTTTTGTAAAAAGCCATAGTTTAAGAGGATAACTTTCATTTACAACTATAGCTCCAACCAACCAGCAAAATTCACCAAGCATACACAATCTACACAGGGAACACTGTAGACAAGACCATTTGTTCAACTTTAGACAAGAAGTCATTTTGCCCAATCCATGGAAACACAAAAAGAAAGTCAAACAAAATGGGGAGGCATAATAATAGGCTTTAAAAGAAAGAACAAGGAAAAAAGCCCTTAAATGAAAGAGAGATAAACAATATGCCTGATAAAGAATTTAAGTTAGCGATCATAAAGATACTCACTGGGTTACAGAAAAAAATTAATTAATTAATTAAAAATTTAAAAAAAAAGGAAGCACTCAGTGAGACCTTCAAAAAAGAGATAGTCATCTCTTTATGTCTTCCTCAATTTCTTTCAGAAGTGTTCTGTAGTTTTTAGAGTACAGATCCTTTACCTCTTTGGTTAGGTTTATTCCTAGGTATCTTATGCTCTTGGGTGCAATTGTAAATGGGATTGGCTCCTTAATTTCTCTTTCTTCAGTCTCATTGTTAGTGTCTAGAAATGCCACTGACTTCTGGGCATTGATTGTGTATCCTGCCACACTGCCAAATTGCTGTGTGAGTTCTAGCAATCTTGGGGTGGAGGCTTTTGGGTTTTCTACGTATAGTATCATGTCATCTGTGAAGAGGGAGAGTTTGACTTCTTCTTTGCCAATTGGAATGCCTTTTATTTCTTTTTGTTGCCTGATTGCTGAGGCTAGGACTTCCAGTACTATGTTGAATAGCAGTGGTGAGAGTGGACATCCCTGTCTTGTTCCTGATCTTAGGGGAAAGGCTCCCAGTGTTTCCCCATTGAGAATGATATTTGCTGTGGGCTTTTCGTAGATGGCTTTTAAGATGTTGAGGAATGTTCCCTCTATCCCTACACTCTGAAGAGTTTTGATCAGGAATGGATGCTGTATTTTGTCAAATGCTTTCTCTGCATCTATAGAGAGGATCATATGGTTCTTGCTTTTTCTCTTGTTGATATGATCTATCATATTGATTCCTTTACGAGTGTTGAAGCAGCCTTGCATCCTGGGGATAAACCCCACTTGGTCATGGTGAATAATCCTCTTAAAGTACTGTTGGATCCTATTGGCTAGTATCTTGAGAATTTTTGCATCCATGTTCTTCAGGGATATTGGTCTATAATTCTCCTTTTTGGTGGGGTATTTGTCTGGCTTTGGGATCAAGGTACTGCTGGCTGGAGAACAGTGAAAATTAACAAGATAGGAAACAACAAATGTTGGTGAGGATATGGAGAAAAGGGAACCCTCTTGCACTGTTGGTGGGAATGTGAACTGGTACAGCCACTCTGGAAAACAGTGTGGAGGTTCCTCAAGAAGTTAAAAATAGATCTACCCTACAACCCAGTAATTGCACTACTACTGGGTATTTACCCCAAATATACTGATGTAGTGAAATGCCAGGACACCTGCACCCCAGCGTTCACAGCAGCAATGTCCACAATAGCCAAACTGTGGAAGGAGCCATGATGTTCTTCGACAGATGAATGGATAGAGAAGATGTGGTCTATATATACAGTGAAATATTATTTAGCCATCAGAAAAGATGAATACCCACCATTTTCTTTGAGGTGGAGGGAACTGGGAAAATAAGTGAAATAAGTCAATCAGAGAAAGACAATAATAATATGATTTCACTCATACATGGAATATAAGAAATACTGAAAGAGATTTTAAGGGAAAGGAGGGGAATTGAGCGGGAAAAAATAGAGAGGGAAACAAACCATGAGAGAATCCTAACTCTAGGAAATGAACAAAGAGTTGTGGAGGGGAGGTGGGTAGGGGGATGAGGTACCTGGGTGACAGGCATTAGGAAGGTACATGATGGGATGACACTGGGGGTTATACTATATGATGGCAAATTCAATTTAATTATTTTTAGGTTTATTTATTTATTTATTTATTTTTATTTATTTTACATATATATTTTTTTAATTGGAGTTCAATTTGCCAACATATAAAATAACACCCAGTGCTCATTCCATCAAGTGCCCCCCTCAGTGCCTGTCACTCAGTCGCCCCCACCCCCTGTCCACCTCCCTTTCCACCACCCCTTGTTCGTTTCCCAGAGTTAGGAGTCTCTCATGTTCTGTCTCCCTCTCTGATATTTCCCACTCATTTTCTCTCCTTTCCCCTTTATTCTCTTTCACTATTTTTTACATTCCCCAAATGAATGAGACCATATGTTTGTCCTTCTCCGATTGACTTATTTCACTCAGCATAATACCCTCCAGTTCCATCCACGTCGAAGCAAATGGTGGGTATTAGTCGTTTCTAATGGCTGAGTAATATTCCATTGTATACATAGACCACAGCTTCTTTATCCATTCATCTTTTGATGGACACCAACGCTCCTTACACAGTTTGGCTATTGTGGACATTGCTGCTATAAACATCAGGTTGCAGGTGTCCCGACATTTCACTGCATCTATATCTGTATCTTAAAAATTTTAAAAAATAAAGAGATAGACAATATTAAAAAGAATAAATAGGAGTCAAAGAATATAACCTATAAAACAAAATAAAACACACTACAGGGAATCAACAGTAGATGAGAGGACACAGAAGAAAGTATCAGCCATCTTAAAGACAGGATAATGGAAAGCACACAAGCAAAACAGCAAAAAGAGAAAATAATTTTAAAAAATAAGGATGATTAAGAAATCTTTTGGACATTGAGTGACCAAACATTCACAGTATAAGAGCCTCAGAAAAAAAAAAAAAAAAAAAAAAAAAAAGAGCCTCAGAAAAAGAAGAGAGAGAAAGGTGTAAAAACTTGATTTGAATAATAATTGAAAACTTCCCTAAGCTAGGAAGGGAAATAAACATTCAAGTCCAGGAAACACAGAGAGTTCCAAACACGATAAACTCAAAGAGATCCACACCACAGCACATAATAATTAAAGTGTCAAAGATAAAAGATAAAAGAGAGAATCTTAAAAACAGTGAGAGAGAAACACAGAAGTTAACCATAAGTTTATCAGCTGATTTTTCAGCAGAAAATTTGCGATGCATAGAGTGGCATGATATATTTGAAATGCTGAAAGAAAAAACCCTACAAACAAGAATACTTTACCCAGCAAGTTTATCACTCGGATTTGAAGGAGAGAGAAAGAGGTTCCCAGACAAATAACATATAAAGGAGTTTGTCGCCACTAAACCATCCTAACACAAAATGTTAAGGCCACTCATTTAAGTGGAAAAAAAAATAGCCACAATTAGACACAAGACAAGCATTAATAAAAAGATGTAAAATAGACAACATATGCATAAACTGTGGAGAAGGGATTTGATAGAGAAGGGAAAAATAAAGATTTTTTCTCTTTCTGTTTTATTTTCCTTTTCAGAATATATTTGAGCTTAAATAACCACCAAATTAATTTGGATGGCTATTTACTCACAATGTTATATGTGAACCTTATGAAAACAATAAACCTATAAAAATAAAGAGAAAAGAAAGCCAAGGAATCAGTATAGATATTAACTGATTTCAAAAGAGAGAGAGAGAGAGGAAGAGAAGAAGAAGAACAAATAAGAACTACAAAAAACCCAGAGAACAAATTTTTTAAACATCAGTAAACACATATTTATCAATAATTAGTCTAAATGTAAATGGTATAAGTGCTCCCATCAAAAGGCACAGGGTGATAGAATGGATAAACAAAACAAGACAAGACCCATCTATATACTGCACCTCTGACATAGACACATACATATTGAAAGTGAAGAGATGGAAAAACATTCACCAGGCAAATGGAAGGGAAAACATACAAACAAACAAAGCCAGGGTAGCAATACTTATGTCAGATAAAATAGACTTCGAAACAAAAACTGTAATGAGAGACAAGGATGGAAACTACCTAATCATAAAGAGATCAATCCAACAAGAAGATACAACTGTGGATATCTACACTCAACACTCAGCACTCAATACATTAAGGCAGAGATTATCAGACATGAAGAGAGAAATTGATGGTAATACAGTAATAGTAGGGAACATTAACACCCCACTTATATGGACAGATAAATCATCCAGATGGAAAAATCAACAAGAAAACAGTGTCTTTGAATAACACATTGGACCAGACTCACAGATATAAACAGAACATTCCCTCCACAAACGTCTTTTTAAGCACACATAGAGCAATACCCAGAATAGATCACACATTAGATCACCATAAAACAAGCCTGAATAAATTCAAGAAGCTTGAAATAATACCATGCATCTTTCCCATCCACAATTTTTGAAACTAGAAATAAATCATAAGAAAATAATTGGGAAAAATACAAATATGTGGATACTAAACAACATGATACTAAACTACCAATGGGCCAAAGAAACAGCCAGAGAAGAAATTTTAAAAACATATATGGAAGCAAATGAAAATGAGGACTCAGTAGTCCAAAATCTCTGGGACACAGTGAACACAGTTGTAGGAGGGAATTATTTGTCAATACAGGCCTACCAGAAGAAACAAGAAGAACTTCAAATAAACAATCTAAATGTATACTTAAAGGAACTAGACAAGAACAAACAAAGCTCAAGGTGAGTAGAAGACCGTAAATAGTAAAATTCAGAGCGACAATAAATGAATAGAAAAAAAAAAAAAACAAGCAAGCAAGAAAAAAAATGAATGAAACTAGGAGCTTGTTCTTTGAAAATATAAACAAAATTGACAAACCTTTATCCAGACTCATTGAGAAATAAAGAGAAAGGACCCAAATAAGTACAACCAGAAATGACAGAATAGAAATAATAATTAACACCACAGAAATACAAAGGATTAGGGGCACCTGGGTGGTTCAGTTGGGTTAGTGTCCAACTCTTGGTTTTGGATCAGGTTGTGATCCCAGGATCATAAGATTGAGCCCTGTGTCAGGTTCTGTGCTCAAGCTCAGTGTCTGCTTAAGACTCTCTCTCTCTCTCTCTGTCTCTCTCCCCACCCTTCTCCCATAAAATAAATAAATAAACAACTAAATAAATAAATCTTATAAAAATAGAAATACAATGGATATAAGAGAATAATGTGGAAAATTACATGGCAACAAACTGGACCACCCAGGATAAATGCCTAGAAACATACAATCTTCTAAAACTGAAACAGGAAGAAATAGAAAATCTGACAGACTGATTAATTAAGTAATGAGATTGAATTAGTAATGAAAATAACTACCCAAAAATAAAAATCCAAGACCAGATGGATTCACAACTTAATTCTATGAGACATTTATACAAGAGTTAATACCCATTCTTCTTAAACTATTCCAAAAATAGTACAGGAGGGAAGCTTCCAATACATCCTATGGGGCCAGCATTACTCTGATACCAAAATCAGACAAAGACACCACAAAAAAAAGAAAATTTCAAGCCAATATCTCTGATGAACATAGAGACAGAAGTCCTAAAGAAGATATTATCAAATTGCAAGAATACATTGAAAAGATCATTCATCACAACTTGATAGGATTTATTCCTGGATTGCAAAAATGGTTCAATATTTGCAAATCAAACATCATACAACACATCAACAAAATAAATGATAAAAATCATATGATAATTTCAATAGATTCAGAAAAAGCAATTAACAATATTCAATATCCATTAATGATAAAAAATTATCAAGAAAATGGGGTTAGAGGGAACATACCTGAATGAAATAAAGGCCATATAAGAAAAACCCATAGCTAACATCACACCCAATGGTGAAAAACTGAGAGCTCTCCCTCTAAAGCAAAAGCAAGACAAGATGTCCATTTTCACCACTTTTATTCAATATAGTACTGGAAGTTTTTGTCACAATAGTTAGAAAAAAAGATAAGCATCCGTATTGGTAAATAAGTTAAACTATCACTATTTGTAGTTAGTATAATACTATGCATAGGAAACCCTAAAGACTTCAACAAAAATCTACTAGAAGTAATGAATGAATTCAGTAAAGTAGCAGGTATAAAAATAATAATCAGTAGTGTTTCTTTAGAATAACAATAAAGTTACAGGAAGAGAAAATTTTAAAAATCCACAAAATTTACCATCATATCAATAATAATAAATTATCTAGGAATACACTTAACCAAAAAGGTAAATGATCTGTATCCTGAAAACTGTGAAACACTGATGAAAGAATTTGAAGATGACACAAACAAATGGAAAGATATCCCATGCTTGTGGACTGGAAGAATTAATATTGTAAAAATGTTCATATCACCCAAAGTGATCTACAAATTCAATGCAATCCACATCAAACATCAAAAACATTTTTCACAATACTAGAACAAATAATACTAAAATTTGTAGGAAACCACAGAAGACTCTGAATAGCCAAACCAATTCTAAGAAAGAACAGACCTGGAGGTATCACAATTAAATATGCAATTACAACAGAGCTACAATAATCAAAACAGAACGGTCCTGGCACAAGAATAGAAAAATAGATCAACAGAACAGAATAGAGAGCCCAGAAATAAACCCATAATTTATATGGTCAATCAATCGTCAACAAAGGAGTCAACAATAAGCAATAGGGAAGAGACAGTCTTTTCAATAAATGGTGCTGTGAAAACTGGACAGCTACACATAAAAGGATGAAACTAGACTAGTTTCTAACATGTTACAGAAAAATAAACTCAAAATGGATTAAAGACTTACACATGAGATCTAAATCTTAAAAATCCTGAAGAGAACACAATAGTGTCTCTGGCATTAGCCATTGCAACATTTTTCTAGATAATGTCTACTAAGGTCAGGGAAATAAAAGCAAAAATAAACTGTTGGGACTACAGCAAATTAAAAAAAAAAAATCTACACAGCAAAGGAAATAATCAACCAAACCAAACTAATGGCATCCTGATGAATGGAAGAAGGTATTTGCAAATAACATATCTGATAAAGGGTCAGTACCCAAAATATTTAAAGAACTTATAATACCCCAAACCAAGAAAACTAAAAATTCAATTAAAAAAAATAAGCAGAAGACATGAACAAATATCTCTTCAAAGAAGATAAATAGGTGGAGGTGGCCACCAGACTCATGAAATGGTGGTCAACATTTCAATATTATCATGATAAATGATATCCAACATCACTCATCATCAGGGAAAGACACAATGGAATATTACACAGCCACAAGAAAGGATGAGGTTGTGCCATTTGCAATAATATGGATGAACCTAGAGGGTATTTATGCAAAGTGAAATGAGTGAGACTGAGAAAGGCAAATACCATATGCTTCCACTCATAAGTGGAATAAAAAAATGGGTAAACAATCCCAAGGCAGAATCAGAAATGTAAATACAGAGAATAAGGTGATGGTTGGGGAGGGGGCAGTTGGGGGGCTAGGGTGGAGGCAGGGTAAAGTTGGACAAATAGGTGAAGAGGAGTAGGAGATATGGGCTTCCAGTTACAGAATTCGTAAGTCATGGAAATAAAAATCAGAGCATGAGCAATATGGTCACTGATGCTGTAATAGGAATGTAACAGGACAGATGGGAGTTATACTTGCAGTGAGCACCGCACAGGGTATAAACTTGTCAAATCGCTATGTTGTACTCTTGAAACTAATGTAACGTTGTATGTTAACCATACCCAAATTAAAAAAAAATAATAATAACCATAGATAAAAATGGAGACTGATCTGTTCTCATAAAAATAAATAAATAAATAAATAAATAAATAAATAAATAAATAAAAATTTTCCTCTTTCCAAACATTTCTAAATCTCTGAGTTTTCTTCATTTAGTTCTTGTCTTAATTTTAATCTTGAGGCCAACTGTATTAAAAAGTCCATCCCCTTGATATTCAATTCACCTTTTAGTCTGTTTATATAACTAAAATTTTGTCAGCGATTTCAACTGTGTTTTCATCAATGTCTTAAAAGAACTTTTCAGAAAGATTCTATTTGTTTGTTTCTATTTATTTATTTATTTATTTATTTATTTATTTGACAGAGCGAGAGAGAGAGAGAGCAGATGCAGGGAGATCTGCAGGCAGAGAAAGGGAGAAGCAGGGATCCCTGGGTGGCACAGCGGTTTGGCGCCTGCCTTTGACCCAGGGCGCGATCCTGGAGACCTGGGATCAAATCCCATGTCGGGCTCCCAGTGCATGGAGCCTGCTTCTCCCTCTGCCTGTGCCTCTGCCTCCCTCTCTCTCTCTGTGTGACTATAGTAAATAAATAAAAGTTTAAAAAAAAAAAAAGGGAGAAGCAGGCTCCTCACTGAACAGGGAGTCCCGTGTGGGACTCAATCCCAGGACCCTGAGCTCATGAGCTGAGCTGAAGGCAGACACTTTAGTGATGGCCAACCAGGTGCCCCAGCACATGTCTTTTTATATCAAATTTTATCCCTAGGTTCACATCTATATAATAAGATATTGCCTCTAATTTCTTTTTGTTCTTAACTGTTCACTTTAAATTTATCATTTTTTTGCCTTCTAATTCTCCCACTTTCTTTGTGGTTTTTTTGATATTTCTAACTGAAAACATTAAGCTCTCTTTGTCCCACTTCCACATCTGCTGAATCTCCTCAGGTCTAAATCCATTCTCCTTATCATTTCCTTTTTAAGCTCTTTCTGATGAACAAGAAATTCTATTTTCTTTTCCAAAATGTTGCCAAAAACTCTATAATCCACCCCCGCCTAAAAAAAAAAAAAAAAAAAAAAAAAAGTGAAATCTCAAATTCTCTTCTACTTGTCTCTCAAGAAAACCAAATTTACTCTATTAGTGGCCTATTTCTCAATTTAGGGAAATACTACAAAAATTTTCCTGGGTTATTTTCCTGATGCATTTTCATGGAAGTGCTTCTAAGAATACAGTTCTTGATCTACTCATGTGGGAAAGACCAAGATCCCACCCCATCTCCTGAATCAGAATCCCTGAAAAGCAAGGTCAAAAATATCTACCTTGGAAAATTTCTAAAGTTTGAGAAACACCATGTTATGGTATACAAAATGCCCATACCTGTTGTTTAAACATAAAAACAAATATAAAAATCGAGAACTAAATGTTTGTGATAGTACCACCAGTTTTTCTGACCATGCAGATTCAAATCCTCAAATTCCTCTCTTCTGATTCCCCATGTGGTGCCCATGTGACTCCTCCTTGCCAGTGTTCCTGCCAGTCTCTCCTGTGTCCTACTCTGCTTCCCCATCTATAGCCTTGTCCTCACATGCTTGTACCCCTCCAATAGCCCCCTAAGTCTTGTGACATTCCATCCATTTATACCAAGTATGGTAAATGTACTAAAAAATCACTTCAATCTCCCAGTCATGTAGACAAAATTTTACCTATCGTTTTTGTTAGTGATCCCCAAAGTGTGATTTTATTTACTGGTGTAAATTACGTACAATTAAGTGTACAAATAAATTTGACAGTTTTGCAGAATTGTATAGACTTATATAACCAATGCCCATATTAAAACTTTAATTTTGCCTTCATTTTGTCCAAAAATAATTTAAAAGTAACTATAATATTTAATATTCAAGGTGACACTTGCTGCTCTTGAAACGTGTGTAGGGACACAGGTAAGGAGTCTTGAGGGAGGCATGGAGACCATGTAGTGTGGACAGGAGGACAGAGGTACTTCCCCTTGTGCACACTGCAGGGGGTTTTGATTCCTATCTGGCCAGTTAAAGTGACCTGTATTTTGTAGCATTCATTTTTCACCAAACTAATTCAAAACTGAGTAACCAGCTGAGAAATATTTCCTTTTTTTAATGAAAGGTAACTTTATTTATTTATTTTTTTTATTGGAGTTCAATTTGCCAACATATAGCATAACACCCAGTGCTCATCCTGACAAGTGCCCCCCTCATTGTCCATTATCCAGTCACCCCAACCCCCCATCCACTTCCCCTTCCACTACCCTTTGTTCATTTCCCAGAGTTAGGTGTCTCTCATGTTTTGTCACCCTCACTGATATTTTCACTCATTTCTCTCCTTTCCCTTTATTCCCTTTCACTAATTTTTATATTCCCCAAATGAATTCCTCAAGTGAACCTGAGATCAAAGATAACACTGGTGGTGTATGCCAAAGTGAACACCAGGAAAGTGGCAGGATGCTCACTCCCAATGATCCTAGTACAAAGACTTACTAAGTCCTGTTATTAGGTTACATCATGAAGATCCAAGCAGAGCAAGTCAGTCTGGCAATTTTTTTTTTTTTAAATTTTTTTTTTTAATTTTTATTTATTTATGATAGTCACAGAGAGAGAGAGAGAGGCAGAGACACAGGCAGAGGGAGAAGCAGGCTCCATGCACCGGGAGCCCGACGTGGGATTCGATCCCGGGTCTCCAGGATCGCGCCCTGGGCCAAAGGCAGGTGCTAAACCACTGCGCCACCCAGGGATCCCAGTCTGGCAATTTTTAAGCAATTTGTAGAAGATCTGAACTGCAGACTTACGTCCAGTATAATTCATGATAATTAGTGCTCTGTGCAATTGTTGAGCATTGAAATTTTAACTAATGATAATGCATGCATATTTATTAAATATCAGAAGGCTTACTCAACTTGTTTTTAACTCAGGGGACAAGGTATGAAAAAGTATGTTTTCAATCCAACATGTGACTAACTTAAGCTAACATAAGCACAACAGATCAGAGATAGCTACAGATTTCATGCTTCCTGCCAAGAAACAGCATCTACTTTCCCTCTTCTAGAAGGAGGGCTAGACTCCTGCTTGATGTGTGACCCATGGTTGGTACTGGACATGATGTCATTCCAGCTTTGGGACTAAGTAGCCTTCACTTTTAGCTTCTTAGAGGTCAATGAGCAATGCTGTGAAGAAGGCTATAGAATAAGGTGAGGCCCAGGGGAGGGGAGGAGTGAGTAACCACCCTGTATGTCCATAGGCCTGTCTAGCTCCCAGCTGAATGCACATCATAGAGTAGCCTCAACTACACTGTGTGAAGCAGAAGACCTGACCTGTTGACCCCAATCAATGCACAGAAATATGAAAAATGCCAACTTGCTGCCATTTCAGGTCACTAGACTTTTGAGTGGTTTATTGTACAAGAACAGACAACCAGGCTGCTCGGGGGGTTCAGTGGTTTAGCGCTGCCTTCAGCCCAGGGCCTGATCCTGGAGACCCAGGATGGAGTCCCACATCGGGCTCCCTGCATGGAGCCTGCTTCTCCCTCTGCCTGTGTCTTGACTTCTCTCTCTCTGTCTCTCATGAATTAAAAAAAAAAAAAAAAAAAAAAAAAAAAAAACAGACAACAAAAGCACAACCTACTGTCTCTACAACCTCCCTTATGCTTACTCAGTTTATATTGTTTTCATAAATTTTGGCTCATTTCCACAAAGTTCTTGGCCTGAACTTTATCATTTTTCCCACTGGCTGTAATAGGTTAATGTAGAGTAACAGAGTAAACCAAGTATTGAGAAAGGTAAAGCCTTCCCATAAACCCCAGATCCTAATCTTTTGGGCGGCTACTTGAGAAAGAGACACACTTCTATTTGATTTAAGCTACTATGTGTTGGAGGTTCTTTAGAGAAGTACTTATGCTTGTACCTTTACTAATATGTGCCTCCCCACCCCACTACTATAGGTAACATGACTTATCTTTGGATTCAATCCATGCTCTCATTTTTAGCAGATCTATTTTCGTGAGTTCCAGTATCTGTAGGTTATTATTCTCCCCTGTGTGATCTCTATGGGGGACAGGACAAGAAGTTCAATGCACTTGAAATGAATAGTTTTCTGGAACAATTTCCAGGGGGAGCCATAAAACTATGAACGATACTGATACTCAATAGTATGACTCAGAGAGTAGGAGAAACATCTCCCAATAATGTGTTCCATAAAAATCAAACTTCTCACATGCTTCCGGAATAACAATAACGCTTCACAATACTCCAGTTTATTAGGTGGTAATAAGTTCCTGATGATAGAGAAGAATCACCCAACAAATCCAAACAGGAAAAGAAGAAAATTTCTGAATTAGTTGGAGGTTATTCAAAATTAGAATCAACCTCCTGGAACATAGGAAGGCCTGAGGGAAGAAAACTAAGAGACTGTGTGTGAGATTACTTAATGTTTGAAAGGCCAGTGTGTAAACAAGGATGCAGTTATAAGGTGTATGGCACTGGGAAAGCAAAAATATACAAGAAAAGTAAAAGCAAATAAATAAAAATTCTGGACTCTCCCTCCAGTATTTGTAAAATCTGCTTTAGACAAAAGAGGGAATTTGGGGCCCAGGACATGTTTTCATTCACTTTTCAACTTAAAATACATAGTCAAACCTAAATGTTCCTGATTGCTTTTCCAACATGAGTATCCTGTACACTTGAGCATAAAAATACTAATATTTAATAAGGCTTATCAGAGTTAAGGCGTGCTTGTAAAAAAATGTTTGAACCTAAGTTTTCTGGATTGGTGTCTCCATTCTTAAACCGTGTGTGACACCAACTCTTAATTGCTAGAATATTCATAATATTAGCATAAGTACCATACTTACTTTGGATATTAATGAGAGAGGTAGCTATTAATTATATTTTAATCTTTACATGTTGGTATGTAACATATATCTTATCTATATGCTATATTTCTTTTTTTGATATTTATTTATTTTATATATATAGAGAGAGAGAGAATGAGAGAGAGGGAGAGTCTGCGAGTAGGGGGAGAGCTAGAAGGGAAGGAAGAGGAGGATCAGACTCCCCCAGAGTGCTGAGCCTGATGCAGGGCTTGACCTCATGACCATGAGATCATGAGCTGAGCTGAAACCAAGTCGGACCCTTAACCAACTGAGCCACCCAGGCGCCCCTGTATGTTATATTTAACACATATTACTTTCTCATACAGGAGGCACTCGGATAAGAGTACTCACCATTACAAAATAGTAATATTCCAAGTTCCTATTATAAACTAAAAGTTAGTAGACCTTATATTATTGGAAGTAAATACACATTCTGTTATCTTTGTTAATGATGGTGCAGAAATTGTCATAGAAATATCCCTTTGTCTCTTGTTTGAGCTCCTGACTTAAAGTTTATTTCATCTGATGTAAGTATTGCCACTCCAGCTCAGTTTATAATTGCCAGAAATACCTTCCCATCCCTTCGCTTTCAGCTCTCTAGTGTCCTTAGGCTTAAATGAGTCTCTCATTGACAGCTTATAGTTGGTGGGTTTTTTTGTTTTTGTTTTTGTTTTTGTTTTTTGTTTTTTAATCCACTGAGACACTCTAGGTCTTTACAAAAATAAATTTATCTATTTATTTATTTATTTTTGTATATTTTTTTGTATATTTTTTTTATTGGAGTTTAATTTGCAACATATAGTGTAAGACCCAGTGCTCATCCTGTCTTTTAATTGGAGACTTTAAACCACTTACTTACATCTGGAGTAATTATTGATGGGTAATCATCATTTTTAAATTTTTTTAAAAAGTTTTATTTATTTGAAATAGAGGAGAAAGATATATATATATATATAACACAAATAGGGGGAGGTACAGAGGGAGAAGGAGAAGCAGACTCTCCGCTAAGCAGGAAGCCTGATGCAAGGCTCCAACCTAGGGATCCTGAGATGATGACCTGAGCCAAAGGCCGATGGTTCACCCACTGAGCCACCCAGGTGCCCTATCACCATTTTGTTAATGTATGACCTGCAGTGCAGCCCAGTGATGAATCATCCTCAGAGAAGCAGACAGACTGTGACTTAGGACCCCGAGAGCCGGGCACAGCAGTGACTGCACCCTGGGGCAGGTCTCACTGCGGTGACAGCTCCAGCTGCAGATGCAGCTCCAGAGAGGAGACCCAACAGCAGGGTTCTGGGCAGCCCCGTCTGCAGGTTCAGCACTGGGGAGGACGGTAGGGTCCTCCCTCGCAAAGGCTGCAAATGCCCAGGGTGATGAGGTTTGCTGGGATTCCCCCGCTCTCCTGGTCCTATGAGGTGGAGTCCCTCCAAGGGCACTGCTGTGCCACCAAACTGCCCCTAAAGCAGGTAAAGTACTCCCTGTGCTTTCTTACATAACCATTCTCAGTCTGTAGGCCCTGCAGAATTTCTGCTGTTTCATTGTTGTCCTCCAGAACTTTCCCAGAGCTATTTCCATCAGTCTGCCGTTATTTATTGTTTTGTTAAATTTGTGTGCAATGCAACTGTTGCCCTAGCCCTCCATCTGGCTAATATCGCCTCCCCTGTATTTTTACTTATTAAAAAAAGAAAAAATCTTCCTTTCACTTGGTTGGAAATTTTATTGCTTCCCTTAAGTTTTGATCCTGTGGTTCTATGGTTTTCAAATTTAAACAGAATGAGCTCTAGTTTTTGAAACTTATCAAGATTTTCTTTGGATTTGGGACGCCTGGATGGCTCAGTGGTTGAGTGTCTGCCTTCAGCTCAGGGCCTGACCCCGGGATCCCAGGATCAAGTCCCACATCGGGCTCCTGACAGGGAGCCTCCTTGTCCCTTTGCCTGTGTCTCTGCCTCTCTCTCTCTGTCTCTCATAAATAAATAAATAAAATCTTAAAAAAAGAAAGATTTTCTTTGGGATTTAAACACAATTTAAAAAAAATAAAAAATAAAAAAAATAAACACAATTTTTAAGTAATTGTTTCTTGGGTTTTTCAAAGTAATTTGAAAAGAATGTGTATTTCTTTTTTCTTTTTCTCTATTTTATAATCCTCTTAGTCACTAAATCACTATATGGTTATTTACTTTTTATCAACCTCATCTAAGTTCCAAGAAGGTCACTTTAAAATCTTTCACTATGATAATGGTTAAATAAAAATATCCCTGTATTTCTTTTTTTTTTTTAAGATTTTATTTATTTATTTGATAGAAAGAGAAAGAGCATGAGCAGGGGAAGGGGTAGAGGCAGAATCAGACTCCTCAATTGAAGAGGGAGCCTGATGTGGGGCTCAGTATCAGGACCCTGAAATAAGGACCTGAGCTGAAAACAGATGCTTAATGCATTGAGCTACTAGGATTCCCCTAAATCTCTCTGTCTCTCATAGTGTTTGTTTTATATGTGTTTCAAAGACATGTCATTAGGTAAATTTATAGTTAATCAAGGGTTTGACTTTGTCAGATTTTGTTTCTGCATCTTTTGAAGAAATCATGGGTTTTCTAATCCCTTTTTGTCTATTAGCATCGAGTACTGCACTGACTTATTTGTAAATCAAACCAACCTTGCATTCCTGGGGCAAATTCTATTTGGTCACAGTGCATAGTCCTGTTTATAAAGCCACTGGATTCGATTTGCTGGTATTCAAATGAGAAATTCTATACCTATGTTCATAAGGAATATCATTGTATAACTTTCCATTCTCATGATGTCCTTGGCTAGCTTTGTTATCAGGGTGATTCTGGCCTCACGGAATGAGTTAGATAGTATTCCCTGCTCTTTTATTTTTTGCAGGAGTTTCAGAAGGAGAGGTGTTAAATCTTTTTCGTTGGTCAGGGCATCTGGTCTTGGGTTTTTCTTTGAGAAGTTTTTATTTATTTATTTATTTATTTATTTATTTATTTATTTATTTTTTATTATTATAGTTTTGGCTTGCTCACGTCCACAGTCTTGGTGTGAGAGACTGCATTGTTGATTAGATTTTCCTTTTTTAAAATTGGTATATTGAACTATAAATCTCCCTCTAAGTATCTCTTCATCTTTGTCCCATAAGCTTGGATGTGATGTGTTTTCATTTTTACTTATCTCTCTTAAATTTTTTTCTGACTTTCTTCGGCACTTTTCCTTTGAACCATTGGCTATTCAGCAATGTGTCACTTAATTTTCACATATATGTGAGTTTGCAAAGTTTCTTTGTTAGTGAGTTCTGATTCCGTTCCATTGTGGTCAAAGAATACAGTTTGTATAATTCCAATCATTTTCAATTTGATGACACCTATTTTGTGGCCTAATATGTGGTCTATATTGAAGAATATTCCAGGTGTATTTTAGAAGAAAGGTCGATTCTGTGTTTTGAGTATTGTATGAATATCTCTAAGGTCTGCTCGGCTTGCAGTGCTGTTCAATTTTGTCCCTGCTCTCCCTCTATCTAGCTGTTTAATCCATTACTGACAGTAGGGTATTAGGGTCTCCAACTATCAGGCTTGAATGATCTATTTCCACCCTCAGCTTTGTCAGTTTTTCTTCATCTACTTTTGGGCTCTATTATTAGATGCATATATATAACTATTGTACCTTCTTAATGGATTGACTTATTGTTCTAAGATGTCCTTTTTTGTCTCATGTAAAAATATAATTGTATATTCTATTTCTGTAGATTATACTCATATTAGTAGTATTACTTTTAGTTACCATTCTTATGGGCTGCCTTTTCACATTCTTTTATATTCCAACTATTTATATATCCATATCTAAAGTTTGTCTCTTGCAGACAGTGTGTAGCTAGATCATGTTTTCCTTTCTTTTTTATCCATTCTGCTAATCTCTGCCTTTTAATCAGAATGGTTGGTTGACTTATATCAGTTGTGATTACTAAAAAGGTAGGATTTACATTTGCAATCTTGCTATTTGTCTTCTATATTTCCTGACTTTTCTGCTCCTCTATTAGTCTATAATTGATTTCTTTGTGATAAATAAATATTTGTAACATATAATGTTTAAATTCCCTTGTGTCTTTTCACATAAATCTTTAAATTGGTTAAGTAATATAAATATTTAATTTCTTTATAGTTATTGCAAATCCATATTTATACATCTCATATCCACCAATGTTGATATGCAAATATTGCTTCATATTATTTTCTTTATATCAGATAGAAAAGGAAGTTACTAGAAAAAAGCTACACCTGTGGTGTCTTTTATACTTACTTATGTAGTTGTTTTTACCACTAGTCTGGATTTCTTCACATAGAATCGAACTACTCCCTCTTATATTTTAACTTCAGCCTTAGTTTTCTCTACAGTATTTCTTATAGAGAAGGACTGTTACTGACAAACTCTCTCATATTCTTTTTCTGGGAATGTCTTATTTCTCATCCATTTTTTGAAAGATAGAGTTTGCATATTTAGAATTGTTGATGGGCTATTTTTTCTTTCAATACATTGAACATGTTACCCCTTGTTTTCTGTTATCCATGGTTTCAGACAATACACCACATTATAGTCGTATTGAGAATTAATATCCATGAGAAGCTGTCTTTTTGTTACTTTCAAATCCTTTATTTGTCTTTGCCATTTGATAATTTGATTGAGATGTGTCTGGATTTCTCTGAGTCTATACTTTGTGAAGATTCACTGAGCTTCTTAGATGTGTAGATTGGTTTCCTGAAATTTAGGATATTTTTAACCATTATTTATTAATTTATTATTTTGGCTCTTTCTTCTCTCCTGGGACTTCTCTTATGCATATTTTGGGATAGAAATAGTATCCTATATGTATCTGAGGCTCTCTTCACTTTTTTCACACTTTCTTTTTCTTTCTGCTTTTCAGATTTGATCATCTCAATTAATCACTCTTCAAATTGGTCATTCCTCTTCTTCCTCCTTGAATCTTCTATTAAATAGTGCTAATATTTTTTTTTTGTTTCAGTTGTTATATTTTTCAATTCCAAAATTTCTAATTGGTTCTTTTTTTATAATTTCTGTTTCTTTGTTAATATTCTCTATTTTGTAAAATATCATTCCTGTATTTTTTTTTAAAGGAAATGAATATATTGCAGAGGTTTTTTTTTTTTTAAGATTTTATTTATTTATGATAGTCACAGAGAGAGAGAGAGGGGCAGAGACACAGGCAGAGGGAGAAGCAGGCTCCATGCACCGGGAGCCTGACGTGGGATTCGATCCCGGGACTCCAGGATCGCGCCCTGGGCCAAAGGCAGGCGCCAAACCGCTGCGCCACCCAGGGATCCCTCATTCCTGTATTTTAATGTAATTCTTCGCACATGGTTTTCTTTAAGCATATTTTAAATAGCCAATTGAATGTCTTTGGTTTTTGTTTGTTTGTTTGTTTTGTTTTGTTTTGTTTCCCTAATTGAAAGTCTTTATAAGTGCAATATCTGGGCTTCCTCAGATATTGATTTATTTCCCTGTGTATCAATCATCTTTCCCTATTTATTTATAGTCTCATAATATTTGTTAAAAACTGGCATTTCAAACAGTATTATGTAACAACATTGAAAATCAGATTTCATCCTTTCCCGTGGTCTATTGAAGATGCTGCTTGTTTTAGTCATGCTCATTTGTTTTCTCAACTAATGATATCTGAACTAATAGTCTAAATTCTATATTTTTTCTGTGTGGAGCCACTGAAACATGAACTTAGTTTAGTGGTTAGTAAATAACTGGACAGAGACTTTTTACATTTTTGGAAGCAATAAATCTTCTAGTCTTTGTTGAGGAGCACTTTGTGCATATTGGATCACATTTTAGTCCTCAATCCTACTGTTTAAATTCCATCTTAGGCTTTGCATTCTGCTTTTCCAGAAACTCAAGGTAAGCCAGAGATGAAAACCTAAGGCATGCTCAGGTGTTTTTTCTGAGAATACACATAGCATTATTCTTACTGTTGTCTTGATAAGATTCCTAGAAATATATCAAAGCTTTATACAGACCCTCTGGATATCATTCTTAGCTTTCTTTTCAAGTTTACTGTTTAGTCGATTGCTTGCCCCAATTGTCATCTATACTTCAGGCAGCAACAAAGTAAAAACACTTGCCTGTAATTGTTTTTGACAAACTTTTCTCCATTTCCCCTCCCACCACCAAACAAGGCTTTTTGTGCTGGGTGAAATCTGAGTCAGCTTTTTTTTTTTTTTTATAATTTTTATTTATTTATGATAGTCACACAGAGAGAGGAGAGAGGCTGAGACACAGACAGAGAGAGAAGCAGGCTCCATGCACCGGGAGCCCGACGTGGGATTCGATCCCGGGTCTCCAGGATCGTGCCCTGGGCCAAAGGCAGGCACCAAACCACTGCGCCACCCAGGGATCCCCTGAGTCAACTTTTTATGTGGGTTCTTCCAGAGAACCACCAGCAAGGTCATGTGATGATTCTTTGGAAATGAGGCTTTCAAAGACCTCCAGTTTTGTTCTGCTTCTTCCAATGACTGCCAAGTTGCTTTGAGAATGCAGGTTGTTATTTTTTAGTGCTATGGCTGAACTAAAGAGCAGGCAATGGGACTTAGACAATTAAAAAATTCAACTAAGCTAAAAAACAAACGTTATTACAAAGAGTCAGTTGTTTTTCTTGAATAGATATTCCCTGGGGTGTTGTAAGCCCTGGTTAATTCAGGAATTAATAATCAAAAAGCATGATTTAAAAAAACAGTTTTCCATTGTTTTTATGGAAGGGCAAATTTTCAGAAATCTTTACTTGACTATTTTTAATGACTTCACCTGGGATATGTCCTTAAATTATTAAAACTTTAATCTTAAATATACTATGACTTTATTATACTGAATATAATAAACTTAAAGTGATTCCTTAAATATGTAACTTAGTGTTTGTGAAATCGTAAGTATCAAAATAAAAATAATTCAGTTCATCAAAATTTATGTTGGTTTAATGGAAAATTTTAGTTTACCAGAGTTTTTTATTTGCACAAACCAGTTAGATTTTATAGTCACCTTTTTGTCCTTTAGTACATGCTCCAATTTAAACCTAAATTTCGGGATCCCTGGGTGGCGCAGCGGTTTGGCGCCTGCCTTTGGCCCAGGACGCGATCCTGGAGACCCGGGATCGAATCCCACATCGGGCTCCTGGTGCATGGAGCCTGCTTCTCCCTCTGCCTATGTCTCTGCCTCTCTCTCTCTCTCTGTGACTATCATAAATAAATAAAAAAAAAAATTAAAAAAAAATTAAAAAAAAATAAAATTAAATAAACCTAAATTTCATTTTCCTAATAGTAAAACATGAAAGGGGCATAGTATGGACTGAATATCAGAGTTTTACTAATTCCTCCCCCCCCGCCCCCCCAAAAAAAAATCTACTTCCCACTTTGGGATAAAAAATTTCCATTTTAAAGCAGGAGTCAATTTTGAGGATTTTTTTCAATTATGAATTATTGATTTTGCTTATAGTTTGAATATCTTTCACTCAGATTATCCCTGCCAGTCCCATTCCCCACAGATACAGTGGTATAATTTTTCTTAGAGAAAACCAGTAGATACATCAGAGGAAATAATGGATCGAGGTGACATAGGGTCGAGTTGCTGGAGGTGATCAATAGTAGAAGCAGTAATTCCATCATTGATGATACTTACGGTAGGATGAGTGAAAGGATTGTTAATAGTCCTTAGATGGCCTGTTTACACACATAGGATCGATAACCTCACATTTCATAAGCAGACCACCAACAATGTGTGAGAGCAGGAGGAGAACTCTCCACATGGTCACTGGGTAAACTAGCTTTGAGGAACACACACATTCAGAATTATTTGGGTGGACTTAAGGAAAATTAAGAGTTCTGGAAAAGTAAGTATAATCAGAGCTGTGGAAATCTTGTTTTGTATGTTTGGTTTTGGTTTTTGTGTGCTTCTATTCTTACCAGTTTTATTTAACTTAGGGGACATAATTTTTCTTCCTAATGGCAATAACAAACAACATCAACTAACATTTATTGAGCACTAACTTTTTTCCAAGCACTATTAGATTTTTACCTGTATTAAATTAAATCCTCGGGCAGCCCAGGAGGCTCAGCAGTTTAGCGTCGCCTTTAGCCCAGGGTGTGATCCTGGAGACCCCGGATCGAGTCCCATATTAGGCTCCCAAATGGAGCCTGCTTCTCCCTCTGCCTGTGTCTCTGCCTCTCTCTCTCTCTCTCTCTCTCTCTCTCTCTGTCTCTTGGGAATAAATAAATAAAATATTTAATAAAAATAAATCCTCAAAATTATTTTATAGAGGGTCTGGTTTTTATCAATTCCATTTCAAAGAGGAGCAATCTGAGGCACAGAGATTAGTGACTCACCTTAGCATAATCATACAATTATGATTAGTAAGTTTTAAAGTGAGGATTTGAACATAGTTCATAATACCCATATAACACCCTGCTTTCAAAAAATGTAAGTAGTATGAAATTATATAATTTTATTTAACTTAGCTGTGAAAGCGAAATTAGTGCCAGTGCTTACATCTATTATTTAGGATTATCCATCATTTTACAGGTGGCTAATGATACAGAACATCAATTCATTATTCTGCTCTCATTACTATATTGGCTTCTCACTTCACTTAGAATACATGGTAAAGTAGATTGATAGTATACAAGATTCTGTATTTTCTGGCCTCCTCTTATTTTTCGCACCCTCTGTCTTTTCTTAAAAGATCTATTTACTTTTTAAGACAGAGAGAGAAAGAATGAAAGAGTGCAGATGCGGTAAGAGTGAGGGAAAGAGAATCTTAAGCAGGCTCTGTGCTGAGCATGGAGTTAGACTTGGGACTCTATCTCAAAATGCTGAGACCATGACCTGAGATGAAATCAAGAGTTGGATGCTTAACCAACTGCTCCACCCAGTCACTCTCACATCCTCTTTCTACTTTTCTCTCCAGTGTTACTGATATCCTTGATGCTTCTGAAACCAACAGGCAAACCCCAGCTTTTATCTCTGCCTAGAAACTATTCCCCCAGATATAAACATGGCTAACTCCATCAACTTCTGTGAGACTTTATTCAAACCTCACTTTGTCAATGAAGGATGCCCTGATCATCCTATTTAATACTACAATTCATACTGCAACACCCCTTCTGTACTTCTACACCCACTTATTCAGCTCTATGTTTCCCACAGTGTTGGCCACTCTCTATCATGTATAAAAATACATTTTATATTTATTGTTTGTTGCCTGTTTCTGCTGCCAGAGCACCAGCTCCACAAAGTGAAGAATCTATCTTCCTCCACAGAGTAGTTGCCTATTTATTGAATGAAAGAATAAATGTAATTTTTGAAAGTGAAAGAAACTCATGAATACCAATGGACTTCAGCCCACTTTAGGTAGCATGCTTCTCTACGATTATCTTTAGATTTCATCCTTTAGACTTTGCACATGCTATGTCATCCTTCTAGGTAATTTCTCTCTAGTTTTCTACATAGAAGCTTTGATCTTTCTGCTGAAATAACTGTAAGCAATTTTCTCAGAAATACCTAGAACTTTCCTTCCATGATCCCATGTACCTTATTTCTGGTGTTTAAAACTACTTGTTTTAATTTATCTTTTGACATATTTCTAACCATAGACTCGACCCCTCTCTAACCTAGAGCATTCATCTCTCATCTTTGCATCTATGGTACCTACCACAGTGACTGACAAACTGTCAACTCTTCAGTTAATGAAATAAACAATGATTAATTCTTTTTATCTATATCAAGGACCTTACAGACTTAAAAGACTATTGCTTATGTTGATAAGGGCTTTTTAAAAATGTAATAGTCTAATATCTGCAACTGGCTTATGATATGAGTATAGTTCTAGAGACCAAAAGCTTGAAACAGAATCACTTGAACTTTCTTTACAGATTGCATTTCTAAATAGGATATAGCATCATATTTGGAAATCTGGCTAAGGCCTGTAGGCTGTTGTATTGTTATGTATATGTGCATACACATAGGCTGAAGGCTCAGGGATAAAAAGAGGTTGAGAGTAACGCCGAATTCCACTGAATAGTCAGTCATTCTGAAGCACACTTCAAAAGCAAGCCCTTCTTCATTAAGAGATGTATGATCTGTCTCACATGCATCTGTCTCTCTAGAGACTATAAACCACGCAAAGCAGCAACTTTCATATTTTAACAAAAGCAATGTGAGAAGAGTAGCATAAACAAACCCTCATCATTTTTTTCTTTGGCACAATTGTCAGTATATGCACAAGGATAAACTAGAAGAGCTCCTGTGAAACTTTTCAAGGAAAAATTAGCCAACAGTATAATGGATTGCATGCCCTTGGGTAATCATGATCCTTCTCCCATATGGTTCCAAAAACCTTTAATTAGTTCAGTCAAATATTTTCAGAATTATATAATTGTATTCAACCAATGGTAAAATACTAGTAGAGCAAACCGTTCAATTGATGTTTTTTTTTTTTTAATTTTTCTTAGAGAATCCTTAATGAGGTTAAAGAGAAAACTACCATTATATAGATTAATATTCATTTTTTGAAGTTGTTTCACTTTCTCAATAAAAATACTTCCCATGTTTTCTTCTACACGTTTCACTAAACTAATTCTAAGGGGATGTTATTTTTGAATTTATTTTTACATAAAAATAGTTTCCAATAAGATCAACTTTGTTATTAAAGGTGTTTCCTTTGATCTGAGACAAGTTTTTCAATGATTCTAGAATGATTCTAGAGGGCAGCCCGGGTGGCTCACTGGTTTAGGGCCTGCCTTTGTCCCAGGGTGTGATCCTGGAGTCCCAGGATGGAGTCCCACATCGGGCTCCCTGCGTGGAGCCTGCTTCTCCCTCTACCTGTGTCTCGGCCTCTCTGTCTCTCTGTGTCTCTCATGAATAAATAAATAAAATCCTTAAAAAAATAGAATGATTCTAGAATGATTCTAGAATGGAGAGCGTAGAATGCTAGTAGATACAAACCAACAAGGATAGAGTAGAGGATTCCTGGTCTATCTGATGGCGGTTGAATATTGCGATCCTGGTCAACAGCTTGGATGGGCGGGGTAACAATGATGGGATTCAGTTCTTCCTGGAAAAAAAATTCAGAGAGTTTAGTTCAGCTTCATTATTAATGCCTCATGTAGAATTGACACTCGGATATTAGATATTATAGTTTGGACAGCGAGATAATATCTGAGTTAGTTCTTAAACTCAGGTTTCAAAATTTATAATTTAGCATATAAGACTAGTTAATTTTGAATCTGAAGAGGAAGCAGTGTGTCCTCTAGGTCAAAATGAAAAGACATAGTAAGTACATATTTAGAACTTTCTATCAGGAATTTCTCCTAATAAGAAAGTAAGGAAGAAAGTTATCAATAAAGTTTGAATCTTCCCTAGATAAACAAATCAGAAGAAATATGAAGCTATCACGTATCATTTTTTTTATCTTTGTCTTTGGACAAGATTTGTAAGAATATTTACATTCTTTTTCTTCCTAAGTCATGTTTTAAAGCTTTGCATAAATTAATTATATTAAAATTTTAAAACTTGATGCCTTAATTGAATAGAAATCAATGCCCTATCGATGCGAATTTCATACAGATAAAATTAATTATATATCACACATATATGTACATTTAACTTATAATCATGTGTAAGAATATGCATTTAAAATTGTAATGCATTTGTCTAAGTCAATGTTTCCAAATACAATGTCCAGAGGTATTCTGTTCTGCTATCAGGTTTGGGAAACACTTTTCTGTTAAGAACCAGATAATAAATATGTTTATGCTTTGCTGGACATAAAGTATCTGAGTCAGCTTATCTATTCTGCCATTGCAACACAAAAGCAACAAGTGGGCATGACTACATTGCAATAAAACTTTATTTATAAAAACAAATGGTGATGTAATTATAGGATGTAATTTGTTGACCCTTGTACTAAATTAGAAACTATTATTTAGGGACGCCTGGGTGGCTTAGTGGTTGGGCATCTGCCTTCGGCCCAGGGCCTGATCCTGGGGATCCGGGATCAAGTCCCACATCGGGCTCCCTGCATGGAGCCTGCTTCTCCCTCTGCCTGTGTCTCTGCCTCTCTCTCTCTCTCTCTCTCTCTGTCTCTCATGAATAAATAAATAAAATCTTAAAGAAAAGAAACTATATTTATAATAGGTTTGTTGAAAAAACTGATGTACACTCTGTACAGATAATCTTAGGATACATAGTCTTAAATAAATTTTCAAAAAGCTAATCTACTCGACTACAGGTCTTTTCAGAGGCTTATGTGCCAATTTGCATAATGACTGTACAAGAATGGGGTATATTTGTACATTTTCTAGAATCATCTATCAATCTCTTGAACTCTTACATTCCCTTAGAACAGAGATTGAGAAATAATTGCTTTAAGTCTCTACAATTCTCAGTCCAAATATAATAGTAATTCTAAAGGGAAATAATGTCTATTTCATTTTTTTTAAAAGATTTTATTTATTTATTCATGAGAAACACGGAGAGAGAGAGAGAGAAGCAGAGACACAGGCAGAGGGAGAAGCAGGCTCCACGCAGGGAAGTCCAACGTGGGACTCCATCCTGGGTCTTCAGGATCAAGCCCTGGCTGAAGGCGGCACTAAACCGCTGAGCCACCCGGGCTGCCCAATAATGTCTATTTCAATAACTGACTTCATATTCTAAGGAATCACTGCAATGTTACCTTATTTTATTTCTTCTCAAATGATAGAACCTTGAAACATATCATGTACTTTCAAATAAAATCAGTCATTTCTAATCTCAGCAGAAATGTATAGTGGTGGCATGCTAAAAATATGCAATGATACTAACCTGTGATGTATAATACTTAATTTCGATTAAGTTACCTTAAGTGATATTAAGCATTGGTGCAGTACCAAAATATATTGCTACTGAACTTGCAATAATTAAAGATGATCATTGACCAATAATATGGAGCTCACATACATCTTAGGCCTCTGCCCATCCAATGGGCTCTAAGTAGACTGAATATTGTCATTATCTTCCTAAAAACAAAGAGCTCCTGATAGGAATAACTTTTGGATACTCTATTCACTTGTTCAAATGTGGATTCAAAACCATGAAGATGTCAAATCAATATTAAAATACCTCCATTAAATCCAGATGACTACTGCTTTGTTGTTGTTGTTCTTTACACACAATACGACACATTAAACACAACACTCTTCTTAAATTCTTCCCCTCGCTCCATTTCTGTCCCTTTTTCTCTGTTTTGTTCTATACTCCCCCACACCTCTCTCTCTCTCTCTCACTCACACAGACACACACACATCTTCTCAATTTCCATTTTACTTCCTCTGTAATCCTTTATTTCTCTGGAACTGAAAATCCAAAGCTCTTCAAAGTACGTATGTTTGAATGCAGGAGTTACGGGCTGATAGCTCATCCTAGACATTTTTCAGGGGAATCTGACTGTATCAGCTAGACACCACACAGCTAAGCTACTTCAGTTCTGGTTCAACTAGTAAATCTGTGCTAGCTTTTCCAAAAGTACAGTTCTTCTCAGACCTTGTGAAGGCATTTCATTTTCTGGCAATCCCATCATCCTCCCCATGTTAAGGGAAATATACTAAGGGATCCTAGGCTCCTGCTGTTTGAAATGACATACCTAAAATTAACAAAAATTGAATCTGAGCTCTTCTGGGAGAGTGTTAAATGTGAACAGATCACTTGAGAGTATCTCTGCTGAACACCCTCAGTCTGCTATGTCTGTGGAGCTGCTAAGTGACCAACATGTACCCAGTTTTAGTTTTGGTAATGAGTCACGTAGCTTAAAAATCCTCTTCCTGTACAATCTAAAGTTGTTGGAATGAGCCATGTGGTTTTAGTCATATTATTTAAAAATATGTGAACAATAGAGAAAACTAAATATAACATGATAAACAAAACCGAGAGAGAGGTACTAATAAAGTTGCTCATCTTTCATAGATGGTTATTAATAAATGTATGGTGAGAACTGAGGAAATAAAAATAAGCAAGAGTGCTATTTAGAATTATGTGCTGTTTAAAATCAGAATTAAAACTGGAAATAGCAAAATGTCAATATCTCAGGAGAGTGGCTTGAGAAGTGAAGGTAGGTGGGATGAAAGGTATTTATTTAAAGCCATTCAGTCCTCTTTCACTATGTGAAACTTTCACTATCTGAACTGCTTTTAATATTATAAATACATAAATTATACTACTGAGAATAAAATAAACCCTATTGGTGAAGGCTTCAATAAGTTTCTGGAAATTTGGGAGAGGCATAGCTGTCTTAAATAACTTGTTAGGACTGACTTTTGTGCTATAAAGACTAGCAACTTATCTTAAGAAAAACTATTTTTCTTTTTCTCTAAAGATTTATGTAATCCTTCGAGAGAGAGAGAGTAAGAGAAAGAATGAGCAGGGAGAGGGGAAAAGGAAAAGGGGAGAGACAATCTCCAGCAGACTCCCCAGTGAGTGAGGAGCCCCATGTGCGACTCGATCTCAGGATCCTGAGATCATGACCCGAGCTGAAATCAAGAGCCAAATGCTCAACCAAGTGAGCCACGCAAGTGCCTCAGAAAAACTATTTTTCTTATATTACCATTAATGAGTTTTTCAGAAAATCTAGGTTTAAATGAATTCTCAGATACAATTTCTAAGATTATCTCCCAAAGTAGATGGGGCTCTTTGAATCTTGAGAATTTTCATTCTAGCAACACATAACATTAAAGGATGTTGTGTTCTGGTCAGAATTATACTGTTAAAATGTTTAATATAATTTTTCATAAAGATAAGTAACATTTAAACCAGAGCAGGAAAATTATATATGCATTCATTAGAAACACCATGATAACATGAATCATTTTTTGAACTTTTCTCTTGCCAAAAATCTCTAAATTAGATGCAGTCAGGCATTGGAAGAGCATACAAATAAGCAAGAAAATCCCAGAGGGACGAAACTCCTTAGAGTAAGGAAGAATTTTATGGAAAAAAAAACAAAACAAAACAAACACATGTCATCATTTACAAGGTTTGGCTAACAATATGCATTCATTTAGTACATTTTTGTCAATTTGTATGAAACTGAGTTACACAGGCTGGTAAGAGATCACTACTCTAAAGTGGACTCTAAGGGACAATCCAGCAGTAGCTACTGCCAAAACACCCTCCCCGGGTCTTGTGAAAAGGCACACACCTAGGAGATGCATTTCCTTTGAAGAAGCATGCTCTTCAAAAAATAGTAACTATTGCTCCTTATTTCTCTTCCCCCTTATTTCTCTTAGTTTCTAATTTTACTGTTGGATTTCAGATAAATTATGCTAAAGTAGAAATTCACCCACGGCTTAAATATGCTTGGGTGTCCTTAAGGAAAGGATGAAGAGGTTCCTCTATGATGGTTTAATTACTGGAATTAGTCTCCACCAAAATCTCCACTGGCTGATAGGCACACATATTTTATAACCCACAGCCTAGTGCGAACAGTTTACAACAACATATTTGCTTCATCAAGTTGAGTTCCAGGAGGTCATATAGAAAAGGCCCCCAAACACCCTGCCCCCAAAACACATCTGCTTTCTCTCAGTCTTATTTGTCTTTGAGAAAATCACGTGTCCTGAATTCTGTTCACGCCAATGGGCACACGCTGAAAGTGCACAGAGGAGCAGGCTCTCGTTTCACTGCTGTGTGAATCAGCAGAGTTAAATTTCCTGACATATTTCCTAATGGTGATTCACCCTGAAAATGAATTCAGTCCATGTAATGAGATTCATGTCATGAGGATAATCATAGAAACTATTAAACAATAACAAAAAGGTCTGTCTCCAGTAGCAATGCTGTATGATTCTGTGATTATGAAACCCAAGCTTGTTGTATCAGGGACGCACGCTTCATATTCAGTAGCTGCACGGGAAAGGTGTCTTGTCTTATCAATAGATCTAAGAGAATGTTTTCATGTTCAACTGTTGAATTCTTTTGAGAAAATAACAGGAGGCAATTAGAGGGTTGGGGTAGGTGAGGGTTCGTTATTCCTTCCATGAGTTTCTGTCCCAGACATTGGATGTCTATGTGTAAATATATCTGTATCTATTTATATGCATAAAAATTAGCAAACAATCACAAATGATTAAGGAACCTGTTCTTTAGATTTGTGGAAGCCCCAGCTCTTTGTTCTTTTAGGTGTTCAGATTACTACCTTGCATAAAAAGAAAAATACATTCAAGGGAAATACTGAGATTTCAAAGGTAGGGTATGTTTACCATTTTAACCAGCATCAAACCAAGAAGCATCATAGTCTGCAGGACTGTAAGATTCAGCCTATTTCACCCCAAAGTTAAAGGCACACATAATTCATTTGGTTTCCAAATCTGTTTCCTGCATGGATAGAATGCCTTCACATAAATTTTAGCCAATCCTTACATCTTAAACAGTTTTCATTTCACCATTTATCATACAAGTCAATGGGGTAGTGAGTTTTGAAAATAAAAGCCTACATTTGACATTTAATAGCCTGATTAGTAAGGCTTTCAGCCTCAGTGGAGATACCGGTAACAAAAGTACTCTTTAAATCCTAAATATTCCTTAAAAATTGTAAATATTCTTCAACTCGGCATTTGAGTAATAGCTTCAAATGAGTAAGAGAACACATAATACCACACTGAAACAATCAGAGTATTTTAAATTAAATGGAGACATTATAAAAGTCTCCAAGGGTGGTCTGTAGGAAGACTTGCTCTGTTATACTGGAAAACCCAAGAAAGGGTAAGTAAGAAATAATATTCAAAAGGTAAACTGAGGGCAGCCCTGGTGGCTCAGCGGTTTAGCGCCGCCTACAGCCCAGGGTGTGATCCTGGAGACCCGGGATCGAGTCCCACGTCAGGTTCCCGGTGCATGGAGCTTGCTTCTCCCTCTGCCTGCATCTCTGCCTCTCTCTGTGTGTCTCTCATGAATAAATAAATATAATCTTTAAAAAACAAAACAAAAAACAAAACAACAACAACAAAAAGAAACAAAAGGTAAACTGAGCTCAAAGTACCACATGTGTCTCTGGGTAAGACTCAGACTTGTATATTATCTTTTAATTATTAAAATTCTTAATTTGGACCTTCAAATGTTTTACCCTTCTATTTATAGAATACTAGATTCATCATTGTTCAGTTACATGGTCTATATTTTAATTAAATAATCTTATTGTATTAAGAAAGCAGATAATTATGTTAAAATAGCAAAAACTTCACCATCAACTATAAATATATTTAAGCACTGACAATTGATTTAAAATGTTACCAAACTATATAATACCTAACTATTGAATTTATTATTTAGTTTTAAATTACTGCTATTAATTTGTATGTGTTGTTTACACTTGAATACTTCCCTTTTCCAATATCCTTTAAAAAATGTCTAACACCAAATTTGTACTTTATATCTATTACACACTTCCTTTAGTGAAGAGATAAGGTTTAGAGGATATGAAAGAAAATTTGGTGGACGGTGTTATTCTTGTATTTTACTGTATATGCAGCATTGTCCCAGAAGCTTTTGAAAATTGTTAATCAAATTGTTGTTTGTTTCTATATATTAATGATCTAGAAAGGAATGACAGATATGTTCACACATGCTCTCATACAAACGCATGCACACTTAACATGCTCCCTTAAGACGCCAAACCACCATTTCTACTTTTTCTTTGACTCGTTTTGCTTTGTTCAAGTGGCAGAAATACCAGATTGCTTGAAAAAAAGTGTAAGATATTTTGAAATGTCCTATTCTCTGTGAACATTAAAAAAAAATAAAAGGCAATATTAAGGTTGGTGGCAGGGGCCAAATAGATTACTTTAGACTTTCTATGGGGTCACAGAGGACACACAAGTGGGAGATTCCCATACAGCTTGGAAGTTTATATATCACAACACATGTAGTGTCTGGTTCTTTTCAGTTTTGATAATAATCATCCCTAGAATGGAAGAACAAAGAGCACAGAGAAAATACTCAGTCACGATCCAGGAAGAACACCAGCTTCTCCTGATTGCTGGAACTTTACGTCACTCATTAAAGGAAACAAGCAAAAACACCTTGCAGAGCTAATGCAAATGCTTTGTTGTATCGTTTTCAAGAGCAGACTTCATGACTGCTTCAATGTCAGGCTCTTTTTTATTCTAGTGTGTCTCTGAAAAAAAATTGAGATACATATTTATGTATATGCTGTGATGGAGTGCTGTATTGTGCATTTGAACATCCTTGCAATTGCATATTTGACCTTCTTTACTAATATATACCTTGTTTTCAAAAACATTTCTTTGAATCTTTGCCTTTTAAATTTGCTTCTTGCTTAGACTTAAGAAATGTAGTTTGAGCTATTTTACAAAAATAATGAAATGTACGCTCAGAGATGTTGTCTACAAGGATTATTTGTTGCCGTATACAACCGGCCTTTTAAGAATAAACTTTGCATGGAAGTACTATCTATGACAGACTTTGATAAATCACAAACTCATAGCCTGATGAACTATCACAGTTATATTTAATTCTAAATACCACTGACATTAAGAAATAGAATATTGGGGATGCCTGGGTGGTTCTGCAGTTGAGTGTCTGCCTTTGGCTCAGGGAGTGATCCCAGTTCAGGTATCAAGTACCACATCAGGCTCTCTGTGGGGAGCCTGCTTCTCCCTCTGCCTATGCCTCTCCTCTCTTTGTGCAATAAATAAATAAATAAATAAATAAATAAATACACAAATACATAAATAAATATTTTTAAAAAATTAAATAGAATATGATCATTTTATCAGAAGCCCTGTATTCTCTATATTTTCTATCAATCGCTACTGCCACTTTCATCCTAAAAATGATTTACCTTCTAATATCATAGATTTAATTTTACTTGTTTTAAACTGTATACAAGTAGAATTATACAACATGATTTGACTGCTGACTTTTTTATTATTATGTCTTACATGGTATGCCTGCCTGCGAGAGTGACATAACATGCAGTGTCGACTCCGCACATTCAGTTTAACAGATGTACTGAGACAGACATCTCCAACTTTCTTTCCTCTTCACACCGGAGATGGTGTTTGCGTTGTTTCCAGCGCATGTTGTGAGGAAGTGTTGTGCCCTTCTACATGTCTTCTGACACACAAATGCATCTGGATTAAATGTAAGAATACAACTGCTGGACACACATGTGTTCCGATGAGCTAGGTCCCTGTCTCATGGCTTTCTAAGCTGGCCGTATCAGCTTACAGTCTATCATGAGTGAGCGCTCCCCAGCTTGCCTGACAGTTGGTAATCCCAGTTGTTTTAAAGGTTAGCCATTCTGGTAGGTAGGTATTGTCACCTCAGAGTGATTTGAACTGTTTTATGATGTGGGACATTTGTGAGGTGTTGGTTCATATCTTTTGTGCATTTTTCTATCGTTTTCTCCCTGGCTCATAAGAGCTTTTTATATACCACAGTGTAAGCCTTTGTAAACATGATATCCCACTCTATGACTTACATTTACACTCTATCAATGCTTTCGTGTTAAAGAAAAGTTCCTAATTTTAATATAGTCCCATTTATCACTTTCTCTTTTCATGTACACTTGGCTATTTCCTCTACCTGAACACATACTTTGACCCAAGGTAGAGGTGATAATTTCCCTTACGTATTTCTATATAGAGGATATCACACTCTTCCTTATTAAAATTTAGCAAACACTCATGTTAACTGTATGTCTGAGTTTCATTGCCTGTTGCTTTCCTGAGAGCCCAGAAAGTCTGTGTGGATAACAAGGGGACATATGTGTCACACAGGCACTTCACAAGTGCTGAATAAAGGACTTCTCTGTTCTATATTATTAGAGTATTCTTGAGCCTCACACACCTAGACTTGCTCCCTGGGTTCCTGTAAGACATCAAATACACATACTGATGTTTTATGAGCATCTTTTTAGTACACCAAGATCTTATTTATGCTCATAAAGTTAGTGTACCCAGATAAATGGGGCGGCTATGAGAGTGGCTCAAAATACACAGATGTGGGATCAAAGTGCATCATGGAGACGGCCTTTTGGTGCAATAAACAGTCTCATAAACATTCCAATAGATTGAGTGGTGAGCTTCTGCATCCTATAGGAAAACATTCCAAACTTGATATATGAGTCCCAATGTCAGCTTTCAAGAAGTTAATCTCTCAGATCTTGAATCATAATTTTCACAGTGAGGTGAGCAGTATCTATATTCCATTAATTGGTATGAAGATTCGTGAAGGGATCTTATTATTATTTATATAAAAATAAAACAGTAAGTGCCATGCTTAGCAATGGATATAGTATTATTAAAATTAATTTATATTTAATTGTGTAATAATGGCATTAAAATTGACTCCAAGTTATAAGCAGAGGGATAGAGACAGATGGAATTTTTTTCATGTCAAGATGGAAGCTAATTTGACCATATCTTGCCTATTTTCTTCAAAACATGATGCTGACATGAATTTTGAAGGTTTTATTTAAAATTGCATAACTGATCAGATGTTTGAGGGAATCAAGGGGGTCTATCATTACCATTTAATCTTAAACCAATATTTAGATGCAAAACCTGTAAAGCAAATTAACTAATGTTTATACTTAACCGTAATTTTAAAATAGTGTATCAGAGAATTTGAATATTCACTTAAAATAAGCTGAATTTCACTTAATTAAATAGAAGCTTTGGTGAAGTTCTTTTCTATACACTCAGACACATTAGTCTTACATCCAATTTTTAAACACATTCCCTACCCTTTGATTACAGAAATTTTGTGATAACTCTCTAATTTATTAATAAGCTCCTATGGAGAAGCTCACAGTCATCACGACTCAAAGTACATGTATACAGTTTCATTTAGAATTATTATTATTTTTTAATTTTTTTGAAGATTTTATTTATTTATTCATGAGAGACACACAGAGAGAGAGGAGCAGAGACACAGGCAGAGGGAGAAGCAGGCTCCACACAGGGAGCCCGACATGGGACTCGATCCCCGGTCTCTCGGATCACACCCTGAGCTGCAAGAGGATATATGTGTATCTGATGGAGGCTGGAAAGGGCAGTTAAAACAAATAAACAAACAATAATCTTTTTTTAACAAACAATAATCTATAGACAGAAGGATGATAGATTGATAGATAATGTAGGGATTTTGGGGGGAGAGTCATCAAAGTGCCTTAAAACATTATAGTTTAATTTTCATATGATTGGAAATGGAAAACTATAAGTAAATACGAAAAAAAATTCCTTGTGATGAGGAAAATCATCATAGAATATCTGGTAAGGACAAATACAAAGAAAAAATATTTTAAGCCCTGCAACCCAGCGAGAACCATTGCCAACATGTTGACATATTTTCTATCAGTGTTTGTCTCCTATGTATCTGTCATCTATCTTCTTACACACGGGATATTTTAGGGCTGCATGTATACATTTTATTGACTATTTTACCTCTCATTACTTCATAATCCTTGTTATGAGCCAGTGAATATGCTTCAAAAACACAATTTGCAATAATATGCAACCTGCACTAGCATTATGAATTAGGTTCTGTAGCTGTACACTTGAGTTGCTTATGTTGTGCTCATTACCGCTCTGTGTCTCTAATTGCATTCATGGGTTGGATTCTTGGATGTGGAATTTCTGGATCAAGGAAGTTCTCTGTACAAACAGCCAGATGGCTTTCCAGAAAGACTCTGATGTTTTATTTCTTCCTCAGCAGTGTATGAGTGTTTATAACAGCACATATTTGTCAGTACTGAGGGTGAGAGATGCCTAGAGGATTGCTAAATAAATGTGAGGTTTAATTTTGCATTTCTTTGGTTGCTAGCATAATTTATGTGATATATTTATCTCGGATTCTTCTGTTCGTTTACTTTGCCTAACTTCTTTTTTAATTTCGGTATTTTAAAATTTCATTTCCATGACATATGCACATAGAACAGAAATCAGCACTTTGTTCGTAGTCTTACAATTTTTTTTTTTTTGTATGTTGTTTGCCTTTTAATGTTCTTGGTTTTTGACATCTAGAAGCATGGCATTTTTATGTTCCTGAATATCTCTCTCTCTTTTCCCTTTTGATTTCTGCTTAGTCTTTCACCATCTGAAAGTTATATAAATGCCGATATCTATTTATTTCAAGTATTATGGTAGCAACATTTTAAATTTAATGCTTCAATCTATCAAGAAAGTTGAATAGTAAGAACTTAATATTCATCAAACTGTGGCTGGAATTTTAACTTTTTTTAACAGAAGTAAAACTAGTTCTAAACACTCTGCTTTCACCCTTCTTCTCTGCCTTAAATGGACTTCTTCAGAAAGTTTAATCTGTTTCAAAAACCTAATAATCCTACATTTCTATTACATTATTTAAAAAAATCTTAATTTGTCCATGACTACAGTGATGGCTCCCTCTCATACAAGACCTTTGAAGTTCAGGATTGTTCGTGTGTGGGAAGTAGGCATTGAGAACACATATGGTGACTTACAATAAGCAATTATACCCAAACAATCTGGGCTTATAGAAAACTAGTAATGAACTTTGTAGAAATAAAGATGATAAAATTCCAAACAAGACAATACCATCTAATTGCATCTGATCTCTCTAATTTGTGACACTTCTACTTTCCAGTCCTGGACACACACACATACACATGAGATTGCTGCCCTTGTTAATAAAATTTGAGAACTGAAAATTACTATTACTATTTTTTAAAGATTTTATTAGTTTATGAGAGAGAGAGAGAGAGAGAGAGAGGCTGTAGGAGCAGGTGGAGGGGCAGTGGGAGAAGCTGGCTCCCCAATGAGCAAGGAACATGACTTGGCCCTTATCCTAGGTAATAGTTCCTTCCTTCCTTCATTTGTTTAACTCTCTGATAGAAATTTGCTTTCATCTTGAAATAAACATAGTAGGGATCCCTGGGTGGCCCAGCGGTTTGGCGCCTGCCTTTGGCTCAGGGCGCGATCCTGGAGACCCGGGATCGAATCCCACATCGGGCTCCCGGTGCATGGAGCCTGCTTCTCCCTCTGCCTGTGTCTCTGCCTCTCTCTCTTTCTCTCTCTGTGACTATAATAAATAAATAAAAATTAAAAAAAAAAGAAATAAACATAGTACACCAGGGGTGTTCCAAGTGTTAGTCTCTTGACCTTCACTGTGTTTCAGGATCTGAACATCTTCAATCTGCAAATGTAGCTGCCTTACAAAATTCTAATGGCTTATTCTTATTCTGATTCTTTCTAGGGTATTTTTGTTATTTATTGCCCATGCTCATTTCCCCCATTGTCTGTGTCAATACCAGGTAGTTCTATTTGCATTGTCACTTCCTGACCCCTGTGGACCCATTTGTGCTCTGGAAGATGTGACACAGGTGAAGGAGGCCCAGAGGGTGGGAGATGAATCCCATGTTAACCAGGACCAGCCAGACCGAGTCCCACCCCTGGGGTCAGCTCTCTTCTGCAGGCTTCACCTTTTGCTGGCCCATAAAGTAAAGGAGTACCAGTGTTTTCAGTAGGTGGTTTGTAATTAACTGAGGGGTGCTTGTACAAGCCCCATTATGATGCTCCTAGCAAGTTCTAAGTAAGTACTAATAGTTATTGGTAAATTAATAATATTAATTTCTTCGATTTCTGCGTCTTTAGTCCTAACCCTTACTTGATGTCTTACACAGTGTAGATACTCAAATACTGTTCACTCAATGAGAATAACAGGTTTTTGGCTATTGGGTAAATTCTGAAAGTAGAAAAATTACAGGATGATGGAGCTGGTATTAGGAGAATCCTAAGAAAGAGATGATGTTAGGAAAAAAGAATGGTGATACATTTTACTGAGAGGTGGATTTCCTGGAGCAAAATTAATTTTAAATTCATAATTCACAGGGACGCATGGGTGGCTCAGCAGTTGAGCATCTGCCTTCGGCTCAAGGTGTGACCCCAGGGTCCTGGGATCGAGTCCCACATTGGGTTCTCTGCAGTGAGCCTGCTTCTCTCTCTCTGTCCCTTTCTGTGTCTCTCATGAATAAATAAATAAATAATAAAATCTCAAAAAAATTCATAATTCATAGCTGGAAACACTGAAGAGAGAAAATAGAATTAATTCAGCATTTTTAATATTAATTTTCAGATATTGATTAGTATAATAAGGTTCTAGCGCTTTATAAAGTTTGCACCACGTGAATTTCCTGAAAATATGAGGTGAGAAAGAGAAAGACTCATCGTTCGATAGACATAACCATCTTGTTATGTCTTGATGGAATTGGGTCTGCCTCAATTAACAGAATAAACACTTGCCAGAGCACGTATGATAGCAGGTATGGAATGGTTCCCATGCACTTTTGCCCCATTCCAATAGCCAGCTTCTGGAACACTGAGTATGAACTTCCCCAAATGAAACTGTAGGCAACATTTAAATCCCCAGAATAGGGAAGGACCCTGGAAGAATAGAGTTGTTTTTGTGGAAGCGCAAACTGAAATGCTTGGTTTTAATGTTTAAAAGAAGTGTGACCCAGGCTTGTTTGGAAACTTCTAGTTTGTCCTAGCCATGAAGGTTACTGAAACCTCAACAGGGGAGCGTAGAAAACTGGACGCTGATACCTGCGGGGCACTGTAGATGCTTCTTATGTCTTCCTCTTCAAATGGCATTCATGATATTTGCTACAGGGTCTCTGGGACCATCTGCCAAACCTTTCCATTTTTCTTCAGAAGTTCAATATAATAGTATTTTTTTCTTTCCTGGTCCCACTTTGGCAGCAAGGCGGTCTTGCACATAGAATGTGCTCATTTCCAACTAGGTAGACATTTTTCGAAGTGTGTGTAACATCACCCCTGCACGAGGATTGCTTGTTTAAAAAAAAAAAAAAAGTCTCAACTGTTGGGCCTGAGTCTGGAAAGTAAATACAGACATCATATGTGAGGATGCTGGTAATCATCCAGGTCATCTGCATTTGGAAATACAACTCAGGACATTTTTGCGCACAACATAGATTTATGCAGATCACTTATGTCCTTCTAACCCTTTCTGACAATCTCTCCCAAATTTTGACCTTGGGCAACGCCTCACGTTCTGTGGTGAGCACTTGGTATTTCCTTTACAACCTTCCTGAAAACAACATTTCACACTGCATTTCAGCTCACATTCTTATGTAGGACTCCTGTAGGAATTCTGTTTATTCTTTTTCTTGAAAATATGATTATACTCTGGTGGTGAAATGTTTCCAAATATCAAAATGTAATGATAATAAGCCTAATTTCAGAATCCCATTGCTAAGTTTGTATCCCAAAATACCAATTGGAAGTATTCAAATTGGGAGAAGAGTATCGAAAGACATCTACGGACCCACAACTTAACAGAATTGTACACGATACTTTTCAACTTATAAGCTAGTTATAAGCTAGTAAACAAGCAAGCACAGCAACAAGTAGGCCGGTAATTCAAAATGGGGGAAAAGTGGAGTTTTAAATGGAAAAAAAAGGGCAGCCTGGGTGGCTCAGCAGTTTAGCACCTCCTTCAGCCCTGGGCCTGATCCTGGAGACCCGGGATTGAGTCCCACATCAGGCTCCCGGTGCATGGAGCCTGCTTCTTCCTCTGCCTGTGTCTCTGCCTCTCTTTCTGTCTCTCATGAATAAATAAATAAAATATTTTTAAAAAATGGAAAAAAAATCTGAACCATTCCACACTGATCTAATAAAGAACAAGGAAACTAATAAACCAGTCATTTAAGTGAAAGGGAAGCTAATGATCAGCTTTATTTACTTAGAAAATATCTGAGATTAGTTGTTCTAATCAATTGACTCAAAACTGCTTATAGAAAGAAAGTGAAAAGTAGAATCACTTTTATCAATATTTTATCTGTGACTGGTTCTGTTTAATTTTCACATCATTGTTGAGAAACCCATCAAAAACCTCGGGACAGTGCGCCTTGAGGAGGAATCTTGAGCCCTGTGATGCCCCCAACCAGTGGATGACCCACTGTCCCGGGCCCTCACTTGCCTGTCCACCTGTGCCTCCCTCCGTGTTTCTACCCACCCTTCCACACACTCAAGCATCTCTGGCTTTGTTTCCATTTTTTGCCCGAGAATTATTATTGCTGAAAACTTGACATATAATAATAAGAGTACTTTTTTTGGTGATGCAGATCCGTTCAAGAGGAGAACAAATTCTTTTCTCAGAGAAGATAAAATTTCACTTAACTGGGGTTCAACGTTCATGTTCTGTATCCTCAAACAGATTGCAAATGCCCATCTGTAGAACCCACCCTTTCCTCATGGGTCTAACAGAAACAAGCGTCAGTCCAGACTTGGCCCCGTGGGCCACAGTCTGCCAACCCAAGGAGTAATGCTTGAAGTCTGTATTCCGAAGCTTGGTGTGCAAAGGGTTTCCAACAGTTGGCTCCAACTCACTACCTCTCCGTATATATTTGTCACTGCTTCCACTCACACACTGCTCTACCCAAACAACAACAAAATGTTTACCACTCACCGTAAACCACCTCACTCCCTAACTCCACCTCCTTGTCCCTGCTGTGACCTCTTAATATCAAGAACGTTTGAGGATCGGGACGAAGGACACCACCTTCTTAAAGCTCTTCATGAACCTCTAGCTGGAGTCAATCTTTTCTTCCTCTGAATATTCACAGAACAGGCACTGCCTCTTTCTGATCACTTGGACATATACTATTCTTGCACTAGATGCTGAGATCCTTGAACACAGGTACGAGGTCTTGCTCGTTTCTGGGTCTCCCTGGGCATGGGCCTAGAGGGACGTTCCACAGATGGCTGTGAACTCATGGATGAGCATGGAGGGAGAAGGACTCAGACCAGAGGCTTCCTGAGTTGCTTCCCCCTCTCCTGGCCCACTTTCAAGCCATGTCTCACCAGCTCCCTACCCCAAATCCCTTCTCTTTAACTGAACGCCATGGGCTCTGTTTCTTTCACTGGACCCTGGCAGATGTAATTAACCCAAGTAGAGCAGCAAACCATGAGAAGTAATGCACTCAGTCATCCATCAATGTACCGGGAAGGGCAGCACAAAGACCATGAAGCCCTAGAAGCCGGAAGTTAAACAGAAGCTTTCCACAAGTTTTGATCTTTCTCATTAAAATCTGTTAAACATTTTCATCCCCAGGGATTTTGCATTTGCTCTCTCTTTAGCTTCCTCCCTGACATATCAGGTCTCAAAGCCCCTTCCTGAGAGGAGCTTTCCCTGACCTCTCTGCCTATGAGCACTCCTTCGTTCGCTTGCATTCATCTTATTATTTGTCATGTTCTCCATGGTAGGTATCAGTGTCTGCATTTATCTTCTTCATTTAAATTTCCATTTTCTGTCTCTTGTATTAAAATGTAAGTTCCCTGAAGGCACATGATCACAATATCTATATCCTTAGCACTCAAAATATTGTCTCGCAATAAAAGTCTCTTTTATTCTCTCATTCCCTTTTTCTTTTCTCTCCTCCTCTAGTTCTGATACACAGATAGACAGATATACTATGGATCTATCTACAACTGATGGATCGATGCATGTTTTTTTTTTGATTGATTCATTTTCTAAGTGATACCAGAGTGAGACAGGATTTCCTTTGTCAAGGAAAGAAATGTAAGATAAAATCAACTGATATTAAGGTATATCTAATAATTAAAAGTACATCCTGTAGGGTACTAACTTATACAGAATTATACAGAGGACAGAGGGTTGGGTAGTAACTATAAACCCTAGAAATGTGAATAGTACTTCACATTTCTGAAGAGTTTTACAGCCTAGCATATATTTTATTTCACTTGTGCCTCATAGGAGCAGTGTAATAGAAAGAGAATTATCCTTTTTGCTGTTCTTGCTGCTAATAGAAAGGCTAAATGACATCAAAAGCACAAATCCAGTGGTAATATAAAGCTCCTTAATGAAAAGGGAACTTGTGGAAATATTCCCTTCTTTTGTTTATTTTTCAGAAATATAGAGCTACTCTTAGTTGCACAAAGTAGGCCAAATGAGGTGCTAAAATAGGAAATCTGCCACTGTTACAATATGCATGACATCTGCTGGTATTTAACTGGGGGAAAGCATCACAGACCTATTTGCTAAAATAAGAAAATCTGTGGGTTTCTATGCGTATGTATGGGTAGAGGGCATGTGCAAATGCTTTCAGCATATTCTAGTAAATCAGTGGCATGGGATGAGATGTCACAAAAATATATTTAGCCTCTGATTTAAAATAGATTGTACAATGGAAGCATTTGTTGTCAAATAATACACATGCTGAAGTTATATAACATGGAAGAAATACATATTTTCTCATTTTATATGTACAGATAACTAATACAAGGATAGCTAAGAGCAGCCTCCATGTGCATCATTCTGTGCATCAGGCCGGCCCAGAACTGACCTATCAGATGTCATCTGTTCAGTGTTAAAAGCCTAGAGATGAAAAGAATCTCAGGTGTTTCACGTGTAAAAGATAATTGGTAAATTGGCACATTCACAGTCTGTCACTGATTCTTTTCTTTTCTGGGGACATCTCTCTGTGCTCTGATTTTTACCCAATATTCCAGAGCCACTCCACCAGTGATGAAAAAGTAGAGATGAGGTTGCTTAGATACAGCAAATCCTGGATAGCCGAGGGGAACTTGAAGGTCAAAGAGTGAATTAGATTGATGTCTTGTTCTTGTTTGAAAACAGAATTTATTTGTTTTGCTGACGGAGTAGGAGAATATGGAGAGTCAAGGAAGGGAAGATATATTATTTTTGCTGTAGGATGAAATTCACTAAGAAATAATAGATATCAGGAGAAGTACACTGAATATCATTATAGTAATAATCCATTTAGAAGAGAGGGACTATGAACCTACACATTTACTATTTCTTCTGCCAAATGGATCGAGTGACAGTTTCATTTGAGATGAATTCCCAGACTAACCTTCAGTATAAATGAGTGCTAAAGGGCAAGCGGAATTACATCATCACACTGCATTAAGGGCAGAGCCAGAAGCACAACGGGGCTAGGTCCTAAGTTCTCTCTCTATAGAAACAACTTGTGTGTATAAAGTTGAACAGCACAGGATTCTCTTTTTTTTTTTTTTTTTGAGACACTTATTTCTGTACTTGATTTCTTTTCTAATAAAAATAAAAACAATTTGATAAAAAATAAACACAATAATAATAACCAATATGACTAACATCCCCAAATTAAAAGGGAACATATTTTTCAATAACTGTAATAGCCATATTTCTCCAAAAATCTCATTTAGCAAATGTTTTAGAACACTAATTATATTGCAAGAGCTCACAACAGAAAACTTTGACATAAAACATTAAAAAAAACCCGATTTAATTTCCATTTAGCATTTCTGTTTATTTCTCCATAAAATAAGAAACACTTGCTAATATAAGCAAATCAAAATGACTCTTTTCCTTTTGCTATGTATCCTTTAAAAGTTTCTTATTCACTTTCAATCTTATAAAACGTATGCATTATAGAAAAGCTATTTGAGAAAATAGAGAATTGCTGTATTTGAGGACACAGTGACCTAGATGACTTTAAAAGTAATCTTTACCATAATGGAATGCCACAGAAGGGCTAAAAGTCTCACTTTTAGAGAATAATAAATTGCACTGCATTTAATAGGCCTTGACTAAATAGGCCACGGCCTTGGAAAGAAAATTACTCTCAACACCAGGGCTCTTGCCAGAACTGAATTCTCCCACTTGCCTCTGGCAGGTTTTCTGGAGCTGTGTCCTGAGGGGGTCAGAGTCAGGATGCATCTGGCGTGTGGGGGCAGCACAGAAATGTAAGAAGGTTTCATGAACAGGACAAGACCTCAAATCAGAGGAAGAGTGAAGGCAATCGATTCCAACCATGCCAGGTCAAGGAGAGCGGTAACCTGGCAAAGCCATGTGAGATACAGGTGGGCAGCAGAGGAGAAGATGGGGCAGGAAGCAAGGGAGGCTCATGGCATGAAGTCAGCAGAGTTCAGCAAGTTTTATTGTAAGTCTGATGACTCTTTCCACTGACAGGATGCACCACCATTCCAATAAACCAAGTTGGAAAGGGCATATGCATTGCTATAAATGCATTCTTCTCTGGATGCTTCCCGGAACCTACAGGAGTCTGTGGGATATGGACTCAAGTTTGCTCTAGAAACTCATTTTTCAGGTTCTGTTCTTTATTCTCTACCATTTTCAGAAATCCCTAGGCCAATAGGGGTAAATAAATTAACCAACGATAAGTTTCACATCATTCCAAAGAAGATCAAGGAAAAGGAAATAATGATTATTTCTGCAAGAAGCATAAATATGACCTCAATCTAGTCTAAAATTAAAAAAAAAAATTCCTAAGAATTGTAAGGATTAAGGGTTAAGATAGACTTTCCACGATAGTATGAACAGCATAGCTGTCAATTTCATGCCATGAGAAGCAAGGAAGAGGAAAAATTATTCATTCTGAAGAGTCATTTACTTACACAATGACAATGATAATAATTATAAGTAATATACAATCACAATAAGCTTTTAAATGAATATTAAAGAATAAAATATTTTAAACACAATGATTACTAGATTACCATATATTGCATTAACTTTATGTTAAAACTTATTATGCGTTTGTCACGATTATGATTTATGTCATGTCCATTCCTAGAAAATACAATAGGAAGCCTATTAACTTTTTTTAATGTTTAATTTATATGCAGTGAAGGGTTACCGAATGAAGTTCACTTTATTGCAATTACTTTTAGCAGTTTTTTTTTTATTATTTAAGAGTATATTATGGATATTCAGATTTGCCATCATCATTGCCAATATCTGCCTTTTTTTACAGTTTAAAAAAAGTATGTTCTTTTCTTTATCTTAGCAAAATCAAATGAACTTCCAAAACATTCTTCATAATAGTTTTAGTGGACATCTCTGTCTGTATTCTTAGGTTCTTGTGTTTTTAAGTAGTTTAAGGTTTCATTGCCTTTCATCAACTCTTTGACAGTTAACCTAACAGTTTACTTATAAGCATTTTTATCTAAATATTGCCTATTTGTGGTCTTAGACTTTAAGAGACAAAAACAATCTACAAAATTAGGAAACAATTTAGAAAAAATATATAAGGAATTAGAATTCTAGAAGAAAATATAGATTGCTATGTACAAACATAAAATTTGGGAGATCTTATCCATAGCCAATGGATAAAACAGACAGTCAACAGCTATTTTAAAAGATGGCAATTTTTAATTATAAAAAGTTGAAACATTTGTATGAGAAAGATGTTATAACAACCAATCAATAAATTATAGATTATGGAAAAATATTTTTGTCTACCAGAATAAAGCCTACTACTTACTAATATAAATTTAATAACAATAATAATACTATTTTAAATAGGTAAAAAAAGCAAATGACGAATTGGAAAATGGACAAAAATGAACGGATAAATCATGGATAAGTCATACAGCCTATGTATATCTTTTAAATGCTTAGATTCATTAGATTTTTGGGTATAATGGATGCAAGCACTAAAATGATGTATTAGATGTATGCCTGGGCAGATGTAGGGATTTTCTATAGATATTTCTTAAAAGGAAAAGCAGGATACTTAAAAATGTATATATAATAATTCTATTCTTAAGAAACATGTACACACATTACACTTTTAGTATACGAGTGTAAGAATCAAATCCTAGAGTGCGTATCAGTCAGTATTGTAGAAAAGAAGAAAGAAGATAACAAAAGGAGGAAACATCCAGAAAAACAACTTCTGTAAATGAAACAGCAGGTAAGAGTCTGTGGGAAATTACCTGATTTTATGTATATAAATGCATAAATGGAAAAAAAAGTGACTATTGGTATGTGATTGAATGTCAAGAAATTTTTGTTTCCCTCCCTGTAGATTTTATTTCCTTTCTTATAACTTGTAAAATTAATGATTAAAAAAACAGTAACATGGTGTTGAAATAGTTTCCACCCAGAAGGTTCCAAGTGTTTAAATTTCTACCCTAGTTAAGTTAAAGTCATTTATCAAACAAATCAAAGTCATCTACCCACTTTCCTGTTCCTGGGTCCTAAGAACCCATATGCCAGGGGCAATAATATACTTCCCTTCTCACAACCCTGGTCTTTGTTTAGCATCTTTGGGTAGAAAAGAAATTGGTCAAAAGGTGGTTCTTCTATAATAGACAAGAGAGAAAGATGGAAACTTTGCATAGTCTAAGCCTCAGAAATGGACTGAGACCATTTTTACGTTGTGTATTGTGTTCAGCGTGGCATTTGACTTGTCAGAACAGCTCCTACATTCATCCTCCCAGGACGCTGGATGTGAGAACAAGGTCTACCCTGTTGAGGCATGAGTCAGGAAGACCACGGACTCACGTCTTTCTATGCTGCCAATCTGGTCAAAATGGAAAGAGATGAATATGGCAAGGGAAGCGAGCGCCAATGCCGCCCTTCCTTCTGCTTTACCTGTAATTCTAATTAATACCCTGCATTAGTAAGTTTGTGCTTAGTGCTAGAGAAGATGAATAGCCAAATTTCTGTGGTCCAGCACAATACATGCTTCTTTGTCACTGAGAGAAAAGTTTAAGGTCTCACTTAGTGGCTGATGGAGACTCCCATTTCCTATTCATGGCTTCCCACATCGCCTGAGGGATGAGTGGAGGATATTATACAAGATGGTACAGAAAAGAGGGAGTTCAGACCCCAGAAACTCAGTCCTGATTTACTCCCTGAGTAATCATTTGTTGGATTCTGGTGTACTAATCACTGGGCTGGATGCCAGGATACAAGAGGAATCTCTAACATATGCCCCAGCTTCTCATCACATATGTTTTATTGAGTGGAAGAGTTAAGAACACCACTAATTGTGTCTTGTAGTCAAGGGAACTTTCATTGATTTCAGCTGTTCCTGAATTGATAGGATTTTTTTTCCCCAAAAAATCATCAGAGGAAGAATACCTAGGATTTATTTTTGTTTTTTAAGAGAATATCCTTACCTGCCTTGGATAACAGACACTTTCATCTCTAATCTGCGTTAGCTACAACCCAGTATGTGACACTTTCTCTATTTCCAAAAATACTCAGAACATATCCCACACTAAAACCCAAGTATGTCTCAGTATTTTTTCTTTTCCTACCAAGTAAAGCCATCTCTCTCAATATCATAATCATGGCAAAGTGAGCCACTGGAAATGCAATTTAGAGTACAAGGAAGAAACATAATTAGTTCAAGTTGTTGTCAAGGTACACATGAACAGCCTTCAGCAAAGGAGAAAAATTCAGATAAGTGAGACACTGAAAGGAAACACACCAATGTGTATTTTTAAGAAATAATATTATTAAAGGGTATGTGTTTTTATTGAACAAAAGCAACTGACCTTTTCCTAAACCTGACAGTTAGTGAGGCGTTCCAAAACAACTTTGTAGAGAACAGTGAACATGGTTTAATGAATCAGAGTGAAGAGGAAATAATGCATTTTATTCTAGCAATGATATCCTGGGCATTGAAATTAAAAAAAAAAAAGATGAAATAAATTGCAGAGGTATCTGATCATAGAGTTTATTAAATTACTTTTTCTATATCAGACAGACTCTACAGAAAAGTCTCCACCAGAATCACTACGTTGGAAGCCCAATGAAATGCATTATGAAATATGATTCTTCACTTGGTATGCAGGCATAATCCCATGTGCAATTCAAGCAAAGTGAGGAATTCAATTGAAAGTTCCATTTGTTACAATTTGATGCTTGTGATTAAAGAACCATAAAATTTTTCTCTTTGACATTTCATTTTTTCTTCACAAAAGCAGTCTATCGCAATTTCTTTAGTTTTCTTTCCTCTTAACTATGATGTTATCTATAAATGTTGAATTTTTCCTTTTCAGGAATAGGGAACCCACAACCAACTATTTCTGGAGAACCGCTTGATTCCATGAAAAAAAAAAAAACAAGGCCCATAAATACATTAAAAATTCAAAGTGTTCTGTAGAGATTTTTAAGTGATATGTATAATAAATGATAAAATTATTATCATTATTATGATTGTGACCAAGAGTGTACCTATAACTTTAAAATATGTCACCTGCAGTGAATTACTGCACATTTTATCTCAGAAACGTTTGTTCTATCTATCTTTGAATTCTTTTAATCCCTTGGACTGAGTGGTAATAGAATAAACTAGTTTATCAGACAGTCATTTATCTTTGGTATTATATTCCTTACTAGATGCCTTTTCCATTGAGTGGGGGTTTTCTCTCCATCATCATACCCAATGCAGCAATCAACTCATTGCCCGGAGCATAGTAGAGATTTGATATCGTCTCTTAAATAAATGAACACATTCAGAATTTTGACAGCCATTATTCTTGATCTTCCCAAATAAACACTTCCCAAATTGTACCAACTATTTCATTTCTTTTTTTAAAGATTTACTTATTTGAGAGAGAGAGAATGAGTTTAGGGAGCAGGGAGGGGCAGAGGCAGAGGGAGAGAGCAAGAATCTCAAGCAGACTCCCAGTTGAGTGCAGAGTGCCACAGGGGGCTCAATCTCCGGACCCTGAGATCATGACCTAAACCGAAATCAAGAGCCAGAAGTGGAACTGACTGAGCCCACCCAGGCACCTCTGCCCAACTATTTTCCGAGTAGCGCTCAGAATTCTTTGGAAGAAAGTAGGGATCCGAGGGGATTCAAGCTATAAAGACACTGTTTCTTCCCCCAAAAAACTTCCATTGGAGTTTCTCTATTGTGGCCCCTTTTTAAAGGAGGTCTAGCAGCAGCATAAATACTAATTCTATCAATTTGATGTCCCACAATTGTTTTAACTGATGTGTCATATAATCATGATAATATGTTCCACTCTATTGCTTTGTAAAAAAAATTAGTAAGATTTGACTTTATTCTCTTCTTTCTCCATAACTATTATTAACTCAATAAAGAGTATTTATCCTGGTTACCAGGATTACCAGGTTACCTGGTTATCAGGTGACCACTGAGTGCCAGGACCGTGTCAGCTACTTGGGTGACAAAAATAAACAACATAGGCCTTGCACTAATGAAAATTCCATTGTAATGAATTTCAGGAGTGACGTCAGAAAATAACAACCACAAGATAAACATATAGTATGTCAGGTGCTTGTGATGAAGGCCATTTCCTGGCTGATAGATGGCTGTGACCTTAAAGTGGGAGAGGGAGAAAAAGCTCTGGCCTTTCTTTTCTTTTCTTAAAAGCACGTAGCATAAGGGGGCCTCAGCATCTGAACCTAGACACCCACCAGGGGGCCCTCACTCCAAATGCCATCACACTGAGATCTAGGGCTTCAGTTTGTAAATTTTGAGGGGACACAGTTTGGTCCATAGCACGTTTACTTTCAGTTTACACTGAAGCTAAGTGTGTGCCCCTTACAGTGGTTATTTACAACTTCTGACTACATTTCTTTTTTTAAATACTTCCTTTGGACAAGAAAATTTCCTTAATAAGATTTTATTGCAGGAGCATCTGGGTGGCTGTTGGTGAAGCATCTGCCTTCAGCTCAGGTCGAAATCTCAGGGTCCTGGGATTGAGCCCCACATCGGGCTCCCTGCTCAGGGGGAGCCTGCCTCTCCCTCTCTCTCTGCTGGTGGCTTCCCCCACTTGTGCTCTACCTCTCTCTGTCAAATAAATATCAAATCTTTCCTTAAAAAGATTTTACTCCATTGTCTACAGTCTTCAACCTCAATAATCAAGTAGAATAGAAATTATTTTCCAGTTATTCCTAAATTCTGACAGATGATCCTAAAAAAAGTCATTTAAATATTAGTTTGTAAAGAAAGCAAATATACAATTTGATATAATTTCCTTTCGTTTACATTGACATCTTGATAATGGCTATATATATATATATATATATATAAAACTAAAAATATATATAATGGTATTATATATATGAGCTAAAATATATATAATGGTATTATATATACATATATGAACTAAAATATATATATAACGGTATTATATATATATGAACTAAAAATAATATATATATTTTAGTTCCAATAACTCACACTGTCAATAAGTGTATAAATTGGCTGTCTTTTGTATTTGCTTGTAAATATTATACATGATCAAAATGTTCATCATATTATATAGGAAAATAAGAATTGAAAATATTCATCAGAAAAAATAAATAAAAAGAAAATATTCATCAGTGAATCCCATCAAACAGCTAAATATCTTCTAAAAAATGAAGCACTGAGAATAGTCAGACAACTGATTTTAATTTGACCTTCTTTGATGACTGCTGCTATGATTTTATTCAACAAAAATATAATTATTTAGATTTCATTCACATTAACACATGGTTTTCTAACATACAGATATCAGATATCAATCAGATTCCCTTCTCCCCACTATAAGCACTGCATCGTTTTCCCTGAATATGAGATTTTATTTTTTTTTCATTTTTAAAAAAGCTTTAAAATTTTCCCTTTTTTAAAGATTTATTTGTTTATTTGAGAGAGAGAGAGAGAGAGAAAGAGCAGACAGGAGTCAGAAGGAAAATCTCAAGCAGACTCTGCACTTAGTGCGGAGCCTGACGTGGAGCCCCATTTCACAACCCTGAGATCATGACCTGAGTCAAGACCAAGAGTTGGAGGCTTAACCAGCTGAGCCACCCAGGCGTCATGTGATGTGACTTTTAGTTAGGTACTGGACTTAGGCAAATATCTTCTAACAGTTCCTTGTCTTTACATACTTAAACAATAGAGGACATATATAAAACACAAATGAATAAAATTTAAGGCTCTCACATTCACTGTTTGCTCTTACATCATGGAAGAATTCAAACTACATGATTTTTATATTCTAAAACTTAATGAGCCAATCAGAGAAAGACAATTATCATATGATCTCTCTCAGAATTTAAGAAATAAAACAGAGGATCATAGGGGCAGGGAGGAAAAAAAAAAGGACGAAATCAGAGAGGGAGACAAACCACAAGAGACTCTTAACCATATGAAACAAACTGAATGTCACTGGAGGGGAGGGGGAAGGGGGTGAGGGGACTGGGTCACTGAGTGATGGGCATGAAGGAGGGCGTGTGATGTAATGAGCATTGGGTGTTGTATATAACAACATGATGAATCACTGACCTCTACCTCTGAAACCAATAATACATTATATCTTAATTAATCAAATTTAAATAAAATAAAAAGAATAAAACAAGTTTTTATATAAAATAGGCACAAAATATGTGCATTAAAACAAAACAAATGGAGATTTTTGATATTATCTGAATTTAAAAAAAAGTAAAATAGCTATTCTTGATGTATATAGTCATATGTGTTAATTGCATCTTAAAATTATCTTTATTTGGTACCATGTCCATGATATTTTCCAAAAAATATGTTTTAATATACCCTAATTGTTATTAATTTTTCATAAAATTTTCAGCAATTGTCTTGATTGTAAAAAAAATAATTAGAAAGGGAAACTTAGAAAAATTTTATAAACAGATATTATAAATCTTTGTTTTAAAATATTCTGGGATAAAAATAAAATAAAATAAAATATTCTGGGGTATTGGACAATAGAAATAAAGTCTTTTGCTCTGGCTCTGGCAGGTGCCCTACCACATAATCTGATTATCATTCTTACAGCCAGATTGTACTATTCTTATTTCCAAGTAAGAAAGAAAACCTGCTACCAGACCTCCTACCCAGTAGCAAAGAAATGTGAATGATCATTTAAATTCATGCCTGCTGGTTTTTCATAGCATTTAGGCTCTAGGGACATTGAAGATAAAATTTTAATTTTGTTTACAGCTATCCACAGATATATTTTCTATTTATAGCTAACTCAGATTCAATTAGGTAGCCTATTATTTGATTAATTATATAGCTATCAAATCATTCAGGGCTCTCACTGTTTCAACAACAGTAGGATAATTCTCTTTCACTACCTGTATATATGCAGGTATTTATGGTCTAAATTAATATTCTGACAATTGATACCAAAATTAAAATGATTTCTATCAGATATGGTAATTTGATGGCAATGATACATTCCTAAAATAAAGTCAATGGGTAAGTTGTTATTATAAGAAATATTTCTCAAATGTAATCCTTTTAAAACTTAAAATATAATTTGTGGATGAAAGTAGGGAGCAGCATTTTGTTGACTATTTTAAGATAAATCCTGACTTTAGGACACTTGGGTGGCTCAGTTGGTGAAGTGTCTGCCTTGGGCTCAGGTCGTGAGCTCAGGGTCCTGGGATCGAGTCCTACATCGGGCTCCATGCTTCTCCCTCTCCCTCTATTCCTCTCATGTCCTTTCACTCTCTCTCAAATAGTTAAATGCAATCTTCAAAAAGTAGTATAGTTTTAAGAATCCAAGTCATATTAAGAAATACAAGACACATGGGTCAGAAAAGATATAATATGTCAGTATTCATAGGCAATAAACTTGTCTACCTGGAGATTATGAAATGATAAACTATTATGGCCAAAAAAGACAACAGCAAGTTTGATAAAAACTTCCTTTGAAATGCACAAGGTGACATCAGCAGGATGGCAGAGTCAGAGATGCCGGCCTTCATTTCCCCCACAAAAAACAACAGTTAGATGGGCATCCATGAGAAAAGTAGATTGGGGAAGGCTTGAGTGTCCGGGCAAGAGCCTCCAGCAACACAGTGGCACAAAATGCAGAGTATAACCGCATGGGAGGTGTGGGTGGAGAAACAGGCATAGCTGAGATGTCCGTGGCAGCCAGGAACAAGGACAAAGGGTGGGGTGGTCAGTATCAGCTATGTGGTGGGTATGGGTCCTCATGGTCTATGCTGTGGAGGACCCTCAGAGCTCCCAACGGCCATAGATTCCCCATAGTGTCCAGCAGCATGAACCTCAATGGCCTGCTCTGCAGAGGACACCAACAGCCTACAGCTGAGGCAATCAATAGCCATCACTGTTGAAGACCCCTGGGAAAGGAGTCGCTGTTGCCCCTCCCTTGGAAGGAGCTGCTGCTGCACTGTCTGGGGACCAGGGCTGCCTGCCTCCACCATCCTGTGCGTGCCTCTCACACCAGAGTTGTGGTTATTTCACATGTGCCTGCACTTCAGATGCTAACCCTGTGGTCCCTTTGTTCATGTCCATCCATACTCTAGTCCTCAACTTTGCAGCCCCTCTATGTGAACTGGTGCTCCATACTCCAGCCCTGCCACTGCTTCACATGCACCTGCATTTCAGGCATCAGAGCCAAAGCTGCTGTAGGCTAATCAGAGCTCCTACCCCCAGAGCCACTGTCATATCACACATGCCCAGGCTCCAGGCTTTGGCTTTGTGGCCATTCACCATGCACCCAAATCTTATGTATTATTGCTGCTGCAGGCTAGTCAGCACTCTGGACCCTGGAGTCATTGTCACTCTGTGAGCATCAGTCCTTGGTTCCAGGGTAGCTCTGCATGCACACATGCACATGTGTCTCAAGCACTAGACCTATCACTGCTGCAGGATAGCTGCTGTAACTTCATGGATATTGTAGTTCTGCAAGTGCTCATGCTCTTGTCCCTCATTCTGGGGCAATTCTACAGGAAGCTCTCATCAGAAGCAGTGCCACCATCACTGAGGATGCCTGTAAGCTAGATTCCAAGCTTCAGAGCTAAGAGGATCCTCTGGCCACAACATGCCCCTTGGGAGAAAAACAGATGATCACTAGCAGCCTTTGTACACCAAAGACCCCAACATCCCTCACTGCTGCCGGCACCTGCAGCCTTGGTCACTGAAGACCGCTGTGATCTTCACAATGCAGACCTCAGCTGATGGAGATGCACAGACACCATGCTGCTGGACCTTTCTTAGAGATGGAACTGGAACTGGAACTGGTACAATCTCACCACCAGTGCTCTCACCACCACCTACAGATGAAGGTCCTTCCCTGCCAAAACAGTCCATAAAGTCTGAAAGAGGGTATTGATCCATCATATATGCAGTTATCAGGACACCCGGGTGGCTCAGTGGTTGAGCGTTTGCCTTTGGCTCAGGTCATGATCCGGGTCCCGGGATCAAGTCCCACATCGGGCTCCCCACAGGGATCCTGCTTCTCCCTCTGTCTCTGCCCCGCCCCTCTCTCTCTCTCTGTCTCTTCATAAAAAAATAATAAAATATTTAAAAAAGGAATACAGAAATGCAGTTATCTATGCAAGACTACAAGAAACACAAAAATTCAAGAAAATATAACACCAGTAAAGAACACTGAAATAATTTTCCAATAACTGATTTCATAGAAATGGAAACCTATGAGTTGCTAGACAAATAATTCAAAATAATTAGCCTAAGGAATTTGTGTGAGCTCAAGAGAATATAGGTAACTCAACAAAATCAGGAAAACAATACACCATCAAAATGAGAAGTTCAACAGAGATAGAAATTATAAAAGGAACCAAATAGAAATTCTAGAGCTGAAGAATACAATGAATGAGATGAAACATACACTAGGGAACATCATGATGGACTTGACTAATCAGAAGAAAATCTGTAAACTCAAAGACAAATCTCTAATTATCCAATATGAGGAGAATAAGGAAAAGAATGAAAAAGAGTGAAGAAATATGTAGGGATTATGAGATATTATAAATCTAAAAAACATTTTCATCATAGAAGTCCGAGAAAGAAAAGAAGAAGAGAAAGAAGCAAAAAGATGTTAATTAGTAATATGAAAACATGAACATATAAATCTCACTGGTAAAGGTAAGTATATAGCTAAAATCAGAATATTCTCAAATTATAATGGTGATCTATAAATCACTTAACTAGCATAAAGGTTAAAAAGATAAATCATTAGAAATAACTGGAGCACCTGGGTTGCTCAGTGGTTGAGCATCTGCCTTTGGCTCGGGACATGATCCCGGGGTCCTGGCATCAAGTCCCACATCAGGCTCCCTGCATGGAGCCTGCTTCTCCTTCTGCCTGTGTCTCTGCCTCTCTCTGAGTCTCGAATGAATGAATGAATGAATAAATAAAATATTAAAACAAGAAATAACAGTTATAAGGACTTCTATATTGATATACAATATAGAAATTGTGACATCAAATGTAAATTGTGACATCAAAAACAAAATGTGATGGGAGAATTAAAAGGGTAAAGTTTTTTTATATGATTGAAATTAATTTGTCAGTATGAAATACCCTTATACGATATTTTATATAAGTCTCATGGTAATTACAATGTAAAAACCTTTTATTTTTTTAAAGATTTTATTTATTTATTCATAGAGACACACAGAGAGAGAGGGGGGCAGAGGAACAGGCAGAGGGAGAAGCAGGCTCCATGCAGGGAGCCGATGTGGGACTCAATCCAGGGTCCCCAGGATCACACCCCAGGCTGCAGGCGGCGCTAAACCGCTGCGCCACTGGGGCTGCCCTGTAAAAACCTTTTAAAAAGTAGATACGCAAAAGATAAAGAGAAAGGAGTAAAAAACAAACATATCACTATGGAAAATCATCAAATCACATAAAAGAAATAGCAATAGAGAAAGAACCAGAGGAACTGCAAAGCAGCCAAAAACCATGAAGAAGATGGCAATACCAAAGTCCTTACCTATCAATAATTATTGTAAATGTAAGTAGACTCAGTTTTCCAAATGAAAGACACAGAGTGGGTGAATGGATTAAAAAAAAAAAAAAAAGACCCAACTATATATATCTATAGGAGGCTTGTGCTTCCTTTAGGGATGCATATAGGCTAAAAGTGAAGAGATAGAAAAGATACACCATGCAGATGGAACTAAAGATAGCAGAAGCAAGCTATACTTGGAGTAAACAGGCTTTAAGTCAAAAAAGTTAAGAAGAGACAACATGGGCACATAGACAGAGAGCCCCAAAATAAGCTCTACGTATATAGTCAATTAATCTTTAGCAAGGGAGCTAGGAACACCCAATAGGAAGGGGACAGTCTTCTTCAATAAGTGGTGTCTGGAAAACCGGACAGCTGCATACACAATGAAATAGGACACCTTATGTTGCCACCCACAAAAATGGACTCAAATTCGTTAAAAACTAAAATGTCAGACCTGACACTTAAAACTTATAGAAGGAAGCATAAAAGGGAAATTCGTTCACATGGATCTCCCCAGGAATTTTCGGATATGACAAACCAAAGCACAGGCAACAAAAGCAAAAATAGATTAGTAGGACTACATCAAACTAGAGGGGATCCCTGGGTGGCTCAGTGGTTTAGCGCCTGCCTTGAGCCCAGGGCGTGATCCTGGAGTCCTAGGATCAAGTCCCTCATCGAGCTCCCTGCATGGAGCCTGCTTCTGTCTCTGCCTCTCTCTCTCTGTGTCTCTCTGTGTGTGTCTCTCATGGATAAATAAATAAAAAATCTTAAAAAAACAAACAAACAAACAAAAAAAAACAAAAACAAAACTAGAAGGCTTCTGCACGGGAAAGGAAACAACCCACAAAATGAAAAGCCAACCTATGGAATGGGACAAAATATTTGCAGACTATACGTATGATAAGAGGGTAATATGTAAGATCTATAATGAACTCCTATAACTCAATAGCAAAAAGAACAAAGAAACAAAAAGCCATCTGATTAAAAATGAGCAAAATGGTATACAAATGCCATCAACTACCTGAAACATTGCTCAGTATTTTATTTATTTTTTTAAGATTTCATTTATTTATTCATGAGAGACAGAAAGAGGCAGAGACATAGGCAGAGGGAGAAGAAGGCTTCATGCAAGGAGCCTGATATGGGACTTGATCCCGGGTCTCGGGATCACGCTCTGAGCCAAAGGCAGATGCTCAACCACTGAGCCACCCGGGCGTCCCAAACATTGCTCAGTATTGCTCATCATCAGGGAAACGCAAATCAAATCCACCATGAGATATCACCTCACACTTGTTAGGACGGCTATTAGCTAGAAGACAGGTGATAACAAATGTCAATTTTTTGTGAGTATATGGAGAAAAGGGCACCCTTGTACACTCTCGGTAGGAATCCAGACTGGTACAGCTACTGTGAATAAAAGTAGGAAGTTTCCTTAAAAAATCAAAAACAGAGCTACCTTATGATCTGATAATCCCACTTCTGGGAATATATCCAAAGGAGGTGAAATCAGTATCCCAAAGAGATATCTGCACACCCATATTCATGGCCACATTATTCCCCATAGCCAAGATATGGAAACCATCTAAATGTCTATCTAGTGTGTTGACAGAGGAATAGATAAGGACAATGTAATAATCTATCTTACATAAAAATATAAAAGTATATAAAAGCATTTATATATATCTATGTTTATCTATTATACATGTATATATGAGCATAAAAGTATCTATATATAAAAGTATAAAACTATCTATCTACATATAAGCAATCTCTTATATAGAAGTATCTATAGGGGATCCCTGGGTGGCTCAGGGGTTTAGTGCCTGCCTTTGGCCCAGGGAGTGATCCTGGAGACCCGGGATTGAGTTACACGTCGGTTCCCGGCATGGAGCCTGCTTCTCCCTCCTCCTGTGTCTCTGCCTCTCTCTCTCTCTCTCTCTCTCTCTCTCTCTCTCATAAATAAATAAATAAATAAATAAATAAATAAATAAATAAATCTTAAAAAAAGAAGTATCTATATAATGTAGTAATCTATCTTACATAAAAGTATAAAAAGTATCTATATATTTTAGTATCGCTAAAAATTAAGGAAATGCCATCATTTGTGACAGTGTGGCTGAAACTTGAGGGCATTAGGCTAAGTGAGGTGAGCCAGACAAAGACAAATACTGCACGGTGTCACTTACATGTGGACTCTAAAAACAATACAAACACCCCTGAGCAGAGAATAACACGGTAGCTTCCGAGGCGTGGGGGGCTTAGGGAAATGCTCATTTTAGACAATAAGCTTTCAGCTATGAGATGATAAGATCTGAGGATCTAATGTACAGCATGGTGATTTTAATTAATAATAATGTATTGCATGCTTGGAATTTTCTAAGAGTAACATAGTATGTGTCTTACCATCCCCTCGAAGGTAGCGATGTGAGGCAATCAATGAGGAATTAACTTGATTCTGGTGATTATTTCACAATGTATATGTAAATATAAAATTACCATGTTGAACACTTTAAACATACAGATACAATACAATTTTATCTATCAATTTTATCTCGATAAAACATATTTTTTTTAATTTTTTTTATTTATTTATGATAGTCACAGAGAGAGAGAGAGAGAGGCAGAGACACAGGCAGAGGGAGAAGCAGGCTCCATGCACCGGGAGCCCGATGTGGGATTCGATCCCGGGTCTCCAGGATCGTGCCCTGGGCCAAAGGCAGGCGCCAAACCGCTGCGCCACCCAGGGATCCCTAAAACATACTTTTTAAAGATAAAAAATAAACTTCACATACATTGCGCTTAGTATGTGTCAGAGCCTGGCTCAAGTGTTTTATACATGGTAACTCATTTAATGTTTCCCGAGACCTCATGGGGTAAATGGCACATTATTTCCTTCAGGAAACTAAAGCCCAGAGAGTTACTGACGTGTATGAGGTTAAAGTTAGCAAGTGGCACAGGTGGGTCAAATGCAAAGTCGATCTAGATTATGTGCTCATATACATGATGATATGCTATGTCTCTAGACACCATGAGTACACTTCATGAAATAAACTTGAGAAAAAAAATTAAGTGCATGGATTGAAAATGTTAGCTCATTTTCAATGAAATAAAGAATAAAGAATAAATAAATAAATAATTTATTTCCATCAAATTAATGTTAAAATGTGTTCAATACCATAAAAAAGTCTTAAGGATTTCTCAGGCTTATCCTAAAGTTAATGTGGAAGTAAATTCAGTAGTATTTCAAAGAGGAATAAAGAGCAGGGTGTGTGTCCCTTCTTAACACCAACCCTTATTGAAACTAAAGTGTTCTTAATGAAATTATGAATTTGACACAACACTAAGAAAAAAAGCCAAGGAAAATTTTTAAATGCTCGGAAACAAACAGAACTACATTAGGGAATTTGTGTTATCACAGAAGTGACACAAAGATCAGAAAGGAAATGAGAAAGTATGAGAGAGTTGGGGCAAGTGACTATTTGTGTGGAAAAAGTCAAGCTGGACCCTTACCTTACATAATACACAAAACTCAATTCCGACGGACTTAACACAATACAAAAAGTAAAACTTTAAAATGTGCATAGAAATACAGGGATCTATCTTTGTGGCATTGGACTAAAGAAGGCCTCTTAGGACAGAAAAAAATAAATAAATAAAAGCCATGAGAACAAAACATGGATACTTTAATGGTGTCAAATTTAAGACATCTTTCTGTGACATAACCCACAGCAAAGTGAAAAGGAAGCAGAGAGAGAGAGAGAGAGAGGTGGTGGAAAATGGATTTTGTGTCCAGAATACAAAAGAGAGTTCATGAAAGTGTTCCACTATCACGTTATAAGAGCTGTACAAATTAAGTTGCCAATAGAAGGCATGTATTCCCTTCATCTCGGCAACAATTAACAACCCTAAATAGCAGATGGCGGAGAGATTGTAAGTGAGGATACAGCCGTCGGGACACAGTCTGGCAGCATGTGCTACGTTTGCAGATGTACACACTCTGTGACCAAGGAATTCCACAATGGCGTGTCTACCTTAGAAGGATGCTAGCATGCGTGGACAGAGAATTTCTGTAAGAATGCATATTGCAACATCTCTCAATGCAGTGAAAGATTAAAAAAAAAAGAAAAAAGAAAAAAGAAAAGAAAAGAAACAAATACTTTTTTATTTATTTATTTATTTATTTATTTATTTATTTATTTATTTATTTTTTTTTTTTATGATAGTCACAGAGAGAGGGAGAGAGAGAGAGAGGCAGAGACACAGGCAGAGGGAGAAGCAGGCTCCATGCACCGGGAGCCCGACGTGGGATTCGATCCCGGGTCTCCAGGATCGCGCCCTGGGCCAAAGGCAGGCGCCAAACCGCTGTGCCACCCAGGGATCCCCAAAAACTTTTAAATGATCCCAAAGAAAGAAAAGAACACATATGTTGGAACACATTCATACAGTGGAAATCAATAAGTTGGTAAACTGGAAAACATAAGGTTGAGTAGAGAAAGAAAGATTGCGGTGGACTTGTTAAGTATGTTATTTATCCAAATTAACAAAATGGAGATTGCTAGGTTTTTGTGGTCTGGTGGATGAATGGTGGATGTATAAATATTCAAAGGAAAAATACACTTCAACTTCAAGACATTCCTGATCTCTCATAATTGGAAGTAGAAAGCAGGATTAAGCAGGAAGGGTGGTGGCTGCATGCATTTCCATGATTATTCTCATCATATTAAACTGATATGATTCAAAAGTTTAAGATCTGGTTGGGATTCGGCATGATTTTTTCTTTTTCCCTCCTGCTTCTGCAAGCATGGAAGCCCAGGGGTGTTGTCCCTCTCCTCCCGGGGCTTGAATGAGTACGACACGTAGAAATGCTCCCTATCTGACCTGATATCGGGAAGCAGCACGAGTAAAAATAACCTTATTTTGAACCACTGAGATTTAGAATGATACTAAAATTCCTACCACAGACCCTAAAATATGTGGCATTGCTGTAATGGTCATTTGGTCAATGGCAAAGCAACCATCGGGGAGGCTGGAAGCATGGGGATCTCCGCCCTGCGGTGGCCAAATACCTGAGAAGACTTTCATCAGCGGGCGTATGGAAGGCAGCTAACATTCCTCATAAATTTGAGGGTCCAGGGGAAGGATCGCTAGATTTAGCAAATAAAAATGCAGTGTACCCAGTTAAGTTTGAATTTCAGATAAACGACAAATAATGTTGTTTAGTGTATGCCCCGTGCAATCAATATGAGACTAAATAATTATGCACACTTCTACTAAAGAAAAAAAATCTTGTTTATCTGAAATTCATACTTCTACTAAAGAAAAAAAAAATCTTGTTTATCTGAAATTCAAATTTGACTGGGGGTCCCATATTTTACCCGGGAACTTAATCAAGAGCAAAATTTGTAAAATAGAAATGTAACAGTCTCTGGTACTGTTAAATTTATTCAACCAGATTCTAGGGGTGGCCATAAGTCAGAGAGGGAACGGGCAAAAACACTAGTTGTTTGAGAAAACATGTTTTTTTTTTTTTTTTTTCTAATTCAGTGGGAGACCATTGAAAAATTTTGAACTGAGGTGTGACACAGTGGGGTTCAGTTTCCCAGGATCACATCAGTGGGTGTTTGAAAGCAAAAGTGGAGAAGGTACAGAGACAGCAGAGGCCAGCCAACTGAGATTCTGCAGGTAGAAGAGTGGTTTGGACCCAGGTAACAGTGGTTTGGGTGGGTCGATTCTGGAGGTGGGGTTGACCAGGTTTCACAAACATGTTTTGGAATGAGAGGAATGTACAGGAACCCAACATAACACCAAAGTTTAGGGCTTGAAGAGTAGGAAAGACAAAAATCTCTATTATCTGAGATTGAGAAAACTCTAGATATGTTGTATTTGAGATGCTCGTTAGATATCTGGATGGAAATAACACATAAAGAGTTGACTATATAGGTTTGGGTTCAGAAGGGAGGTTCAAATTGAAGACATAAAGGTCAGTATTGTAGGCATATACATGATAATATAATCAGATGTTAATAGAGATAAAATAATTTAAATTAATGAAATAAACACCAATACTTATGAAGCATTTGTTATGTATGGGTCTTTGATTTAAATTTTTAAAAATATTTTATTTATTCATTCATGAGAGACACACAGAGAGAGAAGAGGGCAGAGACCCCAGGCAGAGGGAGAAGCAGGCTTCATGCAGGGAGCCCGATGTGGGACTCGATCCCGGGACTCCAGGATCACGCCCTGGGCCAAATGTAGGTGCTAAACTGCTGAGCCACCCAGAGATCCCTGGTTTAAATGTTTTATATGGCAGATCACTTAATCCATATAACAACTCCATAATGTTGGTTCTACCATTATTACTTTAAGGCATCATATTAGGAAGTGGGACTCCACTTACATTCACCCCAAATCTGTATTAGTTGTAATCGATTCGATCTCTGAGATTATTTTTAGCAACTGCTGAGGCAGTGAGTCCTGCAATAGTGCCTGGTATTGTAAATTTCCATCACATGTTGTAATTCTCTCATTATCCATGAACCCTTAATATCATCCTATAAAAAAAATTAGTCTTGATTAATTTATATTGTGGTACATATTTAAAGAGTCTCTTTAGGATATTGAAAGGGACAAATTTGCTCTTCTCCCCTCATACTTCATGGCCAACACGATGGTAAATTAGCAGCACAAGAGATCTCTGCACTGTCTTTAAATTGCAGAGAAAAACAGAAGTAAAATGGAGTCATCTGGCTTAAATAAAATGCATAATTGAGCCATCATCTTCATGCGGAACCTCCAAAGCGAAGCTGGGATGAAAGGGAGTTGAGCTCACTTGTCAGCTACAGCAGTACATTTTGGATTTAATTCCATATATATGTGTGGCTGAGGAGGCTGGCCACATGCTGGAGTGAATGAATCTCCATCTATGTACCTTGTCTCATGTCATTCTATTTGCTCAGAATGTTCAAGACCCCTTTTCTATGTTATTTATTTACTTATTTTGTAAATATGTATTTATATAATTAATTTGAGAGAGAGAGAGAGAGAGAGAGCATGAGTGGAGGGGCAGAGGGAGAGAGGATTTCAAGCAGACTCTCTGCTGAGCATGGAGTTCAACGCCGGGCTCGAACTCATGACCATGAGATCATGACCTGAGCTGAAACCAAGAGTTGTATGTTTAACCAATTGCCCCTGTCAGGTCCCTTCTTTTCTACTTTTTTTTTTCTTTTCTTTTTTTCTTTTCTACTTTAAACATTTTGCACAAAATTCCTAGTTTGAGATCCATTTCAATCTACTTCATGTATAGTTTTCTTTTTTTTTTTTAATTTTATTTACTTATGATAGTCATACAGAGAGAGAGAGAGGCAGAGACATAAGCAGAGGGAGAAGCAGGCTCCATGCACCGGGAGCCCGATGTGGGATTTGATCCCGGGTCTCGAGGATCGCGCCCTGGGCCAAAGGCAGGCGCCAAACTGCTGCGCCACCCAGGGATCCCCATGTATAGTTTTCTGCACTCACTTGCCATATCTCCAGAATTAGACCTTTCTGTATTATATACATAGCAGGACACAACTTAGACCTTGATACTAAAACTTATTTAAATATATTCCCATTTTTTCTCTGCTGCGTGTTAGTGGATGGTAAAATGAACAAAACAAATAAAATTAATATTAAAACAAATATTGATATTCAGATATTAAGTGATCAATATAAGTATAATAAATAATAAGTAAATGGATGTTAAAAATAGCTAGATGTGCTAAGTTGGGAGGCTTTTTTCTAGAGCAAAATCTTATTATTTCAGTTTTAAATTCCATAACATAACAGGAGCGTGTTCTGTTGGTAAAGTCATTCCTTGTTTCATGATGAAATTAAGAACTACATATTGGTATCAAGATGACTCCAACTTCTAAATATGTTACTTAAATTCTCTCTCATTGCTCCAAACTGTATAGGTTTGTGCTTTTTTAATAATCAAATAACGTTGGAAAGTCACAATTGAAAAACAAAAAGATCCCATTTGTGGGAGGGCTTAGGGTAGAGAAGAGTGTTGATGAGTATCAGTTTTAGTCAGCCGGAAAACTATGGTACTAATTTAAGCTGACATTTCAGTTATTTGCCATCCCAAAATGGTAGAAGATACTTCCCATTGCTATAGGGATTTCTAGATATATTTCTAAAAGAAGTTGCGATACCTGCTGCCTTCTCAAATCTCCCTCACTTTGCCCATTAGCAGTTCCTTTTAATCATCCCTCCCCTTCCCAGAGCAGTATAAAAATATATAAAAATTAATTATGTGGAACTCACATCTATATAATTTTAACCATTTTATGCCTCACTTGTTTACAGTGACATTTATTTAAAACAATTATCAGGTGACTGCGTATGGTAGACATCTGATTTATCAAACATGGGGAGGAGAAAAAAGAAATGTAGGTCATTAAGCTTTCTATGGTGCTTCGAGTCTTTCCTAGAAATTATTAGCTCATCAAATCTGTTTTGACATAGCTGAGAGACATATCCCATTAAAATGGTATTAATGCAAGATCACTGCTGTCATTAAGCCATCACCTCACCCATTATACATTTATGGTGAAAATGTGTTCAAACTCCCCATTCCCTATCTTTTAATTATGATAAGGAATTTTGCAGATTAGAGACAGCTAATTCAAAATAATAAAAGCAAGGTCATCTAGAAGGTCACAGGATTTAGTATAACCCTCTACTTGATTTCCTTCAAAACACCTTTGCATTTTAGGGATGAAGTAAGATTGCCTAATGGTGTAGTTACTATATTTTTGTTAGAATACAATTAGCCACATTTCTAGCTTTTCTTTACTACTATAGAAGCTCAGTGGAATAAAAGACCTTTTCTCAACTGTGTCTCTAACCACAGCTGGACACCTCTAATCTAAGGGAGGGTGATCAGGTCTCTCCACATAACCTGTTCTCCACCGTCCCTACTGCCTTCACCAAGCCCTGATTTCTGAGCCATGCAGGATCTCAACTCTTGATCTCCGATTGTCAATCTTCTTCCTTTTACTCCCAAGTGTTGGAATGAGTGATCTATGACAATGGCTTTATCCGCTCTACTTCTTGTTCTCTACCTCCAAACCTGCTGTCTTTACCTCAGAATTTTACTCTCAGTGGGCATATATTATCTTCATATAGATGGGTTCTTTCTTCCTACATCCCTTTTCACTCCTTATATATTTATACTTCATAAAGTGCTCAGCTCTATGGATTATTTACTATCCCCCCTCAAGGGATTGTGATAGTCTGTTTGTGCAGACACTCCTGCTGGAAGGGGGTCTTTCATATTGACATGTTAAATCAAGTTATTGTCCTATTTCACCATTTCTGCTGGCCTAGAGATATAACGAATATAAGTAACCATGGTAGGTATCATAAACACCTTGTTTTTGAAAAATACAATGTTTGCCTAACTAAATCTTAGTACAACCCCAGGGGTTAAGCAAAGTATATATATTTTTTAATTTAAACGCCTTTACTTAGGAACACCTGAGCGGCTCAGTGGTTGAGCGTCTGCCTTTGGCTCAGGTCGTCACCCCGGGGGTCCTGGGATCAAGTCCCACATCAGGCTCCCTGCATGGAACCTGCTTCTCTCTCTCCTATGTCTCTGCCTCTCTCTGTGTGTTTCTCATGAATGAAAAATTAAAATCTTAAAAAAAATGCCTTTGCTTAAATCAAGGGTAGTTTTATTCTAACTTTAAAAAATATGTTTATAAATTATAGGGTGCTTCACGTGAATTTCTCCCTTGCCAATGTGGCAAGCTTCCCAAAACTTAAGTTAATTGTATGAAGGAACACAGGCTTGTTTTCAATAAGAAAAGAAGTTCTCAACCTACCTAAATGGATTGCTCTCAATTTGGAGAGAGAGGGCTAAATTTCTGATATTAGCAACAACTTTGTAAACTTTTTAAACAAATTACCTACAATATCTACTTCCATATTTTCCACAGTGTAAAAAAATACAATAAAAATTCCAGAAAAACTCACAATGAAAAGAAAGCCACCTGGAATCATCACTAAAAATGTACGAAAGCATAACAGAAAAGGTTTATGAATAGGGCAACCATTCTAATATAAGAAATAATGGAAATAGGGAAAGGAGGGAAACTGAATGGGGAAAAATTAGAGAGAGAGACAAACCATGAGAGACTCCTAACCCTGGGAAACAAAGGGTTGTGGCAGGGGAAGTGAGTGGGGGGATGGGGTAACTGGGGTAACTGGGTGACGGGCACTGAGGAGGGCATTTGATGGGATGAACGTACTACATGTTGACAAACTGAATTTTAAATAAATAAATAAATAAATAAATAAATAAATAAATAAATAAGGCAACCATTCTATCTGGTTCTAAAACTTAATTTATGCTCTTCATTTTGGGCCAAACTTAATTAAATAAGAACAGAAGAACTGATTCTATTAATCTCCTCCATTGAACATCTGAAACACTATTCTAAAGTAAAATTATCATAGGAATATTGTCCGAGAATGAACTTTACGTGGTCAATAACAACGAAAGTCATAACTAACCTTATTCAGGTTGTGCAATGGAGCAGAATCTGCCTCTAGGAGAAGTTGACCTTTTGTTTTACAATTCGTTTTATAATACTCCTCAGTGTAGTATTTTTAAATCATATTTAGCTATACCAGGTGCCAAGACAACTGCACACCAGGAAGGATAATTTTAGTACTACCATCTATAAAAAAAGATTCATATATATAGAAGGAAGGCACTCTATAATTAAACTGTAACTCTTACCCATGCCAACATAGCATAACTATTATGTAATTGCAGATAACTATCAGGCCCTTAATTAATTAATTAATTAATTAATTATTATTTATTTATTTATTTATTATTTTTTTAGGCCCTTAATTTAAAGTAATATTGTAGCAAGGCATTAAATAAAACATCTAGTAACTCACCATAAATATTCTCTTGTCAAGGTAGTAAAGGTAATAACATCTGCCTGTGTCAGTCAAAGTAGAGTATAATTCCGTTATTCAAAGGTGTTGAAACCAAAGAGTCTTAAATAAGAGTTTAATTTCTGGAGCCAACCATAATATTTGGCTTTCTGGGCCGGTTCAGTGCTCTTGATATGCACTACTGGTAACCTTTGTTAAGTCAGACTTCTGTAGAACTGTTGTATCTGCTTCTTTTATCAGTGGTAACTTATCTAACTAGTCATTGATAACTAGACCTGTGGTTCTCAGCAGCACCTCAAAAACCTACAGATTCTCAGGCCTCACTTCAGTACTACTGATTCAGAAACTCTAAGGGGGAGGCCAACAATCACCATCTTATTAAAGTTTTCCAAATGATTCCAACACACATGAAAGTCTGAAAATCACTGGAAAATTAAGGTAACGAGTCTTCTGGCAAAAATAAATACTTTATCATTCTTGTGGTGAAATCTGGATTTTTTTGGACACTACTAAAAATGAAGTTAGAAGTCTGAACACTCTTTACCAAAGACAGAATCAAATGATTGTAGATCAGAGTAATGAAAGAATTCAGATATTTTATCAAGTTGTATCATGTTGATAGGCATATGATTTCTGTAATCAATGGTCAGTGCCTTTTGGAGGGAGAATAATGTGAAAAAATTCTTTTTGGATTTTTTTTTATTTAAATTCAATTTGCCAGCATATGGCACATCATTAGTTCATATGTCGTTTTCAATAATTCATCAGTTGCGTATAACACCCAGTTTTCATCACATCATGTACCTTCTTTCATGCCCATCACCCTGTTACCGTATCCCTCCCACCCATGCCCTTTCTGTGTGAGGTTGTGAAGAAAAAAAAAAATCAAGAAAAATAAATTGAAAAGACAGATGAAATGATAGATCTGTTGGATAAAGTTAGAAGAAGTAGACCTCACTTAGAGAAAAATGTAGCAAAAGAAACTCTAGTGCTTACCATTAGAACCTGTGTGGAAGGCTCCAGAGATACTTGAATGTGATGCATAACCAGCAGTGGTTGATGGAGTAGAAAAACCAGAGCACTAGTTGTGCGGTATTTTGGAAGGCTACACCTTCATTCCATCACTGCCTGATAAGACTTCAGGAAAATAGGATTATTGAATGGAGGGAGTATTCCTTACACCTTTCACCTGTATCTTCTCACTTTTTACTCAGCCACCTTCTTTCATAATTCTTAGGCAATATAACTAACCTGAACTTCCCGCCCTTCTTGTAAGTTAATCACATTTGTTATTTAATTCAGATTTAATTCAGATTCAGGCTGTGTAGGCTGTGTAGAAAGCACAGGCACAGGCAGTTGTATGAAAATGAGGTCAGTGTGGGTAAGAGGAGGCTCAGAGTTCACATCTCACCAGCACTAAGATCATAAGATTGTTCTCAGAAATGGTTACACTGTGTTGGTACAATAACAGCAGTAACGGTAAATAATCATCTCTTTGTATGTTCATTATAATAATCAAGAACATAGATGAAGAAAAGCAAGAAATGAAAAATACTGACCAAAACTCCTCTATACTACAATATTATATCAAAATCAAAACAAAGAACGTGGCGTCTTCAGTGAGAAGAAATAGATTAAGTGATGCGCCTCATTGGATGCTTCCAGGGAAAGTGGGAGAGTGCATGGGTTAAGTAAAGAAATACCAAAATTAAAACCAAAATAAAGGGTTTAAAATGATCTTTGATAAAATGGACCAAAATGAACAAGAGAGTAAGGGCAGTTAATCAAAGCTTGGAGGAGTACATGTGTGTAGGTGTATGTGTCTGTGTGTGGATGCCCCTCAGATGTTTTCTATCCCGTCCCACAAATAACTCCCTGACACCCAACTTATTTAACTTTCAGAAAAGTCCACACTAAACTGAAGAATGTAGACATGGTTCCCTCCCTGGGGTTGGTTGGCTCTGCTGCTAGTAGCAGAACTGACCTGTGGTAGAGCTGGCCACCATTCAAACTTGATGCCCAGGTACACAATCCCAGGAGCCTCATCCCACCTGAACATTCATGATACCAAATGTCATCTAAAACCCATTTTGCCTTGAAAGGGAAGTAGACAATCAGATATAGAGTCTCCAAGAGATCCAGTTTCCTGGTACATGGGGTAGCACATGCCTCTCTACCATCTCGACATTTCAGTAAAGCCAAAATGCTTGAGGCAAGTGATAAATAAAGCAAAGGATGCATAGTACTCATCAAATTCATACAAATTAAAATAGTTTTATGTTGCCAACAAGGTTTTAGTATGAAAGAAAATGCTCTCAACAAATGTTACTCAAAATTCAAACAACACATATTTTCCAACAAATTTTCCTCAATAAACATTTATTGGGAACCAACTGCTTGCTTGGCCATACTCTACCTGTGGTTTGAGAAGTCAATCATCTATAAAGAATGTATTTCTTGGCTCCTAGACCCATGGTGTCTTTTTTTTTTTTTAAGATTTTATTTATTTATTCATGACAGAAAGAGAAAGGCAGAGACACAGGCAGAGGGAGAAGCAGGCTCCATGCAGGGAGCCTGACGTGGGACTCGATCCCAGGACTCCAGGATCACGCCCTGGACCAAAGGGAGGAGCCAAACCTCTGAGCCACCTAGGGATCCCTGGTATTTTTTTCCCCTCATTTTCCCAAAAAGTCAGGTTTTACATACTAACAAAGATAATTTATTGTAGCCTTTCAAAATACTGCATTTCAATGGCATCATGCGGATTCATCAAACGATGATGGGATCAACACAATAAGAACTGGAAAGGTTTAACTATCTTACAGTAGAAATTTATGCTCTCAGTCTTCTGAAAAATATGACTATTTGTGGTATGTGAAGGAAAAAAAGGAGTTTTAGATGTGAACCTCTACCATTATATTTTCTCATATTCTTTCTGTACGCTTCACAAACTGTCGGTTTCCTAAGGTCTTTGTTTAAAATATAGCTAAGATGGAAAACAAACTGATAGGATAAGGTCTGATGCAGATCAACATATTACAGGTTAAGTATTTCATTTGTGCCTCAAATCTCCAACCCTTCAGAACCTTTGGTGGTTGATGTTAAAAATAGTCCTTTTTCAAGGTTTGATATACACTTTCGGTAAAATTTACTGACTCTCAAAACGTTTCTTCGAGTTTTAATGAGCTATAACACCATCTATGCATTAACTAAAATTGTCACCAAAGTATGCTCTTGGCATCTGTAAACAGTTAGGCTTCTCTCTAGCTATTTATCAGGATTTCTTATAACATATGACAATTCTATTTTCTTTATTTGCTTGCTTTGTAGTACATGAGAATATATTAGAAGAATTAAAGTTCAACACAGTGTTGCTCATTTCTTTTTTTTTCCTGCAAAGCTGAATTCCATTATTTAATTTCTCTAGTTGTTAATTGGATGAGTCTGGAATCCTTTCTAGGTGAATAGTCATGTTTCCCTCATCAGAGGGTCTTTTATACCTTCAAAAACTCCATTTAACCTATGTATATCTGTTTAAGTCTTTTTTTTTTAATTTTATTTTATGATAGTCACACAGAGAGAGAGAGAGAGAGAGAGAGAGAGAGAGAGGCAGAGACACAGGCAGAGGGAGAAGCAGGCTCCATGCACCGGGAGCCCGACGTGGGATTTGATCCCGGGTCTCCAGGATCGTGCCCTGGGCCAAAGGCAGGCGCCAAACCGTGCGCCACCCAGGGATCCCTGTTTAAGTCTTTTTAATGAAAATTCACTTTTTCCTATTTTTCTTGTTTTGGGATTAATCATGACATGATGTTTGAGGACTGAGGGTAAAGAAGGAGGTTTACAGGTCCTTCTGTTTTTTTTATTTTGTTTTGTTTTGTTTTGTTTTCATGCATTCTGACAAAATAAAGACCACTAATTTCCATGCCATTGGTTTCATTAACAGATATGAGTTCTTTCTGAATCTAAACAACACATGGATAGAAATTCAGGATTCAATTATATATATATATATATATATATATATATATGTATATATTTAAAGATTTTATTTATTTATTCATGAGAGACACAGGGAGAGAGAGAGGCAGAGACACAGGCAGAGAGAGAAGCAGGCCCCACACAGGGTCCCAATGTGGGACTTGATCCCGGGTCTCCAGGATCATGACTTGGGCCAAAGGCAGGCGCTGAACCACTGAGCCACCCAGGGATCCCCAGGTTTCAATTATATTTAAGATAATTGAGGTTCTCTCCACTTGGGGTAGACATACATACAATCTGTTCTGGCTAAGGATGGATTCTGGACACTGGTTAAAATGCCTAAGATTGGGATCCCTGGGTGGCGCAGCAGTTTGGCGCCTGCCTTTGGCCCAAGGCGCAATCCTGGAGACCCGGGATCAAGTCCCACATCAGGCTCCCGGTGCATGGAGCCTGCTTCTCCCTCTGCCTGTGTCTCTCCCTCTCTCTCTTTCTCTGTCTGTATGACTATCATAAATAAATTTTAAAAAATTAAAAAAAAATAAAAAATAAAATAAAATAAAAATAAAATGCCTAAGATTAAAAATTTTCCTTAGAGGTCATCCCTCCATATGCCTCTTCACATAATGGGGAGAACTGGAACCTGAAGTATTGTTTATGATATGAATTTTTGAATAGTTTGTAATGATGATGATGATGGTGATGTTGATGATGATGGTGATGATGTGTGTGTGTGTTTGAGAGAAAGAGAGAGAGAGACCTCTCCTCAAACCTACAGAAGTTGATGAATATTCCATTATGCAAGAATGCAAGTGTTATTGACAGAAGCTCTAATAACAAATAAAAGGGTGAGAATGGACTAACTAGTCTAAACTTCTCTGGTAAAATGTGAACATTGTTACTCATATTAAACTTGTTAAAGCAGATCAAGATGGTGAAAGATAAAACTCCACTAACTGAAAGGTATAATCACCAAAACCAAAAGTCAGCCTGCATAATTGATTGTTTTAGGACATGACTAAGCACACTCTTGGCATAATTCAAAGATGCTTACCTGAAAACAAGAATAAAAACAAACACACACTCATACTACTCATCTGAGAATTACACACCACATTTTTAATTACTCTATTGGATCTCAGGATTTCTGGATCACTGGTATTATTTTGACACAATAAAAATATAAATTCCTAACTTTAACTTCTACTATTAGTGATGATGGCATTGAGGTATGATTATCACTTCAAGATACACATTGCAACATATTCAGATAAAATGATGTGATATCAGAGATATGCTTCAAATCATGGGTGAGAGAAGGATGAGAGGGAATATGGTTGAACCAAGAACGCCCACAGATTGATAACTGAGTAATGACTTCATGGGGGTTCATGTTACCCTTCTCTGTTCTTGTATATTTGAAAGTTTCTGTATTAAAAAACACAAATCCTTAGGCCCCGTCCTGGACATACTGAATCAAAATTCCCTAGGGCAGAAGCCTCAAGCTCTCAGGTCTCACCCAAAACATATATAACCAGATTCTGGGGGTTGGGGATGCATATTAACAAACTCATTACATGACTCTATGACCCAGTTATAATGCTAATTGGTTGTGTCCAGAATATGAGTCTTCCATCATTCTTTTGCACAAAATCAACTTGAGTATTTCTTTAGGGACCATCATGAATACAGTCCCCTGTCTCAGAATGATTTCTTTGGAAACAGACTCAGGTGGATTGGTACATAGAGAATTTATAGGGGGATAAACCTGAAAAGGAATAAGGAAGCAGGATTGGGCAGAGTTAGGAATTGAGAAGCATTACCATCCAAGTGGACACAACAAAACCAGAAATCTCAAGGGGCTACTTTCTAAAATTTCACACATTCAGACCAGATGACTGGATTTTTGCCCCTTGTCCAGTCCTGTTGACAAGCCATTGAATGTGGTGCTCCCAGAAATGAGGTATGAGATTGGGGGAAGTGACTCTCCTTGAACAAAGGACGATCGCTGTCGAAGCACTCAGTAGCTAACACCTGGTGAAGGGGTAGTTAGGAAGGGGGGAATTCAGTACCTCTTTCCTGAAGGGGACACCAAGAAGATGATGCTTTATGGTATCCAATGTATCTAAGAGGAGCCCAAATATTTTTACTGGATTATTTTTTTCTGATCTTGCTTCATTTTTTTCTCATATGCCCTATTAAATCAACACAGCAATGCTGCAATGGCCATTACAACAGCCACATTGTGGTTTTGGGTTGTTTTTGTATTGCCCAAATTAAATACTAGTCTTCAGCTAAAATATAAAACCAATGTCTTTGAATTTCCTTCAAAATCAACACAACACACTGATTGTCTTAGCGACAGACTACCTGTAACTGCTCAGAGGGTGACAATTAGCAGTCTGGATTTACAAGTAATTGTTTTTGTGATTTACTTCAAGCTGATATTTACTGTTCAGATCCATGAACCCTGCTCTCTATTCATCCACTTCCATAAGTGTGGAATTGATTACTGCTTCAAGATAGTCAATGCCAGGTCTGTTATTTATGTGGGATCCATAGTTGTTAAGTGTTGTTGTATCCAGAAAAAGAAGTGTAACATATAAAAGCGTGCGTGATGTGTACTTCAGTTCTGTTACTACGGATTCTGAGTTTTTTTTTTTTTTTTTTTTTTTTTTCGGATTCTGAGTTTTAATGATTCTTTGTTGTGATCAGAAACTTTATATAACACGTCTCACACAAAGGAGGCATTCCACTCGTTGGCTCTTCCTCTGGCCTCAGGCCACTCTTTGAGAAAATATTACAAGTTATTTTTTTTTTTACAACTTATTTAACTTAAAAAGAGTAGACATTATTTTCCCCTGCTTAAATTTAATCCAGTTACATATAAGTAATAAAAAAAAAAAAAAAGAAAAAAAATTGAATAATGTATTTGCCCTAGCTTCTATTCTACTCCGGTACTGAGGCTTGAGAGAAAAGTTCCTTTGGAACTAGCACAGCTCTTGGCTCAGAGCTGCTCTCACCACCTGCCTAGCAGGTGAGCAGCACAGCAGCAGGGCAATTACCCTTCAGAGACTTTCTTCTGGGTGACTTCTTGCTGTCCCTCCAATAGGAATCCCTTTATATGTTTTCTTTCCCCAGAGAAAAATGCCTCACTCTAGAATGATATAAATACAGATACAGATATAGATACAGATGTAGATATAGATGATGATATAGATATAGATATAGACAGAGATATAGAGAGAGAATCCCCTTATGCTCTTTTATCCCTAATAGGTGCGAGCACCTGAAACCCCTCTGCAGATTTCCTCGTGTAGTAACGCACTTCTATTTCCTAGTGAAAATAACGAGAACTCCAAATCTAGAGCAACAGAACTGAAAGTCGCATCACACATACTTTATACGACTAAATGTAATTTATAAGGACACAATGTGAGTTATCAATCTGGTATATACACTCCTTAAACAATATGTGGTATAAAATTGCTTCTGAACACAGAAAACATTTATAACTTAAGTGTTCAATCCAAGAAGTTCCTTATTTATGACACTGCATATCAAAGCAACCAGACTGAGAAATAAGCATTCTGAGTAGGAAGGGATGTTTAAAATAACTCTTGAACACAATGCATGCATGCCATGCTGATAAATGCAAACACTTTTATATGACCCTCAAATCAAATTAAAGAGACGCTTCCTGGCAGAGACATTCTTAAATCATTCTACATTTCCTCCTTTTTCTCTCATGTGAAAATGTCACCTTAAGAATAATTTTTTAGGAATGAGGGTTGTGTGTATGCGTGTGCTTTACTCCGAGTCTCTTTCAGATAAATCGTCTGCCAAGATTTTACCGACAATGGATTTAAAGTTCTTCGGGACAAAAAATAAAAAAAAAATAAATAAATAAATAAATAAAGTTCTTTGGGCATTTATTACAACTTTTTGACACTATCAGTGAAAATGTCTGCAGTACCTAAAATAATCATTCTTTGATTATCTTGATATAGAAGGTCTGTTTTCAATTTCATTAAGATGAAAACAGCTATCAAGTGTGTTACTTACTAACCGATACCATTGTCTCACCTTAAATCATCAACATTGCCACAAAACAGCTGCAAGCTTCAACAAATTCCCACTGAAAACACAACAGAGCTCTTATAAATTTTATTCACCTTTCTCTAGCAACTGGAAATGCACAAAACCCTACTATCAATCCATATGGATGTGTTGTTGTTTAAAGAAAATCTACCGCAGGGAGGGTTGTCAGGAAAGGTCTCTTTGAGGACGTGATACTTTTTTCCTGAAACCTGGATTTGATTGATGAGAACGTGTCAACCACTGGAAGGTCTGAAAGACGTGTTTTATAACGGAGTGAATGGCAGACTTTGGACATGAGAACTCAGAAGTTCCAGAAACAGGATAAAAGTCCTGGCACAAGAACAACAAAGACGGGGGAGTTAAATTATGTGTGGCCTTGTAAGGCATATTCCACCACTGGGATTTTATTCTCACCATAATCAGAAGTCATTGGAGTATTTTAAGCACAGACGTGACTTGAGTTGATTGATGCTTTTGAAAGATCACCCTGACTGCCAGGTGAAGGATGGGCTGTAGGAAGCGACGGCGGAAGCAGGGACTGGAGGTTACAGTGGCTTATGTGAGATTTCCTCGGAAGATTTTGAAGGCATATGACCTAACGTCATCCGGGGAGTCAATAAATCAGGTGTTTTTCCCATGATCTATTTTTCCTATTCCTTCCTTTGAGTGTCTTTGCAGATGATATTAGTAAATAAATTACAAGTCAGAAGGATGACTATTAGGCCACCTACAAATCAAAGGGGTCTCTGCTGTGGTAGCAGAGAAATAATATGCTTTCAGAAGAAGCCTTACCAAAAAGCCAGCTCCACACCCTTGATGTTTCTGAAAAATGAAGCTGTATGTGTAAAATTTTACAAGCTGTATTTATCACACTTCCTAGTATTATTTACTTAATTATTTTCCTGGTGACCTCACTGAGTTGAACTCCCTGTTTTATAGTCATCTTGTAGCCCCGCATACGTCTCAAGACAGTTTGAACTATTGAGCTACATTAGCATGCCCTTCATTATTAATTATTATCAAGAGGAACTAAATGAAGGGATATGTGACACAATGTTGATTTTGCTCATAAGAAAACATACCAGATGAAAATGTGCTTCTTAGAGGAGAAAAATTTTCACATAGGTATTTTTTAAACTCGTTTTCAAGTAATATTGATGCAAAATTCCAAAACAGAAAAAAAGATAAATAGGGGCGCCTGGGTGGCTCAGTTGGGTGTCTGACTCTCAGTTTCAGTTAAGATCATGATCTCAGGGTTGTAAGATTGAGCCCCGCATTGGGCTCTGCACTGAGCAGGGAGTCTGTTTCTCCCTCTGCCCCCTCCCCTTCTAGCATTCTCTCTATATATATTTAATCTTTAAAAAAGGGAGAGAGATACTAAATTTAGGTGCATTCAAAAAAATTTAGGTGCATTCATACAAAGACACACTATGCAGCTATTATTTTTACGCAGTCATTCATTAAGATATACTTCATGAAAATAAAAATCTCAATTCATTTCAATAAGTAAATATTTACTGATTGCCTTACATTTGAGGCACTGTTCTAGGAGTTTGGGTAACATAGAAAAGAAGATAGGCAAGGTCCTTTTCATAGAGTATGAAGAGTTTTGAGGAACCAGACAGACATTAATCAATCAAACAAATAAATGTCCAAAAATTTTCCACATAGAAAAGTGATTTGCAGAAAATAAAACAAGGTCACATCTTATTAAATCCATGGGGGAGGCAAGATACATTGTGTGGTCAGGGAAGGCTTCTCTGAGGAGGTGACATATGAGCTGAAACCAAATCACTAAAAGAGCCAGACACAGGACAATATCAGAAGAGAACATTCCAGAAAGAGGCAGAAAAGGGCACATGCCCCCACTGAAAGAGAATGACAGGATAGAGGAGAGAAAGAAGGCCAGGAAGCAGGTGGAGGGCTGCCATCAGGGATTGATGCCATCTCATTATGGACTGTGGGGGCTTATAAATAATAGGTATTTATTGCTCACAGTTCTAGAGGCTGGAGGCCCAAGAACAAGGCACTGCCCAGTCAGCGTCAGAACCATGTCGCGGCTCACAGATGGCTCCCTGTGTCCTTCCGTGTGAGAGGCAGGAAGGCTCTCTTGCAAAAGCACCCTAATCACATTCATGGTGGCTCTGCCCTGGACCCAATCACCTCTGAACAGCATCACACTGGTAAACAGGTTTGTTCATGTGAGTTTGGGGGTTTACGAGGATTCAGTCTACACAGCTGGTAATAAAAGGCTGGGAGGACTGTAATAAGCATGATAGGAAGACACTGACACAGTCATTTAGTGAGGAACTATCACAGCATCGAAGTAGGAAAGTGACATATCTGATGTCTTTTTTTCAAAAAAATACCATTATGACTAGATTTCAGGAAGATGTAACAGCTGACTGCCGTGGACTCTAGGCGAGAATTTGTCATGGTTTGATTGTGTATTTGCCTTACATGTGTGGGTTGACCCAGGATCTATTTCCCCTTCTTAATAGTATCTCTGTCTTAGAGAAATTACCTTTGCCTACTGGACACTTTCATCAGGGACTCTATTAGGGTTGTCCAGGGAAACAGAACAGGACAAAATATGGTGTTTGTGTGCACTTCTCTCCAGAAAGAGGGAGACAGGGACACCCGGGTGGCTCAGTGGTTAGCATCTGCCTTCGGCTTAGGGTGTGACCCTGGGGTCCTGGGATCAAGTCCCATGTCAGGCTCCCTGCATGGAGCCTGCTTCTCCCTTTGCTTGTGTCTCTACCTCTCTCTCTGTGTGTCTCTCATGAATCAATAAATAAAATTAAAAAAAAAAAGGAAGAGAGAGACATGGACAGAGAGACACAGAGAGATATTATACAGACATCTATGTCTACCTATTTATATATATTTATATATAGAAAGATTCATTTTATTTATTTTTAAAAATATTTTATTTATTTATTCATGAGAGAGAGAGAGAGAGAGAGAGAGAGAGAGAGAGGCAGAGACACAGGCAGAGGGAGAAGCAGGCTCCCTGCAGGGAGCCCGGTGTGGGACTCAATCCCAGCACTCCAGAATCAGGCCCTGGGCCGAAGGCGGCGCTAAACCACTGAGCCACCCAGGGCTTCCCCAGAGAGATTCATTTTAAGGAGGGGGTTTGTGCCACAATAGTGGAAGCTACCACGTCCAAAATATGCTGGGCAAGTCAGACAGCTGGAGATCCAGGGAATAGTATTACAGTTTGAAACCAAAGACACCTGCTGGCAAAATTCCCTCATCTTTGGGGAAAGTCAGTCTTTAATCCTAAAACCATCAACTGATTGGATGAGGCCCACGCATATTACAGAGGGTGATCTGTTTACTGGAAGTCTACTCATTTACATGTTAATCACCCGTGAAAAATGCCTTCAAAGCAACATCCAGACACATTTCACCAAGTATGTGGGTCCCATAGCTGAGCCAAGTTAACACATAAAAGTCACCATCACAGGCTCTATCCCTTCTAGACAAAGAGCGAGAATGTGGTTCAAGCTACATCAAGCAGGTGCTGTCTCCTCCAACTACACATCTGAGTATGGGGTCACAAAAGTCCCTCCTGTCCCCTAGTCAGACGCAAACCACACGATCTACCCACAACACACAGTTTTGTCTTGTGCTTTCCCATCTCCATTATAAACCCCTTTAAACAGGCCACCACGGGATTCTAGGAGGCGCCAGTGAATATCCCTCACATCACTTTGATAGGAGTCAGAGTCCTTGGGTTTGTTTGAAAACAACAACCACCACCCACAAACCTGAATTGCCATCAGCAGGCTCCAGATATTTGGAAAGGCATACATCAGATTACTAATGGACATCCCGGAAATCGATCTTTGAGGATTGCTGGGTTCCAATGTTTAATGTGTATAATAATAATAATAATAATAATAATAATAATAATAAAAATTCCTCACAATTTACAATTAGCCACCGGTCCTTTTAAAGTGAAAATAAATAATACAAAAATGTCTAAATTAGCATGTGTAACTAAAGCAGAATTTTAAATATTGTACAGAATGGACGTCCTATTTTTAATGGCAGCTGAAGACCAGAGGCACCTCTGCAGAACAGAAGGCTTTCGTGGGACAATTTGAAAGACTTTATTGAATCCATTGTTTTTGTATTCATAAAAGGAGCAGGATACTTGCTCCCCTGGTGCACTATTACGATCTGATCCATTGATATATTTTTGGCTCGCAGAATTACCTTGTGGCATTTTGCATCAGCCGCTGCCTCTTCCCAAAGCAATAATACACGACATAATTAATTCAGCACAAGTGGGGACTGTGCCAAATCTGTTTATTTAAAAAAATGAATCTACTGTTCTTCTCCATAAAGGTACTGAATTTTTTTTAAAGGACCGTACTGAATTACTTACGAATAACACAATCAGAACATACACAATTCAGTGTCTAAAGCTGGAATTTCACTTAAAAATAGCTAGACATTTAACAACTAGTGTGAATTAGCGACTTCCTCCCATGAGTCTCTGAGTAAAGACACAGCCCAGTAAAGGGAACTCCAGGGCAATGATCATATCAGGGGCTAATAACTAACTCCCTACTCTGCTAGGAACAAGTTAAGCGTGCTGCATGAATCTTCTTTTCTCACAGAACCCCCTATATTAGATATTATTGATGCCATTTTAGAGAGGACAAATTCAAACTGGGATTTAGAGATATTAAGGAGTGTTTGCAACAGCACGCAGGGTTCACACTGGACTCCAGGTTCTCATGGACTGTCCTACATCTGTAAACTGTCCCTCAGGGTCCCAGAAAAGACGTTCATGCAGTTATAGGCATCACACCCAAGGGGAATGCCACTGTCTCTTCTCTTTATCGCTTTTCCATAGGAAAACTCATCTCCAGTGTTCATTTAAAATACAATCTCTTCACCAAGAAGAGTCCGACTTCCCTTTTACTGAGACAAGAAGTGACTTTTTCCCTCTAACTGATGTGAATAATAAACTCAATCCCTCCTATTGTGTTTCATTAACTGTTCCAAATATTGGAAAATATCTTCACACTGTCTTATCCATGGAGATACAATCACAGTTGAGCCTCTTCAATGTAAATTTTGGCCAGTGATTAAAAGGACAATCGATTCTTTTGCTCACTTATAATTTCACGTGCCACGTTCAGAATTACCACAACGTGATGCCTTAGTCGATGTACTATTTGCTAAGTTCTAGTTTCTGTTTGTGTGTTTGGCTTTTAGCTAGTGTTTCTCCATTGGATCTGTAGCTTCTTTGATCATTTATGGGTGGTGGCGTGTGCGCGTGAGGCCGTTGGCGAGGGAATGGCCTGGTCGTGCTGCAGTACGTTCACTCTACATGTATTATTTATCATTGTCCCCTTCAACCTACTGTGACAGTCTCCTCATTAAAAGGTTATGGGAAGTTTGGCAGTTGCCAATTGTTTCTTAATCCATCAACATGTTGCCTTAGAAAGAGCTCTGCAGATCGTATTTTGAAAAACCGGCCTAAAGACTGAGAGGAGATACCATTTAATATTTGGAACGTTGCTGAAAGGAAAAGGAGATATTACGAACAATGTGCTGGGACAGTTATAAACTGGAACTCGCTATGGCAATGGAGAAATACGCTTACGTTACCTAGAGTACCTATTAGACTTGACGGATAATGACCAAGTACAGCTGTGCTTGCCACTCTCTTCATATTTGAAAATACCGTAAGTGTGTTAAATATTTATATGTATTGTGGCTGATTTTTGGATAATATATACTGAAAAATACTTCTACACCCAAGTTCCACATCATCTACATTTATAAAACATACATATATGCTGTTTACATATGCATATTTTTTATAAAAACACTCCCGTTGTGAGCAAAAAGGCAAGAGCCATGCTTGTTTATATTTTTATCTACTATCTCAGTGCATAGTATGTATTTATCAAAATTTTAATTGATGGATGAGTCCAATTGAACACTTACTGAAAAATTACTATGCAAAGCAGGTGCATGGCACACTAGGGTATAATGACCAATAGGAAATTAAAGATTGCATGGTCTAGTGAGAAAGAAATGGGCAGACAACTATGTAGCACACTACGAGTTTGGGATTTCCAATAGGAGTACATAGGAAGGTGGAAAGACTTAAATCTGGGGTCCCGGCACGTCCAATTAACTGAGATGAGCCTTGAATAACAAATATAAGCTTAGTATATAGAACAGAGTGGAGAGAAGAGAGGGTGGTTCTCAGAGAAGTTCAGAAGCGAAGCTCTGCATTGCTAGGCAGGTTGCGCTAGGCAAGTTACAAAACATGAGACTCGAAGTGTTGGATGTAAAATTACTCTAAGTGACATGCTAAAAGCTGTGGAGCCCATTTGGTCTAGGATGGAAATATTGAAGCTTTTTTATTTTAACAGTGAAAGATCAGATCAGAATTATATTTCAAAAACATAACGGCCTTCAGTGAGATGATGGTCAGGGGTCTAGAGTTAGGAGTATGCCTTTTTTTTAAAAAGAATTTATGTATTTATGTACGTATTTATTTATTTAATAGCATGAAAGCTGGGAAGGGACAGAGGCAGAAGGAGGGGGAAAGAATCTCAAGCAGGCTACCTGCCGAATGGGAAGCCTGATGCAGGCTCAATCCCATGACCATGACTTGAGCCAAAATCAAGAGTCAGAGACTCAGGCAACTGAGCCACCCAGGCCCCCCATGGGTATGTCTTCCAAATTGTACTTTGGCAGTGAAACTAGGCATCACATATATATGACTGACATCTCATAGACAGTGCGGAAGGGAACTGTGGCAACTGATCCAGTTTGGGATGGGGGCAGTAAAGTTAAGATCTGAATCCACAATGGTCCCAAGGGTGACAAGAGGTGACACAAGAGAAGAACAAATGCATTAAAAAGAGTAATGAGGAAAAAAAAATAAAAAAAAAAAGAGTAATGAGGCATCTGTGGAAAACACAGGTAAAAATATCTATAAAAGGTGAGAAATGCAAGCTTGGAGGTCAGGAAAGATTCCAAGTCAGAAAACACCTCCACCACATACAGATCATCCCTATTTGAAGAAAAATAGAACCCCCCCCGGTAGAGGTTTGATGAATCTTAGTGAACACTATGGTGGAAAAAAAATTAAGGGATAGAAGTCTGGAAAATTGCTAAGATTTAATAAGCAAATAATAATAATAATAATTAAGCAAATATATAGGTAAAAATTCAAGCAGAGAGGTTTAATTGGAAAAAAAAAAGTCATCAAAGATGTAGGAGATAAAACACAGGGCTATGAAGGGGAGGAGAAGAGCCAGTAGTTTCATAAAAGATGAGAGGAGGACATTCCTGGATCATTTAACGAGCATGGGTGGAGAGGAGGTTATCAATGTTGTACATCACTGCAGGTCACCGCCACTCCTGTAATAACTGGGAAAGCCTCCCTGGAAGGAGAGAGCATCATAAATACGGCGGAGGAGCTGGCTTTGACAGTTACGTCCAAACCAGTGTTCTCTGAGTCAATTATAGTACATGTGCTGTGGTTAGGCGGTCCTGGGGCCCAACTCAACTGGGATGGGGGGAGCTCATTGCAGCGTGGATCCTAGCTACTGGATGGCCTTTCTCGCAAGCACTCACACTAAAATACTGGAATCTTCATTGCAAAATAAAGGGAGGTCACATCTAGTAAACACGTCAATATTATCATATTAATACTATGGTTTTCCTCTCTAGGGGCAAATTACTGAGCAAAATACAACCAACCAACCAAACAGTATCAATTGTTCAGTCATGAAAGAAAGTGTGAGCATCTGCTGTATCTTGATGCTTCAACAGAAAACAGAGAGAGTGGAGCTGTGGGTTCTATGCTCTCCAAATTCTATGGATCTTTTCCATAACACCAGAAAATTTCAACTAGATAGGCGTAATAGCAACTTCCTAGAGTCAGAAAGTAAGAATAAATCCACACACTATTGGAAGGCATTCATCGCATCTTTTTTTTTTTTTCATTCATTGAATCTTACTTATGTCCTCAATTAGCACACAGTCGATCATGTATTGGGGGCCAGTACATACTTATCAAATTAAAAAAATGAATAATAAGTAGCACAGAATTACATATTGCTTTATTATCCCCCGAAAATCAGATATATATTTGCAAATTCAATATAATATTCATCTTTGTGTTTGTGAAGACATTAATTTTTGCTGAAGACTATTTTCTGTTGTAGAAAAAATGTATAAAACCTTTATTAAATAAGTTCATTGTTAAACACGTGATTGTTTGTCTTTAATAAATAGCAGATTTTTATTTTTATTATATCCTGTTTCATGAGTTAAACAGTGTTCCAGATTTCCTTTTAAAAGTTTTTCTGAGCTCATAAATTCCGCATGCATTGTGGTGGAGCTAAGAACGGTTTTTCAAGTCAAGAATACCACTGAGGTAATTGGTGGAAAATTTCACATCAACACAGAAGGTGAGCAGGTGTCAAAGCTTTCAAAATTTGAAGAATTAGTTCAGAAAAGGATCAGCAAGTATGTAATTACAGTCATCATGTCTTGTTTAGCTGACATAAATGGTTAGTTCTCTCGCTCTGAAAAGCAAGATTTTATTTATTGAAACTTCCAGAAATTTTAGCAAAATAGGTAAAGGAAACTTTGGAAAAAATGATTTTTTTTAAAAATCGAAAGGACAGACATAAATGAAGCATTTTGAATATGAAACTCAAAACCGAGCTCCGGTTCTCAAACCTAGTGAGCCGAGGGGGATCCAGCGTGCAGAGAAGCATCAGAAAACCTGATGCCAGCACTCTGGCACAGTTCATTTTCCGACAATTGCCAGAAAAAGATTTCCTTCCCCAGATGCTCTTACAATGTGACTCTACACTCCTCGTATCAGAGGATGGTACCTACTATTAGCCCTTGAATCTGGCAGGGGTTTACCTAGAATAGAAGTGACGCTGCAGATTGCAAGGCCAGTTCCTAAAAGTTCTGCGTAATTCCCTTGGGAAGCTAGTTCTGGAACCCTATAGCCTCGGGGAGACCGCAGGGAGTGGGGGTGAAGCTCCAGCTCGCAAGCCTGGCTGGGGCTCCAGGCAACGATCAGAACCCACTTGTTAACAGAACCATCCTAACACCAGTACACAGGCCTCAGGTGAGGAGCCTCAGCAGAATGACAGGGTCCCCTCAAATCTGCCCAAACTGCAGCTTTTAGGAGCAAATTTAAAAAAATAGTAATTTGAGGCCACTGAGTTTTGATCATGCTTTTATGCAGCGATTGACAATCAGAACAAGTGCCTGATTTTGCAAGTAAATATATTTAGCATTTCTATATGGGAATAAAAATACACCCCTTATTAAAGAAATATTTGCCGTTAGTATTCAAATATGTAAAATTAAAGTTTTCCATTTCACAGAATGTAAAAGACAGAGTCGATCGGTTAAAAGGGATGATGAAGCATAAAGTTTGATCATTCTGGATTTTATAGCATAACATTCAAGATACATGATCTTACAAGAAAACAGATTTTCCTTATTAGTTGTAAGGTTATAAGAAAGTTACATGACCTCTGTATCTCAGAGATCTCATCTACCAAGTGGCCATGATAATGGCAGCTACACTCCAGGATTCCATGAGAGTTTACCCCGGTTCATGACAAACTGAACAATCTGTATAATCATTAGTCACTAGAATCATTTGTTTTTATTCCCCCGAATCTGGAGCGTGGTCTCATCTATACGGTGAAACCACATAGGAGTGAGAGAGATGTTTAGTCTCCCCTCTGGAAGAGAGAGGAAGGGATGCTCTGAGATGCTTTATAAAGTCAAAATACCCTCTGCTTGTCAGGCAATGACCTGTCTCTTCTCACAGGCCATCAAGTACATTTTTTTTTAAGATTTTATTTATTTATTCCTGAGAGACACACAGAGAGAGGCAGAGACACAGGCAGAGGGAGAAGGAGACTCCCTGTGGGGACCCCGATGCAGGACTTGATCCCAGGACTCTGGGATCACAAGCTGGTTCAGAGGCAGACACTCAACCACTGAGCCACCCAGGTGCCCCATCAAATACATTTAAAGTCACCACACTGAGCTACCGTCACCAGTCACTGTGTCACTATGTCCCTTCTCTTGAGACCTCTTTGGTATACAGCTATATACACTAACTCAACAATAAATCAATACTAAAAATATTTCCTTATAATTCCTTATAATTAAGTCTTTCAAAGAAAAAAAAATAAGGTTCA